>NC_073224.2:26722500-28091250 GCF_029281585.2 Gorilla gorilla gorilla
GTGTCATGGAAGAGAACATCCTACCGGTCCCCTGAGGGCCTGTTTCTCCAATGTAGGGTCCACAAAGCTGAAGGTGAAGATGCTGAAGCGCTGGTGGTGAGAGGGAAATGGAAGATCCAAGGCTTTCTGGACAGGGATCAGCTGGGTCTGATAGTTGTCTCCAATGTAGGGGCAGCTAGACCAAGAGACCCAGCAGTCAGGATGGGCTTCTTTGAGAGTCTCAGCACAGGTGCATGAAAGAACCACTTACCCCTTTACCAGGATGGGCCACTGTGGCTGACTCAGGGGGTCTGTGCTGGGTGTTGCCCAACACTGATGTAGGAGCAGCCCCAGGTAGGGGTCTGTTCTGTGAAGGATGGAGACCTCCACGTAAATGGGATCCCGAAGCAACTTCACCACTGGGTAGTCACCAACACCATAGTAGGAGCCATAGTTTTTATCTGCAAGAGGCAGAAATAAGGATTTGAAGTAGTAAATCTCTCAGTGACTTGAGGGACTGTCACCCCTTTAAATAGCCCCAAGCCCCTTAAGTGTCTTGTTACTAACTTAGGGTCTTCATGCCCCAGAAGACTGGATTTAGACTATAGGCCAGATACTCCAGCCAAGGAGGTCATACCTTTGGCAATCTGAAGTTCCAGAGTGAGGGGTCCAGGCTGGGTCTCAGGAAAGGGTGGTGGGAGAGTGAAAACCTGGACATTGACTGGGAGAGAGTTGCTACTTACTGAGTAGCTGCAGCTGACATGGAGCCTGCAGAGAAACAAGATTTTAGCTAGTTGGTTGTGGGAGGTGGGTGTCAGTTCCGCATCCTTTCCTTTTAACTCAAGGAAAGCATTAAGTGCTAGACAAGTTTATAAGTATGGTGGATGTGGTTCCTGCCCTGCTGGGAGCTGTATTTTAGTTGCGGAGACCAATATACGAGTAGGACCAATGTTTGAGTTGGAGATAAGCACACAGAAATAAAGATGCATCATGAGAAACAGATGCTTGCCATAGAGAAGATCAGGGAAGACCTTAGAGGTACCCTTGATATGAAGGTGAAAGAAAAACTTGAGGTAGAGGGAAAGCCTCACCCAATATAGAGCAAAGCCTGGAGGCAAGGAAGTGCTTGAGGCCCTTTGAGAATTCCATAGAAGAACCAGGCTGCAATCGGGGAATAGTAAGGGACTGAGAATGTTAGAAGTGAACAGGCTGGAGATGAAGTAGGAGCTGTTTTATGCAGGGTCCTGATGTTCATCTTAAAGCTTTTGTTTTTGGTCCATGGCTTTAAGGTGTGTGATTTGACTGACTTAAGGTTTTAAAGGAATTCTTTTGGCTACAGCATGGACAGTGGAGAAGGCCAAGATGTAGAATGGAGCAATGTAGGCTGAAATGTAGAATGAAGAAGGCCAAAATGAGAAAAAAATCTAGTTAAGTGAAATAGCAGAACTCCAGGTGAGCTTGAGGCTTAGGTCGGGTTGGAGACAGCAACACAGATGGACCTAATCAAGTAATGGGCAGTGCAATTGGTGAACCAAGGTAGCAGACAGGTTTTCTCCTATTGCTGAGGAATGCTCATTTGTGGATTCAGGGCTTACCTGAGAATGCCCACCTTATGGAAGAGGGGAAGTCATTCTGGCCAAGCCCTTACCTGAAGATGCTGTCACGAGTGACAGAGCCACGGCTCCCATTTTTCACATCCCTAGTTGCCACCAGTTCATTTTCATATACTGCTCGGTCTCCAGTGATCTACAGGAATAGATGGAGAAGTCTTGATCATTTCTGTTAGTGTTATGCTGCTTGACTTGCATCTGGTCTAAGCCCTCAACAATGCTACCCTGTTGTATGGTATATTTCCTATTACTTCAGCAGAGGTAAGAACACATAGCAGTGACATCCTGGCAAGTTATCACTTCGCCTTATCTCAGGACAAAGGAATAAGAAGGAATTTGAGCACCTAGGAGAGGCAGCTGAAGCACTACCAATTCCAGTCAGCATCCCCGCTGGTTTCTTCTCTATAGCGTGGTAAATGACAGCCCCTTAGCTAGATCACAGCTGTGATGGTCTTAGCTGAACACCCAGAAGAGATTAACTTTTTCAGTGATAAGGCATTCTCCTGCCCTAGGGACTCTCCCAAACTCCAAGTAGTAGTCCCAAGTATCGTTCACGGCCAACGTATTTCAGCTCTCCCCCACTAGTCACTACAACCTTCCCACCCAACTTCCAGAGCCAGGAACAAAGCCCAACTGCTCACCTGTCTTGTGGTGCCACAGGAAGTAAATGGAAACTGGAACAGAACAAAAGCTTGTGTTGCCATCACAGGGTTACACACACTGTCATTCCTAACGGCCAAGCGCACAGAATCCAAGAGCAGTGGTGGCGAGGTCACGTTCCGAGACACAGCAATAGAGAAATGGCCCTCTCGGGTACAATGCAAGGTCACTGAAACAGAGCAGCTGTGCTGAAGGCAGGTCATCTCTCCCATTGTGGGGAGAACCAGATGAAAGTCTAACCACTTTGTTACTTTTAATCCCACTGAGAAGTTGGTGACAACTTCCCAGTGACAACCTCAGTGCAAGATCAACCACCCACAGTTTAACCCAGGCTCTAAATGATCTGGGGTTGAGTCTTGCCTCCCCAACTTATTGTGTGACCTCAGGCAAGTATTGCACCTCCTTGCTTCAGTTTCATGTGTTAAGAGGAGGATAGTAGCTCCTACCTCATTTTGCTTGTCAGTTAAGATTAAGATCTTAGAATAGCGCGTGCGATATATTAGGTTGGTAGAGAAGTAATTGCAGCCTTTGCCACAATGGCAAAAGCCGGGATTCCTCCTGCACCAACCTATACATACTCTGAGGTCAAGTTTATGTTAGAAAACCTCAGAACAGGATTAGAGGCATGCAGAAAGCAACAGCCTTGAAGTGACTCTCCCTAAACAATCCCAGACCATCAGCCAAAGTCGCTACAAGTTTCTGTCAGTTAGAAGTTATCTGGCACTAGCAATTATCTGGCACATAGCCTTCAAGTCTGAGCGTTATTGACTTTATATCTGGATTCTGGGAGAATGGACAGTGGGAGTTGTCGAAGTCTGTTACCCTGGGATCAAGTGTTCTTGGATGCATGGCTACATGGCAGCCTGCTATCACTTGATGTTTGCCTTCTGAGCAAACCCCTCTCTGGGTTTCATTGTAATTGCCACACTTCCTCAGCTGGTTTCAGAGGTGTGCTCACTTACTCACCAGTGTTTCCATAGTAGCAGGAATTCACCTCTTCAGAGCTGTAACAACAGCCTAGCCCTTCACAGTCTCCTCGAGAGATGGGTGAAGGTGTACATGGCAGTCTGTCCCGTGCTGGGATGGAGTCACACCAGTCAGTATCTGGAGCATCTCGGGCTAGGTTTTGAAAAAGAGTAAGTCAGGTTAGGTAATGGAAAAGTTAGTCTTGAATACCATTTTGATACAAGTCATTGACTTTGGATTCCTGTAGATATGTAGATGATTGAAATAGGTGTCTATTCCATATTGTAGATAGTATTGAGAGGTTACATGTTGTAGATTAAGTCTTGGGAGGTTGTCAACATTAAGTCACCTTGTAAGAGTGCCCTGATATTAGTTTTTTAAAAACAAGAATGTCAACAAAATTGGTAGAAGCAGTAGGGGCGTCTTACTCCTTCCAGTAACAATCCTTCCTTCTGTTCTTTAGAGGCGTTTCTCAAGCCTTAGTTTGGATATGAGTTATCTGAAGATTGTTTTTGAGTTCAGATCTGGTTCAGAACTGGGGTGGGGCCTATGATTCCTCATTTTATTAGTGCTGCCCATCCTGGCTATGTATTGGGAAGGAAGGCAGGTGAGAAGAGTGAATTTAGAGTTTGAGTCTGTTCTGACTTTGAGGATGGGCTCTCAGTTAGGCGAGACTTTCTAAAGTTGAGTAGGCATCATACTTCCTGCTGTTTCCTTAGGGAAATGCTCAGATACCCCTCCAGCTTGTGGGATGGGAGACCTGGGTCCTAGTCTCAGTGCACATCTAGCTCTGTGGAGGTATTTTTCCAAGTTCCCTTGCTAGCTTCAGTTTTATTTCCTATCATTCTCCCCATGGGTGAAAACCTCCTGGTTCTGGGAGAGTTCTTTGAATCCCAGCTCAGTCATTCACCAGTGATAGGCCCTTGGGCAAACTTCCTGGCAAGAGATAGGTTGGATTTTTTTTTTTTTTTTTTTTTTGAGACAGGGCTTTGCTCTTGTTGCCCAGGCTGGAGTGCAATGGCACGATCTCAGCTCACCACAACCTCCGCCTCCCAGGTTCAAGCGATTCTCCTGCCTCAGCCTCCCGAGTAGCTGGGATTACAGGCATGTACCACCACACCCGGCTGATTGTGTATTTTTAGTAGAGACGGGGTTTCTCCATGTTGGTCAGGCTGGACTCCAACTCCCGACTTCAGGTGATCCACCTGCCTCAGCCTCCCAAAGTGCTGTGATTACAGGTGTGAGCCACTGTGCCTGGCCAGCAGTAGTGTTTGCAGCACTATGTTAGGGTTAGGGAAGGTAACACCTGAAGTGCTTACCCACAGTGCCTTGGCATTGAGGAGTCTCAATTGGTAGTTATCCTAAGGATTGCCCATGGAGGTGAGAGTTGGGACATGATCCTTCTTTCATTAGTGTCAGGTGTCACTGCACAGAGCAGGTCAGAGAGGACCAAGAGTACTTTCACGCCCCACCCCTGCCACCCCCACAAGATCCTGAGAGCTTCCAGCCTTTACCTAGAAGATCCATAGGACACTTGAGCAGCTTCCTCTCTGTAACCACCTTGTGTTCAGCCGCACCCACTCCTTCAACTCCGACTGGCAGGATGTAGTGGGAGTCCTGGAGAGACAGACCCTTGGGGGTCAGCCTGGATGGTAGCATGAGGGGCTTCACACAGTCTCCCTGGCCATTGGGTCATACTCACCCACTCAGTGACATAGCAGCTGCTATAGGTTGCCTCCAACACCACAGAGCTGCCTGGACCTTTTCTTATCCAGGTGCCACAGTCGGAGTCATTCTGCAGCTTGTGCAGCAGCCCTTGGTTGTCTGGAGGGGTGGGGAAGAGGTGAAAAAACACAGCGGTCAGTCTCCAGTGCCAGAAAGGATAGTCAGCCTTGCCATTAGACACCAAGGAGCAACTGTCAATAAGAGGAACAAGAGGGAAATCAGATTCAGATCAGATGTAGTTATAACTTAGACTATCTCTTTTGCAGAAAGATGCAACAGGGCTCAGAAGGTGAAAGTATCAATACGGGAAGCTAGGGAGACATCTAAGGTAGTAGAGGAGACATCATTGCTTGGCTAAGCAAGGCAAGTCATCAAACTTACCCCAAACTATTAGTACAGGAGGAGACATTGCCTCCTGGCTGAGGTTTACAGCAAACTGGAAGCTCCACGGCCCACAGTGGAGCACACTGGAATAATCTGGTGCCTCAGGCTTATGCTGGCCACTCACAGCAAGAGATAATGAAACACACAGCAAAACGCACCGCAGCAGCCACATAATGCTACCAGGAGTTCCTGCCGGCTGCAAGCTCTCCGCCTCCTCTCCCAAGAGCCGAGGGTCTGTCTGCCCAGATTCCTTTATATACAGAAGTCAGGCTTGTTTTCAGCTGCACATCTTTGTGACACTCAGGTGGGATGCCTTTAGAAAGGGGAATTCTTCTAGCCTCATTTGCTTTGGGGCACAGTCTGCAGCTGCCTCACATTAAATACCACAATCCAGGCAGACTTCAGAGCCCAAGAAAAATGTAGTAACTTTTAGCTAACAGAAAGGAAGGAAAGAAAGCTTCCTCAGGATTGCTCAATATAGCATTTGTCCCACCAGTTTATTGAACTTATTGACTTCAGAAGACCTCCCTCTACAATTTTGCACATTTGGGTGTGAAACTACCATCTATGAGCTATGGGGTCTGGGTACGTTACAAACTCTCTGAATCTTGGTTTTCTCACCTGTAAAATGGGAATGCTATCTCCTGGCAGTGGTGTGCTTGAGGATTAAGCAAGAGATTCTATGTCAGGTGCCTGGCACAGTGCTTGGCCAAGCAGTGAGTGCTCAGTCAACATTGTCGGGTGAGAGTTGGGGCCCTTGAGAAGCCTTGTCACCTTCTCCATCCATTCTAGAAAAGTTTCTGTACGATTAGAGCCTGTCTTGAAATTCTAGAAAAAAATCTAAACTTATTTCCTGAGAAAGGTTGATTTTGAACCCTTTCCTGGTCCTTAGGGGGAATCCTACCACAGCAATCTTTCAACAAATTCCAAAGCGTTTTATCGCCATAACTGTCCTACAGTGTTTCCCCACAGAATCTGGGGAAATGTGGATTAGGCCATGAATTCCTCAAACTGGTTCTGCCTCTTACAGCTATTTGATAATTTTATCATTCGGCTGTGTTTCAGGCATATTTCGTAAAGATGTCAGGGTTTCTTGCTTGCTTTCTACATTTTTGTTTTCCACATAAACTATAATTTATATACTTTGGTCACTCTTTAGGCTAGAGTGTCAGACCAGATTGTAGAGAAATTCTAAGAGATTTGGGGATAAATGGATACATTCCCCACTGGAGAGGCAAGAGCGTGGAAACTTGTCTTCTGCAGTCTCCCACCAATATTCTCAAATTGTTCCCCTGATTGTATTTAGACTGATATTTTTCGGTTGACTAAAAATTGTAGTCAAAGCACTGAGAATGTGTAACTAGGTATCTCTAGTTCTCTTCAACTCATCACAGAGGACAAATAAGTATGTGTCTTCCTGGGAAAATTGGTGGCCCTTTTAACCACATGATGAAAAATGACATTGAAGGAAAGCTGGACTCTGCCCTCAAAGACAGATGTGGCTTCCCTGACACCGTCTACCTGGATTAGGTGCTCACCACTGGGTTATTACATGCCATTTACTCACAGGATTTGCCAGGTTGGATTGTAATGACCTCTTTCTTATTCAGTTTGCCACTAGAAGCACGTGAGGCCAGGGACTTTTTTATTTGTCACTGCATCCTGCGTGCCTTGGATGTATGTACTCAGTGTTCTCTGAGTAAAGACTGAATCAATGAATATGCTTTCATTAGTAGCCATGTCCTAGGGCTAACCCCCTTGAAAATGTAGTTTCCAAACCTCACTGGTACAAATTCATTTCCTTTATGATGAGCTCAAACTCATAACCCTTAGGTATTTTTCCTTCAAGTAAATATCATGTGATTGCACATATAAGAAAGAATCTGAGGATTTGACTCATGCGAGATGTCTCAGGAGTTAAAAGTCCAGTCTCCCGACTAGGCTTACTAATATTGCTTTATGCTGAGACCAGCTCAGTCGGGGAGACCCTAACCCAGGGATGCTAGAGGAATTAAAGACACACACACACAGAAATATAGAGGTGTAGAGTGGGAAATCAGGGGTCTCACAGCCTTCAGAACTGAGAGCCTCGAACAGAGATTTACCCACATATTTACTGACAGCAAGCCAGTGATAAGCATTGTTTCTATAGATTATAGATTAACTAAAAGTATTCCTTATGGGAAACAAAGGTATGGGCTGAAATAAAGGGATGAGCTCTGGCTAGTTATCTGCAGCAGGAGCATGTCCTTAAGGCACAGATCACTCATGCTATTTGTGGTTTAAGAACACTTTTAAGCAGTTTTCCATCCTGGGTGGGTCTGGGGTTCCTTGCCCTTATTCCGGTAAACCCATAACCTTGCAGCGTGGGCATCAGGGCCATCACGGCCATCACGAACATGTCACAGTGCTGCAGAGATTTTGTTTATGGCCAGTTTCGGGGCCAGCTTATGGCCAGATTTTGGGGGGCCTGTTCCCAACAGCTTTATAAAGTAGTGAAAAGTCAAGGAGCGTAACTTCCTTTGCTCATACTTGGAGGCAATATAGTATAGTATATCATGTGAGTTTTGACAATGAGTGGACTTGGGTACAAATTCTGACTGTTACTCTGCAACCTCTGTCAATGTATTAACCTCTTTCTCTCAGTTACAGTTTTTATATCTGTAAAATAGGGATAATAACATGGACAGTATTATTACAACAGATGGTTAGATGAAATAATGTATGTACAATGCTTGTTGCATAATTGCTACATTGTCACTAACATCAACAGGACCAGCCTGGGAGATAAAGGTGAGATGGGTGGCAAATGGAAAGCAAATGCCAAGCAGTGCACTCATTGGATCTGCAGGGAGTCTGAGTAACAGCCTATACTCATGAGGCTGCATTCCCAAATGAGGTCCTGTGTTTACATAATGAAGTTGAAAAATCACACAAGCCTGGAACTATGTGGAGCTATCTTGAAGTCCACCTAGGATCACACCCATCTCTCTGATGCTGCAGAGGGTCAAAGATGGATGCCAAGATAATGCAGGCAGGTCTGGGCTTAGGTAATGTTATGCTCATTCCTCTGCTGAATCTTCCAAGAACATCATCATTTAATTTCAGGATAAGAAAATGCACTGATAATGTGTGATCCACCTCGAGGAGCCCCAGGCTTAACAGAAAAAACATCCTATCCACTATTATCACAACATGAATGCTCTGTCCTTTGAATTTGAAAGGGCAAATGCTGTTCTTTGTCTTATGTCAGAATCACCCAGTCATTTAAAAATTGTTTTAGAGCCATTACGAACAGATTATGAGACATCCTAATGTGTACAGACTTATCAAAAGCCCCATAGTCATGGTAGTATTCATGCGACCCACATTTTATAGGCGGGCTTAAGGATTCCCCTTGTGTTCCTTACCAAAGTACTTGGGAGTCCTGCACCGAAGCTAAGCTGTCCATTCCTCATTCACTGAAGCTGCCCATTCCTCATTCAGTGATCTGGCCACTCAGGTCACGAGGGCAACCTGTGTAATTGGGGAAAGGCAAACGGTGATTTCCAAAAACCTTCTTCAATCTGGTCATATTTACATTTGAGTGTTTCATTTTAAACTGCAGAATAGGGACATCACCCCACAAGGTTTGCATAGCATGGAGCTGTAGTACAATGCTTTCTGGCCATTGAGTACAGACTCCTCATCTGACATTAACAGTGATTGCCCCGCTGTGACTGGAGCAGGGTCTTCCTAACTGGAGAGTGAAGTACCAGTCAAACAAGGCCCCAGGAAGCCCACTTCAAGTGTGGAGAAGCAATAATCAAAATTATCCCTCAAATATGGAGGGATGATTAGACCATTGTTGTGTTAATCAGTAATTAGGGAGCAAGGATGGCGCATCCAGCTGCTCTCTGCATGTGGTGGAAATTAGGACGCTTCTCTTCTGAAGGAAGATGTCAAACTTAATTTACTGTAAGTACTTACATGGTTTTCCTTTTCAACAAGCAAGAATGAAGTGTAATTCAGAGTCAGTTGTGATGGCTTCCATTACTGGGTCTCTTGTTTCAACGCCTCTTTTGTGTCCAAGGTACAAGACCTGTCTCTGAAGTGTCTCCTGTGCTGACTGCACAGCACCTGCTCTGTTCTGATGTCTCTCCCCTCCTGCTCCACACCTTCCTTTGCCATGATGGGTGGAAAATTATCATTCCCTTTCATAGCCAGGAGGATACCCTACTGAATGGGTAGTAGGACTTTGAGAGGGATGTCAGTATGGTTGACCCTTGAACAATGTGGGGGCTAGGGGTGCCAACCCCACCTGCAGCCAAAAATCCATGTAGAGTTTTTTGGTCCCCCTCAAATGTAACTAATGTAATTGCCTGATGGGTTTGTCCTACTTGCTGCACAGGCAAGATCAATTCACTGAGACCCTGACATTCTGATGAGGAAAGAATATAATTGATGTGAGGCCAGCCACATGGGAGACAGTTATGACTCAAATCAGTCTCTGAAGGCTTGGAGGTTAAGGGGTCTTCAAGCATAGTTTGGTGGGCAGGGGACTAAGGAACAGCTGCTGTTGATTCATTGGAATGCACTCTTAAGGGTATGGAAAATGGTCCTTGTGCACTGTGTTCACTTCTGGATCACGGGGCCACGGGACAAGTTGGGTCATGAGTCACAGGTCTGCCTTTGGGTGGGGGTCAGTCAGTTGCCAGAATGCAAAAGCCTGAAAAATACCCCAACATATCCATCTTAGGTTCTACAATAGTGATGTTATCTATGGGAGTAATTGGGAAAAGTTACACATCTCCTGACCCACAAAACAATGCCTGGTTATCTGTAAGTACACCTAGATCTTAGCAGAATTCCAGCACCTCTCATCCTAACCTTGTAGACTTTCATTAGTCTTACAAAGGTGGTTTAGTTTTGGGAAAGGCTATTATAAACCCTGCTTTAAGGTTACATTATAAACTAAATCTCTCCCAAAGTTAGCTTGGCTTACTCTCAGGAATGACCAACAACAGCTTGGAGGTTAGATGCAAGATAGAGTTAATTATGTCAGACTTCTCTTACTTCATAATTTTGCAAAAGTAGTTTCACTAATAGCCTATTGTTGATCAGAAGCCTTACCAATAACATAAACAGTTGATGAACACATATTCTGTATATGTATTATATTATATGCTGTACTCTTAGAGTAAGCTAGATAAAAGAAAATGTTATTAAGAAATCATAAGGAAGAGAAAATGTTTCCTATTCATTAAGTGGAAGTGGATCACCATAAAGGTTTTCATCTTTGTCATCTTCACATTGAGTAGGAAGAGGAGGGGTTGGTCTTGCTGTCTCAGGGGTGGCAGAGGTGGAAGACAACCTATGTATAAGTGGACCCATGTGGTTGAAACCCATATTGTTCAAGGGTCATCCATATGTTGATATTCCTATTTCTGAAAGTGAAAGAAGAGATTAAGAAAGAGGTAGGAGACTAAGTTGCTAAAGAAAAAGAGTTAAAATTTAAAACTTTTGCACTGAAAGTCCTGACTTCACCACAATGATATATATCAATGTAACAAAATTGCACTTATACCCCATGAATATATGCAAATAAAAAATAAAAATTAGAAAATATAAAATTAAGGACTTTTGGGTGGGGAATTACAGATAAGGTTAATGAAAATTTTCTGGCCCAGACAGACTGCCTCTGTTGAAGTTCATGCCCTTCCCCTACCTTTAATTATGCCATCTACTTAAGTTTGGATCACGTTCTCTCCTCTCTAGACCATGCAGTTGACATGTTGTCTTTACAGGTGACAGTAAGTTTTGAGCACCACAGACCAGTAGGGTCTCCTCCAACATCCCATATCTATCAAAGTATGTAATTGTCATGGGTTCTAATTCTAACTTTTAAAATACTAACAGAAGGGGAAAAACCCTGACTCCAGTGATTTCAGGCAGTGTGTCTTAGAATTTCTATAGACAAGGTATTTATAGTGGCTTCTGCCCACTTATTAATTATTTGTGCAAGCCTGTGGGAAATTACTCCTCCACTCAAGAGCAAGACAAAGTGGGCAGAAGGAACAAAGTTTATGGCCAGATTGACTGACAGCTGGGCAGGCCCGAGATTGACAGTTGCCACCGCACCACTGATTGGCTTTTCATTTGAGTGTGGGTGGTAACAGCTAATTTTATACTGTCATCCAAAGAACAAGAGAACCCCTAGGAAACATATCCTCTTTATCATTACTCAAAAAATTACAAAACAAATCTTTCCATGCAATTGTGGTTGAGAATGAGGGCTATTACTCTGATTTCAAAGGCTAGTTAAGAGGACAGCAGGAAACGTGTGGATATACCATTTAAAATGACAAATGCCAAGATGTGTGTGATACGTGTGGGTGTGTGCTTGTGTGTATGTAAAGAATGTGAAATTGCCTTCTGCAATAGTTTACTGGGGCTGCCCTAACAAAGTACCGCTGACTGGGTGACTCAGAATAACAGAAGTTTGTTGTCTCAAAGTGCTAGAGGCCAGAAGTTTGAGACCAAGCTGTCAGTGGGGCCGTGGAACCTATAGGGAAGAACTTCTTTGTATCTTTATCTTCTGGTGGTTGCCAGAAACCCTTGATATTCTTTGGCTTGTAGGTGCATCCCACTGATCCTGGTCTGTACACATCAGTGTACTCCCTGTGCCTTCACAGTCTTCCCTTTGTGTATCTCTCTCTCTCTCTCTGTCCAAATTTCCTCTTTTATGTGGACACCAGCAGTACTGGATTAAGGCCTACCTGAATGACCTCATTTTAACTGGATTCCCTCCGTAAAGACTCTATTTCCAAATAAGGCTACATTCTGAGGGACTAGGGGGTTAAGACTTCATAATATTTTTGTTGGGGGAGATATAATTCCACCTATAATACCTTGTAAGCTGTTTTGAAATTGCACCAGCCAAGTTAATCTTTGTTCGGGGTAGACTTTTTTTTTTTAATGATGAAATGAAAACAGTGTGCCTTTCCCTGTTAAAATTCCTTTTGAAAATTCCCAGTCTTGCCTTGACTAAACTAAAGGGATTTTGTAATTATTTTCATTTAGAGGGAAGGGATCAGTTATGCACCCAATGGCTGAATTGGTTGGTACTAATGGCTGTTTCAGTTTAGAGAGTGGGCAGGCCTGGTGAGGTGGGGTAGTTCAAAAGCAGAAAATTGAGGAGGAAAGGTGCAGGTCACACGACAGCTATTCTTACTTTGGCCATTGCTTTATGCCTGATAACTATTCTGGCACAATTGCTCTCAGCTAACTGGAGTTGACTGGGTAATTAATTCACAAAGGTTTTGAGTCTGATGATATCTTATATCGTTATACCTTGTATCTGTGAGGGATTGGTTCCAGAACCCCTGAGGATCCCAAAATCTGCGCACACCCAAATCTGGCAGACAGCCCTGCAGAACCTGCATATAGATAAAGTTAACCCTCATCCGTGGGTTTCATATCCCATGAATACTGTATTTTCCATCCACATTTGCTTGCAGATGTGGAAACCATGAATACAGATGACCAACTGTATCTGTTGAAAAACGTCTGTGTAGAAATGGGCCCACAAGGTTCAGCGCATGTCGTTCAAGGATCAGCTGTACAGTGTGCTCCTTCTATGTGACCCTAACTTGATCGTAACCAGGATATTGCTTTGCTTTTCTACCCACGTGCCTTTAGTACATGGTTTTCTCTTCCTGGAATGCCCACAACCTCATCTGTATTTGCCCAATTCCTAACTTTCCCTTGAAGCAGAGGTTCTGGAAATTTTGTTCTTAGATCAGCAGGAGCAGAATGGCCTGGGGACTTGTTAGAAATGCAAATTTGTGGGTCTCACTCCACATTTCCTGAATCAGAAACTCCAGCCTTGGGCGCAGCATTAAGTAGCCTTCCAGGTGATTCTGATCCACTCAAGCTTGAGGACCACTGCCTGGGGCTAGAGCTTTCCAGGTTCTCTTCATGAAGCACACTGCCTAATCCCCCAGCTGGAGGTCATTCCTTCTTCATTTGGTTTTCTTGTGCTCTCTATCAGTACTCCTTTTAGGGGGTGACTACTTAGTATTCTTCTTTCCCTTCCTGGATTATACGAAGTTTGAAGGTCAGTCGTACTCACCTTTGTCTTCTCCACATTGCTTACCTCTTATGCTCAGACAGTACTTGTTAGATGAGTGAACTCTTGATTATTTAAGTGGCCTGCATCTATGCTTTATAGGGGAGCTGGTTTTGCAAGGCCTAATTCATTTTCTGCCACCCATCTGTGTTTTTGAGCTTACCTCAGCATATGAGTGAGACTTCCTGTAAGATCCAGTCTGCTTAGCATGGCCACCCCAGTCCTCTCCAGTTATCCAGCATGGCCTCTTTTCTCCCAGTGGCTGGTCAAGCAGAAGCCCCTGCAGTTTCTTAACTGATCCGTTCCTCCCCCCCTGCTGTGGTCTGTGGATTTTCTTTTCTGAAATACTCTCTTATCCTTTGTTTATGTGTGTGTGCCTGCTTACTCTATACTATTTTTATATTTTTTACTCTATTTTTTATTTTTACGCTATTTCTTTTTTTAAAAAATTTATTTGAGATGGAATCTTGCTCTATTGCTCAGGCTGGAGTGCAGTGGTGCAATCTCAGCTAACTGCAACCTCTGGCTCCTGCATTCAAGCAATTCTTGTGGCCTAGCCTCCCGAGTAGCTGGGATTACAGGCACGCACCACCACTCCCGGCTAATTTCTTTTTAGTACAGATATGTTTCACCATGTTGGCCAGGCTGGTCTTGAACTCCTGGCCTCAAGTGATCTGCCCACCTCGGCCTCCCAAAGTGCTGAGATTACAGGCAAGAGCCACTATTTTATTTTATTTATTTATTTTTTAGACGGAGTCTCCGTGGCCAGGCTAGAATGCAGTGGCACAGTTTCAGCTCACTGCAACCTTTGCCTCCCAGGTTCAAGCGATTCTTCTGCATCAGCCTTCCGAGTAGCTGGGACTACAGGCACATGCCACTGCACCCCACTAATTTTCTGTATTTTTAGTAGAGATGGGGTTTCACTATGTTGGCCAGGATGGTCTCATTCTCCTGACCTCGTGATCTGCCCACCTCGGCCTCCCAAAGTGCTGGGATTACAGGCATGAGCCACCACACCTGGCCCTTTATTTTTTTAAAGAACCTAACTGGGCTGGGTGTGGTGGCTCACACCTGTAATCTCAGCACTTTGGGAGGCCAAGGCAGGCAGATCATGAGATCAGGAGTTTGAGACCAATCTGGCCAATATGGTGAAACCCTGTCTCCACTAAAAATACAAAAATTAGCTGATCACAGTGGCGCGTGCCTGTAGTCCCAGCTATTCAGAAGGCTGAGGCAGAAGAATTGCTTGAACCTGGGAGGCAGTGGCTGCAATGAGCTGAGATCGTGCCACTGCTTCCCAGCCTGGGTGACACAGCAACACTCCGTCTCAAAAAAACAAACAAAAACCTAACTAAAGCATCATCTCCTCTGGAAATTCTCTCCCCCACCCTCCTTTTTTTTTTTTTTTTTTTTTTTTTTTTTGAGACAGGGTCTACTCTGTTGTCCAGGCTGGAGTACAATGGCACAATCATGGCTCACTGCAGACTTGAACTGGGTTCAAGAGATCTTTATGCCTCGGCCTCCCAAAGTTCTGGGATTATAGGTGTGAACAACTGTGCCCAGCCTCTTCTCTCGTCTTGATCATTTTGGTGCCTTCCCCTCTCCTGGTCCTTTTCAGAGTATCTTAATTGTTCCTTCCTTGGTCTAGGTCCCTTGTGACCACAGGTACGTTGGGTGTAGTTTGTCCTTTCTAAATCAATGCCTCCAACATAGCAAGGCCTCAATCAATATTTATGGAATGGGTGGAGAATATTCTGAGAATTCAGCTTAAAACATCACAAAAACACCCCAGGAAGAAACAGGCCCCTCCTCAGCCCCTCTGCTCCCTGCCCTGTTTTTCACCCCAAGGGCTAGCAGTCCTCTCCGCATTCGGTTAAACAGACTTTCTTAAACCTTCCTAACACCCTTTCCTGTAAGTGAGACTAGTTAAATGATTTTGCCAAAGCATATTTGTGCACATACAACGACATATAATGAAGACAAGTAGCTGCCGTGTTCACCTCCCTGTAAGCAAATATCAATAGAATAATGAAATTTTTGTGTTAGGATATTTTTATTCAGTCTGAACACAAATAAGTCATAGAGGGTAGTCGATGCTTTGGAAATAAATCACGTTAATTCCACTATAAACAATTAATGTTCACCTAGCCCCAACTCTGGGTCAAATATTTTCCAAGATGCTAGGGATAAAAAGTAGCCCTCTCTTACCCTAATTTTCTTGTTCTCCCTCCCTCTCTCCTTTGCTTTTTCTCTCTGTCTCAATTATCTCTTTCATCAGATGCTCTCTGTCACATACTATGCTAGGCTTGCGGGCAAAACAGTAAATAGGAGAGAATTAGTCTCATGGCATTTAAAGAGTCTCTGAGCAATAATTAATCACACATGTATTCCCTATGGCTAGCCTAATATCTGCCGGTGATGCTTGTTAATGAATCAATGAATGGATCAAACAATGAAATCATGGATAAACTAATTAAAAATGTTCCTATGTATTTTGCTTAAGAACAGCCAGCAGCTCATGTTTTATCAGTGCATGTGATTTGAGGGCTGTCATTTCTGGCTGGATGCTGGGTATTCCAGATAATTCCTCCCATATTCTCCTTTTCCATTCATTTATCACTCTCCTCTTTTTTCTCTCTTAGTCTCACAGATAAACGATAGGTTAGAATCAGAGCAAGATAATCTATTCAAGGTTGCTTTTTTCTTTTTTTTAAACTTCAAAGCTCTAGTTTTGCAGAGCCATCTGAATTCCTTGTGATGGTGACAAAATATAAAGTAGGGTGCCTCCAAGTTCAGCAGAAGCCTGCCAACCACTATCTTGTAGGCTGATATCTACCACTAGGGGAGCTGCAAGTTCAAAAGGCCTCTCACTAGGGGTCTGCCCTGGAAGCTGACTGTGGCCCTCATCTGATAGCCTCATGGGAGAGCACCTAACTCCCTTTCCTGCAGTGAGGCTGTTACTCACAAGTCTCCAGAATTGATGAAAATGGCTGCAAGGACAAATTTAGATAACAGTGGGGGAAAAAATGGCTTGTGGATCAGAGATGCAAATTGGCAATGACAATGGGTAATAAATGAGTCCAATCTGTGTAAGAGGCTGGGGTCATGCCTATTATCATCCCACACGGTGACATAGGCGAGAGCAGGACTTTGGCAGGCATTTATCACAGAGTATATTACAAATGTCATTAGTGAAACATTAATATTACAAAACATTTTAGAAAGGCTGAAGCAATCATCTCGTTTTAATAACATAAGACAGTTCTCATAGATTTCCTTTATTTTTTCCTCAAGCAGAAAATGAGGAACATTCCAGGATTATCAGATCTCACTCTTTGTTTGCAAATTGCAAACTGAAACTGTTGATCACTGCATTTCTTTCTTCTTAAATCGGGTCTGCGTGACATGTGACTGCCATGCATTTCTCTTTATTCAAGGAGACAGAAGACCCTGCTGTTTTGAGGTAAGGGAATTTGCTCCTTGTTGATTGAAAATTGTAAGCTCTGAAGATGGATTTTTTTAGGCACCCGATAAATACTGAGCTGCATTTGTATCATCTTCTGCCATGCTTTGAGGAGAAAAAAAAGAGACCTCTGATGCTCTTAGCATAATAGCAAAGGCTTTAGTAGGTGAGGGTTACTTCCAAAGAAACCTGATTTTAACCCTTAGGAATTCTGGCCACTTCCACAAAGAATAGCCAGAGAAATAATCTCACTGGCCTCTGTCACATTTCCTCCTGGATTAAGCATCTATTATATGCTCTAATTTTGCTGGGAATTGAAAGGAGTATTAATAAGAAAACTAAAAAATACATATCTGAATTTATAAACAATACGTAAAATCATTGACTTACAGAATATTAGAGTTGCAAACAATTTTAGGGAGGTCCTTTTTTTATATAAGAAAATGGAGAATAACTGGCTTTGCTCAGACTAGTTGGGAGTATTTGAGAGAGAATTGGGACAAGAAACTAGGACTTTAGACTATTTAAAGAAGGAGTTCAAGACTTAGATGGGTGTCAAGGCAAATACAGTGAGGCAGTTCAGAAATAATGCAACTACAAAAAAATCTCAAACACCAATATGAGACATTATATAATCAAGTGACAAAATATGTGATACAGATAGAAAGGACTAGGACCAGAGAGCAGTGGGAGGCCAGTGACATTAGAGTTGAAAGTGTCCAAAGGTGGAATTTGAGTTTCAGCTGATGATGCTTGAGTGTGATAAAATCGATGGTATGGGAAGAGGCTAGTCACAATTTGATGAATTAATGACTATTAAATATTAAAGGGCAAAGGGCAAAAATGATCAATAAACATGCAGAATAAGGAACTGACAGGATGTAGGTGGGAGACAGTAAAGGGTCACACCCAGTGGAGAAGGGGATTTGTGTTGAGAGATGAGTCTGATGGACGATGTAGCCTTAGCACCTCTCCTGTGCAGGCACAAGGAGTGAGAATAAAGGCATGAATAATTTAGATTTCCTGTCAGACCTGGACCAAGATCCCAGCTCTCCTAAATCCTAGCCTAAGGACTTTTCCATAGAAGCAAATAGTTTTTGCAGCTGCTTCCTCTGGCAGTATGTGCATATAGATTTTCTTCTGTACAGTTAAAAAATGTAGATTCATGCTTGCCAAGGTAGATAAGTCTGGGTTTTGTCTCAGCATGAGAAGCCATCAATAAGTTGTTAAAATAAATAAGTAAACAAATTAAAACAACAGGTGATGGTGGTGTTCTGCATAGCTTGAGGGGGTCAATGATGGGGAGAGAATTACAAGTAAATACAATTGAAATAAAAACTGAGACAATCTAGGAAGGGGAGCCAGTTCTTCTGACCTCACACTTTACATACATGTTAATACCTTTCTTTGAAACTGTATAAATTCACTTTGGCCAGAAATTCCCAAGTTTTTCCCCCCAAGTGATCAGGCCCATTGCTCATGCTTCCTCCCATCCCATCTGGAGCTTTCTTCTCTGATACTAAATGATGTGGCAAATTGACATTTCTGCAATAGCATAGAAAAAAAGAACAAGACTTGTTTATGATTTATGCACTGCATTTTCATGCTCCAGGGCATAGATAATTTAGCAGAGGCTTGAAATGAAGGAGAAAGCATTTAAAGTCATGTGGGAATTTGATAATACCATTGGGTTGAATGTTATTTGTATGACTTTGGAAATAATTAATTTCTCAAATCTACTTTGTTTTCCAAGTTGATTAGTCTACTTGTTGCAGGTGACTCCTTGTTGGTTAGTGAAACTCTCAGGATGTGGGGTGGGTAAGTATTTACTAATGAAACCAGGCATTAAATGGCATTTTATTCCAATGTCCCAAATACAGGAGGGACCATTCCAATAGCCTGACTTCCTGGGAAGGAGAGACTTTTGCCCAGGATTGAGGAGACCTGGGTCCTATTTCCAACTTTGATGAAGACAGTGGACTCCTCCATGAACAATTTACTCATCCTTGGACTTCCCACTCCAGGACTGGTACATAAGAATTGTCAACTAACGTGTTGCTGAATGGATGCCAAGCTGGTTGTGTAATTCTGTGGATTTGCCTCTGGGTCTCAGTTTTGTCAGTTGTATAATAAAAGCATCCTTGTTGCTCATGTTTAAAGTCCGCTTACTGCACTAAAATCCTATGACACAAGCCTTACATGATTTGGGCTTAACTTGTTTAATTATCGTTTTGCCTCAATCTGATCAAAATGTTAGCTAGTAACCTGAGATAAATTGAAAAATCTTCCTCTGTTTTTTTCGCATGATAAAACGTCTGTTTAAGGCAATTTCCATTTTTAAAAAATCATATATGGGTAGTTATGAATTATTGAGGCATAAGACCATATCAATAGCAATGAAATAAAATATTGTTAAACTATTATTTAAAAAAAACAAATAGCTGGGGGCGGTGGCTCACGCCTATAATCCCAGCACTTTGGGAGGCTGGGGTGGGCGGATCACAAGGTCAGGAGTTCGAGACCAGCCTGGCCAAGATGGTGAAACCCCGTCTCTACTAAAAATACAAAAATTAGGGGCCGGGTGCGGTGGCTCACGCCTGAAATACCAGCACTTTGGGAGGCCGAGGCGGGCAGATCACGAGGTCGGGAGATCGAGACCATCCTGGTTAACACGGTGAAACCCCGTCTATACTAAAAATACAAAAAAAAATTAGCTGGGCGTGGTGGCGGGCACTTATAGTCCCAGCTACTCGGGAGGCTGAGGCGGGAGAATGGCGTGAACCCGGGAGGCGGAGGTTCCAGTGAGTCGAGATCGCGCCACTGCACTCCAGCCTGGGCGACAGAGCGATACTCCGTCTCAAAAAAATAATATCCGTCTCAAAATAATAATAATAATAATAACATAAAAATAAAAATACAAAAATTAGCCGGGCGTGGTGGCATGTGCCCTGTGGTCCCAGCTACTCAGGAGGCTGAGGCAGAAGAATCGCTTGAACCCGGGAGGCGGAGGTTGCAGTGAGCCGAGATTGCGCCACTGCACTCCAGCCTGGGTAACACAGCGAGACTCCATCTAAAAAAAAAAAAAAGGTTAAATTTATGGATCAGGATGCATTACCCTGGTCCATTCAGCTTTATTTTTTAATTTTAAAAATTAGCCCAAATGGGTGGCTCTACCATTATGAATTACCTAGCAAGATAAAGGTAAGGAGAAGAAAGCTTTGCCTGACATAAGAGATTAAGAAATCCATATCAAGTCCATTGCTGAATGGTGAGATGTGGGTGCAATGTGATTTATTTTATATTTTAATGTAAATGCAATGTAATATCCTTCTAGAGATTACATTTGTCCTGTTGCTTCCACTGAAAGAAGAGCCAGAAATATGCCTTAGAATTTTGGAAGAGAACTGCCCATCTTCAAGGATGGATATTGGTCTCCCTGGAGTCGCTGACAGGGTTCCTGGGGAAGAATAAGAGCTCCTAGCATTGTTGATGTAGCTTCTTTTAGATGGGTGAGGCTGAAAAATAACTCTACTTATTGTATAGAGAAAAGGAGTATAATCAGATCTTTTGTGTATTTAAAAGGGAAGGGTGCTGGACCTCGAAAGTAGGGATTTCTGGTTGGGGAGGAGATTGGCTTGTTCTGGACCAAGGAGGTGGGTGGATACAGCAGAAGCAGCCGTAAGTAGGCATGTGAAAGCCAACTGGTCCCTGGGTGGTAGCAGTGTGTAGCAGTGGAAAGATCTGAGCCCTGATCTATGCATACTTAGCGGCACATTAGATTATTTTAACATTAAAGGACTGGGTGGACCATTCTATAGACAGGCCTGAGCAGGTTTCTGTTCAGGTGGAAACTCAGATCCTGCTGGTGGAGTGCATACAGGCATGCCTTCAACAGGAATAGAGACTTCAGGAGGCAGTGAGCAGATTCTAGCTCTGGCATTGCTGGGGTGAGGATATGACTGCCTTCCCAACCCTCTTCTACTTTTGGACTTCTAAAAAGTACCTGGATAATTCAGGAGGTAAGAGGCATCTAAGAAGTACATAATAGACTTCCTGCTAACGATGCAGATTAGGCCTTGACCCATTCATTGATAAATAATAAAAAATATTTAAAATAATAAAGAATAAAAAAGTTGTACTGGCAACTCAAGTTAAGGGAAAAATTTATACTATTTTTACAAGTAATATGTACTCATTTAGAAAATGTAGAGAATGCAGAGAAGTAGGAAGAGTAAGAGCATTCAAATTCACAAACTCAACGATGATCACCGTTAATATTTCGGTGTGACTATCCCCTTAAGAAAATAGTGCTTTAATAAGTGGACTGCAAATATTCATGGGCCAACTGCATATCTTTTGATGGGGGAAGACTTTGTGCAGAGTGGTGGGTTGGGCCCACCCCTCAGGCAGTGCAGCCTTTCAGATTCCACGGGCACCTAGGTTTGGTTTTTATTATGAACTAGAAGCTCCATGAAGAATTTCTGTCTTGTTCACTGCTGACTCCCAGCAGCTAGAACAGTAACTGACCCATAGTTGCCCTCAAAATATATTTACTAAGTGAATGAATGGATGAACATGTGGGTGTCAGTTGGGGTTACCAAATTTAGCAAATAAATACCTAGCATTCTTATTTAACTATACATTTTTAATACACTTTTTTAGTGTAAATATAATATTGTATGGATATATTTGTTCTAAAAATTATTTGTTATTTATCTGAGATTCAAATTTAAGTAGATATCCTATCATTTATGTTGTACCCCTTTTATGAGGTTCTGTTTCTTCTAGATTTCCTCATTCTGTTGTATTTTCTTGTTCCTTCTTATTGGGATACTTACGCTGTGCTTCCCTGAAGGGAGGTAGATATATGAAGTGTGATTTTCCAAAGGCAGAAGGAGGCTCGTCACAGCCTACTTTATCCAAATGGGCCCTTAACCTGCAGTCCTACCAACCTCTCAAAGAGCGAAACTTTGCAGCTGGCAGAGACATGTATGACACACCTGTGCTGCCAATCACTGAAGAAACCATGTCTTGAGGAACCTAAGGAGAAAAAAAACTCAGTGGCAATTGCTTGTCAGTGAAAACAGGTAAAGTGGTTACTTATTTAACATTAGGCTGTGAAGTGAGTCTATCCTCAGGAAGGAAAGGATAAAAGCTTACGTATGAGAAATTTCATATTCAGTTGAAATGAATACCTAGCCTGCACCTTCTTTCTTGGATAGTTGTAATGTCAGCTCTCTCTGGGGTTCTTTCTTTGACCCACTTCTCTTCTCATTCTAGGTTAGCCCCTCCACTCCCATGGTTTTAACTGATGAGTTACAAATCTTATTATCTGTAATGCAGATTTTCATCCAGTAGGTGATTGTAGAACACCTACTATGTGTGAACAAGATGCTTTGGGATAAAATATTCGTGTTTCTAGTCCTGATTTTTGAAACAGTCTTTTTAGTGGAGACAAAATCAAATATTCAGGAAATAGATATGAAAGTATTGTGATAACTGCAATGAAGGAAAAACAGAGTAAAATGAACCTGGTGGAGAATAACTTAAAAACAAGGATGGTGTTGCCAGGGTGGAGAGAAAGGAGAGGGGAGTACTACAAGACAGGCAGGCATAGGCATAGGTCAGTCACAGAGGCTTGTAGACCATGTGAAATAATTTGCTCTTCGTCATGAGAGCAATGGAACTCCATTACAATATGTTAAGGTAGAGAATAAAATAAGATATACATTTTGAAATAAACAATAAACAAGATTTACATTTTCAAGATTGACATTTTGAAAAGCTTGCTGTGACCGTGGTGTGAAGAATGGATTGAAGGTCAATACTGGATATAGGTGAGGTCAGTTAGAAAGCTTTAGGAGTAGTCCGTTAAGAGATGAAGGTAATTTGTTCCAGGATGTTGGTGGTAGAGACAGAGAAAGAATGATGTGGGAGTTAGGTAAGAAGTAAATGGCAGGACTTGATGATGGGTTAAATGGGCTGGTGAAGATGAGGGGGTATCAGGACTGGCTTGTAGGTTTCTGGTATGTACAACCTACTGGTGTTATGCCAATTACTGAGCTATGGATGACTGGAGGAAGGCCAGGTTTGGAGAGTAAGATCCTAAGTTTGGGGACATCCTGAATTTAATGTCCCCTCAGAGCTTCATGTTGTATAGGCAATTGGATGTATTGGTACAGGAACTTAAAAGGTCTGGGCTACATATTTATATTGGAACTCATTGACAGCTGGCTGGTGTTTGAAGCCAGGAGCTTGCCTAAACCAAGAGTATAGAGTGAAAATAAAGGGAGGGGATATGTTTAATTTCTCAGGAGCTACCTATTTAAAAGATTATACAGAGAAGGATGCCAGGGAAGTTGGGAAGTGGACAGATAAAACCAATGTTGTGTGATGCCGTCAGTACCAAGAGTTGAAGGAAGGTAGACAGAGTCACTTCAAAGGTTAAGTCGAGTAGAATGGAGATTAGCAGGGGCAGGGCCTGGTGGTGAGGCAAATGGGTAGATGTTGGTCAAAGGGTACAAAGTTTCAGTTATGTAGAATGAAAAATTTCTAGAGATCGAATGTATACCACAGAGACTATAGCTAATAATACTGTATTGTGTACTTGAGGTTTGCTAAGAGAATAGATCTTAAGTGTTTTCACCTCACATAGTTATAAAACTATGTGAGGTGATGGATATGTTCATTAGTTTGATTAGAGTAATCAGCTCACTATGTATATGTTTATGAAGACATTCTGTTTGTGTATCTTAAAATTAGGTTAAGTGAGATAAAGACCCAAAAATTTCCATTAGATTTACTGTCACTAGGGTCACTGACAACCTCTGTAGGGTTGTTTTGGTAGAGAAAGAGATGTAAGTCAGCTTGAAGAGGACTGAGTTTTGGGAGGTGAGAAAATGAAGATGGCAAGCCAAGAAAACACTGTTATTTTGAAAGTTTTGACTAAAGGAGGGTAGCTAGAACAGTAACTGGTTATAGAGTGAAGTCAATAAGTAGGGAGAGAAGAAAAATACAGGAAAAGAAGAGTTATTTGATAGTGTAAGAATTCTGCATAAGTGTGCGAAAATGGGTCTCAACATAAGTTGAGGAACTGACCCAGGATAAGAAAAGGGACATTTTCTCCACAGTAACAGCAAGAAACAGACATGTTTCAGCTCCAAAGGTATGTAGGTTTGGTGTTGGGAAGTTGAGGCCTCCTAATGATTTATCTGTTCTTGTGATGTATGAGGTGAGGTCATTCATCTACTGAGAGTAAAGGAAATTGGGCAGTACTGGTTTCTAAGTGAATTCTGCTAGTGTTTACATGAGCACCCAGCTAAAGGGTGAGTTGAACACACAGTGAACAGTGTTGGATGGTTGGATGATTAGAATAGTGGCAGTGTAACATTCTTCATTTCAAAAACTTCCTGACATCGTCACCAGTAGTGTTTTATTGCTCCCAACATTTTTTTGGCCTGTAATTATATATTTTCATGAGCAATATACATGTCTAATACAAAAAAGCTAGAATTCCCTTCAAGTGTAATTAATTTTATGATGACAAAGCTCAAAAATTAGATTTGAAAAGTTATTTCCATTATGTAATGTTATAATAGTCTAAAAATGCCTGCAAATATTTTCTTTTTATGTTTAAACATGATTAGCAGTTACTGTCAACACCAAAAACTGTTTTCTGAAACCATTGAATTGGAATTAACTTTACAGTGGCATATGTGAAGTTAAGAATATGAGCAATTGATGTTAATGAACAAAATATAACTCGTTTTGAGTTTTTTCTTAAAACCATGCTTGTCTTTTAAAAGGGTAAGTAAAAGTAATTAAATGTAAATACCAGTGTTTGAAGGAAAAGTTAAAGTTGAGATGTTCATTGAATAAGAATAATGTATCTCAGAAAGTTTAATTTTTCTTGAACTCTGAATTAAATGAAGCACGAATTATATCAGACTGGTTTTTTTCCTTTCCATTTAACAATTTGTCATTCATGTAGAATATTTATATATTTTTAAATTTATAGCTGTTATTTCCCATGTCTTAATGCAAATGCCCTGAAGTTAAATTAGGGGTTGAACAATCTTTTGTTAATCTTGTCCAAACTCATGCCAACACAGAATTACTTTTTGACCAATAAAATAAAATTTTATAAAGATTTTTAGTTTGCTGAGTCCGAGAGTCAACATTTTCTCCAACTTTTTGACATGTTTTTAAAAAGGGGCTTTTATTAGAAGCTGTCAGCAATATGTATAGATTAACTTGTATTAATCAAGCCACTGAAACTCTTTTTACTGGGGAGGAATAAGTGTGCGTCTTTGCAATTTGGTCTATATCAAATAAGACAATGGCTTTAGAAGGATGCTAAAAATAAATTACACTCTGATATATCTTCAAACATGCAGGACCAAGTCAAAATATGGGTTTAGCTGCAAATGGTCATTAAGATTTATTGAGTATATTGAGCAGTTACTGAGGATATACTAAATCTCCTAAATTTCAGTCACTACACTAGGGGGGTTAAGAAGACAAAAGATGAACACATATTTTGCCTTTAAGAAACTAGAATAATCAGTAGATGCTTTATAAGAACAGACAAGAGTTACATGCATACAAGTCACTGAGAGGAATCCAAACTATTTGTTCCACTTGTTCTACCTCTAGCTGAATTCTGTGCAGAGTAGCCAAAAGAGGTTCTTGGTATACTTGTCAATGCCATGTGAACCAGCAGTGTTTGGGATAATGAATTGGATAGAGGGTCAGTTCTGGGCACAAGGGCAGTCAGTATCTTATAGGTGGGGCTTCGGGGAGACTGTCAGCCTGTGAGAAGTCCTGCTGTGAGAACTGTTCCCAATAGAGATGCCCTCCATGTGTGGTGACGAGTACATCATGCCTTGTCATGTCTGGAATGTGAATGCAAACCCTTCACAAAGGCACACTCAGACAGAAACGGGAAAGGGCAGAAGCCATCCATGAGTCAAGAGAAGCAACAAAGAAGCAACAGCCATGAGATAGAGAGGAGGAGGAGGACATGGGATAAGCCATGGGTGAGGCAGAGCCAGAGAGCCGGAAGAAGCCAAAGCCCACACAGAGGCTGAGGCTCTTAGATGGATCATTTCTAAGGATACTTTTAGAACAAAAAGTAATTTGTAGACCCCTCATTGATACTGCATGCTTTCCAGAGGACCGACTGACCTTAGAGCTGAATTTCTGAATTCAATTAATTTATTGAATATCTTTTACAGTCAGTCTTTCCACCTGGGCTAATATAGCTTGATTTTGTACCTCCGTGGCCATCCATAAGTGTAACAGGCTCCCTCACGCATCCTCTGTATCTTTCTAGAGCATTCTGTCTAAAACATAAGTGGATCAGGCCAACACTCAGGTTTTTCCTTCTTTGACTCTGACTGAAAGTATGTTATCGTAATGACTTCTGGCACAAACTACCCTAAATTAGGCCAGACTTCATAGGTTAAAGGCACAGTCCTCCACAGAACTCCCCTCACTTTAGACACCAGCTACATGCTCAGCAGTCTTGAAGCCTCCTGCACTTCTGACCAACTGGATACAAATTTGGAGGTTCTACTTCCCTTTCAGGTTTAATAATTCAGTAGAATAAATTATGGAACTCAGGAAAGTACTTTATTTTGCCACTGGTACACTATACTATAAATTATACTTTTATTATAGCAAAAAAGGATACCAATCAGAGCCAGCCAAAAGAAGAGGCATAAAATAAGAGCCCTAAATGTGAAACTTCTGTATCCTTTTCCCATGGAGTCAGAATGCATCATTTTTCTAGCACATAATTGTAAAGAATGAGCGTAGAGTACTATTAGCCAGTGAAGTTCAACTGAACTTTAGTATCCAGAGTTTTTATTGGAATTTCTTAATATAGGAATGATTGATTGAATCCTTGGCCATGGGATTGAAATCCATCTTCATCCCTCCTCCTCTTCCTGGGTGTTGGGTAGATATCACATGGCTAAAAGCCATAGTTGGTCTTTCTGGTATGGCCACCTCTACCCTGAGTCATCCCATTAGCATAAACTATCTAGAGACCCAATATGAATCATCTTGTTGGTATAAACTACCAGGGCTTATCATAAATAACAAAGATACCCCTATCACTCAGGAAATTGCAAATATTTAGGGACATTCTCCCAGGAACTGGGGACAAAGACCAGTCAGGTTCTTTATTATATAGGAGTTATCACATTTTGTTTTTTTAAGATATATTTTAATCTCTTTCATATTTTGTATCTCCTGCCTCTCTGATCTTCAATTTAAGTAATTATTTCAGATCAATCTTCGCACTCACTAATTCCCAATTCCTTCTTTGGCTGTGGATAACATACTTTCAACTGAGTTTTTGACTTCAAAGATTATGTTTTTTATTTATATTAGTTTCATTCAGTTTTGAAAATATCTGCCTAGTCATTTTGGATAGCCTATTGTTGCTTGCTGATTTTTTTCTCATTTTAGTTTATTTTAATTATTTTATTTTTTCCTGTCTCTAAGCAAAAGGTTGTCATTTTCTATTCTGTAATCAATAATTTTGTGAACTGTAGTTCTAAGGGTTTTAAATTTATTATCACTTGGTTTTCATTATCATATTTGTTTCCTTGTGGATTTGGTGATCCTTGATTTTGAGTTCTTATTTAGTTGATCCTCATCTGTGGGAATCATGAGAGCTTAAATTGGGGATGTTCTTCTCCAGAGAGGTTTTGCTATTGTATCTCCTGGGATGCTATTAACTTGGGATGATTTCTGTTCCTTTCGTTGAATCCATCTTAATTTGGGAGTTCTAGTTTTAGCATCCCTACATTGAGGTGGGCCTACAACTTTGATTTGTCAGTTACAGGAGACTTTGAGGAAATTTGGGAAGGGAAAAGCATGAATAAAGGGGTTCCTAGATATAGCTTTCACAAAGATGTCTCCAATCCTTCCTATATATCAAATACTATGTCCTCTTTGTCTTTCAGCTATTTTATGTGGACTTGCTGAAAGAAGTTACAAATAATTTCCCTGATAGGGCTGTGCAGGACCATTGGTAGAGATGGGCCAGAAGCAGAGAAACCACAGGTCTTTGCCCCTTGCTCTGCCATTTTCACCACTGGTTTGGAGAAACAGTAAGTAATTATCTTATTTGACATAATACTTTTTATACTGTGATGTAAAAAATGTTATAAATTACATACAAGAAGTTTAGAACAAATTATTTTAAAACCTTACAATCCATCTTTTGTGAAATTAACTGAAAAATATACAGAGTAGGGGATTTAAGGAATGTCAGTTAAGTAACAGAAACATTGCTCTTCCTGCTGGGTTACACCTTGGGGAGGGTCTGAACACAGTATATGGAAGGAGGAAGCTGATGAGGAGGGAGATCCAGCAATTTCAGATCAGGGGACCTAGTCTCATTATGAGCTGGCTCTACAAGACTGCCAAGCCTTTGAAAGCTATGGGCAAATTTATACAGTATAGGCTGCCACAGATACAGTGACATCTAACGGCCACTGCATACACAGCATGACCTTGTTGGTGGTGGTGGTAGGGTGGAACCAATTTGATGTCATTGAGTTGGGCCTGAATTGAAAATGTATTAATCTCATGGCACCTTGAGAAAATGCCTTTCCTGGAAAAGCCTTAGTATCTTCCTCTGCAAAAACGGGACTGCAACTAGTATTATTACTACTGAACACCTCAATTATTTTATTTTGTAGATGTAATAGGTTTTTTGCCCAAATATATGGCAAGTAATTATAGTGAGGCACCAGTTTGCAGCAGAGAAAGAAGTTTAATTGCAGGGCCACCAAGTGAGGAAATGGGAGGAAACTTCACATCTATCTTTCTGAGTAGTTTAGGGCTAGGGTTTTTAAGGGTTTTGGAGTGGGCTGAGGTGTGGAGATCACTGATTGGTCCAAGAGTGCAAGATGAAGACACTGTATTCTTATCCTAATTTGATTCCTCTTTGGGGCTCTTTAAACTGGTTGGCATCAGCTGTTCTGCTGGAATTCAGAATCTGCTTAAGCAATTCTTAAATAAAATCCCTATGATTATACCATCAGAAATCTTATGTTTAGGAACAATGGGGACACAAATGGTCGGTATCTAGTGTTATGTGACTTCTGGTTACAAGGAAGTGGGTCATAGTGCAGCCTGATGAATGCTTAATTATAACTATATTTCTGTCCAGAATTCTTGTTAACCCTGTGAGGACAGTTTCAAAAGGCTTTGAAGAAATAGGGACATTTTAGGTTTTATTATTAATTAGTTTGGGAAAAAATTCCATCTTTGGTGTCTTACATTATTGATTTCTTTGGGTTCCAGTGCTAAAGGCTAACTTCCAAATGTGAATGTAAAACCTGTTAAAATCTTAGCCCAAATACCTTTGCTTAGTTAGCCTTTACAGGGTTTTATCAGTTGCCATCCAGGCCCAATGGGTGTTAGTAGAGGTAGGCGTGGAGGAAAGTGGTTCCATACCTTGACGGTAGGAGCCAGGGGGCTTTAAGTGAGGTGGACCCAATCACCTACTTCAACCATCTTGCTTTGATACAACCCTGGAGGCAGCTAACCCTTACCCAAAATCACAGGTCTAAAAATAAATGGAGTAGCAGCTCTTTCTCATTACCAGGCTTCTGTTTGTTTCCACATTTGCCCGTTTATTTGTTTCATTGGCTTTTAGGCAGAGAGCATTCTGAAAAATATTTGGAATAGAAAGAAAGATAGAGCACTGAAAATGCAAAGGCACAAGATATAAATCAGAACTACAATTTCCTTGGTGTTGCTCTTGTTTCCTTATCAATGATGTGGATTCTCAGGCATACTCTCAGAGGCTTGAGAAAGCCCTTCTTAAGGACCTTGAACCTTATTTAACAAACACACAGTCCTCCATCACCTGGATCCTGGTTACCAAAGAAATGGAAACTGGGCCAAAAATGTACACAATGCCCATGCAAAATCCTAAAAGGAACAGAAGCTGGCAACAAAGGATAAGTTACCCTCATGGGCTCATTTTTTCCTAAACACTCCTTAGTTTAAGAATCATTTTTGTTATTAATTGCTTAAATGCGATTTTCAAATTTATATAAACATTAGTTAATATTGACTGGAAAAGACTTAGAATTTCTTTTCCATTTAATTAAGAAGCAAAAATACCAGGGTAATTATTAAACAAATCATTGGAAAGGTCAGAGGCTTTAAGTTACAAATTTTGCGGGCAGCAAGCCACCCAGGCACCGAGGCAAGAGACCGAGGACACGAGCTGTTCCAGTATAATAAAATATAAAACAAGAATAGTTATACCAGATATACATCTTAGATATGATCATATATGAATATCATTAATCATTAGTTGGTAATTACTCTTTATCCCAATATTATAATAATCCTCCCTCTATAATCACAACCTAGGAAAAGCCAGGCCATACAGAGATAGGAGCTGAGGGGACATAGTGAGGTGTGACCAGAAGACAAGGGTGCGAGCCTTCTGTTATGCCCAGACAGGGCCACCAGAAAGGCTCCTTGGTCTAGCTGTGATGCCAGCGTCTGGGAAGACACCCGTTGCCAGGCGGACTCTGGTCTAGTGGTAGCGAAAAGTGTCAAGGAACAACACCCTTTACTTAGACCGGGAAAGGGAGTCTCCTTTTCCCTGGGGGAGTTTAGAGAAGACTCTGCTCCTCCATCTCTTGTGGAGGGCCTGACATCAGTCAGGCTTGCCCGCAGTTATCCGGAGGCCTAACCGTCTCCCTGTGATGCTGTGCTTCAGTGGTCACACTCCTAGTCCGCCTTCATGTTCCATCCTGTACACCTGGCTCTGCCTTCTAGATAGCAGTAGTAAATTACTGAACGTACTAATAGTCTCTGATATGCAGAAATAATGGCATAAGCTGTCTTTCTCTCTGTCTCCTCTCCCTCTCTGCCTCGGCTGGCAGGCAGGGAAGGGCCCCCTGTCCAGTGGACACGTGACCCACGTGACCTTACCTATCATTGGAGATGACTCACACTCTTTACCCTGCCCCTTTTGCTTTGTATCCGATAAATAACGGTGCAGCCAGACATTCGGGGCTACTACCGGTCCCCGCGCATTGGTGGTAGTGGTCCCCCGGGCCCAGCTGCCTTTTATCTCTTTGTCTTGTGTCTTTATTTCTACACTCTCTCGTCGCAGCACATGGGGAGAGACCCACTGACCCTGTGGGGCTGGTCCCTACATCTGGCGATCCGACGTGGGGCTCTCCCTCGCTGTGTGAAGTTGCACCCTGAGTGTGGGATCAGCAGAGGAGTTCAACGAGATATTCCTGAGGATTGCGGTCATTAAACTTGGTGGTAAGCTACAGCGCTCAGAGTATTCTGGGGACACCATGGGACAGGCCAGTACAAAGTACTCAGCTTATTTAAATTTTATAAAAACTCTTCTTAAAGAAGGAGGTGTTAAAGTTTCTACTGAATAGTTAATTGAAGTATTTGAGGTTGTAGATCTTCTTTGCCCTTGGTTTCCGACTGAGGGAACTTTAGAACTTAAAGATTGGGATGAGATTGGCCAACAATTCAAAATTGCTCATAAGGGGGGACATTTTATCCCACCCACCATTTGGTCAATCTGGGCTTCAGTTCGCTTTGTCTTAGACTCCTTACAGACTCAGGAGGACAACATGGAGACTGATCCCTCTTTCCTCTCCTCTGAGGAGGTCGAGGAAGTTCTCAGTTCTCTTTAACCTGAGGATACTGCACAAAATGAGAACATAATTTCACAGGAGGACTTCCACTCTGACATGCCTGCGCCACCGCCACCTACGCCAGAGGCTACCGCACCCCCGTTGTCGCTTTATGATGATCTTTTAACTGACCTAAATACACTTATTTCCCCCAACCAGCAAAACTCAGCTGAAACGTATCAACAGCCATTGCGGCCAGATCCTCCTGTCTCTCCTCACTCTTTCAACGCTGCCGCCGTGCCAATAGCAGATGAGATCAGGCAGCCTGAAAACGAGTCTGTAAATTATGTTTCTATGCAGCCCGATACAGAGGCTCCGCTATCTGAACAGCCCAGAAAAGAGGCTTCCAATTCTCGGCCAGGTAATGAGGCCCTCAATCCTATTTCTCCTACTCGGACTCAGTTAGAGTCACAGGCTCCCTTGAAGCGTGGTCCACTTCCTACAAATCGGACTCAGAGTCACAGGCTCCCTTGAAGCCTGGTCCACTTCCCACAAATCGGACTCGGATAGAGTCACAGGCTCCCTTGAAGCCTGGTCCACTTCCCACAAATCGGACTCGGATAGAGTCACAGGCTCCCTTGAAGCCTGGATCCTTTCCTCCCACTCAGACTCGGCTAGAGTTACAGGCTCCCTTGAAGCCTGGTCTGCACTTGCCGTGGCAGCCTGGTTTTCAGGCCCATGAAAGACCTGCTCAGCAGGTAATCTGGTCTCAACCTGGCTTTCAGTTTTTCAACTCTCCTTCTATTCAAAATTCTACCCCTTTTTCTGCTCCTGGTCCAGTCGCGACTGCTGTTGCCAATACTACCATTGCCGCTCATAAGCAACAAATTACATACATCCCTGAAGACGACACTCCGCTTATGAGGGCTATAGTTCAGGCAAGGGAATATGGGGATCCCGAAGCCTGGCAATTTCCTGTAATTTTACAACCTCCAGTACCTGCCACCCCAACAGTACAAAATCACCCACAGCCTGTTGTTGATCCTGCCCAGCAGGCGGCTGAACCGCAGCTCAACAGGATCAAGAGGCTGATAATCAAGCTCCTCAGCCCGAAAATCAGGCTGCTCAGGGAAATAAACAGGCTCCGCAATTGCCTGCTCCTGGGGCACAGCCAATACCTGGCATTCCCGCTGTTCAGGCGGTAGTTCAGCCTGACCCCATACATCCAGGTCAGGTTCAGCTACGCCCTGCTACTTGGGGAAGTTTTTCTTTTAAATTCCTCAAAGATTTTAAGGAATCAGTGATACAATATGGCACCAACTCTCCTTTTGTCCGTTCCACATTAAAAGGCTTAGCAGAAGATAAACATTTGGTGCCCTATGATTGGGAAATTTTAGCAAAATCAGTCTTATCTAAATCCCAATATTTGCAGTTCAGGACTTGGTGGGTTGATGCTGTCCAGGAACGCATTCATCTTAATCAGGGCTCCAATCCTCCTGTTAACGTTACGGCTGACCAGTTACTGGGAATGGGTCAATGGGCTGCAATCCGACACCAAACTATACTAAATGATGAGGTTATTGAACAACTGCAAAAATGTTGCTTAGATGCTTGGGACAAAATTCATGATGATGGTAAAGTATGCCCATCTTTCACAGCTGTCAGACAGGGACAACATGAGCCCTACCCAGACTTCATTGCTCGTCTTCCAGACGCAGCAGAAAAGGCTATTCCTGATAGCCACGGCCAAAGACTTGTTGTAGAACTTATGGCTTATGAACAAGCAAATCCAGATTGTCAGGCGGCTATTTGCCCCGTCAAAGGCAAAATTCCACTGGGTGGTGATATACTCACCTCCTACATTAAAGCCTGTGAAGGGGTGGGAGGAACTCTCCATACAGCAATGATTATGGCACAAGCTATGGCCTCTATTTGAATGCCTGGACAATTCTCTGGCCAATGCTTCCTATGCGGCCAGAAGGGACTTGCAAAAAGAAATTGCCCTCGGCATGCAGGTTGCAGTCCTTTACATCACCACCACCAACAACAAAAAACTTTTCAGCAACAAGACGCCCCACTTTCTACTGTATGCCCACGATGCCAAAAGGGCTTTCACTGGGCATCTCAATGCCATTCCAGATTTGATATTGATGGCAATCCTTTACGGCCTTTTAAAAATCAGGGAAATGGGATGAGGGGCTGGCCCCAGGCCCCTTTAAACAATGGGGCATTCCTCAACTCTCAGCCCTCGGCGTCCAGCCAGACGGGAGCCTTCCCAGTTCAATCCATTCAACCTCCACCCCAATTCCCACTTCAGCGATGTAGGGACCAGCCCCACAGGGTCGGTGGGTCTCTCCCCATGTGCCGCGACGAGAGAGTGTAGAAATAAAGACACAAGACAAAGAGATAAAAGAAAAGGCAGCAAGGCCCGGGAGACCACTACCACCAATGCTCAGAGACCGGTAGTGGCCCCGAATGTCTGGCTGCACCATTATTTATCGGATACAAAGCAAAAGGGGCAGGGTAAAGAGTGTGAGTCATCTCCAATGATAGGTAAGGTCACGTGGGTCACGTGTCCACTGAACAGGGGGCCCTTCCCTGCCTGGCAGCCGAGGCAGAGAGGGAGAGGAGACAGAAAGACAGCTTATGCCATTATTTCTGCATATCAGAGACTATTAGTACTTTCGCTGATTTACTACTGCTATCTAGAAGGCAGAGGGAGGTGTACAGGATGGAACGTGAAGGCGGACTAGGAGTGTGACCACTGAAGCACAGCATCACAGGGAGATGGTTAGGCCTCCGGATAACTGCGGGCAAGCCTGACTGATGTCAGGCCCTCCACAAGAGATGGAGGAGCAGAGTCTTCTCTAAACTCCCCCGGGGAAAGGGAGACTCCCTTTCCCGGTCTGCTAAGTAGAGGGTGTTGTTCCTTGACACTTTTCGCTACCGCTAGACCACGGTCCACCTGGCAACGGGCATCTTCCCAGACGCTGGCATCACCGCTAGATCAAGGAGTCCTTCTGGTGGCCCTGTCTGGGCATAACAGAAGGCTCGCACTCTTGTCTTCTGGTCACACCTCACTATGTCCCCTCAGCTCCTATCTCTGTATGGCCTGGCTTTTCCTAGGTTATGATTATAGAGCGAGGATTATTATAATATTGGGATAAAGAGTAATTACTACCAACTAATGATTAATGATATTCATATATGATCATATCTAAGAGGTATATCTGGTATAACTATTCTTGTTTTATATTTTATTATACTGGAACAGCTCGTGTCCTTGGTCTCTTGCCTCGGCGCCTGGGTGGCTTGCCACCCACAAAATTTAATTCATTTGAATATCTCCCCTCTAAGAGCTCATTCTTGAAATTATTTTTTACAAACATCTTGGAGATATTTTCCTTTGTAAAAATCCTTTCTTTTCATATTAATGAAAACCTGTTGTTTCGAGTCTGATGGGAAGATCCCAGAAATTGAGAATCACTGAGAGGTTGCCTGGCTCCTTATTAATCAGGTTTTTTTGGGAAGTATTGCCACATTCCAATTTTCTTATTAATTTAGGACAAGTCCAACCTATTTGAGTGTGTCAACAAAGAAGAAATGTGATATGAAAAAAAGAAAGAAAAAAGATGTGAGGTATTTTGTATGCCTAGAAACAGCACTAAGACATTTACTGACAACAACAGCTTCCAATTCTGACAGTGTTAGAAAGGGAATTTTCAATGGCTGCTTTGAAATAACCCAGAAGACATTTTACACCACAATGAAATCTGCATTCTACTATGTCAGTAACATCAGACAAGATGAGATAAGACAGCAGAGCACAGCACAGCACATTCCAGCACAGCACAACACACCTCAACACGGCACAACACAACACGCTGCTTCTTCAATTTAAAGCATACACTTCAGCCTAAAATGCAGCCTTCCAAGTCCATTAACCCACTTGAGATGAGCAGGGAGACTGCATGCTGGGTGAGCAATACCAACAGAAAGCAACCGTGAGTCAGTTCTTTGAAATGTAATTGATCTTTTCAGTATGCTACCACCAATGTTTTGGAAATGTCCAGGCTAGCAATAGAAAAGAAAAATAAACTAAAAGAAATCAAAATGTTAGTTTGTGTTTACAAATAAATCATGGTTGTTTAGAGAAAAAGTTGATAGCTGGGACTGAGGGGCTCTCTGGAACCTCTTTGCAGACCTTGAGGATGTTGCAGGAAGAAGAGAGAGGGCCTTATTTGGGAGCTGCTCACCTCTGTCCTAATACAGGGCACCAGGTCCTGTTCCAATGGCAGACAATGTGGGAAGCCATTAATGTGCCTGAGTTCTGCAGTCAGAGAGCTGGTGTTGGATCCTCTAACCAACTCTGTGACTGGACAGGTTAGTTAACCTCTTTGAGTCTCAGATTCTTCCTCTTTAACATGGATATAACAGTACATACTTCACAGGTTTGTTATATGTATGCAATTATGTATGTATAAAACACAGTACTATCTGTTCTTTATGATAATCATTATTCTAACTATTACAGTGATTATTTTATCCTTTCTTCTAATGATTTGACAGGAGTTATAGCCTCTTTCCAAGTGAATTATGAAGAGCAAGAGCAAGTGTGGATAATAAGGAAGCTCATTCCAGCTAATAAGAAGTGGATGAATATCACATTCATTTTAGTCTAGCCTTTTGGCCACAAGATATTCCTGGACAAATATCATGAAGCATTATCCTAAAGTTGGTTGTAGTTTCCCATAGGAACACTATTATAATTTAATTCCACAAATATGAATTAAGTACCATGATGCCCCAGGCATTGTGCCAGGGCCTGGCTAGTTATAAGGAAGTATAAGATGCTGCTTCCTGCTCAAGGATTCACAATCAAATGAGAAGAGGAAGCCCAGAAACTAGGAAACTTAATACAAGTAAGATTCTGGTGAGTGGGATCAAGTCCAAGGCTGCTTCTGAGGTCAGTCTGCCTGGGTTTAAATCTCAGCTCTACCCCTTATGACACGTGTTTTTCTAACATTTCTGCATCTTGTTTTCCTTTGTGAAATTGGGATTAATAAAAATATTCATTTTGTGAGGTATTGGAAGGATTAAATGAAGTGATTTCTGTAGGGTTTAAGATGCTGGTTTCTCATATAGTAAACCTTGTAATGTTAGATCCACCGTTTTTATTCAGTTGGAGCACAGAGAAAATACTAATGCCTTTTAATGGGGGGAATAAGGAAACTTCTTTGGTTAGATTTTTTTTTCTTTTTTAAGTCAGGTATGGTAAGATCTTGAATAGTGGAAGAAGATAGACCAAAAAAGGAGACAGAGAGAGAGAGAGAGAGAGAGAGAGAATGATAGAGAGAGAGAGAGAGAGAGAGAGAGAATAGAAAAAAACATCATCCGCAGAGGGAACTGCTCAGAATGGAGAGTATTCTGCCTATTGAGGGAACGGCAAATAATGTTTAACTAGTAACAGAGCTCCAACTGGACTGGAGGGGAGGAACAGCAGGGCAGTTTGGGTCAGAGTACAGAGACCTCCTTCAATGTGTGCCCTAAAGCTACTTTCCTATCCAAGGATTCAACCTCAATGAAGGAGACCTATATGCTGGTTAAAGGAAAGATAGCACAACTATAAGCCTATGATTATTTAAAATGTTAAAATAAACTGAGTACAGTGGCTCACACCTGTAATCCCAGCACTTTGGAAAGCCAAGGCAGGAGGATTGCTTGAGCCAGGAGTTCAAGACCAGCCTGGACAATGTAGTGAGACCCATCTCTACAAAAAAATTGTAAAAATTAGCCAGGCGTGGCGGCCTGTGCCTATAGTTCCACCTACTTGGGAGGTTGAGGTGGGAGGATTGCTTGAGACCAGGAGGTTGAGGCTGCAATGAGCTGTGATTGCACAACTACACTCCAGCCTTGGGCAACAGAGTGAGATCCTGTCTGAAAAAAAAAAATGCTAAAATGCAGTGCCAAATCTTACAACATGGATATAATTCTACCTTAATTATATAAGATGACTTCAAATATTATGATGTACCAAATAGGCAAAACAACAACAAATAGAACTAAAGCTTGTGCTAATATTAAAGCTGTAATAAGAATTTGTCCGGTAGAATTTAGAAGGACTTTGCCAGGTATGATTTACATATGTATATAAAAATGACCTTTGACATTAAATGGCCAAAATAATAATCATTCCTTTGATTTCAGATATATCCTCAAATATTTGAAGCAAATATATATATTTGATATATTGATATATTTGAGGCAAATATGTCATTTACCTCAAAAGTAGACAATACAGAAGGGAATTGCTGGGTCATATGATAACTCTGTTAATATTTTGAGTAATCGTCTAACTCTTTTCTAAAGTGTCTGCACCGTTTGACACCCCCACCATCAAAGTATGAGGGTTCCAATTTCTCTACATCCTTATCAACATTAGTTATTGTCTATCTTTTTTATTGTAGCTACCCTGATGGGTGTGAAGTGATATCTCATGGCTTTAATTTTTCTTTCCCTAATGACCAATGATATCAAGCATCTTTTCATATGCTATTTGTCATTTGTATGTTTTCTTTGGAGAAATGACTATTCAAGTCTTTTGTCCATTTTAAAATTGTGCCACTTTTTTAAGGTCGAATTGTAAGTGTGTGGGTTTGTTTTTTTTATCTTTGGATGTATTGTACATATAATTCACTTTTCTGGTCTATGTTTTGCAAATATTTTCTCCCATTCTGTAGGTTGTCTTTTCACTTTCTTGATGGTGATGGTATTTGAAGCTAAAAAGCTTAAAAACTTTTGATGATATTTAGTTTACCTTCTTTTTCTGTTGCTTGATTATGGCTTGTACTTGTGCTTTCAGTGTCAGAGCTAAGATACCATTGGCTGATCCACAGTTATGAAGATGTATCCATGTTTTCTTCTAAGGGTTTTTATAGTTGTAGCTCTTACATTTGGGTCTACACATTTTTTAGTTAATTTTTGTATATGGTGTGACATAGGAGTCCAACTTTGTTCTTTTTCATGGGGATATCTAGTTATTCCAGTATCATTTGTTTAAAAAACTGTTCTTGTTCCCCCTGAATTGTCTTGGCAGCCTTGTCAAAAATCAATAGACCATAAATGTGAGGATTTATTTCTGGCATTTCTATTTTAATCCATAGATCTATATGTCTATCTTTATGCCAGTAACATTAAGGTCTTGATTACCGTATCTTTGTAGTAAGATTCGAGATCAAAAGATGTGATTCCTCACACTTTGTTTTTCTTATTCAATATTTTCTGGCTATTAAGGTTCTGTATTAGTTGGGGTTCTCTAGAGGAATAGTATAGATGTATATATGAAGGGGAGTTTATTAAGGAGTATTGACTCACACAGTCACAAAGTGAAGTCCCACAATAGGCCGTCTGCAAGCTGAGGAGCAAGGAAGCCCAACCAAGTCCCAAAACCTCAAAAGTAGGGAAGCCAACAGCGCAGCCTTCAGTCTGTGGCCAAAGGCCCATGAGCCCCTGGAAAACCACTGGTGTTAAATCCAAGAGTCCAAAAGCTGAAGAGCTTGGAGTCTGATGTTTGAGGGCAGGAAGCACCCAGCACGGGAGGAAGATGAAGTCCAGAAGACTCAGCAAGTCCAGCCCTTCCACTTTCTTCTGCCTGCTTTTATCCTGTCTGTGCTGGCAGCTGATTAGATGGTGCCCACCCCCAGTTTGAGGGTGGGTCTGTCTCTCCCTGTCCACTGACTCAATTGTTAATCTCCTTTGGCAACACCCTCACAGACACACCCAGGAACAATACTTTGCACCCTTCAGTCCAATCAAGTTGACCCTCAGTATCAACCATCACAGCTTCCTTGCATTTTAACAGAAATTTTAGGACCAGCTTGTCAATTTATGCAAAAAAGCAACCTGAAATTTTGAAAAGTATTGCATTAAATCTGTGGATCAATTTGGAGCGTATTGCCATCTTAACACCATTAAGACTTTTAATCCATGAATATAGAAGGTCTTTACATTATTTAGGTCTACTTTAAATATTTCAATGACATTTTGTAGCTTTCAGTGTATAAGTCTTGCATTTCTTTTGTTAATGTATTTTATTCTTTCTATATTATTGTAAACAAAATTATTTTCTTAATTTTAGTTTTTGGATCCTTTAATGCTATTATTCATAAATACAACACATTTTTCTCTTTTGTTGTTATATCCTACTGTCTTGCTAAACTTGTTTATTAGTTCTAGTAATTCTTTTTAGTGAAGTCCTTAGAATTATCTGTAATCAAGATGTCACATACAAATATAGTTTTACTTCTTCCTTTCCAATATGGATATCTTTTATTTCTTTTTCTTATCTAATTCCCCTGGCAAGAAACAATTAGATGTAATTTTGATAATATCTATGTACTTTGTCTGTGATAATATCAGGCTACTTTCAAATTAAATATTTTGTTTTACTAGACTTTACCTTGGCTGCTGGCTTTTCAAGCGTCAGAGATATATAATAGTCAAGCTGCAGAAAGGCAGCCCTGCCAGAGATTTCCATGCAGCATCAGATTGAGACAAATAGAATGAGAATTTAGTCCTCTCTACCCCAGTCTACTTTGAAGATTAGGTAGAAATACAAAGAGAACAGCTAGTGGTTACTGAATGCTTGCTATGTGCAAGGTACTAAGCCAAGAGCTTTTTGTCAATAATCTTATTTCTCAAGATAAATCAATGATAGATAAGATTAATATCACCATTTAATACAGAAAACCAAGTTCAGAGGGACCAAACAAATTGTAACAAATTATATGGCTTAGAGATTGTGGCTGTATGAATAAACAAATGTATGGGTGTGAGATTATTTCTCAAGATAAATCAATGATAGATAAGATTAATAACACCATTTAATACAGAAAACCGAGTTCAGAGGGACCAAACAAGTTGTAACAAATTATATGGCATAGAGATTGTGGTTGTATGAATAAACAAATGTATGGATGTGAGTGTTTTCCAGAGAGAACAGCGTTATTACCTAAGAGGAACCTTCCACACTAATAAAGTCTAGGATTTTCTATAAGAAAAAAGAGGCTGTCTTATCAGTGTTCATAGACCCATTGTTAAAGATACATTCATAATGTCATTGTTAGGGGATAGATGCTCTTAAAAATATTGACTTCTGCCCTATGAATAGGACTCTAAAGAGTGTATTGTGAGGAAAATAAGCAAATATATGACCCCCTCTAAGTTTAGTAAAGTTCTTCAAAGGTCGTTTTCCCCATTGACATTATCTGATTTGATCTCATTAATACAATGCTTATATTTTAGTTTTTCCTCATATAGACCTTATACATATTTTTCTAGATTTGTACCTAAGTTTTTTGTGTGTGTTAATGCAAATGGTATTTGTGTTTTTCATTTTAAATTTCAATTGATCATTGCAGTTGTATAAAAAAAGATGACAACTGTATGTTAACGTTGTGGCCTGCAACTTTGCTATAATTGCTTATTTCCAGGAATTTTGTCAATTCTTTCAGATTTTCTTCATAGGAAATGGTATCATCTGAGGACAAAGAATTTTATTTCTTCCTTCTCAACCTATACACCCTTTATATCCTTTTCTTGTCTTATTCTGTTAGATAGAACTTCCAGAGCAATGCAGAATATAGTGAGAGAGGATACCCTAACCTCGTTCCCAATTTTAGGGGAAAATCATCTAGTTTCTCACCATTAAGTATAATGTTAGCTGGAGATTTTTTGGTGATGTTCTTTATCAAATTGAATAAGTTCTCTACTCCTACTTTTCTGAGAGGTTTTATCATAAATTGGTTTTGAATTTTGCCAAATGCTTTTTCTGCATCTATCAGTATTATAATTTTTCTTCTTAGCCTGCTGATATGATGAATTAATTGATTTTTGGTATCAAACCAGCCTTACATACTCAGAATAAATACCATGTGGCCATGATTTATAGTTGCTTTTATACATCGTTGGATTTATTTTGCTAATATTTCTTGAGGAGTTTTGTGTCTCTGTTAGTGAGAGACATTGGTTCATAATTTTTTTTTCTTGTAATGTCTCTGGTTTTTTTGGTATTAGGGTAATGCTGGCTTCATAGAATGAGTTCAGAAGTATTCCCTCTGCTTCTATTTTCTGGAAGAGATTATAGGGTATTGGCATAAATTCTTTCTAAGATATTTGGTAGAATTTTCCTGGAAAACTATCTAGGACTATTGTTTTCTCTTTTGAAAGGATGTTTAAGCTCAGTCGCCCCCGCCAGCCTGTTCACCGTGTTATCCTGCTGCTCCACTGCCCCACTCCTCCACCAGTCATGATGGAAGCGCCGCGCTTGCCATTGACAATGGCTCCAGCATGTGCAAAGCTGGCGTTGCTGGGGACGATGCCCCCCAAGCTGTGTTTCCCTCCATCATCGGGCACCCCCGGCACAAGAGCGTGATGGTGGGCATGGGCCAGAAGGACTCCTATGTGGGCGACAAGGCCCAGAGCAAGCCGGCATCCTGACCCTGAAGTACCCCATTGAGCATGGCATCGTCACCAACTGGGACGACATGGAGAAGATCTGGGACCACTCCTTCTACAACGAGCTGTGCGTGGCCCTGGAGGAGCACCCAGTGCTGCTGATCAAGGCCTGCCCGAACCCCAAGGCCAACAGAGAGATGACTCAGATCATGTTTGAGACCTTCAACACCCCGGCCATGTATGTGGCCATCCAGCCCGTGCTATCCCTCTATGCCTCTGGGTGCACCACTGGCATTGTCAGGGACTCTGGAGATGGGGTCACCCACACGGTGCCCATCTATGTGGGCTACGCCCTCCCACATGCCATCCTGCATCTGGACCTGGCTGGCAGGGACCTGACAGGCTACCTCATGAAGATCCTCACCGAGCGTGGCTACAGCTTCACCACCTCGGCCCAGCGGGAGATCATGCCCCACATCAGGGAGAAGCTGTGCTACATCACCCTGGACTTCGAGAAGGAGATGGCCACGGCCGCATCTTCCTCCTCCCTGGAGAAGAGCTAGAGCTGCCCAATGGCCAGGTCATCACCATTGGCAATAAGCCATCCCGGTGCCACTAATGTGGCAAAGCCAAAATTTTAACCAAATCTGATTTCAGAGCTCTGACCCAGAAAGTTCTTATGCTCACATCAGCTATTCAGATGTTAACATTTGGTATTTTAAATTACAGAATGATACATATCCGAGATAGACCTCTTCAAGTCTTCCTTATAAATTAGAAACTAAAGATTTTTCAAACAGAAATATTTTCAACTTTTCAAGAAGCTTTAATTTTGTCTCATAAGATGTGAATCGACTGGATCTGTTATTTAGAATGATTAGCACACTGGGAGTACTGGCAGCAAAGCCTTTGAAATTGATAAAAATATGTGCTCTAATCTGACAGAGATCATCCATTTGTTACACCATTCCAAAGTTCCCTGTATTGCCTGTGACATTTCCCAAATCATCTAGAGATTCAAGCTGTTAGAACAGTTTCTTTTATCAATCATCTCCAGAGGCTCATCAAACTGAGAATTGTATAATTTTGTATTTTTAAATCCATGTGGCACTTGCCACAGACGGAACCTTTGGAAGATGATATTATTGGTGTCTAGCCTTTGGTTAAGATCAACGCTTGATGGGTGATTTTTAATATTAATAAAAACAGCTAGCTTAATGTAAAGCCTTTGTTCTTTTAAAAGACTGAAGAGAAGAGAAATAGAGTAACTACACTTGTGATATCACCTAATATATATAAATACATTAAATATGAAAATTCAGTGAAAACTCTACTTTCAAATTTTATTCTTAATATCCATTGCCCACATTTATACTTTGTCATTATGTGTTTATAATTATATCTAATTTCATGTTGGTGTAGGTATCTTCACAAACATCTAATAGACATAGAGTTTTTTAAAAAATAGTATGTGTTGGCCGGGTGCAGTGGCTCACACCTGTAATCCCAGCACTCTGGGAGGCCAAAGCTGGCAGATTGCCTGAGCTCAGGAGTTCAAGACCAGCCTGGGTAACACGGTGAAACCCTGTCTCTACTAAAATACAGAAAATTAGCCAGGCATGATGGCATGTGCCTGTAGTCCCAGCTACTCGGGAGGTGAGGCAGGAGAATTGCTTGAAAACAGGAGGTGAGGTTGCAGTGAGCTGAGATTGTGCCACTGCACTCCAGCCTGGGCGACAGAGCAAGACTCCATCTCCCCCCCCCCCAAAAAAATAGTATGTGTATTATTTCAATTTTTTCCCCTTTAGGTTTACAAAGAAATAATATTGCCTCAGATGACCACTTCTTTGTTGTTGTTCTTTACAGGATGAATAAAGAAACATCAACATTGTTAAAGAAAACCCAGTGAAAAATATAGCTAACAAGTTTCTAAAAACTCTCACTAATCCCAAGAACTAGACTACAACCTGATTAGCTTGTATGTGTGCTGGTTCCAGTTTCTAGACTTAATATTATACTGGTGAGAGCAGCAGTATTGGTTTCTAGAGATTACCAATTTATAAAGTGTTATACAACATTGCTGTTACACCGTTCACATGGGTTTGGGTAAACTGGGAAAGCATCATTACCCATCTTCCAAATTCCCATTACATTTTTTCCTATAGCTTTTCTTTATTTTATTTTCTTATAGGTAAAATGGAATGGCAGAGCAGTGTGTTTCTGAGAGTTCCATCGCTTCTGAAGATGATATTTGATACCTGATAATGGATTCTGTTCTTTGTTGACATTTGGAAAATCACTTCCTTAACTCATTACAGAACAGGAGCATGGTTAAGAACACAGTCTGATGCCAGACAGCCAGGTGCAATCCCAGCTGTGCCACATATGAGTTGCATAATTTCAAGCCAGTAACTTAACATATTTTAGTTTCCTAACCTGTAAACGGGCATATAGTATTACTTGTATCTGGCTCATTGGAAATATTAAATAAATATTAGTTTATTATGAATGATAGTATTTACTCCCAACCCACGAGTAGTAGTGTATTTTTTATGTTCCTGATCTAGCTGATAGAAAAGTCAATTGGGTTTGTAATTTTGACTTCCTCTATTAACATTTCTAAAGCCAGTTCACCAGAATGCTTCAGCATGGTTTGTTTGTTTGTTTGTTTTTGAGACGGAGTCTCACTCTCTCACCGAAGTTGGAGTGCAGTGGCGCAGTCTTGGCTTGCTGCAACCTCCTCTTCTGGGGTTCAAACGATTTTCCTGCCTCAGCCTCCCAAGTAGCTGGGACTACAGGCGCGTGCCACCGCGTCCGGCTAATTTTTTGTAGAGATGGGGTTTCACCATGTTAGCCAGGATGGTCTCGATCTCCTGACCTCATGATCCACCCACCTAGGCATCCCAAAGTGCTGGGATTACAGGCGTGAGCCAACGCGCCCAGTCTTCACTGTGTATTTTTTTAAAGGAGGTCATGAAGGAGCCAATATTTAGATTAGTTTTATAGTGTGTTTGATTTCAGAAAATGTTTTGAGTCCTGCAATGTAAGTTAATTAAAAAAAAAAGAGAGACACCCAGCAAATCTTGGGCTTTTTGAAAACCGGGATCATATCTCCAGAACACTTGAGAAACGTTTTTCCACTCAGGAAGAAACATGCCAAGTTCAATTGTTCTTAGGTAATTTAAGCTAAAAGAATCTGATTTCTCCAAAGGAAATGTGGTCAAGACAAATAATCTGTACTCATACAGAAAGTGCCAGGGAATCCATTGTAGATATTGCTTTTCAGGAGCTGAGTGAAGTGAGTTTAGAAAGTATGAATTTGGATTGCCTGGTCAGTCTTATACCTTCTAAGTGGCTGCATAAGCACAAATTAGGAAAGCATTATTCATGAAAGATAGACTCCATTCCAAATGAATGTGTAACTATTAGATCCATCCAAAAGAAACTTCCCTCTAATTCCCTTTGTCTCGATTTATGCTTTCGGCATTTCTAGACAAATCAGTGTTAAAATCTCTCTTCCGTACAATTAGCTTGTATAGCTGCTGGGGTAGAATATGATATCTGCTCTTCCAGTCCCAAGAGTAATTTCTGGACTAAGCATGGCAGTGGAGATATACGTGCAATGCAAGGTACAGGAATGCACTTTGATGATTTTCCACCTATGCAGATTACATGCTCCATGTGAAACTTTACTTTCTGCTTTGGCATGAGAGATACTGAAATATGGTGGGGTTAGAAGTTAAACAATAAAAGTTTGGCCACTCCCTAGTATCAGTAAAGGGTGACACCAGCTTTTCATGGCTCACAGCATTGGTTGGAGAATAGAATAACCTCTTCAATAAAGTTTAAGGTTATACAAAGTAAGTCTCAAGCCAGATTTGTTCACTGGATATTTACTATATGTGGCAGGCATTGCCCTGGGAGCTGTGGTGCGTGTGAACAACATGGGGTCCCTGCCCTGGATGGGAGCAGGAGAAACATTCTGAAGGGATGTAGGAATGGGAAATGCATCCTCGTAGATTGCAGTACATCAATAAAACTTCCTAATAACCCCGAGGAAAAGAAAGGCTAAACAACAGGCCCAACGTGACAAGTGACAGTGTTAGAAAAGAGATAAGACTGAGTACATTAATAATGAGTATTAAATAAACATCAGAGATAAAAAAGACTACAATTCAGCTAAATCACGTCGATCTGTGGAAATGAATTCTAGGCTGTGCATTACTGAGAAGATGGGACTTTATTTGGTTTCTGTAGGATACAAACAATGAAAAAGGAGAGTATGTGCATGAGAGAGGAGAGGTTAAGGGGGGTGGAGAGAAAGAGAGAGAGAGAAAGGGAGAAAGGGAGAATTGCAGGTGGACAGTAAATAACAAAAGATTTTGGATGTAGGAAAGGCCTCATTGCATCCAGAGGATGTTCAGTGAAGGACAAAGCTGGAGCCCTGGGTTGATGGGAGGTGAAAAACCTGGAGGTGCATCTTGTGGCTGGAAGGTTAAGGTCCTTGGAGAAATGAGCCTTTGGAAGGTTTTGCAGAGGGTAGTTTTTGGAGATTACTTCTCGGGAAAGAAGTGAATTTAGGAGATTAGGAAGTGTGGGTCTGAATTGCCTGATCTTATTTTGTCCTCTAGAAGTGGAAGAGTGGTTTAGGGTGATTAACTTGTGTGCATGATAGATTAGAATGGCAGCTGAGTGGGCACAGTTATCAGTCTATGGTGTAAGTCCAGATGAGAAGAGAAAATGTCTGGGAAAGGTTGGTATGGTGGTGATAGCTAATTGTGTACCCCTCCATCCATCATCCCCTTCCTTCATAGGAACAGAAACCTAATTTTCTGCTGGGCACAGTTCCAGCCAGCTCTAAAACATCATGTTTTTCACACTCCTTGCAATTGCATGTGGCACGTGGCTGAGTTCTGTCCAGTGAGATGTAAGAAATATGTATGGACTGCCAGAAAGGGATGCTGTCTCTTTTCATTGCCTTCCTCCTGGCTTGGAAGGGGCTATATGATAGCTGGAGATCTGCCTGCTCTCCTGGACCACAAAGTGCCCCAAAGATAGCAAAATGTGTGAGGATGGCAGCTTAGAAAGGAAGGGAGGACGCAGCTCCTGATCAGTTCACAGGGCTGCCACAGCGGTTCTGGATGCCTAATCAGGATTATTTTTTATGGGGGAAAAAAATAAATGTTTACCTTGCTTGGGCCTCTTTTACTTGGAGTTTTTCTATGTTAAGAAACCAGACTTGACCCCAACTAAGAAAATGGTAAGTGACAGAAGGTGAAGAAATGGTAGATAAAAAAACTATTCATTAGCATTAGTTGGAGAAGTGACAGGTTGTTCCAGCCACAGCTTCTATTTTGTCAACATGGCCTCCTTGACATTTCAAAGCATGGGAGAGAAGGCAGATTCCTAGGTGTGCTCATGCAACTTAGAAAGCATGATTAAGCTTAGGCTGCTCAGATGCATCCTGGGAGGAAGTACTTGTGAGTGCTTATGCTCAGGTTAAGAGATGATTTTCCTGAAGTTTGTATGTATTAGGTCTCTTTTTCACATTACAGTATTCTTCTCCTTCCCCTCCCCATTCAGATACTTCCTCAGCTACTGTGACTCTTATATATTTTTGGCATCTTATGACACTATAGACTAATACTACAGATTCTTTCAGGAAGAAAATAGAGATGGGGGTCTTGCTGTGTTACCAAAGCTGGTCTCAAACTCCTGGCCTCAAGTGATCGTCAAGCATTTTTACTTTTGATACCCCCAAATCACAAGGAATCCTTTAACGAGACCAAAGTCAACGAGGGCTGCAAAACACCTACTGATGGTTGTCTACTTAAACTAGAAGTAGGCGGCAAAAAGCGATTTATCCTAAGGGTTTTAATCCAGATCTTATATAGTGAGATGTGCCTAGAGCAGTACGGCATCAGTAGCAGCATGAAGAATTTGAACCGCTGAACAAGAAACTTAACAAGAACTTAAGTAGGTGTGACTCAGAGATGTTGGTCTCATTAGTGGGAAAGGCAGCAGATTGTACAAAGATGCCATTTGGTCTAGACATGTTGGATTTGGTCTAGACATGTTGGATTTCAGATGATGGCAACATATTCATATGGAAATGTCTAGTATAATTATAGAACCAGAAAATGTAAGCATTGCAGGAGACCAGGCCGCCAGTGGTCATCTTCTCCATGCTTGTACACCTACACATTGCAAGAAACTCATTAATCAGCTCATCCTTTTATTTGGCTGGTTGACCCACAGGCCAGGCTTTTCGTGGCTGTTTCTGTTTCTCCTGACCTGATTTCCCTGAACACAGTTAATGGGCCCAGGGTGGACACCTGACCAAGACTGGTCCACTGAGATTCTTTCTCAGAAATTTGGAATTCAGACTGACATCCATCATATCAGTTTATTTAAATATAAAGAGCGGCGTATCCTACCCTGGGGGCTGGAAGCAAAAGACAGACAAACATTGGTTAAAAAAAACAAACCTCTGGAAAGTTTTGCTATTTCTGATTCTTGCCCCTTCCTAAGGCTCAGCAGAATCCATCCTTTGTGGTTCCATGGAATTTCCCACTGTTCTCATAATAAAACCTTTATTGCTCAAGGTGCCTCAAATTGGTTTCACTTAACTTGCCACCAAATGATCTTTACAAAGAACACATAGAATATGAACATTCTTTAGTATTACCATGGTCTGAGCACCTGGCAGGGGTCACAAAGAACCCTAGTGGAAACACATCAGACGGAACATGATGGCATTTTTTCCAAGTCACAAGGACAGGTCACAGGTGCACCCAGGACTCACTTGTTCTCTTTGCATACTGTGTCTAGCTGACTACCAAAGCCTTGAAAAGGTGCCAACATGCCAGTACTTCCTATCTACTTTGACATGATACACTACTAAATATGGGTAGGTTTTGATGTGATAACCTGATATTTTGGTTGTGGGGAATTACCAAATTGGAAAAGAGAGAGCCCACACCAAAAGCAGGGTAATCAGGCAACAACTGAACCATGGAGGATTTCTCAAGGAAAATGCAGTGCTCTTCATTGATTTGGCAGCAAACAAATTCCAAGTGTTTCCTCTGGGTTGCCATGTGTATTAATCTGTTCTCATGCTGCTTATAAAGAACTACACACGACTGGGTAATTTATAAAGAAAAGAGGTTTAATTGACTCACAGTTCTGCCGGGCTGGGGAGGCCTCAGGAAACTTGACTATGGTAGAAGGGGAAGCAAACATGTCCTTCTTCACATGGTGGCAGAAAGGAGAAGAATGAGTACCGAGACCGGTTCGGTCATAGAGACCCTAACCCAGCGGCACTAGAGGAATTAAGACAAAGACACAGAAATAGAGTGCAGAGTCGGAATCGTGGGCCCACAGCCTTCAGAGCTGAGAGCCACGAACAGAGTTTGACCCACATATTTATTGACAGCAAGCCAGTGATAAGCATTATTTCTATGGATTATAGATTAGCTAAAAGCATTCCTTACAGGAAACAAAGGGACAGACTCTGGCTCGTTATCCATAGCAGGAAGATGTCCTTAAGGCACAAATCGCTCATGCTATTGTTTGTGGTTTAGGAACGCCTTGAGCGGTTTTCTGCCCTGGGTGGGCCAGGTGTTCCTTGGCCTCATTCTGGTAAACCAACAACCTCCAGCGTAGGCATCATAGCCATCATGAGCATGTCACAGTGCTGCAGAGATTTTGTTTATGGCTAGTTTCTCATGGCCTGTTTATGGCCAGATTTGGGGGGACTGTTCCTAGCAAATAAGAGCTGAGCCAAGGGGGAAACCCCTTATAAAACCATAAGATTTTGTGAGAACTTACTCACCATCATGAGAACAGCAGCATGGGGACAATTGCTTCCATGATTCAACCACCTTATGCTGGGTGCCTCCCATGACCTGTGGGGATTATGGGAATTATAATTCAAGATGAGATTTGGGTGAGGACACAGCCAACTCATATCACCATGTATGTACATCTGTGTTCTCTTAGGCATTAAAGATGCTGCCTCTGGGCATGGAAGGCTTTACTTTTACAAATTTAGGAGTGAAACATCAACATAGGAACAGGGAAGCAAAGCAGCTTAGTTTTTAGAATGACTTCAACTTTGTTCTCTGCTTTCTGTAAATCAATCAATGAAAGAATGTCTAAAAACTTTGAGACAGACGGGATTCAAAATGTTTTATGATTCATACTGTGCTTAAAATGTTAGCTGACTACCAAAAGCTGCAGTACATATCAGGCTTTGAAGCACCCCTCTCTCCTTGCCCCATCCTTACTTCCTCATTTTCCTAGGGGTAAAAGATAGGGAAGGAGTAATATTCATACATTATGTTGGATATGTAATGTTCTGTAGCCAGAAGCCAGGCAGTGAAATGTATAGGGTTGGTACAACAGTAATCAAGGTTTTTGCCCAAGTAATGTCAAAAACCTCAATTGCTTTTGCACCAACCAATATTAAGATGAGAGCTAGAATTAAGATGTTTCCTTGGTCATTCATTGTAAAAAATTGATGATTATTCTACTAGAAGTGCACATTTAAAATTCTTCCATGTATAATAAATTGCTAGTCATGAAGTGTAAAGAACTACAAGAAGTATAAACATGTCAGTATTTCACAGAGATGAATATTAATGAAGGACATAATCCTTGTTTATGTATTTAGACAAAATTGTGAGATTTCTTGACTTGCTATTACCTTAGCAAATCTCAAAAGTGATTAACGGTTATTTCTCTTTGCTTTTTAAAAAATAGTGTTTGGCCTGATTTTGCTGTTGGATGGGGCCATCCAAGGGTCACAATAATAGGAGAGTTTTATTTTGGGATGATTTAGACTTCTTTGCATACTACTTTTTGCATGGTAACACATTATTCTGCTTTAGAAAGATTTTGCAAATTCCCCATGTTTCAGAAAGAGTCAAAGCAAATGCCCAGTTTTTTCCCTCAGGGTGTTTAGTTGGGGCCCAAAGAATGACAGGGGAGGGGACGGCCACCTTACAGACCATGGATATATAGGACAGAGCAGCCTTTAATTATCAAAATGCTCATCAAACAACTGGTGCAAGTCTACATTATAAAGTGGGCTGGCAGATTTATTTCCAAATGTGTTTTTCTTCTCGTTTTGTTTTTGGTTCATTTAAGGCAAAGAATGTTCCATTGGTTACCTGATTAAACATAAAATTGCTGTTTTCTTAGATTGCCTATTATCAGAGGTAGGTATTAAGCTAGCTGTTAATGGTTTGAAATTATTCAAGTTGTGAAAGTGCTATAGATTCGTGAATATTCAGTTCTTGGAAGATTAGAATACATAAAGGAGCTCATTCCTGTGCAGAGGATAAGAACTGGATAAGGGGAAGTGTTGGTTATTCAGGGACAGTTTTTTTTTAATTGTTAACTATATACATATACCTATATATATAGGTGTATATATATAGTATATGTATATATGTATATAGTTAACTACATATATTTTTAGGTATTTAAAAATAACATTTTAAGTTAAAAATGTTGCATATTATAGTTAAATTCTATACCTCAAATCACATGGGATATATTAACTTTGCTTTCAGCTTAGTTCCTCTTTACTCATTTGGGCAGTTTAGGTCATAGTACATGTAATATATGATTCTCTGCCAAATAGTATAAAACAAATTTATGTAAATTTTTCCAAAGTACAAAAGTACTTCACAGAGTGATACGATCAGTGAAGGAAGGATGTCTAAAAAAGTTTGGGAAATGCTATGTTTTGTGTTCTCTCTTTGGGATTCACAAAGTTAATTCTCAGAAGTCTTTTAATAAAAAAGGTGTTTAGCTAGAGATTTGCCAAGCAAAAACCTTCTCTGAAGTACTGTCTATGAATGTCTCCCAGAACCTTTGGGAAATGCTGCTGGAAAGCATGGTAATTTGATCAACTCTTGTGCTGAGGCCTCTTATAGAAGTCAAATAGCACACAGTGAAATTGTCTTGATGATGAGCCCACTCAGACATTGGTATTCTCTTGTCCCATTAGCTAGATTTCTGGCTTAAGTTGTTCTCTGTTTGTTGCTCTTGTTTTTGAGTTACTTTTTAAAGTCCTAAACTAGGTCACTACTGGCTGCTCCATAACAAAATCCCCAATTGACACCCTAGACCTCTTATGAATAGGACTCTTTCCTCTGAGCCCATGTGCTCTTGGGACCAGGTCCCGAGGGCATGACTCTGGACATAGTGATAGGCTGCCTGCCTACTTGCATGTCTGCATGTTACTTGCCAGTTAAACCACCATGAATAGCCTGGGTTTCTTGTGTTTGTACAAAACCATAGATATTGGATGTCATTCATTTAACACATATTTATTGAGTGTCTACTCTGTGTCAGACAATCTTCTAGACTCTGAGTACACCAGGGAATATATCAGATAACTTCTCTGCTGTAATGATACTGATGGTTGGGGAGCCAGGTAACAAACACATCGGTAAACAGTGATGTATGCTGTGAATTGGATACGAGGATTGAAAATTCTAGAGTCACAGAACATATGGTGATTTTAGATGTTGTGGGTTAATAAAACTCGCCCTGCATGAGAACCTGAGCTTCAGTCCAACTGTCTAGATCTGTTTCTCTGGTAGTCCGATAAGGGTAAGCATGCCAACTATATTATTAAGCAAGCTTGCTTATGATAAAAATGATGCCACATTAGCAAATTGCATCTGAACCACGAGGCACCGCAAATAAACTCTAAGTTTATTTATTTATATGGAGGTGCTGTGCTTTGGGCTTCTTTGAGTCCATGAGTCTTGTAATCAGCATGCTGGTTGTGGAGAGTCTATAAAAAATGCCTGTAGATTTATTGCAAGAGTTATTAGTTCTTGTGGGGCAGAAGGCATTTAAGCCAGGACAATTCCTGCAGTGTGTGACATGGATCTCTTCCTGCCCCACTGTGGACGATAGCATGAAAGGAGCCGGGCACATTCCTCAGCCCCAGGCTCAAAACAAACAAGCCCAGTACAAACACATCCCATCCTCCCATCCCACCACATATCGCCATATATCTCTCAAACTTCCTGAGCCCAGTACAAACACCACCAGGAAAGTCTCCGATAAGGAGACAGCCGTTCAAAGTTTTACTGAAAGAGCAGGAACCAAAAGAATTCCTTTGTTCCCCTGTAACTTTCAGGCTATAAAAAGCAAACACTCGCATTGTTCAAGGCCCTCTTGTATGCTGTGGAATGGAAGGACCAGGTTCGAACTTGTAGTAAAGATCCTTGCCGCTTGGCTTTGACTCTGGACTCTGGTGGTCTTCTTTGAGGAACTAACGGTCTAGGCATAACAAGCACATGAGTTGCTGCAAGGATGCCCAATGCTGTAGAGGGACACTTGAGACTATGGTTTTAGCAGGCTCAATTTTGTTGCTGTCCTTTTTAGTGAATTGGAGTCCTGCGTGGTGCACAGTTGTCTTATGAGATGACACGTTAAGTGTAACCTAATAAGGTCTCCTGATGGGTGCAGCAAAAGAGGTGATCATAATGAGCAGAACACAAGTGAGGGAGGGAGACAGGTGAAGATGGTCTCAGGCATGGGGAAGAGCAGGCACAGAGGCCCTGGGGTAGGAGCAAGTTTGTCATGATGAAAGAGGAGCAAGAATGCAAGTGACGCAAAAGATTCGTGAGAACTTTTGCATCTGTGAATTCATGCATGTGCCTAAACTTTTGGAGAGTAGGTGTGGTCATGGGAGTAACACAACCGAATGCAGTGTTCTCAAAGTGCTATTGGGATCACTTCATTCCTTTTGTAAAATATTCATTAATGCTGAAAAAAATTGTATTCTGATGCTGTTTTGAAGGAACGAAACTGTGACTTATGTTCACAATATACAGAGCTGCTTTTATGTGCCTTTGTGGCCAATATCTCATTCCCTGTAGATACACATTTTTCCCAATTTGGGAAACTCGGGGAGAGACAGCTACCCCTATTATCACCTCCCTCTTCCTGTGACCCCAACCCTTCATATGCTTTATGTAACTGACACTCTCAGGGTTAGATGAGCATTACTGTCTTTAGTCTTCAGATGCAGAAGTTAAATGCCAGGATCGAGGGTATGCCCTAAGGTGGTGGAACTGAGATAAGAACTCAGATCTTTCGACATTTGTTTTTCTACTGCCCCCTGGCGGTGGCGATCTTTGATCAATGAGACACGTATCTGGTTCGCTCCTTTTCCTTTTTAGGTAACTGAACCTTCCTGTGGAGTCTCTCTGCATTTCCCTCATTCCTAAAGAGTCAGTTCCTGTTCAGAATCTCATATTTGGACCTTTAATAGCCTTCGGACTTGCTCTGGCTGTTTCCAGACATGGTCTCAGTCATTCCACTTCTGCGATCATTTCCCAGGCTGTGATCATTGGTAAGCTATTATCAGAATGGACCATCTATTTCGGATGCTCTATCAATTGGCTGCAGATGTGATTGCTTGACCTAGTTGAATGCCCTGCAAAAGAAGGTGTACTCCAAGTCCAAGGCGAGATAGCCTTGATTGTTTTCTCACTTCCCTAGTCTAAATTCAATCTCTTGCTATGTATTTCTGAAAGGATCCCTAACAAATTAAGATTACTGGAGTTCGATGGGGTTTGGCTGGAAGAGCTAAAATCGGGCTGAGAGAGTTCAGAGGTTGCTTGGCAGCAACAGGGGCAGCAGAGAGTTGTTGCAAAAGGAAGCTATGGTGGACTGAGAGAAGAAGGAATGGCTGCTCTATTGCCATCTCAAAGCTGCAGCCAAGAGCCAGCAATTAAGGAAGATGCAGGGTCAGCCAGCCTTGAACATGGAATAGGTAGCCAGACAGAATTGGGATGACAGAAGAATCAAAGACAGCAAATGGAAGCCTTTAAGATGGCACTGTCTAATGAAAATAGAATGCAAGTCACAAATAGATGCCATGTATATGCTTAAATTTTCTAGTAGCCACATTACAAAAAAGTAAAAAGAAACAGGTGAAATTAATTTTATCAATATATTTTATTCAACTCAACATCCAAAATACAATTTCAACATGTGTCAACATAGAAAATTATTAATGAGATAGTCTACATCTTTTTCATACAACAGCTTCAAAACCCACAGTGTAGACCAGGTGTGTTGGCTTATGCTTGTAATCCCAGCACTTTGGGAGGCCGAGGCGGGTGGATCACCTGAGGCCAGGAGTTTGAGACCAGCCTCACCAACGTGGAGAAACCCCGTCTCTATTAAAAATACAAAATTAGCTGGGCATGGTGGTGCATGCCTGTAATCCCAGCTACTCGGGAGGCCGAGGCAGGAGAATCGCTTGAACCCGGGAGGCGGAGGTTGCCGTGAGCCAAGATCATGCCATTGCATTCCTGCCTGGGCAACAAGAGTGAAACTCCATCAAAAAAAAAAGAAAAATCCACAGCGTATTTTATACTTACAGCATCTCTGACGTGGAGTTGGCCGCATTTCAGGTGCTCAATAGCCACATGTGGTTAGCACTACCATATTGGAGAGAGCAGCCCTAGGATAATGCTGGAAAACGGACAGTGATGCAAAGGGGCCCAGAAATGGTAGGTGGAAAGTAATGAGAGAGAGAGGCTGGAGGCTGGAGGCACAGACGGCCCTGACTGGGAGTTGTACTTTTTGACAAAGTGACAGCTTGAAGCTTCATTTTCTAACTTGGACTTTGCCTTTTATAATTTATTATAATGTAACTCTTTAAAGAGTTTGGGTAGGAAATATAGACTATCTGAGCTGGAAGTTCTCTTGGAGACTTTAGACTGAATAATAGGAATGGCAATTTGTTTTCTACTCCTGAAGCTACTATGATTAATTGGTTGAAGCTGCCCAAACCACTGGGTTGAGAAGGATTCTGAGGTTGTATTTTGCCTCAGTAGGAAAGAGCACAGTGATTGTCCTTCAGGGATGACACATATTTGCCATTATCCTTGATTACTGGACTCTTTGTGAATTATTACCGAGCTCAGTTTCTTCATTTGTAAAATAGGAATAATTGTCAGGAATAATTTAATTCCTGGAATAATTGTCAGGAATAATTTCAGGATTGCTGTGGACATCAAATGATATATGTTAAGGGTCTAACACATGGTTATAAATGCTAATTTCCTTCTCATTTTCCATTTACTATTTGATCATATTGTTTATCAGGGGAAACGCCATATCGGGGGCACTAATCATTAGAGGGACTAGTCAGTTGCCGAAACCCCCAGTTGTAATTGGTATCACCATAAAGAAGATTATGACGAATGCATGGGTGGTAACAACATTATAGATCTGATCGTCTCCTAATAGAGTTCCTGGTTGGCCTAAGTCAGCTTGAATTAGGAGGCTTAAGGCAGTGCCTACTAGCCCCGCTCATGCACCAAATAGCAGATACAGTGTTCCGATATCTTTGTGATTAGTTGAAAACAATCAATGGTTGATGGACATTAGTGGAAAAAAGGTAAAATGACTGAGTAAGCATTAGACTATAAATCTAAAGACAGAGGTCAAGACCTTTTTTTACCAGCCCTGAGGTGATTTTTCATGTTGAATTGCAAATTCAAAGGAGCAGCTTCAATCCTGCAGGGCTTCTCCTGCCTTTTCCCCAGTGGCGGGAGAAGTAGATTGAAGCCAGTTGATTATGGTATTTAGCTGTTAACTAAGTTTCGTGGGTTTGAATCCCACCGATCTAGCAAGGGCTTAGCTTAATTAAAGTGGTTGATTTGCATTCAGTTGATGCAGAATAGAGTCTCGCAGTCCTTAGGTTTATTACAGAAATTAAGTAAAATGTACTTACTAAGGGCTTTGAAGGTCCTTGGTCTTTTTTAACCTAAATTTCTAAATAAATAACACTACTGGAGAGACTGGTAAGAAGAAAATAGAAATGAAAAGCAGAAGGAGGAGTAGTATGGTTTTTGTATTTTCGAATTGTCATTTTATTTTCATATTATTAGATGTGGGGAATATTGTCATTGAGACGGAATAAATTAGGCATATATAAAAGTACAGGTTGAGTAGCATTATAATAGCTATAACGTTCGGGGTAATAAGGCTATTGTTTTTTGTAAATTCTTGAATGATAATTCATTTAGGCAGGAATCGTGTTAATGGAGGTAAGCCACCTAGGGACAATAGAATTAGTGGAATTATAGGTGTTAATCATGTTAATTTATTTCAAGTGCCAGATAGTGATAGAGTTGTAGTGCATTTACTCAGGTTAAGTACTAGAAATGTGGTAATTGTTAAAATAAGATAATCAGATTTAGAATGGTAATGTCTGGGTTATAAGTTAGTACTGCTATCATTCAGCCTATGTGAGTAATCGAGGAGTAGGCTAGGATTTTACAGAGTTGTGTTTGATTAAGTCCTCCTCAAGTGCCCACTATAATGGATAGAATTGTGGAAGGTAGGAGAATATCCATATTTATTAATGGGAAAATGTGAAACATAAGAGAGATGGGGGCTAGTTTTTGTCATGTGAGAAGAAGTATGCCAGATATTAGAGAGGTCCTTGGGTTACCTCTGGGACTCAGAAGTGAAAGGTGGCTATTCCTAGTTTTATTACTAGAACCATTATTATTATTAAGGATGAAAATTGATTAATAGTATTTATTATTGTTCATTGTCTGGAGGACAGGTTATTAGTAAGGATACCTATTATGAGAATTATAGATGCGGTTGCTTGTGTAAGAAAATATTTGGTGGCTGCTTCTGTAGAGCAGGGATTAATTTTTTAAATCAAGATTGGGGTAAGAGCTAGTACCTTTATTTCTAGTCCTGTTCAGATAAGAAATCAGCGTGAGCCTAGCATTGTGTTAAGAGTTCCTATGAAAATAGTGAGGAAAATAATAAGTTGGGCTAATGGGTTAATTAGTACGGGAAGGATATAACCAACATTTTCGGGGTATGGGCCTGATAGCTTATTTAGCTGACCTTACTTTAGGACTTGGTGTAATAGGTAGCACGAAGAGATTTGGATTCTCAGGGGTAGGTTCAATTCCTATAGTTCTGGAAATAAGAGGATTTTAACCTCTGTTGTTTACCAAGTAATTATTTTGTCAGACATATTTCATATGTTTGAGGTGGAATTCTGGAAATTAGAATACGTATTGAAGTATATCATATGCAGAATGCTAGTGTAAGTGGTATGGAATTTTTTCATAGAAGTTATATGAGTTGGTCGTAGTGGAATCAGGGGTATGCTATTCAAATTCATAAAAAGAGGGCAGTTAAAATGAGGGTTTTGGTAATGAAATTTATGGTATAGAGTTCTGGTGAATATATAGTGTGCAGTGATCCTAGGAAAATAGTAGTAGTTAGGGCATTTATCACGATAATATTCATAGTATTCTGCTATAAAGAAAAGGGCAAATGAACCTGCAGCATATTCGATGTTGAAACCTGAGACTAATTCCGACTCTCCTTCTGTTAGGTCAAAAGGGACTTGGTTAGTTTCTGCTAGCACGGAAATAAATCATATCATGGCTAGGGGCCATGATGGTAGGAGCAGTCATAGGAATTCTTGCATTGTCATGAGTGCATACAAGTTGAATGAGCCACTTATTAGTAGGACTGATAGCAGGATGATGGCTAGGGTGACTTCATGTGAGATTGTCTGGGCCACGGCTCGTAATATGCCGATCAGGGCATAGTTTGAATTGGATGCTCATCCTGATGATAGAATGGAGTAGACGGCTAGGCTTGATGTGGCTAATATAAATAGGAGGCTTACATTAAAATTAATTAGGGGATCCGGTATAGGGAGGGGGGTCCACAAGAGGAGAGCGATAGAAAGAGCCAGGGTTGGGGCAACAATATAAAGGGGAGTAGTAGATGTTGAGAATTGTAGGGGTTCTTTGGTGAAAAGTTTTATTGCATCAGCGAATGGTTGGAGCTTTCCATAGGGGCCTACTGTGTTAGGTCCTTTGCGTACTGTATATAGCCTAAGATTTTTCGTTCAATGAGTGTAAGGAATGCTATAGTGATTAGGGTGGGAATAATAAGTAGGAGAAGGTTAATTATAGGCATATTGTTAAGAAGAGGAGTTGAACCTCTGATTGTAAAGTTTTAAGTTTTACGCAATTGCTGGGCTCTGCCATCTTAACAAACCCTGTTCTTGGGTAGGGTGTGTGATGATTTGTTAGATTGAGATAATATCATCTATGGGGCGAGGGCACTTTATGAAGTGGGCCCTATTTCTCTTGTCCTTCTGTACTAGGAGAAATGTTAAATAGATAGAAACTGACTTGGATCACTCCGGTCTGAACTCAGATCACGTAGGACTTTAATCATTGAACAAATGAACCCTTAATAGTAGCTACGCCATTAGGATGGCCTGATCCAACATTGAGGTTGTAAACCCTATTGTCTATATGGACTCTAGAAAAGGATTGTGCTGTTATCCCTAGGGTAACTTCTTCTGTTGATCAAATTATTGAATCAATGTGTGTCAGCTCGCTTACACTAGTGCGGTCTTAGTCTAGGCTGTTTGGAGGTTGAATTATACTCCGAGGTCACCCCAACAAAAATTTTAATGCACAGACAGTATGCTAAGGCCTGTAGGCTTTTTGAAGTTTTATTTGCATTAATGAGTTAAAGCTCCATAGGGTCTTCTTTTCTTATTCGTTTATACCCACCTCTTCACGGATAGGTCAACTTCACTGATTACAAGTAAAAGACAGCTGAACCCTCGAGTGGCCATTCGTAAAAGTCCCTATTTAGGGAACAAGTGATTATGCTACCTTTGCATGGTCAGGATACCGTGGCCGTTGAACATATGTCAGTGGGCGGGCAGTACCTCTAATACTGGAAATGCTAGAGGTGATATTTTTGGTAAACAGGCCGAGTAAGATTTGCAGAGTTCCTTTTACTTTTTGTAATCTTTCGTTAGAGCATGCCTGTGCTGGATTAACAGAATAAATAATAAGGTTCTTGTTATATTGCTTATTAATATTAGGCTGTTAGTTGTCAGTGGGTTATTCCAGTCTGATACGAGCTTATGCAACGGAGAATATTTTCATGTTACTTATGTGAACATTATTGCTTCTATTAAATAACAGATTAGTCCAAGGTGTTGTTAGGAGTTCAGTAAAGTGATTAGAATTTAAGATAATTAGATGTTGAGGTTGAACGCTTTCTTAATTGGTGGCTGTTTTTGGGTCAACTATGGGGGTAATATTTTTTACTTTCTACAGAAAAGTTATTCCCTGGGGTCTAAAGAGCTGTCCCTCTTTAGACTAACAGACTTACAGGGAGGTTAAGTAATTCTGTGGGTAAGTTTAAAGTTGAACTAAGATTCTATCCTGGACAACCAGCTATCACCAGGCTCCGTAGGCTTGTCACCGCTACTCATGAATTTTCCCACTATTTTGCCACACAGGTGGGTGTGCTCTTTCAGCTGTTCTTGAGTAGCTCGTCTGGTTTCGGGAGACTTGGCTATGGTTCTCTGTGTCAAGTTATTTCTAGCTAGTACATTATGCAGAAGGTAAAAGATTTTATCTTTGCTTTTTAGTGCTTAATTTAGTTCTTTCATCTTTCCCTTATGGTACTGTATCTATTGCACCAAGGCATAAATTTCTATCACCTACACTTTCGTCTAAGGTAAATGGTTTGATTGAGATGATTTAATACTATTTTTAGCGAGGTTTGGGGCTAGAATTGGCTCCATGTGATCAGGTCGTGATGAAATCTTCCAGGTTTAAGCCAGATGCTTTAGGTTAAGCTACACTTTGTCCAAGTATGTTTGTCCAAGCAACTTTCCAGTACGCTTGCTATGTTACTATGACTTATTTCCTCTGAATGTATGTAGAGAGTTTTAGCTATAATAATTTTTAGAACATTTGAGGAGGGTGACGGGCAGTGTGTGCATGCTTCATGGCCTTATTCAACCAAGCACTCTGCTCTTGGTTTCCTGCTAAATTCTCCCTGAGCCCTTAGATTTCATAAGGGTTGTAGTAATACTTTCTGAGTATAGAAAATGTAGCCCATTTCTTGCCACCTTATGGGCTACGCCTTGACCTAACGTTTTTATGTGTGTACTTGTGCTTACTTTATTACCTTTTTAGGGTTTACTGAAGATGGCGGTATATAGGCTGGGGGCAAGAGGTGGTGAGGTATATCGGGGTTTACCGATTATAGAACAGGCTCCTCTAGAGGGATATAAAGTACCGCCAACTCCTTTGAATTTTAAGCTGTTGCTTGTAGTATTCTGGCGAATGGTTTTGTTAGTTTAACTATTAGAGCTTAGGGCTAAGCATAGTGGGGTATCTAATCCCAGTTTGGGTCTTAGCTATTGCGTCTTGAGGATATTAAAGCCACTTTCGTAGTATATTTTATTTCAGCTGGAATTTTTCACAACGTAGATGGAGTTTAGCTTTATTGAGGGCAAACCTTAAACACTCTTTACACCGAGTTCTATTAGCTTGGGCTAATCATATGGCCGCGGTGGCTAGCATGAAATTGACCAACCCTAAATATCAGTATAGCTTAAACTTTCGTTTATTGCTAACAATTTATTACTGCTGTTTCCCGTGGGGGTGTGGTTGAGTAAAGCGTTTTGAGCTGCATTTGTGCGTGCGTGATACTTGCTCCTTTTGATCTGGATGATCTAGAGGGCATTTTCACTGGGGCGGGGATGCTTGCATGTGTAATCTCACGGCGAGTTAAAGATAGGCCAGGACCAAACCTATTTGTTTATGGGGTTATGCAGACCCATCCAGACATTTTCAGTGTCTTGCTTTAAAATAATTAAGCTACTTTAACTGTGTGTGTGTGTATATATATATATATATATATATATATATATATATATTTCAATGTAGGTTTAAAATATGAGAAAGAAAGAAGTAAATGTAAATGGTTGTTTATAGTTCTGATAATTCAGGGCTTTAAAATTGAATTGGCAAAGGTTTGATTAAGAGTTATTCCTAATAAGAATATAATTGATTTAGGATATAATATATTGGGTAGTGCTTTCAGAGGGGTATGTTCAAGGCGTTATATTAGTATTAGGGTGGAAATTTAGTTACTATATTTACTATATAAATTGGGGTTTAGTTTAGTAGAAGGGGTTTAAGATTTTTAGGAAAATTTACATAAATTGAGGGATAGCTGTTGGGGTATTTATAGTTAAAATAAAATTTTTGGGCTCTGACGGGTTGCGTTTTAGTCTCTTGTTTTTGGGGTTTGGCAAGAGTATATTTGTCTAGGTTAATAGCAAAGTTAGAGATGGGGGGAGGGGGGCGTACAGATTTAATTGGAAGAAGTTCCTGAAAGTAAGCGCAGGTGCGTGAGCGTAGGTGCGTGAGCGTAGGTGCGTGAGCGTAGGTGCGTGAGCGTAGGTGAGCGTAGGTGCGTGAGCGCAGGTGAGCGTAGGTGCGTAAGCGTAGGTGCGTGAGAGAACCTGCTTGAAGGAACCTGCTTGAGGGAACGTGTGTGAGCCTACCTGCGTATTGATTAATTGTTATGTCCTTCAAGCATGAATTAATTAACACCGTATGATTGTTATGTGGGTTCGGAATATTCAATATAAGCTCAGCTTCTACAATTGATTTAGTAGGAATCAAATCGGAGTACGTCTACAGAGGATTCAGAGGGGACCAGGCCTTCCGCGATGGTGAGTGATAGCATCCCCCAAAGTTAAAAATACCAAATGCGTGGCTATGCTCCCGTGACTGGTTAATAGGGTGATAATCACTAGTCCATCAAGATGTCTTATTTAAGGGGCATATGTGGGCGATCTTAGGTTTATGGCCCTGAGTTAAGAACCAGATGCCAGGTATAGTTTCAGTATAGTTACCCCCAAGTTTTATGGGCCTGGAGCGAGGCGGGTAGCACTCCCGAGCAGGATACTGATTTCATGGAGGTTGGTAGATTAAGAGACCAAAATTTGGTAGGAGATATCCATGTTGACGAGGGATTTCTTGAATGAAATGCACTATGTCCAATGAACGAACGTACGCAGTATGTAATGTTAGGGATTTTTAGTATGGGTCAATATTTGTGAGGGGTAAGTTTGTATTGTACGGTCAATGGTTGTAATGTGCGATAGTTAATTAGGTAATTTCTATTACATGCTTATATGCATGTGGACTAGGTTTGCAATGTACGTTAATTTATGAATGTACTATGTACAAGTAAGTAATTATAGTACTATATATTATTCATGGGTACTAGCAGTAATGCACGAAGTACATAAAAACACTAATGTATTAGTGCTAACTGATTAATACTGACACAGTAGTTAAAGTATGTGCTAAGTAAAGTTCAGGGAGTGGCTTAATTAGAATTTCAGCTTTGGGTGTTGACGGTGAAGCGGGAATGGTTTTTCCCTGTGTTGTCCTGGGGAGGGGGGTTCTCCATTTCTGGTTTACAAGTCCAGAGTATTGTATTATACTACAAGGGAATTTTAAGTAGTGAGTGGTGTAAGTGTGAGAATGGGAGAGAAGTATATAATAGATGCTGCCTGCCCAATAGTAATAAAACGGTATTCGACTGGCTGTCCTCCGATTCATGTGAGTGTGAGTAAGTCAGCCACTAGGATTCAGAATAGGCAGTGACTGAATGGCTGGAATATTACGCTTTGTTGTTTAGATGTGTGAAGTATGGGAATAACTGCTAGAATGAGAATGGAAGATATGAGTTCTAATACGCCTCCTAATTTGTTAGGGATGGATCGTAAGATTGCGTATGCAAACAAAAAATATCATTCTGGCTTAATGTGGGGTGGGGTATTAAGGGGGTTGGCTAAAGTGTAATTATCTAGGTCACTCAGGAGATCAGGTGAAAATAGTACTAGAGCTGTTAGGAGGAGAAAGAGAAAAACTAAACCTAGAATGTCTTTGTTGTGTAGTAGGGGATGAAAAGTGATTTTGTTGGGGTGTGATGAAATCCCTAAAGGGTTGTTAGATTCTGTTTCATGTAAAAATAAAAGGTGAACAGTTGCTAGAGCTATAATGATGAAGGGTAAGATGAAATGAAAGGGGAAAAATCGTGTGAGGGTGGCTTTGTCAACTGAGAATCCATCTGAGATTCATTGTACAAGGTCGGTTCCAATATTTGGGATGGCTGATAATAGATTTGTAATTACTGTAGCACCTCAGAATGATATTTAGCCTCATGGGAGTATGTAGCCTATGAATGCTGTTGCTATAGTGGTAAGAAGGAGTATAATGCCAATATTTCAGGTTTCTAAAAATAGGAATGACCCGTAGTATAGGCCTCAGCCAATGTGTAAGAAAAAGCAGATGAAAAATATTGAGGCACCGTTAGCATGAAAATAGCAGACCATTCAGCCGTAATTTACATCTCAGCTGATATGAACAACTGAGGAGAAAGTGGCTAGGGTAACTGATGTAGAGTGTATGGCCAGGAATAACTCTGTGATGATCTGGAGAATAAGGCAGGCACCAATAAGTGAGCCAAAATTTCATTTTGTAGAGATGTTAGATGGTGTAGGAAGATCAATAAATGTGTAGTTAATAATTTTTATTAGTGGGTGTGTTTTGCGGGTATTGGTCATTGGTGTTTTTATAATTGAAAACGATGGTTTTTCATATCATTAGTCATGGTTATAATCCATGTAGGAATAATAGCATATGCTTTATTTTTATTGAGTATTCTCTTGGTTATAGGGTTTGTAGGTTTTTCTTCAAAACCTTCTCCTATTTATGGAGGCTTGAGTTTAATTATTAGTGGTGCTGTGGGTTGTGGTATTGTGTTGAATTTTTGTGGGGCTTTCATGGGATTAATAGTCTTTTTGATTTATTTGGGTGGTATAATGGTTGTTTTTGGTTATACCGCGGTAATAGCTATTGAGGAATACCCTGAAACATGGGGATCAAGTATTGACATTTCAGGGGATTTATGATTAGGATTATTAATGGAGTTGATGTTGGTTTGGTGAATAGTTGAATATGATGGGGTTGTGATCACAATTAATTGTAATAGCTCAGGGAGTTGATTAATTTTTGAGGGGTTGGGGGAGGGGTTGTTGCATGAGGATCCTGTGGGTGTGGCTGCCTTGTATAGTTATGGATGTTGATTAGTGGTAGTTGCTGGTTGATCATTATTTGTTAGCATTTATGTCACAATTGAAATTTCTTGGGATAATAGATTAGACTATTAACAATAGGGTTAGAGGGATGGAATAAAAAAGGAGAGAAAGTAGAGGTTAATTGGGCCTTTTTGAGTAGATATGGTAATGGAAGTTGAAACTTGGGTTTGTGAAATGGACTTTGGCTTTTGGTATGGACTTTTCTAGTCAAATTAGGTCTAGTAGAAGTAAAGCCAGATTTTGGTTTTTGAATAGGCTTGAGTGGGGGATTGAACAGTGAATTGTGAGTGAATAAAATCCTAGTATATTAGAGAAGTTGAATGTCTGTAATGGGAACCTTAGTTTAAGATTATTAGTTATGAGATTAAGCTCTATTGCTAGGAAGAGGCCTAGGGTGGTCACAGCTAGGGCTGTGAACTTTAGGTGAAGTGGTATGGTTGTTTGGGGAGATGAAACAGGAATAATACTGTTGGTGATGAGGAATCCAGCGAAGATGCTACCGATTTTTAGGCACTTAGTTGGGTTAATTAGGAATGGATTATTTTCGTTAATAATAGAGTTATGAAGCGAGGCTGTCCTATTAGAGTGAAGAATACGGATACTATAGACAGCTGTTGAGGTGGCAATAACAGTAATAGAAAGGGCTCAGGTGTTGGTATATGAGGTATTTACGGTTTCAATAATAAGGTCTTTAGAGTAAAAGCCTGTGAGGAAAGGCATACCAGTAAGTGCAAGGCTACCAATAATAAAGGAGGAAGAAGTAAAAGGTAGAGTCTTGAATAGCCCTCCTGTTTTTCAGATGTCTTGTTCTTCATTGAGGTTATGGATGATGGGCCCTGAACATACAAATAATATAGCTTTAAAAAAGGCGTGGGTGCAGATGTGAAAGAATGCTAGGTGCAGCTGATTAATGCCAATTGTGGCTATCATAAGGCCCAACTGGCTTGAGGTGGATAATGCTATGATTTTTTAAATATCATTTTGCATTAGAGCACAGATTGCTGTAAATAAGGTAGTAGTAGCCCCTAGACAATAACGTGAAGGTTTGGATTAATAGGTTATTTTCTATTAAAGGGTAGAAACAGACGAGTAAGAAAACACCTGCTACAACTACAGTGCTGGAGTGGAGCAGGGCTGAGACTGGGGCTGGGCCTTCTATGGTGGATGGGAGTCAGAGATGGAGGCTGAATTGAGCTGACTTTCCTGTGGCTGCTAAGAGAAGGCTAATTAATGGAAGGGGCCAGGGGTGGGATTTAGAATAAACTCTTGTTGAAGCTTTCATGTGTTGGAGGTTAACAGAAATCATGCTATAGCTAAAATAAAGCCAATATCTCTGATGCAGTTACACAGAACTGCCTGGAGGGCTGCTGTATTAGCATCTGCTCGGCTGTACCATCAGCCAGTTAGTAAGAAAGACATGATTCATATGCCTTCTCATCCCACAAAGCATTGAAAGAGGTTGTTGGCGGTAACCAGAATTAATATTGTGATGAGGAAAATAAGTAAATATTTAAAAAATTGATTAATGTTAGGGTCTGAGTTTATGTATCATATTGAGGATTCTACAATAGATCAGGTAATGAATAGTGCTACTGGGATAAATATGGTGGAAAAGTGGTCTCATTTGAAGCTTAGTGAGAGTTTAATAATTTGAATAGTTATTCAGTGTCAGTTTGAGATAATGACTTGGTCTATACATATAAACATTGCTGTGGGGATGAGGCTAATGATGAAGGCGGATGCGATAGATATTTTTATGTAATTTGGGTATGAACCTTTTTTGCAGGGATTAATTAAGGTGATAATGATTGGTAGGCTTAAGGGGATTGGGGTTATTATAGTAGTGGAAATATACATATTTGTTACTTTTATTTGGAGTTGCACTAATGTTTTTGGTTCCTAAGGCCAATGGATGACTAATCCTTTAGAAGTTGAGAAAGCCACGTTGTTAGGCATGGGGGCACAAGTTAGCAGTTCTTGCATACTTTCTTGATTGATAAGAAGTTGTATGCTTCTATTATTAGATCCACAGTCTAATGTTTGTGCTCGGTATCATACCATATTGTCTGGGAGAATATGATACGTGAAACGCTGTCCTTACCTGTAAGGATCCAGGTTTAAAAAATTATCATACATTAGTGAGTAGCCTGATGTAGTATACATTTTAGTGTCTTATTGCAGTTGAAAATATATGTTACTTATAAATACATCATTCACAATGTAAATCTTTTCTGTTAAAAGAAATGAAAGTCAGGGAAGGCTTTGTGAAGGATGTAGATCTTGAGTCAAACAGATACATAATGATATACATAATAATAGAACATTTTAAAGGACATGGACTTAGAACTCTCAAAATAATTCCCAAAGTAAACCCTTAAGCCTATCATTTCAAGCCCTTCCAATTGATAACCACATTTTTTATTTGTGGCTTATGTTAATGAGTTAGTGGAATTTTTATATATATATATATATATATATATATTTTTTTTTTTTTTTTGAGCCGGAGTCTCATTCTGTCGCCCAGACTGGAGTGCAGTGGTGCGATCTCCACTGCAAGCTCTGCCTCCTGGGTTCATGCCATTCTCCTGCCTCAGCCTCTTGAGTAGCTGGGACTACAGGCGCCCGCCACCACGTCCGGCTAATTTTTTGTATTTTTAGTAGAGACGGGGTTTCACCGTGTTAGCCAAGATGGTCTCGATCTCCTGACCTCGTGATCCGCCTGCCTCGGCCTCCCAAACTGCTGGGATTACAGGCGTGAGCCACTGCGCCCGGCCAGTACTATATTTTTATATAGTTGGTTTTGGACATCATTATGTCTCGTTTATTAAAGTTGTCAACTTTTGAAAGTCAAAGCAGAAACTTTTTATTGTGTCCTAAAATTATGGATGCTTTGCCAGGCCTGAATAATGGTTCCAGTGCAAATTGTCTCTTCTAATAATCTCTTCTCATTGAGATTTCTTAGAAGGCAAAAGATTGTACTAGAGCTGCAGTTTAAGCCATTCACATTTCACCTGCTTCAATTCCTTCGCCTTTAATTCCAAATCATTTTATTTCCTGCAGCCAAAACGAGTCTTTGAACTTTGCAGTCTTTAATCAGGAGATTCATTATTCCAGAAACATGCCTAGGTTTATGATTAAAATAAGTCAGGCTGCACACTTTTCATTTTTCCTGTAAGAACCCAGCAGCAGGCAGTAAAGAATCTGTCAAAGGTTTGCTTCTTTTAACAAGTATGGAAGCCAGCCACTTCAAGCCCTGAAGCTGTTAGAGGAATTCTAGGCATAATGAGTTTATGCATTAAACTTTTTTTTAAAGTACAGAAGGATTCTAGGCAAACTTTGGAATCCTACTGTTCTAATGGCTTCTCTCCCTAGTTCAGTAGCTTTCAATTTTTTAAATTTGTGTCCATGTTACCTTGTGACCGAAGGGGACACATGCACAAATAACTGAAAGTAGAGTTTCATGATCTAACACCTGCATTCACTTCATGGGATATACTTGATATTTTTTATATTCCTGTCTCTTGTAGTAGGTTCATTTAAAAAATGAAACTGATTTCACAGTGTACTAAAGGGTTGTGGCTTGCAACCTGAAAATGCTGCTCTGTAAGAACCCACAAGGTCCCTTCCAGGCTTCATGGTGTTAGAAGAACATTGAATCATTGTGCTAGGAGGGAGAAACATCAGTCAGAAGTTGAAATTTACCACTAGTTGGCAGCAAAAGAGTATCATAGCTTCCAGCCACAAAGGTAGGGATTTGGACAGGGCATTAGGAAGAAGAGGCAATGTAGGCATGTTGTTTCGTCCAAAGTCTCAAACCTTTGGCAGCGCTACACATTTTAGCTCTCCAAAGGTCAAGAAGAACTCCCCTGGAAGAAACGTGCTTCGGATCATGCCATGCAACATATCATTAGGCTTTTAAAAAAGTTATATTTCCTAAATCAGCTGGCTTTTATAACTTATTGCTAAGGGGGAGAATGCATGTAACAAAACAGTGAATATAATGTGATAATGTTTTGTGGAAAATAAATATATAGGCAAAGAAACGTATGTGTGTGTGCCTGTATGATACATATGTATTTTTTTCTATTTTTTCTATTTTAATGAGAAAAATATTATTATTAAAACTACAGATATTTACATATTACTCTAACTCAATAAGCTAGGTCTAAGTTCTTAGCACTGTGTGACGTTCTGTGGGGAATACAAAAAGAGGCCTCAATTGTCCAGATGGCGCTACTTCTCTGTCTTCAACAGAGATGCAACAAGGCGTAATGAAAAGAAGAACTAAGTGCTAGTACTGGTTTGGAATCTAGTCAGTTGTGAAGTGTTTAATATGTGGGCTCACTCAACTGCTGACCTTGGTTGTGGATGGTGTGAGGTTGATCCTTTCCTATCCAATCCCCTCGTGGTCATCAGCAGAAAGGCTGTACAGTCTTTCCAGGGGAAACCCAGAGCTTTCCATGGTTGGGCATTTTATCTTTAGTCATAAACTTAGGTAAAACTTAGTGGCACATGTGGAGTCAAATCTTGAACTTTGCCTCATTCTCCCCTTGTAATACCAATGAATTTAATGGCTCACACAGGATTTATGAGTTCGGAGTATCAGGTCTGTGTACAACTGGCTCAAATCACTGATCTTTCACTTTTGCTTACTTTAGTGTTAGAATCTGGGAAGGTTGTGCAGTGGAACCACTCACTTCAAAATATCAAAGCATTTGACAAGGTTATTACAATCCAAAACTGGGCTTAGCTGAATCTTAACAGAGCAAATCTACTTTGCCCTCTGGTTTTTACATGCACCCTCTTATAACATTAGCTTCAGATGATTGGCATGGTGAGCAGCTACTAATATATTCTTGCCAAGTTATTATCTATTTAGGGAATCTTTAACACAGCTGTATGACACAAAACAAGTTAATGCCTCTGTTAAAGCCATTAGATGGGACTCGACGGTGTCTATCCAGAGAATCTTTCAGGCTATGCTGTTGATGTAATGCGCCATATTGGTTCCTTGGGTGTAGTCAGGGTTTATAATGCCAGTTTGTATATAGGGATCACATAACATACTAATCCATGTGAGAAGAGTGACGACAGGTACTGATGAATCCCAGGAGCTTTGCTGAGTGCAAGTAGTCGATGTTTGACCAAGATGCACTTTAGGAAGGTGGCGATGTGTGAAACTAAAATGCTCTACACCTTTTCCCAGGCTGCCTTTTGACAACAGGAGTGTTTGGATCTCTTAGCCCTGTGTTTCTGTGGTGCTGCACGTCTCCATATGCATGTTATTCCTCTTCTTGTGTTTGTGCTGACAACTGCTTCTTCATAGTCTTAGGGCTCAGAAAAGGATACTGCAAAATGAATGCCTCAGCAGCAGCCTCAGAAACAAAAGTTTCTCTTTGAATTTCTCCTACCGTCCTGTCTCTGGTCCCTTGTGCTGCCCTGGGGCCAGCCATAGAAACTAGAATCTTTCCCCCAGGTAGGTCAGAGAAACCAGAACCCCTTTTACCCAAAACCATCCATAAAACCGAAAAAATACTACTCCAACTTTCCTCCTGCCTTTCTGTGTTAAAAAAAAAAAAAAATGGCCATAAGGAAACTGTGTGACCTACCTTGTTTGACTGTAGGTCATCAGACCTCCCTCTCCACTCCAGAGAGGATCCTGCCCCATACCCAGAAGGAAGGATTGCACAGAGGCCAAGAAGAACAGAGACAGACAGGACTGGCTGGGTTCTCCACTCATTCTATTGCTAATAATAATAATGCTGAAGCATTTATATCCGCTCTACATTTTACAATTCATATATTATACCCCCTTTTAAAAATTTACATATTATACCTTTTGAAATTTATATATTATATCCTTTTTGTCCAAGCATATTTCAACACAGCTGTCCATACTTTGTTGAACCTAAGCATAAAAATGAACAGTTTCCGTTGTATCACTGGGTCTTCATTCTGAAGGCTCCCATTTCACATAAAACTATGATTAAATACATTTGTGTGTCTTTTCTCCCATTATTCTGCTTTTTGTGGATGATTTTTCCACAGAACTTCTGAGGGTAAAGAGGAAGTTTTTCATTGGCCCCTACGATGGCAATGGCCTTCATACATTTGGAGCAGTTCCTGGGAGCATGCCTTGCATAGCCTTGAACATCCTTTAGGAAACTGCTATTTCTCCTTGTCCTCTGCACGAGGCCCTTCTCTGGAGAGGACTTCTGAGCTGAGTTGTGTCCTCTTGGCAGTGCCCACTGGCAGGCTTCTTGTCTGCCGTGTATGATACCGTTGCTGTTTCTATTTATACTTAAACACATATTAATTTATTTACCTTCTCACCTTTGGGTGTTTATAGCAAAAATACACTTAATAAAATCGTAAAGCATGAATTAGAATGCAAATGTTATCACCAGAGAAATATGTTATGGTAGGAATTTAAAGCTACAAGGGTTACTTACTTTCTTTTGCAAGAATCTCTCATCTTTTTTATTTTGAATCTCTTTAGGATCTATCGCTATAGAGGTTCTATATAAAAGAACCTCTGATAGGTATAGAGGTTCTTGCCCTGCAAATGCACAAATGGACATACATAGCAATTGTTGCCTACAATTTCAGGGGCTTCTTGGACTTTCTGAAGTCTCAGCGTTTATCAGTAGATATCTGTGAGACCCATGCTAAGATTGTTGTTTAAGACTTTATTTTACTTATAGGATCTTAGCTGAGATAAGAAGGAGTTTTGTCACTTGGAGCATATGCCCCATCAGGAACATTCCTTAGGACAAAGAGTTACTGGTCCTAAAGAGGATAGAACTTTCATGCTATAGAATGTATTCAGTGACCCAGACCCAGATGAAAAGCAAATATCTTTCTTTGAACAAATATTTAAGCCTCTGATGAGTAATTTGCTGAATTGAGGCAGTGGTGCTTTACTTTTGAACCACAGTAGGGGTGATGGAGGACTATAAAGAGCTGAGTACTTACAGAATATTGTGGCCTTTCTTCTTCCTATCCTTAATACACAGCAAATCCAGCCTTTGTCTCCTCCATGATTACTGATCTCCCTAAAGATGTTTTAATTTCATATCCTTCAAAATGCAACATTTTAAGATGAGGTTAAGAGAAAAGCCTTTCTTAGGTGGAAGAAAGAGAAACTCTGATTTCCTGTTCTCTCCTTGATCCCTTTTATACATTGTAAAGCAGAGGATAGAGTAAGAAGTGTTGAGATAGTGGAAAGATCAGGGGCTTGAATGAAAGAATTTGATTTCTCTCTCTCTCTGTCTTGTTTTATTTTATTTTATTTTGTGTGTGTGTATGTGTGTGTGTTTATGTATGTGTGTGTGTAGAGATGGGGTCTTGCTCTGTCAACCAGGCTGGAGAGTAGTGGTGTGATCGTAGCTCACTGCAGCCTCAAACTCCTGGGCTCAGGGGTCTTCCCACCTGAGCCTTCCAAGTAGCTGGGACTACAGGTATGCGCCATTATGCCTGGCTAATTCAAAAAATAATTTTGGCCAGGCAGAGTGGCTCACACCTGTAATCCCAGAACTTTGGGAGGCCGAGGCAGGAGGATTGCTTGGGCCCAGGAGGTCAAGACCAGCCTAGGCAGCACAGGAAGGCCCTGTCTCAAAAAATTAAAATAAAATGAAAAAAAAATTATTTAAAGAGATAGGGTCTCTCTGTGTTGCCCAGGCTGGTCTTGAACTCCTGGGCTTAAGCGAAGCTCCCACCTCAGACTCCCAGTAGCTCCTTTGTGGTCAGAATTAGCTTTAAAACCCAACTGCACTATGTACTAGCTACACCCTGTCTAAATCTCCATTTCTTAATACAATATTTGGGAGGTAATGAAATAATACATGTGGACAAGTACATAATTAGTTTTAAATACATGATGACTTCCCAGCCTTTCTAGTCTTTCGTATTTTTTCCCCTTTGAACGCTTAAGGCAATTCACTGATGTCAGGGGAAAGGAATTAATTAATTTATTTGTGTATTTGTTCATCCATTCATTTGTTTGTTCATTCAGTTCCATCAACAGGCTTTGAATACTTGCACTGCATTAGGTGATAAACAGAAATGAGTAAGTTATGGTCCCTGCTGTCAAAGGAATTACAGCTTGAGAACATATTCATAAGAAACTAACTGTAGTTAGGATGTGATACTTCCTTGAAGTCCCTAAGTTGGACCTGCTAACTTAGCACTTTCTCTTTTGGGAGGTCCTTGCTACGTTTTGTAGCTAGGGTATAAGAAAAAAGGAAGAAGGAACTTCAACATTGTATCTCAGTGCTCTCACACAGAATGTGAGAAGGCATTTACAAATCTGTAGTGTCCAGATTGGGAGGCTTGAGGTAAGAGGATGGCTGCATCATGCCAAATATTCCCATTAATCTGACTAAAACAATCAGCTGATCAATAAAAAGCCCCAGTTGTTGGTTTAGCTTAATCACTTGTGGATCTAAATAATTGCTCAGTTGAGTTTGCATTATTTAGTCTTAAAGGCTACTTACCATCTTAAAGATGCAAACTTATGGTAAGAGCCATTAATGAAAATAGTAACCATTAATGACTCCTGTTCTCAAAATTTCAGTTTAAAAAGACATTTCTTTTGTTCAGGTGGCTCCCTGGTAAGCATTTAGATACAAGTGGAAGAACATTAATTTAAACCTTAGGAGTTCTTTTCAGTCTATGTTAGTTTCTTTAAGAATCTAACTTCAAAGAAATTATATATGTTCCAGGGAGAACAGAGTACAGTACATTATTTTCAAAGACTTTAGTTGCCATTATATATATTTTCTTCTTTTTTAAAAAAGACTCATGAGTAACATTTTCCAATTTTTAATAGTTAATAAGCTCAATTCAGATTGCTTGCATTGGAAATGAGAAAATTATAAAGAATTCTAAAGATTTGTCCCAGGGAATATGATTTTTAAAATGTCAGTGGAAATCAATAAAGATGGTTTGATTTTTAATTATGTTAATGCAAAAATATTTGCAAAAATAAAACACCCCAAAAACAACTAAAAAGAAAGAAAAGCCCTCTAGATTTTTGAATTCTGAGGCTCTCAGAGACATTGGAAATGTTGAAAACAGCTTCATTACTTGTACTGGAAGTTTCTGAAATAGAGTGCAAGAATCAACATTTTTTTGCCCTAAAATATTCCATCTTTAACACGGAAGCTTCTAATATCAGGGAAATCTATGTGTTTTCAGTCATGATATGGCTATAATAGATCATCAATTTCTTTTGTCATTGAATTTAGTAAAGAGGTAATGAGAGAAAATTAGATACTTAAGAATTTGACCATTTTTTAAGCTCTAGGAAAAAATGTCTTACCTTTTCCCATTTTAACCCTTGCCCCACCACCACTCAACTATGCTGTTTCTTTTTCTTCCATGGCTGTCCTTTACGAGGAAGTCTCAGAATTCAGTTGTCAGAATTCTTTTCTCACTAATGCTTGACAGAGTTTTTGTTATGTTCCTTCCCAGGACTTCTTTTCCCTCTCAGATAATAGAATGCTTTGCAATCTAAGAAAACAAATAATTTGTGTTGAGAAAAGGACAGAACTTCTATACTTGGCAAAAGGAGGCAGTTTAAAATTCCAAAAAGATTTTTCCTGATGAGGCCAATTTGAAAGAAGGACATTTATACTCCGTGCAAACAGTTGACGTTGCCAGTAAACATGATAGATCGCTTTAGCTGTTATTGCTGCTGCTGTTTGAACAAAAGCTATTCTGGTCACTATCTATCTTCCCTGTTTAGCAAAAAAAAAAAAAAAAAAAGATTATATATATATGTAGTAAGATCTGAAGTGCCAAGCTAGAAAAAGTAATTTTGCTCCCATGAGGAGGCTGGCTGATTCATAGTAATTATAACCAAAATTATTCCTATGAAGTTAAAAGATTTTTGTAAGTATATATAATATTCAAACAAAAATACCAAAGTCAGCAAAGTGTGTAGCTCCTTTTGCCAATTGAATTATAATTGCCCTCTGTTTATCACCCCCAAAACCATCATGACATGGGTTCAAAATACCTTTCCAGCTTTAGTGTGTTTCACTATTCATTTTCTACTCCTACTTCTGTGCTTCCTCCAAACAGAAGAACTGCACAGAAAAATGGTGCAAGATTTTTTGGTTCTGTACCTTTCCTTGTATTTTTCCTCAGCCCATATCATCCTTCTGCCAAAACTCTGCCAATTCTTTAAGATCTAACTCATGTGGCATGCTAAAATAGAAACAATAGGATTACACAGATTTAACACTTTCTTTTTCTCTAGAGGGTCAGGGAGGTCACTGGCTGGCTCAGTAATATTGGGAGTCTTCTGTGTGGCTATGGCTGAGTGCTCTAAGGTGGACACTGGTTCCCAGCAGGGCCAATCTGATTCTGTCAATGAGATATTGGAACTTGACTAGAGAGATCCAGGTCTCCCTGGGAGCACAGTCATCTTAGTGACTAATAATTTGCTAATGAGATTTCTCTTTCTATTGTACTATTATTTAAAAACTTGTCTTATTTTTTCCTATATGACTCTGAATGTTCTGTGGGAGGGACATCGTTTTGCTTATTATTTAAAATTCATTTTAAATTTCTTTACGATAACTGGCATAGTGCCCTGCATGGGCAGAAGGCTGGTTTCATCCCCTTCCTGGAATCCAAAGCATTTCTTGTTGAACTGGTGGATTGAGCATAAGCACTGAATGTGTGGGGCACAGAAGGGATGGGGCAGAGGATTTCATGGAAACAGTGGGTGTCTGTGGGCAGTCACTAGCCATGGAATTGAAATTGAGGTGGAAGTAAGTAAAAATATTTTACCCCAAAATATATTGACATATTTTTGAGATGGCTGTTCAGAGAGCCAGCAAACAGCAGTAGCCCTGCAAATGTGTCTTTTGGTTGGGAGATTTCCGTCTGTAGAGAATCTGCATTGATGCAGTCAGGCCTTCCTAAATGTCCAGATTTAGGAAAGATTGACTGAGAGTCTGATACCTTGAAAGCTCTGAAAGACACATTTACCATCTGTTTTCTCTGAGGGCTGCTACCTGTGGGATTTCATTTACATAAGGAGACCACTTTTTGCTAGCCAGGCCTCCTCTTCTCCTTATCTTAGAACCTATTTTGCCATTGTAACCTGTCTTGCTATGATCTGAGCCCCCATTCTTTCTGTAACTGCAAGATGGTATACAAGCTTCTGCAACCCTTTGGGCATGGGGTAATCACTATATTATTCTCCCTTGTGTGCATGTTAATACATTTGTGTGCCTTTCCTCCAATTCATCTGCCTTTTGTGAGCTAATTTTTTAGTGAACCTTTAGAGAGTGAAGAGGAATTTTTCTCTTGGCCCCTACAAGGTCAATTCTTATCAGCTTTCTCAAGTGCAACTAACATCTGGTTCTCTCTACAAACCAAACTTGCCATCTTCCCACTGTGAACCCCGAAAATCTGAAACAGGTCTGTTAACTAGTAAGTTTATTTTGCCAAGGTTGAGGTCATGTGCCCATGACACAGCCTCAGGAGGTCCTGATGACGTGTGCCCGAAGTGGTCAGAGCACAGTTTGGGTTTATACATTCTAGGGAGACATGAGACATCAGTCAACATATGCAAGATGAACATTGGTTCGGTCTGGAAAGGTGGGACAACTGGAAGCAGAGGTGGGAAGACTGGAAGCAGAGAGGGGCCTTTCAGGTCACAGGTAGATAAGAGATGGTTGCACTCTTTTGAGTTTCTGATTAGCCTGTCCAGAGAAGGTAATCAGATATGCATTTTTCTTAGTGAGCAGAGGGGTGACTTTGAATAGAATGTGAGGCAGGTTGGCCCTACGTAGTTCCCAGCTTGACTTTTCCCTCTAGCTTAGTGATTTGGGGGCCCAAAGATTTATTTTCCTTTCACACCACCAACACTTGTTCCCACTTCTTCCAGTCTCCCTACACTATTTCATTGTAGTGACATACCTTGCCAATGTCCAAACACTGGCAAATTTTTATTCAGCAGAAGTTATGCATAATATGCCCAAATCAGTTATTTCTAACCCTGATTTTTTTGTTTTTTTAACCAATTTAAGTTGGCTTCTGGGGAGCCTGGACTCCATTTAACATTTAGAATTATTAAATACAGCCCAATAATGATCTTACTGCACCCCAGCTGTTTCAAAAAATCATTGTCATTTCATGCAGAATTATGGATACCCAGTGCACTGTTTGTTTAGGCCAAGCAGTCTCATTTTAATGGGGAGCCATTATATTTGCCTTCAGGGAAGGTTTTCGTTTTATTTACACATGCTACTATGAGAAAAATGAGGTTGTGTGGGTTAAGGGTGATTAATGATAGCATTTCCAGGACTCAGGGATCCCCAGGGAAATAATCTGAGTTCTGCATAGGAGTCCAATGTCCCCTCAAGGTTGTCTGTTGACTAAACAACAACCCTGGCTTTCACCAGTCATTGGATTTTTTTATTGTTGTTTGCTTGCTTGCTTGCTCTGGTAGTAGATATTCTTGTCATTAGTGCTTCGTTTTCCACCTGTGTTTTAATCAGGCTTTCCAGAGAATGGAAAGGACTGGACAGGAGATTCTGAGGCAGTGAGTTAACAACTACATGTTCCACTGTCACCACTAAGGCTAAAGGTGGCAGTGACATGGCACCAGTTTCCAGCTCTTCCCTGCCTTCTATTGTCCTTTCAGTTATCCTCAAATAAATGTGTCATTGGGAGGTTGACGATCCTCTCACATCTTCTTGTTATTTAGAAAACTGAAAGGTGTTCTAATATCAATTGAAATTATCATTTGTTCTCTTACAAATACATTTTAAGAAATGATTTTGATCAATATAGACTGACTTGGTTATTCTGCCCCAATTCATATTGGGATTATATTTTCTAATTTGGATATTTACAGTAATCACAGTAGTGATGAGGTAGGTCAAGGCATTAAAAGAGAGGAAAGCAGTGCAATAGAGTGCATAAAACAGTAAGAGAAGGAGTACATAAGGGAGAGCCTAAGTGGGGAGCAATGGAAAGTCCGAGGCTGTGCCCACAAATAGCACGAGAACAAGGCCTATGGCACAGGGATTCCGAGTTAGACTCTTGAGTCAGCTGGGAGGGAACCAGAGTTGTTGGTAAAGAAGGTAGTCAGATATCCAGGCAGATACATGGGGCTGGGTTGAGATCGGCTGGGGTCACACTGATGCAGGAGCTCAAAAGAAATTATTTAGGCAGAGAGTGAGAGTAAGAGAGTCCTCGGCAGAGCTTCCCTTTAATAAAAAGCAGCCCCCAAATTATTTCTTTTCTAATGAAAAGCAGCCTGATGCATCGAGCTGCAGACAATAGATAAGCGAGCTGGAAGCTTGCACAGGTGAATGCTGGCAGCTGTGCCAATGTGAAAGGGCTACCTGGAAGCCAGGCATGTTCAACATGGAGGCTTCGTCTTCCCTTTTCTTTGTCAGCATGTGTGTAGTAAGGAACAGACAACATGGTGCCCACCAGGTAGAAAGCCCGTCTACATAATAAAAGATTAGGGTGGGGGTGGCCAGATTCTTGTGTGCTATGCAAATGGCACACCTGGTCCAACCCATCTTTCCTCCCCTATGTAAATCAGAAACCAGTTCCTCAAGCTCTCTGTAAAACCCCATGCATTTCACCACAGGACTAGCAACCCATTTTTCTCTGGGACCCCTCTCTTTGCAGCAGAGAGGGCTGTTTTTCTTTTGTCTATTAAGCTTCTGCTCTTAACTTCACTCTGGTGTGTCTGTATCCTAGTTTTCATGGCCATGGGACAATGAACCTTGGATATTACCCCAGACAATGACACTGCTTCAACACCACGAAGAGGAAACCAGGATGTAAATCCAGAGGGAGGCTGGGTGCGGTGGCTCATGCCTATAATCCCAGCACTTTGAGAGGCCAAGGCAGGAGGATCACAACATCAGGAGTTTGAGACCAGGCTGGCCAATATGGTAAATTGGCTGGTCAATTTAGTCTCTACTAAAAATACAAAAAAAATTAGCCGGGCGTGGTGGCATGTGCCTGTAGTCCCAGCTACTCAGGAGGCTGAGGCAGGAGAATTGCTTGAACCCGGGGGGTGGAGGTTGCAGTGAGCTGAGATCCTGCCACTGCACTCCAGCCTGGGTGACAGAGTGAGACTCCTCTCAAAAAAAAAAAAAAAAAATCCAGTGGGAGGCCTCAGATAACATAGGTCATACCTTGAGGAGGAAAGCAGGAGGGCATGAGTACCTTAGTTAATGGGGTCAAACTAAGCTCAGACCCAGGACCTTTATCCCAGCAGGGACAGAGGGAAGCTTGTGATTTTAAAGCTTCAAAGAGCAAGAAGCTAGTGGAGGCAGGCAGATCAGCAGTGTGAGAAGGTTGTGTCCATAGGCACAACAGCCTGGTTTACCCAGATGACAGGCAGAGTCTCTGACAAACAGGCAAAAGTCTGTTAGTGATGAATTGAGGTATTAGTTAAATATTGCCTTCTGCTAGGCAATACTGTCTCAATTTTGCCTCATGGTATACTTGTCTGTCCAGACACTGTTACCAAATGGAACTGGGGTCTGCTCACTCACCACGCACAGGAAAGCCAAACAAGCAGCACCAAGATTTTGCAGTGGGAGAAAGGAGGGCATTTATTTGCAGGGTGCCAAGCAAGGAGAATCAGGCAGCTAATGCTTAAGTCCCGACCTCCCTGATGGCTGGCAAGCAGTGGTTTTTATAGTCAGGAGTAAATTTCGGGAAAGCAGAAGTTACAGGCAAAATCATAAACCAATACATGGAGATTATACATTGGTTTGGCCTAAAAGGTAGGCTATCTTGAAGTCAGGAGGGGGTATTCCAGGTCATAGGTGGATTCAAAGACTCTCTGATTTGTGATTAGTTAAGGAAATGAAGCTTTGTCTAAAATCTTGAGGTCAGCAGAAAAGAATATTAAGGTCTGTTCTACGGGTGTGACTTCCACCAGGCCCCTCAGGAAGAAATTTAGAACAAAGAAAGGCAGTCAGAGTTCAGTCTTCAGTTCCCTCTCATGTGAGGTCTGTGTGCCAATGAATCAATTTGGTGGGGGTCCAGGTTTCTGAAAAACAACTCAGGGATGTTAGATTTTTATCTTTAGTTACTTTTTCTTTTTTTCTCTCTCTTTTTTTTTTTTTTTTTTTTGAGACAAGGTCTCACTCTGTTGCTCAGGCTGGAGTGCAGTGGTGCAGTGCAATCACGACTCACTGTAGCCTCGATCTCCTGGACTCAAGCAATTCTCCCACCTTAGCCACCTGAGTAGCTGGGACTACAGGTGCATGTCACCATGCCCAGCTATCTTTAGTTTCTATAGGGAACCAAACATTTTGTGATTCTAGCTTCCTTGGCTATTGTTTTAAGCTATTATTACTTTCTTGCTTATCAGGTTGCTCATTTACTTCTCGGAGCTGGCTAGGTGCCTGGAATTTCCTTGAAGGAACTCAAGTTTTTCCTTTATTTCCTTGCTTGCGGTACCCTGGCAAGCTTCTAAGAGGGGTCCCTGCTCCATCTCAACACCATCTCAATACCTTCTCAAGAGCGGTTGTGTCTTATTCTTTGTGTCTTTACCCTCAAGCGTAGTTCTTGGCATAGGGATGTATTTAGGACATTTAATGAAATTACTTCAATCAAGGACTGACTCCGAGGCAATGAACCAGGGGCTTCGAGAAGCAGAGGCCCCCAAATCTGGAGAAGACCTGTGGCAAGACTAACTCAATGCTGGGCAAGTGCATAATTGCTCTAGGACTTATGTCAACATTTGGGGTCAGGATTGGGCCTAAACTCTGGAATATGGCTATACTCACAGATGTATAGTAAAGAAACCGTAATAGTGGGAATCTGATTGATAGAATTTTTTTTTTGGAATGACTATCTCAAAGGAGATAAAAAGCAGAAAATACGATTGTATCAGTTAACTTTTGTTGTCTAACAGTCCATTCCAAAACTTAGTGGCTTAAAATAATAAGCATTTGTTATAGATTTGTAGTCAAGACTGGTTCAACTGGGGCTTGATAGTGTCCAGTGGCCTCACCCACACATATGGCATTCACAGACTGGTTGATCCCAAGAGGAGGCCTCAGTTGAGGCAGCCTATCACTGCTGCATAAGGCCTCTCCTCTTTCAGCAGGCTAATTTAGACCTTTCACATGATGATTTCAAGGTTCCCAGTCTCTGCTTATATTTGCTATTGTCTCACTGGCCAAGTCAGGATAAGGGCCAAGCCGACATTCAGGTGGAAGAGAAATAGAGTCCAACCCTTGGTGGGAGAAACTACAGAAATCACATTGTAAAGAACTGTGCTTACAGGGATGGGAAGCATTTGGGGCCACCTTTTGCAACCTACCTCAATAATTTTGTAGGTACTGTTTATGTTTCAGTTGTACAGTTTTATAAGGAACAGAAGAAAAAGAAGATCAAAGACTAGGAGATATTATAGCAAAGAAAATATTCTGTAGGAGGCAAATTAATAATGTGAAAAATACGTATATTTCTTGTAGTAAGGTAGGCGTGATCTGGGGGGTCTTGGCTTTGCTAAGTAACATATTTGAGTTAATGTGCTGGCTATTTCTGTAATTTTTGACAAATTAGTTTGGTGTCTGCCATGCTTCTTCACTGTAGAATTACTCTTTTTCCCTTTCTGTATTTTGTTCTTTGGAATTGAGTCATTAAGTCCTGCCTACCTTCTAAAAAAGGAGAACATGGATGGAGCTGGAAGCTATTATCCTTAGCAAACTAACGCAGGGACAGAAAACCAAATACGATTGTATTCTTGCTTATAAATTGGAGCTAAATGATAAGAATTTATGAACACAAAGAAGGAAGCAACAGACACTGGGGTCTACTTGACCCCAGGAGGGTCAGGGGAGGGAGAGGAGCAGAAAAGATAATGGTTGGGTACTGGGCTTAATACCTGGGTGGTGAAATAATCTCTACAACAAACCCTCGAGACATAAGTTTACCTGTGTAACAAACCTTCATTTGTACCCTTGAACCTAAAACTTAAAAGGAGAAAAAGAAGAGAATTAAGCTTCACTGTCCATAGGGGCAGTATGTACATATATTATATGGAATTCTTCTGCAAAGAAGAGTTGTTCTCTTTTCTGATTTCTTTTTAATGTCTCTGGGATCTTAGGAATGGCCTCCTTTTCATTCTTGAGATTATTTATACTCTCTTTCTTTTTTTTGTTTAGTCCTGTTTGGGTTTATACATTTTATATACCTTTGAAAAGAAACAACATTAGTTTTAATGAAACTCCATTTCTATTTTTCTCTGTTGTATGTTTGTTTTGTATTTATTTTCTTTATTGTTTTATTGATCCTACATTCTTTGTTTTACATTTGCTGTTTATTTTCTAGCTTTTGGAGTTGAATTATTAGTGCATTGATTTTTCAGTCTTTCTTCTTTAATAATATATTTATTTAAAACTACAAGTTTTCCAGAAAGCATGGGTTAAGCTGCAGTCCACAAGTTTTGGTATGTCTTACTTACACTAGTATTTAGTTCAAAATACCTTGTAATTTTCATTGTGATTTTTTTCTATGACCCATATCTAAGATTGTTGGTTTCCAAATATTTGAAGATGTTCTGGCTACCTTTTTGTTATTGAATTCTAGCTTATTCCACTATGCTTGGAAAAAATAATCTATGAGATTTCAATACTGAATATTTTGAGGCTTGGTTTAGGCCCCATTTATGGCTAACTTCAGCAAATGTTCTGTGTATATTTTAAAAGAAGATGTACTTGACAGCTGTTCGGTGTTCTTTTCTTTTATGAGCCCAAAAGTATCTAAGCCCAAAAGGTCTCAATCAATTTGGAAAGTTTATTTTGCCAAGATTAAGGACGTGCCCCTGACAGCCTCAAGAGGTCCTGACAACATATGCCGAAGGTGGTTGGGATACAGCTTGGTTGTACATTTGGGTTACATTTTAGGGAGACATGAGACATCAATCAATATGTGTAAGATATACATTGGTTCAGTCCACAAAGGCAGAACAACTTGAAGTGGGGGTCTTCTAGGCCATAGGTAGATAAGAGACAGAAGGCTGCATTTTTTGGGGTCTTTGGCCAGCCTTTCACTAAATACACAATTTACATGTGGGAGGAGTAGAGAAATAATCACTTATGCCCTAGTGTGGCTCAGTGAATCAGAGTGAATCTCAGCGAATGATGTAAATTTTTATATAAACAATAGGGTAGAGGAAACAATGTGACAGGCATTTGTCTCAGGTGAGCAGGGGGATGACTTTGAGTTCTGTCCCTTGTCCCGCACCTGTGAAGATAAGCTACCAATTTACATCGCGGGGGAAAATTCAACAGAACTTTTTTACGGTAAAGATCTTGTGGGCAAATTGTGAAGGAGTTATGTAGCTTTTTCTTTTCTTTTCTTTTTTTTTTTTTTTTTTTTTTGTCTTTTAGCTATTTTATTTAGGAATAAAATGGGAGACAGTTTTGCCCGACACAGGTCCCAGCTTGACTTTCCCTTGGCCTAGTGATTTTGGGGTCCCAAGATTCATTTTTCTTTCACAATATGTTAATCATAGCATGTATATTAATTGTTTTAATTTTGTGTCTCTTCTGACTTATCTATTTTCTGTCAGTTTTTAAGAGAAGTGTGTTAATATCTCTAACTAGAAATGTACATTTGTCTACTTCTTTTAAGTTGTGTTATTTTAACTTAATGTATTATAGGCTATGTTATTTGGTGATTACAATTTTCAGATTGTTATATCCTTATTTAGAATTGACCATTATAAACCATCTTTTTGATACCTAACAATGCTTCTTCCCTTAAAATGTACTTATCTAATATTGGTAGAGTCAAGTGATCTTTCTTTTGGTAAGTGTTTACATAATAAATCTTCTGTTTGGTTTTTTTTTCCTTCAAACTTTCTGTGTCTCTCTTATAAGCAGCACATAGTAGAAGTGAAAATAAAAAACCCTAAATCTGGCCAGGTGCAGTGACTCACACCCATAATCCCAGCACTTTGGGAGGCCAAGGCAGGCAGATCACTTGAGGCCAGGAGTTCAAGACCAGATTGGCCAATAAGGTAAAACCCTGTCTCTACTAAAAATACAAAATTAGCCAGGTGTGGTGGTGGGCACCTGTAATCCCAGCTACTTAGGAGGCTGAGGCAGGAGAATCACTTGAACCTGGGAGGTGGAGGTTTCAGTGAGCTGAGATCTTGCTACTGCACTCCACACTGGGCAACACAGCGAGACTCTGTCTTAAAACAAAACAAAACAAAAACCCAAATCTCCAGTCTTACAAGCTTTTTAATTGAAGTACTTAAATTACACATATTTGGTAGAATACTGATGTAATGTTATTTATACCTGTCATCTGACTGTTTCTTTTTTATTTGTCCCACCTGTTCTTTGCTTATTTTTCTCATTTCTTGTTTGTTTTTAGATTAGTCAAGTTGCTTTTAATTATTTTATTCTCCTTCTTTCACTTTATAATCATGCATGCTTTCATTATACTTCTAATGTTACTACAGAGATTAAAATATACATCACCTCAAAGAGTTTTAGTCTGGCTTGGAACTATATAAAATATAAGTTAGATAAGGTGATCAAACAAGTTTGCTGCTCAGACTTGCAGCAAATTGGACACTGTGAGTTTGTGAAAGCAAGAAGAGACAGTATTTATAATCATGCTGGGACAACAGACACCAACTAGGCCTGTCCTGGGCCAACTTCTTCCTATGGTTTTCTCTAGATAAGGCACCAGGTAGTTAATAAAGTCACCATGTAAAAATCATGGACTGCTTATTTTAATCAAGGGGTAGTTCTAGATGCTGGGAGCCAAATAAGACAGTTTCTCCTTGCAGTATTTCATATTATGTTTTTAAACCTTAAAGTCCATATATCTGAGTCTTTTCCTTGTATTCTCAGAAAAAAAGTGTGCGTACTTTGGGGTGGGTAGAAGTAAGAGAAGAGTACTGGGTAGACAGAGAACCAAAGTGGAAAGAGGGTAAATCCAAGGAGGGGGAAACCCATGAACTGGTGCACGGTGTAGGCAGCTTAAAAATGAAGGATGAGGAGAAACAGATCACAGATAGCTGAAAGTTTTTCTAAACTATGAAGCTGTTATCTGGGAGGAAAAAGGTAAGAAACTCCTGGAGAGGGAGCAAGTTTAGGAAGCTACCAGGGTGAGGAGAGAGGAGGGCTAAGAACACAATCAAGATTCTTGAGGGAGAATATAAGGCCAGGTGTGGTGGCTCACGCCTGTAATCCCAGCACTTTGGGAGGTGGAGGCGGGTGGATCACTTGAGTTCAGGAGTTTGAGACCAGCCTGGGCAACATGGGGAAACCCTGTCTCTACCAAAAATACAAAAATTAGCTAGGCATGGTGGCATGCGTGCCCATGGTCCCAGCTACTCGGGAGGCTGAGGTAGAAGAATCGCTTGAGCCTGGGAGGCTGACATTGCAGTGAGCTGAGATGGCACCACTACATTACAGCCTGGGTGAGAGAGACCCTGTCTCAAAAAAAAAAAAAAAAATTATTTAGGGAGAACATAGACATAGAACATAGACTCTGAGAAAGCTCCACAATCTGTTGAGACTCTGATTATGCCCTCTAGCCAGGATGATACACAGAAAAAAGACTCTATTTTTTGCAACACTGTTTCTTTCCCCCAAAATCATTATTAGAGCACAGTTGATTATGAGAGCTGCTTTATTCATTACTCTGGGGATATCAATAAACTATATAAATTTGTAAAACTCTTGTCTGCCTCAGGAAATATAAAGAACTTGTGATCAATGTTGAGTGTAAACAGATTGGGAAAGAGGCCCTGAGCAATGGTAATATTTTTGCAGAGCTGTAAACTGTCAGTAAATGTGTGTGTGAGTGTGTGTGATCATGCATTAGAATTTTTTTCTTTCCATTTCTTATATCTCCATACTGCTAAGGGATTCATAACAGCATCAGTTTTTATTTGCATTTAGTAAAGTTTTGAAAAACTCCATCAGCTAAATTAGATAAAACTCAAGTTACTAACCTTGCACTTCCATGCCAAGTCCTACTTGCCACCAGTCAAAATGACAAGGATTACAGTTACTCCACGTGTCTGATTCTTTGAGAAGTTGCTTTTGAGAAAATCCATTTTACCATCAGTGCCCAATTTAACTTGGGTTTTCCTCTTTCCGCCCAAAAACCTCTGTTAGATTAGAAAAATGCAATAGCCAGGCACAGTGAATCACGCCTGTAATCCCAACACTTTGGGAGACCGAGGCGGGTGGATCACCTGAGGTCAGGAGATTGAACCATCCTAGCTAACACTGTGGAACCCCGTATCTACTAAAAATACAAAAAATTAGCTGGCTGTGGTGGCACACGCCTGTAATCCCAGCTACTCGGGTGGCTGAGGCAGGAGATTCGCTTGAACCCAGGAGGCGGAGGTTGCAGTGAGGGGGGATCATGCCACTGCACTCCAGCCCTGGGTGACAGAGCAAGACTCCATCTCAAAAAAAAAAAAAAAAAGAAAGAAAAATGCAATAGCTTGTATCAAATAAAATGCATGATTCTGAGTCAGTTCCTAGGGGGTATGTCTGCTGCTTCAATTCAGACCATTTGGAAATCTCACCTGATGCCAGAAACGGGGTGGGAGAGGCTAGCTAGATTATTCTACTCTGCTACCAGGCATGGCATTCCCTTTGATGTTCCTAGGAGAGTTTTCCATGAGAGAGGCTGATACTAAGATTCTCTCTTCATTCTAGTAAAAGCAATCCATTTTTCTTTTCATCTGCATTAACATCACAGAAATCTTATTCACCTCAGAAACTTTGCCATGCAAAAAGACAGAAATCTTAGTTATCCACGTTTCCCTCTTCTGTTTGTCTTTAGAGGCAGCTGGTCTCACGGAGAGAGAGAGAGAGAGAGTGTGTGTGTGTGTGTGTGTGTGTGTGTGTGGTGGGGGGAGTTAGGTAGAGACCAGGATAGGGCAGATGGTCTGTCAAAGGATGTGGATGCCAAGCTATAAAAATAGTAAAGCATATTTTTTCATGACAGCATTAATTTCTTGACAGAATCCATAAGTCTCAGTGTTGGCAGCTATAAAAGTCCCTCTGGGGCTCTCACATGAGTGGCTGTTACCAGGAAGGCCCGACTGTGTAGTCTTTTCTTTCCTGATGGAAACACACTGGTTTATATTAAGTAACCTCCGATTCATAGACTGACACGGTATAAAGATTAGGATTAAAAGCCTTCCATTCTCTGTTTCTCTCCCTTTTATAGAAAAAAATTGGGGTAATTAACTGAACTCTTGGAGGATTAGTTGAAAGCACTTTGATGATGGCTAGTACAATGAGATTTTATTTAGATTATAGCAGGTGCTCACTGAGGCACAGAGTGCATTTTAGGTTTACAAAATAATTTTATGTCAATTGGCTTATCACTGATTAGAGATATTCCATAAAACCACACATATCATCTGATTACATTGTTTATCCTGTACACATTTTACACATGAAGAAAAGTTCAGTTATTTAAACCCATCATGGGAAAATTTGCTGGCAACATCCCAAAATAACTGACAATCAAAATCTGTATTGACACTGCCTGACTGTGGCTGTTTGGTTACATAGCAATGGGTTTCTTTCAGATGCTTGTTTTGGTAGATGAGGGAGTGCTTAGAGGTCCAGCCACCGCCGTAGGTTGAATCCCTGAGAAGCACATTATTTTGCCCTTAAGGTCACCGGCAATAACCCCTCACCAGGGCTTCCTGCCATGTGCTCTGATTTTCCAGTGAGGGTGTTAAGGAGTCACAGGTGGGTTGCTGTTGTGGCAGAGAAATTACTCACAGCTCACTCCTGGGGTGGAGACTGTGGAGTGTAATGTAAATACATGAACTTCAGAATCATGTAAGACTGGCTTAGCCAATTAACTTTCTTTTCTCCCATTCCTATTATAAAAGAAATTAGGAATTTTGTTTAAAAATCCAAATATTATAACAAATTATACAATATAAAGCAAAAGTCTCTTGCCCCCATCTACTCTTATTGTGCTGAGATGACCACTTCACTATTTCTTGGTGTGGCTTCAGTGATTATTCCAGACCTTTACATAGTATTGTTATACATTTAGGTATCCATTTGAAAATTTTTACATTCTCTATTGATTATTCTGCAAAACTGACTCTCCTCCTCTAATTGTTCCTAGTTATTATTTCAGGTCCACTCTAAGTAGGCTTCTTGCCTGTACAGTGGATTAACAATAGTGAATACCTACCTCTTTTATAGACTTGTAGCAATTAAATTAGGTAACCTGTGTTAAACATGTAGACACAGTGTCTGGTGCAGAGTGAGTGTGCAAACAAATGTTAGTGTGTGTGCCAGTCCTGGGCCTGTTTGTCCTTAGCTGCATCCTCACCCTCCTCTTTGCTGCTCTGCCACCCACTGAAGTCTGTGCTTACAGAGTTGCATGCCTGCAGGTCTCTGACTTGGCTTGGCCAATGGGAGGCACTGATGGAGGATCCAAGGACAGAGACAAGTGAGATAAATCAGGGTCTTTTTCCTCTTCCTTTTCTTTATCAGGCAGTATTTCTGACAGTTTTCCTTCTCTTTTCGTGGTTTTGGCTTCAATGATTATGCCCACCATGATTTTATATTCTTCCAGGTCACCCAGACGCCCTAGGTTCCTATACCTTTTTGTAAGGGGTAGCAGCTTCCTGAAATTGCTGATCTGTTAGTTGCCTCATTATTCCTTGGTTGGTGGTAGAGTCTCTCGCATCTCCTATAAAACCAATTCCCTGTATTAAATGCCCTCTGTAATTTAAAAAACAAAAAAATGAAACAAAACAAACAAAAAACCAACTCAGAATTGTTTTGTTTTTCTGGTTGGGTGCTGACTGATAAAATCTTAGGAGTAGAACACTTTTTTTTTCCTCTGGTTTTCTGTTTTTGCTTGGAGGGGCTTTGACTAGAGTAGCATTACTGGCCCCTTACCCCATCATTTACTCCTGCTGAGAGTGAGCGATGACTAATGTGATTGGTGAGTTTGGCAGAAGGAAGAGTCATTCATCGTTTATCCCCTTCCTTTCTCCTTGTTCTTTGGGGCTGGCCTTCCCGTACACAGCATGCATTTCGCTCTGTTCTTTGCTTTCTTTTCTTCTCTTTCTTTCTCCATTCTTTGTTCCTTGGTCAAAGGAGCCAGCCCTGGGGAAAGGCCTGAGATTATCTTGCTGCAACTAAATTGGCAGACTTTTCTAATTCTGGAATGCTATAGTGTGAAGTCCATTATTAGAATACTACAGACCTGATTCAGGTTTTCCAGTTAAAAACTTTGTATTTATTTATTTATTAATAAAGCTGATGTTTTACTCTCTGTCAGATTGACTCCATTGTCCACCTTCCCACTGGGTCCATAATGAGGCAGCAATAGGAGTATCTTTTATTCAGCCTATTCCTGTGCCTGATTTTAGCTATGATTTTATTAGAACGATGGTGTTGGCGATCATGAGTGACAACCCCAGCCCTTCTGCCTGCCATGCCCTTCCAGCACGCTGGTGGGTTTGTGGAGAATGCTGTGCATGTGTGTGTGGCACAGTGACATGCAGGCTTCACTTCAGCATGCACGGGCGAGCAGCAGGCAGGCTGGGATCACCCCCCACCAGACTGGCCAAAAGCCATAGAGAAAAGGGACCCTGACACCCACAACAGGAACTTGCACCTTCCCCTAGAAAATCATTCAGTTACTTCAGAGAGCAGATTCCCAGGAGGTGCCTGTGACAAGTGTCTCCTTTATCAGGTGGTGTGCACATATGGAAGTGTGTGAGGTTTTTGGGCAGGCTGGCTGGAAAAGTCTTCCACAGACTTAACTTCAATGAATCTGCCTGCTTTTGATCACTTCTGCCATTCCCACCTTCATACCTGAGTATTCAGCGTTGGCAGTGAACTCTGCAGGAACCCTCACTTCTACTCAGTTTTGTCCTTCCACATGTTTCTGAGAAATTCAACAAATCTCTCACCCGTAGCCTCTCTCTTCTTTTCTTTGCCCTGTTACAAATTTATTCTCTTTTGTCTGTTGCCTTCATTCTGCAGACTTCAGGAGAGAGGATGAAAGTTACATAATCTTAAACCCAAAGCTTTTACTTCATCTTTCAGAGCCCCAGATCCTCTTCTGAACAATAGGGACAATCATACCAAATGTTACAAAAGGCACAAGTAGGTGCCTTCTGCATATTAGGAGCTTAATAATGATAACTTTCCTTATTATTTATGTGATACAGTGAGTGCTTTCCGTTACTTTAGCAACAATGAAAACAACACTCGAATGAGTTTTCATCATTTCATGGTGACCGTGAGGGGTGCTCACAGATTTCACCATTTCATGGTGACCATAAGGGATGCAGATTTCACCATTTCATGGTGACCGTGAGGTCTGCTCACTGATGTTCTAGGTATTCAGGTTCTCACTTCTGCACTTCTCCACCCAGGCTGGAGGTTACAGGGGCCTGCGGGATGTGCTTTAGCTAATGCAATATTATTGTGAGATATGTGTGCTAATCCTGAAAAGGAGCTTCAAGAGCCAATGTGTGTGTTCCCAAGCCTTTTTAACACTTGTGCTGGTGACCAGAATATTTCAAAATAGTGGCTGCTGGATTATTCTGCTTCCTGAAAACACAACTGGACCCTGACCCATGGTGATGTGTAGTATGGGAAAGAAAGAAGTCTTTGTGGTTTGAAGCCCTTGAATTTTGGGGTTTATTTGCTACTCAGCATAACTTAGTATATTCTAAATGATGTGCTTAGATCAAACTCTTCCTCCCAATTTTCACCCTGTCTCCAACATGCAAAAGTCTTTCCTCATCTTCACTGTTAAATTTCACTTCCTTTTTAATGCCTTAAATTCATGCCACTTTATAGGTTTTATGCAAGGTTTTGAATGTGGGCATGACTAAAATTTTTATGATATCCAGCACTTTAAACAGTGGTGGCTTGATATCAGCAACTTTTAGACAAACTGTTTTGCAACAGAAAAAAACATGATTTTGAAATCAGAGTTGGACTCCCACATCTACCCAGTAGCTACATGACAGTAGTATGTTTCTTAAATGTATCTAAAACTTAATTTCATCATCTGAAAACATAAGGTTAAGAATATCTAAATCTTAAGAACTGGATACTTTATTTTGGAAAGCACAGTCTCTTCTCATTCTCATTGTCAACTAGCATCTTCATCTATAATCGGTGTTATCTCTGATTGTCAATGTGAGCAGACACTAAACTCAATGCGTCAAAGAGGCTCAATTGGAATTCTCATCCCTCTAAGCAAGCTAGAGGCAGGTCATATTTACAGAATTTTTGAGAGCAAGGTCAATATTCCAAGATGCTCCATGCGTACTCAGTGGACTGGATAATCTGGCCATTTGTTCCCAGGAATAAGGGCACAGCTATTATTTCTTCATAGTGCGTGGCTAATGAGGCAAGAGAAGTTGTCTGTGTCACCTACCCAGGCAGGTCAAACCAGGAAATGTCCTGTTACCTCCTGTCCCAGAATCACAGGTGTCTGCTTGCCTTGCCATTCAGGCAACCACTCGTGGAATAAAGATCTGTTTGAGAGTGATTTGCTGTCACTTCCATTTGGCTCCAAATGGGTCTCTTCTAAGGCTCTGTCCATCTGTTGATTGATTCTGGTCCTCCAGGAATTGCCTGGAGAATTTTCTAACCCACCTGCTACTTCCTCTCGCGGGCTACAAAATCTAATCTTTGTCTCATGAAACCACTGAAAACTCCTCTCTGCTTTTGAGAGAGTTTTTGCTTAGGATTTTAGTGTGTCACCCCACTTAGCCTCAAATATGGCAAATGACCTGGGAAAGCACAGATCGTGTGGTTGAGGCTGCCTGAGACTCAGCTAGAGGCGCTGCTAGTTTCTTGTTCCCTGACAGCAGACCTTTGGAGGGGAAAGCCCTGATTCTCACCCTCTTGTCTGTGCTCAGAATTGGTAATTGCTTTGTGTTAAAAGCAGCTGCAGAATCAACTCTGCCCAACTTTCATGTTTCCTCTTAACTCTAGTTCTTATTGACCCAGCAGCTCTCTGCTGCCTTTAAATACATCAACTCTGCATTTTATGTGTTTTTTACTCTGTATTTTAACTCTGGCTTTTCTAGTTATTCTCAGTTGGAGGCCGGTCAGTTTTAAGCTACTACTTCTCACCAGGAAATTAATAGTTTTGCTTTCCCCCTTCTCTTTTGTTTTGACATAAATATGAACATTCTGCATGTCGACTGCAAATTGCTTCTATTGTTAGTAATAGTAATGTCTTGGGACTGTTTGAAAGATTGGAATCTTGGGTCCAATCTTTGGATCTTTGAACTTTTCCAGTTAAAATAATGGAATCTTCGGATTCCATTTCCAACCTTTCCAGTGTTTCTTGGTTGTCTTTATACACACACACGCAAACACACACACACACACAGAGTATATGTGGATCATAATCTATCCATCTGTATGTATAATTTTTAAAATCTGTAACACAGTATTCCACAGTACAATTGTATTTCAGTTCTTTTGACACTTTCTTTTTAGGTTGACATTAGAATGGTTTCATTAAAAAATATTTTTTAGTATTATAAACTGATAATCTCAAAACATTGACAATATATTAAAATTTTAGTAAATATTTTTAATTGCATTCCAACATGCCAAAAAGTAAAAATAAAATTTCACCTGTTCTGAACTCCATCACATGGCAGAAATAGCAGCAACAATGGAAGAAAATGAGGTCTATCAGAGGTCTCGTTCCATTCTTCAGTTTTCTCTTCATGAGACACTGAGAGTACTAACTCCTAAATCAAAATCAAATAGGGATCCTTGCACTTATAAAATAGGGTTAGTTTGGGGAGAGAACCAAACTCTCAGTAGGAAGGAATATGATGATGATTCTGTGAAATGAGGCATATAATTGGCATAGGTTAAAGAACTATGATGACCTTGAGTCAGGACTTGTGACATAGAATATCAGTTATAGAGAGATTTAGCTTTATTTATATAGTACTTGGGGTAAGGCTATAGATTACAGATGAAAATGGAAAACCTTCTTAACATTGTAGTAATGAAGATGTAGTTCTCTGTGGCCAGCATTAGCATGTATGTGAGACTTATAGGTTGACTGTGAAAACGTAGCTTTTTAAAATTAACATAAGATAAAATTAACATAAGAACGAAGAGAAAGTCCTAGGGGTTACTGCAGGACACTCCAATCCCCCACAATTGTGTATGTTCGTAATTCCTTTGAATGCTGCATATGCAGTTCCTTTCCTTAGAAGGTATGAATTGATGATCATGTCTTTGAAATCAATGAACTTCCTCTGATAATCAGCCAATAACAGGACAATATAGAATAGAAGGTACAAGGTCGACATCACCTTCTTATGGAAAAAACTGCATGTGACATTAAAGTTGTCTTTTTGCAAAAGTAAATACAATTTGAAGAAATTTTTGGAACAAAACAATGAAATCATAGCCTTCTTTCCTTCATCCATGACCTCTGCCAGTTGTCACTTATTTTCACAAGAGGTCTTCTGCTTTCATACCTCTTGTAGTTTCATTAACATGAATGTACCAAAACTAGCCTGTACCAAAACTCAATTAATCTTGTTTATATTTTCCTCATTCTGATTCTTTTTTCTTTCAAGATACTTAAGTAAAAGGACAGTCAAATGTTTTACATGAAGCAAAAATAAAATACTTTGGTTTTAAACTCTGGTAACTATAGGAACAGATGAAACTTAGAAGAAAAGTTTGAAGCTAGAAGGAGAAGGAAGGAAAGGAAAAGAATAGAATAGAATGGTAGAATAAAGGACGACAAAAGTCTTTTGGTTTAAAGGGGCGGCTGAGAACAACTGTTTCTCTCCCTCGTTCTTAAGCAACCAATGAAATGATTTTAACAAATAAATCAACTCCATGTAGTGAAAAGAATGAATGACAGATTATAAATTTCTGGAAGGTAGAGGAAGATGGAAGCTTACTGTTGGATAAAACAAAACACAAAAACAGCAGCCAAGGGCATGTAGGATGATGAACAGTAGAAAGGGAAGCAAGCTTCTCAGTGAAACTGTGAAAGGCTTAGGCTCAGCTTGGAGGTAAAAAGGCAGGGGAGGTGTGAGAAGGATAGGGGTGGGGTTTCATTCTCTTGGCCAGCATGTTGCTCTGCAAATGCCTGGAAAACTAAAATGTAAGACCAAATAATGGCCAGGATTACAGTGATTCACACCTGTAATCCCAGCGCTTTGGGAGGCCAAGGCGGGTGAATCACCTGAGGTCAGGAGTTCGAAACCACCATGGCCAACATGGCAAAACCCTGTCTCTACTAAAAATACAAAAATTAGCTGGGTGTGGTGGGCGCCTATAATCCCAGCTACTTGGGAGGTTGAGTCATGAGAATCACTTGAACCCACAAGGCAGAGGTTGCAGTGAGCCGAGATTGCCCCATTGCACTCCAGCATGGGTGACAGAGCAAGACTCCATCTCAAAAACAACAACAACAACAACAACAAAATTGTATTAAATTTATCTTCAGCAACAATGGCTGTTAGGCGATGTCAAAAAATACTATCACACAAATTTAGTTAAAAGATTGAACTGGCTTTTATTTTCAGTTCTACAATTGGGTAGCACCACACTCTTTAAGATAGAATGAGTGTTCCAGTGAGCTGAATAGAAAAGATCAGCTTTATAGGCTGAAAAGGGCTGAATGAAGAAGGCAGAAACAGAGAACAAAAAGAGAATTGGTTGTTTCAGTTAATTTCCTTATAAGATTAAAACAGAGAGAACTTCCTTATTAAGCTGATTCAGGTTGACTGGATTCTCCTGTTTTTTGGAAAACCAGCTGGTTTCAAAGTTCAGTTTGATTACATAGCACTTAGCATGAGTGACTGCACTCTGGTTTGGTCTGATCTGCTGGGACCTAGTGCAAGATGCTAGTTCAAACCAATGGTATTCCATAAACTTTGTTTAACAAAGACAATACAGAAATGCCATTAAAATTCCCTGGGTGCATTCTTTGGGACCTAGAATTTCATAGCAGACAAATTATCAATAAAATGTGAGCACAAAATAATAATTACGAATAATTAGATAACTTACCTTTACTGTATCCTTCATAAAGGAGTCACTTAAGTATAGACTCTGGCAAAACAAAGATGAAAAAAGAGAGGCAAATGTGAATTACTAAAAATAATTGATTGAATCCAGGAGTTCATTTCAAAGAAATTCAGAATGACAAATGCTTCAGGCCTAGAAAAAAATGGCCTAAATTCCAACAGGAAGTCAGTGGACTCCAAAAAGCATAAGTTAAGATTTATTCTAAGCAATAGACAGAGTGACCAAGGGCCTAAATGACATTAGTGGCTTGGAGAGGAAACACGTGTTTTCTGTTAACAAGAAAAAAGAGAGACAATTAGAAACTTTAGGGAAAAAGTGGATGTAAGAAAAATCATTGTCCTAATATGGAACAAAATGTGGCATTAATTTAAGTCATAGATGGACAGTGAGAAAATAGAATCCTTTTCTCTTGGACACCAGACATGTTTTTCTTCAGGTAATACAGAAATTATCCTTTTGTACTTGTGGTGAAAATACATAATCCAAGTATACTACTTGGTTCAGCAGTGATTGCTATTTTCATAGTCATTACAGTGGAAATTTATCGATAGAAATACAATGAAAATCATTACAATGGAAATGCTGTTTATTGTTTTAAATACAATCAACCCTGTATTAGTAAGTGTTCTCTAGAGAAACAGAACCAATGAATCTCTCTCAATGTATTACATAGAGATATTTATTTTAAGGAATTGGCTCATACAATCGTGAAGGTAGGTGAATCTGAAGTTTGCAGGATAGGTGGGCAAGCTGGAGACCCAGGGAAGAGAGCTGATGTTGCTGCTTGAATCTGAAGGTAGTCTGGAGGCAGAATTCCTCTTCCTTAGGGGACCTCTGTGTTCTCTCTTAGAACCTTCAGCTGAAGAGATGAGGTCTATCCACACTATGAAAGGTGATCTGCTTTACTCAAAGACAACTAATTTAAATGTTAATCTCATCTAAAAAATAACTTTGCAGCAACATCGAGACTGGCATTTGACCAAATATCTGGGTGTTGTGGCCTAGCAAATTGGATATGTAAAATTAACCATCACAAACTCAGCCCAAAGATGAAAGATTTAGATATGGTCAAAGACGAAGAATAAATATTAACCTTACCCACATAAAAGTCATAATCTAAGTGACATAAAGTGGAAGATGGAAAGGTGGAGGAAAGGTAGTGGGAATTGGAACCTAATGGAGAATAACAGGGTACTGTATAAAGTTGATGAACCAAAAATAGAAGCTTAATTAATATAACTGCCTAAATTTTAAAAGAAGAATTGGAGAGGAGTATGTTAATGTGAGTCAGAAAAGCCTGATTTTTTTTTTCATAGTGGAGAGTTGATGTCTTACAACATAGGTTTTATAATAGTGATATAAGTACATTATTTAGGTCGAGGGTTACAAACTGGCTGTCCGTAGGCTAGAGCTGGTGGGTAAGTGAGTTTTTGTGTGTGTGTATGGAGTATTTTTTTAATTTGACATTAGAAAAGGTATGTATTCTATATTTACAGTAATCTACACTAATCCTTTAAGGAGACAGTACCTTATGCATAGCCCACCCCAAAAATTATATTGCCTGCCTGATTTCTGGAGATATTTATGCCGATAATCCTGATTTAGAATTAGGGAAGTGACCACCATGTCTAAATACAAAAGTGGTTAGAAGTTATTGCCTCTGGGGACTTGGGGTAGAAGGGCAGGTCAGGAAGTATTGTTACACAATCTAAACTTTTCTGTTCTATTTTTGAAAATTACATGATGATATACTTTTGATAAAAATAAGTGGAGTAAGGACCTAGAGAAACTGAGGGAACAGTATTATGCTCGTTAGAGAGAACTGAGGAGAGGTAAACAGAGGAACAAAAGAGAAATGTAGGAAAACTGAGAGAGAATATTGCAATTTGGAAGATTCTTATAACTGGACCAGGACTTTGGTATACTGTGATTTCTCTTCCAGGCATGTCCCTGTCTCTGGGATTGGGAGGCAGGCCTTCTGCAAGCTTGTGGTCTGTCATTTGCTCTTTAAGCCTGGCCTGAGCTCTTGGGTGTTCTTTAAATCATAAGCAAAGAGTGCCTGGTGTTTTTTTCCAGGGAAGCACAATTGGTTCTTGGATCTGGCACATTATTGGCCTATTTGCAACCCAGAGAAAATGACACTCAAACATAAAGTTTCCCCAGGGTTATACAGCATATCCATGTGAATTCTTCTACTAAACCATGAGATTTTATTTTGTTCAATAAAAAAGTTGCTAATCGGCATTTGTGAAGAATGGACAATTAGCTGAAATAACATGACATGTGTGACATGAAATAACCCTGCCTTTATCCTGAGGATAAATCTAATCAGCAAATTCAAATTAGCTTAACTAAGGAATAATGATAAGAAAATCTTGATGCTAAGCTATTCACTGATATTACCATTGAGGAAATTTTCTGATAACTCTAACATGATGTGATAATGTCACTAATAATACTGTGACAGCATGGAATTAAGTGTGGTTAGGCAATATGAAGTGAAATGTAGATGTTAGATTGATAATATATTAATTAAGACATCAGAGATGTAATTCTGTACATAGTGATTTTAAAATTAGTTTAAAGGATTTCCTAACATTCAATGCTTCTAATTTGTTGGAAATTGTGTTATCTAACATTTTTGTAATTGGGCTAATATTTTGAAAATTATTAATTTGCTTTTTTTCTTTTCTGTATTGTTACTGCAAGACCTTTGTCATAATCTGCTTCATGCGTGAATCCACATAGTGGAAGAGGTGATGGATAAGAGGTTAGAGGAGTAATATTCACCATCTGGCTTTATAAATAGGATCTGCAACAAGAAAATCAGACTGAGGGACAAGCATTCCTGAGGAATACCTGATTTTCCTAAATTCCTTTATCTCCATATTGGCACATCACCATCCAAGTCTAGAAGAGCCTACTCCTAGGGTCCTTTGTAAGTGTGTTGCATGTGAAGTTCATTGGTTTTCTTTAATGCCACTACATTTTGTACCAAAAAATGGATGTAATTTATTCTGGGGAAGTTACTGGTGTGCAGTCACTGCTCAACAACAAAAACAACAACAACAACAAACAAACAAACAAAAATAGCTGCTGCAAGTTAGTTATGGGGCTTTGCTACCCATGAGTAACAATAAACATCATCAACTTCTGTTTTCTGAAAAATTGTAGACTTCTTTGGGGTCCTCCAGCACCAAGTTTCTACTAGTTGCCCACGTGAAGAAGATTAAAGATAAAGTTTTACTTTTGGGCTTTCACAGGGAGAGTATAAATTATGCCTCCAAAAGAAAACTGTGTGGGGGAAAATGTTTACTTGGATCTGAATCATATATGAGAACCTCACTTTAGTTTAATTTATAAGAAGAGATAACAGCACAAATTATTAAAATCTAAGTACTGAAATATAAGCACCCTTGATCTAGCAGTGTTAATAGAATTGTCTTTACTGGTTTATGATTAGGCTTAACTTTACAAATTAGTAGTTGAATCTATTCAGTTTCTCTTTTCATCTTTTTCTTATAATCAAGCTCTGTGCTTATTTCCCATCAGTCTTTCACCTGATGGTTTTAACATCAATTCTTATCTTCATCCCTAATTTCATTAGGATTTCAAAAAAATGGTGTCATTTCTTATACATTTATTAATTAAAATTCTTCTAAAAGAGTTTTTTCCATTGACAGATACATTTGATTATTCTAAAATGCAGTTCTTAGTAACAACTTACTTATCTCCGTTAATCATCAATTTTCAGATTGAGAAGTAGGTTTAATAGCCTCTTAAATAGTGAAAAAAATGAGATTTTTCTTACTTTTGTCAGTGTCATTATGGACCCATGGATTTTCATCGACTCAACACATTACTCTCTTCTGCAATTGTTTTTCAAGTTCAAGTTGTTCTTTCAGCCACAGGGAGCCATGTCACTGTGTCCTTTTGTCATAGCTTTAAAAGCTTCTTTGTCTTCTGATCCATTAAGATGTTTGAAGCCTACCTTTTGTAATCCCTGCTGTAGGAGTAAAATCAGGCATTTGTCCAAGAAATCTTATCAGACTTAGTGTGGGTGGCATTAGAGACAAAATCTGTGTGGAAGAGACACGGCCACTGCTGCTGGGTGACATGGCATAGATACTATTTCATGGAACAGAGCCGGAAAAGACACTTTTAAAAACCTTAAGCTCATACTGATAATTTTCTTTTTTTTTTTTTCTTTTTCAGCATCTGCATAAAGGACACAGCAGTGTCATTTTTTTTTTTTTTTTTTTTTTTGAGATGGAGTCTCGCTGTATCATCCAGACTGGAGTGCAGTGGTGTGATCTTGGCCCACTGCAACCTCCACCTACCTGGTTCAAGCAATTCTCTGGCCTCAATCTCCTGAGTAGCTGGGATTACAGGCCCATGCCACCATGCCCGGTTAATTTTTGTATTTTTAGTAGAGAGGAGGTTTCACCATGTTGGCCAGGCGGGTCTTGAACTCCTGTTCTCAAGTGATCCACCCACCTCGGCCTCCCAAAGTGCTGGAATTACAGGTGTGAGCCACCGAACCCAACCTCATATTGATAATTTTCTACTTCATTTTAACATTACAGTATTTTAATATAGTTTATTTGATTTCACAATTGTATCTGTTTTCTAACAGTGTAGATCTTGTTTTTAACATTAATAAAATTAACGCTTTATCCCACAATATAAAAGAAATAGAATCAATGGGAGATATTACTAACAATAACTCTCCAGATTACTCTAGTGTAACTCTAGTGAAATGTGAACTTCAGAGTTCTTTAAATCCTAGAGCACATCCAACTAAATATGGATAAAGTTCAAAAAATAGTTATGTTAACAATTTGGTATGTGGCTAGATTCATTTGTTTTGGTTCATTTTCAATTGTGGGCTTTTTTCAGGTAACTTTTATGTTAACTTTTACAGTTGTGTGTTGCATAATGATGTTCCAGTAAGCAACCAACGGATTGCATATATGAAAGTGATCGCATAAGGTTATAATACTGTATTTTTACTGTGCCTTTTCTATGTTTGGGTGTGTTTAGCTACACAAATACTTACCATTGTGTTACAGTTGCCTACAGCATATAGTACAGTAACATGCTGTACAGGTTGTTAGCCTAGGAGCAATGGCTATACCAGACAGCCTAGGTGTGTAGTAGGCTGTATCATCTGGGTTTGGGTAAGCATCTTCTGTGATGTTCATACAATGGTGAAATCACCTAACAAATCATTTCTCAGAATGTACCCCCATTGTAATGTAACGCATGAGTGTATCTTGAAATAATTTCAGATTTACAGACAAATTTAAAATAGTACAATGAATTGACATAAATCCTTCATCTAACTTTCTCAAAGATTAAAATTTTATCAGATTTCTTTATTACTTTGCTCTCTTTCTTTCTCTCTGTACATATATTTAAACACTTTTCTCCCTGAGCCATTTTAGAGTAAGTTGCTGATGGATTGTCTTTTTACCACTAAATACTTCCTTGTGAGTTTCCCGAAAATAAAGATGACTTCTTTCTGGTGCAGTGTCCAATGGTGCACTACATATTGCCTTTAGTCACCATGTCTTTGTGATCTCCTTTAATCTCTGACAATTCTGAAATCTTTTCTTACTTTCATGATCTTGACATTTTTGAGGAGGCTGCTTATTTCGTAGAATATCCCTCAATTTGGCTTTGTTTCCTCATGATTTGATCCATGCTATATATTAAAAAAAGGGGAGTACTATAAAAGTGGTATTGTGTTCTTCTAGTGCATTATGGCAGAAAGCACATGATTTATTTATTTATTTGTCTCTTTATAGGTGATGCTAACTTTGGTCCCTCGTTGAGGTTGTCTTCTAGGTTTCTCTACTGTAAATTTACCATTTTTCCCTTTATATTAATAATTAATAAGTATATTGTGAAGAGATACTTTGAGACTGTCTAAATATCCTGTTTAGCATCAACTGTGCATATACTAATGTTAGTAGTTATTGATGATTCTTGCCTGAAATCATTATTTGTTTGTTGCCTGATTGTAATTTTATCATTCCATTATTTTTCTGCATCTATTAGTTGGCAATCTACTGTAAGGAAGAGACTTTTCTTCTTTTCTGTTTATCCATGGATTTCTGTTTTCTTCAATATATCTTAATAAGTTATCACCATTATTAATTTTGATGCTCAAATTATCCCAGGTTTGGTTATTAGGAGCTCCTTCAAGCTGATGCCCATGCCCTTTTGACAAGTCTCCATTATTTTCTGAGCAGTTTCCCTTTAGTTTTGACCTTCTGAGTATCTTTGTTTTAGATGTGTTTCTTGTACATCACTTACAGATTGGTCTTATTTTCACAGCCAACGTGCAAATATTTTTCCAATAGGGAAGTTATGTTCATTGTTGTTTATTCATATGATTGATGTGCTTTGTCTCAATTCTGTCATATTTTACATTATAGTTATTATGGTATATATGCTATGTTTCATTTTATGGTATACTTTCTTTGCCCTTTTGTTAAAATTTCTTTGGATATTTAAGAGGGTTTATAGTTTTTAAGGATTTTCTTTGTACTTATATCCTTTTTATTGCCTGTCGTCTGTTGTTTTCCAATTTAATCTTCAGATTTGTAAGTTTTAATAGTATGTTTTAACTCCTATTTCTTGCTTATACAATAAGCAATGTGCTATTCAACTATCTTTATTCCCTCTCCCGTCTCTTCTTTTTTAGTTGCTGTGTTTCTACTTATCAGAAAATATAACATGTGTCATGCAACTTCTAACATTATTCTTCCTACCTTATCCCCACTGTTTTTCATTTTAAATAAACCTTATTCAGTTAATTCTGATGCACAGTAGGTGTGAAAGCCACCATTCTAGAGATTCCTGTTCAAGTCAAAAGTAAATGACTGCTCAGGTCTTTGGGTACATAGTCTTCAAATAAGATAAAGTACCTTCTACCTACCTAAAATAATCACATATATTAACATCTTATCCAGAAATAAATTATGAGACATATTGCCAGACAAAAAGAAAATAAAGAGAACCTCCGTGGCACATTGCACTGTACAAATGAAATAAGTTTTAAAACATAGTTAACTTGGCTGGGTGTGGTGGCTCATGCCTGTAATCCCAGCACTTTGGGAGGACGAGATGGGTGGATCACCTGAGGTCAGGAGTTCGAGACCTGCCTGGCCAACATAGTGAAACCCCATGTCCACTAAAAATACAAAAATTAGCCATGAATGGTGGCACACTTGTAATCCCAGCTACCGGGAGGCTGAGGCAGAATAGCTTGAACCCAGGAGATGGAGGTTGCAGTAAGCCAAGATCACGCCACTGCACTCCAGCCTGGGCGACAGAGGGGGACTTTGTCTCAAAAAAAAAAAAAAAAAAAAAAAAAGTCAACTGTCAGTGAAGAAGCTGAGAGTCACATAGTATTATAACCCAAGTAAATTCAGGCATCTTGGAATCTCAGCCACATACATGTATAGTGGTAAGAGAGAGAAAGAACAAATACTTACTATTTATGATCTGTTCTAGGTGCTGGGATTATAGCAGTGAAAAGGTATACAATATCCATGGCTTAATGAAATTTGTATTCCAATGAGGAGCCGCATAATAAAAACCATATAAACAAATACATATGCAATAATTACAAGAGCAGATGTGGAGCGAGAGTAAGTAATAAAACACATTGGATAAGTTGGGATCAAAATAATTGGTGGGGATTACAACCTGTTTCAACTATTTTTTCTTTTTAGGGATGGGATCGTTCTATATTGCCCTTAAGCATTTTTTATTTTTGTGACTTAGATTTGAACTTGTTTGAATATGTTAGCTGGAATATCTGTGTAGTTTACTTGCAGAAAGATTGTGCTTGAAAATGTATTCATTCTTTCTTTTTTTGTCAAATATTTATTGATTGCCCAAGAGTATAGCAGGCATTATTATTTGATTGATCCCTTTTATTTTACATTTTTATTAGTCAACAAAATCGTTATCATTTTATATGTTAATATTTTACAAAAGGGAGGTAGTAATTTTATTGCAAAACTGGCCGTGACGTACTTTGTCTCTTACTACAACTTGAGTTTGTTTTAAGATGTAATATTGACAATCTTAACTGTTCCTTCTCTATGAAAGATTAAAATGGTTTAATAGGGTTATACTTACCAAGCCTAATACCAGTGGGTAAGGCATTGAGAGGCAAGGATAAGGAAGAATGAATTTAATTTTATGAATTTACAGCTGGCTATTTGTTTTCAATAACTTGCTGGTGATACAAGGCTAAACCACTCAATATTATTCAGTCATCTTGAGCTTTGGTTTTATTGAAATTATTGATTCAGCATGTAGCACACCCAGACAGAAAAAAAAAAAAAAGCCTAGTGAAGGCAGAAAGCTTTTAGGATTGCTGCTTACTTTGACTGTTGTATTATATTGGATGTACCAAATTCAGGCATCAACATATAACATTATTTGTAAATGTTGTTTAACTTGGGATGTTGTGAACATTATGTGATTTAATGTGAATGGTCAAATCAAATTCTGTAGTAATAACAATGTATAATTTGCATGCAATGAATTATGAAAGATGTAGAGTAGATTCAGCAGTAACTAGAATTCATAATGTTCTTTGAGACACATGTAAGGCCAGCAAAGTTTTAGTATACATGCAGAAGTCAAAAATAACAAGTATGGGACAGCCTATTTTTTTGCCTTTAGTGTCCCCTTATTCCCAGGTCTTGGAGCTATAGGACCTCTATTAGATGAGAAGGGGACCTTTGGTGGCTGGTGGATGTGATGGAATAACTCCTCAGAGTCCTCCTGGATGAGTGGGTTAATGTGGGCCCCATATCTCTTTAAAGAGCTCAGCTAGGTGTCAGCAGAGTTCTTGAACAGCTGGATGTGCTATCTTTCCTTTCTGTTTGACTAAGGGGTAGGAGTTACAGAAAATCAAACACCGCATGTTCTCACTCATAGGTGAGAATTGAACAATGAAAACACTTGGACACAGGGTGGGGAATATCACATACCGGGGCCTGTCGTGGGGTGGGAGGAGGGGGCAGGAATAGCATTAGGAGATATACGTAATGTACATGACGAGTTATTGGGTGCAGCACACCAACATGGCACATGTATACATATGTAACAAACCTGCACTTTGTGCACATGTACCCTAGAACTTAAAGTATAATAATAAAAAAAATAATAATCCCCTCCCCGCCCTCCCCTCCCCTCCCTGCTCTTCCTTTTTTTTGTTGTTGTTGTTAAGACAGGTTCTCACTCTGTCACCCAGGCTGGAGTATAGTGGTATGATTATAGCTCACTGTAACTTTGATCAGGCTGATCCTGCCACTTCAGCATCCCGAATAACTAGGACTACAGGTGTGTGCCACCATGCCCAGCTATTTTAAAAAAACTTTTTTGCAGAGATGGGGTCTCACTATGTTGATCAGGCTGCTCTTGAACTCCTGGCCTCAAACAGTCGTCCTGCCTTAGCCTCCCGAAGTGCTGGGATTACAGATGTGAGCCACCTTGCCCGACAATAATAAACTCTTCTATTCCTTAAGTCCACTATGATGAAAGCTGTGTTTGTGCAATAAAATTATTTTTAAAATTTCTTCTTCTATTGAATAAATTAAATCTTACAAGTATGGCAACTATGTACATGTAAAGAAATTTTATGACAACATTGATATAATGAAGAAAGCCAATGAAATCACTATGAGAAAAATGAGCTTCAAAATTTTTCAATTTTTGAACAGTAAAAATTGAGAAATGTTCATAAGTATTTCCTTAACTTAAAATTGTGTTTCTATAAAAACTTTGTCCCACAAATACAAATTTTATAAGAATATTTCATTTATAGTTTAAATTTTAATTGACCAAAAAGTTCTCATCTCGTATACTTAGTATAGCAAAGATAATACCTTAACTAGTCCCAAATAAATCAGTTGTGCTTGTTTAATAAATTTGTTTTCCTAATAAAAATACAATTTATTCTCGTTATAGAAAATTTGGGAAATTAAGACAGGTAGAAGGAGAAAGAATATCTATAATTGTATTATCCAGAAACAACTTCATTAGTATTTTGCTGTATTTGCTCATTGTTTTTTCACAAAGTCGAGATAATACATGTATCATTTAAGCTATGATAATTTTAATTCAGTATCATAACAGAAACTTTTCCCCAAATTGATCACATGTGAATTTTTAATAGAATTTCTTATAATTGCTATCCTATCTCTTTATCATTGTTCCTTTGATGAAAAATACTAACTTGAACTACAGATGCTAAACTCAGAAGAAACATAGGTGACGGAGGGTCTCTGATGTACAATACGTGTAAGTGAAAACTAAGAACTAATTTTAATATAATAAAAATTATGTGCCTTGAAATTGAAGAGAAAAATAACTTACTCTCACAATAAAACCCCAAGTTTTGTGACTTACAAGGTAATTTTGAGCAGTGTCTGAAGCAATATCAAATGACTTTTGAATGTCTTATCTTTTAATGTCAAAGACATGTTGGTTTTACCACATAGAGTAAAACATTTAATACTATGTGACATCAATAGGCAAGATTAACATTTGTAATCTCCTAAAATGATCTCATGATGCAATGCTCAATAAATTGGTAGAAAAGTTAGAATCAAGTCAATGAATTTATATATGTTTAATTTTATTGTTGTCAATGTATTAAACTTCTAAATGCTAAATCTCACTTTACAGAACTGAAAGACACATTCGGTAACACACACAAAAAATCAACATTAAGGAATGTAAGATTTTCAATAAAGCATTTCACTAAGTGATGAGATCACCATGTAGTTGTCTGTTGCATAGTTATTTGTCAGTTCAAGTTTTTATTACGTGATTTTCTGTTTTGGCCCAATAGGAACTATAAACGTGGGACCAAATCTTTTAGCCAACTTTTTACAAAGAAAAGCATAGCAACTCTGGAGATTGGTGAGGCCTACAAATACAATTGAGTTGAACAGCTAGAATTGTTTTGATAAATGGGAGAGCAATGAAAGTCAAGCCCAGAGAGATAAGGGATGTTGGAAATTATTTTTGTAAAAGAACAGAGACTCACTCAAATGACCTAGAGAGAACTAGTGCTTCTGGTAAAGATATCGAAGCTATGGTGGGCTGTCTATGTTAAAGGAAATATGGGCAAGAGAATCTGTAAAATGTCTACTGTTGACATTAAAATCAGATGTATTAATATTTATTATACAGTAGTTCCCCCTTGTCCATGGTTTTGCTTTCTGCAGTTTCAGTTACCCATGGTCAACTGTGGACTGAAAATACTAAAAAGAAAATTTTGGAGATAAACAATTTGTAAGTTTTAAATTGTGTATAGTGTCACACTGTCCCACCTCATCACGCCCAGGTTGTGAATCAGTCTGTAATTTGGCGTGTACACCCCCTGCCCGTTAGTCACCTAGTAACCTTCCCAGTTATCAGATCAACTGTCATGGTATCACAGTACTTGTGTTCAGTAACCCTTATTTTATTTAATAATGGACCCAAAGTGAAAATTAGTATGCTGGAAATTACAGTACAGCAAAGAGAAGCCATAAAGTGCTTCCTTTATGTGAGGAGGTGAAAGTTCTCAATTTAGAAAGAAAAAAATTACATGCTGGGGTGGCTAAGATCTATAGTTAGAACAAATCTATCTATGAAATTGTGAACAGTGTATTGTTATAATTGTCCTAGTCTATCATGAGTTATTGTCATTAATCTCTTATTGTGCTTAGTTTATACATTAAGTTTTATCATAGTATGTATAGGGAAAAATATCTATTACATATTTAGGGTTTGGTACTATCTGGTTTCAGGCATTCACTGGGAGTCTTGGAACATATCCCTTGTGGATAAGGGGAACTGTTGTATATGCAAAAAGAATAGAATCATATTAAACTGACTTTGTAGTATGCAGTGGACAGACCCTCAATCACCCCGCAGTGATCCCTACCTCCTGGTGTTCATAGCCTTGTGTAATTTCCTACCCTTGAATGCGGGCAGACCTGGTGATTTGCTTCTAACCAGTAGAATCTGGCAAAAGTAATAGGGTATCACTTCTGTTATTATTTTATGTTACAATTTTGTCTTGCTAGAAGGCTCACTTTTAGAGACTGCTTTGCCAGGTTTGATGAAGACATTGGCCATGTTGAGGGGAGGGCTATGTAGTGAGGCATTTCTTATGGTCTCTAGTTGCTGAGGGTGGTCCTCCAGTACAGGCAGCCATAAGCCAGAGCCCTTGGTTCCACAGCTTCAAGGAAACAGAATCTGCCAACAGCCTGGGTGAAAAGTAAACAACTCTTTCCCAGCTGGTCTTCTAGATGAGAACCCACTCCTTGCTGACACTTTGATTGCAGCCTTGTGGAAAACCTAGCTGAATTTTCCATGCACTCCTGACCCACAGTAGACTATGATATAATAAACATATTGTTTTAAGCCACTGAGTTTGTGGTAATTTGTTACACAGCAATAGATAACAAATACATACTGATTCCTGGTTTAAAAGACAGAGAGCTGATGTGATTTGGATGCTGAAAATTTTGGAATCAGAGCCACAGCAGAAAGGCCAGTTTGCTTCTGCTTTTCTGCTATTTATAAGCTACATATCTATTACTTTCCATTTGACTTCTCCTGTCTGCTCTCCACAACAATTCTCCCTTCCTTGTGATCCAGGGAGCTGACCCATATAGATTGTCCTCTGATGTAGGCAACAGGGCACCAGCAAAAGACTGAGGCTGGAAGGAAAAAGGGCTATTTGATTCTTTCCCTGCCAGGTCTTTGCAGGTTAGTTGTGAGGAAAAAAAACACTTTTAGGTGCTCCTTTCCAAACAACTCTATCTTTTGGGTTTAGCTAACCACCCCTGCCCCTGAGCTCCTTCAAGCCTAGGGGTAATGATGGCTCCCCCCGCTCTAAGCTCGATGGTTCTATACCATACCTTGCTGCTTTTCTTAAACTCTGCTTACTCCTTTTTAAATAATTCCTTTATTAAAGTACCATCAAATTACCACATTTGAGTGTGTCATCTGTTTCCTGATAGATAATACAGAGTTCAACAATGTTTTTTGAATGACACTGTCCAGAATTAAAAGCAAGAAATCTGTAAATATAGATTCTGAGTTGGAAGAAGGGACTTTGTAAGCAAAGGGAGATAAGGAGGGAAGCATCATTCTGTTATTGGTTGTCTGTCAGGCTTTACAACTATATGTAAATATGTCATGTCAAGGAACTTACAGGAAATCCATTCTTAGAAATCCTCTTTTGTAGATTGCAGGCTCAAAGGGGAGAATAGAGCTAGACTTCAGTTTGCCTCTGAAGCCTGCACAGAGAACACTCCATTCTTTTATATTCCTGCATGCTATTTTGTAAATAAAAAGAACATTGAACTCGACTGACAAAGATTAAGAAGAGAAACTGTAAGAACTCCTTCTCCAGAGATTCCAGAAACAGAAAGACAGCCATCTGTCTGGACAGGCAGAGGCACAGTGCCAGATGAAAGATTCTTTGATTTATTTCTTTTTTTGTCCGAGGTTAAAAGTGAATGTTAGTATAAAGTCGCTGAGTGTCATGTGTATCATTCTATTTCAAATGTGTACGATATGCAAGATGAGTCTGGGAACTTGACACAATAGATTTTCAAAGAATCTGGCTTTTTCATGATTTTGCAAAAGATAGGAACAAGAGCAAGACTACCTTAAGACCAGTTTTCTGATGCCTTGGAAAGTTAATATTTCTGTTTAATATAGTGCAGCTACGGGATTTGAATAACGTGGACAGAATGAGATGTTTAGGAAAGCAGACGGCCTAGGAAGATGTATATGTCACCTTGGCCCCCACTTCCCTCACACCAAGGGAAGGGATTAAGGGATTAAAGGCTCTTAACCTTGATTATAGAATATTAGAGCCAGGAGGGATTGAAGAGATTATCTAATACCATTTCCTTATTTTCCAATTGAGAAAACTAAGCCATTGAAAATTACATGGATTTGTCTCAACTTACGTAATGGGTCTGTGAGTTTGATGAAGTCTAACTTTCTCTTTCCAAGCAATTTTTTTCTCTTCCTTTAAAAGAGTAGGCCCTTACTTACAACATACACATCCCGAAGTTATGAATTCAACTCAAACACTTTAGTCTCACTGCTCATGCTTCTGTAAGTCTGTGAGGGAAGGAAGAGGATTCTTAGCTATGAGGGGAATAAAATGTTGGAGTCCTTACCACACCAGGCAGGGTATAGCCCTCTCCAAGGTCACAGAAAGTGTCAAAATAACCTGTGGGGCCTTGAATAAACTAAGGCCTTCTTGCTCATCCAGGGAACAGTAATTTCCCGGGCCGGGCCAGCCTTAATACCGTAAGTTGTCTTTGGAGAGAATGCAACTGGGCTCATTTGAGAGCTACCCTGAATCTTCCTGAACATGGTTTGACATTCAGGGGCCTGGAAGCTGCTTTGGGAAAATGAATTAACTGGTAATTTCAAAATACACCACAAAGTGCTTCTAATATGCCTATATTTTTCAAACACTATTTGTGTTTCTGCTCAAACTGCTGTATTTTTATAGTAACTGGAGCAAGTTTTATATTTAAGGACTAAATACACCAATTCATTTTGAGGGCAAAAAAAAATTTGTTACACAGTGGTAAATTTTCGTTACAGCCCAGACCCTCCCATCTCTTAATAAATTGCTTCAAAAGCACTTGCTAAAGACACAGTCCACACACAGCTGTCTTACACACACACTGCTCATGTGTACACATACATATATATAGACAGTCACAATGTATACACACATATACTCCTGCACATATACACACATGTAGCCAAACTAGGACTCTACCCCAGTACCTGGATTCACAGTTGGGTGATCCTTCCTCAATGCAGTGCTCTTGCTCATACATAATGAAGCCAAATAGTTTCTTCTTGGTCCAAATTATATTCTCCGATAAGATGAATTGTTAGTTGCTTATCTCAGTATATAACCTCATTTAGGTGATAAATAGAATTTTCTTGATGTTTAAAAAGCAGTTCAGTTTTTATTATATCCTCCCATGTCGGCAGGTGGTAGAACCTTACTCATGGTCAGCCTAGAGGAAGCATTTTCCCTGGGGTTAGTTTCATTCCTGGCATTGTGGAATTGTCTGTCTCTCTTTCCTTATCTGGGCGAACATCCTCGGAGACACCACCCTTCTCCTGTATCACAGCTGTGTTATCCTTCATTTCTGACCATAAGCTCTTCAGTTGAAGCTCTCTCTGCTATTTCAGGGCCCCTCTCTGGGCATTTAAAATAGTCACACCAAAAAAAAAAAAAAAAATAGTCACACCAAATTCCCTGTGACCCCACATGAAAGGAATTTGGTGTGACTATCTTAGGACCATATATCTATATTTTTCATATTGCTATTACACTTCTAGGGCATTTCACTTGGGAATAAACCCATAGATTCCCTAAAACTTTATGAGTTTCTGTCAGATCCTACATTCTGGGGGAGGGTGTGGGGCCCCTTTTCAGAGCCCAATCAAAGTCTAAACTTTCCTTGTTTTTTTTATTTTTTTTTCAGAGTCTTGCTGTGTCACCCAGGCTGGAGTACAGTGGTACTATCTTGGCTCACTGCAACCTCCACCTCCTGGGCTCCTGGGTTCAAGTGATTCTTGTGCCTCAGCCTCCCGAGTAGCTGGGGCTACAGGCCTGCGCCACCACACCCAGCTAATTTTGTATTTTAAGTAGAGATGAGGTTTTGCCATGTTGGCCAGGCTGGTCTTGAACTCCTGGCCTCAAGTGATCTCCCCGCCTCCGCCCCTCAAAGTGTTGAGATTATAGGCACGAGCCACCACGCCTGTCCTGTCCTTGTTTTCTATCTGTCCCCTCCCTGACTCTGCCCCAACTTGTAGACTTCTTAATCTAGTCATGGAGTGAAGAAGCTTTGCTCTGATGCATCAGGTATTCTAAATCTATTTTTTATGCCCTGATTCCCTTAGCAGAGTTTAGGTGTTCGAAGACTGAATGGCTTCCCCACCTCAGTCTGTTTTGTCATCCCTGCCCTGAGGCCTTGAGCACACATTGCTCTTACATGTTAGGGAAAGAGCCAGGGGTAAAAGGAAACATCAAGAACAGAAATCTTTCTTGGTATTTTCAATACATTATATCACCACAGATGTATTAGCAAAGACATTTTATTTTGATAACTTCAGATTCTCAACCCCAGAAATAGTCTATTCTAACAACAAATCTTATAAAACTTTGAAAGTTGGACACTCTGGTATTTAAAATCTGAACACTGACTTGAGGTTATACCAGCACTTTCTCTCAACCTGAGTGTTCTGCAGGCATCTCAGACTCATACCCCAAAAAGCTTAATTTCATTGCCCCAACCCACAGCTTTTATTTCAGTAGTCTTACCGGCTTATGACATCTGTTTCAGCTCAATACTCCTTGATTACTTTCCCTCAGTTCACAACCAAGCAGTGATCCAGCAATTGTCTGTACTCTTGTTGGTGCTTATCTCAGTGGTTCCCAAACTAGTCTGCACCTTAGACTCTCCTAAAATCATGGGAAAATTCCATTGCCCAAACCACACCCACGACTATTAAAACATCATCTCTGGAGGTGGTGTTCAGGCATCAGTAGTGTTGGGAGTTCTTTAAGTGATTCCAGTCTGCAGACAAGTGGGCGTCATTGCCTCCAACTCATGGAGATGCCTGGGATCTTCTGGCCCTTCTCTAGTGGTTTGTGACCAAAGGCTCACTGACTGTGTGTTTGGGGAATGGGAGGGGTGGGGGAGGGTGTATCAAATCTCAGCTTCCTCGTCTCAAGGCAAGATAAGCACCAGTGCAATTTGTGTTCCAGAATTCCTCTTGGGATCTATCTGAAGCTAGACTTCTGATACAGTATCCTTTTTTTTTCTTTTTAATCATGAAATAGTTTTAATTCAACATACAGGATGAGTAATCTGCAGGGTAGCTTACTCATTACTCATTAACATTCACACACGGAGTAAACAACACAATTAGTATCATCTTTGAACAAATGAACAGTAAAGCATTTTTGTTTGGAAAAAAAATTTTTTTCCATACACATTTTGTCTTTGCCTATATCTAAATTCATTTAGAGTTTGCTAGTTACTTGAATATTATAATATGTTAATAACTGGCTTTTCCATACAACCTCACAGCATGACATCATGAGAAAATAAAAGACTTTTAGTTCCAAGAATCAGTGAATTGTTAGGAGACTATCTTTAAAATATAGGTAACCAGAAAATTCATAGGAATGCCAAGGACCCTTAAGAGCAGTGCTCTGTGCTAGTTCATCTTTTGGCTTTTTCTTTTTTTATCGATACCTCATATGATACCACACCTTTGCTTAGCATTCCTCCTGCCGTATCCTTCTTTCTTCTCTTCCTTACAGGTTTCTTTTCAGAGCACTCCCTCATTAAACCCCTTGTACAAGGATTCTTATCCTAAGTTCTGTTTCTAGAAAACTCAACTTAAGACATGGGTAGGTGATGATTGTAGACAGTTGGGACGGTTTGTTAATTCTAATATTTTAAGCTTCAAAGAGACTTAAGCCTACTTATAGGAAGAAGAAAGAGAACCAGAGGAAAATTAGGACTAGAGTTAGAATTACAGAGATGAGGCATTAACCCAGTTATGCCTAGTGTTCCATTATTGGAACGCTAAGCTTGTGGGAGTTATTTATATCCTACTGCTCAAGGTCATCACCAAGGTCTGATTTTTCACAAAAATCCTTTGCAAGCTCCAGCATAAATGCGTTAACAAGAGGAAGTTTGGAGGAGGCCTTAGAGATGTTAAAGGATGCCCCTGACAGACAGACAAAATGGACTCCCTGTAGCTAACAGTGGTGTTCAAAGTCAGAACAAGCAGCCATAGTGAAGTAAGGGAGCGGTCACATATTGTTTTCTGAGAAAGATGTTGTAGAAGTATCACAGGACTTCCCTTTCTACAGTCAAGCCAAACTGACTTTTGTTGTAGGTGCCAAGATAAATTGTGGCTAGAATGCGTTTCTTCCCTCAACCCCAGTCCCCCAACTGGCCATTTGAAAGAAACATCTTCTGGTTTGGGGCTTGAAAATAATCCAGTCAGGGCTCCACTATTTTGAGCAATCAGAACTGAACAAGTTTGAATCTTTCATTTGCATGAATGGACCTGATTGAGAACCAGGGTGAGAACTTTCCTTACTTAAGCCAGACCGTCCTTTGGTTCTTCAGAAAGCACATGTTCACTTGTACTGAAGGTGGTGCCTCCCCAGTCTGCAGATAGTTTTTTATAGAAAATAAAGTTCTCCCTTTTCCTCTGCAGATCTCATCGTCTTTTCTTAACAGAGAATAGTGTTAAGAATCTGTTCTGCCTGCTAAGCTCAGTCTAGCATAGTCTACTTGGCATCATATCATTGATTCATTTATTTATTCATGCATCAAATATTTTTAGGTGCCTGTCATATGCCTGACACTATATTAGGCATACAATTTTAAAATGTAAAGACCCCAATCCCATAGAAGCTTATATCCCAGTTATTAGAATTTAGTGGAAACAATGAAAACAAAAACTATTATAAGGCAGTGTGATCTTTTTTGTAAAATGGGTAGAAAATGCTATGCAAGAACAAAAGAGATGCAGCTGATACTGACAGGGGACAAAATAATTTGCAAAGGAGATAAAGTTTGAACTGGGAATTCAAGGGTGAGTTTAAAATATGCATGGGATGTGAGGAGGAGCTGTCTACATATATGAACAGGGCCAAAGCCTTATGATTAATTACTCTGTTAGGAAGTCAGCATTCTGTTTCAGACGTGGCAATCCATCTTCCTCCTCCATATCTAAAATTGCAAAAACTATTTAGATATTACTTTAAAAGATGCTTTTAAAAAAAATTATCTGTAAACAAGAACAGCAGAAAGAATGTAAAAGAAGAAAAGGCGTAATTTTCCTCCTGGCAAGAGATCTTATGGAATTGTTGTCTTGGATGAAGTTAAGAAACCTGCTCTATTTACACTTTTGAAAGCTATCACCTTTGCATGCTGCCTTCAGTAAACAGCAGACAGATCCATAAAATATTTAAGCAATTGACTGCCTTACTCAGGCATGCCTTCTCCAATCTTTTCTGCCCGAGAAAATCTCACTTGTGCTGAAAATCCTCTGTCACATTTCAGATCTTCCTCAAAGTATGTATTGCTGCTCGCGGCCCACAGTCACTGTTCCTCTTCTGTTCCAAAATTTTCTTTCACTATTATTTATAATACAGTCATTCATTCAATATGTTCCTGCATTTATGTTCAGACACCCTTCTTCTGAGGCCATTAAACAGATGGATTGGTTCATTGGTGGTTTGACATGTGGGCAGTAACATCTTAAAGAATTCACTGTTAAATATATCATGATTAGAGATTCCAGTGCTGTTGATTTGAATGCCACTTCATTCTGTTAAAAAAGAATCTCTAAATAAATAAGAGTATTGAGTATTGCACTCAAAGTCCATCTTTGCCCCCCCACTATGTGTGTGTGTGTGTGTGTGTGTGTGTGTGTGTGTGTGTGTGTGTGTCTGAGAAGAATTTCCTTCATGATTTCTTTTCCCTGGCCCTCCTACTGGCCTGATTTTAGCTAATAATTACTGCAGTGAGCTAACAGACCAGAAGAATCGATACTTTTAAGAAGCAGTTATTTAGTATTGGCTGGAATATGGAAGGTGAAGATAAACATTCCAAGGTCGAGTTCTTATCTTTCTTACCCCCGTATCTATAGTACATTTGCTTCTCAAATTTTGTGTGCATAAAGATCACCTAAGGTGCATATTAAAATGCAGACCCCCAGGTACTACCCTGGGTGTTCTGATTCTTAGTTCTGCAGTGAGGTCTTTGAATCTGAATTTTTAAAAATATCTCAGGGAATTTTGATGTGGTCAATCCACAGCCCACGCTTTGTGAGAAACTGCCCCATTCATTTCCTATCTCTTCTGAAAGAACCCCTAGTGGCCCCAAACCCAATAGACCATTCAGCTTTATGCATTGGATCTCACTTCCAAAATGCATAAACTTCATTTTTGAAATTAAAAAAAAATGAAATCCTGAATGTAAATACTTCCTTTCAACGCCTTGCAAATCATTCACCAGTCCAGCAGTGTTCTCTGTATGTGTAGTAGTAGTGTAATCTCTAACTCACAATAGAAGAGCACAAGGAACCTTTGTTAAGAGGAGGGGATGATGTAAATGTGAGGGTGGTTGTAAAAAGAGAGTTGAGATTTTATTAAAGAGTGAGAGGGACAGCTCTACTTGCTTTAAAAGAAGTGCATTACTCTAAAGAAAGGCAAACCTCTAACTGGATAGGTAGATAAACTAAAAAACAAAATTACCATTAGAGATAATTATGTTAAATGGAATTCGAAAAGGACACATATACTTGGAAATCTCTTCATAATTTTAATATCAAAAGATTGTTTTTTTCTGTCTACAAGGAAGAAAAGTCATGTTGTGCCTTGAACAATGAAAGTCACCTTTCATATAAACAGATTTCTAATAAGTAGCCTTTTGAGATAACTTCACCATGTTTCTGAAACAAGCACGCATACATTTTAATGGTAAAAGGACGTAGTGTAATTCTGAAAATGACTGTTTGGCAATTCACAATCTTTTCTTCGTGTTATAAATTTAAACATCACAGATAATGTTTTTCTTTTTCTTCAGAATTTTTCTTACAAGAAACCCTTGGAGGAAAAGTACCCTGCAAAATATCAAGAAGTACAAACAACACTGTGAAGAAGATCTTCTGTGAAGAAGAACTGGTAAGGGTTAAAGGGAAAAGGATTCCACCAGTTTGGGAAATCTGGGAAGATAGATATACAATGCTACATCAGAAGTGCGAGGACTGAGTTTATTCACAGCTGGAAAAGAGTCCGCATCAAAGCAAAGACAAGAGTATTACACTCTTCAAATTGTAGCTTAGAGCAGTGTACTAATGGGCCATCTTCTGGGGCATGGTGTCTGAAAGGACATGTGTTTACAGAAACTCAGAGGTTGCATTTATTTCCACAGCATCATATTTAAAGAGATCATAGGGTGATGAAACAGAAGTTCTGTAGCATATGTAAAGAGATGTATTACAGATAAAGGAATAGTCCACATCTGGAGTTCCTCTGCCTATGTGAATCCTGAGTTACTGGATTTTTACAATTTTTCTCCTTTTCATAAATCCATTTAGTTTATTGAACACATGGTATGTTCATGATTAGAATGAAATTGCCAGGAACACAGGACTTTGTTTTATTCACACTTGAATCCCCAGTGCCTAGAAGAATACCTGGAATATATTAAAAGCTCAATAAATATGTGAGCACTTGAATTAATTGGTGACTGCCAAACTATGTGCTGTAGAGGAAATAAGAGGTGATTGAAATATAGTTCTTTTCTTTTTAAAAATTATTAATTGTCACATAAAAATAGTACATATTTATGAGCAACGGTGTGATATTTTGATTCATGTATACAATATGCAATGATCAGATCAGGATAATTAGCATATCTATCACTTTAAACATTTATTATTTCTTTGTGTTCAGAACATCCAAAATTCTCTCATCTAGCTATTTGAAAACACACAATAAATTATTATTAACTATAGTCACCCTACAGTGGTATAGAACACTAGAACTTATTCCTCCTAAGTACCTGTAATTTTTTCATATAGTTCTTTTCTCCATGAAGCTTATTGTCTTTGTTTTTAGGGACTGGAGCCATTTAAGAGTGGATTATTTTTGAAAAGTGTGATCATAATTCTAAAAGTCACTGAAGTTTTCATTGTGTTCTTGGCTTACCCATGGGATAAACTAGTTTCTCATCCTCTGTCACTGTACACTCCAGTAACATCTATCCTTGCTTAATGTGAAGTGACTTAAAATGAGATTATAATGCAGAATGTATTGGAACTGCTTGGGCCTCTGCATATTATTAAGAAAATTTTCAGCTCTTGTTAAATTCGAAAATAAGAATATACATTATAAAATAATTCATACTAATAACTAAGGGAAGAAAATTGTCTTCCCTTCCCATAGACTATAATATTACCCTGTAGGCATTTATATTGGGTAAAACAATTTTTCTTCTTATAAAAAAACATGGACTTACTTATAAAATTGAGTAATGACACCTCACCATTCAAATGGCAATGTATGCAGTGAATCTGCACTATATGTTAGACATAATTCTGTTACAATGAAGCCTAACTGATGGTAGAGGAATAATGAGTGCTGAGTAAACACTGTTAACATTTGAATGCTCACTGTTAGGACTGCTGGAGAGTAGACTGTATTGAAGTTATATTTAGAAAAGAATACATGTGTTTTGCTCTTATGGGGTTTCTTCTTAGTATCCTTGCCAGATGTCATTAATCATTATGTGTTTATAAAAGATGTGCTTGCTTTAGACAGGGATGCCCCCTCTCACCACTCCTATTCAACACAGTATTGGAAGTTCTGGCCAGGGCAATCAGGCAAAAGAAAGAAATAAAGGGTATTCAGATTAGGAAGAGAGGACGTCAAATTGTCTGTATTTGCAGATGACATGATTGTATATTTAGAAAACCCCATCATCTTAGCCCAAAAACTCCTTAAGCTGATAAGCAACTTAAGCATTAAGTCTCAGGATATAAAATCAATGTGCAAAAATCACAAGCATTCCTATACACCAATAATAAACAAACAGAGGGCCAAATCATGAGTGAACTCTCATTCACAACTGCTACAAAGAGAATAAAATTCCTAGGAATACAACTTAACTTACAATGGATGTGAAGGAACTCTTCAAGGAGAACTATAAACCACTGCTTAAGGAAATAAGAGAGGACACAAACAAATGGAAAAACATTCCATGCTCATGGATAGGAAGAATCAATATCATGAAAATTGCCATACTGCCCAAAGTAATTTATAGATTCAATGCTATTCCCATCAGCCTACCATTGATTTTCTTCACAGTATTAGAAAAAACTACTTCAAATTTCATACGGAACCAAAAAAGAGCCCATATAACCAAGACAATCCTAAGCAAAAGAACAAAGCTGGAGGCATCATGCTACCTGACTTCAAACTATACTGCAAGGCTACAGTAACCAAAAACAGCATGGTACTGGTACCAAAACAGATATATAGACCAATGGAACAGAACAGAGGCCTCAGAAATAACACCACACATCTACAACCATCTGATCTTTGACAAACTTGACAAAAAGAAGCAATGGGGAAAGGATTCCTATTTAATCAATGGTGTTGGGAAAACTGGCTAGCCATATGCAGAAAACTGAAACTGGATCCCTTCCTTACATCTTATACAAAAATTAACTCAAGGGGGGAGGAGCCAAGATGGCCGAATAGGAACAGCTCCGGTCTACACCTCCCAGCGTGACCGATGCAGAAGACAGGTGATTTCTGCATTTCCATCTGAGGTACCGGGTTCATCTCACTAGGGAGTGCCAGACAGTGGGCGCAGGCCAGTGGGTGCACGCACGGTGCGCGAGCCGAAGCAGGGCGAGGCATTGCCTCACCTGGGAAGCGCAAGGGGTCAGGGAGTTCCCTTTCCGAGTCAAAGAAAGGGGTGACGGACGCACCTGGAAAATCGGGTCACTCCCACTCGAATATTGCGCTTTTCAGACCGGCTTAAAAAACGACGCACCACGAGACTATATCCCAGACCTGGCTCGGAGGGTCCTACGCCCACGGAATCTCGCTGATTGCTAGCACAGCAGTCTGAGATCAAACTGCAAGGCGGCAGAGAGGCTGGGGGAGGGGCGCCCGCCATTGCCCAGGCTTGCTTAGGTAAACAAAGCAGCCGGGAAGCTTGAACTGGGTGGAGCCCACCACAGGTCAAGGAGGCCTGCCTGCCTGCCTCTGTAGGCTCCACCTTTGGGGGCAGGGCACAGACAAACAAAAAGACAGCAGTAACCTCAGCAGACTTAAATGTCCCTGTCTGACAGCTTTGAAGAGAGCAGTGGTTCGCCCAGCACGCAGCTGGAGATCTGAGAACCGGCAGACTGCCTCTTCAAGTGGGTCCCTGACCCCTGACCCCCGAGCAGCCTAACTGGGAGGCACCCCCCAGCAGGGGCACACTGACACCTCACACGGCAGGGTATTCCAACAGACCTGCAGCTGAGGGTCCTGTCTGTTAGAAGGAAAACTAACAAACAGAAAGGACATCCACACCAAAAACCCATCTGTACATCACCATCATCAAAGACCAAAAGTAGATAAAACCACAAAGATGGGGAAAAAACAGAACAGAAAAACTGGAAGCTCTAAAAATCAGAGCGCCTCTCCTCCTCCAAAGGAATGCAGCTCCTCACCAGCAATGGAACAAAGCTGGATGGAGAATGACTTTGACGAGCTGAGAGAAGAAGGCTTCAGACGATCAAATTACTCTGAGCTACGGGAGGACATTCAAACCAAAGGCAAAGAAGTTGAAAACTTTGAAAAAAATTTAGAAGAATGTATAACTAGAATAACCAATACAGAGAAGTGCTTAAAGGAGCTGATGGAGCTGAAAACCAAGGCTCGAGAACTACGTGAAGAATGCAGAAGCCTCAGGAGTCGATGCAATCAACTGGAAGAAAGGGTATCAGCAGTGGAAGATGAAATGAATGAAATGAAGCGAGAAGGGAAGTTTAGAGAAAAAAGAATAAAAAGAAATGAGCAAAGCCTCCAAGAAATATGGGACTATGTGAAAAGACCAAATCTACGTCTGATTGGTGTACCTGAAAGTGATGGGGAGAATGGAACCAAGTTGGAAAGCACTCTGCAGGATATTATCCAGGAGAACTTCCCCAATCTAGCAAGGCAGGCCAACATTCAGATTCAGGAAATACAGAGAACGCCACAAAGATACTCCTCGAGAAGAGCAACTCCAAGACACATAATTGTCAGATTCACCAAAGTTGAAATGAAGGAAAAAATGTTAAGGGCAGCCAGAGAGAAAGGTCGGGTTACCCTCAAAGGGAAGCCCATCAGAGTAACAGCGGATCTCTCGGCAGAAACCCTACAAGCCAGAAGAGAGTGGGGGCCAATATTCAACATTCTTAAAGAAAAGAATTTTCAACCCAGAATTTCATATCCAGCCAAGCTAAGCTTCATAAGTGAAGGAGAAATAAAATACTTTACAGACAAGCAAATGCTGAGAGATTTTGTCACCACCAGACCTGCCCTAAAAGAGCTCCTGAAGGAAGCACTAAACATGGAAAGGAACAACCGGTACCAGCCACTGCAAAATCATGCCAAAATGTAAAGACCATCGAGACTAGGAAGAAACTGCATCAACTAACGAGCAAAATAACCAGCTAACATCATAATGACAGGATCAAATTCACACATAACAATATTAACTTTAAATGTAAATGGACTAAATGCTCCAATTAAAAGACACAGACTGGCAAATTGGATAAAGAGTCAAGTCCCATCAGTGTGCTGTATTCAGGAAACCCATCTCACGTGCAGAGACACACATAGGCTCAAAATAAAAGGATGGAGGAAGATCTACCAAGCAAATGGAAAACAAAAAAAGGCAGGGGTTGCAATCCTAGTCTCTGATAAAACAGACTTTAAACCAACAAAGATCAAAAGAGACAAAGAAGGCCATTACATAATGGTAAAGGGATCAATTCAGCAAGAAGAGCTAACTATCCTAAATATATATGCACCCAATACAGGAGCACCCAGATTCATAAAGCAAGTCCTCAGTGACCTACAAAGAGACTTAGACTCCCACACAATAATAATGGGAGACTTTAACACCCCACTGTCAACATTAGACAGATCAACGAGACAGAAAGTCAACAAGGATACCCAGGAATTGAACTCAGCTCTGCACCAAGCGGACCTAATAGACATCTACAGAACTCTCCACCCCAAATCAACAGAATATACATTTTTTTCAGCACCACACCACACCTATTCCAAAATTGACCACATACTTGGAAGTAAAGCTCTCCTCAGCAAATGTAAAATAACAGAAATTATAACAAACTATCTCTCAGACCACAGTGCAATCAAACTAGAACTCAGGATTAAGAATCTCACTCAAAGCCGCTCAACTACATGGAAACTGAACAACCTGCTCCTGAATGACTACTGGGTACATAACGAAATGAAGGCAGAAATAAAGATGTTCTTTGAAACCAATGAGAACAAAGACACAACATACCAGAATCTCTGGGACGCATTCAAAGCAGTGTGTAGAGGGAAATTTATAGCACTAAATGCCCACAAGAGAAAGCAGGAAAGATCCAAAATTGACACCCTAACATCACAATTAAAAGAACTAGAAAAGCAAGAGCAAACACATTCAAAAGCTAGCAGAAGGCAAGAAATAACTAAAATCAGAGCAGAACTGAAGGAAATAGAGACACAAAAAACCCTTCAAAAAATTAATGAATCCAGGAGCTGGTTTTTTGAAAGGATCAACAAAATTGATAGACCACTAGCAAGACTAATAAAGAAAAAAAGAGAGAAGAAGCAAATAGACACAATAAAAAATGATAAAGGGGATATCACCACCGATCCCACAGAAATACAAACTACCATCAGAGAATACTACAAACACCTCTACCCAAATAAATTAGAAAATCTAGAAGAAATGGATAAATTCCTCGACACATACACCCTCCCAAGACTAAACCAGGAAGAAGTTGAATCTCTGAATAGACCAATAACATGCTCTGAAATTGTGGCAATAATCAAAAGCTTACCAACCAAAAAGAGTCCAGGACCAGATGGATTCACAGCCAAATTCTACCAGAGGTACAAGGAGGAACTGGTACCATTCCTTCTGAAATGATTCCAATCAATAGAAAAAGAGGGAATCCTCCCTAACTCATTTTATGAGGCTAGCATCATTCTGATACCAAAGCCGGGCAGAGACACAACAAAAAAAGAGAATTTTAGACCAATATCCTTGATGAACATTGATGCAGAAATCCTCAATAAAATACTAGCAAACCGAATCCAGCACCACATCAAAAAGCTTATCCACCATGATCAAGTGGGCTTCATCCCTGGGATGCAAGGCTGGTTCAATATATGCAAATCAATAAATGTAATCCAGCATATAAACAGAGCCAAAGACAAAAACCACATGATTATCTCAATAGATGCAGAAAAAGCCTTTGACAAAATTCAACAACTCTTCATGCTAAAAACTCTGAGTAAATTAGGTATTGATGGGACATATTTCAAAATAATAAGAGCTATCTACGACAAACCCACAGCCAATATCATACTGAATGGGCAAAAACTGGAAGCATTCCCTTTGAAAACTGGCACAAGACAGGGATGCCCTCTCTCACCACTCCTATTCAACATAGTGTTGGAAGTTCTGGCCAGGGCAATTAGGCAGGAGAAGGAAATAAAGGGTATTCAATTAGGAAAAGAGGAAGTCAAATTGTCCCTGTTTGCAGATGACATGATTGTATATCTAGAAAACCCCATTGTCTCAGCCCAAAATCTCCTTAAGCTGATAAGCAACTTCAGCAAAGTCTCAGGATACAAAATCAATGTACAAAAATCACAAGCATTCTTATACACCAATAACAGACAAACAGAGAGCCAAATCATGAGTGAACTCCCATTCACAATTGCTTCAAAGAGAATAAAATACCTAGGAATCCAACTTACAAGGGATGTGAAGGACCTCTTCAAGGAGAACTACAAACCACTGCTCAAGGAAATAAAAGAGGATACAAAGAAATGGAAGAACATTCCATGCTCATGGGTAGGAAGAATCAATATCGTGAAAATGGCCATACTGCCCAAGGTAATTTACAGATTCAATGCCATCCCCATCAAGCTACCAATGACTTTATTCACAGAATTGGAAAAAACTACTTTAAAGTTCATATGGAACCAAAAAAGAGCCTGCATCGCCAAGTCAATCCTAAGCCAAAAGAACAAAGCTGGAGGCATCACACTACCTGACTTCAAACTATACTACAAGGCTACAGTAACCAAAACAGCATGGTACTCATACCAAAAGAGAGATATAGATCAATGGAACAGAACAGAGCCCTCAGAAATAACGCCGCATACCTACAACTGTCTGATCTTTGACAAACCTGAGAAAAACAAGAAATGGGGAAAGGATTCCCTATTTAATAAATGGTGCTGGGAAAACTGGCTAGCCATATGTAGAAAGCTGAAACCGGATCCCTTCCTTACACCTTATACAAAAATCAATTCAAGATGGATTAAAGATTTAAACGTTAGACCTAAAACCATAAAAACCCTAGAAGAAAACCTAGGCATTACCATTCAGGACATAGGCATGGGCAAGGACTTCATGTCCAAAACACCAAAAGCAATGGCAACAAAAGACAAAATTGACAAATGGGATCTAATTAAACTAAAGAGCTTCTGCACAGCAAAAGAAACTAGCATCAGAGTGAACAGGCAACCTACAAAATGGGAGAAAATTTTCACAACCTACTCATCTGACAAAGGGCTAATATCCAGAATCTACAATGAACTCAAACAAATTTACAAGAAAAAAACAAACAACCCCATCAAAAAGTGGGCGAAGGATATGAACAGACACTTCTCAAAAGAAGACATTTATGCAGCCAAAAAACACATGAAAAAATGCTCATCATCACTGGCCATCAGAGAAATGCAAATCAAAACCACAATGAGATACCATCTCACACCAGTTAGAATGGCAATCATTAAAAAGTCAGGAAACAACAGGTGCTGGAGAGGATGTGGAGAAATAGGAACACTTTTACACTCTTGGTGGGACTGTAAACTAGTTCAACCATTGTGGAAGTCAGTGTGGCGATTCCTCAGGGATCTAGAACTAGAAATACCATTTGACCCAGCCATCCCATTACTGGGTATATACCCAAATGACTATAAATCATGCTGCTATAAAGACACATGCACACGTATGTTTATTGCGGCACTATTCACAATAGCAAAGACTTGGAACCCACCCAAATGTCCAACAATGATAGACTGGATTAAGAAAATGTGGCACATATACACCATGGAATACTATGCAGCCATAAAAAATGATGAGTTCATGTCCTTTGTAGGGACATGGATGAAATTGGAAATCATCATTCTCAGTAAACTATCGCAAGAACAAAAAACCAAACACCACATATTCTCACTCATAGGTGGGAATTGAACAGTGAGATCACATGGACACAGGAAGGGGAATATCACACTCTGGGGACTGTGGTGGGTTGGGGGGAGGGGGGAGGGATAGCATTGGGAGATATACCTAATGCTAGATGACGAGTTAGTGGGTGCAGCACACCAGCATGGCACATATATACATATGTCACTAACCTGCACAATGTGCACATGTACCCTAAAACTTAAAGTATAATAAAAAAAAAAGGAAAATATACAAACAAATGGAAAAAAAAATTAACTCAAGATGGATTAAAGACTTAAACATAAGACCTAAAACCATAAAAACCCCAGAAGAAAACCTAGGTAATACCATTCACGACATAGGCATGGATTAGACTAACCAAAAGCAATGGCAACAAAAGCCAAAATTGACAAATAGGATATAATTAAACTAAAGAGCTTCTGCACAGCAAAAGAAACTATCATCAGAGTGAACAGGCAACCTACAGAATGAGAGAAAATTTTTACAATCTATCCATCTGACAAAGGGCTAATATCCAGAATCTACAAGGAACTCAAACAAATTTACAAGAAAAACACCAACCCCATCAAAAAGTGGGCAAAGGCAATGAACAGGCACTTCTCAAAAGAAGATATTTATATGGCCAACAAACATATGAAAAAAAGCTAATCATCACTGGTCATTAGAGAAATGCAAATCAAAACCACAATGAGATACCACCTAATGCCAGTTAGAATGGTGATCATTAAAAAATCAGGAAACAACAGATGCTGGAGAGGATGTGGAGAAATAGGAATGCTTTTACACTGTGGAAGTGTAAGTTAGTTCAACCATTTTGGAGGACAGTGTGGCAATTCCTCAAGGATCTAGAACCAGAAATACCATTTGACCTAGCAGTCCCATTACTGGGTGTATACCCAAAGGATTATAAGTCATTCTACTATAAAGACACATGCACACATATGTTTATTGCAGCGCTATTCACAATAGCAAAGACTTGGAACCAACCAAAATGCCCATCAATGATAGACTGGATAAAGAAAATGTGGCACATATACACCATGGAATACTATGCAGCCACAAAAAAGAATGAGTTCATGTCCTTTGCAGGGACATGGATGAAGCTGGAAACCATCATCCTCAGCAAACTAACATAGGAACAGAAAACCAAACACCACATGTTCTCACTCATAAGTGGGAGTTGAACAATGAGAACACAAGGACACAGGGAGGGGAATATCACACACTGGGGCCTGGCAGCAGGTCAGGGGTAGGGGAGGGATAGGATTAGGAGAAATATCAAATGTAGATGATGGGTTGATGGGTGCAGCAAACCACCATGACGTGTGTATACTTATGTAACAAACCTGCATGTTCTGCACATGTATCCCAGAAATTAAAGAAAAATAAAAAAGAAAAAAAATATGTGCTTGCTTTAAATAATGGAGGGAAACCCAGTAAGGGAGAAAGATAAATAGTTCTAACAAAATTAAATGTAGGCTCACCTTACCCTCAGTTTGGAGGAAAAATTAGTTGGCACCAAGAAAGGCTGGACAGATTGTATAGATTAAAGAGGTAAAAGCCATTTTCTTAAGTGTGGCAAAACACACATAATGTAAAATTTACTATCTTAAACATTTTTAAATGTTCAGTTCTTTGGCATTAAGTACCTTCACCTTCTTGTACAACCACCATCACCATCAATCTCCAGAACACTTTTCTCTGGCAAAATTGAATTCTGTACCCATTAAACAATAACTCTCCATTTCCTCCTACCCCCACTCCCTGGCAACCACCCCTCTACTTTATGCCTTTATAAATTTGGCTACTCTAGATATCTTATATAAGTGGAACCATACATTATTTGTTCTTTCGTGACTGGCTTGTTTCACTTAACATATTGTTCTCAAGGTTTATCTGTGTCGTAATGTGTCGGTTTTCTTCCTTTTTAAGGCTGAGGCCAGGTGCAGTGGCTGACTCCTGTAATACGAGCACTTTGGGGGACTCAGCTGTGCTTGAGCCCAGGAGTTCAAGGTCAGCCTGGGCAACATGGTGAGACCTTGTCTTTACAAAAAATGCAAAACATTTGTCTGGGCATGGTGGCGCACTCCTGTAGTCCCAGCTACTAGGGAGGCCAAGGTGGGAGGATCACCTGAACTTGCTGAGGTCAAGGCTGCAGTGAGCCATGCTTGTGCCATTGCACTCGAGCCTGGGTGACAGAGTGAGACCCTGTCTCAAAGAAAAGAAAAGGAAAGATCCTGTCCCAAAGAAAAGAAACGAAATGAAATTAACAATGTTCTATTATGTGTATATATATATACACGCACACACACACACACACACACACACACACACACACAGACACACACACCACATTTTGCTTATCCATTTGCCTATTGATGGACACTTGGGTTGCTTTCACCCCTTGACTGTTAATGAATAATGCTGTCAGGAAAAAGAGCGTACAAATATCTGTTCAAGTCCCTGTTTTCAGTACTGTTAGATATATATCCAGAAGTGAAATTGCTAGATCACATGGCAGTTCTATTTTTAATTATTTGAGGAACCACCATACTGTTTTCTCATAGCAGTAGGATCAGCTATTTTCAAGCTTGGGAGAAGCAGCTCTGCATGGTTTCTCACTTCATTCTTGGAAGGAGTCACAGATTGGACCATGAACACTTGGTATCCCTGGTGATGTTTCCATTGGTTTTGCCTGGAGCACACCATCACATCCTTCTTTCCTCTATTTAAAGCATTCCATTACTTTTCAAAGGAAAAATTAAAAGTGGTTTTGGGATTGCTGCAGAGAATGCTAGTTTTAAGCTAGTGTTTTTGATAAAAGGACAAAAAAATGACTGAAGATAAAGTTTACACATTTTCATAATATTGCATCACCTTTTATGAAAACACCTAAATTTATCCAATACCTGCTATGTACTAGGGACTTTATTAATTGTAGAAAAATAAAATTTTGTTTTGTGTTTTAAAGATAATCTCTTAGATTTACTTGTAATTTTTACTTCCATAAATGTCATGCTTAGAAATAATGTTCCACCTTAGGAAGAAAATACCAAGGTAATATATTACAGTATATTAGCGTGAGGTCATTCTAAGATCTTACATTTTAATATATTACAATAAGATTGATGAGGCACCAATTAAGTTAATTTTAAGAGATATATGAACAAATTCAACTTTTATGACAAAAAGGTGTATTTTTATTGCAATTCTAATTTCTTCTCTGACCCATAAGTTTAGACGGATATTTTAAATTTTGTAACTGTTTGTTGTTGATTTTATCTTTATGTTGTTGGTTTCTAATTTAAATGCCTTTGGCCAGACTAAATGGACTGTTAGATAATCATTATTTGAAATTTTTTAAGATTAGTTTGATGTCCTAAAACAATGTTAAATTTTCAGTGGAGATAGTTTTTGATTTTTTTTTTCCACTCAGAGCTTATGTTGAGAGCAATTTCTTGTCATCTTGACAGGTAAGAAACTTTCTGTTTTCTTACTGTTTCATTATGGATGTAGCAACTGACAGCCCAAGCTTTAAATGGAAATCTAATCTCTTCCTCATAAATTTTTTTCTACCCCCAATTTTGTTTTCTGTTCTCTGGATGGTTGTGTGGTGGTAAAACCCAAAACTACAGACCTCTGGTATCATCAATAATCCCAGGAGAGTGATGACAGCTGCAAGGCTAATTCACCACTGTATTTTCTGCTTCCTCTTTTTTTTTTTTTTTTAAAGACAGTCTAAAGAAAAAGTCTCGCTCTGTCACCCAGGCTGGAGTGCAGTGGTATGATCTCTGCTCACTGCAACCTCCGCCTTCCAGATACAAGCGATTCTCCTGTCTCAGCCTACCAAGTAGCTGGGACTAAAGGCACCTGCCACCATGCCTGGCTAATTTTTGTATTTTTAGTAGAGATGGGGTTTCACTGTGTTGGCTGGGCTGGTCTCAAACTCCTGACCTCAGGTGATCTGCCTGCCTCAGCCTCCCAAAGTGCTGAGATTACAGGCATAAGCCACCGTGCCCAGCTTCTCTCTTCATTTTTGATTCCCCAGGCTTTCTCTGTTTATATTTTTGGAAGCTCAATTATGCACTCAAAAGAATGTTTGTTGAAATATATCCATCATCTAGTTGTTTTGTAGTAGGAAAGATGGTCAGAGTATTTATTCTACCATATTTCTAGAGAGGCAAGCTCTTTAGCTTATCTTCCTAATCAAAGGGTAGTGGTTAGCTCAGTGTTTTGCATTGTCAAAAATTCTTGTCTCAATGACTTGACTCAAAGTTTCTCATCATTTATTATTGAAAACGATGGCTTATGGCTATAACCATTATTTTAGATAGGACAAAATTACATAATATTGGGTTTATGATAATGCTACCTCATTTGATTTTATGCTACCTAATCTCATTTTATTTAATCTTCATGATAAACTCTAGGATATACATATTGCCCTCAGGATTTTTTTTTTCAGTTGAGAAAAACCATTAGTTGCCCCAGTTCCCATAAGTAGCAAAACAAGAGTGGATCCACATATAACTGAATTCACATACTGCATTACTTTGCTTTCTCGAGTGTTTGGCACATTTCCATTTCCGTTTTGTTACACAAACATTTATTAAGTTTCTATGACATCTGTAATGTCATAGAAACTTACTTATTGTATTTATATTACTGTGCTAGGTGCTGGGAGATAAAAAATATATTAGAAACAGTCATTACTGTCTAAACAGAAGAAATATACCTAATTTCAAACCAATTTGGAAAATCCTCAGGGGTAGGCACTGATCCTAGTAATGATACTGTAACTTACTGAATGTTATATCTTCTAGGAGTTGAATGATTTGGACTGTATGTTTTTGAGTTATGCTTTAGTTTCCTTTTTATTATTTATTTATTTATTTTTGAGATTGAGTCTTGCTCTGTTGCCCAGGCTGGAGTGCAGTGGCATGATCTCAGCTCACTGCAACCTCTGCCCCCTGGGATCAGGCGATTCTTCTGCCTTAGTCTCCTGAGTAGCTGGGATTACAGGCGTGCGCCACCACACCTGGCTAATTTTTTTGTTTTTAGTAGAGATGAGGTTTCACCATGTTGGCCAAGCTGGTCTTGAACTCTTGACCTCAGGTGATCCATCCACCTCAGCTTCCCAAAGTGCTGACCTTGGCCTCCCAAAGTGCTGGGATTACAGGTGTGAGCCACTGTACCCTGCCTAGTTTCCTTTTTAAATACTGTTTTTATTTATAAAAATTAAAGATTGACATATTCTACATAACAAATGATTAAAGTTGCAATTATCTGATTTTTTAAATATAGATTTTAGCCTATGTTAATATCTCATATCTACCATTGATGACTTTCTAAAAAATAGGATAAAATACAGGTCATTATGTAGAATAGAAAATAGATTCTTGCACTTCAGTAGTGTTGGAAAACATCTTAAGAGACCAAAGGATCTGAGATTTTCTAAAGCAGCAGCAGCAACTATATATTTTTTAAATTCTTTGCCAAACAGTGTTAGAACTTATGATGATAAGAGGCTATCAAAGTCTTAATTAAGTGAATAGATTACTATTCCATTGTTCCTTTGTAAGTCACATCTGAGGCAATACCTGAGAGTATCTGAGGCTGTACACTTTAAAGAACTTTAAAACTGGAGAAGGGGAGCTGTGAGGATATTGATTGTTCTGTATCTTGGAGGGACAGGCTAAGGGGGGCAGTGGTTGATGTTTATAGAGTCATGTTCCCCAATTTCCTTCTCAAACTGCACTTTTTGAAATGTCAAAGAAGCATTACTCTACCAATCTCATAGCAGACCTAGAGTCCATAACCTCAGAAGGTGATACTCTTGGTGGGAAATGTAGAAGAATCAAGAAGGCCTTCAGTTGTTGCATGACAGATGCATGTTGATGCCTTATACAGGATGTCCTTGGGCTTTTTTTTTACAGGGCCTTGTTCTATTAGCCTTGAACTCCTGGGCTGAAGTGGTCTTCCTGCCTTAGTCTCCCAGGTAGCTGGAACTATAAGGTGCATGCTACTTCACTTGGCTAATTAAAAAAATTTTTGTTGTAAAGATGGGATCTCACTATATTGTGCAGGCTGGTCTTGAACTCCTGACCTCAAGGAATCTATCCCCTTCAGCCTCTCAAAGTGCTGGGATTATAGGTGCGAGCCACCATGACTGGCTGTCCTTGGGCTTTGAGAAGAGGTCACTGAGGGAGGAAGACCTTCTGTCTATTCTTAGTCCCCAGTACTAGAATAATCTTGAGCTGGTTGGAATATAGAGCTGAGCTGCTGTAGTGGTTCTGTTGTTACACTAGCAAAAGAACAATTAAATAAATATACAAAAACAAACTAAAACAGGTAAATATTTGCAAGGAAAACATAAAAATTCCAGTTCTCAATAGGACAATGTTTCTGTGTTTGTGGTGATTGAATAGATTTAGTAGTCCAATGTCTAGCAGTGTTAGTTGAAGCTATGGGAGTATCTAAATGGGAGAGATGGGAATGGAGGGTTGAGCTTTGAGCAATGCTTAGTAATTAAGGACAAGTAGAAGAGGAGGAGCCTGTGAAAAGATTGATAAATAGTCCTCAAATTAGAGGGGAACGTGGAGCTGTTATCTTGCAGGCCTAAGATGGAAGGAGTAGTCAAAAGTGTCAAGATAAGCTTTATAAGATTAGCTTTTGACAAGACGTGTTTGGCTTGCATTGAGAAAAGAAGACAAATGAGCTGGAAGAAGAAGCAGGTAAGTTTGTTCACAGGTGTCAGGAGAAGGAAAAATATTGTCATTGGAGGGGTGAATCCATGGCATAGTGGCCCGTAATTAACCTCCATAGCAAGAGAAGTCTCAGACATTTTAATGTTCAAAAGTGCTATAGTACTTTGCTTTCCTTGGGTTATAGTGCTTGAATTTGGAATGAAACTCAGTTCTTGAGCTCAGCTCAGCACACCCCAACATATGTCCCCTTTCCTTGTTTAATCTTACTTCAGTGGCTTCCAGAATCAGAAATGTGTGTGTGTGTGTGTGTGTGTGTGTGTGTGTGTGTGTGTGCATTATAAACAGCTTGTAACCTGGATGGGATTGTATTTAGCCTATTTTTCTCCAGCTACTTGAAAGCATATTTTCTGAAAACAATTCCAACTTTCTGTGGCCAAAAAGTTGTCTGGTTTTCCCCTTGTACATTGTGAAAATTAAATAAATTAAATTTTATAATTTTCTTTTTCTTTTGTTTTACTGTCAGCATCTCTGTTCTTTTGTATAGATATGAAAAGCAGTGATCTCAGCCATTTATGTGAACACTCATGCATACTTTTTATATTTTGCATGCATTCTGGTAGAATCCTTCAGGTTAATCTTCCAGCTTGCTACTTAAACTTTGTCTAGGTCGCTGATGCTACTTAGCTCATCTGTTGCATTAAAAAAATTTCCAACCACTTTATTTTTAGTTTCCAAAACTACACAGTATTTTTCTTTAGAGCTGCTTCCAGATTTTGAATGAGATTACTATTGACCCTATTTGAGGACACACATAAATTTACTTTTATGTTTTCTTCTCTGTACTCTATTAGGTCCAACTCCTTAAGTTTGAATTCTGTTTTGTTGTTGTTATTGGTTTGGGCCCTTTCTTGCAGGTATTAGGTTTCTTCCAAATATTTGGGCATATTTGATTGACTTCCCATTTCTTACTGGCGATCCTTGTTTGCCTGTCGTTGAATGGAGGTTCTGATGACAGGAGCCTCATTCTTCTAAATACAAATTGGCCCTTGAACATCACTAGTTTGAACTGCATGGGGTCCACTTACACCTGAACTTTCTTCTGCCTCTAGTACCACTGAGACAATAAGACGAAACTCTCCTCTTTCACCTACTCAACATGAAGATGATGACAAGGGTGAAGACCTGTACAACGATCCACTTCAACTTCATGAATAGCAAATATATTCAAATATATTCTATCTTTATTATCATTTTCTTAATAACATTTTCTTTTCTCTAGCTATTTATTTTTCTCTAGCTATTTATATATAACATATAACATACAAAAATGTGTTAATTGACTATGGTATCGTACAGTAGGCTACTAGTTGAGTTTTGGGAAGTCAAAATTATACATGGATTTTTGACTGTGCAGGGGCTCAGTGCCCTTAACCCCTGTGTTGTTCAAGGATCAACTGTAATTGTGAGAAAGGCCTGAGGTGTGGAGCCCAGAGTAGGGATTCAGAGGTGCATCTTCTAGATTTGGGTGGTCACCATCCATCCTGAGTGCCTGAGTGTCTCTGGCCCCAGAACACACTGGGTAGATCTCCTGAGACACAGCCACTGCTTTAGAAAACCAGGTACACATCAGGACGTACCTCAGGCAGGCCCACATCTGCTTCTCTCTCTAGTCCCAACACTAAGGCCACTTGCTCATCCAGGTGAGTCTTTCCTACAAAGTGATTCTGGGCGTGTCAATATTATGTGCAGGGGGCTGCTGCTGCTACCTGCTTTCAGAATAGGGGAAGGATGGGGTGAGGCTGATTCCCATGCTTCAAATGGAGTTCTTCAGTGATTTACTGACTTTGCCTCAGGATGGTTTCTGTGATGACTTCTCTAAACTAAAGCATCTCTGCGTTTATGCCTCCTCTGATCTCTGATGTGTTCTCTTGGGTATATTTTGGGTTGTGGTGTTTTTGGTTTTGTTTCTTTATCAGCCAGATTTCTTCTGCTTTCTGTGTTATAGGAATTTCTCAAAATTTTAATATTTTTTATGAGAGAATTTGTTGTTTTCTCGTGTGAATTTGTTCTTTTAAAAAATTAATTTACTGTCCTTTCATGAGATTGGTGGTAGGAAGAGAGATAGGTCACGTGCTCTGAACTCTCAAATAGGGATTGATGTCTCTTTACGAAAAGGTAAACATAAGGTTTTAAATTTTAGTCAAATGCCTTGAAATGTGATTTAAGACATTAGCACCATCACCACCATCTCCAATACCACGACCAACAACACTAACTGATATGTATTTAGTTTTGGCCATGTGCCTGGTACTCTGCTAACTACCCATACAAACACTATTAGGTATATTATCCTCACTTAGAGATGAGAAATAGAGACTTCTGAAGGTCAAGCAACTTAACCACAGTGCTACAAGAGCATCACCACTATTTTATAGTGGGAATAAAAAGTAGATGGCCAAACAGAACATTCTGGAAAGAAATGAAATTACAGGAAAATCAAGTGACACGTTCAAGTAAAATTTGACCAACCTTGCCTTTTGTTTTCTCCCAGCATATTTAGGAGACAGAATATAGTAAATTGAAGCATAGCAAGAATAGTTTTGATTGCAGTAATTTATGAAGACCGATGAAGGAATGGTAGGTCTTTATTAGAGGGGAAGGGGATAATAGGCATTTTAACCCAAGGGAATGTCCAGTGTCAGCAGTGGCAGGAAAATGCATAGTTCACTCTGTTAAGACTGGGGTGTTGGTCACGTTCTGTTTGAAAGGATATTGTGGGAGATGAGACTTTAGGGGCTATGGATGCCCAGATGCTCAGTTTCTCCTGAGATGTTAGTTCAAATCCAAGATTTTGAAATCTTCCAGTAAGTGTAACAAACCCACACTAAAACTGTCTGGCCAATTAATTGGTGGCTTGAGTAACTGACTGGGTTCTGATAGCTCCATGTTTTACTTTCTTTCTAATCTTCTCTTTGCTTTCCTGTTTTGCAATTTCTTGCTGCAGTTGAAACATGGACAATAAAAATGAAATAGACAATCTGTTGAATGTTGAACTTTATTTTCTTTTGGTTTACATACACCGTGCACCATTATAGGGAAAAGAAAAAGACTTGAGATGGGTCTGGAGAGACATCTTAGTAAAGCTTTTTCCTAGCAAGCTTGGAGCAATGTAAGAACAGGTTGCTGAGGAGAGAGAATAGGATACCTCCCTTTTGTTAGATTCATCTGGGTGTCATTCATGATCTAGGAATGTGCAAGCAGTCTAGGTAAGATTTAGGTTTAAATAACTCTCATAAGGGTAACTTTGAATTTCCAAAGAGACATTATGGAGAAAAGTGCTCCTTACAGACGAAATAGATATGGAAATTTGTCTTGGAAGTGGTATATACTATTAACTAAATTGATCAGGCAAACTGAAGACGGTGGGCAATTTTAAGCACCAAATCTGCAACGGATATTAAAAACATAATGCAATTAAAATCACTGCCCTGGGTATGAGCAGGTCTATAGATTAACTTGAGGGGGACAAAACAGTTCATAAGTATAAATCAGGTGTTAGTTTCCTCGGCTTAAATAAACTTGGTTGACTTTAGCAGAATATTGCTGCTGCTTGGAAATGTTGGCCAGCCCCAACAGCTGTATTTCTTTTCCTAAAACTTTGTATATTGTGATAATATTAGATTTACAGAAGAATTGCAGAGATGATACAGAGTGTTCTCAAATATTGTCCACCCAGCTTTCTTTAATATAGCATCATGCATAACTATAGTACACTTATCAAAACTCAGAAATTAAAAAGGGTATAATACTATCAACTAAACTACAGACTTTATTGAAGTCTTCCTTTTTTCACCCCACTAGTGTCCTGTTTCTGTTCCAGAATCCAATTCAGGAAACCACATTGCATTTAGTTATTCTATCTCCTTAGTCTCTTTCAACCTATGAAAATGTCTTGGTCTTCCCTTGTCTTTCATGACCTTTACAATTTGGGGGAGTGCTGATGAGGTATTTTATAGAATGTCACTCAGGTTGCATGTATCAGTTGTCTTCTCATTATTATGCTGAGGTTATAAATAATTGTCCTTTTAGAGCTAAATAACCTTTTTCCTGTTATCTAGCTTTCTGCTAGCTACCTAGTAGTGGGATGTTTTCTTCTTACTGTAATTCTTAAGAATCCAAATTTATCTATTCAGTTACTGGCCTTAGAGGACTCATTTTATTTTCCTTAAACAACAAAGTCAACAAGAATGTCTTTGCTGTGGGCGAAATACACTAAATATTGATGGTGTAGAGGTCAGAAATAAAATGATGCCATCATTAGGGAGAAGGAAGAGCTCACATTTTACTGACTGTCTGAGAAAGCAGAACTTAAACACCCATCACATTTTATCATTGCCAGTGACTATTGGACAGTTATAAGATAGGTTATTTCTTATGAAGAAGAAGTTGCTCTCCTTTCCTAGAAATGATTTTCCAAAGAATTTTCAATATAAAATATAATTTAAAGAGAAAACAATTATTAACTCCAGACATCTCTCAACCTGATAGATAAGACACAGTTTTTTTTTCCAGTGAAATAATCTAATTGAGTTTAGCTGAAATACTGTTTTCCAGTGCCCATGATGCTTGATTTAGCATCTTGAATGCAAATAGTTTCCAGGACTAAAAAAAAAAAAGACAATAAATTTGGATTTTTGAAGAAACCATAAACTATATACAGACATCTCAATTACTTTCTGACATGGTAATTAAGTGGCATGATTTAGTTTTGTAACAGCTTTCTTTCTTCATGCAAATGTGAAATTTTACTTTTATATGTGTATAGAGCAAAAACAGACAATAAAACTATACAAATTGCAATGTAACTATAGACCTCATAACGTTAGTTGAATAAGCAATTTCCAGAATGTGGGTTGAGGTGGGATGGACTAGTTGAATATTAAGTTTTCGTCTTTTTTCTAGTATAGTATTGGGGACATATTATTTTATTGTGGGGCAGAAGGTGCAATCCCACTTTGGACCTTTATGGGAAGCAAGGGGGGAAGGTATCAGGGAATTTTTTTTTTTTTTTTTATTGCAAGAAACACAAAGTTTTCAATCTTTGTTGAGTCCTGGGATTGGAATAGCCATTTTCCTTGTGAGAGTTTGGTAAGAGTGGGTGACCCTGTTCTGCTGCGGTGAGACATGTAGCTCATTTCTGGTGATCTACCTCCCTAAAAGGGGAGCTAGGCCTCTATACACAGCAAAGGTAAGCCCTTGGAACAGGAGCCCCTTTCATCACCATGTCTCCCAAAATAGTGCAGGATATTTGGTTAAGTAACACAACAATTGGGTGGCAATCTACCAGAAAGAGGCAGACTCTCAAGATAAAGGAAGAGGGTTATACTATGTTGGTTACACATCAACTCTAGACTCTGTGAGAGCCTGAGAATATTCCATAATAAGACTGGCTAAGAGTTTGGTGCTATAGACCACAGTAGCTTCCCTTAAGGCTAGAGTCCAAGTTGATGTCTTAAAGTAGATTTAGTGAGCAGTCAAGAACAATGTACCAACAATTCCTTGAGCCTTTTATTGAATCAAGGTGCGTGGGTATGTGTGCGTGTGTGTGTGTGTATTTAGCGGTGAGGGGTGAAAGTTTAATAATTGGCTGTTTCTAGAGGGTTGGTAAAAAGGAAAGAAAACCACATCTAGGTCATAGAATACTCATTCCAGAGGTATCTAATGATAGGAAATTGTCAGAGTCCTCATTGTTCAGGCTTGGCACAGCCAACATGGTTATTCTATGGCTGTCTTGTGGGCTGAGGTGGCTCTTTCCAAACATAGTTCAGAAGTACTTGGAAATAATATCTGGGGAGGGAATACAAAGCTGTGAACCAGGCCAAGCGTGATGGCCATGCCTATAATCCCAGCACTTTTGGAGGCTGAAGGGGGTGGATCACCTGATGTTGGGAGTTTGAGACCAACCTGGCCAACATGGCGAAACCTCATTTCTACTAAAAATACAAAAATTAGCTGGCTGTGGTGGCATGCACCCATAATCCCAGCTATTTGGGAGGCTGAGGCATGAGAATCGTTTAAACCTGGGAGGTGGAGGTTGCAGTGAGCCAAGATGGTGCCACTGCACTCCAGCCTGGGTGACAGAGCGAGACTCTGTCTCAAAAAAAAAAAAAAGGAAACAGTGGGAAAACTAATGAAAACAAGGTCTAATGCCTTTTCTTCAAGTGATAATTTTTTTCTTTACTCCTCATAAATGGCTAATATTCAGATAATGAGAAAATATTAAGTGCCTTATTTTATTTATTTTTTCTTTTTAACCTTTATTTTAGGTTCGGGGGTTAGGTGCCTCATCTTAAAAGTAGGAACAATGTGGTAAACTGTATAAGTTTCCAGTTGTAGTGAAATGTGGAGGGAATATAGTCTAATGGAGGAGACCAACTTGAAAATAAATGGTTGTAATGCAGTGTGATAAATTAAATTATCTTGGGAACTTAGCAGAAGAACTGCCTCTTCTTTGAGGAGGTAAAGAAAACTACTCAAGAGTGGGATTTTGTTTTTTGTTTTTTTGAAACAGAGTCTCTCTCTTTTGCCTAGGCTGGAGTACAGTGGTGCAATCTTGGCTTACTGCAACCTCTACCTCCAGGGTTCAAGCAATTCTCCTGCCTCAGCTTCCTGAGTAGCTGGGATTACAGGCGCCCACCACCATGACTGGGTAATTTTTGTATTTTTAGTGGAGGCAGGGTTTCACTATGTTGGCCAGGCTGATCTTGAACTCCTGACCTCAGGTGATCCACCCACCTTTAATATCCTTGGCCTCTTAAAGTGCTGGGATTACAGGTGTGAGCCACTGTGCCCAGCCAAGAGTGAGATTTTGAACCCTGCATGGAATTGTACTTACCAAAGCAAAGTAGAAAACGCCTTTGAGACAGAAGACATGGAAGTTCTGTAGGGAAATAGCAATAGGGTTGCAAAACAGGGTCGGGGAGCATGAATGAAACAGGCAGTCAATGAGGATGGAAAGGAAGACTGGAACCAGTTTACAAGATGTGTAAGGAGTGTGGACTTTATTCTGTAGAGAAGTGTGGCAATTATATATTAATTTTAGAAGAACAATGATGCAAAGAGAAGATGGATTGAAAAAGGCAATATCAGAGGCAGAAAATCCAGTTAGGAGGCTGTTGCTATATCATCATCTAGAAAAAAAAAATGGAGGCTTGAACCAAGGCAATGGTGACGCAAAGAGGTACAAAATGGTTTTATAACCATTCAGTGCGTGAAAGAGCCAACCTTGGTGAAGATGGGTGAGTGGTAAGAAGAAAGAAGAATAATAAGTATTAGCTTTTTTATTTTTTTACCTTTAGCAATTCCTGTTATTTCAAACAGGAAATTAATAGCTGAGGCCAGGCGCAGTGGCTCACGCCTGTAATCCCAGAAGTTTTGGAGGCCGAGGTGGGTGGATCACCTGAGGTCAGGAGATAGGGACCATCCTGGCCAACATGGTGAACCCCGTCTCTACTAAAGATACAAAAATTAGCTGGCCGTGGTGGCACGCGCCTGTAATCCCAGCTACTCTGGAGGCTGAGGAAGGAGAATCACTTGAATCTGGGAAGTAGAGGTTGCAGTGAGCCTAGTTGCGCCACTGCACTCCAGCCTGGGTGAGACAGAGATTTCGTCTCAAAAAAAAAAAAAAAAATGAAAAATATGCTGCTCTAAAATACACACACACACTTTCTCTCTGTCTCTTTCTTTCTCTCTCTCTCTCTCTAGAGAGCCATTAAGCTAGAGTCAATGTTGCAAAATGATCACAATAGCTGAATTTAGGTGATGAGCATAAGAGTGCTTATTGTACTGTCCTCTTCCACCTTTCTGCAGTTTAGGAATTTTTTCTAAATTGCAAAGTTGTCAACGATTTGAGCTATTGACATGATTGAATCAAGTACATCTGAAGAACCAGCGTTCCAGGACAAGTCGGAGTGCTGCTGCCCTGGCTCTCACCACTTCCCTTCTCGTTCCTCCTCCATCACTGCCACAGCACAGCCATTCTTTGTGCGTTGTATCTAATAAGGCAGAATGATGAACAGAATGCCAACTCAATACAGAGGCTTATACTACAAATTCACATAACCTCAGAATTAGAATATTTTATCATATATTAGAAATCACAGCAACTTCTACATAGCTAGCATGCCTAACAGACATGTTCCCAATTATTGCATTTTTTACATTATTCTTCTCTTATTTGGCACTTCCTAATTACATCCTGTGTATTATCCACATGCTATCTGTTCACTCCACAATTTTCACCTGTATCCAAATAGACAAAGACACATGATCAAACTCTTCACATTTCTTTGCTTTACTCTTTAGTATCCTGCTGCAGCCTGTCATTTTTTATAACCAGCATTAACAATTCTTGTAGCTGAAAGGTAATGAATTCCGAAAACAGAAGTATCTCAAAGCGGGAAGCCTTGACTCATCTATGGTTTTGAATCTTGTGTTCAATGGTAATTTCTATTACATCAAATTTACTTTGTTTACAAATTGCACTAAGGTGTTTAAAATCAAAGACTTTTATCTTGGTTTTAATATGTCCACAAAATACGGGTATGTTTGTGTGTGTGCACATACAAGTATGTTATAGTTGTACTTTATATTTTTTATTTCTGAGATTTTACTTTATTTGCATTTTTATTTAGGTCTGAGATTCAGCCTCTTCTGTTGCCTGTAACCTGAGGTTAGGATTGTGTCTATTTCTTTGTGCCTCTTACTTCCTTCCAATCCCTTTCCTATCTCCTGGCTACGGTGCCACGAATGTGATGGAAAGCAGTGGACCCACTGAATTACTCCAGGTTTTAAGTGAATACCCTGAACAAGCTAGGGCGGCTGAGCAGAAATGGATAACTGAATGTTCTAATCAAATAAAATGACAACAAAGCAGGTTTAGACCATTTTTCATGAATGAGTTGATTCCTATCCTGCATGGTAATTAGATATGTATAGTAAGCCACTCAGATACGTGCCAGAGATTTTTATTTCATTTCCAACTGAAACGGGTGAAAGGAGATTTTTCATAAGGTAGAGTTTTTCTCCCTTTTAAAATTCCCTCTTTCTAGGTTGAATGAGTGACTAAAAAATAAAAAAAAAACTAAAAACATAAATTCCTCCTTTCTTGCTTTTTTTTTTTTTTTGCTTCCATGATAACTTCCAGTTAAAAAGTACTAACAATTTCAATTTCAAGTAGTTGGATTGCTAAACTACCTTGTTTGGGGGCAAATTTGCAGAGCTACTTCTGGTCCCCCACTATACTTTGGTGTTGACCCTGACCCTTGGCATCATCTCTGAGTGTGGATGGGGCCACCTCACTTTGGTCCTCATTTCTATTGATGTGTGGAGTCTCTCGGTTGCTAGGGAAAAGATGGGAAAAGAGCAGGAGTGCAGGGATCTTCTGGGAATGGTGGTACTGGATAGTTTGAGTTTAAAAGTTACTGCAACATGTTGAATAAACTGAAATGGCTCCAGTCAAAACTGGTTGTTGGGAAAGGACAAAGGGACATTGGAGCAAAAACTGGACTTGAGGTGGAGAGAGTGGGGAAAGGACGGAATAGCCATATTGGTTACGTGCCTTTACGTGGGTCTAGGATGTTATATATAAGCCCTGGCTCTTGTTATTCTGTGGCCTGATTTTGGAATCCTCCTGAGTCAGTCTAGTCACCACAGGCATGACTCTGAGAAAGTGATTGCAGTGTGTAAGCTAAAGATCTGTGCCACTAAAGAGGTTATGATTAAAACTCAGATGTCCTCTGGCTTGGAGCTTTTATCAGTGAGTAAAGCTAGGGGGAAAGGGCATCTTTTTTCTTTGAATCTTGAGAAACTCCTGTAGGACCAGCAGCAGTGGTTTTTTGCTCCCGTTACCATATTGTTTCTCATGATGGTAAGGACCTTGCACTGAGTTATCCACCAGTCTGGGCAAAGGCACTCATAGAGCAACAGCAACATTTACAGTAGCAGTGGATGGTGGTGCCCTTTCAATCCACAGACAAGATTTTCTGGGCTGGGTGCGGTGGCTCGTGCCCATAATCCCAGCACTTTGGGAGGTCAAGGCGGATGGATCACCTGAGGTCAGGAGTGCAAGATCAGCCTGACCAACATGGAGAATCCCCGTCTTTACTTAAAAAAAAAAATACAAAATTAGCCAGGTGTGGTGGCGCATGCCTGTAATCCCAGCTACTAAGGGAGGCTGAGTCAGGAGAATCTCTGGAACCTGGGAGGTGGAGGTTGCAGTGAGCTGAGATTGCACCATTGCACTCCAGCCTGGGCAACAAGAGCAAAACTCTTATATCAAAAAAAAAAAAAAAAAAAAAAAAGATTTTCTGGCCTGGTTACTCATTGGTGAGGTGATAGATACCAAAACATCACTTTGAGCTGAGTAAGCACTGGGATACTTTGACTTACCATTCAAGAGAGAGAAGGTAAGGAAGAATATACTCCTTACCCAGATCAGATGGAAAATATAGACTTGTGTAAGCAGTATGGAGGTATTGACAAGTGCTCCTTAACAGAGCGTGAAAAGCTTGACAGGCATTCGGAGATTTGACCTCTGAGCATATATATTATTGTAATAGTTCCAATAACCCAGGTTAAAAAAGAATAAATCTGTGCAAGAATAATATTTTTGCAATAACTTTCAAAAATAAATGATGTATAAAACTTTTGTAAATTCTCATCCTATGATTTCATCCTGATTTGAATAAGTAGCAAAAAAAAAAATTAATGAGCAAGTACAAGTTTATGGGATTGTAAGCAGGGATTTCCCTCCCTCTTCCTAGCATAAATCTCTGAACAGAGGAAATACTTCTTTGACCATTATTCTGTTTCCCTAAACTTCCTTGGAGAATTCCTGATTATTCTTGTGGCTTACTAGAGTGAGGACTCCAGAAATGGTGAGATTTTAATAATTTAATGAATGCATCACTCCAGGAGCCTATTTTGGGGGATATTTGTTGGTTGTTTCCCCATCACATGCCTTATCTTCTCCTGGTGAGTTTGCTGACTCTCATTTTGGCTTTATGGATTGGGTGACCTTGACCCCCTTCAAGTTCTAGGTTCTTGATTGGTTCTTGATTGGCTTCAGTAAATTGGGTTATCCTAACCCTGAGCCCACAGTGGCTGGTTCAAGGACAGGCACGTAATCCAGTCAGCGCCAATGAGATTTGAAGACACGTTTCCTGGAGCACCTCAGTATTTTTTTCCCTGTGGAATCCATCCCAAAAGATTCTCATTCCCAGTTCCCAAAGATGAGGAAAGCTGGCCCTGAGAACAACTGGCAGCCACCCTGGGACCATGTGGAGAGGGTCTGCCTAGAATCAGATCCAAAAGCACTGATGTTGTCCCAGAAAACAGACAGGGGAAAACTGGATCCTGAATAGATTCAAACGTTGAATTAAGCACTGAAATATTTTTCAAACTATGATGTAAGCCCATTTTAATTGGATTTTCTTTTATTTGTACTGTAAAGGGTCTGAAGTGATATAGAGACAAAATGATTCCTAGACTCGAGAAAAGAACTCTTAACTGTAGTTTTGCTAGTGGTCACAATATATCTAAAGGAAAGAAATCATGGTCACAAGGAATGCGGTCAGTATACCCATGGCTTAGGGTTGGAAGGAAAAGTGGCAATTCTTTTTAAGAGATAGTGCATCTGTGCAAAAGGACATCTTACATTCTCTGTTGAGGGGTTGGCCTATGGTTGTGCTTTCCCAGAGCTCAGATAAAACATACCCCCAAACCACTTTACCTTTATTGTTAGACTTAACAAGATCGCAGAGCAAAATTATGATGAATAATTCAGGTTTTAGAAGCCCTGGTATGGTGAGGGTAGGGTGTCTTAAGTAAAAACTGAAGCATTATGGTCATTAAAAAGTCATAGATCCTATTTTTGATTAGCTTTTTACTTTATGTACCATTTGGTGGGTATATGTTAACTGGTGTGGGTACTTAGTTCTTAGTTAGCAAGTGGCTGAGGGTACATTAAGAAAATCCAGTATGAAAAGCTGGGGATTAGACATTAAAACATGGTACCTCAATAGAGGTGCAGGCAAAGATATCCTGCCTGACTTCCTCAGGGGAGTACCTTAACTCTACTTTTTGTGACTCTGTTTAGAATTCACGATATGCTTCAAAGGGAAGAATAAAAATATATTTATGTGTGTCTCTAACAGAAGACATATGATATGACCTCACAGGCATGAACCCTCAATGTAAAGTATGGCAGATGTGTTATACAAGGTTGATTATTTCATCAAAGATGCTATGGAAATTATTAAGCATGTGAGTCTCTTCAGACTTCAGGCAATGCAGGCACAAAATGATAAAGAAAAAGTGTCTTTTCTCTTTAGAAAACAAAAAAGTTTGAAATGATAAATACTAGTTATAAATAAGTAATAAAAACTGTCAGTGGAAAAGCACATATCTAGAATCATATTCTCCTGCTCCAACTGTCAATGTAACTCTCACTGGTTTAATTTTAAAATTCATTAAAAGTACTGTTTTCTTAGCTTAGGCATTACCATCTGGAATAAAGTTTGTTCTGGTATGGGATAAAAGAAAAACTTTTTATTATTGAAAAGTTAAATTGAGTATTTCTAAGTCCAGAGTTTCATTCTTAAAAAAATAAATTAAGACTCGAGATTTTTCTGGTTAAAGCAGTTATTTTCAAGTCAGGTATTTAAAGTCCTCAGTATAAATTTTCTAACATTAAATTTTACTTTATAATGAAAGTAGTACATGCAATTATTGAAATTTTCTAGGCAACAAACGCTCCCTGACAAGATACTGAATATCCATGGGACAAGGAATTTCCAAACTAAAGTCTTAACCTACACCTAAATGAGACCAGCTATTCTTTACGTCCCTATGCAAAAGCCTGTGGAAGGCTTTTCCAAGTGATGGTTGGTCACAGGGCACTTGGATCAGAATAACTGGGGAGACTTCCATTTCTAGTTAGGATGGACAAAATCACAGGAGACAATTGCTTCTATGCTATTAAGAACAAGCTAAACAGGCTGCAAGCTACAAAATCCTAGTTTAAGAAGTCAATTAGAGAGTTCAGGACAGAAATAGACCTAAATAAACTAAAATATAGAAAGTGGTAAGTCTTTCCTAGGAGCTGAGAGGCATTCCTGTTTTTCATATCTGGCAGAGTGGTGAGGGTGGGAGGAATCCATCATAGATGGGGTAAGAAAAAACCAGTAGAATTCTTAACAAATTTTTAATAGCATGTTTGGGCTGATAAGATACATTCTGTATCTTACATACATACAATCTGAGGAGCCCAAGACATAATTTGAGCCTGCACATACCCACCATCTCTTCCCAATTTTCTCTCACTGAGTGGATCAGGGTTGTGTGCCAAATGCTGGGGCAGGTAAGAGTGCTGAGATAAAACCTCTCCAGAGACTCTTGAGATATCACTATAGACACTTGAATAATAAAAGGATGTTATGAACAACTTTATGCAATAACTTTAATAAATAAGATAAAATTGAAATCTTTGAAAAAATACAACATATCAAAATTGACAGGAGACAAAGTAGAAAATCTAAATAGCCCTGCATATCATCTGTTAAAGTCATAATACAGTCATATATTGAAGTCATAATAGAGAACCTCCCCTAAAACAAACTCCAGGCCCAGATGTCTTCACTGGTGAATTCTAGCAAACATTTAGGAATAAATATTACCAATATTTCGTAAGCTCTTTCAGAAAATAAAGGATGATAAAATACTTCCCAATTCATTTGATGAGGTCATCATAACTCTGTTGCCAAAACACAAAAGAGGTATTAAAAATATTATAGACCAATATCTCTCTTGAACATAGATGCAAAAATCCTGAAGAAATTACTAATGAATCAAAAATACCCACATAGTACATTGTGACCAAGTGGAACGTATCCCCATAATGCAGTATTAATTTAACATTTGTATTCATTTTTTCTCACATTGCTATAAATAACTACCTGAGACTGGGTAATTTATAAAGAAAAGAGGTGTTATTGGCTCATGGTTCTGCAGGCTATACAGGAAGAATGGCTGGAGGCCTCAGGAAACTTATAATCATAGTGGAAGGCAAAGGGGAAGCATGCATGTCTTCATACAGTGGGAGCAGGAGAGAGAGTGAAGGGGGAAGTGCTACATACTTTTAAGCAACCAGATTTCATGAGAACTTACTCGCTATCACAAAACACAAGGGAGAAATCCACCCCCATGACCCAATCACCTCCCACCAGGTTCCTCCCCCAACATTGGGAATTACAAGTTGACAGAAGATTTGAGTGGGGACACAGAGCCAAGCCATATCAACATTCAAAAGTCAAACAGTGAAATTCACCAAAATAACACAATAAAGGAGAAAAATTATATGATTCAACAGATGGAGGAAGAAGCATTTGAGAAAATGCAAGTTCATTCATGAAAAAGAATTAACCTATGAGCAAATCAGAGATTGAAAGGAACTTTTTCTATCTGATAAAGAACACTGACAACCCCTGAAAAACCAGTAGTAAAATTTATACTGAAACATTAAACTCTTCCTCTAATATCAAGAAGAAGACAAGACATGTGTTCTTCTTAACACTGTACTGTAATTCCTGGACAGTAGTAAAGAAAAGGCAATCAATGACATAGAGTTTGGAAAGGAAAAAAATAAAAATAGTCGGGCGTGGTGGCTCATGGCTGTAATCCCAGCACATTGGGAGGCCAAGGTGGGCGGATCACCTGAGGTTGGGAGTTCGAGACCAGCCTGACTAACATGGAGAAACCCCGTCTCTACTAAAAACACAAAATTAGCTGGGTGTGGTGACACATGTCTGTAATCCCAGCTACACGGAAGACTGAGGCAGGAGAATCACTTGAATCTGGGAGGTGGAGGTTGCAGTGAGCCTAGATTGCACCATTGCACTCCAGCCTGGACAACAAGATCAAAACTCTGTCTCAAAAAAAAAAAGTATATATATATATATATGTGTGTGTGTGTGTGTGTGTGTGTGTATATATATAATTTGATTTATATATTATTTGATATATATATTATTTGAAGATTACATGATGTGTACCTATAAATCTCAATGGAATTTATAATCACACACACAACTACTAGAAGTAGTAAATATTTACCATTTAGCAAGGTCATAGGATACAAGATCAAAATACAACACTAATTCTAAGTACCAAAAATAAATAATTTGAAAATGAGAGTAAAAATATCATTTACAGTAGTATGAAAAACCAACACCTGGGAATAAAGCTTAAAACAATCTTTGAGATCTGTCCTGTGGCTGGAGTAACAAATTACGACAAACTGATGGTGTAGAACAATATACATTTAGTCTCACTGTTCTAGAGGCTGGACATCTAAATTTGTATTACTCAGCCAAACCCAAGGTGTTAGCAGGGCAGTGCTCCCTTTAAAGGCTCTGGGTGAGAATACTTTCCTTACCTCTTTGAGCTTCTGGTGGCAGCCAGCATTCCTTGGCTTATAGCCATATCCCTCCAATCTTTAGTGGCAATATCTTTAAATCTGCCTCTTAGTTGTCTTCACATTGCCTTTTCTTCTGAGGTTGTATAATCTCCCTCTACCTCACACTTACAAGGATACATGTGATTGCATTTAGGGTCCACCTGAATAATCCAGGACATAACTCCATCACATCTACAGTATCCTTATTTTTTTTTCCTTTGCTATACAAGGTAACATTCACGGGTTCCAAGAATTAGGTAGGATCTGATGTTTTTAGGGGCCATTGTTCAGCCATGTGACACCTGTGGATTTTAACAAAATACCTATTAGAAATAGTTAGTATTTAGCAAGATCATCAGATACAAGACCAAAAATCAATGAAAATCAATTATATTTTTAAATGCTAGCAATAAATAACTTGAAAATGAAAGTTATTTCATTAATGCTACATTTTCAGTAGCATTAAAAAAATTCAATACCTAGGAATAAAGCTAACACAATGTGTTCAAGACCTATTCACTGAAAACTAAAATATTGATGAGAATAGTTAAAAATAACCTAACTAAATGTAGAAATACATCATATATATTACTTGTAAGACTCAGTATTATTAAGATACAGATTCAATGTCATCTCAAATTCTCAGCAAAATTGTTTAGGAAATTGACAAGATGATTCTAAAATTTATATGGAAATGCAAAGGATGTAATGTAGCCAAACAATTTTGGAAAAGGAAAAAAAGTTGAAGCCTTAAAATGATCTAACTTGTTGTAAAGCTATAGCAGTCAACATGGTGTAGGATTTATGTAAAGATAAATAAATAGATTAATGGAACAGAATAGAGTTCAGACAGAAACCTTTACCTGTATTGCCAAGTGATTGTCAATAAAGCTGTTAAGTCAGTTAGGAAAGCAATGTATTTTTATGAATGATGCTAGAACAACAGGATATACATATGAAAAAAATTGAAATCTGACTCACTCAGTATACAAAGAAGTGATTAAAAGATCGCAGACCTAAATGTAAAAATTATGATCTAAATCTTTTTGAAGAAAACATAAAAATATATGCTTGTGACTTCAGGGTAGGTAAAGATTTATTAGAGATGACACAAACAAATCCCACAAATTACTAAAAGAAAACATTATCAAAATCAAAAGTTTCTGGGCCAGGCATGGTGGCTCACATCTGTAATCCCAGCACTTTGTGAGGCCAAGGCAGGAGGATTGCTTGAGGCAATCTAGAATCTAGAATATATTTAGAACTTCTATACATAGAAGACAAACAATCCAACAAAAAGATAGGCAGTCTTGTACAGACATTTTCTGAATGAAGATAATAGAGTGTGCTCAAATCACAGTTATCAGGAAATGCAAATTACACCAAAATAAACTGCTATTTTACACTTATTATGATAGCCAAACTTAAAAAGATGCTAATACAAAATGTTAGGGGAAATGTAAAGCAACTGGAACTCTCATACACTACTGGTGTCAGGGTAAAATGATACAACTACTTTGGAGAACGGTTTGGCAGTATAAAGTGAAAAACACATCCATCTCTGACTCAGTAATTCTATTCCTAGTCATATAAAACAAGATAAATGACAATGTATGTGCACAAAAGTACATATATACAAATGTTCATAGACGTCTTATTCATCAGAGCTTCAAATTGCAAATGTCTAGGAACTGAAGAATGGATAAACTAGCATACAATGAAATGATATTTAGTTATAAAAAGAAACCTTTCAATGGTAGATGCTACAATGCAAATGAATCTCAAAATCATTGTGAATGATAGAAGGCAGACACACAAGAGAGAGCATATTATATGATTCAATTTATATGAAGTTAGAAAGCAGTAAAAACAAATCTGTGGTGAGGGAAATCAGAGTACTTCTCATTTAGGGTGAGGGAAAATGGAATGGAGAGGATTATCAGGAAACTTTCTAAGAGGTGAAAATGTTTTACAGCTTCTTTTAAGTGATGGCTACATGGATACAACCACTGTCAAAACTAATCGAACTGAACATTTAAGATCTATATATTTTAGTCCATATAAATTATATCTCAATTTAAAAATAAGATACCATTGAGAAGTTTATTATGCAGATTCTTAGGTCCCATGCCAGGTAGACTAAATTAGAATATTCAGACTAAATTAAATTCTGCAAACCACTACAAAAGGTATTTGACACAAAGCAGGAATTCCGTTTAGGTAAATTTATATAGAAAGGGAAAGGGACTTTATTTTTCAGTAGACATGGAAAGTGACTTACCTTTTCACAAAGGTGGAGAATAATAAGTAGCATCTGTTCATGATTATCTAACTCTTTCTGTCCCGTGGTAGAAAGGAGAATACATTCTAGGGAACTAAGGATCCATTTTCTTAAGGGAACAAGAATATGAATGAGTGGTGATTTTGTAAGACTGAAATGTTAAGAGGTATTAGACTTAGTGGCACTCTGGGTTAAATTTAATTTTGTGGGCTGGCCTAGGGACCTAATCAACATTTATCCTAATTGCTAGTTTGAGACATTGTATTCTGAGTTCCCAGTAATTGACTTACAAATGAACTTGGGAAACACTGCTAGCTTATAAATTGAGGACAGTCTGTACAAAAAAAAAAAAAAAAAACAAAAAACAAAAAACAAATAAAAAAACGCAAAAAACTTTTTACATGACAATTGAGAGAGAAAGAAGAATATGGTAAAGAATATAAATGTGGGAACTAAGATAAATTAATCTTTTGCAGTGTTTGTAAGGTAAATGTCATCAACAACAGTAACACTGTAGCCCCTGTACTGCTAATACTCCATAAACTATCCTTGTGAGCTCTCTTTACCCCTTCAAGGAAGCAAAACATGAGCCTAGGTATTTTCGTTTTTACTCAGAATTGCAGTGAGCTGCTCAAACTCCCATATAATTGCAATTTCATTCCATTCTCTTTTCAGGTATGCAATGAGCAGAAGGTTACAGATAGAAAACTTGGGCCCAAGCTGTGAGCACTAGGACTTGATGCACGAGTTTTCCCTCTAGGAGGAATTTTCAGTTTTGGGTTTCCCTTAAAGAATTTCACATAGGGCCGGGTGCAGTGGCTCATGCCTGTAATCCCAGCACTTTGGGAGGCTGAGGTGGGCGGATCACGAGGTCAGGAGATGGAGACCATCCTGGCCAACATGGTGAAATCCCGTCTCTACTAAAAGTATAAAAATTAGCTGGGCGTGGTGGCATGTGCCTGTAATCCCAGCTACTCACGAGGTTGGGGCAGGAGAATCGCTTGAACCAGGGAGTCGGAGGTTGCAGTGAGCTGAGATTGCTCCATTGCACTCCAGCCTGGTGACAGAGCGAGACGCCGTATGAAAAAAAAAAAAAAAAGAATTTCACATAGAAAGCCATCAGCACCCCGTACAGTAGGAGCATGAAGCTGTGAGGAGCATGAACAGTGAGGCAAGCTTTGTAGAACAGATGTGAAAGAAGATATTGTGGAAGAATCAGCAGAGCTGCTGTATTGGCAGAACGAAAGCACAAGGATGCCAGCAGGTGTCTATGAGCTCAGATATCTGGGAAATGACTCCAAAAACTAAAAGAGGTGTGCAAGGAAAGAAACTTCCAGGAATTTTCTTCCTTTGAAAGGATGTGATTTGACTGTGGTTGGCTATTTTTGTAAGTTTGTTCCCAGACTGAACCAAGGGTCAGGCTGCTTATTCTCTTGGTTCAGTAATGAGATGCAGAGGAACTGGGAAAGAAGAGAGTTTATTTCTGTAACCAGGTATAGGGAGAATGTTGAGGAAATATTGCCAGACCAACTCAAAATTACAGTTTTCCAGTGCTGATATACCTTCTAAGCTATATGTCTACGTGTAAGTGTGCATTCACCTAAAGATATAAGTGATTAATTTCTTCTAATCTATAATTAAGGTCTGAGTCCTGGAGATCTTCCTCTGGAGCCTCAGTAAATTTACTTAATTTAGATGGGTCCAGGTGCTGGAGGTAATTACTCTTATCTTGTGTCCCACTAAGTTATAGACATCTGGGGAGTTCCTTTAGACCCTGCAATAAAACTTGTTTAAACCTAAATGGGTCCTGGTATGGGGAGTGTGAGCATTCCTTCCTTATCTTGTCATGCTCCAAGACCCAGAAAGGCCTGGACAAGACTCTTAGTGGACCTTTATTGGTTGTTCCAGCCTATGTGTAAGGGTACCGGCTTTCTCAGCCTTTAATATTTAACCTAACCATTTAGTCAGTGCTGAAACATTTGTTTCGGAGGCCTGCCTTTTCAGCTTTTGTGAGACCTGGCCTGCCAGAAGTTCATTAACCCTCCAGGCCATTCTCCACACTCCTGCTAGATGATGCTTCAAGACACAGGTAAGACTACATGACCCCTCTGTCTAACTAGAAAACTTTGGCCCCAAGCCATGGGCACTCACTGGCTAAATACAGGCAGACTTCTTAGAGGTTAAGAGTGTGAGTTCTGTGAGCATAATGACAGAGCAGGAGATATCAGCCTTCTTTGCCCCAGACACGAAAAAACAATGAGACAGCTATTTGTGAATGAAAATAGCCCCAGGAGGGCTCAAGAGTCCAATTAAGAAGCTACAGCAACACAGTAGAGCAAAAAAGGAGAATAAAAAAAAGTAGAGCAAAAAGCTGCAGACTCCTTGCAGCTTTCACAATAAAGTATCCATCTCATAGTGTTAGTTGGTTCTAATCCTGGTGGCCTGTTCTGCAGAGTACACCAGCATTCAATGCCACCTTGTCTACTCTGGAGAGGGAGATGCTGCTGTGCCTGGCTTGGAATGAGCTGTTGTGCCACCCTGAGACCAAGGCAGCCACCCACAGCCCCAACTCCATGCAAGCTCTGAACCCTAGAGCTATGGCTATTCTGTGAGTGACTGTACATTGGATGTCAGCTCTGCAGCTGCTCTCATGTGCCCATGCTCCAGATCTTACTCTGAGGTTGCTCCATGTGTGCCCACATCACGGGCACTGGAGCCACTGCCACTGTAAGCTATCCAGAACCCCAGACTCTGAAGATGCTGTCACATCGTGAGTGCCTGTGCTATGGACTCCAGCTCTGTGGCTGCTCCACAAGCAACTGTGCATTAGACATTATTGCTGCTACTACTAGGAGGGTGCCCACAAGCCATACCCAATGCCAAGATGGATCCTGTCAGCCATGACATCCCCCTTGGGTAAAAAAGAGATCAAGAGTTTCCTAGCAGCCTTATCCACCAAAGACCCCAACAGTCCTTGTTGCCACTGTGGACACCCACAGTGTCCTTAGTCATTGAATTCTCCTGCAATATTTGCTAATGCTGACCTCACTTAGTGGGATATTCATGGAGACTACTCCATCATGATAGGCATTCCCCCAAACCAGAACTGCCACACCCTACCCAGTTGGCATGCTTGCACCTACCTACAGGTGAATGTCTCTCCGCTCCAAAACCAGTCTATAAAGTTTGGAATAGGTAAATGTACCATCACGTGCTTAAACATTGATGCAACACTACAGGAAATACAACAAATCAAGAAAACATGACATCACCAAAGAAACATAATTATTTTCCAGTAACCAGCCCCAAAGAAATAAAAATCTATAAATTGCCAGTAAAGGAATTTAAAATAATTGTTGTAAAGACACTCAGTGAGCTATAAGATAGCAGGTATAGAAAACTCAGTGAAATTAGAAAAACAATATACAAACAAAACTAGAAGTGCAACAGTGAGATGGAAGTTATAACAAAAGAACCAGACAGAAATTTTGGAACTGCTAAATACAATGACTGAAATGAAAAATGCAGTAAAGAGCCTCAACAGTACACTTAATCAAGCAGCAGAAAGAATCTATGAATTTGAAAGCAGGTCAGAGGAGAAAAAAAAAGAGGAAAGAAAAAAGTGAAGAAAGCCAAACTGAGTTATGGGACACTATCAACACTATCAAGTGAAACATGGCATTTCCCAGATGGGAAAGAGAGAGAAAGGGAGAGAGAAAGAAAGTATTTAAAGTAATAATGGCTGAAAATTTCTCAAATCTGGAGAGAGATGCAGACATTAAAGTCCATGAAGCTCGTAGGTTTCTATACAGAATGAACTGTCTCAAAGGTAAATTAAAAAATCAGTCTCACTTACAAAAGGAGCAAAAACAATAAAAGACTAAGGTATAAATTTCACCAAGATAATGAAAGATCTGCACACTGAAAACTAGAAGTCATTGATGAATACAATTGAAGTAGTTAAATAAATGGAAAGATACCTTGTGTTCATGAACTGGAAGAATTAATATTGTTAAAATTGTCCATACTATCTGAAGCAATCCACAGATTGAATACAATCCTTATGAAAATTCCAATGACATTTTTCACAAAATGGTAAAAAATGATTCTACGTTCTTATGGAACCACAAAGAACGCTGAATAGCCAAAAGCAACCACAAGTGAAAAGAACAAATCTGGAGGCATTACATTACTTGACTTCAAAATATATTACAAAGCCATAGTAATCAAAGCAGCATAATACCAGCACAAAAACAGATATAAAGGCCAATGGAACAGAATAGAGAGCCCAGAAATAAATCCATGCATTTACAGTCAACTGATCTTCAACAAAGGTGTCAAGCATATAGAATGGCAAAAGGATAGTCTCTTCAATAAATGGTGTTGGGAAAATGGATATCATCAATGCAAAAAAGTGAAACTGGACCTCTATCTTACACCATTTACAAAAATTAACTAAAAATGGAATAAAGACTTAAATATAAGATCAGAAATCGTAAAACTCTTAGAAGAAAATGTAGGGGAAAATTTTGACATTGATCTTGGCAATGATTTTTTATGACACCAAAAGCACAGGCAACAAAGCAAAAATAAACAAATAGGACAACATCAAACTAAAAATCTTCTGTGTAGCAAAGGAAACGATCAATAAAATGAAAAAGCAACCTACAGAATGGGAAAAAAATAACTGCAAATATATCTGATAAGGTGTTACTATCTAAAATATGTGAGGAACACATACAATTCAATAGCATCAAAACAAATAATCTGGTTAAAAATATACAAAAGACCTAAATAAACATTTTTCCAAAGATACACAAATGGCTAATAGGTACATGAAAGGGTACTCATGATCACTAATTATCAGGAAAATATAAATCAAAGCTATGATGAGATATCACCTTATACCTATTAGGATGGCTATCATCAAAAAGACAAAAGGTAACAAAGGTTGGCAAGGATATGGACAAAAAGGGAACCCTTGTACACTGTTGGTGTGAATGTAAATTGATACAGCCATTATGAAAAACAGTATAAAGTTTCCTCAAAAAATTAAAAATAGAATTACCATATGATCCATTATCACCACTTATGAGTATATGTATATGTGTGTATACACACATATACATACACACACACACACACACACGTACATTAGAATATTATTCAGCCATAAGAAGAAGGAAATTGTGCCACTGACAACAACATGAATCCACCTGGAAGGCATTATGCTAAGTGAAATATGCTAGGCACAGAAAGACAAATACCATATGGCATTATTCATACGTAGAATCTAAACAAACAAACAAAAAGACAAACACAAAAACGAGAGTAGAGTGGCAGTTGCCAGAACAGAAATGGGGAGCTGGGCATGTGGTTGGTGGAGGAAAAAGGGAAAATGTTGATCAAAGGGGGCAAAATTTCAGTTATAAGTTATATAATAAGTTTTGAGGATCTAATGTATAGCATGGTTACCATTGTCACTTTGGGAGGCCAAGGCAGGTGGATCACAAGGTCAGGAGATCGAGACCATCCTGGCTAACGTGGTGAAACCCCGTCTCTACTAAAAATACAAAAAATTAGCCGGGCGTGGTGGCAGGCACCTGTAGTCCTAGCTACTCGGGAGGCTGAGGCAGGAGAATGGCGTGAACCTGGGAGGCGGAGCTTGCAGTGAGCAGAGATCGCGCCACTGCAGTCCAGCCTGGGCGACAGAGCAAGACTCCGTCTCAAAAAAAAAAACCAAAAAAAAAAAAAAAACTGCATTGTATTCCTGAAATTTGCTAAGAGAGTAGGTCTTGCATTCACACCCAAAAAATTGAAAAAAATATAACTATGTGAGGTAGTGTTGTGTTAATTGACTTCTCTTAATTATTTCATAATATGTAAGTATATGAAATCATCACATTGTGCACTTCAAATATATGCACTTATGTTTTTGTCCATTATACCTCAATAAAGCTGAAAGAAACTAATGAATAATGACAAAAAAAGAGGGTGAGCTCTAGGCTCAGGCACCAACACCACCACTTACTAGTTCTGTAACTTTTGTCATATTAACATCCTCAACCCCATGCCTTAATTTTCTCTCTGTAAAATTGATTTAATGTTTTCTACAACAAAAGACTGTCATGAAGAATAAGAAAATGATGTGGAAAGTATCGGAGTTTTTCAAAAGGTAGAAATCCTAAAAATTAACTCCTTAACACAGTCTTGACACCCCTCCATTACTTGGCCCCACTTCCATCTTCAGTTCCATAAACTGCACCCTAGGTTCCAGCCTACAGAGCTACAGATAGTTACTGAATATTTAAGGTTGCTTCAGAACTCTAAGTCTCAATTCGTGCTTTCTTCCCTTCATGTCTTTCCTGAACCCTATGCACACATTTTATTAGAGCATCTACTTTATTGCTCTCATTCATTTACTTCTCTGCCCATCTGTAATAGATTGTGAGCTCTGCAGGAACAGAGGCTCTGCCTGAGTTGTCTTAGTCCAGGCTCAGAGGCAGTATAATTTATTAGCGGCAGTAGGGGAAGTTAGGGTAGCAGTGGTAGTATTAATAATACAGTCGTTCCTCAGCATTGGTGGGTAATTGATTTCAGGACTCCTTGAAGGATAACGACATCGATGAGATCATGGCAGACAGAAGGCAGGACTACATTGCATCTCTGGATAGAGCAGCATGTGGTGGCTTGCATTGTGAATCTGAGCTCCAGATTGACTGCAAGAACAAACCAGCAATCCTGAGAGGACCCACAGACCCTCTGAAGGAAGTGAATTGCTCCTGCAGGACCTGAGAGACACCTCAAATACTATGAGTGTTGCAACTGCGGAAGTGGGAAAGGGAGAACCTCCTCTCCTGAACACACACCCCCACTGGAGAAACTGAAGGTCTGTTTGTGGGATAAGTTTCTGACCTTACCTGGAGCTGAGTCAATTTAGAGAGCCGAGTAAAATAACAGGGGTAGAGGAAGCAGCAGAAGTGCCCTGGAAGCTCGGTGGTTCCCCAAGCAGCCCATTCCAGCCTGGTACCACAAGGATCCATCAGGAGGGTGGCCAGAGGAACGGGATAAAATGCCATAGGGAGAAGGAAATCTCTAGCTGAACTTTATAACAATTTGAATGAAGTGAGAAGCCTCCTGGCCAGAACTTAGGGGAGGGTGCAAATCCGGTGTGCAGACTCCACAGGCTGGGGAAAAGCCAAGCCCTTTCCTTTTGCAGCTGGGAGGTGGACATCCTGGGACAAGTTTTCAAGCCCATCTCACCCACCGCCTGGAAACAGGCTCAGGGCTGTCAGGGGAGGACACGGTGGGAGTGAGACTGGCCCTTGGGTTTGCTTGGGAGCTGGGTGAGGCCCATGACTGCCAGCTTTCCCCACTTCCCTGACAACCTGCTTGACTCAGTAGAGGCAGCCATAATCCTCCTAGGTACACAACTCCAGTGACCTGGGAATCTCACCTCCATCTCCCGACAGCAGCCAAAGCAAAATCCACCCAAGGAGAGTCTGAGCTCAGACAGCCAAACACTGCCCCCACCTGATGGTCCTTCCTTACCCACCCTGGTAGCTGAAGACAAAGGGCATATAATCTTGGGAGTTCTAGGGCCCTGCCCACCACCAGTTCCTCTCCATAATACCACAGCTGATGCTCTCTGGAAAGTGCCACCTCCTGGCAGGAGGCCAACCAGCACAAAAATAGAGCATTAAGCCACCAAAGCTAAAAACCTTCATGGAATCCATTGTGCCCCTGCCGCCGCCACCTCCACGGGAACTCATGGTGATATCCATAGCTGAGAGACCCATACACGGTACACCACAGAACTCTGTGCAGACAACCCCCAGTACCAGCCTGGAGCCAGGTAGACTCACTGGGTGGCTAGACCCAAGAAGACAGACAACAATCACAGCAGTTCAGCTCACAGGAATCCATATCCTTAGGAAAAGGGTGAGAGTACTACATCAAGGGAACACCCCATGGGACAATAGAACCTGAACAACAGCCTTCAGCTCTAGACCTTCCCTCTGACAGAGCCCACCCAAATCAGAAGGAACCAGAAAACCAACCCTAGTAACATGACAAAATAAGGCTCTTTAACACCCCCAAAAAATCATACTAGTTCACCAGCAATGGATGCAAACCAAGAAGAAATACCTGATTTACCTGAAAAACAATTCAGGAGGTTAGTTATTAAGCTAATCAGGGAGGCACCAGAGAAAGGCAAAACCCAATGCAAGGAAACCCAAAAAACAATACAAGAAGTGAAGGGAGAAATATTCAAGGAAATAGATAGCTTAAAGAAAAAACAATAAAAAATTCAAGAAACTTTGCACACTTTTAGAAGTGAACTGCTTTGGAAAGTCTCAGCAATACAATTGAACTAGTAGAAGAAAGAAATTCAGAGCTCAAAGACAAAGTCTTTGAATGAACCCAGTCCAACAAAGACAAAGCAAAAAGAATAAGAAAATATGAACAAAGCCTCCGAGAAGTCTGGGATTATGTTAAATGACCAAACCTAAGAATAATTGGTGTTCCTGAGGGAGAAGAGAATTCTAAAAACTTGGAAAACATATTTGGGGGAATAACTGAGGAAAACTTCTCTGGCCTTGCTAGAGACGTAGACATCCAAATACAAGAAGCACAAAGAGCACCTAGGAAATTCATCTCAAAAAGATCATCGCCTAGGCACATTGTCATCAGGTTATCCGAAGTTAAGATGAAGGAAAGAATCTTAAGAGCTGTGAGACAGAAGCACCAGGTAACCTATAAAGGAAAATTGATCAGATTAACAGCAGACTTCTCAGCAGAAACCCTACAAGCTAGAAGAGATTGGGGCCCTATCTTCGGCCTCCTCAAACAAAACAATTTTCAGCCAAGAATTTGGTATCCAGCAAAACTAAGCATCATATATGAAGGAAAGATACAGTCTTTTTCAGACAAACGAATGCTGAGAGGATTCGCCATTACCAAGCCACCACTACAAGAACTGCCAAAAGGAGCTCTACATCTTGAAACAAATCCTGGGAACACTTCAAAATAGAACGTCTTTAAAGCATAAATCACACAGGACCTATAAAAAAAAATAAGTTAAAAAGCAAAAACCAAAAACAAAAAATCCAAAGTACACAGGCAACAAAGAGCATGATGAATGCAATGGTACCTCACATTTCAAGACTAACATTGAATGTAAATGGCCTTAATGCTCCATTTAAAAGATACAGAACTGCATAATAGATAAGAACTCACCAGCCAACTATCTGCTGCCTTCGGGAGAATCATGTAACACATAAGGACTCACATAAACTTAAAGCAAAGGGGTAGAAAAGGCATTTCATGCAAACGGACACCAAAAGCCAACAGGGGTAGTTATTCTTATATCAGACAAAACAAACTTTAAAACAACAGCAGTTAAAAGAGACAAAGAGGGACATTATATAATGGTAAAAGGCCTTGTGGAACAGGAAAATATCACAATCCTAAACATATATGCACCTAACACTGGAACTCCCAAATTTAAAAAACAATTACTAATAGACGTAAGAAGTGAGATAGACAGCAGCACAACAATAGCGGGGGACTTCATTACTCCACTGACAGCACTAGACAGGTCATCAAGACAGAAAGTCAACAAAGAAACAATGGATTTAAACTATACCTTGGAACAAATGGACTTAACAGATATTTACAGAACATTTCATTCAATAGCCACATAATACACGTTGTATTAAGTACCCTGAAGAGCCCAATAACAAGCAGCGACATTGAAATGGTAATTTTATTTTTTTTGGCTTGGTCATCCCCAGAGGATGCAGTTGTTTTTATTTATTTTTTTATTTATTTATTTTTAAATTTTATTTTATTATTATTATACTTTAAGTTTTAGGGTACATGTGCACAATGTGCAGGTTAGTTACGTATGAATACATGTGCCATGCTGGTGTGCTGCACCCATTAACTCGTCATTTAGCATTAGGTATATCTCCTAAAGCTATCCCTCCCCCCTCCCCCCACCCCACAACAGTCCCCAGAGTGTGATGTTCCCCTTCCTGTGTCCATTTGTTCTCATTGTTCAATTCCCACCTATGAGTGAGAACATGCAGTGTTTGCTTTTTTGTTCTTGCGATAGTTTACTGAGAATGATGATTTCCAATTTCATCCATATCCCTACAAAGGACATGAACTCATCATTTTTTATGGCTGCATAGTATTCCATGGTGTATATGTGCCACATTTTCTTAATCCAGTCTATCATTGTTGGACATTTGGGTGGGTTCCAAGTCTTTGCTATTGTGAATAGTGCCGCAGTAAACATATATGTGTGTGTGTGTCTTTATAGCAGCATGATTTATAGTCCTTTGGGTATATACCCAGTAATGGGATGGCTGGGTCAAATGGTATTTCTAGTTCTAGATCCCTGAGGAATCGCCACACTGACTTCCACAATGGTTGAACTAGTTTACAGTCCCACCAGCAGTCTAAAAGTGTTCCTATTTCTCCACATCCTCTCCAGCACCTGTTGTTTCCTGACTTTTAAATGATTGCCATTCTAACTGGTGTGAGATGGTATCTCATTGCGGTTTTGATTTGCATTTCTCTGATGGCCAGTGATGATGAGCATTTTTTCATGTGTCTTTTGGCTGCATAAATGTCTTCTTTTGAGAAGTGTCTGTTCATGTCCTTTGCCCATTTTTCATGGGGTTGTTTGTTTTTTTCTTGTAAATTTGTTTGAGTTCATTGTAGATTCTAGATATTAGCCGTTTGTCAGATGAGTAGGTTGTGAAAATTTTCTCCCATTTTGTAGGTTGCCTGTTCACTCTGATGGTAGTTTCTTTTGCTGTGCAGAAGCTCTTTAGTTTAATTAGATCCATTTGTCAATTTTGGCTTTTGTTGCCATTGCTTTTGGTGTTTTAGACATGAAGTCCTTTCCCATGCCTATGTTCTGAATGGTAATGCCTAGGTTTTCTTCTAGGGTTTTTATGATTTTAGGTCTAATGTTTAAGTCTTTAATCCATCTTGAATTAATTTTTGTATAAGATGTAAAGAAGGGATCCAGTTTCAGCTTTCTCCATATGGCTAGCCAGTTTTCCCAGCACCATTTATTAAATAGGGAATCCTTTCCCCATTGCTTGTTTTTCTCAGGTTTGTCAAAGATCAGATAGTTGTAGATATGCGGTGTTATTTCTGAGGGCTCTGTTCTGTTCCATTGATCTATATCTCTGTTTTGGTATGAGTACCATGCTGTTTTGGTTACTGTAGCCTTGTAGTGTAGTTTGAAGTCAGGTAGCATGATGCCTCCAGCTTTGTTCTTTTGGCTTAGGATTGACTTGGTGATGCGGGCTCTTTTTTGATTCCATATGAACTTTAAAGTAGTTTTTTCCAATTCTGTGAAGAAAGTCATTGGTAGCTTGATGGGGATGGCATTGAATCTATAAATTACCTTGGGCAGTATGGCCATTTTCACGATATTGATTCTTCCTACCCATGAGCATGGAACGTTCTTCCATTTCTTTGTATCCTCTTTTATTTCCTTGAGCAGTGGTTTGTAGTTCTCCTTGAAGAGGTCCTTCACGTCCCTTGTAAGTTGGATTCCTGGGTATTTTATTCTCTTTGAAGCAATTGTGAATGGGAGTTCACTCATGATTTGGCTCTCTGTTTGTCTGTTATTGGTGTATAAGAATGCTTGTGATTTTTGTACATTGATTTTGTATCCTGAGACTTTGCTGAAGTTGCTTATCAGCTTAAGGAGATTTTGGGCTGAGACAATGGGGTTTTCTAGATATACAATCATGTCATCTGCAAACAGGGACAATTAGACTTCCTATTTTCCTAATTGAATACCCTTTATTTCCTTCTCCTGCCTAATTGCCCTGGCCAGAACTTCCAACACTATGTTGAATAGGAGTGGTGAGAGAGGGCATCCCTGCCTTGTGCCAGTTTTCAAAGGGAATGCTTCCAGTTTTTGCCCATTCAGTATGATATTGGCTGTGGGTTTGTCATAGATAGCTCTTATTATTTGAGGTATGTCCCATCAATACCTAATTTATTGAGAGTTTTTAGCATGAAGGTTGTTGAATTTTGTCAAAGGCCTTTTCTGCATCTATTGAGATAATCATGTGTTTTTTGTCTTTGGTTCTGTTTATATGCTGGATTACATTTATTGATTTGTGTATATTGAACCAGCCTTGCCTCCCTGGGATGAAGCCCACTTGATCATGGTGGATAAGCTTTTTGATGTGCTGCTGGATTCGGTTTGCCAGTATTCTATTGAGGATTTTTGCATCAATGTTCATCAAGGATATTGGTCTAAAATTCTGTTTTTTGTTTGTGTCTCTGCCCGGCTTTGGTATCAGGATGATTCTGGCCTTATAAAATGAGTTAGGGAGGATTCCCTCTTTTTCTATTGATGGGAATAGTTTCAGAAGGAATGGTACCAGTTCCTCCTTGTACCTCTGGTAGAATTTGGCTGTGAATCCATCTGGTCCTGGACTCTTTTTGGTTGGTAAGCTTTTGATTATTGCCACAATTTCAGAGCATGTTATTGGTCTATTCAGAGATTCAACTTCTTCCTGGTTTAGTCTTGGGAGGGTGTATGTGTCGAGGAATTTATCCATTTCTTCTAGATTTTCTAGTTTATTTGGGTAGAGGTGTTTGTAGTATTCTCTGATGGTAGTTTGTATTTCTGTGGGATCGGTGGTGATATCCCCTTTATCATTTTTTATTGTGTCTATTTGATTCTTCTCTCTTTTTTTCTTTATTAGTCTTGCTAGCGGTCTATTAATTTTGTTGATCCTTTCAAAAAACCAGCTCCTGGATTCATTAATTTTTTGAAGGGTTTTTTGTGTCTCTATTTCCTTCAGTTCTGCTCTGATTTTAGTTATTTCTTGCCTTCTGCTAGCTTTTGAATGTGTTTGCTCTTGCTTTTCTAGTTCTTTTAATTGTGATGTTAGGGTGTCAATTTTGGATCTTTCCTGCTTTCTCTTGTGGGCATTTAGTGCTATAAATTTCCCTCTACACACTGCTTTAAATGTGTCCCAGAGATTCTGGTATGTTGTGTCTTTGTTCTCATTGGTTTCAAAGAACATCTTTATTTCTGCCTTCATTTCGTTATGTACCCAGTAGTCATTCAGGAGCAGGTTGTTCAGTTTCCATGTAGTTGAGCAGTTTTGAGTGAGTTTCTTAATCCTGAGTTCTAGTTTGATTGCACTGTGGTCTGAGAGACAGTTTGTTATAATGTCTGATCTTTTACATTTGCTGAGGAGAGCTTTACTTCCAAGTATGTGGTCAATTTTGGAATAGGTGTGGTGTGGTGCTGAAAAAAATGTATATTCTCTTGATTTGGGGTGGAGAGTTCTGTAGATATCTATTAGGTCCACTTGGTGCAGAGCTGAGTTCAATTCCTGGGTATCCTTGTGAACTTTATGTCTCGTTGATCTGTCTAATGTTGACAGTGGGGTGTTAAAGTCTCCCATTATTATTTTGTGGGAGTCTAAGTCTCTTTGTAGGTCACTGAGGACTTGCTTTATGAATCTGGGTGCTCCTGTATTGGGTGCATATATATTTAGGATAGTTAGCTCTTCTTGTTGAATTGATCCCTTTACCATTATGTAATGGCCTTCTTTGTCTCTTTTGATTTTTGTTGGTTTAAAGTCTGTTTCATCAGAGACTAGGATTGCAACGCCTGCCTTTTTTTGTTTTCCATTTGCTTGGTAGATCTTCCTCCATCCTTTTATTTTGAGCCTATGTGTGTCTCTGCACGTGGGATGGGTTTCCTGAATACAGCACACTGATGGGACTTGACTCTTTATCCAATTTGCCAGTCTGTGTCTTTTAATTGGAGCATTTAGTTCATTTACATTTAAAGTTAATATTGTTATGTGTGAATTTGATCCTGTCATTATGATGTTAGCTGGTTATTTTGCTCGTTAGTTGTTGCAGTTTCTTCCTAGCCTCGATGGTCTTTACATTTTGGCATGATTTTGCAGCGGCTGGTACCGGTTGTTCCTTTCCATGTTTAGTGCTTCCTTCAGGAGCTCTTTTAGGGCAGGCCTGGTGGTGACAAAATCTCTCAGCATTTGCTTGTCTGTAAAGTATTTTATTTCTCCTTCACTTATGAAGCATAGTTTGGCTGGATATGAAATTCTGGGTTGAAAATTCTTTTCTTTAAGAATGTTGAATATTGGCCCCCACTCTCTTCTGCCTTGTAGAGTTTCTGCCAAGAGGTCCGCTGTTAGTCTGATGGGCTTCCCTTTGTGGGTAACCCGACCTTTCTCTCTGGCTGCCCTTAACATTTTTTCCTTCATTTCAACTTTGGTGAATCTGACAATTATGTGTCTTGGAGTTGCTCTTCTCAAGGAGTATATTTGTGGCATTCTCTGTATTTCCTGAATCTGAATGTTGGCCTGCTTTACTAGATTGGGGAAGTTCTCCTGGATAATATCCTGCAGAGTGTTTTCGAACTTGGTTCCATTCTCCCTGTCACTTTCAGGTACACCAATCAGACATAGATTTGGTCTTTTCACATAGTCCCATATTTCTTGGAGGCTTTGTTTGTTTCTTTTTATTCTTTTTTCTCTAAACTTCCCTTCTCGCTTCATTTCATTCATTTCATCTTCCATCACTGATACCCTTTCTTCCAGTTGATCGCATCAGCTCCTGAGGCTTCTGCATTCTTCATGTAGTTCTCGAGCCTTGGCTTTCAGCTCCATCAGCTCCTTTAAGCACTTATCTGTATTGGTTATTCTAGTTATACATTCATCTAAATTTTTTTCAAAGTTTTCAACTTCTTTGACTTTGGTTTGAATTTCCTCCTGTAGCTCGGAGTAGTTTGATCGTCTGAAGCCTTCTTCTCTCAACTCGTCAAAGTCATTCTCCGTCCAGCTTTGTTCCATTGCTGGTGAGGATCTGCGTTTCTTTGGAGGAGGAGAGGCGCTCTGCTTTTTAGAGTTTCCAGTTTTTCTGCTCTGTTTTTTCCCCATCTTTGTGGTTTTATCTACTTTTGGTCTTTGATGATGGTGATGTACAGATGGGTTTTTGGTGTGGGTGTCCTTTCTGTTTGTTAGTTTTCCTTCTAACAGACAGGACCCTCAGCTGCAGGTCTGTTGGAGTTTGCTAGAGGTCCACTCCAGACCCTGTTTGCCTGGGTACCAGCAGCGGTGGCTGCAGAACAGTGGGCTTTCATGAACCGCGAATGCTGCTGTCTGATCGTTCCTCTGGAAGTTTTGTCTCAGAGGAGTACCCGGCCGTGGGAGGTGTCAGTCTGCCCCTACTGGGGGGTGCCTCCCAGTTAGGCTGCTCGGGGGTCAGGGGTCAGGGACCCACTTGAGGAGGCAGTCTGCCTGTTCTCAGATCTCCAGCTGCGTGCTGGGAGAACCACTGCTCTCTTCAAAGCTGTCACTCAGGGACATTTAAGTCTGCAGAGGTTACTGCTGTCTTTTTGTTTGTCTGTGCCCTGCCCCCAAAGGTGGAGCCTACAGAGGCAGGCAGGCCTCCTTGAGCTGTGGTGGGCTCCACCGAGTTCGAGCTTCCTGGCTGCTTTGTTTACCTAAGCAAGCCTGGGCAATGGCGGGTGCCCCTCCCCCAGCCTCGCTGCTGCCTTTCAGTTTGATCTCAGACTGTTGTGCTAGCAATCAGCGAGACTCCGTGGGTGTAGGACCCTCTGAGCCATGTGCGGGATATAATCTCCTGGTGCGCCGTTTTTTAAGCCCGTCGGAAAAGTGCAGTATTAGGGTGGGAGTGATCCGATTTTCCAGGTGCCGTCTGTCACCCCTTTCTTTGACTAGGAAAGGGAACTCCCTGACCCCTTGCGCTTCCCAAGTGAGGCAATGCCTCGCCCTGCTTTGGCTCGCGCATGGTGCGCTGCACCCACTGTCCTGCGCCCACTGTCTGGCACTTCCTAGTGAGATGAACCCGGTACCTCAGATGGAAACTGCAGAGATCACCCGTCTTCTGCGTCGCTCAGGCTGGGAGCTGTAGACTGGAGCTGTTCCTATTTGGCCATCTTGGCTCGAAATGGTAATTTAAAACTTACCAAAAAAAAAAAAGGCCAGGACCAGATGGATTCACAGCAGAATTCTACCAGACATTCAAATAATTGGTACCAATCTTTTTGACACTATTCCATGAGATAGAAAAAGAAGGCACCCTCCCTAATTCATTCTATGAAGCCAGCATCACCCTAATACCAAAATCAGGAAAGGGCATAACCAAAAAAGAAAACTACATACCGATATCCTTGATGAACATAGATGCTAAAATCCTTAACAAAATACTAGCTAACTAAATCCAGCAACATATCAAAAAGATAATCCACCATGATCAAGTGAGTTTCATACCAGGGATGCAGGGATGATTTAACGTACACAAGTCAATAAATGTGATACATCACATAACCAGAATTAAAAACAAAAATCACATGATCATCTCAATAGATGCAGAAAAAGCATTTGACAAAATCTAGCATCGCTTTATGATTAAAACTCTCAGCAAAACTGGCATACAAGGGACATACCTTAATGTAATAAAAGCCATCTATAATGAACCCTTAGCCAACATCATACTGAATCGGGAAAAGTTGAAAGCATTCCCTCTGAGAACTGGAACAGACAAGGATGCCTGCTCTTACCACTCGTCTTCAACTTAGTACTGGAAGTCCTAGCCAGAGCAATCAGACAAGAGAAAGAAATAAAGGACATCCAAATTGGTAAAAAGGAAGTCACATTGTCACTGTTTGCTGATGATATGATTGTTTACCTTGAAAACCCTAAGGACTCCTCCAGAAAGCTCCTAGAACTGATAAAAGAATTCAGCAAAGTTTCCAGATACAAGAGTAATGTACACAAATCAGTAGCTCTTCTACAACACCAACAATGACCAAGCAGAAAAGCAAATCAAGAACTGAACCCCCTTTACAATAGCTGCAAAAAAAAAAAACAAACCCAAAAAACAAAACTTAGGAATATACCTAACCAAGGAGTTGAAATACCTCTACAAGGAAAACTAGAAAACAGTGCTGAAAGAAAACATGGATGACACAAAACAAATGGAAACACATCCCATGCTCATGGATGGGTAGACTCAATATTGTGAAAATGACTATACTACCAAAAGCAATCTACAAATTCAGTGCAGTTCCCAGCAAAATACCACCATCATTCTTCACTAATTGGAAAAAAAATCCTAAAATTCATGTGGAACCAAAAAAGAGCCCAAATAACCAAAGCAAGACTAAGCAAAAAGAACAAATCTGGAGGCATCAACTACCTGATTTCAAACTATACTATAAAGCCATAGTCACCAAAACAGTATGTTACTGGTATAAAATTAGGCACATAGACCAATGGAACAGAATAGAGAGCCCAGAAATAAACCTAAATACATACAGCCAACTGATCTTCGACAAAGCAAACAAAAACATAAAGTGGGGAAAGGACACCTTTTTCAACAAATGATGCTGGGATAATTGGCTAACCACATATAGGAGAATGAAACTGGATCCTCATCTCTCACCTTATACAAAAATCAACTCAAGATGAATTAATAACTTAAACCTAAGACCTGAAACTATAAAAACCCTAGAAGATAACATTGGAAAAACCCTCCTACTCCTTGGCTTAGGCAAGGATTTAATGACCAAGAACCCAAAATCAAATGCAGTTAAAACAAAGATAAATAACTGGGACCTAATCAAACTAAAGAGTTTTGCATGGCAAAAGAAACAGTGAGCAGAGTAAATAGGTAACCCACAGAGTGGCAGAAAATCTTTATAATCTATACATCTGACAAAGGACTAATATCCAGAATCTGCAATGAACTCAAACAAATCAGTAACAAAAAACCAATCCCATCAAAAAGCGGGCTAAGGACATGAACAGACAATTCTCAAAGGAAGATGTACAAATGGCCAACAAACACATGAAAAAGTGCTCAACATCACTAATGATCAAGGAAATGCAGATAAAAACCACAATGTGATACCACCTAACTCCTGCAACATTGGCCATAATTAAAAAATCAAAAAACAGTATATGTTGGCATGAATGTGGTGATCAGGGAACACTTCTGTACTGCTGGTGGGAATGTAAACTAGTACAGCCACCATGGAAAACAGTGTGGAGATTCCTTAAAAACTAACAATAGAACTACCATTTCATCCAGCAATCCCACTACTGGGTATCTACCCGGAGGAAAAGAAGTCATTATTTGAAAAAGATACTCACACACGCATGTTTATAGTAGTGCAATTCACAATTGCAAAATCCTGGAACCAACTTAAATGCCCATCCATCAACAAGTAGATAAAGAAACTGTTGTATATTTGTATGACGGAATATTTCTCAGCCATAAAAAGGAATTAATTAATAGCATTTGCAATGACCTGGATGAGATTGTGGGGACTATTATTTTAAGTGAAGTAACTCAGGAATGGAAAAACAAACATCGTATGTTCTCATTGATATGTGGGAGCTAAGCTATGAGGAGGCAAATGCGTAAGAATGATTCAGTGGACTTTGGGGACTTGGGGAGAAGAGGGGAGAGGGGCAAAGGATAAAACACTACAAATATGGTGCAGTGTATACTGCTCTGGTGATGGGTGCACCAGAATCTCACAAATCACCACTAAAGAACTTACTCATGTAACCAAATACCATCTGTACCCCAATAACTTATGAAAACAAAAAAACAAACCATAAAACAAAATTGACAGATGCTCAAGTCACTGTTATAAAAAAATGTGCATATAACCTATGCACGTCCTCTTGCCTACTTTAAATTATTTCTAGATTACTTATACCTAACATAATGTAAATGATATGTAAATAGTTGTTATACTGTATCGTTTGGGGAAAAATGACAAGAAAAAATGTCTGTACATGTTTACTACAAAGACTTTTAAAAAATATATACTTTAAGTTCTGGGATACATGTGCAGAACTTGCAGGTTTGTTACATAGGTATACATGTGCCATGGTGGTTTGCTGAACCCATCAACCCATCATCTAGGTTTTAAGCCCCGCATGCATTAGGTATGTGTCCTAATGCTCTCCCTCCACTTGCCCCCAACTCCCAACAGGACCCGGTGTGTGATATTCCCCTCCCTGTGTCCCTGTGTTCTCATTGTTCAACTCCCACTTATGAGTGAGAACATGCAGTGTTTGGTTTTCTGTTCCTGTGTTAGTTTGCTGAGAATGATGGTTTCCAGCGTCATTCATATCCCTGCAAAGGATATGAACTCATTCTTTTTTATGGCTGCATAGTATTCGATGGTGTATATGTGCTACATTTTCTTTATCCATTCTATCATTGATGGGCATTTGGGTTTGTTCCAAGTCTTTGCTATTGTGAATAGTGCTGCAATAAACATACATGTGCATGTATCTTTATAGTAGAATGATTTATGATCCATTGGGTATATACCCAGTAATGTGATTGCTGGGTCAAATGGTATTTCTGGTTCTAGATCCTTGAGGAATCACCACATTGTCTTCCACAATTGTTGAACTAATTTACACTCCCACCAACAGTGTAAAAGCGGTCCTATTTCTCCACATCCTCTCCAGCATCTGTTGTTTCCTGACTTTTTAATGATCTCCATTCCTACTGGTGTGAGATGATATCTCATTGTGGTTTTTTCCTAATGACCAGTGATGATGAGTTTTTTGTCATGTTTATTGGCCACATAAATGTCTTCTTTGAGAAGTGTCTGTTCATATCCTTTGCCCACTTTTTAATGGGGTTGTTTGTTTTTTTTTGTAAATTTGTTTGAGTTCCTTGTAGATTCTGGATATTAGATCTTTGTCAGATGGATAGATTGCAAAATTTTTCTCCCATTCTGTAGGTTGCCTGTTTACTGTGATGATAGTTTCTTTTGCTGTGCAGAACCTCTTTAGTTTAATTAGATCCTATTTGTCTATTTTGTCTTTTGTTGCCATTGCTTTTGGTGTTTTAGTCATGAAGTCTTTGCCCATGCCTATGTCCTGATGGTGTTGTCTAGGTTTTCTTCTAGGGTTTTTATGGTTTTAAGTCTTATGTTTAAGTCTTTAATCCATCTTAAGTTAATTTTTGTATAAGGTGTAAGGAAGGGGTCCAGTTTCAGTTTTCTGCATATGACTACCAGTTTTCCCAACACCATGTATTAAATAGGGAATCCTTTCCCGATTGCTTCTTTTTGTCAGGTTTATCAAAGATCAGATTGTTGTATATGTGTGGCATTATTTCTGAGGCTTCTGTTCTGTTCCATTGGTTTATATATCTGTTTTGGTACCAGTAACAAAATGCTGCTTTTGTTACTGTAGAGTTGTAGTATAGTTTGAAGTCAAGTAGCATGATGCCTCCAGTTTTGTTCTTTTTGCTTAGGATTGTCTTGGCTATATGGGCTCTTTTTTGGTTCCATATGAAATTTAAAGTAGTTTTTTCTAGTTCTGTGGAGAAAGTCACTGGTAGCTTGATTGGAATAGCACTGAATCTATAAATTACTTTGGGCAGTATGGCAATTTTCTTGATATTGATTCTTCCTATCCATGAGCATGGATTTTTTTTCCACTTGTTTCTGTCCTCTCTTATTTCCTTGAGCAGTGGTTAGTACAAGTACTTTTCAAAAAATATTTTTGATTTGTGTTTGGTTGAATCCATGGATGTGGAACCCATGGATATGCAGGGCTGAATGTTAATGATAGTAGTAGAAATATTATACCATTAACATCAGCAATAATTGTTAATATTTATTATTTGTGCTTAGCACTTTATATTATCTCTTATAATGCAATAACTTTATGAGGTATTTATTATAATTGTCCTCACTTTACAAATGAGCAACTGAGATGCATAAATATCAGGTATTCTGTGCAATGTTATACCATCAGTAAATAGTAGCTCTAGGACTCACCCCTGGTTGCTCCAGAATGCATGCTCTTAATACTGATAGTGTCCTCTCTTCAGTGAAGGATGACAGGAGGTAAGAAGGTCAATCATGGGCTTACTGCCAAAAATCTTTTCCTTTAGAATTATAGAAATTCAGTCTGGGGAAATTGCTGAGCTATCTCTTCAGGTATACATCTTAAATTGATGCAGAAAATATATGAACAAGCTATTTATGAAAATAATTCAATCATATTAGATTGCAGCTCCAGGGCTAAGTCATTGGAGGAGTTCATATCTGCCTGTAACAATGGGGGCATTGTGTTAACAAATGAAAAATGTTGACATACAGATTTCTTTATCCCACGGATGAGCAAACTGACAAAGCTGGACATTCGTCTTGTTATTTGTAATCATTCTCCGATTTTCTGTTTCTTTGATAATTGGCATGCTTATGGACATCTGGGACTTTGTCTGTTGGTCTTGGGAGGCTTCATGGCCTGTTATGCCAAGTCCGCAGAGCAGCCATCTGAAGATATCTCAACAGGTATTCATTACACTTACTTGTGAGGTCCTGTCTCAAATCCTCTCACTGTGTAGATGTTGGTGGGGGATAGATTGTCATGTGGCCAGTACTGAAAGAATGTAAGAATGTATTTACCCCCAGTTATATGAGGCACATTAGAATCTCTGTTTTTATATTACAATAACTCACAAGCTTTGCAACAAAACAGTTGAGGGTTAAATAAAAGTTGCCATTTTGAAATGTTATTACATGATATATAAAATTTATGATGAATACTTTCAAATAATACAGTAGCAGCCAAAGAAATTGAATGAGGGTAAAAATTTACATTATTTTTCCTCTCTGAAAAGAGTTCCCACATACCCTTCAATACAAATTTAAAACAAACAGCAATTACAGTTTATTTTTCAACTCACAGTAGGGGCTCTTTAGATTTTGGATCTTTTTGAGCTTGTTAAATTCCTTTGTTTGGCTTTGAGAATCAGCAGGATACAATTGTAAGTGTCCGATGTAGGAACTTTGTCTTATTACCTAACCTTCAGTGGCTTAAAACTGTTTCCACATGAGTAAAAGAAGTAGTAGGTTTCATCCTAAATGGCATGTTATAATTTTGCCATGTGTTTATGTGGTGCTATGAAGCCAGTGGGGTTCATGTCTATATAACCCTGGCAGTTACAGTTTTAAATGCCATAGAATAAACTCCAAGAGAAATTTCTCAATCTTTCTGATTTGCTTTTAACAGTTGAGTTAATTCTATGAGTATTTAGCCAGCCAGTACAAACTGTTGTAAAGGATGTTTACCAGACTGATCAATCACATCTACTTGGTCACAGTTAATTAACATCTAAACAGATTCAGTGTGGGAGAGGGTGAGAAGGAAGAATTCATCCTCCTTCATTGTGCCTATAGGAAAGATTTAAAGTTGTTTATTTTATTTCAAACAACGTATTGACAGTAAGACTGTTCATTATTGCTCAATGCAATTAGACTAGGAGTAGTCTAATTCATTGAAAATAATATTATGACTACATTTTAATATTATTATTCATTAAGAGCCCAAAATTAAGAAACAAAGAAGGAAAAAAAATGCCTATAATCCCACCACCAAGAACAATGGATATCATTTCAGAGTGTACATTTCCAAATGTTGTTTTATATGTGTTTAGAAGACTTTTACTATGTATGGGTACAAATTTTTTCAAAATATCAGCATTCCATATGTGCTATTTGTGATGCATTTTATTCACTGAAATCCGTTTTATACCACATTTCCTCATGTCATTGAGTATGCTTTTAAAGAAATAATTTTAATAGATTCTAGCATTTTAATTGTTCAGATACACTAAAATAGTAAAAAAAATATTTTTTAGACCGAGTGCAGTGGCTCATGCCTGTAATCCCAGCACTTTGGGAGGCCAAAGCAGGTGGATAATGAGCTCAGGAGTTCAAGACCAGCCTGACCAACATGGTGAAACCCCGTCTCTACTAAAAATACAAAAATTAGCCAGGCGTGGTGGCATGCTGCTGTAATCCCAGCTACTCAGGAGGCTGAGGCAGGAGAATTGCTTGAACCCGGGAGGTAGAGGTTGCAGTCAGCCAAGATTGTGCCATTGCACTCCAGCCTTGGCGACAGAGCGAGACTCCGACTCAAAAAAAAAAAAAAAAAAAGTTTTTTGCTATTATATACAGTGCTACTATAAATATCCCCATAACCAAACATTGGTGTACATTCTTATTTATTTCTATTAGATAAATTCCCAGTACTTGAAGTAATACCTTTATCATATACTAACTCACATATGTATCTATGTATCTTGTCCTGAATTTTCTAATCTGTTACATTGATCTGTCTACCCATTCCTGTGTAGTTCCTCACTCTTTTATTATTGATGATATACTATTTCAAAAGATTTGTTTTTCTTTAATATATAGATTCCCCAGCCTTCTCCAATAAATTAATCAATGTCATAAATCCCATAGAATCGAGGGTATTGATCTCTAAAGTCTAACCTATTTTGTTGTATTTTAATCATCCAATGCCTTCCCTTTCCAAAAGTGGGTAATGGCTAATCACCAACCTCTACCTACAGTTTTCTCTCATAAATTTTTTGAAGGTTTTTTTTTTTCACTAAGAACAATTTTCCCCCAAGGGCATTATGATCAAATTCCAAACTAATTTATCACTAATTGTGCTTACACAGATATGATTTACTATTTTCCACTATTCATTTTGCTGTTTCTCATTTTCATTGTTCATCCTACTATTTCTCTCTTCATTGAGGGTTGTTATTTTCTTCGTTAGCAAGGCTTTTCACCTTTCTTAAACTCCTATGTGGCACAGAGACATTTACAACACTAGTTCGTTTCCCAACACACACCATTTCTCCATTTCTTTCTGCATTTACATTGATTCTGGTGTTTGGAGATGAATATGGATCTTCCAGTCCACTGATTTTTTCATGTGGATTTCACAAATGAAAGAAAGGAGACACTTAGCCACTCTGACTTATCATTATGAAAGTTATTTTATTTACATACGAGATCAAAGGACAGCAAGTGAACAAAACACTTATTTCTTAGAAAGTACAGAACATGAAATCTTTATAGAACAGCTGAAGAATAAGGAAAATCTTAAAAAAAAAGAATACGACAGTGTTCATGGTAACTTTATGATCATAAATAGCATTCATTAAACAAATGTTACAGCATGGCTTTGCTTACCAGGCAACTATCTTAAACTTATAGAAAAAGAGAAGAGACCGTCTTAGAAAATGACATTTTAGAAGAAAGCAAGCTAATAGAAAGAGACAGCAACATGAATACAAACAAGAGGGAGACAGAAACAGATAGGTGCCCACATAGCTCTGTGTCTGTTTGTGGTGTGTGTGTGTTATGCATGTGGTGTATGTGTGCTGTGTGTGTGGTGTGTGGTGTACATATAGTGTGTGTGTATATATGTGTGGTCTATATGTGGTGTGTGGTGTATAGGTTGTGTGTGTATGTATGTGGTGTGTGGTGTATGTATTTGTGGTGTGATGTGTGCAGTGTATGCGTGTGTTGTATATTTGTGTGGTGAATGTGTGGTATATGTACTGTGTGTGTGTTGTGTGTTTTGTGTGTGTATGGTATGTGTGGTGTGTGGAGTGTATGTGAGGTATGTGCATGTAGGTAAGTGGTATATGTGTCTGTGGTGTGTGTGTGGTGTATTTGTGTAGTGTATGTATTTGTGTTATATGTGTTCGTGTGTGTATAGTGTGGTGTGTGTGTGGTGTACATGTGTGTGTGTGGTATGTAGTGTGTGTATTGGTGGTGTGTGTGTGTGGTGTATGTGTGTGGTATAGACGTGTGGTACATGTGTGGTGTATGTGTGATATGTATGTTTTGTGTGTGTGCTGTGTGTGCTGTATGTGTGGTATGGTGTGGCGTGTGTGTGTCTGTGTGTGGTGGAGAGATGAATGTTGGAGAATGCCTTTATGGAGAAGTCATATCTTTAATGAAGTCCCAAAGAATTCATTTCAAAGAAGTCACAAGGAATTCATTTCAAAGAAGTTCAAGAAATTTGTGCTGGGAAGAGGATGGAGAAAGATAATGTTAAGTAGATTAACTAACACATACCAAGACCCATAAGAGAGAAAATGGTTTCTAACTGCAAATAATACAGTTTATACAGAGTACATTGTATGTATCACATAAAATTGTAGAGAGATAAAAGTGTAAAATGAAGAGATTTTTCCTTTGACTCAGAAATCCTACTTCTTGGAATCTCTCTCAATAATACACTGGCAATGACTAATGTACACAGCATTATTTGTAATAGCACAAAACTGAAAATAACTGAAGTGTCATTCAAAAAAGATTGTTTGAATAAAAAATGGCAAATACTTAAGAACTATGCAATTAGTGCTGTCCAAAATCAATTTTTAAACAAATATAATAATGTACAGAGAAATATTTATAGTAAGCTTTCTTTTACACAAGAAAGGGGGGTATGAATACACACACACACAGTAATGTCATGTAAACCTAATGCTAATAGCATGTTCAGTTATGGGGGTGGGTAAGGAATGGAACAGAGGGGAGCACGTTTGGAAATGACATTTATGGGTTTGTACCTTGTTATATTGCTTTAAATTTGCAATCATGTAAAAGCTTTATATAATAAAAAACCAAACACATAGAAAAGAAAGGAATCTTTTATTTCTGAATCAGGTCATGACTGGATTTAGTATTTACCCTCACAAAGTAAACTTTTATAAAAATGGACAAAAAGGTGTGAAGCAACTGTTTGCAGCACTGAACAATAGACAGGGTGTGGCTGTAATCCTCCCAGGGAAGGGAAAAGCATGAGGTGAGGTTCACATTCACTCCAGCTTTTTGCCTGGGGCAGTTCCCATAACACACAACTGAGAAGTAGAGCCTAGGTAGAGATCAATAGGTGTCACTGAACAGAGAAAAAATACAGATTGAAGCTCAGGGATTTTGAAGTTGCTAGAATTTTTGGGACGGGATAAAGAAGAGCGAACTATGCAGAGGCAAAGCTCCAAAAATCTGTACAAAGGATCCCTTGAATCTTTGGCTGAATACGAAGTCTATGTATAAAAATGAAATTTCAAAGAATTGGTCAGACAATAGCTACAGGAGAACGGTGAGCTAAACAGGACACAAGAGGACATACTTCCTGTGAGTTGGAGTGAAGAAATGATACTTAACTTATGAAACATTTATTTGCAACCACAGAAAGGTTGTGCCTCAGGAGTTGGGTTATGCAAGCCTAAGGCTGTCCTCTCCAATATAGTTAGCTTCTAGATACAATTGGCTATTTTAATTTAAATGAATGAAAATGAAATAAAATTTAAAACACAGTTATTTGGTCACAGTAGCTATATTTTAACTAATCCATAGTCATGTGGATAGTAGCTATGATATTAAAAAAAGTGCAGATAAAAAACATTTCCATTATCATAGAAATTTCTTTTAGATAGCACTGATTCAGGTAAGGGCTCTTCTAGACCTGCTTTGGAAAGGGTAAAACTAAGCCTTGATGTGAATCAGCTGACCTATTAGTAATGAACCACCTTCCAGAAGAAAACAAAACATCCTTTAAAGGAAGAAAAGGAAATCCAGACTCTCAAAAATGTAGCATCTATAATGTACAGCATCTAATAAAAAATATTAGGTATGAGAGAAACAAGAAAATGACATTCATAATCAGAAGACAGTCAATTGAATAGACCCAATAGGTCAATCGAATAATAGAGATTTTTGGAATTGGTATGAAAGGACTTCAAAATAGCTATTGCAAACATATTAAAGTATTTAAAGGAAAATATGGATGTGATGAGTAATTCTACAGAGAATCCCATCAGAGAGATGAAAATTACAAAAAAAAATCAAATGGAAATTCTAGAAATAAAAATTCACTGGATAGGATTAATGGGAGATCTGACACTGCAGAATAAAAAAAATACATTAACTCAAAGACATGACATTGAAACTGTCTTTGCAAATATAACAAAGAGAGAAATCTGGCATGGCTGACACCATTTTGCTTCTAGCCTCACAGGCTGGCTGTCCTCACTTATTCCTGGGCATAAGTGAAGCTAACCATGGGAAGAATCAGTTTATAGTTTAATTTTGAAGTAAGGGTAATAGTCCCTCCCTAAAACTGATCTCTTCCTTGTTCAGGCCCTGAAACTGCCTTTGTAAGAGGAATAAAAGGCCACAAGATTAGGATTATGGGAGGGGCCTGAACTCTGCTAAATGTAGACATAGTTTCTATAAACCCTTACTGTCAGGAGTCATGTGGCCAGAGGTCACAAGATTTGTGACTTCCCAATTGCTCCTGTAGATAACATCACTATTGTAGAACCTAAGATTGGTCTTTTGAGATGTTTTTCAGACTGATCCCACACAGACTCATGACTCCTGACTCAACTAGTCCTGTGGCCCCCACTTAGAGGTGGACTTAGTGCACAAGGACTGTTTTCCACACCTCTATGATTGCATTCTTTACCAATCAGCAGCACACATGCACTGTCCTCTGACTGCCAAACTATTCTTGAAAAACTCTAATCTCTGAGTTTTCAGTGAGACAGATTTGAGTGAGTTCTCCAGTTCTTCCATGTGGTTGGCCTTGTGTTAATTAAACTCTTTCTTTCTTTGTTTCTTTTTTGACGAAGCCTTGCACTGTTGCCAGGCTGGAAGGCAGTGGTGCAATCTCGGCTTACTGCAACCTCTGCCTCCTGGGTTCAAGCAATTCTCTTGCCTCAGCCTCCCGAGTAGCTGGGATTACAGACACACACCACCATACCCAGCTAATTTTTGTATTTTTAGTAGAGACGGGGTTTCACCATGTTAGCCAGGGTGGTCTCAATCTCTTGACCTTGTGATCTGCCTACCTCAGCCTCCCAAAGTGCTGGGATTACAGGCATGTAAACTCTTTCTTTACTGCAATACCACAGTCTCAGTGAACTGGTTTTGTCTGTGCAGCAGGCAGGAAGAACTTGTTGGGTGATTATAACATTAGAAATTCATTAGAAATTCATTTGTGCTGAATCTCTATCTCTCTCACACACACACCCAGAGAGAGAGAGAGAGAGAGAGAGAGCAACTCAATAACTAGTGACAAAATAACAAACAGTATAAAAAACATGTTTTTGGAGTCCCCAGAAGAGAAAAGAGGGAAAAAATTGTAGCAGAAAAAATTATTTGAAAAAATATCTGATAAATTTCTAATTTTGATGAAAACTCTAAACTCACACACCTAAAGAGCCCAATTAACCTCAATCAGGATGAATACAAATAATTATACACCTAGGTACCTTATAGTCAAATTTATAAAAACCAAAGATAAGGAGAAAATCTTAAAATTATCTAGAGGAAAAAAGGCATATATACTAAAGCAACATTAAGAATGATTGCCATCTATTAAGAAATAATGTAATAGAGAAATTAAATTACCCCTTTAAAAAGAATCCCCCATCCCCAAACTGTCTATCTGAAGTTCTATATCAAGAAAAATTATCCTTCAGTTTAATATGATTGTAATCTACATGTATGACTATCTTTCTAAAGGGGAATTTAGTGCCTTCTGTGTCAGTCTTTTATATTACATTTTGCCTTTTAATGTTGTCATATTGGTTCATATCTTAATATAATGTAAATAGTTCTAATCTATTCTCTAGTATCTGCCCTTAAGATGTGTGAATATAACAAAATATGCACCCTTTTGTCTTTTTTTGTTCAAGGAAAGAAACAATGCCTTCAATAGTTCCTCACATGACTTAATTTTAGAGCCTTCAGAATTCTGGTTACTCTGTTTTAAATGTATTTTTGTTTAGTTTATATCTTTCTTAAAATGAATGTAATTCCAGAAATAGATGTCATTCTCCAAGTATCATCTAAACAGAGGAAAGTATGAGAAGAACCTTCCTTATAAATTATGAAAGATTATGCATTGTTACTGTAGAATTATTTTGTGTAATTTGGAAAAAAAAAGCTTATCTATCTATCTAGAAAGGAAAATAAAATCTTAGGGCCCCAGACTCCCTATGTCAAAGGGAAAAGTCAAGCTTGGGAACTGAGTCATGCAACGCTGCCTCCCATTTTTTTCCTAAATAGATAGCTACAAAGATAAAAGGCTACATACGTCTCTCACAGTTTGCTCACAAGTAAATTCCTTGTGGGCCCCAAGATATATAAATAAGAGACAGAGGTCTTACTCTGTCACCCAGGCTAGAGTACAGTGGTACAATCATAGCTCACTGCAGTCTCCAACTCCTGGGCTCCAGCAACACCCCTACCTCCTCAGCCTCCTGAGTAGCTAGGACTACAGGCACTTGCCAATATGCCTGGCGCTCTCTCTCTCTCTCTCTCTATATATATATATACACACATATACATATGTGTATATATATACACATATATACACATGTGTATATATACATATATATACATGCGTATATATACATATACATACACATATGTGTATATATATACATATACATATGCGTATATATGTGTATATATATGTGTGTATATATATACGCACATATGTGTGTGTGTGTGTATATATATATATATATATTTATTTATTTATTTATATTTATGGAGATGGAGTCTCACTGTGTTCCGCAGGCTGCTCTCAAACTCTTGGCCTCAAGTGATCTTCTGACCTCAGCCTCCCAAAGCACTGGGATTGCAAGCATGAGCCACTGTGCCCAGCCTGACCCCAAGATCTTTACCTTGTAACAGTTGTGTTGAATTTCATCCTGACAAAGTAAATTAATAGCTTATGTTCACAGGTATGGAACAAAGGACAAAACTAGAAGTCATCCATCTGCTCACCTGAGACAAATGCATATTTGACTGTTTCCTCTCCTCTATGTTTACTTTGTCTTATGTAAAAATGCAGATTCACTGAGCACAAGATGAATGCATAATTGGCTATTTCTTTATCTCTCTGTTCACATGTAAAAGGTGAATTCAGAGAAAGCTGATCAAAGACTCAAAAGAATGCAACTGCTTGCCACCTTTATCTACCCTTGCCCTCATTTTTTCTTTCTCTTTTCCCTACTGCCTGCTCTTTCCTCTTTAAATACAGAAGTCCCTGAACCCTTTTTGGAAAAAGCATGAATCACAGATATTGCCTGTGATTTTGTGTTCCTTTTTCCTGAGCATGTCCTCAACTTAGCAAAATAAACCTCTAAAATTATTGATACTCACCTCTGTCAATTTCTTTAATTTAATATGTATAAAACAATGTTATACCACTGTTTATTTATATGAACTCTTAGTCAACTAAAACCTCTTAGTCTTTTTAAATGTAGTTTGCTAAGACACCTTTGCTCTATTTTGTTCTTTCTTTTATTAATTTTAGGTGTCCTAAATCTTAAAATCTAAAGCCAACTCTTAAACAATTTAATCTGGTAAAATTTAGCTTCATTTTTTTAATCTGCATTTTTTTTTTCTGAGAACTTGTGTTTGCCAGTGAATTTAAACTTTCACATCAGAAGACCCAGGTTAAAAATGACGTTTGTTTTTATAGTGTATGCATTCTACTTTTCTACAGAATTGATTTTTTTTTCTTTTTGAAAAATATTATATCAGTGAAGAATTTCAGTTTTAGGATATACAGACCAGATGCTGGACCAGAGTATGACACTGAGAATCATTTTAGAGGACTCAACCAACTGAATTCATGTAGGAAAAAAAATTACTTTAAACATAACCAGCACTATCAAAGCTGATAAATTTAAAGGCTTCAGAAATGATATCTGCTAGAAATCTAGGGCTTCACTTGAACACATACCAGTGCACTTGAATGAAAACAAAGTAAAGACCAAAACATTTTTGTATTAGTCCATTCTCATGCTGCTGATAAAGACATAGACTGGGAAGAAAAAGAGGCTTAATGGACTTCCAGTTCCACATGGCTGGGGAGGCCTCACAATCATGGCAGAAGGCAAGGAGGAGCAAGTCATGTCTTACATGGATGGCAAGAGGCAAAGAGAGAGAGAGCTTATGCAGGGAAACTCCCATTTTTAAAACCATCAGATCTCAGGTGACTTATTCACTGTCATGAGAACAGCATGGGAAAGACTCACTCCCATGATTCAGTTACCTCCCACCAGGTTTCTCCCACAACATGTGGGAACTGTGGGAGTTACAATTCAAGAGATTTAGGTGGGGACACAGCCAAGCCATATCATTCTGTCCCTGGGGCCAAGCCATATCATTCTGTCCCTGGCCCCTCCCAAACCTTATGTTCTTTTTACATTTCAAACCAATCATGCCTTCCCAACAGTCCCCCAAAGTCTTAACTCATTTCAGCATTAACTCAGAAGTCCACAGTTCAAAGTCTAATCTGAGACAAGGCAAGTCCCTTCCACCTATGATCCTGTAAAATCAAAAGCAAGTGAGTTACTTTCCAGATACAGTGGGGGTACAGGCATTGGGTAAATACAGCTATTTCAGTGGGAGAAATTGGCCAAAACAAAGGCTACAGGCCCCATGCAAGTCCAGAATCCATCAGGGCAGTCAAATCTTAAAGCTCCAAAATGATCTTGATGCTGAAGCAAGAGGTGGGTTCCCATGGTCATTGGCAGCTCCAACCCTGTGGCTTTGCAGAGTACAGCCTCCCTCCTGGCTGCTTTCATGGGCTGGTGTTAAGTGTCTGAGGCTTTTCCAAGTGCATAGTGCAAGCTGTAGGTTGATCTAACATTCTGGGGTCTGGAGGATGGTGGCCTTCTTCTCACAGTTCCACTAGGTGGTACCCCCAGTAGGGACTCTGTGTGGGGGTTGCTACCTCACATTTCCCTTCTGTACTGCCCTAGAGAGGTTCTTCATGAGAGCCCCATCCTTGCAGCAGACTTCTGCCTGGACATCCAGGTGTTTCCATACATCCTCTGAAATCTAGGTGGAGGTTCCCAAACCTCAATTCTTGACTTCTATGCACCTGCAGGCTCAAAACGATATGGAAGCTGCCAAGGCTTTGGGCTTGCACCCTCTGAAGCCACAGCACAAGCTGTACCTTGGCCCCTTTTAGTCATGGCCAGAGTGGCTGGGACACAGGACACCAAGTTCCTAGACTGCACACAGCCCAGGGACCCTTGGGCCAATCTAGGAAACCATGTTTTCCTCCTAGGCTTACAGGCCTGTTATAGGAGGGACTGCCATGAAGACCTCTGACATGCTCTGGAGACATTTTCCCCATTTTCTTGGAGATTAACATTCAGCTCCTTGTTACTTATGCACATTTCTGTAGCCAGCTTTAATTTCTCCTTAGAAAATGGGATTTTCTTTTCTATTGCATTGTCAGGCTGCAAATTTTCCAACTTTTATGCTCTGCTTCCCTTTTAAATCTAAATGCTTTTAGCAGCACCCAAGTCACCTCTTGAATGCTTTGTTGCTTAGAAATTTTTTCCACCAGATACCCTTAATCATTTCTCTCAAGTTAAAAGTTCTGCAAATCTCTAGGGCAGGGGCAAAATGCCACCAGTCTCTTTGCTAGAACATAACAAGAAGCACCTTTGCCCCATTTCCCAATGAGTTCCTCATCTCCATCTGAGACCACCTCAGCCTGGACCTTATTGTTCATATCACTATCAGCATTTTTGTCAAAGCCATTTAAGAAGTCTCTAAGAAGTTCCAAACTTTCCCACATTTTCCTGTCTTCTTCTGAGCTCTGCAAACTGTCCCAACCTCTGCCTGTTACTCAGCTGCAAAGTAGCTTTCATATTTTTGGGTATCTTTTCAGCAGTGCCCCACTCTACTGGTACCAATTTACTGTATTAGTCCATTTTCATGCTGCTGATAAAGACATAACTGAGACTGGGAAGCAAAAGAGGTTTAATGGACTCCCAGTTCCACATGGCTGGGGAGGACTCACAAGGCAGCAAAGAAAAAGAAGCAAGTCACATCTTAGATGAATGGTGGCAGGCAGAGAGAGAGAGAGAACTTGTGCAGGAAAACTTCCATTTTTAAAATCATCAGACCTCGTGAGACTTATTCACTATCAGGAGAACAGCATGGGAAAGACCTGCCCCCATGATTCAATTACTGCCCGCCAGGTTCCTCCCATGACACATGGGAATTGTGAGAGTAACAATTCAAGATGAGAATTGGGTGGGGACACAGCCAAACCATATCAATTTTTTTCCTAGGTAGACCTCCCCTTGTTCTTTTACTCTGAGACTGTTAACTTGTTGCCTTATCTGTTGTGAACTCCTGTTGAAAACATTCTCATTTGACAAAGGCATTTTTGTATTCAATGTACACATTTTTTTTCTACAAAAAGATTGATATATATATGTTTTTTTTTCTTGAGGTGAGAAATGAAAAACCACAAAAGCTTTACCGGTTACTGCCTTGCTGTGGTAGCCTTTATGAGAGCAGGCTTTTCAGTAACTCATTGTCAGGTTATCTCACACTTGTCAGCTGAACAGCTGCACACTTCCTTCTCCAAGGCCATAGTCATTACTGAGCATGGCATGGGGTCCTCATTCCATCACTTAAGTGTGGCTGTGGAAAGAAACTGCTGCCTGGACTTCCAGGCAGCTATACAATCCTTAGAAGAAGTGGTGAAAGAAGCATCAGAAGTGGTTCCCTGAAGGTACTCTTCTCTGAAAGCAGTGCCAGGCAGCTAGTAGGGTGCCCGAATGAATGGAACAGGAAAAGAATACACCTTGAAAGGATAAAAATCCCATATCACAGGCAGAGTTCAGACAGCATGGATTAGAAGTAGTGTGTATAATATACAATCACTTACGTTTTGCAGATGGTCAATTAACACAAGGATAGGATTTTAAAATATCTTTCTTTTAAGATATATTTTCATATGGTGAAATGCACAGATCTATTTTTTACTCTGGTTAAAAATGCATAATGTACAAATTGCCATTTAAACCTTTTCTAAGTACACAGTTCTGTTGCATTAAGTACATTCCAGTTGGAAATGCACAGATCTTCAGTGTACAATTCGATGAGTTTTGGCAAATACATATACCTGTGACACTAATATATCTTTCAAGATATTGAACATTTTTGTTACTCTGAAAAGTACTTTTATTGTCCCTATGTCCCTCAAGCATAAAATTTAAATAATAACTTACTTTTCTCCATTATATGATCTTTTTCATTAAATAGCATGTAAAAAGATTTGTAAGTATAGAAAAATAACACAAAAATAATCATCCACAAGGCAAATCATAACCCATACTGATACATCAAATCCTTAAGTAAGCCAATGACACAGCAAGAAATAAAATACACAAGTAAAGAAGTTTAAGAAAAAAATTATTTAATTTTATTTTTAGAGACAGTATCTTGCTCTGTTGGTCAGGCTGGAGTGCATTGGTACAATCACAGCTCATTGTAGCCTTGAACTACTCGGCTCAAGCGATCCTTCCACCTCATCCTCCCAAATAGCTGAGACTACAGGCATGCACAACTATACCCAGCTAATTTTTACCTTTTTTTTTTTTTTAATGTAGAGATGGGGTCTTTCTGTGTTCTCCAGCCTGGTCTCAAACTTCTGGCCTTGAGCTTCCTCCTGCCTCAGCCTCCCAAAGTACTAGAATTACAGGTGTCAGCCACTGTGCCTCACCTAGAAGGTGTTTATAACTATAGTGCAACTATAAATTTTGTTTTAGGATAATAGAATAATTCTTGAGGTCACTGTCTCACTCATCTCTCCCAAGAAAGTTTAAAATAGTGTAGGGTCACTGAGCCCACAATTCCAGGCTTCTCTCACCTCGAAGATTTCCCATTCTATATAAGCTGCTGAAATCACCAGCTTTTGGATACACCTCCATGAAGAACAAGGAAAGCACCAGGGGGGCGAAATGGATTCATAGCATCATTTATCCCTGATGAAAATAACGTTAACTGGGTCTGATGTGTTACTCTTGATAATCTGAGAACCTGGCTGAACCTTTATTTCTTTGTTACTTTGGTGCAGTTGGCAGCATTGGCCAGAATGACCAGAATGACAATGTGGTTTAGATCGGGATTGTGGAACAAATGAAATAATGGTTAGAGACACCCTGTCCTCCCAATCACTGAGCAGAATCAATAGATGCCTATGGTTTAGGTGTGGCCTTAGAAGATACTTCTGGGCATATGCTAGTGCATGAAAGGGTGGAGCTGTTAGGGCAGAAGAGCAATTTATGGAGATAATGACCTCTCAGGGAAGAGAATGTCCCCATTTGTGTCAGCATGAGCTAGAAATGGCACTGGGTAGTTACAGGAAAATGGAAAACCTCAAACAACAGCTAAAACAGAAACTAGGCAATTAAACCACAGGATAACAGAAAATCCAAAATAAGGGAGAGAAAATGGCCAAAATCCTGGTCGGGTGACATGTCCATGACTCTTCCAGGCAAACCCAAATAGGGGAGAAAGGGGCGGTAGGAGTGGAGGCACATCCCTGAAATCATCTCCTTTTCCAGAACATCTAATGATTATTCCACCTTTCAGTTAAAGAAACACTCATAGAATTAGAAAGTCAAGCTTTGTATGCATGACTTGTTCTCACAAGCATGCCTGGACTTCTCTCTTAAGTGTGTACTTTCGCTTTACAATAAAAGCTTCCTGCCTTTCACCTCCTTCTGACTCATCTCTGAATTGTTTCTTGTGATGGTGTCAAGAATCTGGAAACTAGCTGGCGCTGGGGTCTCACTGGCATGCAGAGACCCTCCTGGGATCACACTGGCATCCACAGAGCCTCTTGAGCCCTCCAGCAACAAGTTGATCTGGTAATAGCTTTGGAACTTTGAGGGGAAGTTGGAGACTTGGCATGAGGGATAAATGCAGTGGACTGAGACTTTAGACAAGTGGGGATGGGGTCTTTGACCAGGCGCCAGTGGTAGCTCTCCATGCAAGCTGCTCGTTTCCTATGGATCCCCCTGGCTGTGGTGGGCATTGCAGTTGCCCTTGGGTATTTCGAGTGGTAGGGTCTGCTTACCCTGGATAGACCATCACTATCCAGCTGTGCCACTTTGCATGCTCCATCCTTCCTCTGCTCCTTCTCGGCTGCTGATTTTGGAAACAAGGTAGACCAGGGAAGTCTGTTTACAAATACTCCAATCTAGCCTGATCTTCAGGCCTCCGGCTGCTAGACGGCTCCAATGAAGGGATCTCGACTATGTTAGGGTACCCCCGTTCACTTGAAAAGCTGTCTTTCTCTGGAAGCAGATGGCTCAGTCTGTTGTGTGAGCGAGGGTGAAGGCGGCCTCCAAACTTAATGCCAGATCTGGCTAGTTTTAGCATCAGAACACCAATGGAGAGTAGGTCCTGTGCCTTTAAAAAGTTGGCTTCCAAGGGGTAAGGAAGACAGATGTCTTCGTCATCTGGATTTAGTAAATCAAGTGCCTACCATTTTAGGTGATCCCCTTCTTGAGCATGCACTTTTGGAGCGTATCAAAACCTGGGGTTCATTGTGAGGGCAGATAGATGAGGAAATTGGATGCACACCTGTTCAGTCTTTTAACATGGGGGTATATCCTCTGTGTGAGGGGGTTCTGAAGGCCTGTGAGATTGAGACTGGCCTTTACTGGTGCTGATGGAGGCTCCTGCTGCTGCAAACTGGGCTGCTCCGTGGAGTCATTGTTAAGTGGAGCTGTACAGACTGCAGGGCTAAGCACAGGGTTTGGTGTAGACGATGCGGTGCCGGCTCTGCGTGCAACCAGGTTTGCTATAGTTCTGCAATGAGTGCTGCTGATGGAGTTTTGCTTGACACTGCATGCATGTGGCCAGCCATATGGTAAATTTTCTGCTTCAATGTTCATTAAACCCAGCTCATGGTTGATGCACAGCTGAGTCATTCCCTTTGCCAATGGCTGAGACAGTGCCTCTGACTTAGCGGTCTGCATGGCTCAGTGCCAGGTGTGCAGATCTCAGGAGGAAGCGTGGATCAATACCAGGCAGCCTGAGTTATTCAGCTGGAAATGATCTTGTGGACTGCCTCTACATTGACAAAATGGACATCAGAATATTCAATAAATGTATACCCAAAGGAAATAAATGATGGAAGCCCTTTTCCCCCTCAGATTCTACTTCATTTGACAACTTTGAAAGACATTTTCTGAGAGATTTGGCTTTGGGTTATACAGATATTTTTGAATATAAACTTAGTACTGGAGCAGTTTCAGAAGAAAACAGGGGATGGTCCAAAAACATGTAATGGTTGGTGGAGAACACCAGGTAAATTTTCTCTAGGAAAAATATTCTGTGTCATCTTTGAAGAGAAAAAGAAACCTCTTTATCCATTTGAAAGGATATTTCCGCAATATATTTATATGAAATTAAGTGAGGTAGATAAATTGGCCTTCCTATATCTTAAGGGAAATCCTCAAAATGAAGAGATAGGCACAGAACTATGTCACAAATACCTATAATATTATAAATCATAAACACTTAAAACTTTTATGGCCTCTACTATGGGGACAATCAAGACTGTGCTTCTTGAGCTAAGAGAATAGCAGATTCTGGACAGGCTCCAAGTATTGCCAATTACTTAAAGTCACCCACCCTTTGAGGGGATTTGGTAGAATCTTCTTGTGCTTCAGTCCTGTGAAGTAAGAAGTGATTGCAGCATGGGTCGAATAATGATTCACATGCACTATTAGCAGAGTGCAAAGTTAACAACGGACAGACTATGTTGGTTTTTTTTTTTTAATGTATCAACTTGAGCAGGCTGCCGTCTCCAGTCTTTCAGTAAACACTACTAGGTGTTGTGATAAGATTTTGCAGATGTAATTAAAGTACCTAATCAGTTGACTTTGAATAAGGAAGATAATTCTGGATAATCCAGGTGGGCCTGACATAACCAGCCGAAAGCCTTAGAAGCAGAACTGAGGCTTTCCCAAGAGAACAAATAATTCTCCCATATACAACAGCTTTAGCTTCGACCCGTGGAGTTCTATTTGGAGTTCTTGTGAGTTCCCTTCCTGACCACTTGCCCTATGAATTTCAGACTTGATTAGCCCATCACACAATTGTGTAAGATAATTCCTGTAACAAATCTCTTAATGCATCTATCTGTTATGGGTTCTGTTTTTCTGGCAGATGCATACAGCTCACATTCAAGAGATTCTCTGCTTACTGAAATTTTAATTTACCTAACTTTGTGACTTCTACAGATCTCTGATACCTTTAAAAAGATGACTATTGTACCTCATTGGTTTTTTTCTAGTTGTTGTAGTGGGAGTTTTGGTCTCCCAGTGTCTACTATAGAGTCTCCCAACAGATATGGAGTAGAAAAGAAGAAATGGTATTCAACTTACAATGTGGTTCTGACATTATTTGTATAACAAGGTCTAAATATTTACATTCTGAGACATGGGTATAATTAAATATTCCAAGTATTGCCTGTCCATAAATTCTTAAATCTTAAACTCAATCTAAGTAGCACTTAGAGTTTTACGATGACTTTAATATTCCCTATTGCAAAGTTAAGTAATAGGATTGGAGTCATAAAGAAAGACACATGATCCTGCATAATGGAACTCCTGACACTTGGTGGGAGCATCCTGTACATCAAGAGCCAGTATATCCTTTGCTCATTTCATTTCAACTGCCATTTATTTCTTCAAGGTGACTTCTTATGATGCTACTTTTTGCTTCCCACTTTATTCTCTTTCATTTCTTGTAAATTTCTTTGGAGGGGGATGCTTCTTATTTGTAAGGTTGTACATGTAATACAAATTCAGGCTTAGAGAAGACAAATAAATTCAAAGAACCAGCGTAGGGCATGGGCTGTAAAATGGGCAGCTGTCTAAAGAAGCCCAGTTGAAACAACTGGAGATGCGGGTGTGGGATCCGGAGTGAGAAGCAAGGCAGAGTCTGTGGTGACTCTGAATCTTCACAACAGGCATAAGTGAAAAGAAGAAAAGGCAGGTTTGATTAGGAAAAGAATATGCAACACGCCTCACATGCACTGGGTAGCCTGTTCTACATATGGAGTTTACCTCATACTACAAGGATTTATGTGTATGTTTTCCACAGTTATCTGAGAGCTCCTACAATTCACTGTTCAGGTCTTCCTGTCTTTTGATTTCAGACCCTACCTCCCCTTAATATCCTCTACCAACTACCCTCCATTCTCTCATCCTCCAACCCTTCTCCCTGCCCTTTGACTTTGTCTCAGAATGTTATGGTCTATTGTACAAAGGCACAAAAAGAGCCACTGTACTCAATTTTGTTGGCTATATACAGCTAAGTACATCCTAAAAAATTGTTGCATTTTTAAAAGAACAATTTACATCCTAGAAGGTATCTTCATTTATGGACATAAGCTCTTTTAAACACAATAGCAATGCTACACCCAACAATTACTTTATCTGTATAAGGATGCAGCATTTGGGGTTACATTTTATAACGATATGAAATAAAAAAAATTATGCTAGAAAAAAGTTACACTTCCAAAATTATTTAAACTTGATTTTAGTTTTCAGCATCGGAAATATTGCAATTACAGCTCAGAAAAATGAGGAAAGGCCTCTAAGAGACTCTTCTTGCTGAAATGTGATTCCAAATAAATAAATAAGCATACTTGAATTGATAATAAGGCTTTGAGCTATTCAGCTTAAAAATAGGCTTACCCCATTAAGATTATTAAACTCAGAGGCATATTCTGAAAAGAGCTTTTGAAAATGGATTTCTTGCAAACTGTCATCAAATATTCATAGATAAAATAATTATGTGGAAAGATAAAGGGATGGTGGAAATTAAAGGGGGCTGATAATAAAGGGAACTGGATGAGATAGTTAAGCAAACTTTTTGAGAGGGAGAATTTTTTTAGAGGAGGTTGGCGTGAAGCTTAGACTTGAACATTTGAGCATCTGTTTTTTTAGCCCCTCATTGCTTCTGCCCTGGTGAATAAAGTGCATGGATAAGCATAGGTGACAATTGCTTGACTGTGATGGAATTTAACTCCCATATGGGTTTGTATTATTTGTTGCTATACATTCAGTCTTTTCCTTACCATGAGCATGGATGAGGCTATGCAGTGTTCTTTGCAACCTTTATCATGTCTAACACAGTTCAGGGAAGTGTCACTGAACAATAGGCTGGTGGCTGAGAAGAACACTGTATACTCAGTTTCATATTTCCTTGCTGAAAGCCAACACATAAGATATTTAAATTTGTATGGTCTTACAGCTAACTGATTGGAAAGAGAGGGATTTGCAAATTTAACCAACTTAATTATTTTATACCTGAATATTTGATGATAGAAGTAGGAAATTCTTTTTTTTTTTTTTTTTTTTTTTTTTTTTGAGATGGAGTCAAGACTGTGTCACCCAGGCTGGAGTGCAGTGGTAGGATCTCAGCTCACTGCAACCTCCACCTCCCGGGTTCAAGCAGTTCTCCTGCCTCAGCCTCCTGAGTAGCTGGGATTACAGGCACCTGCCACCACACCTGACTAATTTTTGTATTTTTAGTAGAGATGAGGTTTTGTCATGTTGGCCAGGCTGGTTTCGAACTCCTGACCTCAGGTGATCCACCTGTCTTGCCCTCCCAAAGTGCTAGGATTACAGGCATGAGCCACCACGCCCATCCCAGAAATCTGTTTTTAAAAGAACTTTGTGTAAAGCTCTTCCTATATGAAGGTCTTCTTGTTTATATTTCCTAATGCTCTCTTGAGTAGTAGCTGGAAGTTTAGACTGAATATTTGTCATTTTCTTTTACTTTCCAAATCACTCCAATCTGTGTGACTCTATCTTTTGTTGTAATCAAGTCTCAGTGAATAAACCAGGCACCTTCTAACCAAAGTAGACAATTTACCTCCTGTATTGACCTCCACACAAAATTGTCTAATGGGTCTCTACCCTGATCAAACATCCTCTACCCTCTGAGTACTTTCTCAACCAGACACCTAAAGGAAACAGATGCCTGAGTCAGAGCAGCTCTGGAGCAGAAATTTGTTTTCTGAATTGGCAAAGATACCTATTAAGTTACAGAAAAATATATCCACATTTTATATTTTACAGCATGCAATAAATATGTGTATAAAATATAAATATATTTAGGTTATGAATTTATATATATACATAAATCAGTGTTATTGATTTAATAGGTTTTAGTGTTTACTAGAAAAGGAATTATTGAATTTGTAAAGATGGCTCACATAAATATGCTTAAAATACATTAATCATAATGTGTGAATGTGTTTAAAACAAAGACAATTTCACAATATTAATAGCTACCAAGAGATATTCTACATGAAATTTGTTTGATGTTTTATACTAGAAAGATTAAGGACTATGAAATGTTTCCCTTGATCATTTGACAATGTAATATTGTATATCTTGTAACTATTAGGCATCATCCTAGGTTCTAAAAATAAAATTTTTAAAATGGAGAAAAAATTCTGCCACCAGGGAGTCAGGGAGACAGAGGGTGACAGCACTTAAATGCTACAGCATATAAATCCCAGGAGGCTGAGCGTAGCACTTGACGGCCACCTAGTCCAGACGGGGTCAGATACCATCCAAGTGAGTTGATGTTTGAGCACAGTCCCTGTATCCTTCACTTTCTAAAGCATGAATGTCCTGAGCCCTATTCCTACAGGATTCTATTCTAAGGACGTGGTCTTCACATTAAAGAGCATCATGAATAAACACACACTGAAGTGTTAATAGCTGATGATGAGTTCATGTGTTATCTCATCTCACATTTTATTAAAGAACAAAAGACTTTATATCTAGCTCATGTAGCTAATGATGGACTTAAAAATAAAAAAGCGTTAATAGTGAATGATGGACTTTCAGGTTCCAGTAGCACAGTTAATTAATTTGGATGAAGTGTATTGTCTTAGTGCCTTTAAATTACAGATGCAATTTTGCAGATAATACCGCTGTTCTCACATTTCTCCTCTCTTTAGCTGCTACGTGGTTCTCCACTTTTGCATCCATAGAATTTTAGGAAATTTCCAGGACTCTGAGCTAGATCTCAAAATCTCACGAGCCCAGAAATCAATCAGGGTATAAAAGTGGAGACTAGCTTTTAAAACTGATTTATAAACCAGCCAACAGGTATCTAAGGAAATGAGTTTCAAACTACCCTTAATCATATCTTTTGTCACCACAACACAATGATCAAAATTAGGAAATTAACATTGGTACAGTAGTGTAAACACAACTATAGACCTTATTTAAATTTCACCAACTTTTCCACGAATGTCCTTTTTCTATTCTGGTATCCAGTACAGGTTCTCAAATAGCATTTAGTTGTTATTTGTCCTGAGTCTCCTCCAATATATGATTGTTTCTCAGCCCTTCCTTGTCTTTCATGACCTTGACACTTTTGAAGAGTGCTGGTCAGCTGCTTTGTAGAGTGCCCTTCAACTTAGCTTTGTCTAATGTTTTCTCACGATTCGATTGAGGTGCGGCACTGTTGCCAGGTATGTCACAGAGAGGCTGTGCTGTTCTTAGTATATCCTATCAAGGGCACATGGTATTCATATGTCTTACTGCTGGTGATGTTAACCTTAATCACTTGGTTAAGGTGGTGTCTGCTGGATTTCTTAATTGTGAAGTTTCTGTTTTCACTTTGTAATTCATAAATATCTTGGAGGAGATACTCTGACACTATGAAAATATCCTGCTTCTCTTCAAATTGATACCTTTAATTCCAACCCCCACACTACACATTTCATTCCAGTCTTCCCTCACTCTTTATTTGTAAGGAATATGTTCCCAAACAATGAGAAACTTGGCTCTAATTATCGCCTATATTTACTTACTTGTTCAATCCTAGCATAAATATAAAATGGCTTTAGAATTGCTAAACCAAAATCCTGTGAGAAACAAAGTTACTAATTAGATTACAGTTTTTTTGTATAGAGTTTTGTCTTTAGCCTTACAATGTCTAATTAAAACATTGTTTTCCAAAGATATTTTGTTTGGTTAATTCTTTTCTTTCTCAACATCTTCAGTGGTATTAAGGTATTCATTCATTTAGGCTCATTTGTTACTGCGTTATTTTATGTTGAGTCTTTCTTTCTCCATCCTGGCTGAATTTAACTGTTTACATGTTTTGGGATATTTTATAATATGTGAAACCTTATAGAAGTTTTAAGAATTAGAGCTATGAAACAAGAATATTCAAAGAATTGTCACTACCCATTCCTGTTTCTTCTTTTTTTCCATCCTGTTAACACCTACCCTCCATAGGTAACTACTCTTTTTAGTTTCTGGTTTATACTTCTTGCATTTCTTTACAGAAATGAACAGATAGATGTCTATGTTATTCTACCCTTTTCTTACATGAAGGGTAGTCTACAATAGTATGGGCACTTTACTTTCTTCACTTAATATCATATCACAGGAATCACTTGGTATCCTTTCATAGAGATCTTCCTCATCCTTCTTTATATGTGTAATACTACATCATATGGAGGTTTACTCAATCACTCTCCTGTGTAGCGGCATTTAGGTTCTTTGTGTAATTAAAACAATACTCCTCTGATGTTTTGCAATTATAAAAAGCGCTGCAGTGTACAAATTCACTCATATATATTTCTGTTTTTTTGGATAGTAAAAATATACTTTATTTTTAAATACAATAGCTGCTAACAGTATACTGATGTTGATGTTCCAAGAAAATACATGTATTCAATAATAAGCTTTCATTTGCCTCTTCAAGAAATTCTAAAGAAAATAATCCAATTCTGTTCAACATTATGCCTTGAGGAGTTGAAATTTTTTCCATGATAAAAATATAATTTGTGAGGCCCAAACTTGATTATTTATAAAAGATGGAGTTTCTAAAAGCCCATATATATCAACAATGAATGCTCCCTTCTCTTTGAATGCTTAATTCAAATTGATGTAAGACATTAGTGAATCAATAAACTTGATGAAATGTGTATCAAAATGTTCATGAAAAAATACATTTCTATTTCCTCTCCGTTTTAATTTACAGATATTTTCTAAATGGGATTTTTAAGTGCACAGAAATAAAAGCTATCTACATGTAACCCTGGAGAGATTAAAAACACAACACAAGTAAAGTTAACATGCCTAAATCCTAGGGTTGATTCACTTAGTCTAAGAATAAATGTCAGAAATCTCTTAATTATATATAGATTGCTCAAGGGTTTACAGATAAATTTAGAAAGCCAGAATTACCAAGAAATAAAATCTTATTTGAATTTTATCACAAAAGTTAACAGTCCTAGTAAAAGAAGACAATAGAACTGTATAGAAAATTCAAATCTACATCAAAAAAGAGTTTTATGAACTAGAACAGTAGAGCGCTTTTCAACTGTTAAATACGAAAATTTCTCAGAATCCCTTGGAAAACGAGACTTTCCATTCAGACTCCAATCTCATTTAAGTAAAACAAAACAAGGTGTTTAAATGAAGGGGAATGATTTGTTAGTTTTAAAAATAGAATCAGATGTTTTCCATTATGTTAATTCATACACTACATGAATTGCCTACCATAAAAACTTTTATGTCCCAAATTTCTCAAGATTTTAAGCTATGATCTTTCCATAAACCATACACTGAGGTAAAAGCATGTTGTAGGATCACACTTTTTACTAGCATTCATCCATTTGCCAGTTTTCACTGCATTTGACTAACTTCCCTGATAAAGTAGTATCTGTCTTTCTACAGAGAAAAATAATTCTGCCTTCATCATAATCATAATAGACCTGCCTTCCTTGAACGTCTAGATAAATGGCCAAGTGTAATCACTGGATAAATAAAAAACAATGAAGAGAATAAATAAAAATGAAAATACTTTGCATTTCAGAATGTGTTTTTCATCACTCTGTTTTGAAGAATGAAGCTCTTTCCTTTGTTAGCCCTCCACTCTGCACCTCTTGGTCCACCATTTGCCGGAAAGAACAAACCTCACCTCTCTTGAATCTTTTTTATACATTCAGCTGTAAAACAAGGTCCAATATTACCAGAATGAATGCCAAGTTGCCACTATTTTGAGAGTAGGTGAAGAGTGATAATGCCTGCCTGTGTACTGTACAGATGGGACAGTCTCACTAAAGCTACTGCAAAATAATTTCTCAATAGATAACTATATAGTGCTTCTTCCTTGAACCAGATAAATCATCATCCAATATTTTATTACGAAAGGATGGGTGCTTCAACTTTGATCAGCAGTAAGGAGTTTTAAGAAAGGTAAGGCAAAGGAATCTCCCTGAGCCAAATGGATACAATATGGAGCTTTTTGTATCTTTCTATATTAAGTTAATTACTGATAGGTTCAAAAAATGAAGTATGCTTATAAAAAGCTGCTTCCATAAAGCCAGTGCTTACTAAGTGTTAGCATGTCAAAGGGAGAAAACACTGTGATTTCAAAGTAATACACTTAAAATGTTAAAAAAAAAAAAGTCTACGAGCAATAGTACTTCCTACACGTTAGGTATCAAAAATTAGTAAAAATGGGCCGGGCACGGTGGCTCACGCCTGTAATCCCAGCACTTTGGGAGGCCGAGGTTGGCTGACCAACATGGTGAAACCCCATCTCTACTAAAAATACAAAAATTAACTGGGCATGGTGGCGCACAGCTGTAATCCCAGCTACTAGGGAGGCTGAGGCAGGATATCGCTTGAACCTGGGAAGCAGAGGTTGCAGTGAGCTGAGATCGTGCCACTGCACTCCAGCCTGGGCAACAGAACGAGACTCCGTCTCAAAAAAAAAAAAAAAAAAAAAAAAAAAAGTTAGTAAAACTGTATTATAGTCACAACCAGTCTTTGGAATAGCAGTTAGAAAATTTGATTTTTTTACGTAAAGAATAAATACATAGCCAAGTGTCAGCAAGTTCATCCTCCCTTGTTAGAGGACAGATAATTTCTTATTTAGGACTTCAATTTAATAACAAAACAAAAAGCCCTCAAAAACAAAACAAAACCCAAAGAAGCAGAATGCTATTCCTCAGCTTGGTTATAGACAAATTTGACTCAAGGAAGTGCAATGAGTAAGATCAGGCAAGACTGTAGTAAATACACACTGACCATGACTATAATTTAGTCCAAAAAGAATGAACAATCCTCTACACAAGGTATATGGGCTGAGAGAGTTGGTAATCTGTTGGTAATCTGTGTCTATATTAAATATGCTTTAGAAACAGAAATTTACTTGATATTTTGGCAAACCCCCCAGTCATTCCTTAGGTTAATTTCTGTAAATGTTAAGTTTTACATTACTAATCATTTTACTTCTTAGCTAAACTAAATATTAGCTTATGTAGTATTGCTCAAGAGATCTACAAATAATAGCAAGCTCTATGATCACCTAAAAATGAGCTATGTAAACTAAAGGAAGAAAGCAATAATGTGCCAAATGAATGGCACAGGGCACAATACGTATAATAAACAAATTTAGAGAGAGTATAAGGTACGTATCAGTTTATCTTATAAGGACAAAATGCTTGAGGAAGTTCTTGAGAAAACCCTCCCTCCCTCCCCCCTAACTTTTAGCATCTACATCGTGTCAGATATTACAATTGGTATGAAGGATAAATGCTTTTAGGCAAAAGTAAAAGCTTATCTACAAAGCAAAATAGCAAAGTCTAGTGTAGTGACTTTTTGTAGAAGGCTTTTTTCTCTGGTGGTAATATTCTTTAGTACATATCCAGGATAAACTAAATTGAAACCATGTTTTTGATACAGTAGCAATCCTTTTATATACTTTTACTACATTTTACAAAATTCTAAAAATTACGTAAATTTTTGGTACCATGCATTATGCACCAGTTTGGGGCTGCCTGATGAAGTCATGGCTACTATTTTAGTATTAAACACTGCACCTGAAAAGTTCGGCCCTCTGTATTAACGGGCACAATGCTGAGGGCTCCTAAGAGATGGCAGATTACCTCTATGCAAGGCTCTTGTATCGGTTCGAACCCCGAGAGTGCACCAACAAACAACACAAGGTGGTGTGGAGCAACACGCTGTTTTTAATGACCGCCTGGGTACTCATGGGCTGAGGCCTAAAATGGCGTCAGCACCAAATGAGGACGGGGCAGGGGTTTTATAGTCTCCTGTAAACAGGAAGTGTCTCAGTCTGATGTAACTGCTAGGCGGTACCCGGATGGCCTCTCTCTTGGTCTTCAGCGGGTACGTGTCTTCCGGCCAGCTCTCTTCCTGCTTCTGCTATGTTGCTGATGCACACTGCTGGCGCAAGTGGCCTTGCGCCTTGGGATCGGGCCTGAGGAGAGAGGAGTTATTCATTCCCTTAAAGCTTTCATGCCCCAGGGTGAATCTTTCAATCTAAAGTAAAAAGTTTGTGATGTAGTGTCCCCAAATTTGAGGAGAGGGGGACATGGGTACGAGGGGTAGGCAGGGTAAAAGGATTTTAAAATAATAGGGCTTAGGAGTGTATACTTCAGGATAACTACTATACCTTGCTTGTCTATCCTTGACCCTAACCTTGAATGACTGCATGTTCGTGCAAAATACAATTTCTACTCTGTAGAAAAAGGAGCAGTCTGTTAGGAAAAGCATATTAGGGGAAGACATAAAGACATCTCTATCATAAATGTGATTTTACTTGTTGAGTTTTTTGGATACATCACTATAGGCTATTTCAATCTTCTTACCATGGGGACAGGTATTGGTAAACTCATCCCTTTTATATGCATTAGTTAGATAGCTCCATATGCCAGTCATTCTTTCTGGAATATCAAAGTTGTGATATTTTTTGGCCACCACCTTGACAATATGCAGTTTGGGCAGCAGGTCAGCTAATGTCATTTCATTGCCAACCGGAAATTTACGTATAGAAAATGTAATGTCCTCCCTACTATTTTTATCAATTTCATCAGGGAGGAGAGGATTCAGATATTCATTCAGTTTCTGCAGGGTTTTCAAGAGACTCTTCACCAGTGCTTCATTAGCCTCTGGCCTTGAATTCTTGATATATGCAGAGAATTTGGCAAAGACGTCCATTCCAGCAGTGTTTGATTCTGCGTGTTTTGGTGAAAGCTCTAAGTACTTGGGAGGGCATACGATGTCTTCAAGAAATTCCTCGATCTTATTTACATTTGTTTTGACCTCATTGTTGAAAGTTGTAGATGGTGGGTGGGTCCTGAGGGACAAGTTTTGCAGGTCTGCAGGCCTCCTTTTCAGGTCAGCAATTGTAACACTGAATACAACTCCTTTGAGCCAAAGAATCATGAAGAGCCTCTGGGAAAGGGGGCAGTTTCCTGTCCTTTCACCATCAGTGCCAGCCTTGATGAAGAGCTTGATGAGGGGCTCTGTCCTCCTCCTTCAGCCTGTTCAGTAAAGCACATTCAGCAACATCGACAAGGCCACGGCCTGCTCAGCTGGGTTCCTGGAATGGCGGTGGCTGCCTCTGTTCCAGGGCTGCTCTGGTTGCTGGCTCCCGCCATGCTGCTCACTGGACAGTCCTCATATATGTTTCTGAATTGTGGGAGGTGTGGCATCAGGATAGATTCCTAGAGGTATGATTCCCGTGTTGAAAGGTAACATTTGCTTCCTCGCAGGCTCTCCAATAAGAGTGTGCTGTCACATTTTAAAATTTATACCAATCTGATAGGTGAGAACTGGTATCTCAGTGTTGCCTTAATGTGCCTGTCTCTAATGATAAGTGGCTTTGAACATGTGTTTGTCTATTCGAGGACTAGTTTTATATCTTTGCTTGGAAAATTGTTTATTCATATATTTTTCCAAAAATATTATTTTCAACAGAACAGACCATCTAGGAAAGCAGATTAAACTCAAGAAGAATTGTTTTGAATAAGTTTAACATTGACCAGTTCAAAGATGATGGACATTTCCCACTCAAAACAAGTCAACATATAGGGTAAGTCCACATTACATTTTTAGATTCTAGGTAATTTTATACATGCAGTGATATAATGATTGTATCATCCTCAGACTCAGATAAGTGAGGTTCCTGTTTTGGTTTCACATTTTACAAGGCTCAGAGGTGGCCCTCCTCCTGCCATGTCCCTCTCTGTAGAGTAAGGATTCCATGGGCCAAGAAGAGAAGTCACCCAGAACTGGTAAACCCTTCTAGACTCATACCTAGTATATGAGATCTTGCAATTCTCTGCCCAAATGGTTGTGAGTTGGCTTCCAGGGCCTGGGTGAGCCTGTTTCTTGAATCCATCCCCTCAAAGGTAGATGATGATAGGCCCCACGGGTAGCAAAAGAATGGCTGCTTGAAGGGAATGGGGTGGAATGAGCTTGGATATGTGGCTATGATGTGCACCCAAGTACATAAAAGGCCCCTTTGTTGTGTGGGGTGGAGCCTGGATTGGGAAGAGGATGGAAGGTGGCTGTGAGCTGGGGCCCTCAGACTTGTATCCATTCCCAGGACTTGTAAATGTTAGTGGCAGTCTTGTATATTGAAGTGATCTTTTAAAAGTGCATGCTTAAAAAGAATTCTTTATTCCCTTATCTGAGAAAATTGATAATATAGAGACACCTCCAAGTCCTGAAGTATGAAATGTGTAAGACCAAATAGAAATCATTTGAAAAAGTTGGAGGGCAAGTACTGCCTCATCTAGAGCAAGTTTTAGTTAGAGCAAGAACTTGAAGAGAATGTTGAGAGAAAAGGATGAGGATAAAGATTTTGCGGATGACTGACCTTGTGTTCCAGGGGGCACAATGAAGGAGTTTCAAGTGAGGAAAGGGCATAGGATATGGGGTCAAATAGGGCATCTATGAAGTCAAAAGGTGAGTTAAATGTAAGAAATGAATGATTAATTTGGAGTGCTGGGCTTTCTATGGCAGTTTTAATAGCTTTATTGAGATATAATTCACATATAACATTTATCTATTAAAATATATAGTTAAATGGTTTGTAATATAGCATATTCACAGAGTCGTGCAATCACTAACATAATCTAATTTTAAAATGTTTTCATTGCTCCAAAAAAGAAACCTGGTACCCATTAGTAATCATTCCATATCCTGCTACCTTCTAGCCTCAGGCAAGTACTAATCTACTTTCTATCTCTGTGGAATTGCCTATTTTGGAAAATATGTAAATGGAATAATAAAATGCATGTTTTTTTGTGACTGGCTCCTATTGCTTAGCATGTTTTCAAGGCTCATCTATATTGTAGCATATGTCAGGTTTTGTTATTGCTATTTGTGATTGCTGAATAATATTTTGTAGTATGGATATACCACATTTTGTTTATCCAGTCATAAACTGATGGGCATTTAGATGGTTTTCACTTTTTGACTATTATGAATAATGCTGCATTGAACGTTTATGTATACATTTTAATGAGGACATCTGTTTTCATTTCTCTTGGGTACATGCCTAGTGGTGGAATTTATTGGCCATGTAGTAAATGTTATATAAATGTGCAAAATATAGACTGGGTATATTGACTCTGTATTAGTCTGTTTTCACACTGCTATAAAGAACTCTCTGAGACTGGGTAATTTATAAACAAAAGAAGTTTAATTGACTCACACTTCTGCATAGCTGGGAAGGCCTCAGGAAACTTACAATCATGGCAGGAGGCAAATGGGAAGCAAGGCACGTCTTACATGGTGTCAGGAAAGAGAGTGAGTGCAGGGGAAGCTGCCACTTTGAAAATCATCAGACCTCTTGAGAACTTTCACATTACTGCAAGAACATTATGGGGGAAACTGTCTCTATGATCCAATCACCTCCCTTCCAGGCCCTCCCTAACAGGTGGGATTAAAATTCAAGAAGAGATTTGGGTGAGGACACAGAACCAAACCATATCTTCTGCCCGTCCCGCCTCCCAAATCTCATGTCCTTTTTACATTTCAAAACCAATCATGCCTTCCCAAAAGTCCCCCAAAGTCTTAATTCATTCCAGCGTTAACTCAAAAGTCCAAGTCCAAAGTCTCATCTGAGACAAGGCGAGTCCCTTATGCCTATGAGCCTGTAAAATCAAAAGCAAGTTACTTACTTCCAAGATACAGTGGGGGTACAGGCATTGGGTAAATGTTTCTATTCGAAATGGGAGAAATTGGTCAAAACAAAAGGGCCACAGGCCCCGTGCAATTCTGAAACCTGGCTGGGCAGTCATTAAATTTCCTTTGACTCCATGTCTCACATACAGGGCACACTGATGTGAGAGGTGGGCTCCCACAGCCTTGGGAAGCTCCACGCCTGTGGCTTTGCAGAGTACTGTCCCACTCCTGGCTACTTTCATGGGCTGGCATTGAGTGTTGGTGGCTTTTCCAGGCACACAGTGCAAGCTGTCAGTGGATCTACCTTTCTGGGTTCTGGAGGACAGTGGCCCTATTCTCACAGCTCCGCTGTGCAGTGCCCCATTGGGGACTCCATGTGGGAGCTCCAACCCCACATTTCCCTTTCACACTGCCCTAGCAGAGGTTCTCCTTGAGGACACTACTTCTGCAGCAGACTTTTGCCTGAACATCCGGGCATTTCCATATATCCTCTGAAATCTAGGTGGAGGTTCCCGAACCTCAACTCTTGTCTTCTACACATGTGCAGGCCCAATACCACATAGAAGCCACCAAGGCTTGTGGCTTGCACCCTCTAAAGCAATGTCCCAAGCTGTACCTTGGCTCCTTTTAGCCACAGCTGTAGCAGTTGGGATGCAGGGTGCCATGTCCTGGGGCTGCACAGAGCAGTGGGTCCCCGGGCCCAGCCCAGGAAACCATTGTTCTCTCCTAGGCCTCTGGGCCTGTGATGGGAGGGGCTGCTGCAAAGGTCTCTGACATGAGCTGGAGACGCTTTCCCTATAGTCTTGACTATTAACATTCAGCTCCTTGTTACTTATGCAAGTTTCTGCAGCCTGCTTGAATTCCTTCCCAGAAAATTGGTTTTTCTTTTCTATCACATGGTCAGTTTGTAAATTTTCCAAACATTTACACTCTGCTTCTCTTTTAAACATATATTCCAATTTCAAACCATCTTTTTGTGAGCACATATAACTGTACACTTTCAGGAAAAATCATGTCACACCTTGAATGCTCTGCTGCTTAGAAATTTCTTCTGCCAGTTACCCTAAATCATCTCTCTCAAGTTCAAAATTCCATAGATCTCTAGGGCATGGGCAAAATGCTGCCAGTCTCTTTGCTAAAGCATAGCAAGAGTCACCGTTACTCCACTTTCCAACAAGTTCCTCATCTTCATGTGAGACCCTCAGCCTGGACTTTATTGTCCATATCACTATCAGCATTTTGGTCAAAGCCATTCAACAAGTCTCTAGGAAGTTCCAAACTTTCCCACACCTTCCTGTCTTCTTCTGATCCCTCCAAACTATTCCAACCTCTGCCCATTACTCAGTTCCAAAGACCCGTCCCCTTTTTTCGGTTATCTTTATAGCAGTGCCTCACTCCTGGTACCAATTTCTGTATTAGTCCATTTTCACACACTATAGAGACCTCCCTGAGACTGGGTAATTTATAAACAAAAGAGGTTTAATTGACTTACACTTTTGCATGACTGGGGAGGCCTCTGGAGACTTATAGTCATGGCAGAAGGTGAATGGGAAGCAAGGCACGTCTTACATGGTGGCAGGAAAGAGAGTGAATGCAGGGAAACTGCCACTTTTAAAACCATCAGATCTTGTGAGTGAGAACTCCCTGAGTATCACAAGAATAGCATGGGGAAAACTACCTCCATGATCCATTCACCTCCCACCAGGTCCCTCCCTTGACATGTGGGGATTGTAATTCAAGATGAGATTTGGGTGCGGATGCAGAGCCAAATCATATCAGAACTTCTGTTATTTAAATCTTCTTAACAGGCACCCATTAGGTCAAAAGCCCTTTAGTGCTAAAGTAAAATTTTTATACATCCAATTGTTTTAAATATAACGCGTGTCAGCAGACTTAGCCATTTAGAGACTGCCTGCTTTGCATACTTTGTAAAACTGTACCTAATATCTGTTAGCTATAGGTAAGATAAACCCTGTGGCTTTAAAGGACTCCAAGTTTTTGCTGCCTTGCAGAGTTCTCTGATCCAGCAATTCCCTGCAGTGCTGTGCAGTGACATTATTTAGACCCAAATCTTCTTGATCTCCTTCTCCCCTAGAAAGCTTCCCTCACCCTTCTTTTCTGGTGGTAGCCCACAGGCCTTTGCTTTTGAAAAGCTTCATACCGTGCAGGGCTTCCCTCACATGCAAACCTGTCAAAAACACCACCTAAATAAAGCTTGTATGTGCTACTACTACTGTGGTTATATCTTGTAGTTATGTTTTTATCATTGATCAGCACTGAAATGATTAAGCCAGGAATAGTAACTCTATGCTTAACATATTGAGGAATTGTGAAACTATTTTCTAAACTGCATGAACCATTTTGCAATCCCACCAGTATTGTACGAGGGTTTCATTTTCTCCACATCTTTGCTAACACTTATTATTGTCTTTCTGATTGTAGCCATCATACTGGGTATAAAATGGTATCTTATTGTAGTATTGATGTACATTTCTTTAATATTTAATGATGTTCAGCATCTTTTAGTGTCTTTACTGGCCATTTGTTTATCTTCTTTGGAAAAATGTCTATTCAAATATTTTGCTTATTTTAATATTGGGTTATATATATATTTATTACTGAATTTTAAAGGTTCTTTGTATATTCTGGCTACATATACCTAATCAGATATATGCTTTGCAAATATTTCTCCCATTCTGTACTTTGTCTTTTTACTTTCTTGATAGTGTCCTTTGGAGCACAAAAGTTTTCAATTTTTATAATGCCCAATTTATCTTTTTTTTCCCTTTTACTTCTTTTTATTTTGATGTCTTATCTCAGAAGCCATTTCCCACCCCATCATCATGATGGTTTACTCCAGTTTTTTCTTCTGGTAGGTATATTTCATATGCTTGGGTGTGATTTACTTTTTGTTAATTTTGTGATGTAGTGTGAGATAGAGATCCAAATTCATTGTTTATGTGGATTTGTCCAAGTATCACTTGTTGGAAAGACTATTCTTTCTTCAGTGAATTGTCCAGCCAACTCTGTTGAGAATCAATTGCCCATAAATGGGAAAGCTTATTTCTGGCTCTTAATTCTATCCATTGTTTTATATGTACATTCTTATGTCATTACCACCCTGTTCTGATTACTGTATTTTTGTAGTAAACTTTGAACTCAGGAAGTACAAGCCCTCCAACATCGTTCTTCTTTGGCTTTTCTGATTCCCATTTAATTTCATGTGAATTTTGGGATTAGCATGTCTATGTCTACAAAGAAAAGGCAACTGGAATTTTGATAGCAATTGTTTTGAGTCTGTAGATGAATTTGACAACTGTACTAGGTCATATTCACAGGGGCCAGGGTTTAGGACTTTAACATGTCTTTTGAGAAGACACAATTCAACTCATAACAAGGAATATTGTCATATCAATATTATTCTATGGATATGTGACATTTTTCCATTTATTTAGATATTCTTCTATTTCTTTCACCAATGTTTTGTATTTTCAGTGTACAAGTCTTGCACTTCTTTTGTTAAATGTATTCCAAAGTATTTTATTCTTTTTGATGCTACTATAAATTATATTTTCTTAATTTAATTTTCAGATTGTCCATTGCTAATATATAGAAATACAATTTATTATTATATATTTATCTTATATTTTGCTACATTGTTGCACTCATTTATAAGTTATAACAATTTTTTCTATGGATTCCTTAGTATTTTCTGTATGAAAGGTCATATCACTTGCAAATGGAGATAGTTTTACTATTTTCTTTCTTTTTTTTTTTTTTTTTTTTTTTTTTAAAGTAGAGACAGGGTTTCACCATGTTGGCCAGGCTTGGCTTGAACTCCTGACCTCATGTGATCCACCTGCCTCGGCCTCCCAAAGTCCCAAAGTGCTGGGATTACAGGCATGAGCCACCAGTCACACTTTTCTTTTTCTTGCCTAAATTTCCTGGCTAGAATCTCAAATACAATGTTAAATGAAAGCGGCAAAAGTGGACAGCCTTGCTTCTTTCTTATTTTTGGAGGAAGGCATTCAATCCTCTGTTGTTAAGTATGATGTGAGCTGTGGGGTTTTTGGTAGATGTTTTTTATCAGGTTGAAGACATTTACTTGGTATTAATTCTTTAAATGTTCTGGATAATTAATCTGGAACTGGGCATTTCTTTATAGAAAGCTTCAAGATTATTAACACAATCTCTTTACTTGTCATAAATCTACTCTAATTACATATTTCTTCTTGTGTCTGTTCCTGTATTTTGTGTCTCTCCAGGATATGGTCCATTTTATCTGTTATCTAATTAATTTTTTGAAAAACATTTGTTTCTAGGATTCCCTTATAATCCTTTATATTCTTTAAGGGGGTAGATATATTCCTTCCTTCATTCCTGGTTTTTGAAATTTGAATCTTCTCTCTTTTTCTTGGTCAGCCTAAGGTAAAGATTTGTCAATTTTGCTGCTCTTGTCAATGAACTAGCTTTTGGCTTCATTAACTTTCTTGATTTTTCATCTCTGCTCTATTGCATTTATTTCAGCTGTAAGTTGTGTCTTCTTTCTGCTTGCTTTGAATTTATTTGCTTTTCTTTTTTAGTTTTATAATGTGGAAAGTGAGATTACTGATTTAAGATCTTTCTTCCTTTTTGATATTGGCATTAGCATCTATATATTTCCCTTCAATAACTGATGCTGCATCTCAAAAGTTTTGGTATTTTGTGTTTCATTTTCATTTACTTCAGAATATTTTCTAATTTCTCTTGTGATTTCTTCTTTGACCCACTGGTTATTTAATAGTGTGTTTTTGATTTTTAAAACTGTGAATTTCCCCAAAACCTTAGGTTGTTGGTTTCTAATTTAATTGGTTTAGGTCAGTGAACACACTGTATTGTTTCAGTATATTGAGGCTTGTGTTATGGGCTAGCGCGTAATCTATCTTGAAGAATGTTTTACATGATTTGAGGAAAAGTGTATGCTTCTTCTGTTGGGTAAAATGTTCTATAAATGTCTGTTCAGTTTAGTTGTTTTATAGTGTTGTTCAGGTCTTTTGTTACCTTGTTGATCATTGGCCTATGTGTTTTATCCATTACTGAAAGCAAGGTATTGAAGTCCCCAGCTATTATTGTTGAATTTTCTATTTCTTCCTTCAGTTCTGTATATTTTGCCTCATATATTTTGGGGCACTGTTATTAGGTACATACATATATTGTAATTGTTATTTCTTCCTGATGACTTGATCCTCATCATTATAAGATGTCATTAGTTTCTTTTAACAATGTTTGTCATAAAGTCTATTTTGCCTGATCTTATTCTAAAAGCCCATCTTTTTGTTACTCCTTTTATGATAGCGTGGTAATTCTTTCCGTCTTTTCCCATTCAACTTATTTGGGTCTTTGAATCTAAAGTGTGTCTCTAGATCATGGGTTTTAATTTTAAATTTTTGTTTTCTTTAATCTTTCCTTCAGTTAGAATATTTAATCCATTTATATTTAATAAAATTACTGGTATACTAGAATATATTTCTTCCATTTTGTTATTTGTTTTCTGTGTCTTTTGTCTTTTTTATTTCTCTACTCCTTGATTACTGTCATCTTTTGTATTGAATAGATATTTTTAATGTAATGTTTTTAATATCACATTAGTTTCTTTGTTGCTTATTTTACTTTTTTTTGTTATTTTCTTAGAAGTTGGTCTGCATATTACAATTAGTATTTCAAGGTAAAATAATTTAATTCAGATTAATAGTGTGTTAATTTCAATAGGATACCAAGTATGATTTAATGGTCAGCCAATGATCAGTAGAAGATTTTAATTTTTGTGGGTACATGGTAGGTGTATGTATTTATGGGGTACATGAGATGTTTTGAAACAGGAATGCAATGTGAAATAATCACATCATGGAGACTGGGGTATCCATCCACTCAAGAATTTATCCTTTGAGTTACAAACCAATTATACTCTTCAAGTTATTTCAAATGTGCAATTAGCTTATTATTGACTATAGTCATCCTGTTGTGCTATCAAATAGTAGGTCTTATTTATTGTAACTTTTGTGAACCCATTAACCATCCTCCCCTCCCCTGCAGCTCCCCTCTATACATCCCAGTCTCTGGTAACCATTCTTCACTCTCTATGTCCATGAGTTCAATTGTTTTGACTTTTAGATCCCACAAATAAGTGAGAACATGTGATGTTTGTCTTTCTGTGCCAGGCTTTTTTTACTTATCATAATGATCTGTTACATCCATATTACTGCAAATGACTGAATCTCATTCTTTTTTATGGCTGAATGGTACTCCATGGTGTATATGTACCACATTTCCTTTACCCATTCATCTGTTGATGGACACTTAGGTTGCTTCCCAACCTTTGCTATTGTGAACAGTGCTGCAACAAACATGAGTGTGCAGATATGTCTTCGATATACTGATTTCTTTTTTGGGGTGTATATACCCAGTAGTGGGATTGTTGGATCATATGGTAGCTCTGTTTTTAGTTTTTTTGAGGAATCTCTAAGCTGTTCTCCATAGTGTTTGTATTAATTTACATTCCCACTGACTGTGTACAAGGGTGCCCTTTTCTCCACATCCCCTTGGATTTGTTATTTCCTGTCTTCTGGGTATAAGCCATTTTAATTGAGGTGGCTGAGATGATATCTCATTGTAGTTTGGATTTGCATTTATCTGACGATCAATGATATTGAGCACCTTTTCATATGCCTGTTTGCCATTTGTATGTCTTCTTTTGAGAAATGTCTATTCAAATCTTTTGTCCATTTTTTGATTGGATTATTAGATGTTTTTCTATAGAGTTGTTTGAGCTCCTTATATATTCTGGTTATTAATCCTTGTCAGATAGGTAGTTTGCAAATATATTCTTCCATTCTGTGGGTTGTTTCTTCACTTTGTTCATTGTATCTTTTGTTGTGCAGAAGCTTTTTAACTTGATGTGAAACATTTTGTTTTGGTTGCCTGTGCTTGTGGGGTATTGCTTAATAAATTTTTGCCCAGACCAATGACTTGAGGATTATCACCACTGTTTTCTTATAGCAGTTTCATGGTTTGAAGTCTTGGATTTAGGTCTTTAACCCATTTTGATTTGATTTTTGTATAGTCTGGCTAAAGATTTGTCAATTTAGCTTAATATTTTTTTAAAAACCCTTTTTGTTTCATTGATGTTTGTATTGTTTTTTATTTCATTTATGCTTTGATCTTTATTAATTTTTTCTTCTACTACTTTTGGGTTCAGTTTACTCTTGCTTTTCTACTTCTTTAAGATGCATTGATAGATTGTTTATTTGAAGGTTTTCCTCTATTTTGATGTAGCACTTATAGCTAAACTTCCCTCTTAATACTGCTTTTGCTGTTTAGGTTTTGGTATGTTGTGTTTCCATCATCATTTGTTTCAAAAATTTTTCAGATTTCTTCTTAATTTCTTCACTGACCCACCCAGTCATTCAGAAGCATATTGTTTAATTTTCATGTATTTGGATAGTTTCCAAAATTCCTCTTGTTTTTAATTTCTAGTTTTATTTTATTGTGACCAAATAAGATGATTAATATTATTTAAAATTTTTTGAGTGTTGTAAGACTTGTTTTGTGACCTAACATATAGTCTATCCTTGAGATTGATCCATATGCTGATGAAAAGAATATGTATTCTGCAGCTCTTGAATTAAATGTTCTGTAAATATCTATTAGACCAATTTGGTCTATAGTGTAGATTAAGTCTGATGTTTCTTTGCTGGGTTTCTTTCTGGAAGATCTGTCCAATGCTGAAAGTGAGGTGTTGAAAGCTCCAGCTATATTGCATTGGGGCCTATGTCTCTCCACCATGATTCTAAGTTTCCTGAGGCCTCCCCAGCCATGCAGAACTGTGAGTCAATTAAACCTCTTTCCTTTGTAATTTACCCAGTCTTGGGCAGTTCTTTATGGCACTATGAAAATGGACTAATATACCATTGTATGTTTTTTGGTTTGATGTTACCATGAGGTTTGCAAATACTATCTTATAACCCATTATTTTAACGTGTTAACAGCACTGTTTACATAAACAAATAAACATGCAAAAAGAAAACTAATAAAAACTCTGCATCTTCTATTCATCCTCCCACCTTTTAATTTTTTATTGTTTCTATTTATATCTTATTTTACTGACTATGTCTTAAAAACTTGTTGTAGTTATTATTTTTGATTGGTCCATTGTTATGTCTTTCTACTTAGTATGAGCATAGTGTACACACCACAGTTACAGTGTTGTAATATTTTGTGTTTTTCTGTGTACTTACTATTACCAGTGAGTTTTATACCTTCAGGTGATTACTAATTGCTCATTAATATCCTTTTCTTTCTCATTGAAGTACTCTCTTAAACATTATTCTAGGACAAGATCTCTTAAATCAGCTTGTGGTTAATGCTGCCTGGCCTGGGACTCACCCATCAGAGTAGTGGGTTCCCCTCTGGTCAAGGACAGGTCCGGAAATGCCATCTAAGGGTCAAGTCTTGGAATTGAGGACTCCAAGAGCCCGCTTGGTGATCTACCCCACTGTGGCCATGCTGGTACCTAAAATGCAAGACTAAGTCCCCTTTACTAGTCCCTCTGCTTTTCTCAAGCAGGAGGAGTTTTGCCCCATAGCCATCATAGCTAGTAATGTGCCAAGTCTCACCTGATGCCAGCAAGTCTCAGAGGCTCACCCGAGACCCTCGACGTAATACCTGGGTATCACTGCTGGTTATTCAGGGCCCAGGGGCCCTTCAGTTAGCAGGTGATTAGTGCTGCCATAACTGAGTCTTTTCTTTCAAGGCATTTGGTTCCCTGTGGCCCCGGGTGTGTCTAGAAATGTCATCTGTGGGCTAGGGTCTAGAACACGGGCCTTACAACTCTGACCAGTGCCCTATCCTGCCGTGGCTGAGCTGGTATCCAAGATGCAAGACAAAGTCCTCCCCACTCTTCCCTCTCCTCTCCTCAAGCAAAAGGATGTGTCTCTTTTGAGCTGTGAGCCATGCAGCCTGGGGTTAGGGGAGGGGTGATACCAGCAGTTCCTTGCCTACCCCAGCTGGTGTCTCAGTGCATCTTTGCCCCCTATCAGGCCACTGTCTCTGGGCCTAGTTCAGCACTAGGACTCGCCTAATAGTTGCCATTTTTATGGCCTAGACTTCCTTTCAAGTTTACTTGGAGACACAACAATGTAACCTTCAGTGGCGAGGTTTGTGAGAAGTCATGTTCTGTCTGCTGGGACAGATGATTCTGCTCTGGGTAGGGCTGATTTACATGCTCCCTTTGTGGGTGGGTGTCAGCTGAATTTGTTCCGACTTTCCTTTCTGCTCTAACAGGACAGCGCTGAGTCCAATGCCTCACAATTGCTATATTCTCCTCCCCCAACACCCAGAGATGCTCTCAGCAACCCCCTGCCATGGCCAGGGGTTGGGGAGGAGTGGCATCAGTGATTCAGGACTCTTTTCTATCTCTTCAATGCCTCTTTCAGCAATAGGAAGTTAAAACCAGGTACTATGAGTGCTCACCTAATTTTGGTTCTTATGAAGGTGTTTTTTTTGTTTTTGTTTTTTTTGTTTTTTTTCTGTGTAGATTGTTGTTAAATTGGTGTCCTTGTGGAAGGAACAATTGGTGGAGCCTTATATTCTACCATCTTGCTCTGCCTCCAAGCACATTTCATAAGTTTTAAAGACAATTTTAGCCTTCAGTTTCTGTCTTCTCAAGACCCCAAGTTCAGGCAGGGGTGATGACAGGCTTTTCCTTTCCCAGGTCTTTCTGGGCATATATACAACCTTGCACATGCAAACATCCTTTTAGATCCCCAGGAATATATTGAAGTTTTTTGTTTTTGTTTTTGTTTTTGTTTTTTCTTTTGAGCCAGAGTCTCATTCTATCGCCCAGGCTGTAGTGCAGTGGCGCGATCTCGGCTCACTGCAAGCTCCGCTTCCCGGGTTCATGCCATTCTCCTGCCTCAGCCTCCTGAGTTGCTGGGACTACAGGTGCCTGCCACCATGCCTGGCTAATTTTTTTTTGTATTTTTAGTAGAGATGGGGTTTCACCGTGTTAGCCAGGATGGTCTTGATCTCCTGACCTTGTGATCCGCCCGCCTCGGCCTCCCAAAGTGCTGGGATTACAGGCATGAGAGCCACTGCGCCCGGCCTGAAGTTTTTAAAACTTCCTTATGCTCACCTTGTTTTCCAGGAGCTGCTTTTAAATTATGGCCAGGCTTTTGTTTGCACCAACTGACTTCGCAGCTCAAAGCAGCTGCAATTTTGTCAGTAAATTGTTATTGTTTTGGCAATGCCCTGGGAGTAGGGCTTTTGAGAATTTCAGCTGAGCTGGACTCCGAGTTAAGTCAAATAGCCACAACACCCCAGGAATAGAGATTTTGTGAGTAGCTGGAAGTTGAGACAAAATATTGGCTATGCTGTGGAAATGCTGCTTTTAATGGAGTACCAAACAGGGTCAATCTTGTCTGTTAGCTCTGAGATTGCTTGTTTTTCATCAGGCTGTCAGGCCACCGAGCTTGGGAAGGAGGAGTGATGGAAATAGCCACATGTCAAAATGTCAAAGACCCCACTGTCTTATGAAGGTTCAGTAATTTGTTTTGCATATATGTTTTTTTTCAGTGTGTTCTCTGGCTTTGTTTAATTTTAAGATTTCAGAAATGGTTAATTTTAGTTTTCTCAGCATTTTTACTGTTTTGCAAGAGACCAGTCCACCACCGAGGCCTTCACTCCCTCATTCCAGAAGTTGATTATTTCTATAGCAATTAATATAAGCAGACAAAAATGGCATTATGTCATTAGTCCTGATAACTCCAAGGCAAAATAAATAAATAAATAAATAAATAAACAAACAAACAAGTAAAACGGTTGAGAGGCTCCAAATGTCAAGTGTCAAGGGGATGAGAAGAACTTTCCCAGAGCCAGAAACAATTCTAAGACCTCCACCTGACCACAGCTGATGAAGACATGGAGGCTTGCAGATAGAATTATCTCTAAGATAAATTAAAGGAAGGGTGGTAGTTATTTACATGGTTTAAGCATCCATGGATGAGGGGATTTCTAGGTCAATCTACCAACCCCACCTTAAACTTTAATGCCTTTCTATTTGGAGTGGTAGTGGGATGAAAGAGACAGATGCCTACAAATGTCTTATTTAGTATCATCTTATTCCAATGTTTAATATATTATGATGCCCTAGAACTTTGGCAGAAAATTACCAACTGGTGGAAATTGGTGTTCCAGATTGATTGGTAGATGCCTCCTCCTCTGTTTTATCTCCAGGCACATTAAATGTGAACAAAGCTAGTATAAGTAGAAAGGGATTATTTTGGGCATCCAGGCAAGTTGCCTAAAACTGCAATAAATTGTCGGGAATATAGTATTGGCTAAGAACACATTTTTCACCTTATAATCAGGGAAGGTATACTAGGAATATTTGACTGCAGTTAATTATATATTGTTTTGGTAGCATCTAACGTGGAAAAGTCAGATGGCTTCCTTAGGGATAGGGAAGCCTCTTTCAAAACTTAGGAAGTGGGTATATACAGGATCTTAAGACAATGATTATCTCATGATTGATCATGCCAAAGTAGGCTTCTCTTTACCTTGTTGTGAACTGTGTCCAAGCCTAGGGCATTCCCTGTTATGCTATATTTCCCCTTTCCCATCCCATATTTTGATCTTAGAACAGATTATAATTATGCTTTGGAGTCATATGTCAGGTTCATTACAGTGGTATAAAATATTTTATCAATGCATAGATAACAAAAAATTGGGGGGCTTCATTCTAAAGGATGTATTTCATCTTGGGAACGTCTCAATAAAAATATTATAAAATTAAAAGCCAGTGAGATTAAAAAGCTCTATGGCTGCATCAGCTTTGCTCTTGCAATCAAATTTGCTCCTAGGCAGAGGGAAAATTTGCTGTAAGAATCTCAAACTTCAGAGTTTGACAAAAGGAAAGGGCTTTAGTAGGAAACACAGTCTCAGGGAAAAAAGGGTGTTTTTCTCTTGCAGACAATTCAGGAGGGTGAGAAACAGAAAGAGAAGGATGGCATGCCAGTAAGGGAAACAGATAACATTTCTTTTGGAGGAGGACCTAGGTTGTGTCTGCTTGAAAGGGGTAGAGGAAGAATAGAGGTAAATTAAATACTGTATAATTTTCCATGAATAGAGAACAAGTGGTAGAAATGCATGTTTCTGTTGCTATTAAAATAGCAAAAAATACCCAAGACTGGGAAAATTAAAACATGAAGGGAAGACAAGGCAAGGAGCACACAAATGACACATTAGCCTTCATTTTGCCCTTGAAGGGAATGGCTTCGGAAGCATCAGCTGCTGCAGTTCAATTCGGTTTAGGTGTCTGTTGACATCCACTCTCTGGCTGGATCAAACATGGGGGCAAAGGAAAAATTTTCCTAATGATGCAGTGTCAAAGACAAAACAAAAATGTGAAGATGAATCTCTAAATTTAATGTTTTATTTGGGAAAAATAATTGCAATTTGGGGTATACATGCAGACCGGGTGGTCTTTGGTATGTCTGAAGAACGAAGAGAAGGTTAGAGGTTTTATGAAAAAGGTAAATGTTAGGTATTGCCCTTTGAAATAGTTCATTGGTACTAGTAAAGGTTTGGTGGGCTTGCAGGCTTCAACTGGGAGCAATGGTGGTGGAAAAATTAGTCCTAGAGTTGCAACAAGTTATCCTGGAAGCAGTAGATAAAACTGATTTTAGGTTACAACAAGCAGTTTCAGCAGTCAGGCTTGCAGAAAACTACATTCTTGGAACAATGTTTTGTATTCAGGGTACTCTTTTAGTTGAGTGCAACAAGAGTGATCCAATTCATATGATCAACTTTCATAACAGCATACATATGCTCACAAAAAAAGGGGTGAACATATTTACCTTTACTAGTGCCAATGAACTGTTTTGAAACCAGAGCAGGAGGCTGGGGCAGCAGGACAAAAATGCTTTGGTTAGCAATATGGCTCTGTGTTGCCACCGAAATCTTATATCAAATTGTGATCCTCACTGCTGGAGCAGACTCCTGGTGATAGGTGATTGGATCATGGCAGTGGCCTTGCCCCTTGCTCTTCTGGTAATAGTGAGTGCTCACCAGATCTGGTTGTTTAGAAGTGTGTAGCACTTGCCCCTTCTCCCTCTCTCTCTCCTGCCAGGCATGTGAAATGTGCCTGCTTTCCCTTCACCTTATGCCATGATTATGAATTTCTTGAGCCATGCTTCCTGTACAGCCTGTGGTACCATGAGCCAATTAAGCCTCTTTTCTTTATAAATTACCCAGTTTCAGGTAGGTAGTTATACCAGTGTGAGAATGAACTAATACAGTTATTATCCTGGTTGAAATATAAACACAGAGTAAAGGGCTGAACTGTAAGAAATACCAAGTCATAGATTTTGCCTGAGAGTTTTGGATTACTCTTCTCAAAGTAGAGCTTCTAAGTAGACCTCTGCACCATCTGGCTTTATAGTGCTGGAAACTCAGGGAGTCAAAATAAAATAGAAGTGAAGGTAATTTAAATATATAGGCTGTTCCCCGTTATAAACATGTGATCAATCTGGTGATTTCAGTTTCTTCCATTTAACATTTATACTATTGTGTTTCAGAAGGCAGGAGTACTTTAAATGCCATCCTGTAATAAAGGAGGAATCATGTATAGGTGTGTCATCCAACGGACCACAAGGATGGCTAAATAGAAAGAAGAGCTTTATTGGTGATATCAGTTTGCAAGTAGGGAAGAGACAGTCCCTGGTGTGAATCAAAGGTGCTCTGTCTCCATGTCTCCAAAGAGGGAAAGGAGGAATTATCTTTTATGCCTCATGGGGTCTGTATTACACAACAGAGTCATACATATTCAGCAGGTTTGAGGGAATATCTGTACATATTTATGAAGGAAGCTGAGTGCATACACAATGAATAAACATATATGTAACATACATCCCATGCTCACTTTGGGGCGGGGTTTTAGCATTAAAATGAAGTGGAATTTGGCTCGATATATGAAAACGTAAACTATAGGATGCAAATACAGCTTGTGTACAGTCTCCATAAGCTGGCTGAAAACTGGCTTGCAGTCTGTGGTTGTTTATCAGGAAAGAATGTTTGTAAGGCAGGTCCTTTGTCCAATCTGAGTTGTAGTGGCCTGGGTCGTAAATCAGTTAGGAACGGTATGACATTTTGCCTGATAGCTCCTATTGTTAGGCAGTTCAGCATGAGTGTGGTTTTTTTGTTGCTATAGAAATTCAGGGAGTTGCCATGCCAGCTGAGCCCTGGGCCCTTGGCCAGTAGGTAACTTTTTGTTTCCTTAACCTTAGAATCTATCTTAGTTGATACAGGGACATTGATTTAGATCTTTGAAATTGCAGATGGATAGTCTTCTCCTAAAGATATAGAAAGCATAGTATCATGATTCACTTCTTGTTGGGAGCTTTCTTCCATTTGACTCTAAATTCATAGGGTGTACAGCAAACATTAAAACATTGATTGGTATATGGTGAATTATTATGCAAGAGTAATTTCTCTTTTATTTCTTTATTTTTTCCTGTTCTTCCAGATAATACTACATTTCTGTTATGGTTTGTAGCTGGTAACAATGTGTCTTTAGATTATGAAGTGTATTGGTTTATTGGTTAGGATGATTTTGGCTACAAGTAACAGAGAACCACAACTCAAAATAGCTTATTCAATAAGAAAGATATATTTTCTGATAAGTAAGAAATCTGGAGATAGAAGAAGTCTCAGTGTTGGCTTGTGCAGAGCTCAGTGATGTAAACAAGAGCCCAACTTCTTTCCTTCTCTCTATTCCTCTATCATGGTGGATTGTGTACTGTGAATAACTTAGTGAAGTTGGAAGTGTGTTTCTAAGAGTTTCTTTTCCTCTGTAGTTCTAGACTAGGGTTGACCTCAAGATAAATTTGCATGAGATTTGGATGTGAGAGATGAAGCAGCAGCCACTATACTTAGAAGCTGCTGCTTTTGGTTGTGCACATTGTCTTGATCTGCCAGCTCACATTATTGGCATGGAATGGCACACAGCTTCTCCAACACTCATGATATCTTCTCCTTCAGCTTCCCTGAGCCTTGGGACAGATGTGTGTGCATCTCTCTGGTGAAGGGCCCGACCTTCTATAGGTCATGCACAAAACCAAATTTGGTTGCTATGAGAGACAGATGCAGATTTCAGTTTGTTTTCGTGGATTCCAGTGTTGGCTTTGCTTTTTCTCACTTCACTTCCAGCTTTTCCTTTTAAATGATTACCTGTAGTGACTTCAAACCCACCACCAGATGCAGAAGCAATAACTTTCCATGGATCTCTTCACCAGCTCCCTTTTATGATCTCTGGTTAATTACTTCTCTATGATCCTCTAACAATTCCTTTCTGGATGTTTATTTCCCCTGCTTCTCCTAGAATTGAGGAACGTCTAATTCCTATAATAAATTATCTGTTCTATATCACTCATACAAGTTTTACTTCTCAGAGTGAATCTCTGCTGACACAGCCATCACCAATATAATGGTTAGCCCCCCTCATAGTTACAAGTCAGCCACCTCAGAATCAGGTAGCACATAGAGACATGATAACACACAGTAGGAGAAGTATGACTGGGGTTTGGATTCACATCTTCGAAATCACTCGGTTTCATAGAGAAGGTTGGATATTGGAACAAATTCAGAAGCTTGCCAACAAGAAGGAAAGAGTTAATAATTATTGGGGAGGCTACCAGTAGAACTGCCAGTGCTTTATGAAAGGCTGTGAAAGTGGAACTGGTACTTGATAACCTCTAGATGTCCTTTGGTTGTTGAAGTTTTCAGAATATAGGACACATGAGAAATTTGGAATTAGATTCTGAAAGAGCTACATCCATTCCAGCAGAAGATGGTGTGGGCTGTTGAGGGTGATAAAGAAGGAAAGCAAATCACCTAGGCATCCAAGTATGGATGTCGTGGCTAGAATGAAAAAAAATATAACAAAATTACACAGAGAAGATTTTGGAACTTTAATTTACTTGGGAATTTAATGTCCTCAGTAGATAAAATATTTTAGTTAAGGATCTTTTTCTCACTTTTGAAAAAAGAAAATGGAGCTTCCATTTTTAGAATTTTTATTCTTTGTGTTGAAATTTAATGTCAGGGGTTTATATTTTACTAATTTGGGGCAACTATGTAGTGATTAGATTTTCTCGTGTTTAGAGTCATCTTGAGTTGTTATATTGGACAACAGAGCTAGGTATGCTTTAAGATAGAAATAGATGATGGATTGAATTTTCAGCCTAGTTGATAGTGTGGCCTTCAAATTAACAATAATTTTTTAGACCAGTACTGAGCTCCCATCTCACCACTGCCCGGAGGATGTACATACCGAACAGCAGCACTGAGGAGGTAACCACATGGTGGTCAGGCGGGATTGACTCTGCAGCTCCTCCGTAGTGGGGCAGCGTTTATCATGATTGGTCATAGACTTGGCTCTTGTGCATTTCTGGATATGGATCTGACTGTAGGAGATGCACACGTTTCTATACCTCTGGCTATTGTCCTTCTTGCTCCACCTCTTCCTTCTCAAGAGAAGAGGATTTGCTAAGATGATGCCTGAGCCATGTTTGCAGAATGGATTCACCTTAGCATACTGACATTTTGGGTCAAAAATGCATTGTTGTGGGAGCTGTCCTGCGATTGGTAGGGTGTTTTGCAGCATTCCTGATCTATACTCATAGCTTCTGGTGTTATGTTAAGTAGATGGTGTTCTCATCTTCTTACCCAGCAGCCGGAACTCTAGTGTTGGAGATCATTCCCAGATTCTCTTATACATATGGGTAGCCAATGAGATATAAGCAGAAATCAGTGGTCTGGGCTGCCAGAACAAGTCTTCAAAGGAAATAGTAGGGATATGACTAGGTAACAGTAGTATCCCTGCCCAAGTCAGGGTATCAAAGACGCCTCAAGACATTGCCACATGTCCCCTAGAAGGCAAAACCACCCCTGGGTGAGAACCACTGAGTGAAAGGAACATGGGCTTCTGTGTCTGTTTATCTTTGGCTCTATTTGTTAAGACTGTGGGGCTAAGTCAAGAGGCCCTTGAGTCTTGGCTATTTTTTTTCTCTGTAGAAGAGACTTGTAGTTGTTCATCTAATAGACATTCTCATCTTCTTACTCAAAAGCCAGAACTCTAGTGTTGGACGTTATTCCCGGATTTCCTAGTAGATATGGGTAGCCAGCCAGATATAAGCAGAAATCATTGTTCTGAGCTGTCAGGACAGGTCTTCAAAGGAAATAGTCAGCTACAAATGGTGTTTTGTCCTTCCCCCATCCTCCTTATTCCTGGGTGTAATGTGGATGTGTTGACTAGAGTTCCAAAAGACATGTTGTTAACATGAGGTGCTCTGGAAGATCGAAGCTAATGATAACAATAGTGAAGCAAAAAGTTACAAATAGCTCCCCTAACAGCCCTGGATGATTACCACTGTATTATATGCTATGATAGAAAAATCAAAACTCATACTTTTGTATACAGGTGATATAGAAAAGAAAGCTTGGAGGATTCTATGAGAGGTTTTATGTCTAGATGAGAAGTGTTGTCAATAATTTCTACCCTCTTTCCATTAACTAGAATGGCTTCTATGGCTGCCCCTGTCTGCAAAGGAGGCTGGAAAAGCTAGTATGGCTATACAAGGAAGAAGAGGCAATGAGTTTTATGAGTTTTTTAGGTTGCATTGTGTTTCTCCATGTGTTAGTCTGTTCTTCACATTGCTAGTAAAGACATACCTGAGACTGGGTAATTTATAAAAGAGAGAGGTTTAATGGACTCACAGATCCATGTGGCTGGGGGGGCTTCACAATCATGGCAGAAGATAAAGGAAGAGCAAAATGACATCTTACATGGTGGCAGGCAAGAGAGCATATGCAAGGGAATTCCCATTTATAAAACCATCAGATCTTGTGAGACTTAATTCACTAAAAGAACAGTATGGAGGAACAGCCTCCATGATTCAATTATCTCCACCTGGCCCTGCTTTTGACACATGGGAATTATTACAATTCAATGGGAGATTTGGGTGAGGACACATCTAAACCATATCACTCCAAAAGTTACAGTATATGGAAATTCTAATCTTCAGTGCTTCAGAATATGACCATATTGGATATAGGTTATTACAGATGTCATTGGTTAAGATAAGGTCATGCTGGAGTAGGGCAAGTTTTTAATCCAATGACTGATGTCCTTACAATGACTGACGTGATGACAGTTGGAGACTGGGGAGTTGCATCTACAAAGATACATCAAGGAGTGCCAGCAAACACCAGAAGCTAGAAGAGGCAAGGAAAGATTCTATTCTATAGGTTTTAGAGGGAGTGTGGCCCTGCTTACATATTGACTTCAAACTTTTATCCTCCAGAACAATTTGTCAATACATTTCTGTTTTTATAACTCACCTAGTTTGTGGTATTTTATTACAACAGCCCTAGGAAACTAATACAATGAGTACTTAGCCAATCTTGAGGACAATGCATTTTGATATTTTTTTTTTTTTGGTCAATGTGCTCCAAGAGCTATTTAAACATAGGCAATAGGATAGACTGAATAGACAATGGAAGTTATAAGACTGAGATAGGAGTATATCAGCATTGGAGGCGGCTTCACTTCCTCACTTTCCAGACAAATGCGGTTCCTCTCTTTCATGTTCTCACGTAACATGTTGCTCCTTCAAGGACACATGAAATCCAAGTAAGGCTCACCTGAGACACATCTACTCTCCAGGTTCCTGGCCATACAGAATTCTGTGTGTGGAAAATTATAGAACCAATATTATAAGAACAGAGGCTGTAACCTCTGAATATACTAAGCAAATAAACATGACCATAAAAACAAAGATAAAAACAAAACTCTGTAATACCCTGTAATGTCCTCATGAGAGTCACTGCTCATGAGTTTCATAACAGTCAGTAAGACACACATGACCCCTTTACTCAGGAAGCTTGTTGTGAAAATAATTTGAAAGATAAATTCCTATTTCAATGGAAAAAATAATAATGAACCAAAACCACACAAGTTCCCAAACAACTGTTTCTTTTGCTGCCTTTTGGAGACAAGAAAACAATAGATTCCTATACACTTTTTAAAATAACATGCTTTTATTTGGAAATTTATAACCTTAAGATTGTTCATTGAATTATGTATGTCTCCATCGTAAAAACTCATCATTATGTGTAGGACTTTGACATTTTTGTAAAATGGAGAAATCTCATAATGTCATCTAGTGACTATTGAATATTGTTCTATATTAACAAGAAATTATTCATGAATTAGTATTTCGTAGGAAATTCTTTTTAATATTATAACGTTTCTGATAATGACATTATTTTGATAATAAGAAATTCAATGTCTCTGTCATTGAGAAACATTAGATTATTAGTGAAATTCACTTATTCTTTACAAAAGTCACTTTTATGTACCATTTTCTTCTTTTCTGTGAAGTCTTCTGATTATTTCCTGGGATTTGTAAAATGGGCTCTAATTTTAGTGTTAGAGGTATTGTCATATTGGAATAAAGAAAAAAATAGAAAAACTCATCAGTATTTTAACTTTTATTTTAATTATCCAAATGTGAGTTTGAACTCCTAATATTTCATTTAGTAGCTATAGTAATTTCAGTAACTCCACAATAAAAATAGGTGCATATAATAACACATCATTTCAAAGAGGCCCTTCTATCATGTGCCTAGAGGCCTAGATATACTGTGTCACAAAGACACACCCATGATTTCTGCTTTTTTTTTTTTTTTTTTGAGTAATGGTTTCATTCTGCCACCTAGGCTGTAGTGCAATGGCATGATCACAGCTCATTGCACCCTTGAACTCCTGGGCTCAAGTTATCCTCCCACCTCTGCCTTCTAAGTAGCTGAGACAACAGGCACATGCCACCATTTAAAAATTTTTTTAAATTTTTTTGTAGAGATGGGGTCCCCTTATGTTGCCCAGGCTGGTCTGGAACTCCTGGGCTCAAGTCATCCTCCTGCCTTGGCCTCCCAAAATGCTGGGTTGACAGGCATGAGCTATCTTATGCCCAGATGATTCCTGCTCTTATAGAGTTGGTATTGGTGTCCTCTGTCCTTCCCCTTGGGGGTGGCATGGGGGCCTTGTCATTCCCCTTGGGGATGGCATGGGGGCACTTTTGGGCTGGGCGCAGTGGCTCATACCTGTAATCCCAGCACTTTGGGAGGCCGAGGAGGGTGGATCAGGAGGTCAGGCGTTTGAGACCAGCCTGACCAACATGGTGAAACCCTGTCTCTACTAAAAATACAAAAATTAGCTGGGCGTGGTGGTGCATGCCTGTAATCCCAGCTACTCAGGGGGCTGAGGCAGGAGAATCACTTGAACCTGGGAGGTAGAGGTTGCAGTGAGTCAAGATTGTGCCACTGCACGCCAGCTTGGGCAACAGAGCAAGACTTCGTCTAAAAAAAAAGGAAGGCACTTTTACTGGGACATTATGGAGAAATCTTTGCTCCTTCCCACTCCTTGCTAAGAACTATTCTTAAAATCAAGTAAGAAAGATTAAAGATAAAAGGAAATGATCTGGAAAAGTAGTGAAGTGAAAATTCGGTCAGAAAAGGAAGGAAGTAGATGTGTGCTATGTGTATAACCCTGCTGTTAATGCGACGAGTTTTGTATGCTGAATGCTCTGTGTTCTATGTTACTATTTACCTTCACTTAAGACAAATCTCTAATATATTTAAAAGGTTCTGGAGCCTCAGGCATATATATGTTTATATATGTTGGGTAATTAGAACTGTGACATCTCTTAAATATACAATTGACCATTGAACAACACATGTTGGAACTTCATGGGTCCATACATGGATTTTCTTCTGCCTCTGACATTGGTGAGACAGCAAGACCAACGCCTACTCTTCCTTCTCCTCCTTCGCAGCATACTCAATGTGAAGGTGACCAAAATGAAGAGCTTTATGATGATCCCCTTCCACTTAATGAATAGTAATACATTTCCTCTTCCTTATGCTTTTCATAGTAACATTTTCCTTTCTCTAGCTTACTTTATTGTGGTAGTACAGAATATAATACATATACAAAGTATGTGTTAATTGACTGTTCATGTTATCTGTAAGACTTCTGGCCAACAATAGGCTCTTAGTAGTTAAGTTTTGGGGGAGTCAAAAGTGATATGCAGATTTTATCTTATGAAAATCCAGGGTGTGAAGGGATTGGCCCCCAACCCCTGGTTCAAGGGTCAACTGAGTATCAAGGTTGGCTTATATAGTTCATATATTTTCTTCTTGTAATATTTAAGTTTTTTTTTCACCAAACTTTTCTTCTACTTATTTCCTCATACAAAATAATTAAAAATACTCCAAGAAAACAAAAGGTGCTTTGTTCTTTATTTCTCCAAAGCATTTAGCATAAAGTAATCTGTGTGGCAGTCTCTCAATATCTTAGCTGAATAAATGATATGCTTGCAACCTAGTAGGCTTTAAATAAATGTTTTTTTGAATTGCATCACAATTCTTCAGGGTTCTAGATTCTATGGAAACCAGCATGTCTCTGTCCTACTTTCTTGGTTAAGATACTGGCAGTGTAAACTGAAATATGTCTGTGTTGTTAAAATCATCATGAACACTTTATTCCAGTCTTACAGTACACAGGAAGAAAATATCCACTTGTTCATGGTTTCTGTGAAGACTGATCTTAACCAAGTCACTTCCCATTATTTTATCACAATTTATTGGCTTTACATATTTTCATTTATGCTCCTTAACATGAATCAAAATAACTTCAGGAGACTGTTTCTCCCAGGTGTAACTCTTTGCGCAGTGAGAAATTTATTAATCTGCTCCAAGGTCCCTGGGATGTTTCATTATACTAATTCAAAGTAGTAGACTTGTTCTGTCTTTATGTGAAAAGAAATCATTTAAGAAAATTTGCCCTTTTAATTTGTTAAAATGCATTAACTGTAATGGAGATTTTTCTCTAATTCGTAGTGGAATTTTCATTCTAACAATAAGGAAAAAATACCAGTTGTTATATGCATTGATTTATTATTTCTTATAACAGAAACCAATGCTCAGTAGTTGTTTATATAATATGTCTTTCATAAAAAGTATTATGTCTCTACAAACTATATGACTCAAATAGATTCCAAATAGAACTATGAGGCTCATAGCACAAAGAAAACTTATAAGAATTTTCAGTGCTCATTATTCTTCTCCTAGATAGAAGAGAGTAAGTAGCATTACTGAATATAGTTCAGCAATATTATACTATTGCAACAGAACTAATGACTTAATAGAGGTATTAATTGTCTTAAAATGTATAAAATTATAAATTTTTTGAGTTACATTATTTCTTGGCATTCTTCGAATCTAAGCCTATTGTTCTGGTAGATGGGGAAAATATTACTGAGCTCGAAATACTCAGCTCATGCATTCAACCCAATGCAATCAGTGATGACAGGCATAGCAGGAGCACAGGATAAAGGAACAGCTTATGCTGAAGGAATAAATGCTTCAGCAGCTTTTTTCAAGAAGAAGAAGAGGTTTATGAAAGTGCCTACCCAGAACCAGATGACTAGTGTTTCCAGGAGTGAAAATGTTGTGGAGATGAGGAAGAAGTGATTTAGAACTACCTTTGTCAATTTGGGCTGCTATATAAAAACCACCATCAACTGGATGGCTTACACCCAACAGAAGTTTATTTCTCATAGTTCTGGAGGTGAGAGAGTCCAAGGTCAAGGTGCCAGCTAACTATGTGTCTGGTGAACCTGTTTCCTGGTTCTTAAATGGTACCATCTTCCTGCGTCTTCACTGGCAGAAGTGGCAAATGAGCTCTCTGGGGCCTTTTCTTTTTCTTTTCCCTTTTCTTTTCTTTTGAGACAGAGTTTTTCACTTGTTGCCCAGGCTGGAGTGCAATGGCACAATCTTCAGCTCACTTCGCCTCCTGGGTTCAAGCGATTCTCCTGCCTCAGCCTCCCGAGTAGCTGGAATTACAGGCACCTGCCACCACGCCCAGCTAATTTTTGTAGTTTTAGTAGAGACGAGGTTTCACCAGGTTGACCAGGCTTGTCTCAAACTCCTGACCTCAGATGATCCGCCCACCTTGGCCTCCCAAAGTGCTGGCATTACAGGTGTAAGCCACCATGCCCAGCCTCTGGGGCCTCTTTTAAGTGCACTAAATTCACACAGCATGTCTCATTTTAGGGTGTATGTGGTGCTGTAAATGAATATCACTAGATTTTAGAGGTATGTTAATGGCAAGTAGTTTTACATTTGAATCTAAGGCATATCCTGTGAGATAATAAATAGGAAGTTCCCTATTATATATTTTACAGTCTTTCTGAATTGTGTGCATGTAAGACCAAGAATATATGAATCAATAAGTCATGATTATTTATGCTAGTTATTCAGACTGGAGTAGTGTTGGCTTTGAACCATAGAGCCCCTCTAGAAATGGCTGCTGATAAAAAACTGTATAAAAGGCCATCTGGATTTAGCCTTTAGACTTTGGGAACTGACAGTATCCCACTTTGTTGTCAGTGCTTCAATCATTGCCTTTGACCACTGTCTTACCTAGGATGGTGACGATTCTCCAATTTGGTACATCACCTACTTCTTAAAGCTTTTTCAAACTTGTAACATATATGATATGGTGCATTGTCACAGCAAAAAAATAAAACAAAAAGGACTACTTGTAGAACATTAGTGAGTGTATCAGCAAATAACAATATGCACTTTTTGGGGTGATGTAATCACCTTCCAAAGGTCTTACCTTCTAATGCCAACACATTGGCAATTAGGTTTTTCTTTTAAAAAAAAATTAGTATTTTTGTTTGTTTGTTTTAGAGACAGGGTATCCCTCTGCAGCCCAGGCTGGACTACAGTGGTGCAGTCATAACTCAGTGTAACCATGAACTCCTGAGCTCAAGAGATATTGTTTAGGCTTCAACATGTGAATTTTGGGGGGACCATTCTTCAGACCAAAGCAAGAACCAAAAGACAAAATACAGTGCAAGCCATAATGATAGCAGAGCAGATAGAGAAGATATCTGCAGTGAAATAACAGAGAAGCCTTTTTGTTAGGTATCTAGGGGAGATTGATAGAAGTTTCTCCTAGAGAAGGGGGTTTCCTGTTCGTTCAACCATGTGAAAGACATAAAGGTGTCTTGGTGTGTTTTGTGCTGCTATAAGAGAATACTTGAAACTGGGTAATTTATAAAGAACATTTATTTCTCATCGTTTTGGAAGCTGGCAAGTCCAAGACCAAGGTACTGGCAGGTTTGGACATTGGTTCCAAAATTGGGACTTGTTGCTACGTGCTCCAGAGGGGAGGCATTCTGTGTTCTCACATGGCAGAAGAGGGAAATCCACTCCTGCAAGTCCTTCTTATAATGACATTACTCTATGAATGGAGGCAGAGCCCTCATGACCTAAACACCTCCTAAAAGGCCCCACCTCCCAACAAGTTTCCAACACATGAATTTTGGAGGTCTCATTCAGATAATAGAAAAGGCAAATCATGTCTGGAAAATTAAATGTACTTTTAAGCATAAAAATTCTCCACTTTTAGCCAAGTAAAAGAGGTTTTTGTTTTTTGTTTGTTTGTTTGTTTTCCCCAAAGGAACTAAATCTACCTTTCTCTTAAAATATCAGGCTTGTGTACAATGAGATCATCATTTTTGAAACTATTTCTTACCTGGTGTGTATGTGTATTCTGGGCACTAAAGTCTTGACTGAAATTGTAAGTTATGACCCATCCGATAATTGAATATCGTATTATACACTGGAGGTGGCATAGAATGGTTCAGCTAGGAGTAAATATGCTGTGATATATTAAGTTCATTCCTACATATATATCCCCAAGGAACTGCTTGAACATATCAACAACAACAACAAAAATGTACAAATTGAAGAATTATGTATGGTAGCCAGGAGGGAAGGTTGGTTTTCAGAAAATGATGCTGAGTGAAAAATAAATAGGAGAAAGAGAATGAGATTTGTCTTCGTCCATTTTGTGTTGCTATAACAGAATATCATAGACTGGGTAATTTATAAACAGTTAAAGTTTATTTGACTCATGGTTCTGGAAGCTGTGAAGTCCAAGAGCATAGCCCTAGCATCTGGTGAATTCCTTCCTGCTGCGTCATTCCATGGCAGAAGGTGGAAGAGCAAGAGAGGGTGAGAGCAAAAGAGCAAGGGGTACCTGAACTTCCTTTTTTAGCAATCTAGTCTAGTAATAACTAACCCATTCCCATGAGGACATTGATCCATTCATGAGGGCTCTATGCTCATGACCTAATTACTTCTTATTGGCCCATTCCTCAACATTGTTACATCAGGGATTAAGTTTCCAACACATAAACTTTGGGGGACACATTTAAACCATAGCAAGATCTACAATAAAATTTGCACAAATCAGATAAACACATGTTCCCTATATTTTGCAAATTCAGTCGTACGTATTGAATGTATTAGGCATTTACCTCTGTCTGAGAGGGTTTGGAGATGTGAGTTAAAAACAAATAAGTGGCAGGGCGTGGTGGCTCATGCCTGTAATCCCAGCACTTTGGGAGGCCAAGGTGGGCAGATCACGAGGTCAGGAGATCAAGTCCATCCCGGCTAACACAGTGAAACCCCATCTCTACTAAAAATACAAAAAATTAGCCAGGCGTGGTGGCGGGCACCTGTAGACCCAGCTACTCAGGAGGCTGAGGCAGGAGAATGGCGTGAACCCAGGAGGTGGAGCTTGCAGTGAGCCAAGATCGCGCCACTGTACTCCAGCCTGGGCGACAGAGCAAGACCCTGTCTCAAAAAAATAAATTAAATAAATAAATAAATAAATGAGTAAAAAATGAGCAATAAGTATGGTAAAAAAATTGATAACTGCAAGAAATTGAGGAATATATGTTTTTTCCAACTTTAATATCTTAAGTCAAAAGAACATAAGGTAGAAAGAAAAAGAGAAGAAAGGAGGGAAGACAGGACGAAAAAGGAAGGAAGTTTTGTAGTATATTGATGGATTCCTTCACTGTAGAACAAGATAAATTGGAAGATGCTAAACATGCTCTATGGAATTTTACAGTTTACTGAACAGTTAATAAGAAGGCCATAAGTATTCATTGTCTTCACTCCCTTGACCTTGCCTGCCTATCCTCCTTCCCATAAAATAAACTACAAACAATCCTCTTTCAATCATTATTGAAAAGGAAACGGAAGCATATTAAAGAGATATGTGCGTCTAAGGCTGAGCCATTTCTCTAGGAGAAGCATGTGCTGTCATTTGCTGATAATGTTCTACATGTGATGCCACATTTTCCAATTTGCTAAAAATTTGTTTAACATTTGCAATTTATAATGTTTAAGGAGCACGTTTACCCGATTAGAGAATATACCTACGGACAGCTCAGAATTCAAACAACTGAAAAAACAGATTTTGGCTTATTTAGAAAAATTTAAAACATGGAGCTGGGCATGGTGGCTCATGCTTGTAATCCTAGCCCTTTGGGAGGCAGGGGGATCAATTGTGCCTAGGAGGTTGAGGCTGCAGTGAGCTATGATTGTGCCACTGCACTCTAGCCTGGATGACCCTGCCTCTAAGAAAACGAAACGAAACAAAACAAAACAAAACAAAACAGCAATCCAGAAAGCCCCATGCAAAACTGTATACTTGCAAGCTCTGACCATGCAAAATAAAATACAATTGAGGAAATTATTTGGAGCATATAGATAGAAAATGTACTGAAGGATGTAGTGCCCTGTCCTTTTCTCCCTTCAGGATGAAGGTGCTTGTTCCCCTGTGACTGGCTGGCTAGGAATCCCTCTGCGGAGTCCTACTCTAGGCATTGCGTTGACTAAAGGGGGCTGCCTCCTTGAGGGAGGCCCCCACCCTAAGCAGCTTGCATCCAAAAGCTTGGTTCTGTGAGGTCCACATCTTCACACCTAAGGGAAGAACAACTCTGAGGGGCCTTTCCAGATGGTCTCTGCTGAAGCTGTTGTGAGGCCTTCATGAAACCCTGCATCCAAGCTCAACTTTCTCTCCTGCTAATTTTCTTCTCCCAGGTTGATCCTGAGTGCTGCCCCATTAAGGCCACTACACCTGATTCTCCATGGACTCTGTTTCCCATGGGGGAACTGGAACTAAATAATAATTTAATAAATTAATTATAATTTATTATAATTAATAAATTATAATAAAATAATAATAAAAGAAATTCCCAATGATGGAAAAGAAACATTTGAGATGACTAGATGTCTTGTCACCAACACTGTTATGCTGACTTCAGTTCTGGAAAATAATGATATTCACAATCATAACAATGATACTACTGCTAACAGAGTTATGGCTTTGTGTTAGGTACTGTCTTAAACAATAGAATTACAGAGACTGGTAAGACATAGCCCTTGGCCTAGAGAATCTTAGGATGAGTGAAAATTCTAAACAATTATTTAATGGCAAATTTTCTTTTAACTATGTAGTTGTGTCTTTGGCCTGTTCTTATCACAAGAAAGTTGAGATAGACCGTGAAATATCTGGAATATATATTAATAAACTGGTAGGTTTTTCAGTCATCTTTTAAAGCCTGGAATCAGTGGAGAAGATAATTTAAAAATTTATACTTATATTACCTAGAGTGGAATTCCAGCTTTTATTTATTTTTGTTTTGCCAGCCATAATATGCTATCAAATTACTTTTCATTTAGTAAGTAAGTCCCCATCAGCTTAGGCTGCTAAGACACAGGCAAAATCTTCCAGGGAACAAAATATGTATCCTGGATGAATAATTCAGAAGTAATTAAGGTTGAAATATTTGTATCAGGTTTTCTTCCTAAAATCTTGCACTTTGAATGTGTTGCATTGCATAAGCACAGAGAATTCCAATGACTTTTAAAAGACTTCTTAAAATGATTTGTTAATGAAAGTACCTCTTTAGGAGATAAAGAGGGAGAAGACCTTAATTATAATCTGGTAGAAGAAAAATATATATATGTAACCTAGATACCCTGGGATACCAATAGAAAACAGTATGCTATAATTGATATTACAGTTCTATATCCAAAACCTTAACTTTAAAAATAAGTTTTATTTCAGTATCTTCAGGGGTACAAGTGGTTTTGGTTACGTAGATTAATTTTGTAGTGGTGAAATCTGGGCTTTAAGTGTACCTGTCACCCAAATAGTGTACATTATACCCAACAGGTAATTTTCCATCCCTTCCCCCCAATCCCCCTTCCCCCTGCTGAGTCTCTAATGTCCATTATACCACTCTGTATGCCTTTGCATACCCATAGCCTAGTTCCCACTTATAAGTGAGAACATGGAGTATTTGATTTTCCATTTCTGAGTTACGTCGCTTAGGAAAATGGCCTCCAGTTCTGTATAAGTCACTGCAAATGATATTATTTTGTTTTTCTATGGCCCAGTAATATTCCATGGTGTATATGTACCATATTTTGTTTATCCACTCATTGGTTGATGAGCATTTAAGTTGATTCTATATCTTTGCAATTGTGAATTGTGCTGCAATAAGCATATGTGAGCAGATGTCATTTTTATATAATGACTTTCAAAAACATTAAATTTATCAAAGATAAGTGATTTCAAAAAATGGAACCCAGTCAGTTTATCAGTAGAATAGAAAATAAGTCAGTAAATTTCAGTCACCTGTGGATGTGGGACTAGATTGATCTTCCTGCTGAATTTACAGATGTGAAGGGGATGATCAAATTGGCTGAGTTGACTGATTCTCATTGTCAAGGGCAAATTCAAGAGGGATTGGGGGCACAACAAGGAGGAGTCTCTCAAATGTTGAAGATCATCAGGAGGCCTCGGAGAGCCCTGTTGTCCCATGGTAACTGTATTAGTCCATTTTCATGCTGCCGATAAAGACATACCTGAGGCTGGGTGATTTATACTGAAAAAGAGGTTTAATGGACTCACAGTTCCATGTGGCTGGGAAGGCCTCACAATCAGGGTGGAAGACAAAAGGCACTTCTTACATGGCAGCAGGCAAGACAGAATGAGAGCCAAGCAAGAGCGGTTTCCCCTTATAAAACCGTCAGCTCTCGTGAGACTTATTCACTCCCATGAAAACAGTATAGGAAAAACCACCCCCATGATTCAATGATCTCCCACTGGGTCCCTCTCACAACACGTGGGAATTTTGAAAGCTACAATTCAAGATGAGATTTGGGTGGGGACACAGGCAACCTGTATCAGTAACCATGCCAACAAAGGACACAAATCCTCAAGAGTAGAGGTTTGGGTCACCCCATCTGGCAGCAAACCACAACATTCCTGCTGAATATAAAAGGAACATGGAATGGGTAGAAGAAAATGTGGCAACTTCATCAATATTCATCCAGTTTTAAAACATTTCCAGTTTTATAAAAAGGCCTAAAGTATTTATATTTTTCCTTCTTATAATACAAATATAATTATAAATATATTAACCAATTCTTTTTCTCCCCAGCCTCCATTTTCTTTTTATCTAACGTGATGTATTAATAATGGATAACCTTATATTTCAGTATTTAAGATACAGGATAACAAAGGGAGTGACACAGCAGTAAACACTAACCAGGGATGGACAAAGTGCATGTTTTCATATCCTCTTTTGGGAGGCATTAGCATGTGTTTGGTTGTATGACAGGTAGTTGCATCATACTGGGTAAAAGGGTGATTTTGCCAATGTCTATATCTGGAAGATAAACATGGGTAAAGCAGGTGTTTATGGATGCCATGTTGATAAGGAGCAGGTTGTGCAGGATTGTGCTGGGTCACCTTGGCTAAGGCTGGAAACTACTTTTCCTAGAGCCCCTTTCCCTAAAGATATCTGGATTAGAGAGCCATAAAGGAAGGGGAGAAGCAGCCACTCATCTCAGAAAGTGAATGTAGGCAGATTCAGCAGGGGACAGCGTCTCCCAACACTTTACTCCATGCTCAACTGGCTTTCCAGCTATGACTCTACTGACCAACAGCAACCCCTGGGCTAACCACCAGACAGACACATGTCAATAAGCCCTAAAGACTGTGGCCACACAGAGGTGGCAACTTCTAGGCCTCTCAATGAGCTCCCCTTCCCTGTCCCATCTTGGCAGCTAGACATGCTTATGTCTCAGTCTGCTCAGGCAGCTACAATGAAGTAGCATAGGCTGGGTGGCTTAAACAACAGACGTTTCTTTCTCATAGTCCTGGAGGCTGGGAAGTCCAAGGTCAAGGTCCCAACTGATTTGGTTCCAGGTGAGGGCCTGCTTCCTGGCTCGCAAATGGTTGTTTTCTTGTTGAATCCTCACATGGCAGAAAGAGAGAGAGAGAGGGAAGAGAGAAGAGAGGGAGAGCTCTTCTCTTTTTATCTTCTTATAAGGGGTACTCCATCCTCATGACCTATTTACCTCCCAAAGACCCCACCTCGGAACATCATCACATTGGAGGTTAGGGTGTTAACATATGAATTTTGAAGAGTCACATTCATCAGTCTGTAACGCTCTTGAGATCCCCTGGAAACCTGATTATTATGTTTCTGATGGATTGATTAGTTAGAATTACTCTTATTTCCCAACTCCCCTTCCCAGATGTTAAGTTCCCCAGCTCCTTTCACCTTTATGTAATGTGTAATTCCTGTAATAAATCTGCTATTCCCAAAATACGCACAGGGGCTCCAATTCCCGGCTGAAGCATGCGTGAAGCAGGTGGGATGGGAAGAAGCATGGCTACTTTTCAGAGAGGCAAGAGGTGAGCTGGTCGGGAGAGTTGTCAATGTGTTGAGAAGTAGTTAAAAATATGTTTGTGTTTGCCACAGAGTGGGGCTGGATTAGGGAGGACCTTGAAGGATGCAGTTAGAAATCAGATTTGGTGGCAAGTCAGAAACCACCATTGGCCCCTTGACAAGTGAAATAAGAGGGAATCTGTAAAATCGTAGGCCAGTGGCTTATCTTCCAAATTGGAAAATATGGCAAATATATGGTAGAAAGTTAATATAATCAAGCATATTAACAAAAATCATTGATTTTTTGAAGAGAAATATCAGAAATACTTATTGTGATAAATTTATTTAGACATTAGAAATTTCATGAAAAGTTCTCACACTCAAGAGAACATGCAACACACTCATTTTCTCGTATAGAATGCAAGAGCTTAGAAATATGAAACCAAAGCTTGAAAAATGAGCAATTTCTTTTCTAGACAGAGAAATGGGAAAGTTGGTCTTGGGAATACATGCTAAAACTAGGCATTTTTCATTTTTATAAATAATAAGTAGTAAGCAATGCACCATGATGACACTCCAGTAATGTTTCTCGTGCATCACAGAGTATGTCCTATGAGAACCTGTTTGTAAAAAGAGAGTGTGTGGGTAAAAGCTATACACTATATTCCACTTTGGGAATTTGCCGTACACCTGAGATATTAGCGTATAAAGGGCTCTGAACAGATGTGCAGTAGAGAAACCTGTTAATTTTGTCTAACCCGGTGGTTTTTTTTTTCTCAAGTTTTAAAATGCCCACTTTATTCCATATAACACTTCACCAGATGTCATTTACCTCTGAGGGAAAGATAGCCCTGAGACTGATCCACCATAAAACATTTACTGGAAGAAATGTCTGATTTTATGCATTTCAAGGCATCATGAGACAAGTGTCTCATCATGCAGAAACATGGGTATCATGACTACATTTTACATAAAATAAAAGGAAACTATCAATAAACTTCAGAAAGTTGTAAATTCGACTACTCCCTAAAATATGGTCATGCAGTTGTTACAAAGACATAGTAAATGTTTCTGGTATGCAGTTTTCTTTGATGTTACTCTGCTGTTGCATAGGGCATAACATTTACCCAAGGTTTTTTTTAAACTACAGACAATGTTTAGCAGCACACAGTGGTGGGTCACCTCTCTCAATGGCCATCACTGGACAAATTGGACACCCTCCCACCTGCACACATATATGCATAGAAAAATACTCAAGTTTTAGACTTGGACCTGTGTACTTTAATTAACTTGCCCTTTCTAGTCTATTGGAAAATGATATGCACTTTAGTGTGCCAAAAGCAATGCTTGCATTCTGGCAGCAATGTGTTATTGCTTTTACATAGTAAAGTGGATAAGAGAACTTCAAAGGCAGGAGGTAAGTTTTTAATTTAAACAGCAGCAAATAAAGAGTAAATTAGAAAACTGCTGTCACAAATATCCATGATCTCCATAACGCATATAATACAGGAGGCATTTCAATTTGTGATCTTCAGCCTAGAAGTGTCAGAGGCTTTCCCATTCAGTCTAATATTTCTGGATTCTTGCTACAAGTGAATACATTAAAATTATGGAAGAGTTGCTTACTGAAAGGAAATCCCTGAAAAATAATAAGGGAGGAAATGTAGAAACTCATGTCATTTAGAACACTCTTTAATTATAATGAACTAGATTTCCATATATTTGAAGTAATACCAAACACAGTCACTTGTAGAACTAGTCCAGATTCTTTAAATACCAGATGCATTTTTAGTCTTCTTTGTAAGTGTGTGGAAGTTACTTATGTTTATATGAAATGAGGTTATTCATAATTTTCTGCAGTAGTCACTATAAACCAGAAAGACTGAGACAAGCAGAAATCAAGACATGGAGTCTCCCAGAGCTGCAATGAGAAACAGACTGTAACAGCGATTCCATACACATGAATGGGTTTCTTTTCTATAGGAAATCCCAGTGAAGTAAGGAGTGGAGATGTCTAGAGGGTTCCTCGAGGAGAAGGATGCTCCCAACATGCATTTAGTTTCCTCTCCCTCTGCTGTAGCACATTCTTCTCCTGCATGGTCTTCCTTCAAGTTTGGTTGATTCTAAGGCCTGAATGATGAGGGTGTTGTCTTTGTAAGTTTTCATTCTGTCAAAAGTCATTTTGGTCAGTGTGTGGGCAAGTTCTGCATTATGAAAAATCACCTAGTGGCTGGGTGCAGTGGCTCATGCCTGTAATCCCAGCACTTTGGGAGGCCAAGGCGGGTGGATCACCTGAGGCCGGGAGTTCAAAACCACCCTGACCAACCTGGAGAAACCCTATCTCTACTAAAAATACTAAATTAGCCAGGCATGGTGGCACATGCCTGTAGTCCCAGCTACTCAGGAGGCTGAGGCAGGAGAATCGCTTGAATCTGGGATGCGGAGGTTGCCGTGAGCCGAGATTTCGCCATTGCACTCCAGTCTGGGCAACAAGAGCAAAACTCAGTCTCAAAACTAACAAACAAAGAAACAAAAATCTCCTAGCAAAATCCAGTAAAGTTAAGAGCTAGCCCCAGGCAACTTGTTTGTGTGGCTCCCATCTCTGCCTTGCTTATTTCAAATACCTCTTGGTAAGCAGGCTCCTTGGGAATTATCTATGATATGTTTTCAATCATCATCCCATGCAGTGTCAGCAAGGTAGTGGAAGTAATTTCCCTTCATTTTGGGAAAGAAGACCTTGCTTTCTGAATCAGTTATACTGGCTATTAAATACATATCTGACACTTCCAGGACTAGGATGGGAATGCAGATGGATCTCAGGTTAGGCTTCACTTTCTCCAGATAGTCCTTTATCAACTGGTGTTTCTTATCTCTTTTCTGCTTGATGCTCTTGATGCCCTACAGGTGGACCTGCGGCAATGGCACCACCTTCGCCTTGGGGCAAGGGGATGGACTGCTGCGTTGTCTTCTCTGTAGCAGGGTGGCTGCATGCTGTGGTGGCCAGCACTGCCTGGATGAGACAAGTATGTATCATGACATTTTACATAAAATAAAGGAAAACTATCAGTACACTTCAGGAAGTGGTAAATCAAACTATCTCTCTTTTTTTTTTTTTTTTGAGATGGAGTCTCACTCTGTTGCCCAGGCTGGAGTGCAGTGGCATGATCTCAGCTCACTGCAACTTCTGCCTCCTGGGTTCAAGTGATTCTCCTGCCTCAGCCTCCTGAGTAGCTGGGATTACAGGCACCTACGACCATGCCCAGCTAATTTTTGTATTTTTAGTAGAGACTGGGTTTCACCATGTTGTCCAGGCTGGTCTCGAACTCCTCACCTCAGGTAATCCGCCTGCCTCGGCCTCCCAAAGTGCTGGGATTACAGGCATGAGTCACTACACCAGGCCAACTATCTCTTAAAATATGGGCACACACAGGCGTGGTGGTGGGTGCCTGTAATCTCAACTACATGGGAGGCTGAGGCAGGAGAATCACTTGAGCCCGGGAGGCGGAGGTTGCAGTGAGCCGAGATCGTGCCATTGCACTCCAGCCTGGGCGACAGAGTGAGACTCTGTCTCAAAAAAAAAAAAAAAAAAAAAAAAAAGCGGGCATGCAATTGTTACAAAGGCATAGTAAATGGTTTCATAGTAAATGGTTTCTAGTATGTAACCTTATCTACGAACTAGAAATCTGCACTTTATCTCTGCGAAGCCCACCAGAGTCCCATCACTCTGATCTGCACTGGTCTTCAGTGGCAGACTCTCCTGTCTCCAACCCAATGCATTTAAAACATTTTGAAAATTGTTTCATTAGTGCCTTCCAGGTAGTGAAAAACCAACCTGGGAAGGGAAAAGGTTGAAAAAAGGTATTGAATAGAGGGGGGTATGTTTAAAACTTGGTCTGTAAATTTTATTGAGACTCTGTTGAAAGTGCTTAGGGATGAAAATAATCCAATATGTATGAGTTTATATACGCAAAATATATGTTTATTGTATTTTGTGCATAAAATGTACATATTGAATTATGTGTGTATATATACATATACAGTACATACACACACATTTTCTCACACACATACACAGACACACACACACACATTCAATAGATGGCTCTGAGTCATGACTAGGAAAGACATTTTAAATTGCTCCCAGAAAACGTAATCTCAAAATAATTGTAGAGCAGAAAAACTGATAAAAAAAAAAAAAAAGTGCTATCATTAATGAGACCACTGGAAAAAGAAAATGACTTAATTCTAAAACTTAAATTTGAAATATTCTGGAATGTTCTGTGCATTTACTATTAACTTAGCAAATACCATATGCAGTATAGGTGGTGTGGTAGAGCAGAAAACAAAGCAGAACATACCCATTCTCCTGGAACTTGAATTTTAGTGAGAAGAGAGGGGAAACAGGCAGGCAGAGATATGATGTATATGGTGGTGCTATCGTGCCCAAGACAACCTTAATGCTGCCTTCAGCTTGATTCAGCTTTAGACAGGCTTCTTCCTGACCCTTGTTCCCTGATCTCCCTTTTCTTGAAAATGTGTTTAATTTGTAAATTCCTTATCTGCCTTTTTGAGATATTATAAATGCCTTCTGCTGGTTTTGCAACCCAGGAATATCTTTTTCAAAGACCTGGGAACCATCTCTTTGAAATCCAATTGGCAAGGAAGACAGCATCCCTGTCTACCAGCCTCTACAAGAAAGCAAGAGCCTAACCTTGGTGGGGCACCTTGCTCCAAGTTGTAAAACTGCCTCCTGTCACAAGGACATGAGAAAATTTACTTTTCCTTTGGGTAAAGCCAATTCGCAAAAACAGGTGTGGCCTAAGGTCCTTCATCCCAGATTTTAATGATTCTCCAACCATTCATTTCATCTAGAGCTGGGCTGTGTTTTCTTCCCTATGCTGGCAATAATACTGGAATAAAATCAACTTCTATTTGCTTATCTTACCTGGTACAATTTTATTTTAACAAATGGAGCGTAAGGAGTCAGAGAGTTTGGCAGGTCAGGGTATGTGTTATAAAATGTGATCAGAACAAAAATTTTTGACACGTGTCATATTTGGGCAGAGAATTAAGTGATGTGAGGGAGCGAGCTGTGTGGATCTGCAGTGGATGAAATATTTATGCAGAGGGAATAGTCTGTATGGGCTGAGGTAGGAGTGTAAATGAAGTACATGGATGAGGCCACATGGAAGGACAGAGTGGAGCAGGAAGACAGAGGTGAATGTTTGAGAGGTGATAAGGAGTCAGGTCCTGTGGTGCCGTATAAGCCATTGGGAAGACTTGGGCTGACACTCTGAATGGGATGGAGGAGGGAATCAGAGGAGTCTTCGGGGTAGAGGAGTTAACTGTATGGCTTATGCTCAAAAATAGCTGCTGTTTTGAAGGGAAAATATTTAGGAAAACAAGGGTAGGGCCAGGGAGACCACTCTGGAGATATTACAATAATGTAGGCAGAGGGATGATGTGGCCTTACACTGGGGCTGGTAGCCACAGGGATGGTGAGAAGAGGTGGTGTTTGGACATATTTTGAAGGTTAAGGCCTTGCAGATTTGCTGCAAAACTGGATGTGCAGTATGTGAGTGAGAGACAGCTGAAGGATGACTCTGAGGTGTTTGTCCTAAGCAAATGGAACAGTGGCATAATCAAGATAGGGCCACTGCAGAAAGAGCTGCTCCAGGCAGGGTTAGGTCCATTTGTACACAGAGCCTTCTTTGTTCCTTACAAAAGTTCTGTGAATGTACTATTATTGTCACTTTGAAAGGGAGAAATGGAATTTGTGAGAATATGAGTAATTTTCTCAGGATCACACAGCTAGGAAAAGGTTGTCTCAGTCTGAGTTGCCCTGAAAACTTGGTCGGAGGAAAACTTGTGTGCAGGTGGTTTATGTGGGAAACAGAGAAGCCCAAGGTGTAGGAGTGAGGAGCAGGAGAGAGTGAGAGCAGGAAAGGGGAAAAACCCATGTGAGGGCTGTTACTGAATTTGCAGGCAATGAAAGCTAAATTCTACCAGGACTCCTTGAAGCCTCAGAATACCTGCCAGAATTGTCTGCCAGAGGATGTGAGGAGGAGCACTCGCACTGCTTGGCTCCCGTTTCCTGGAAATTGAAGGTTGCCTGTGGGAGGGGTTACTCCCCTCACTTCTGAGCTTCACATTCGTGTAGTTCTAGAGCTTCTTCTCCATGTCTGTGGTGTCAGGAGAATCCTAGGGCAGAAAATGAAGATCTTCAGTACCATGCCAGGCCAAATATATGTATTCATATGTATATATTCATACAAAGTGCAACTCATATGTATATTCATATTTATATTCATATACATTCATATATATTATTACATATATTTGAATGATCGAGAGCCAGTGAAATAAAGCAATGCTTATTTATGAAAGAACCAGCCTTTGAACCCAGATTAGGATGCCCAAGCCCTTGGGTCTGAGACTCCCCAGCTGCCACAAACCTGTTCCTGGGCTCACTTTCACCATTAGCTCCACCCTTCAAGGCTCTCTTTAGTCCCACCTTGCTTTGTAATTGGGTCAGAATGATGTGAGTGAGGCTGGCTGATGATTTTAACTCACCTCACACTAGCTTAATTAGCACTGACCCAACCTGAAGGCTGGGACTCAAGGAAATGCACTGCAAACCTGGGGCTCGACGTGGTGGTATGGAGGAATGGTGCTTTGGAAATAACTCATATAATTCGAGTTCTGCTATTCTCATTCTTGCCGGATGTGACCTAGTTAGGTCATTCTTCATCTCTGGGTCTCCATTTTCTCACCAGTAAATGAAGAATTTAGAGCTGACCTGCATAACATTCTAACTCCAGTGTTCTGTAGTTCTATGAGACTTATGATGGGTGAATAATCCTAAAAATGCATCTTTGTGGTGATAAAAAAGAAAACTCCCAAGTTTTAAACAAAAATGGCATTTTTCTGAGTACTTCTTTTCTGTTGGATGCTATGTTCCTGGGGAAATCCATGCACAATCATGCAAATTATTTCCTATTGTTTCTGCAAGTTCACCTTGTTGAAATCCAAGGCTGTAATAGCTTCAGCTGCCTGTTTGTGAAAGTAACAAAAGCAACGGGGATGATGCTAGAATATTAAAATGCTGATGATAATCAGCATTTGGGTACACACTTGCTTTAGTTGGAGGCAACATTTTGGCTTAAGAAGAAGACTCAAGCCTCCAGCCAGAAAACAAAAGCATAGAAAAAAAGTTATCCTTCCTACTCTCATTTTACCCAGCTATTTAATCTCTGTAATTATTTCTGTGACTTTGAATGTTATTTTGTTTTATCAGGAACTGGAGGTCAGGATGGCAAACAGGATAATATTTTTATAAAGATTATCATGTCATTTTCTCATTACATTCTAGGGGAAAACTGAAATGAGTTTACACAATATACCTTTTAGTATACTGGCATGATAATGGTTATAATACATTATTTCTAGTAAGCACTATTGGCTAAGATATTGTCATCACCCGAGCAGGTTAAATCTATGGGCTACTGAGTGTGAAATGCATTACAGTAAAAGCTTTGAGGGATGTTAATTTCTTTGGTTTAATTTCTAAAAAGACAGCTCGGATATTTCCTTGACAGGAGAGATTGCTAAATCCAGTCAACCAAGAAACAATTATGTATGTTTTAAAATGCAGAGGAAAGATGGATCAATTATCTCTTTGTTATTCCTCACAGTTCTGCATTGAGTGCCATTTAGGATTCAGAAGTTAATTCCTTACTGCATGAGGAGGGCATCATCTATCCTTGTAATTGATGCATTTGCACCATTTCTTTTCCCATCAATACTTTGTGTGGGAACCTGCTCAACAGTGCAGCCTGTCAGAGCCAACATAAAATTGTAATTAACTGTCATGTATTGGTGGAAACCTGAAGTGAGAGAATGCATGTATCCCTTAAAGTATTTGGAGCTTTCAAAAAGTAGGCAATGTGGTTTCCAACATAAAGATGGGGCAGCTGATCAGAATGCATTTTTATGTCTGGTGCCAAGTAATAATTTGGAGAAGGGTAGGAGAATGACCCTCTCTGGAACTGGCCTTAAAGTGTTTAAGAAAAAAAAACCATTATTTCCTTCCAATAAATAATGGAAACAATATTTCCAATATTGGAAAACAATCTTTTTGGAAAGGGTAAGATTTTACTAAAAGTGAGATTTCTTTCTCTTTCTGAGATAGATAGTGACGATAGCTGCATGATATTGTGAATGTGCTTAATACCACTAAAACATGTACTTAGAAATAAAGTGGTAAATTTTATCTTAAGTTTATTTTAGTATGATCAAAAAGACTTATTTTTTTCCTCTATACCTTTTTTCCAAAAAAACCAAAATAATGCAACAATATATGAAAACCAAGTTAGATTAAACCTATTTGAGATTCAAGAGATAAATGTTTGTTTATTTAGGCTTACAAACTATTGGTCACTATGGCATCTGAGTTTTATGTGTCTCAGTTTTTAAAAACTGGGAATCAATTTCCCTTCCAACGTTATGCTGTTTATTGTAAAGGTTAGAGCTCTTTTCTTTTTTGAGAAGAATCCAAAGTGGCCCATCTTGTTTTTTACAAAGAACAAAAACCATTAAGAAACACTTTCTGATTTTCCTAGTTCTTACTACAAAGGAGCAGGTAGAGTTGGTGGAGCTGGGAGAAATAAACAGAGTTTAAAATCCTTATATAACCTTGAACTCTACTGGTAAATTGAGGTTTCTAATGTTTAAGTAACTGGTTAAGCTGGTGAGGATACCAGAGACATGCAAGACAACCAAGGGTGGTATACGAATTTGAACAGTTGCTTGATATTTTAAAATGACAGTAATATGTTAGTGTTTATAGGCATTTGGCATAGTATTTTTTATTGGCTTAGAGGAAAATACACAATTTTATTTGATATTATTAAAAATTTCTTTCCCACATTTGTTTTCTTGGTGGGCATCTTTTAGTTCTTGGCAACGAAAAGAAGAAATGCTTATGGTAGCACCAAGTGGAGAGAACAAATTGTTTCTCCTAATCCCCACAGTGAATTGTTACCACCAAGAATCAGATTGGTTTCACACTGAGCCTTGAGGTCTTTTATTTTCGAGGTTGGAGCAGAAATCCGCTTTGTCTGCTCAGTACACTCTCATCTTCTGAACACCTAATGTATTCTATGAAACATCTTCTCTCTCCAGTGTTTTGGGGAGTACCATGTTTTGACATGTTTTAATTCCCTAACCACAGTGGATTGGCCCAGAAATGGATGCATGCCCTGATTTTGCCTATAGCTCATTGCCTGATGGTGGGCAACTGAACCAGGAGTCTTTGGATGGGATTAGGGAAGGGGTGTGTGCTGGTGGTAGTGGTGGAGGTGGAATGCTTTGTTTGAGGCCATGTTTTCCTCCTTTGTGAGGGAGAGAACAAAGTCTAGAAGCCAAGAAAAGTGGAGACAGTAAATGCAGGTAAATGAACATATATGTAGTGTCCTGGTGGCCTGTCAGACCCTACTTTCAGCCACCATGAGACATGTGTCTATCCCATTTAGATGCTGAAGTATCCCTTTGGTTATATGAGATAACCCAATTTCCTTCCATTAAATACATTTTATTTTCTTAAGCTGTGTTTTAGTTGATTTGGTTCTGGCGCTTGCAACTAAAAGTCTTGGCTAATACAAAGGTGAACCTCTTCAATGGGTACGTGAATTTTGGAATTGGATTCCTTCCTTTTTTGTGTGTACCAAGAATGGTCATCCATGAAAAATCTAAATATTTTAAAGGAGGGTTTTTTTGGCCAGCTATCCAAATTCATGATGTAATTCCTTATAGTGGAAAAAGGTCATTTTAGTTTCTGTTGAAGGGTAGGATGGGGTGGTGAATCTTCAATCTCTGTGGTTTGGCTTCTAAGGATGGAAGAAAGAATTATGTTTTGTAAAATGCATTCCCAAAATTGGTAGCAAAGTAGATTAATATTTTGACAAAATCACTCAGGGTCTGTTAAATACTAGCAATGTGGTTTTTTTTTAATTGTTGAAGATTTAAATGTAAAGGTAAGGGCATCTTTGATAGCCCCAGAATATTAAAAGTGTTCCAATTTTGAACAGCTAAAAAGAAATTAATTTCTCTATATTTCCTGCCTCATGTTGTTTTAAGAAGAAGGCTCTCACAGTGAAAGTAGTGTTTTTCACTCCAGAAAGAAAAGACCTCTTTTTCCATGAAAGAAATTTTTTTTAGAATATTTTTCAGTCTGTAAAAAGAAAGTGATATGCTGTAACATCTATCCTATGCCTTTAAAGGTTGGACGTAAAGACTGAACAGTTGCAGTACAGGATCCTTAACAGAGGTGAGATCTAAAAGAAGATGAATCCCCTGGCATTGTTCTTCAGAGAAGCCCACTGTGGAGTTTCTCTTTGTTAACATGTTGCTTTATCTCAAGACGTGTTAAGGCCTTTCAAACGGCAATTCTTAGAGTCTTTTATATTTTGACTTAAGGAGTCATTCCATTAGAACAGATTTGCAAATAGGTAAAAACCAAAACAAACCAAAACAAAAGAACAATGTTTAGTAACAGTATGTGGGAACAGTGATATCTTAAAGTGTCTGCCAGGTACACAGCTCTCCTCTCAAAAAAGCAGCTGCAGGAGGATTTCTTTCCTCAAAATGTGCTATGCTTTGTGACATAATCTGGATACTGTGGCCACCATTGTTTGGATTAGGGACCTGGGTCTGTCCTAGAGTAGCCATACAAAAATGAAACATGAGGATATTTGGTGAGAGAAATTTGTCAGCAGAATTCTCTATGCTGGATAGTGACTGATAAGCTAAATCTTCTCTCTATTCTTTGGAATTTGCGATGTGAGACCCAAGAAAATGTAGCAGTTTAGAGCAGCTAAATTGAAGCAATCCTAATTTTAGCCAGAAATAGGAGCCCATGTATAGAAACCATGGGCCGTGGGGATGGTGGAACTAATTGTTTCTGTAGGGAACACGGTTTGAGGGTCCTTGGCCTCTGCTGTCTTCAATGGGTTTCCTGTTCTGCATGATAGCAGGTAATCCAACTTACGGGAAGGTTTCTTGTTTCCTTACATCCCTGAGTATTCATCTATAAAGTCTCTATTACTTTAAGGTGTCTTGAGAAAATCTATTTCTTAGAATATAAAGGGAGTTAGGCAACAAAATAAGCCAATAGGTTATAACCAACTACTTTCTAGCACACTTGTAGAGGGAGATAAAAGAAAAAGTAAAATAAGTGAAATTTGTTATACTCAATACAAATTCATAATAAATAGCAAATATATATATAGTATGTGAAACAAAAATAAAATTCTAAGGTTCCCCCAACCACCTGCATGGACTTCCTCCTCAACCAGGGCACTCTGGTTTTTTTTTTTTTTTTGAGACAGAGTCTCGCTCTGTCGCCCAGGCTGGAGTGCAGTGGCGCGATCTCAGCTCACTGCAAGCTCCGCCTCCCGAGTTCACGCCATCCTCCTGCCTCAGCCTCCCGAGTAGCTGGGACTACAGGTGCACGCCACTATGCCCGGCTAATTTTTTGTATTTTTAGTAGAGACGGGGTTTCTCCGTGTTAGCCGGGATGGTCTTGATCTCCTGACCTTGTGATCCACCCGCCTCGGCCTCCCAAAGTGCTGGGATTACAAGCGTGAGCCACTGCACCTGGCCCAACCAGGGCACTCTTAAAATGTAACCTGAAAGACTGGTTCAGGCCATGATGGGAAGTGGGGGTCTCACATGACTCATATACCTCTCTGGCATTAACATCAATACAGACCTGAAGTCTGATAAGAAACATGTTAACCTATTCTCTCTGAAGCCTGCTACCTGAAAGCTTCTGCTGTAAAGAGCTTTGGTCTCCACAGTCCTTTATCTTAACCCAGACATTTCTTTCTATTGATCCCAGGTCTTTAGAGAAACTCAATCAATTGTCAACCAGAACATTTTTAAATCTACCTGTAAGCTGGAAGCCCCCCAACAACCGCAGCCCCACGCCTGCCTCCGCTCTGAGTTGTCCTGCCTCTTAAATGTATTGGATTGAAATTTCATGTCTCTCTAAAATGTATAAAACCGAGCTGCACCTAAACCACTTAGGCACATGTTCTCAGGACCTCCTGACGGCTATGTCATGGGTCATGGTCACTCATATTTGGCTCAGAATAAATCTCTTCAAATATCTTGCAGAGTTTGACTCTTTTAGTTGACAAGCATTTACTTTCTGGCAGACACTAATGTACAGATACACATTTATTTAATCCTGATGACACAACCCTATAGAGAAGGTACTGTTATCATCCTTATTTCACAGATGTGGAAACTGAACCACAGAGAGGTTAAGTAACTTGCCCAAAGTCACGCAGGTCATCAATGGTAGCACTGAGTCATCAGCCCAGGCATTCTGACTCCAGGGTACTGGCTATGAACTGCCACGCTATATCGCTACCATACATTTCTACAGGTCTCTGACTTTATTAAAATACTTGATAATCAGAATATGTTACCAATTATGTATGTTTTGGCCTTGGATAAATTACTTAATCAGCCTATGTTTGTTGCATTTAGCAGAACTGTATAATAGAGTAAAAGGCATTTTTCTTGCTACCTTAACATGGTTTTTATGTGAACAGAGTGTGATCAGCGATATCAAAACCAAAAAAAGCACTAAATAAGCGTAAGACATTATTGGAGCTGTGCTTGTAAAAACCACCCTGCAAGCCAAAGCTTATCTGCAAGATATCAATCAGAACCTGGTGACACTGCCATAGGACACATTTAGAGTAACCTTTTTCTTTTATTTTACTTTAAGTTCCGGGATACATGTGCAGAATGTACAGGTTTGTTACATAGGTATACATGTGCCATGGTGGTTTGCTGCACCCATCAACCCGTCACCTAGGTTTTAAGCCCTGCATGCATTAGGTATTTGTTCTAATGCTCCCTCTCCCCTTGTCCCTCACCCCCTGACAGCCTCTGGGGGGTGTGTGTTGTTCCCCTCCCTGTGTCCGTGTGCAGAGTAACCTTTTTCTTAAGTAATGCAACCCAACCGTGAAAAATTGTTCAGCTAAAGAAAGAAAAAATAGTTTGGTCTAAATTTCTAGAATTTAGACTAAAATGTTTGTGCATTGGGGGTTGTGAGATCATAGATTCAGATAGTTATAGGTGAAAGGAATACCGGAGATTAGTATAAAATTAAAACTAATGGCCACTATGATCTTTCCTGACCTTCTAAAGATGGATCAGGCACTCTTCCTTTGTCTTTACTTAGCATTTTTAAATTGTCCTGATTAAAGGCCATGTTTTATTGTAAATACTCCTGTGCTTGCATATCTTTCTGTTGGATCTTAGAGGCTAACTTGAGGCAAAGAGAATACACACATTGATTGCAATTAACTGTATCCACTCTGATAGAATGGAGTTTGTAATTTAAAAAAGGGAAGGAAGTTATATTTGTTGAACACCTGAATACGTGACAGAGATTGAGTTCACGTCATGTGTTGAATAATTTCCAAAACTGCTCATGTGGGGCATTTTCTGAACCACAGATTAAACTCAGTCCAAGACTAGAGTTGGTGCAAAATCACTGAGGACAGTAACCTTGGTCCTATGGGGAAACAGTCGGCAGGGGGCAGGAGGCATTCAGAACTTGCAGCTAATCTGCCCTCACTCACATAGGAAACTCTGAGCTTCTTTGCTGCTCTGGACTGTGAAAAAGGAATACTTGCCTGGTCATCCCATTCTAAATGTTTCTTCTGCTTTCAGCTTCATAGGCTTGGAGAAGTCTGAGGTCTTGCTGGCTTCATGGGAAATACCCTGTCCTATTTGCTCCCTGAGCTCTGAGACTATCTTGAGCTTCTATCTTTATTCCTCCATGCTTGGAGGAAGCTGCACAAGCTAGGAAGAAACTGTTGCATACGCAATATCCAGCCTCCATTCTTCCTTTTTAACAGAAGACTGATTTGGGAAAACAATATATTTCTTAGCTCTCCCAGCCCACACCTTGTAGCTAGGGTGGTCAATGAAATGTAAGTAGAATTCCTTGAGTGGGGATGGTGGGGAAATACATAAAAGGCGATTAACTCTCTTGGGAGGCTTCTCTTTTTGCTAATTGCTTTTCCTCTTCTTACTTAGGATGCATACTTGATGTCTAGAATGCCAGCAGCCATCCTGTGACTATGGGACAAATGTGAGGGCGGAAGCCAAGGATTGAGCATGGCAGAACAGAAAGATAGAAACAACCTTTGTCCCTGATGGCCTGGTAGATTTGTGCTAACAATGCCTTACTGCCTACCACTCTTGTTTTTACATGAAAGAGTAAGCTACTATTCACTGAGTCACTTTACCCTGGTCTCTACTTCTGGCAGGCAAACAGAGGTCCTTTTTCTTTATTCCACATCAGCCATGTCAAGGCAGACTGAATGGAATTTAGGAATAGCATTAGAGGATTCATTACCTAATTGATAAGGAATTGTTCTGTTGGACACAGACATCCCTAAAGTCCAAAGGCCACGCTTCTTACTCCTCTCTGTCACCAAGTTGCTGGGATCTGTTACTACTCAGAGAGATCCTTCTCTTTTAATCCTCGTTTCCTTCTCTCTTTCTGGTCCTCATAAATAGAAATGGGTGGAAAAATACCTTAACATACAAATATATTTTCTGCAGAAATCTATTCAAGCCATTAATGGGTTATTTGCATAATTTTCATCATTAATTAGTTGAAACATTTGCATTTGGACTCATTCACAAGTGCCTGGGGCTCCCCCATGGACAGTGATCCCACACTTGACTTACTTCTCAGTGGCCAGGACAGCTCTGTCAAGGAATCCTTCTCAGAACAGAAAGTATCTATACTCAACCCTGGAAAATCCAGTTTTCACCTTTATACTCCTGGAAGCAAATGTTGGCAATTGAAGAATAACTCATTTCCTTCTAGCTGGCAAGGCTTCAGAAATAGTCAAGTACGTTCTCTGAGCGCCCCTCCACATGCATCTCTCTGGTGGCAAGGAGATCCTAAGACATTTTATAGAGAAAGCAATGGAAAATGTAAGTAACTGTGTGTATTGATCAAATAATACTGATTTAAAATAACAAAGCATCACTAACATTTTTTTGATGAATATAGTTATATCCCGTTGAATGAGAAAGGAAAAAAATCCTTCAGTATTTGTGGGTATGGCTGTATGTTCCTGACTATGACTTCCCTACCACAAAAACTCCCAACTACAATTCCTGTCTCACAGATTTTTTTTTTAAATTTTATGAACTCTTTCTATATATGTCTCCTATAAACTGTAATCTCTTCATAAAAAAGGAATATTTTCACCCTGATTCTAGCCAAGGTCTCAGAAGTGGAAGTAAATGATGAGAATTAATTTTAACTTTAACAATACAGAGAGAGCATTTTGTTTTATACACCAAGAAAATGAAAAACAATACTCACTGAACTTGGTTACCACTGAAATCTGTATCAAGTTACAACAATAAACAAAAGAACTCTTAATGATAAGTAGGGCATAAGATAAAAACAAACTGTAAGTTGTTCTTTCTAATTTGCCTTTAAGACACAAGAGTAGTGTAACATGGAATGGTAACACTGACAAAAATAACCTATTAGTCAACTTTTCTGTTTTTCAATTTTCAAACTCAACGTGCTGTTAAAGTTTAATTTAAAAATAGTTATAGCGGTTAAATGTCTCCAAAGCAAGCAACTTACCTGAAACTTGCTCAAAACTACTATGGAGAAAGGAAAGGAACCAGTGTTCATTTGGTTTCTTTTGTATTCCAAGCTTTTTACCTTAGTTGTTTCCATTTAATTTTCAAAACAATTCTGCAAAGGAGACATACTTAACACTATTACACACGGGAGGAAATTGAAGCTCAACTAGAGGCAGTTTAGCAAGTTCAAATAACTGGTAAGTGAGGGTAAGTGAGGGAAGTTGATGGTAAAACTAGGTTTCTCAAGCTCTGTATTTTTTCACCACTATATGATGTTTTGGTGTTTGCTGTTATGAAGGGAAAACTAAAATGTAAGAACAAATAATGGCCAGGATTACAGTGACTCACACCTGTAATCCCAGCACTTTGGAAGGCTGAGGTGGGAGGATTACCTGAGGTTGGGAGTTTGAGAACAGCCTGGCCAACATAGCGATAGCCTGTCTCTACTAAAAATAAAAAAATTAACCAGGCATGGTGGTGCGTGCCTGTAATCCCAGCTACTCGGGAGGCTGAGGCAGGAGAATCACTTGAACCCGGGAGGCAGAGGTTGCAATGAGCTGAGATCGTGCCACTGTACTCCAGCCTGGGTGATAAAGTGAGATTCCATCTCAGGAAAAAGAAAAACACACACGCAAAAACAAACAAACAAAACAAATAAGTTTACAAGATGATGTGAGTTCTGTAGGCTAATACAAATGCGTAATTCAAGAAATTAGAAGCCAAAGCAGGGCATGTTGGAATCTTTCCTACCTGGAGGTAAGGTTAGCAGTTGACTCTAGGTGGAGCATAGGCTTCATGAACACTGACAAGGCACAGTGGCTGCCCTCCATCAGCTAGAGACAGTGGGCTAGCAGTTCCCCACAAGGCACAGAAATAGGGAAGGCCATGGATAAGGAGCTACAGCATCCAAAGAAGGGAAACCTATTTGGTTACAGCTTTCCAAACTATGTCCCATGTGTATTAGTCAGGGATCTCCAGGGAAACAAAACCAATTATACACACACACACACACACACACACTCACAATTTTATATATATATATGTGTGTGTGTATATATGTGTGTGTATATATACGTATGTATGTATGTGTATATGTATATGTATGTGTATGTATGTATAAACATACATATAAAGAGAAAGAGATTTATTATAAGGAAGAGCCTCATGTGATTATGGGGGCTGACAAGTCCCAAGATCTGTAGGGTGAGTTAGCAAGCTGGAGACCCAGGAAAGCCAATGATACTTTTCCAGTTCAAATCCAAAGGCCTGAGAAGCACGAGAGCTCATAGTGTAAATTCTAGCCCAAAGGCTGGCAGGCCTGAGATCCAGGAAAAGCTGATGTCTCAGCTCAAGTAGGAAGGCAGAAAAAAAATGATGTCCCTGTATTGAGGCAGGTGGAGTCCCCCCTTATCTGAGGGAGAGTCAGCCTTTTCGTTCTATTCAGGCCTTCACCTGTTTGGATGAAGCCCATCCACATGTGCTTTACTCAGTCTGTTGATGGAAATGTTTATCTCATCCAAAAACAGCCTCACAGAAACACCTAGCATCTAATCACCTAGCATCTAAACACCAAACATCTAATCACCCCATGGCCAGTCAAAATTGGCATATGAAATTAACCGTCACACCACGTGCTTACATTTATGTTGTGGTGGAGTAATACCAGGCAGGACACAGGAAGGTTAAGCTTTGAGTGTCCCTTTACTAGTTACCTGCCATTGGTTTTAGTCAATTTATTTTCTCATGAGGACACTAAACTGTGAGGAGAAATGAGATGACATATAAAAGTGATTTACTGAACTGTAAACCACTCTTTAAAAAGTTATATTATTATGATCAGGGTGGTAGTTCAGAAGCATTAACTTTTCAGAGAATAGAGGATTCATACTTTGTAATCCAGGGTGTGACAGCAAGCTCACTGGCTGCTGAGGAAGCCCTTGTCTTCGGAGAGGACATTCAGTCACTTTAAGGGTGTCCTTACAGGGTGTCCTCCCAGGAGCTTCGCTGGAGGGAGGCAAGCAGGGAGGCATAACTGCTTTGCATCTGTCAAGCATTGCACTTTTTGAGTGAAGAGAAGAGCAGGCAGAGACGCTGAGAATAGCAAGGTGTAATTACTGCATGATCCAGGCAGAGTGGTTGTCTTACATCATCTCATAGGAAATTTTTTGGCTTCCAGGTCATTTTAAGAGGCAGAGAAAATAAAAATTCCATTCACAGGAGGAAGCATATGGCGCTATTGGATTGTGGAAATGAGAGGTCCAGCTAGTGGGGCTTTGCTGGCCATGGAACTTTTCTTGCAGTTCTTTCATGCATCAAATGAGCGAAAGTTAAAGGTGAACTTAATTGCTTTTGGGTTGTTTTCAGGATGGATGTGTTTTGATATATTCTAATTTTTTTCAGCAGACATATTCCCCCTTGGAAGGGAGAAACTCTTTAATGCTGTGCATATCCTAGGTAAAATCATTCAAGCTATTAAAATATGTTTTCAGAGAGTCAAGTTCAGAGGGAGATACTACTTATTAAGTGTAAATAATACATTCTATCAGGTCGACAAACTCAGAAATTCTCTTAGACAATTTTATTTTAACATTCAAATTATTAACATGAATATTCAACTTAGTTTTTATTTTAAGACCCCATTCTGCCAAGATGACTGACTTTAATCTCAATAGATTTGGGTTCGAAGTTGAGCTTCAGGGGACTTATGTTTTGTATTTTGTCAGGTGTGGGCTAGGTGGTTTTCTTTTTCTTCCTTTCTTTTTTTTTTTTAAATTTATTACTATTTTTTTTTTTAGAGAGGGTTTTTTTCTGTTTTCCAGGCTGGACTTGAGCCCCTGGGCTCAAGCGAGCCTACTGCTTCGGCCTCCTATGGCTAAGGTTAAGGTTTGTTTTTGTTTTTTGTGTTTTTGTTTTTGTTTTGAGTCAGGATCCCACTTTGTTACCCAGGCTGGAGTGCAGTGGCCCTTTCATGGCTCACTGAAGTCTCAACTTCCTTGGCTCAAGCGATCCTCCCATCTCAGCCTCCCAAGTAGTTGGGACTACAGGAGCACACTACTGTGCCTCGTTGCTTTTTAAAATTTTTGTAGGGATGGGGTTTTGCTATGAGATTAGGCTGTTCTCAAACTCCTGGCCTCAAGTAACCCTTCTGGCTCAGCCTCCCAAAGTGCTGGGATTATAGGTGTACCTGGCCCTAGGTTAGGTTGTGATGGCTGTGGCAGGATGGGAAAGCAGGTGGATCTGGTCTTTGATATATCAACTAGCTTTCAGCTGAGATAACCATCTCTTTGTCCAAGATCTATAGCCCTTCCCATGTCACAGATATCTCTGTTGTTTTCCCTTTAATGATATCCTGTGTATCCTGGAAATCACTAATCATTTCATGGAGATATTTCTTGCTCTTTTTTTTTACAGCTATATAGTTTTACAGTTCTTCTGTTTGTTAACTTCGGTAGTTTCCAGTATTTTAAAATTACAAATACTTCTGTAATGAATGGCCTTCTTCATATGTATTTTGTGTTGTTGAAGGTATATTTTCAGTGCAAATTCTTAGAGGAATAACAAGGTCTCCTTGGGGAAATGCCTAACTTTGGGCCTGGAACAGGAAAGATATGAGGTTACCTGAATATCTTGTGATAGAAAGTAAGAAAGTGCTCCAAAAGTGATAGGAGCATGACAAAAAGACACTGGAGCAAGTTTGAATGAGTTCTAACTGGTCAAATCAGGAACAATTTGAGCACCAAAATAAATAAGCGTCCAAGGCTGAATGTGAAAGCACCTTTGTCACATATGGACCAGTTCCCCTCCACAAAGGAAGTTTTGTTCTGCAGCTCCATTCAGCAACCCATCAAGTGCTTGGTTCTCTACCTTTTGACAACAGAGGATATTGTTATGATTTTGAGTTTTTGCCTATTAGTGAAGAATGATACCTCTGTGTAATTTTAATTTCCATTTCTCATACTATAAAATAATTTGAACATTTTTTCTAGTCTGTTTTCCATTTTTCTATAGAAAGTGTCTTAAACCTGCACTTGTATCCTTGAAATTAAAAGTTAAATAAAATACAATAAATTTTGTATCCCAAAAATTTTAAAAAGTATCTTCTGTATTCTCTTAATTTTAAATGTCATTATTTGTATTTTAGGGATATTAGACGTTTGTTGGTCATATATGTTGCAAACAGTTTATTCCAGTGTGTCATTTGTCCTTCAACTGTGCTTATTTTTTTTGTTTTGTGCCAAAGTATTTAAACATGTTTATATAAGCAGTTTATCAATCATTTCTTTTTTTATTTGTATCTTTTGTTATAATTAGAAAACTTTACGTTACTCTCAGGTTATATAAAAAATTCATCCATGTTTTCTTCTGAACTTACGTAGTTGCATTTATTACATGTAGCTAGGGGCTTGGGATGGGGTTTCTTTTTCTCTATTGCATTTTATTAGTTTGGTTTATATTCCTCTTTTATTTTGCTTTCTAACATTCTGCATTCTTGGTGGCATCTTGAATTTCCCTTATATCCCAGCATGCTTTTAGTTTTCTTTCTGTGCTTATATTGAGGCATAGTTTACAGAGAGAACTTGAAGTGTCTACCTCTGCCATTTTGCTATGTAGAATCTACAATAATGTAGTCAGTATTGTCTAACAAATACGACTTGAGTCACGTATGTATTTTTAAATTTGCTATTAGTCACATAAACAAAGGCTAAAAGAAACAGGTGAAATTAATCTTAATAATGTAATTTTTTTAACTCAGTATATCCAAAAGATTATAATTCCAACATGTAATTAACATAAAGCTTTAAAATTTTTTTTTACATTCTTTTCCCATGATCTTCCAAATCTGGTATGATTTCTAGACTCACAGCACACCTCAATTCAAACTAGCCACGTTCAAGTGCCCAGTAGCCACATGTAGCCAATGGCTACCATATTGGATGGTACAGAACTAGATATTCCTACTTATCCTCATGGAAGGCACATCCATCAGAGTGATATATCTAGCATCCAGATTTTGGGAGACTTGATCCTGAAGGAAGATTTAAATAAGTTGATCAGCTCTGGGAATTTTAGAAATTCCAGGATAAGACCTCTGAGGCACAATTCTCCAAGTAGGAAGCAAAGATCATATATGTAGGTTCCTTTCTTTGGCTCCTTTATAAATGTTCTTAGAAGTCTTACCAAGCTGTGAGCATTATGCACAACTGGAAATCACTGTGCCAGTTGTTTACTTGTGGAGAGAGGCTCTTCTGCAACCATGATGGTGGAAAGCTTACTTTTTTCATCTTAGCATACTAGCAACATCACTAGTAAAATATCAAGATTCCATGAACCTTATTGAGTTTTGTTAGCCTAATGACTTAGGGAGGTTATGGCTATTAAGAATCCTAATATTTGGAAAAGGTAGAGTTATGATTAAAACAAGCCCTACGTTTTTAGAGGTGATGACTGGGTACCGTTTTCTGTGTAAGTGAAATTTAGAACATCTACTTTTTCAGAAATGGTGATCAGTCATTCTTTTTTTTGTTGTTTTTTTTTTTTTTTGAGACGGAGTCTCTCTCTGTCGCCCAGGCTGGAGTGCAGTAGCGCGATCTCAGCTCACTGCAAGCTCCGCCCCCCGGGTTCACGCCATTCTCCTGCCTCAGCCTCCTGAGTAGCTGGGACTACAGGTGCCCACCACCATGCTCGGCTAATTTTTTTGTATTTTTTTTTTAGTAGAGACGGGGTTTCACCGTGTTAGCCAGGATGGTCTCGATCTCCTGACCACGTGATCCACCCGCCTCGGCCTCCCAAAGTGCTGGGATTATAGGCTTGAGCCACCGCGCCCGGCGTCATTCTTAAGTGAAATAAGAAGACTAGAATGAAGATTATTTGCTGACATTGAGCAATGTTTGCTCCTTGAGTACTCTATTGTCCAGGACAACCTTGGAAAATGGACCATGAATTATAAAACTGCTGCAATATAGGATATCACAAATCAGAGGGCAGAAGAAACAGTATAAAGATTGATTGATAAAGGCTGGGCACAGGAGCTCATGCCTATAATTTCAACACTTTGAGAGGCCAACACGGGAGGATCACTTGTGGCCAGGAGTTCAAGACCAGCCTGGGCAACATAGCAAGACCTTGTCTCTATAAAAAAATTAAAAAGTAGCTGGCCCGGTGGTATGCACCTGTAGTCCCAGCTACTCAGGAAGCCCAGCTGGAAGAATCGTTTGAGCCCAGGAGTTTGAGGCTGCAGTGAGCCATGATCATGCCACTGCACTTCAGCCTGGGTGACACACATATATATATATATATTCATGGATATATATATAATATATATCATATGTATGTATAATAGTAATATATATAATTTTTTGATTTAAGAAAACTTTAAAGGATGTTCTAAGGCTCACAGAGTATTGTTAATCTTCTACCTAAAACCTTTTGAGACTTGATGAAATCTAAGGATCCTGAAAAAGCTGCATGTGAGTACATATAAACAGTATTTGCTAGCAATTGCAGGCCTGACTGAAATACATGAACTTCAGGTTAGTGGTGGGAAGCCCTGGTTCAATAGCATGTCTCATTTAAAGCAAAATGTAGTTATTTAGTAGTCTATTTGGCTAAGAATTGGAGACAGAGACAGCAAACTTCTATGGTCAGAAACAGATAGCTGTCTTAATTTATGGGATTTAAGGAAGTAGAGATCAAAATCTTCAGGCTGTGAATCACACTTACTTATTAAGAGCCCTTAGTGCCCAACACTATGAGGAGCAACCCATAAAAGTCATAAATATCCTCAAAGAAGAAAACAGACAGTACAGTAATATAGTCTGTAATCAAATGCGAACTGGTATAATTTAAATTTACAAATACAGATTGCAAAAAGCACATTTAAATACTAAGAGAATGTATATTACACAGAGTATAGTGATAGAGCTTACAATGTTCTTACTTCTGGTTTTCCACTAATAAATTCATATTCAGGGATTATAAATTTCCTGTGACATTTTGCTGAAGGTGCCATGGTTTAAGCTTACTGGCCTATTTCCTTCCTGCTTTTGCAGAAAAGTTGCTTTATAGTCAGGAATGAGCAGCTACAGGCAAGCACTCAAGTCAAGTTTCTGAGGCTTTGTCCCAAAAAGAATGTTACATCTTTGGCTAAGATAGTCTGGGGATAAAAGCCTATTGACTTTAGCGGAACCCTGTGAAATAATATCATTGCTGACTATAGCATCTCCTCCACATACCATCTTAAAGACTTTTTGCTGCAAGAAGAAAAGGCATTCGGTTTCATTTTTTGACAGCTTTAGGTCCTAGAGAGTTGGTCCCTTAGGTCATTTATGCCGAGAATAGAATGAAATAATTTTCTACTTCTATTTCTTTCTGGAGCTTTAAATAAACATAAACAGTGTTTATATATGAGACTCTGTCACAGAGTTCCCAGACAACCCAAACTCTAGCTGAAGAAAAAACTGGCTTTGTGTTTTCAAACAATGGCCATTTCCAAGTTGGGACATGGAACACACATACATGCCTTTTGTGAGAGCATGGATTCTAAAAAACTGTTTATGTAGAGAAGATGTTAGCTGGTAATATGAGGAACCAGATTACCAGAAGAAACAGAAAAGAGATAAAGTACAATCTACACTCCCCCACCAACTAGCTCTGAGACCTTGAGTAAGTCTTCACATCTTTAATGCACAGATTTATTGTGAGGGGGAGTGAGTAAATGAGGTGTTTTGATCAACTGTTACCAAATCCAACTGGGGATCACTTGCACAGCACAGTGAGGCCAAACATCCGCAGTGTGGTTTGCAGCAGGAGAAAGGAAGGCATTTATTTTCAGGTCACCAAGCAAGAAAAATTGGGAAGCTCATGCTTAAGACCTGACCTCCCCCATGCCTTGCAAGTAAGGGTTTTTAAAGGCAGGAGTAAAATTCAGAAAAGCAGAAGTTACAGGCAAAATTGTAAATCAGTACATGAAGGTTATACACTGGTTTGACCTAAAGAGGTGTGTCTTGAGGCAGAAGCTTACAGGTCGTAGGTAGATGCATAGATTTTCTGATTTGAAACTGGTTAAGGAAGAGAAGCTGTGTTTAAAATTTGGGGTCAGCAGAAAAGACTGTTACCTCTGGCCCATGGATGTGACTTCCTCCGGGCCCCTGAGGAAGAAATTTAGAGCAAAAAAGACAGTCAGAGTTCAGTCCTCAGTTCCCCCTTATCTGAGGTCTACGTGCCAGTGGATCTGTTTGGTGGGGGTCTGGGTTTCTGAAAAATTCAGGGACATATATTAAGATGTTATCTTTAGTTTCTATAAGGAATGAAACATCTCATGACTTTAACTTTCTTTGCTATTGTTTCAACCTACTAGTACCTTCTTCCATATCAAGTTGCTCATTTACCTCTCAATGCTAGCTAGGTGCCTGGAATTTCCCTTGAAAGAACTCAAGATTTTCCCTTATTTCCATGCGTGCAGAGGTTGGGGTGGGGTGGGTGGACAGTCCCCGAAGAGAGGTCCCTGCTCTGACTCACAGTGATGAACACAAAGTAAATATTAGTTCAACTAGAGTATTTCTGGCAATTTCTCTTTTCCATAGTATTGAGCCATTAGAACAGAAAAGCCTCAACATGGAAGAAAAAACAGTAAGATAGAACAATAGTTGTTTAGAGCTGCCTAGGAGTGATCTGATGGAAACAATACATTGGGTTTTTTTTTCCAGACTGCTTGCTTCTCACCCTGTGCTGCTTCTCCTAGAGGGGCTGTGTTTGCCAGGACAGCAGCAACCACCATCAGCAGCAGAAACTAGCAACAGTGACGCTTGGGGCTGGAAGTGTCAGGCGAGCTACACATCAGGGCTGCCATTGAGGTTCAGGCTAGGAAAGAGACTAAGGCATCAGACCAGGGCTTGTTCAGGAATAAAGAGACAGTCTGTGAAGAGTCAAAAGGGATAAAAGCCAAAGCCAAGTGGCCTACTCTTTGAGCTCCTACCTCAAATCGACAGCTTATCTGGGACCTAAGTGCCTGGGAGCAGGACTCTGGGTATGCTTTTATGGCAGTAGCATCAACAGTTTTGCAAGTCTGGAGTAATGTTTGTGATTATGTTTAATGCAAATTCACATGATTGCCTCTGCAGGATGCAGTGTGATATGATTTGGCTCTGTGTCCCCACCCAAGTCTCATCTCGAATTGTAATCCCCACGTGTTGATGGAGGGATGTGATGGGAGGTGATTAGATCATAAGAGTGATTTCCCCCATGCTGTTCTCGTAATAGTGAGTGAGTTCTCAAGAGATCTGATGGTTTTATAAGTGTTTAACAGTTCCTCCTTCACATGGTCTCCCTTGCCTGCTGCCATGTAAGGCGTACCTCCTTCTCCTCCCACCATGATTGTAAGTTTCCTGAGGCCTCCTCAGCCATGTGGAACTGTGAGTCAATTAAACCTCTTTCCTTTGTAAATTACCCAGTCTCTGGTAGTATTCTTTATAGCAGTGTAAAAATGGACAAATACACAGTGGAAGGAGACGGATGTGATTAGAGACTCAGTATCCCTTACTGTGCTGCATTACTGTATTACTCTAGGTAGACGTTGCTGTCCTGCCAAGCACTTAGATGCTTCTGCAAGAAAGTCTGGGTTAGAGAGATTTTAGCAGTATTGAGAGAAATAGATACTGTCATATTAATTGCAGCCTTTTTTCTTCTTTAAGAGAAACTGTTTTGCTCTATTGCCCAGGCTGGTGTGCAGTAGTGCAATCATAGCTCACTGCAGCTCTGAACTCCTGGGCTCAAGTGATTCTCCTGCTTCCACCTCCCAAAAAGCTAGGATTACAGGTGTGAACCACTGCTCCTGGCTAATTTTTTATTATCAATTTTTTTGTAGAGATGGGGGTCATACTATGTTGCCCAGGCTGGTCTCGAACTTCTGGCCTCAAGCCGTCTTCCCACTTAAGCCTCCGAAAGTGCTGGGATTACAGGCATGAGCCACTGTGCCTGGCCCCTTTTTTCTTTTCTGCTTTACTCTCCCTCTCCTTTTCTTCTTGCTCAGATAAAATTATATTTTTAGATAAACTATTACCAGCCAGAACTATAACCCTACAGTTACGATGGCCTTCTCAAATAAAAACTCCAGATGTTTCTGTATTAATAGTTTTTCATAAAGACTTAATATACATGATACTACATGAAAAAGGTTATTTACATGAAGTATGCCATTTAATCCACATACAACGCTATTATTATTATATAATATTATTCTGGCAATTTCTACAGACGAGGAAATGGAAAATTCAATGTGGCATAGTCTATCAGAGGCAGAATTGGGATTGGAAGCTCTGGTTGCCTCTATGGCTCTTGGCGCTCACAGCTATCCTAACCTACTTCATTCCACTCAACTGCTTCCATTGGTCTCCCACATCAGCAAACCAACTTCCTGGAGGAAAACCAGGCAGGCCCAAGCTAATCAGCTCAAGCTCTGCCTTGCAGCAGGCTGCAGACGTCAGTAACTGCCTTGCTTCTCCATCGTTTTAAATCTCACTTCTGAATGCATCATATATCCTTGCCTCTTACCTGTTCTCTGTGCCACTTTATGCAACTTCAGTGCATGAAGTCCTGGCCCTGCCTTCTTCTGCTTGTGTGCATTTGAGCTTTCTTTTCAGCTCTATTTTCTAGAACTCCATCCCTTCAGGCCTGTAGTTCTTTCACTTGGATGCTGGACTGGACATTTGTAGGGATTATTCTGTTTGCTCTCAGAGTTATTAAATCTACTGAACACCCACCCCACTTCCAGAACTTCTTCCAGTTTTTTCAAGCATGGCCCAGGTCCTTCGATTTATATTAGAAACAAACATCTTACCTGTTTCCCTTTTCTGACAACAATGGTATCTTTTTAAAGAGAAGCCAATGTATCTTATGTAACCGTTGATATTATTTTATAGTCAAGAGGTTTGGGGGTGGTCTACCAATTAGAAGGTGTGCAGCCCTTAAACACAGTGTGTGTCTTACATTTTTACATTTTAGAGGCATTCGTGGTGGATTCCTTGTTCTGTCACTGCCTGAGTCACCTTTTCCCCAAAGGTAGTATTCTTTCCTGTCTGGTGTCATGAAGCCAATACACAAAACCTCAAGTGAGTATCAAGCAGTGCAGGCTTTATTGGATGGCCATGGAATTGAGAAGTGGAAGCGTGGCTCACAGATGAATTTCTCAACCAGCAAAGGTGAGAGGGTTAAAATGTAAGGTTTCTCTAACAAAGAAGTTGGACGTTAACAGCAAAACGAGGAATGTCTGTGTCTTTTCTGAAAATGGGCAGTGAAGTTCTCAGAACCAGTGTCATCTTTTTGTCTTGTTATGACTTCTTCCAGTCATTATTATGGCAATTGTGAACTGTTATGGTGCTGGTGCGAATGGCATTTAGCATGGAAATGAAATCATAACAAAGTCTAAGGTCTTTTTAAAGTTGTTGGGTCAGCCATCTTGCTTCTAACCAGTCTCTCCTGGTCTGGTTACAAAGGGAACATCCTACCACAGTTGTCCTATTTCTTAAAGATAAGCAGAGTTAGGGCAAGGTAGAAATTCAGCTAAGTCACGTAGGCATTACACCAGGTAACAATTCTACCACTTAATATCATGTAGGATCTTGGGCACGTTGCTGACCCTCTCTAAGGCTGTTTCCCTGATATAAAATGTCAGAAAAAAATAAAATCCTATCACACAGGGATCTTGTGAAAATAAAATAATGTGTATAAAGCACTAGCACAGAGTCTCACACATTATAACTCACCAAAAAACAGTAAGTGCTTTGTCACCATTAATATTATAGAATTCTAGCCTTACCTCTTTCTTATAATCAACAGCTTCTCAGTCCCAACCTCAATCTACTACAAATACATAATGAAAACAGAACCTACATATGAGCTGTGCTTTGAAAATGGTGAATTGTTAAGCTGAATTTCAACTTTCAGCATGAACCATGATGTACAGATCATTTATATTCTGAAACTGAGGAAAGTTAAAAAAAAAAAAAAAAAAGGTATCTGTGGCCATGCGCGGTGGCTCACGCCTGTAATCCCAGCATTTTGGGAGGCCAAGATGGGCGGATCACGAGGTCAGGAGATCGAGACCATCCTGGCTAACACGGTGAAACCCTGTCTCCACTAAAAATACGAAAAAAAATTAGCTGGGCGTGGTGGCGGGCGCCTGTAGTCCCAGCTACTTGGGAAGCTGCGGCAGGAGAATGGCGTGAACCCGGGAGGCGGAGCTTGCAGTGAGCCAAGATCGCACCACTGCACTCCAGCGTGGGCCACAGAGTGAGACTCTGTCTCAAAAAAAAAAAAAAAAACAGGTATCTCTGTAAACTTTCCACCTTATGTCAGAATCTTTCCATATAAGTAATAAAACTTCATTTTTTTCTATTGTGTGGGTTGAGTGGGAGATAAATGTTTTCAAAATTCCGTCATCTTAATTGGCTTATGAAGAGTATTTTTTAAAAATAAATCTTCAAAGATTCTAGACTAGCATGTAGCTCAAGTTAAAAATTTAAGAAGGTGGAGAGAAAAATACTGAAAATGGACGGCAGTGATTTAATGTCAAATTTGTTCTGGTCTATGAATTTTTTTACACAAAGCTTACTTTTTAGATAAAAGGAATAAACTTTCAAAAAGAACACTAAGAGATGATTCTTAAAGATAGATAGTTTATATATAAATACAAATAGAGAAATATAGAGATAAATATTTAGATAGATACAGATACCCTATAAGATAGAGAGCCCTATGGTAACATTCTGGTTGTATTAGGTGCTATTCTGTTTGATGTACTAGAGTTACATTTAACTCTGCAATGTTTATTTCATCCTTTTCTTGATTTGAAGAGTCTAATTCTGCTCTATATTATATACTTCCAGGAATGTGTTGTGTAATGACAATGAAAGAGCTAATCAGTTTTTAATGCTAATGCAACACTAATTTGATGCATACCCTTGTAGATGTTACGTCAACTCTCACCTTATTTTTTGAATGGAAACACTAATACCAACACAGCTCTACTTTACAGCTAACTAATAACTGATTATTTATTAACATTCTCTTTAAACTAATCACATTGACAACAATGTATGTTTTTAAATAGGCTTTTTAACCTCTTTTCTCTCCTTAGTGTTTCAGACACATTACACTTCTTCCTGCTCCCATGGCTGCAATTATGGGTTTCCTTTTTCTGGAATACCAATCAATCTCTTGTTCATCTGTCCAAATCTCCTTCTTTCAAGACTCAGTTCAAATCCTAGCTCTACAATAATGTCATTTATCTCCCCCAAACTCCTACAGCATTTAACATCTGAACCATACATTTCAATTTAATTTTTTGAAGACCACATGCTCATCAGTTTCTCTAAGAGTCTTGCCTGATTATGGTAGGCTCCTCATGCATTATGCATCCCATTGGTGATGATACGGGGGACTTGCAACATATCAATTCGCATTTATGAATTCAATGTTTAATCTGTTCAACTAGATTATCATTTACCCAAGAATAGGGACTATGTCTTATATCCTTATAGCAGTGTGTGATCTGACTCTTTCAGGCTGACTCTGTTTTGCAGGCTGATAGATGTCAAGACTTTGGTTGGGTTATTTTCTCCCCAAGCTAATAAAGTACAATGACTTCAATTGACTTTACGTTTGTTGATTTTCCTTTTGTTATCTGTAGTCTAATTATCTTTATTGACAGTCCAGTCTTGCAGAAACCCTGTTGGGCTCTCTAGCACACCTTTGAAGAATGGCCACCATACATAATATGGATTATGTCAGACTGACCTGGGATTTATTCCACTTTTACCACTTAAAAGCGCCATCACCCTGGGCAAATAACATAATCTCCCCAAGCCTCATTTCTTCAACTGTAAAATGGGAATATTAATTGCATCAGGGTCAGAGGGTTGGTTGTAAGCCTTAAGTGAGGGTTGATGTGGGGAATAGATGAGGCAGAGCATGAAACTAAGTGCAAATTGTAGATATAATAGTTCATGAGAGAGGTTAACTGATGTGGTGTGGCTGTGTTCCCACCCAAATCTCATCTTGAATTGTAGCTCCCATAATTCCCATGTGTTGTGGGAGGGACCTGATGGGAGATAATTGAATCATGGGAGGGTAGTTTCCCCCATACTGTTCTCATAGTAGTAAATAAGTCTCACGAGATCTGATGGTTTTATAAGGGAAAACCCCTTTCGCTTGGCTCTCATTCTCTCTTGCCTGCCACCATGTAAGATATGCCTTTTGCCTTCTGCCATAATTGTGAGGCCTCTCTGCCATGTGGAACTATAAGTCTATTAAACCTCTTTTTCTTTATAAATTACCCAGTCTTGGATATGTCTTTATCAGCAGTGTGAAAATATACTAATACATTAACAGAGGTTAATATAGTGGAAGATAATATAAGTGGAGTCACAAAGGTATTAGGTGACAGAGCTCTTGAGTCTGGGCATCTGACTGCAGAATCTGGGCTTTCAGCCACTCTGCACTCTACATGTAAGTGTGATTCATACTTGAAGAGCCTAAGAAATGTTACCTTCTGCTCCTTGAGGTAGAAAATACCTCTCCCCAAGCAAAACAAACATTAATATTTAATCACCTTTTGGATCTCTTCAAGAGATAAGGAGGATAGAGGATCTTTCTTTGCTCACTTTAAGTAAGAGTAAAGATAAAAAACTCATTAACTGGGAAGGCTGAGAGTGCACTGTGGGAGACTGCCTTGCTCCTGGCTGACAGCAACTTGGGCCTACTTTGGCTGGAAGTGGTTTCACTTACCCTACAAGCAATGAAAACTTTCCAAGGCATGCTTTACTCTTTACCACAAAGGTAAATTTAGCTCTGGTATGCTTTGAGCTAGGCAGGTGTTGAAGCACTAATTCCAATTCTGTCCAAAAGGGCCCTATTCTCACTGCTTTAAAGAGATCTTTCCAGGGCTTGTTTATTATGAAGATTCAAAGCTTTATGCTAGATCCTGAGTCAAATTTAAAATCAGTGTCCTCACTTGGTATATAACAGATGTGTTCACAAAGACTCCCTTGCGCCTGAAGCTGACTGACATGCAGGCTTCCAACCACTGGCTTTAACCCATCAAGCAAGTTTCACTTTCGTAAATTCCTTAACACTTTTAGAGAATAAATAAAAGCTCAGGCATTTTTTTAAAGTGTTGACAAATAAATGTGTTGCACTCAATCTACTTGAGAGACACGTGTGCATTGCTTGCTCCATGCCAAACAGTGACCTGAGCTGATGCTCTGGGGAAGATGATGGAGAGCTGTTGTCCAAGCCCACTCTGTGCTCCACACAAGGATGCAGCCCTCATGCTTATGTTAGACAAAGTAACAAATGTGAGAAGCCATGTTTGCCCATCTGCTTGCCAACATAATTTCACAAAGCCTCTGACTCTTTGGTGACATGCAGCTCTCTGGAAAGATGCTTTGAAGACAAAACAAGATAGTGCACATAGCTTCTCTATGGCTCTTGCCCAAGTCACTATATTTTTTAAAAGGTAAATTACTCCAGTCCTTGCCTTTTCCTTTGTTTTAAAACTTTTTTTTTTTTTTGACAGGGTCTTGCTGTGTCACCCAAGTTGGAGTGCAGTGGCGTGATCATGGCTCACTGCAGCCTGTACCTCCCCAGGCCCAGGTAATCCTCCCACCTCAGCCTCCAGAATCACTGGCACTACAGGCATGCAACAGCTTGCCCAGTGAATTTTCTCATTTTTTTTTGGTAGAGACAGCGTTTCACCATGTTTTCAACATCAGCCTGGATAACATGGTAAAATGCTGACCCTACCAAAAAAATGGAGTCACACACCTGTAGTCCCAGATACTGAGGCTGAGGTGGGAGGATAGAAGCAGCTGTAATAATAGCTAACATGTATTGAGTGCTTACTGTGTGCTGTGTCTTACCCTAAATGTTGTAAATATCTAAACTTATTATATCTTTATTATGACTCATTTTAGCTTCATAACAATAGTACAGGATAGGTATTATTATCTCCATTATATAGATGTGAAACAGGCTCAGATATTTCAACTGATTTTCCCATGGTGGAAAAAAAAAAAAAAAAACAGTTAAGTGTGGAAACTAGAATTTGAAACCCAAGTAGTCTCCTTGAAAGGAGAACTCTAGGCCAGGCCCAGTGGCTCACGCCTGTAATCCCAACACTTTGGGAGGCCAAGGTGGGTGGATTGCTTGAGGTTAGGAGTTCAAGACAAGCCTGGCCAACATGACAAAACCCCATCTGTACTAAAAATGTGAAAAAATTAGGCAGGCATGGTGGTGCACAACTGTAGTCCCAGCAACTCAGGAGGCTAAGGCAGGAGAATTGCTTGAATCTAGGAGGCAGAGGTTGCAGTGAGCCGAGATCGCACCACTGCACTCCAGCGTGGGTAACAGAGCAAGACTCAGTCTCAAAAAAAAAAAAAAAAAAAAAAAAAAGAAGGAAAGGAGAACTCTAGTTTCTTCTCTGCTACTGCTCTCCATACTTCACTTCTGACACCAGATAGGCAGGTTTTTTTCCCACACAAAGCACTGCTCCAGTTTTCTATAGATACCAACAGTGTGTCCTACAATTAATTCTTAAACTATATCTGGAAATAGGGTCGGATCTCACAGGTCCAGGGCTGTTCCACAGTGAGCAGGTCTATGCACACTTACCACCAAAGGTAGAGAGAGCTGAGAGGCCAAAGGAAGAGGCTGACAAATTCACTTCTTCAGAAAGAAACATTTAATAGGGAATTACAAGCATAAACTATCTCAGGATGAGATGGTGGATCCCCATGCAGTTACCCCCAGACCCAGGGCTTATATGTCACAGGGGATTTGCCTAAGGGCGGAATTTCCGGTAAGTATTTGTTTATAATAACATCAAAGTTATTTCACCCTGAGGCTGGGACTTATGGTAAGTACATGAAAGTAGAAATATTACAGGTATTCCCAGAACTGGGGTTAATCAGAAGTCAACATGGCAGATTAGCATCCAAGACAGAGTTGCTTTAGCCTCTAAAAGGGCTCAGTCCCATTAGAAACCCCCCCACCCCACTTCAGATGCTAATCCCAAGTCTGGGCTGTTCCCTGTGCTTCGGATCAACTGGGTATAAATCGGGGTTCTCACAACTCTCTCCTAAGTCAGTTCCAAGAATGGCTCACAGACCTCAGAGAAACACTTTCCTTATTAAATTACTGTTTTCTTATAAAAGAGTACAGCTTAAGAACAGCCAGATGGAAGAGATGCACAGGGCAAGGTATGGGGAACACCTAGGTATGTGCAGAGCTTCTATACTATCTGGGCACGTCACCCTCCCAGCACCTCCACCTCTTCACCAACCCAGAGGCTCAGGATTGATTAAATTATTGGCCGACGGTGACTGAGTCAGTCCAACCCTCTCCTCTCCCTGGAGGTTAGCGTTTAGAGGCTGAAAGTTCTAACCCTCTAATCCCTCGGTTACTTCCCCTGGCAACCAGCCCTCATCCTTAGGAGCTTTCTAAAAGTCATCTCATTAACATAAACTCTGGTGTGGTTGGAAGAGGCATATTATGAATAACAGAAGACACTGCTTTTACCTTTATGGCTCGAATCACTTACGAACTCTTATCACTTAGGAAGTTATAAGGGTTTTAAAAGCTCTGGCCAGGACAAGGAATGAAGACCAAAGTATATATTTCTTATTATATCACGATATCACATGGGTTCCAGAGAGAGTTCTATAATCTTCTAGACTTAGGTGTACTTCTGGGCCAGGGCTAATAACCTTAATGAACTGGAGAAATTGAAAGAAGAAAGTCGACATGCAACAAGGGATAGAAAAAAGCTGAGCTAAGAAAATCTGTTAGAAGTCTGCTGTAATTGTTCAGACTGGAAATGATGAGGGTCTAGATTAGGTGGTAACAGTGAAGACAGTGGTGGGTGCAGGAGTGGAGACACAACTTTGGAGACAGAATGAACAAGAGTTAGTGATGAAGCTGACATGAGGGAAACAGAGAAAGAGGAACTAAAATTACTGTTTGCTTTAGAAGTCAGATAACTAAGTGAATAGATGTATTAATTAAAAACAATTTTTGAGCACTTATTATGAAACTGCCTTTGCAAAGATTATGGTAATGAGAGAAACCTAGCATGGCTGATTCTATCTGATTTCTAGCCTCACAGGCTGGTTATTGTCATTCATTCTTCGGCATAGGCCAAGCTAACCACGGGAGGAATTTAGTTTATATTTTAACTTTGAAGGAAGGATGTCTTAGCATCTCCCAAAAACTGACCCTTTCCTTGTTCTGTTGGCTGAAACTGCCTTTGTAAGACTAATGAAAGGCCACAAGATGAGAGAGGCCTGAATTCTGCTAAACTGTAGGCGTAGTTTCTATAATCCCTTACTACTCAGGAGTTATGTGCCCAGAGGTCACACGATTTGAGAATTCCCCATTCATTCCTATAGATAACATCACTATTACAAAAGCTAAGATTGGTCCTTGGTGATGTTTTTCTGACTTTTGCATTCTGGTAACTGACTAACCCCACCTGGACTCATGACTCATGACTCAACTGGTCCTGTGGGCCTCCACTCAGAGATGGACTCAGCACAGAAGGACAGTTTACACACTCCTATGATTGTATCCCCAACCAATCAACATTGTCCATGCCCTAGAACCCTGCCCACCAAACTATCCTTGAGAAACCCTAACCTCTGAGCCTTCAAGGAGACTGACTTGAGTGATAACTTCAGTCTTGGCTACCTTGTGTTAACTAAACTCTTTCTTTACAGAAATACCACATTCTCAGTGAATTGGTTTTGCCTGGGCAGTGGGCAGAAAGAGCCCATTGGGTGACTAAAATTATACGCCAAGAAGGAGATGGGGCAGATGAGAGATAAAATCTCTGTCATAAGGAGTTTCCCTTCTAGTGTGGGATTCAGATGATAAATTGACACATACACAAAACCATTTTGGATAGTGCCAGAATGTGAAGAAAATCAAGCAGCTAAAGGAAAGAGAGTCACCATATGATGGGTATGAAAGTAACTTTAGATAAGATGGTCAGAAGAAAGGGAGTGAGATATCGTAATGCTCTGAGGAACTGCTTTCAGGCAAGAGGACTAGCAAATGTGGAGGTGCTATGGGCAGGGAGAGGGCAGGGGCATTAAACGATTCCCAAGAGGGCCAGTGTGACTGGAGGATAAGGAGTGTAGGAGAGTGAGCAGCAAAGAACATCAGAGAGGGAGACAGAAGCCAGATAATGAAGGGTCTTATAGGCTTGGGTGGAAGTTTAATGGGAAAACAGTGGAGGGCTTTAAGTAGGAGAGTAACATGACATGTTGTAAAAGAGCACTTTGGCTACTTTGATGTGGAGCAGACTGGAGAGAGATCACAGTAGGAACAGAGAGACCATTTAGGAGACAGTTATAGAGATGAGCATGGTTTGGGCTGGGTGCTGGGTGATGTGACATTTGCACTATATTTTGAACGGGGAGCTAACATAACTTCTTGGCGATTGGATGTTGGGGTGGGGAGCGGGCAGCAAAAATGAGGAGGCTGAGCAAAATCGTGGCGGGCTCTTAGATATTTGATCCAAGCAACTGAATGAATGTTAGTGCCATTCATTGAGTCGAAGAAGTAGATGTGGGGAGAAAACCAGGAGTTCTATTTTACCCGTCTAAGCAGTAGGCAGTTGGATACTGTAGCTGATGCTTATGGAAGGGGTGCAGGCTGCGGAAATATATGCGTAAGTCATGGGAATATAATGAGAAGACGAAGTCCAGGAGGTGGATAAATCCTGAGTTTAGACACAGATTCCACTACAGAAACTAGGTTTCAGGGTTTGGAACTCAAGAAGATGAGAGAGGGCCTGTGTGGAACATGAGAAAGTAGCAGCCAGACAGGCAGTTTCTGAGAGCTGAATAGGAGGAAATTAGAAAATTAAGCACTGGAGAGAATAATGGTTTAATCTCAGGCTAGGTTTAAAGCATTCAATGATGACAAACTAATAGTATGATAACCATAGCATAATCTTGCACAGTTACTACAGCTAACATTACTCATAGTGCCAAGTGCCCGTTGTCTCACAGCAGATGTTTTGGCAGCTGTCAAATCACACCAAACAGGCAACAGCATTCACATAGTCTATAGAACCTGTCCCATTTCATATACAGACAGAAGCCTTCTGGAGTGGTCAACTTCTTGGAGCCTATCCAAAATTTGGGTCTCCTTTGCCTTATATGGGATTCTCTAGCAAGGAAGGGAGGGAGGAAGAGAGAGAAGAGGACAGAAACAAATGCCTATTGAGAGCTAAACATGTGCCAAGCACTATGCTATGCACTTTATGTATTTTATCTCGTTTTTACCCATTTTACAATCCCATGCGGATGATATTGCTAACCTACATTTATAGATTAGGAACTCTGTGCCCAGAAAGGGTAAGTAAATTATCCAAGGTCAAAAACTAAGTGGCAGAGTTGGCGTTGATAAATTGATACCCATCACCCTGACTCCTGGCCCAATTTTATTTCCATGTTACCTCTTTAATGTACTTATCTCATAAGACCCATTTTCTAATATTTCTGCCTTGATGAAAGAGAGAGAGAAATAGATAAAACCTTTGATTTATTAGCAATGCAGTGCCAAATTTTGTTTTCCCATCCAGATTGTAGCTTGGGTGGCATTTATTTCCCTGGAATAGGTCCTTTGGGACTGGGATAATTTAGTGAGTGACTTATATAAAAATATGCCTAGATTAGAGTAGGCTTGAGTCTCAATTTAATTATTTCACCTACAACATTGAAGAACTGTGGAGCTGTCACTATAAAATGCACTCTTTCTCACTTCAGTGCTATTCCTCGCCTCCCACCAGAGCATTTTTGACAGGAGTAGGTCTATTTTAAAGTAACCAACCTAAAATTTTAACAAGCCACAGTGTTCTAAGGGAAATTGTTAATTTGAAAACTGAAGTTCGTCTTGAAAAACTCTGTAAGATACTTCATCATAATTTCTCATGAAATAAAAATTGGAAGCTTCTTAAGGGAATTGTGGAATGAGATTTCCCTTTGCAACAGAATGAGTGCCAAGTGGTATTAAAGATGATATTACCTTGTATTCCTGACGCTAGAGGAATAATACTATCTCTGGTGATAAGAAGAATGTAGGGACTCAAGAGGATGTTAATTAAATTTATTTATGTAACTCTTTCAAATTCAGAAAGGCCAGAATGGAGTCAGAAAATCATCTAAGAAAGTTGGTTCAAGTTAAAAAAAATCAACTTAGAAAGCACAAGGATGATTGTTTCAGTAGTGCCTGGGTTAGGAGACTCTTAGAGGGGAGAAATGTAGAGAAGGAGATGAGTTAGAAGCAGGACTTTGATTAGATGGTAAATCTGGCTCCAGGATGGTGGGATCCTATCTGATTTGTTCACTACCTTATGTTTTTGCCACACAGTAAAAATTCATAACTAGTTATTTAATGAGTGAGGGAGGAATGCAGTTCTTTTGAGTAAATACATTAATACAGCTGAAAATAAATCCACCTCATATGGGGAAATGTAGTCTTTTCCATCTGAAAGAAAGTGGTAGGAAGAGTTTTGACTTCTTCAGCACGTGGCCTGGCTGTTTTGGTGCCTCCACTGATTGAAGACTCCAAACTATTTGTCTAGTTCATTTCCCTGCACAGGGCGCATCTCTGGTAATTGTGAGGATAAGGAAGGAAGGATTAAGAAAAGAACATAGAGACAGAGAAGAATTTCCCAATTCTGAATGCAAATGAGACAGAAGGCCTAAAGGGAATGTAGATCACGTGACCCACCTTTGACTCTATAAACAGAATGTACACTCAGGTCTTGCTTAACGACAGGGTTATGTTCTGGGAAATGCATCATTAGGCAGTTTTGTTATCATGGGACCATTCCAGAGTGAACTTACGGTAGATCATGTAGCCTACTGCACACCTTGGCTCTATGGTATAGCCAATTGCTCCTAGGCTATAAACCTATGCAGCACGTGACTGTACTGAATACTACAGGCAGCTGTAACACAATGGTAAGTATTTGAGTATCTAAACATAGAAACATATCTAAACATAGAAAAGGTGCAGTAAAAATATGGTATTATAATCTTATGTGATCACTGCCATATATGTGGCCCATTGCTGACCGAAACATCATTATGCGGCACGTGACTGTACTTTATCAGAGATACTAATTCACTAAAATTGAACCTGAAATATTATAAAATGAAGTAAAATATATTGGATAACAGAGACTTTAAGTAATACCTTTTAGCATTTAAAAATCAAGTATTTCCAGCCCGTTTAAATATCCCTTTGTAAGATATGAAAAAATCATTTACTAAAATTAAATGGGAATAATTCTAAATTTATACTTAACCACCTCTTTTCTATTTGCCCATTCTGCCAAGATTCATGCCTGAATAATGGCCTAAGTGAGAAATAAAAGAAACGATGCTGTTAAGTGTTCCAGAATTAAATTATTGTTCAGAATGAGGTCATTTTATTTAATTTCACATTTTTTTTCCTAAAGACTAGGTGTTAACAGTTGCCATCTCATTCTTTTAATGTCACTAATTTCATTTTTAGCCACTGGTTTAAAAAATGCTGGGAGATAATATTTAAAAATTGATGACTATTTGTCTACTGTCTGTTGAAAGTTGTGCTTTAAATGTTACTGAATCACCATTCCAGATGGTGCCGCAGGTAAAGGCTAAAGTTTTCTTTAGGCACAACTCTAAAGAAAGTTGTTTGGATGCTGTCACAGTTTCTGAGTTAGTACTTTATTTCTCCTCTGGACACTTGGGAGCCTCTGAAGTTTCAAGATTTGTTTTTTCTGGGTTCCATTTCTATATATCTTATTCTTTCCTAGCTAACAAGGATCCTAGAGAAGTTATTTAGTAGAATTAGTAGAAATGATTTGCCTTCCTGGAAGAATTGCATTTTTTGCAAGGTTCTTTCAAAACAAAGGCAAAATAATTGAATGTCGTCATTTCAGTGACTGTGTAAGTTGCTGCTCTCTTCTCTGTTGCTCTTTAAAATTCTGTCATAGTATGAACAAAGCCCATATTCCATGGGCCCCCTTTAGCGGGAGAAAAGATGGGCCAGCATTGTTTAAAGAAAAATAACAAAGTTTTATGATGGAAAGATACAGAATTGGGGAGATATTTTTTGAGCAGGAGGACTTACCAAGAACTTCTCAGGCAGCTTTTTGGCAAAGAAATCCATAAAGATGGATGGGAATGAGAGTAAATAAATCTATATTTTCATTTTAAAGCTCACTTCAGACACTGGTGAAAAAAATGACAGATTGGGGTCCCACAGGAAAACTCATCAACAGTATCAACCTGCCTTCATTTAACCAACATGCCACATTTTAGGTTTGCTTTTAGAAGGGAAAATACTGGAGTTGGTGATGTTTGAAGCCAAACATTTTAAGTTAATTTGTTTCAGGAAAAGAAATAACAATTTCTCACCAAGGTTTGAATCTTCAATAATGCAATGAAGTATCAGGACCTTTATTTCCTTAGTTTTTGTTGATACCCTAAAATCTTAAGTCAATTATTTTCTATTATTCTCTCTAATATCACTAAGGAGGGAGCTCCTGATGACCTTCTGCCACCACTCCCAAGGGGTAACCCTGCTCAGATGCCCCAGATATGGCTTGTTTCAGATGGGGCTCATAGAATTCACAAAAATGACCAAAGAGGGTAGCAGCCTGTATAAGCAAAGACATTTTCCTTTTTAAAAATCCACATTAATTTAAATAGTTAGTACCCTAAACATCATTGGATGGTGCTTTAGTATCTCAGACTACCAAAGTTTGTAGATACAAAGTCTGATTCAGTCTAGGTGAAAATGAATTTCTTCTAGCCTGGTTTAAATGTCCTATCTTTGCATAGGACATTTTCTTTCCTCATTCAAATTGAAATTGGAGTTATTTTTTAAAAAATTGAATAAATGCTCTCAAGTGTGTCTCCCAGCATTTCTTTTGGGACCAGCTGGTAGCTGTCCTGAGAAAAAGGAGGGAATAGAGGAGGGATTATAATGTAATCATTATTGTTGCCTAAACTAAAAAAACTGTTCTTGGTCCATGAACAGTTTAGTATTTGGACAAAGACAAACAGTGCTGTTTTGCCTGTTGGAAAAAATAAATGATAAAAGAAAGCAAACCAATATTTATCAGGGAGGATTGCTTAAATTTGTGGGAATCAGCAGCTTTGAAATTTTGAGTAATCTGTTTACAGCATCAATTTTAGTGAAATGGGGCAAAAACTCTTGTGCTATTTATTTTGTTTATTTAGACACTTTGAGGTATTCTGACTCTTGGTATTATTTACATACGTGACCCCTTATGGATAACCCTCTCTTTTTATTAGTAAAATAGTACTTTTAAAAGAAATTATAGTATGTTTGTATAATGAAGGCTCTTTTCCACATACTTAGTATGCTCAGCTTAGTGACATCTAATGAATGCCAGTGGCTGTATTAGTCAGGGTTTTCCAGTGAAACACAACCAATAGGATACTTAGTGATATGGTTTGGGTCTGCGTCCCTGCCCAAATCTCATGTCAAATTGTAATCCTAGGTGTGGAGGTGGGGCCTGGTGGAAGGTGACTGGATCCTGACTCCAATACTACTGACTCCAATACTAATCCCCTCCAGAAACACCCTCACGGATGCACCCAGAAAGAATGTTCAACTGGCTATCTGGGCATCGCTTAACCCAGTCCAACTGACACATAAAATTAAGCATCACACTGGCTAACTACAATTGAGAAGAGTGAATATTCAGCGCATCACTCCTAGGGATTCTCTCACTTGGCCTTTGCATGCATTGCCCATGTTACTCAGTCCTCTGCTTGTGCCACCAGAGAGATATACCTTGAGAAGGAAACTCAACATTGTTTTGTGGTAGGAAGTGAATTTCAGAGTTGTGATCTTAGACTGCTAATCAGATCTTGAGATATTCAAGTGATTCATTGTCTCAAAATCACGGGAAAATGAGTAAAATGAGTTATAGGTCTTAGAATTTCTGACACTTCACGTTAATTACTAAATCCACCCTCTCCCTAGATTCTCCACCTTTAACACACTTTTTATCTCCCTCAACATTGTCTAATTGTTTCAAAAATACACTGTAAAACATCACACTCTTGACATTCTTTAGTCCTGCTTTGCAAACAGGTATTATGATTATCTGCTACAGGTCTCAGTGAAATCTCAAGAGGATTTAGCTATGAAACAGTTTGAAATTTCAACTGAGAAATTAATAAAATACGTCAGTTGAGCAAAATTATACTAATTGTTCTTTCTGTTTTACAATTGTGGACTTTTCTTATACCACCAGGGACAATAAGGTATTGGTTGAAGGGCCAAACTAACTACTAGGGTAAAAATAACTAATTAGGGAGACCAAAGGGGTAGATGGTAGGGAAAAGAGAGACCACATAATAATCACTTTTAAATCTATGGCTTTATGTAAAAGATTCTACTATATAATAATATTTAACTTGAAAAACATGGCTTTTCAGATTTTTATTTTTATGCACTAATAAAAGACTTGCAAATGATGAGATTACATGCACAATCAGCATGAATTATGTCCATTAATATCAAGGGCTAGTATCTGCCCTCAATTAACATATGTAATTCTCTCAGGAAGTAATGTACCAGCCTTTGCCCTTAAAGATGTTTAAATAAGTTTTGTGAGTGAATATCTTATATAAATTTCCTCAGGAAGTAATGTGCCAGTTTTTGCCCTTAGACATTATATAAATTTTGTGAATGAATATCTTAGAACATAGTTTGAAATTTTATTTAAATTTTAATTGGAAAAGCATAATATATAAAAATAAAAAAGGTGTGAAAAAGATATTAAAAATTGAATGGTTTAGCTTTTGCTAACAAAATTTTGAATGTAGAGCTGTTGAATTAATTACTTACAGGATTATATGCTAAACTGTCAACTTGAAATGCTAAACTGTAAATTCTTGAACAGAGAATAATTATTTTCACTGAATAATCTGTACAGCACCATTCCAAAAATATGACAGTATTACCAATATCTTGAAAATATATTGTTATAGTATAGTGGTTATAAAATGGAAACAGAATGAGTCCAGGTACAGGTATAAATTTAAATATGAAGCTAACTTCAATTGCTTATGCTGATGTGAAGCATTCTGAAAAATGTATTTGTCCTTAAAAAAAACTTATTTGGATCTCTGGGAATGAAAAATTCTAAATCTCTTTCAAATATACCTGAGTTTAAAATATTATTTGAATATCTGAGTTTTTCTAGTATAAATTAATCATGATAAGATTAATAATTTATTATGTCTATAAATCTTATTCCAAATGAAGAAAGATTTTATTAAGTCAGAATATTGCTTATATTTAAAGAGTTGAAAGATATAACAGTTAACCAACCAGTGGTATGCTATGTTAGAATCAGAATGTCTACATGAAAATTGTCTTCCAATTATTTTGTCTACATGGCAAAACCAAACAACAAAATACTAAGACACCATAAGATATGATTGATGCTTATGTTTTAATCTTAGCATATTTATTTTTAAGTAAACAAACTTTTATTATCTAGATTGTTATATATATTCATTATATATATGTGCCATTTTAATCAACGAACATTGTCTTTAACATTTGCTTATTCTAATTTTCTCTTTCTATAGGAATAATCAGATCTTTTCTATGAAAACAAAATTGTTTCATTTTCGCTTATCATTTCTGCTAAAAGGTTCTTAGAATGGGACTTTGAAAAATTTTTTTCCTGGATGTTTAAAATATGCTGTTTATTTAAAATTCTATTAAAATAAATATAAAGTAGCGATATAAATGATATGAAAGTATTATTTTTACATGCCAGTATATCTTTTATTATGGAAAAGTGATCAGGTATTTGTAGAACTTTACATAAGGAGGAAACCATTCAATAGGTCTGAAGTAGGAAACTTACATAGAGTAATCAATGTTCTGTTAATCAGAAGGCTTATCCAGTTGTTCCAGGAATAAATCACATCACTAAATGATCTATATGTCCATGATTAGCACAAGGGTGTTGGGTGAGTGATCTTGAAATGGCTGCTTTTTATTTCTATTCCATCATCTAATCTGGGAATGAGAACATGTCTATCAGTCATGGGGTAATCTATTTATTAGATACTCTGCTCTGGGAAAACCTTTGTCCAATTTCTATTTATGATCCCAATGCTCATCACACAAGTGATTCCCCCCTTCCCTTCTTGGGGGTGGAAATGAATAGCATTAGCAAATTGTTACTGATGTCTGATGTTCTTAAATAATTCACACTGAGATCTGTAGCTTTTACAGAAAAGTAAGTACATCTATTAGAACAAAGGGAATACAAAATGCTTGTTTGTCATTTGGGATTTTGAATACTGATACATTTCTGATGAATTTCTAAATTAATACTGGTGGGCTAAATGCCATAACAAACAACTATCAAATCTGATAGGTTTAACAATGAAATATAACAAAATGCTTGTTGTTTTCTCAAATTTTAGTCCAGCGTAAATGGGTGGGGGAGCTTTGCTATATGCAGTTTTAAGGGGTCCTTTTTATTTTGTGATGTCTCTGTCTTTATGACACACCATCCAAGGTTGCCGCAGAAGAGGAAGAGGATAGAGATAATGGGATTTTGATGGGACAGACTTGGACGGGCATACATCTTTTCTGCTCACATATACTACCTAGAATTTAGTCACATGGCCATCCTATTTGCAAGTAAAGCTGAAGACATAGTATAACTGCATGAAAAAGGAGAAGAGAAATATGTTTGATAAACATTCAGGCAGGTTCTGCCAAATCTACCCTTCAGATCATTAAATAGCTCTTTCATTCTTATTTCCACACATAGAACACAATCAACATCTCTTTACGGGGAACAAACCCCAGATTGTCACTTAATCATCTCATCCAGATCAAAGTCTATGTCCATCAGATACAGAATTGGCTGCTTCAGGTGTGGTATGAAAGCAAACGATTAGGATATCAGTTCCCCCTCCCCAATCCTCTCAACAGTGGAACAGGTGTAGGATAACTGAAATAAAAACTCTCATTCCAAAGAAGTACTGGTCTAACTGGTCTATAGTCTTTCTGCAGTCCTGTGATTTTGTGAGGCAGGTCTTGTAAGTGAGAGCATTGCTCTGATTGGACACTGGCTCAAGAGGCACTACCTGGTTTTCTTTGCTTTTGTTTCTTTGTTTTTCATTTTGTTGTGTTGTCTCCTAGCTCTGCCATCTGAGGGTGGAGTGAGTTTTTTTGTTTTTGTTTTTGTTTTTCTTGTTTATCATCACCTTTGGACACATGTGAAGTGATAATTGGAGAATATTCCCTCTTAGGGACTGTATAGATTTTGCAACTTATTTCCCATTTGTAGAGGGTTGGAGTGTAAGAGTTGTTTTTAACCCTTGAATAGTCTTAAGTTTTTTGTTTCTTGTTTTTTGGGGGTTTTTTGATACAGCTTTCTTGTTTTCTTTCAAATATAATTCCCTGAGAAAACTCCTTACCTATTTGCTTCTAGTCAGTTACATTACTAGTAACCACACCTAATGTTCATTCCTAGACCCAGCTCTCTAATAGCTGGCCTCCTTTTCTTCCTCCTCCCTCCTTTCCTTCCCTTCCCTTCTGCTTCCCAGCCCTCACCTTCTCTTCCCTGTTCTTCTCTTCCTTTCTCCTCTTCCTCTCTCTATTTTTCATTCTCTTTCTCCATCTCACCTCGTCTTTCCCTTTCTGTTTTATTGCCTCCTTATTTCTTTTTCTAAATGTAATAGTGGCTACCCCAGGGCTATTAGGCCAGAATGGGAGGTTCAGACCCTTCATCTAATCTTTGCTTGAGTCACTTAATTCAACTGAGAAGCTTTATTGGACCTTTGCCTCTGAAAGTCTTTTAAAATCTCATCTCTTACTGTTTCAAATTCAGAAGCAGCTTTTCCAATCCTTCAAAGATCAAAATTCTGGACTCTTACTCTCTTTTATTTCTGCTCGTGTATTATCTGATTCTTCATGAACTTATCCTTTTCTCTTAATAATTAGCCAAACAGCCAGAAGTAGGAAACATGGCATATCTTTTCTCTCCCAAGTTACTTCTACTAAATATTTGACAATGTGTAACATGGATTATGATTGTTCCAGCCTCTGATATGAATTTCTTTACTACTCACCACCTGTTTCCTCCCACCCAACCACTCAGCCAGTGCCACATATTTATGTTATGAAGGCAACACTCTCCTTCAAGAGAAGTAAAGCATTTGGGTATAGGATCTTTCCATGGCTAACTACTTTTGTCCCAGGAGAAGTGATAAAAGGAGTCTCAATACCTTCCTCTCTTGAGGCAGTTGCCCAATTGTTGGCAAGACCCCTTTCTTACCTGCTTCAACAGTGGAGTTTCCAGATATGCATATATTTCCGAAAACAAAACAAAACAAAACAAAACAAAACAAAACAAAGACAAGTAGACAGCCAAAATCTTTGTAGTGCAGTCTGGAACTTCAAAAAGTCATTTCCTAAGATAGAGAATAAAGGGGCAGTAGAAAAATCTTTTTGACTGATCTTTTCCTTTTGGCACTTAAAATTTCCCTTTCGTTGCTTAATTTTAAAGAAACAAATTAGGTTTTGCCCAGAAAAGGGAATTACACCTGATTGTTTCAAGGCCTTAAAGCATATAGATTTATTTCTTTAAAAAGAAGAAAAAAAAAAGGAAATAAGGAGTATATTTATTTTCTTACATGATTTTATATCTTGAACAAGTTGAGATGGAACTATCTCAATTCACTGGGAGATTAAATTTTTTTTGGAAGGAAAGGTACAGCCATAATTATTTTAAAATTGGCAGGACATTTAATTAGAACAGAAAGCAAGATAATGCCACTATGAAGAGGAATTGGGAGCTGGGAGCAAACCTGCTCCTTGGACAGCACTCACAGCTGGTCCAGTTTTGGTCCTGCCGGGGTCATTCAACCCTGTGGACACAGCATGAAGATCGAAAAGAGCTGATAACAGATCTCAATTCAGGAGAGTAGTCAATAAGGATGAATCAAAGATGAGACTGTTGGGTGTCCAGTCATAGAGAAAGGGCATGGCAGTGACTAATCTCAGAAATGCAGGAAGGCAGTGTGAGGATACTGTGGTGGGAATTCTGGTGCAAGGTTGTGGACCCTAGGAAGGGGGCATGATGTTTAAGAACATCAGTACATGATTCCAAAGTTTGAAAGTTGGGGATCATCTTTGATTTAACTCTGTCTCCCACTCTACAAACCATGAATCACAGACTCAGTCTATCCTAGTTCTGAACTTCCCTTCTTTCAAATATGTTGTATTTTCATTATCCCTGGTTCACATCAGAGCTGTTTAATGGTTTTCTCTGCATTTGTTTTGTGAACATCTAAATCATTCTCCAACATACAGGGTAGAATATTAAAACTTTAAATCTCTTTATGTATCTTACCATCTTAGGATTCTACAAAGTTTTTTTCATGTTTCTTGAATCAAAATATCTAAGTTCCTAATATGGCTTTTTTTAAGGATCCATAATCTGTCCTTTTCCTTCCCCTGCAGCTTACCTGTACCCATTTCCATGTTCCCTTTACTTAGGTGGGGTTGGATACCTTTTAGTGCCTCGGAAGTACCTTCCTTTCTCCATGCTACCTCCCTAGAGACTTCACACTTGCTCTTGCCTCTGCTTGGAACATTTTAAAATCCTTTTCCCTCTCTCCTTCTTTTCTTCATAACACCAATCATACTTGTTTAACATGACGAGAAACATCCTCTTTGTCTTCTTGGCTATTGATTGTCCCCAGAGTCCTTCATAGTGCTTGGCATATTGATATATTTTATTGTTAATTTTTAAATACTGTTATTTTTGGATGGTTGAAATAAATGAGTGATGGAATTACAAAGGACTATGCAGGACTTATAATACCACCTTACATTACAGAATTGAAATGAACAGTTGGATACTATTCAGAAGTGTATTGATTAGGACAATTTTACTTAAATAGACAGGGTAAAGATAATCACTACTGAAAAAAATCTTCCTTTGCACAGCTAAATCAAAACTAATTGAAAGTAGACTTCTTGGGTAGCTTCATTAATTCATTAAGTCCCTATGTTGCCTATGACTGTTACGTCAGGACTGTGAAGAGTCTGAGATTTTACCCTATTAGAAATCTAATCAGTTAGCCTGACACAGTTTTACACACATTGACTAATGAAAAACATGAGGTTGCTGAGTCAGAGTTTATTATTCATGGCAAAATAGCAGCCAGGGCAATATCTTGTGTTGGTTCCCTGAGCTCCAGTCCCCACAGAACGACGCGTTGAAGACCAGATGGTACCTGCATACACAGTAGAAAGGTGGAAGTAGAAGTTTAGGAACTCGGATCTTAAGTAGGACTGCTGATGACCTTTCTGTCTCTCTCTCTCTCTCTCTCTCTCAATCTCTATCTTTTGATCTCATCTTTGCTCCAGAATCTAAGCACATCCTCCCTGTGCACAGAGTAGGGGGTCTTTACTGTTCTAGAATGTGTCTGGGAGAAAGATGCTCTCTACTTCTATCACAGTGGCCAAGAAATAATTCTATCCTCTAATATGGAGAGAGATGCTGTCTTTAGCTTCCAAGGCTGTGTTTTGCTCAGAGGACCTGAACCATGTAAGCTGTTCATGGATAATTATCTCCCAACAATGACTTTTATGGCAAATAATAACTTATTAGATGTTACTAAAATTAAAGAATTACTGCCTCTTCCTGTGGCTTCCATCTTCTTTCCACAGCTGGTGTTAGTCAACTGTGACATGAGCAAAGTTTCAGTCTGGTCAATTATTCCTTCCCTCTGAGACTCTTTGCTTTAGTGGTCAACCCAAGACAGCTTATCTGTGTCCTCAGGAGCCTCAAAGACCTGCCTTGTCAAGAACCAAACGTAAGTTGCCTTCCAGAAAAGGTCCTCAGGTTTCTGAACCTTCTTTCCGTTCTCTTCTATACATTATGCCATATATAGCTCTGTGCCTAGATTCCTCAGAGCACAGCATTTCGGTCTGCTGAACTAACAGAAGCTGAAGGGTCAATTAGTGTTTGTGTCTCTCAGTATCATCCTTCCTACACCATCTATTTTATTCAGCCTGCTTCAGTAAATGAATTCAAAATTATGACTAGAGATTGTAGGCTTCTAGAGACTAGATGGAAAGATAATTTGAGAATGATGCAACAGGAAAATAAGCAAATCCAACTTCTATAAATTAGGGCAATGCTTTATAAGCTTTTTTTTGAGCATCTACCCCACTGATTTAAAAAATTGAGTGTGCACTCTTAATAGATGTACTTTTGAAATGATTAACCTGTTACTCCCCCTATATATTACATAAATTATAAAACCTAAAATAATGAAATTAAAAGGGATGAGAAAAAATGATTATAAATAGGAATTTTAATATTTGTTCACACACCACAATAGATAGTCTTTTACAGGACACTTTAGAGGCCACTGATACAGACCTAATAGGATCTCATTAAATCCCTGTGTTGCCTACGACTGTTAAGTCAGGACTGTGAAGGGTCTGAGATTTTACCCTATTAGAAATCTAATCAGTTAGCCTGTGTGATGAATTAGTCAGAGTTCTCCAGAAAAAAAAAAGTGTTTGTGTGTGTGTGTGTGTGTATATATATATAGTGTGTATGTGTGTATACATATATATACAGAGAGAGAGAGAGAGAAAGGTAGAGTTTTATTACATGAAATTGATTGGCTCGTGATTATGGAAGTTTACAAGTCTCAAGATCTTCAATAAGCATGTAAATGTGCTGGAAGCTCAGGAGAGCTGACGGTGTAGTTCCAGTTTGAAGTCTGGCAGGCTCATGGCCCAGGAATAGCTAACATTTCAGTTTGAGCCTGAAGACACACAAAAAGCCAATGAATCAGTTTGAAGGCTGTCAGTCAGGTAGAATTCTCTCTTAATCATGGAAGGGTCAAATTTTTGTTGTGTCCAGGCCTTTAACTGATTGAATGAGGTCCATCTACATGATGAAGGGCAATCTGCTTTACTTAGTCTACTAATGTAAATATTAATTTCATCTCAAACATTCTTCTATGGTGTGGATATGGTTTGTTTGTCTCCACCAAATCTCATGTTGAAATGTGAGCCCCTGTGTGGCGGGGTTTTGGGGTGAGGCCTATTTGAAGGTGTTTGTGTCAGGGACAGTGGGTCCCTCATAAATGGCTTGGTGCTATTCTAGCAGTAGTGAGTGAGTTCTTGCTTTTGAGACTGGACTGGTTCTTGGGAAATGGATTAGTTCTCATGAGAGTGGGTCGTTGTGAAGCCAAGATACCCATGGGATTTGGTCTGCCTTTGTGTTTGCTTGCATTCCCTTTCGCCTTCTCCACCATGTTTTGATGCAGCACAAAATCTCTTACCAGAATCTGAGCAGATGCTGGCACCATGCTTCTTGTTCAGCCTGTCGAGCCGTGAGCTCAGTAAATCTCTTTTTTTTTAAATATAAATTACTGATTCTCAGGTATATCTTTATAACCACACAAAACAGATTAAGATAAACCTTCACAGAAACACCCAGAATTATATTTGACCAAATAACTAGATACCCCATGACCCAGGCAAGTTGACACATAAAATTAACTATCACTGATGGATTCTTTTAAACCTTTTATTATGAAAAATATAACATATGTAGAAATAGATGGTGTTATGAACACCTATGTTTCCATTTTCAGCCTCAACAATTGTCACGTCTTAGGCAATCTTATTTTATCTACAACTGATTTTCCACTTCTTTATTATTTTGAAGCAAATCACAGATGTCACATTATTTTATTTGAGGCTGAATGATTAACTCAAGAATAATTTTTTGCTCTCTCTCTCAGTAAACAGTAATTCTGGATTCTCTACTCACTATATGAGAGTGGCTCAGTAAGAAAAAATTAACACCCCCCCCAAAAAAGCCAGTGAAGGAAATTTAGTGAAAAAATAATTGTCTTCTAAATATAATGCATGAAGCCAAAAGAAGTACAGACTGTAGTTTAAAGAAAAAGTGTAATCAACAAAGACAAAAGCTGAAATCCCAATGAAGTTAATGGAGATAAGAAATTAATGAGTCCCCCAAATTAAAATTGTATAGCAGAATTAAATAGGCTTTGTCCCGCATATTTGTGGAGCGTATGTGTTAAGTATATCTTAATTAAACCTGGGAAAATGAAATCACTGATGCGTAGAAGAAATTTAAAGACTCAGAAAAGTTTTTGAGATTCTACAGAGGAAAATGATAAGGAGATGAGTCTACACAATTAATAATAGAGAAGGCTAGAATTAGAGATCCAAAGTAGAGGTAAGTGGTGTTTCTAAGGAAGAATTCAGAGCCACTCATTCAAATGAAGAATAATTAAAGGTATAACTGAAGAAAATTTGCTGGAATTAAAAAAATACTGGTATGTGTTAATCAAATGACACATCCTCTTGTATACAAAAAAGGAATCAATGAAAAAAGATTCATAATTAGAGACATTCAAGCAACACTTTTTCCTTACAAAGATTAAAAAAAACACATGCACACAAAAAATCAAATTATCTATATGTAGTAAAATCAGACTGCCCTTTAAATTTTCCTTTCTAACATTAGATATCAGAAAAAAATGGAACAGTGTGCATAGAGTTTTAAGTAAAGAAAAATTGAAATCCAAGGATTTCTTAACAATAATATAAAAACTAACTCAAGATGTAGAAAGAGTGGTCTAATCACAATGGAGGAACATTTTAAAACTTTTTAAAAGGCTACTTGATTTTTTTAAAATGGTGGCACCAGATAGCTTTATTATAATTTTTTTCCGAACTTTCAAGATAATTTCCATGCTATATGTATTAGTCAATTTTCAACTACTATAAAGAACTTTCCTGACACTGGGTAATTTCTAAAGGAAAGAGGTTTAATTGACTCACAGTTCAGCCTGGCTGGGGAGGTCTCAGGAAACTTACAATCATGGCAGAAGGGGAAGCAGGCACCTTCTTCACAAGGTGACAGGAGAGCAAAGAGCAGGGGAAAACACCACTTGTAAAACCATCAGCTCTCATGAGAACTCACTCGCTATCACGAGAACCGCATGGGGGAAACTGCCCCCATGATCCAATCACCTCCCACCAGGTCCCTTCCTCAAAATGTGGGGATTCTAAGGATACAATTTGAGATGAAATTTGGGTGGGGACACAGAGCCAAACCATATCAGTATATAAACTATTTCAGAGAGTATTCCAGTTCTTTTTATTAAGCTAATATAATTCTTATTTTAAAATCTGAAGAAACTATTGCAAATATTATTTTAAAATATTACACACACATATTATATATATTTATATTACATATTTATATTTTATTATATATTTATATTTTATATAGGTTACATATATCTCTGTATATATTTGATGTAGATTGTCTCTCTCTCTCTCTAGCTATATAGATAGATAGATAAATAGATAGATACTAGGAACACAGAGGAGAGCATGATGTATAATCTGCCTGGAAAGTTTGGAAGATACTAAAACACAATGAAACAGGATTTTTTATTTATACGACTTCTCAGAGCTTTTAATTTACTAGTGTATATTGCATATCTCAAAGAGAGGGACATTATAAACAGTGTTTTTCAAACATACTTTGAACACAAAATCCTTTTATAAGTGGAGTGTCTTGTGATATTGTGATATACTTTGGAAATACTATCATAATCAATATATCCTCTATAAATATAATTATTTTTTTCAAATCTGTAAAATTGTATTAAAACATGACAAATAAAATGTGGATTAATGGCCACAACTAAATGATAAAGGTTAATATAAAATTATTTATTTATAAGGAGAGTCATCATTAAAACAAAAGTCATACTGTGAAACATTTTCTCATTATCTGCTGTACTTTAACAGGCTTTGCAAACTTTCTTAAGCAGGTTTTTTTATTTTTAATTTTTGTGTGTACATAGGAGGTGTACATATTTATGGGGTACATGAGAGGTTTTGATATAGGCATGCAATGTGTAATAATAACACCATGGAAAATGGTGTATTCGTCTCCTCAAGAATGTATTCATTGTGTTACAAACCATTATACTTTTTAAATTATTTTTAAATATACAATTAAATTATTTTGACTATTGTTACCCTTTTGTGTTATCAAATACTGGGTATTATTAATTTTTTCAAACCATTTTTTTGTACCCATTAAGCATCCCCACCTTCCCCACACCTCATACTGCCCTTCCCAGCCTCTGGTAACCCCCCTCCTATTCTCTAACTCCATGTGTTCAATTGTTTTGATTTTTAAATTCCACAAATAAGTGGGAACATGTGGTGTTTGTTTTTCTGTGCCTGGCTTATTTTACTTAACATAATGACCTCCAGTTCCATTCAGGTTGCAAATGACAGGATCTCACTCTTTTTTATGGCTGAATAGTACTCAATTGTGTATGAGTAAGACATTTTCTTTAACCATTTACCTATTGATGGACACTTAAGTTGCTTCATCATCTTGGATATTGTGAACAGTGCTGCAAAAAACATGAGAGTTCAGATATCTCTTCAATATACTTATTTCCTTTCCTGTGGTATATACCCAGCAGTGGTATTGCTGGATCATATGGTAGCTCTGTTTTTAGTTTTTTGAGGAAACTCCAAACTGGTCTTCCAAGTGGTTGTAATAACTTACATTACCAACAATGTACATGGTTCCCTTTTCTCCACGTTGTCTCCAGCATTTGTGATTGCCTGTCTTTTGAATGTAAGCCATTTTAACTCAGGTAGGTGAGATAATGTCTCATTGTAGTTCTGATTTGCATTTCTCTCATGATCAATGATGTTGAGCACATTTTCACATGCCTGTTTGCCATTTGGATGTCTACTATTCAAATACTTTGCCCGTTTTTGATTGGATTATTAGTGTTTCCTATAGAGTTGTTTGAGCTTCTTTTCATGTTATTAATCCTTGTCAGATGGGTAGTTTGAAACACTTTCTCCCATTGTATGAATTGTGTCCTCACTTTGTTGATTGTTTCCTTCACTGTGTAGAAGCTTTTTAACTGGATGTTATCCTATTTGTCCATCTTTCCTTTGGTTGCCTGTGCTTGTGGGCTATGACTCAAAAATTTTTTGTTTAGATCAGTATCCTGGAGAGTTTCCTTATTGTTTTCTTGTAGTAGTTTCATAGCTTGAGGTCTTAGATTTAAGTCTTTTAAACATTTTTTTTGGTTTTCATATATGGTGAGAGATAGGGGTCCAGTTTCATTGTTCTGCACATGGATACCCCGTATACCCTGTATTCCCAGAACCATTTAGTGAAGAAACTGTCCTTTCTCCAATGTATGTTCTTGGCACCTGTCAAAAATGAGTTCACCATAGGTGTATGGATTTGTTTCTGGGTTTTCCATTCTATTCCCTTGGTTTATATGTCTGTTTTTGTGTCAGTACCATGCAGTTTTGGTTACTGTAGCTGTGTAGTATAATTTGGAGTCAGGTTATGTCATTTCTCTAATTTTGTTCTTATTGCTCAGGATGGCTTTGGCTATTCTGGATCTTTTGTGGTTCCACATAAATTGTAGAATTGTTGTATCTACTTCTATGAAGAATATCATTATTTTTATAGGAATTGCATTGAATCTGTAGATTGCTTTGGGTAGTATGGACATTTTAACAATATTGATTCATCCAATCCATGAACATGGAGTTTTCATCCATATTTTTGTGTCCTTTTCAATTTCTTCCGTCACGGTTCTGTAGTTTTAATTGTAGAGATCTCTTGCATCTTTAAGTTAACTCCTAGGTATTTAATTTTATGTATTGCTGTTGTAAATGGCATTACTTTTTTATTTCTTTTTCACATTGTTCAGTGTTGGCATATAGAAATGCTACTGATTTTTATATTTTTATCTTGTATCCTGCAAATTTACTGAATTTGTTCATCAGTTCTAATTGATTTTTAGTGGAGTCTAGGTTTTTTCCAACTATAAGATCATATATTCTTCAAACAAAGTTAATTTGACTTCTTCCTTTCCAATTTTGATGTCTTTTTGTCTTTCTCTTGTCTGATTACTCTAGCTAGGACTTCCAGTACTATGATGAATAACAGTGGTGACAGTGGGCGTCCTTGTCATGTTCCAGATCTTATAGGAAAGGCTTTCAGGTTTTTTCTTATTCAGTATGATACTAGCTATGAGTCTGTCATATATGGCTTTTATTATGTTGAGGTATGTTCCTTCAATCCTCAGTTTTGTGAGGATTTTAAGCATGAAGTGATGTTGAATTTTATCCAAAGCTTTTTCAGCATCAGTTGAAATGATCGTATGGTTTTTGTCCTTCATTTTGTTGATGTGATTTATCACATTGATTGATTTGCATATGTTAACCCATCCTAGCATCCCTGGGATAAATCCTAATTGGTCATGATGAACGATGTTTTTAATAAATTGTTGAATTCGGTTTGCTAGTATTTTGTGGAGAATTTTTGCATCAGTATTCATCAGAGATATATGCATGTAGTTTGTTTGATGTGTCTTTGGCTTGTTTTGGTATCAAGGTAATAATGGTCTCATATAATAAGCTTGGAAGTATTCCCTCCTTCTCGCTCTACTTTTCAGAGTAGTTTGAGTAGGATTGGTACTAGTTCTTCTTTAAATATTTGTAGAATTCACCAGTGACTCCATCAGGTGTTGGAATCTTTATTAGCAGACCATTATGGCTTCCATCCTGTTACTTGTTATTGGTCTGTTTAGGTTTTGGATTTCTTCCTGGTTAAATCTTGGTAGGTTGTATGTGTCTAGGAATTTAACTATTTTCTGTAGATTTTCCAATTTAATGGCATATGGTTGATCATAGTAGCCACTGATGATCCTTTGAATTTCTGAAGTATCGGTTGTAATATCTCCTTTTTCATCTCTGATTTTATTTATTTGTGTCTTCTCCCTTTTTGTCTTAGTTGGGCTAAAGGCTTGTCAATTTTGTTCGTCTTTAAAAAAACCGTTTTTGTCCCATTGGTCTTTTGTATTGTTTTCTTCATATCAATCTCATTTATTTCTTCTCTGATCTTTGTTATTTATTTTCTTCTATTAATTTTGGATTTGGTTTGCTCTTGCTTTTCTATGCTGTGTTTTCATTGTCATTTTCAAATTTCTTAATTGACTCACTAGTCATTCAGGAGCGTATTGTTTAATTTCTACGTGTTTGTATAATTTCCCAAATACCTCTTGTTGTTGATTTCTAGTTTTATTCCATTGTAGTCAGAGAAGATGCTTGATATTATTCCAATTTATTTAAATGTTTTAAGACTTGTTTTGTGATCTAACATGTAATCTGTCCTTGAGAATGATCCATGTGCTAAGGAGAAAAATGTGTATTGTATTCTGAAACCTTTGGATGAAATAGTCTGTAAATATTTATTAGGTTCATTTGCTCTAAGCCCAATGCTTCTTTATTGAGTTTCTGTCTGGGAAATCTGCCCAATGCTGAAAGTGGGATTTTGATATCTCCAGCTATTATTGTATTGAGGTCTAGCTCTTTCTTCACCTCTAATAATATTTGCTTTATATATTATATTTACATATGGAGCACCTAAATATATGCCCCAGTGTTAGGTGCATATATTCACAGTCATTATATCCAGTTATGGGATTGACCCCTTTATCCCTATATAATGACCTTCTTTGTCTTCTCTTACAGTTTTTGTCTTAAAATCTATTTTGTCTAAGTATAGTTTCTCCTGCTCTTTTGGTTTCTATTGGCATGGAACATCTTTTTCCTTCCCTTCATTTTCAGTTGATGTCTATCTTTATAGGTGAAGTGTGTTTCTTGTAGGCAACAGAACAATGGGTCTTGTTTTTTAATCCATTCAGCCACTCTGTGTCTTTTGATTGAAGATTTAGTCCATTTACATTTAATGTTTTTACTGATATGTGGAGGCTTACTCTTGCCATTTTAAAATTTGTTTTGAGGTCTTTCTTTCTTCTTTCCTATCATCCTTTTAGTAGAGGTAATTTTCTCTGGTGGTATGATTTAATTTCTTGCTTTTTATTTTTGTGTCTCCATTTTGTTAATATGTGTTTCAAATTGAGGTTACCATGAGGTTTGCAAATACTATCTTATAACCCATTATTTTAAACTGATGCCAACTTAACACTCATTGCATAAACAAACAAACATGCAAAAAGAAAACTAATGGAAACTCTACACTTTAACTTCATCCCCCCACTTTTAAACTTTTTTGTTCCTATTTATGTCTTATTATACTGTCTAGGACTTGGAAAGTTGTAGTTATTATTTTTTATTAGTTCATTATTTATATTTTCTGCATCTGATAAGAGTAGTTTACACACCGTGACAGTGTTATAACAGTCTGTGCTTTTCTGTGTGCTTACAATTACCAGTGAGTTGTACCTTCAGATGATTTCTTATTGCTCATAAACATCTTTTTTTTTCAGTTTGAAGAAACCCCTTTAGTATTTTTTTAAGAAAAGGTCTGGATTTGATAAAAATCCCTCAAATTTTATTTGTCTTGGAAGGACGGTCTTTATTTCTCCTTCATGCTTGAAGGATACTTTCCCCAGGTACACTAGTCTAGGATAAAAGGTTTTTTTCCTTCAGTGCTTTAAATATGTTATGCCACTCTCTCCTGACCTGTAAGGTACCCACTTAAAAGTCTGCTGCCGGATTTATTGGTGCTCCATTTTATGTTATTCATTTCTTTTATCTTGCTGCTTTTAGGATCCTTTCATTATCATTGACCTTTGGGAGTTTGATTGTTAAATGACTTGAGGTAGTCTTTGTTGGGTTAAATCTGCTTTGTGTTCTGTAGTCTTATATTTGGATATTGATACCTTTGTCTAGGTTTGGGAAGTTCCCTTATTATTCCTTTGAATAAACTTTCCACCCCTATCTCTTTCTCTACCTCTTCTTTAAGGCCAGTAACTCTCAGATTTGCCCTTTTGAGGCTCTTTTGTAGATCTTATAGGCATACTTCATTGTTTTTTCTTTTTTCTTCTGTCTCATCTATCTATTTCCAAATAGCCTACCTTCAAGCTCACTAATTATTTCTTCTGCTTGAACAATTCTGCTATTAAGTGATTCTGATGCATTCTTTAGAATGTCAGTTGCATTTTTCACCTCTAGAATTTCTGCTTGATTCTTTTGAATTATTTCAATCTCTTTGTTAAACTTATCTGATAGAATTCTGAGTTCCTTCTCTGTGTTATCTTGTATTTCTTTGAGTATCCTCAAAACAGCTATTTTGAATTCTATGTCTGAAAGGTTGTGTATCTCCATTTCTCTAGGATTGGTTCCTGGTGGCTTATTTAGTTCATTTGGTGAGGTTATATTTTCCTGGATGATCTTGATGCTTATAGATGTTCTTCAGTGTCTGGGCATTGAAGAGTTAGGTATTTATTGTAGCCTTCCCAGATGGGCTTGTTTGTGCCCAGTCTTATTGAGAAGGCTGTGCAGGTATTCAAAAGGACTTGGGCTCCAAACCAAATAGCACTGTGGTTTTGCAGACTCATAGAGGCACTGCCTTGGTGGTCTTGGATAAGATACAGAAGAATTATCTGGATTACTAAGCAGACACTCTTGTTCTTTTTTCTCACCTTCTCTCTAACAAATGAAGTCTCTTTCTCTCTGTGCTGAGCCAGCTGAAACTGGGGGTATGGTGATGCAAGAACTCCTATGGCCACCACCAGTGGGACTGTGCTGTGTCAGACCTGAAGCCAGCACAGCATTTGCCTTGCCCAAGGCCCACTGTAATAATTACCTGGTTACCTGGCTACTGCCTATGTTCACTCAAAGCCCTAAGGCTTTACAATCAGCAGGTGGCAAAAACAGCTAGGTCTGTGTCCTTCTTTTTAGGGTGGTGAGTTCCCTGAGGCCCCAGGCAAGTCCAAAGATGTTGCCTGGGAGCCAGGGATTGGAGTAAAAATACCTTAGAAATTTGCCAGATATTCTTTTCTACTCTGGCTAAGCTGGCACTCAAACCAAAATGTAAAGTCCTTTCCATTCTTCCCTCCCCTTTCAAAAGGCAGAGTAGACTCTTCCTGTGGGCACCACCACCATCAGCTCGTGGGTGTGGGGGGTTCTGCCCGTCCACTGTCCATGTTCACTTAAAGCTCAAAGGTTCTTCAGTTGGCTTGTGGTGAATGGTGCCTGACCTGGGACTCACCCTTCAGGGAAGTGGGTTCCCCTCTGGCCCAGGGCAGGTCCAGAAATACTGTCTAAGAGCCTAGGCCTGGACTCAGTGAACCCAAGAGCCTGCTTGTTGCTCTACCCCACTGTGGCTGAGTTGGTACCTAAAGTGCAAGACAAAAATCCTTTTACTTTTCTCTCTGCTTTTCTCAAACAGAAAAATTCTTTCACCACAGGTACCACAGCTGGGAATGTGCTGAGTTGCACCTGTATGTCTCACTGCCAAGGCCCATAGAATACAATCTGGGCATCACTGCTGTTTTTTTGGGGTCCAAGGGGTTTTGGTCAGCAGGTGATGAATCCTTCCAGGACTGGTTTTGTTTTCCTTCAAGGCAATGGGTTTTCTTTTGGCCCAGGGTATGTCCCAAAATGTCCAGGAGCTAGTGCCTGGAATGGGGGCCTCACAACTCTGCCTGGTGCCCTATCCTGTTGTAGCTGAGCATGTGTCCAAGATGCACAACAAAATCCTCTTTACTCTTCACTCTCCACCCCTTAAGCAAAGGAAAGATACACTTTTGTTGTTGTTGGCTGCACTGTCTGGGGTTGGGGGAGAGATGGCACAAGCACTTCTTTAGCTGCCTTGGCTGCTGTCTTCAAAGGTTATGTGCCACTCTAGTTTACAGGCTGTCAGGCCAGCCCAGCACTAGAAGTTGCCAAGAAATTGCAGTCTTTGAGGCCTAGGCTGCCTTTCAAGTTTACCTAGGATCCCAGAGCACTTTGGCCCCACGGTGGGAAGGCTTGCTGAGAAACTTGAGTTCTGATCAATGGGATGGGCAATTCCCCTCTGGCTAGGTCTAGTCCAAATGCTCTCTCAGTGCATGGGCACTGGCTGAGTCCAGCACGGTTTTACCTTCTGCTGTGAAAGGGCAACACTGTGTTCAATGTAATGTCTCCTAGTAACTGCTCTCCCTTTCCAAAGTACAGATGTTTCTCTCTGCACCACTTCTGCTGGTGAATGGCAAAAGGGTGGCATTGGCATTTAGAGACTATCTCCAACCCTCCTCAATGCCTCTTTCAATAATCTGATGTTAAAACCAGGTACTGTGATTGCGCTCTTGAGTTTTGGTTCTTTTCTGTGTGCAGATAGTTGTTAAAATTTGATGTGCCTGTGGAAGGTACAAATAGTGTAAGGCTTCTATTCTGCCTTCTTTCTCCACCCTGCTCCTTACAAACTTTTCATGCCAAGCCACTGTTATTGAAACTAATCAAATTCCAATTTTTGTTCAAAAAGCTATAGATTTCTTTATTTATTTGTACCAGTCTATGAATCTTTATGTTCTAAAGGCACCCTTTAACAGTAAAAATATGAATTTGATAGAAGTTCTAATGGTACACATGAGAAACTTTGGCCTTGTAAACAATTTTGTTTTCAATTATAACTCATTTAAAGCACATCTATTTGACATAATCCTGAAGAAGAACTGATGTTACTCATGGAAAAATGATTTACAAGAACACAACTTCCTATGAAATTATGTTTTTATTATAGCTTTTCTCTTCAGCTTAATTTTTCATTATTTTCTAAAGAATCAACTCTATTTCCACAGAACATTAACATTACCATACTTATAAACTTTTATTTACATGTTTATTTCGTATCAGTATTTTCAATTCAGAAATTACTTGCAATAATTTTGGCTGGGTGCAGTGGCTCATGCCTGTAATCCCAGCACTTTAGGAGGTCAAAGCTGGTGGATCACTTGAGGCCAGGAGTTCGAGACCAGCCTGGCCAACATGGTGAAAGCCCTATCTTTACTAAAAATACAAATATTAGCTAGGTGTGGTGGTGGGCACCTGTAATCCCAGTTACTGGGAAGGCTGAGACACAAGAATCACTTGAGCATGGAAGGCGGAGGTTGCAGCGAGGCGAGATCACACCACTACACTCCAGCCTGGGTGACAGAGTGAGACTCTGTTAAAAAAAAAAAAAAATTACTTGTGATAATTTTAAAAAGAATAATGCTGGAATATGAGCAAACAAGCTTTCTCCTGCTTGTTAATGAGTGGGAATGTAAAATGTTACAGGTTTTATGAAGGACAATATGACAAACTATATAAAAAGCTTTTAAAAAACTTGTTTACTTTTGGTCCATTGATATTTAATTTTAGGAAAATAGTTAAAAGTCTAATATTTGGAGACATGTTAAATAAATTATAAAGCATTTGTACCCTGGAATACTATGTAGATATTGTAGGTTAGAGTACTATATAGTTATTTATGTAAGTATGTGAACTACATATATTTATATGTAAAGATGTTAAAATCTTCATGATATATTACTAAATAATAAAAGCAGGATCAGTTTATGTAAATACATACAGATATCCCATCACAAGCACCACCACCAAACTAATAATAATGGTTAACTAAGTTTGTTTGGATGACTAAATATTATTTGGGCTTTGTATATCTTTTACAATTTTTCCACAATGAACTTGCACTATTTATGTGAAGAGCAAATGAATAAATACCTTTAGAAAGAAAAAATGACATCTTATAAAATTGCACATTTGATAGCTCTTTGCAAGTGAAGCCTCTGAAGATGTGTGTTTTGGGTCAATAATTAGAAATATTTTCTTTTCACAATTCTAGATTGACTTTTCTTATACCAAAGCTTGTGCTTTACAAAAAGCAATGCTGCCATCATAAAATGTTCACCTGCCTATGTTTGTATGTTTTCTGAACTGTGAATTGCTCCATTTGTACTTTATTCCATGTAATAGATGATTGTTAGATGGGTTGGTGTCATGACTGCAAAGTCAATCTTTACAGAAAAAATATTTCATAAAGAGGAGGTTAGTATCTCAATCTAAGTGCTAAAACTTTCTTCGTAGCATTTTTTCTTGCTGGTCTCCCAAAAGTATTTATTCTTTTTCATATTTTGCTGTAAGTTTCTAAAAGTAGAGAATGTTATCCTGCTATATGACATAGTATTTGGCTCCTGACCCACTGTAAACACTCGGTGGTGTGTCAAACAATTCCATATTCAGTAGCTTCTGGATACATGAGGCCACGTCTTAAGGTAATCAGGAATTGTATTTACCCTTGAGAGATCTGTTCTAAAGGGTAGAATGCCTTTGATGCCCATAATCTTCCTATAGACAAAAGGCTTCAGAGGACAAACTACCTTTATGGGAGCTCAGAAAGTTATATTAGTCAGAGCTCTTTCAGTTGCAAGCGATATAAGTCAATGAAACTACCCGAAGCAAAAAATATGTAGTGGCAGGATATATTGCCTGATTTAACTAAGAAGTCCAGTCATGGCCGCACTTCAGTTATGATAGGTTCTGTCAGCCCAAGTGTTATCACCAATTCTCTCTACCCATCTCTGGGTAATCTTGTAAGGTAACACTCTCACAAATCAGATGGAACTGCCTCCAGGTGGCCAAGATGTTAACTGGCAGTCTCAGCTTAGAAAATGAAATGAAAATGGAAACTTTTTTTCCCCAAAGATCTATTTATCAATTCCAGGATGTTATCAGCCCTGCCTGGGTCCCTTATGGTACCCATAGGTCAAATCACTATTGCTTAGGATGCTAATTCACCCACCTAATTTACCTTCCCATCACCGTGGCTATAAGGAGGTAGGAACTATCTATCAGTTTTAATACCCACCTAGAACATTGCTGGCACATTGTAAAGCTCAAAAGTATTAATTGAATGAATGAATGCTCACTATATAAAGGGAAAAGAAGAAATGAACTAGCGTTTATGTGTTGGGCACTATACCAATAGTTATACATGGTTTACTTACCTAATTTCTTTCTTTATGAGGCTTATTTTAGAGAAAAGCAACCTGAAGTTCAGGGCATTATCTTGCCTTGCTCCTAGTACAGAAATAATGAGTGCAAGAGCTGAGTATTTAAGGCTTAAATTGGGTTTTTTTTCTGTGCTTTCTTGGTATAACCTTTCTATCAATGTTTTTCCAGTTCCTAAGTTTAATAGCTGTATGTCATGACAATTCTCACATTCATTTCTCTTGAAAGATCTTTCTCCTGATTTCCATTTCCTTATATTCTCCTGATTTCTGGACATATCCACTATGACATTCTTCAGGCACTTTAATCACAGTAAGTCCTCAGCTAAACTTTATTTTCCCATTCTTCCTAATTTAACCTTCTTCCAATAGCCATTATCATGATGAAAGGGCATCACAAGCAAATGTAGTTCCAAAGTCAGAAACGCGGGGATAATCCCAATTCCTTCCTCATCCTTAATAGTTATATGTAATCGTTTGGCACATCAAATCAATTCCATCTTATAAACATCTTTCAGACCTATCCTTTTCCCTTGGTCTCCCTTACCATTGCCTTAGTTGGATTGCAGTGTATGTTGTCTTTCAAATTTATCTTATATGTCAAAATCTATAGATTTTGCAACCAAAATGATATTCTAAAAATGCAGACCCTATCATCTCTCTTTTCTCCAAATTCAAACCAAACAGTGATTTTTCTATTGCCTACTAGTTAGTACAAAATTTATTGTAATACAAATGTATGCTGGTATACAAAATCTATTGTAATATATTCCCAACTCTATCTCAGTCCTCATGTGTCACCCTTCATATCTTTGAACCTACTGTCCTAGGCATATCCAGTCTTCAGAATGAGTCTTGCAGTGTCATTTCTTCCTGTCTTTGGACAACATCCTCTAATTCTTTGATAAACCTTTTCTGTCTTTCTTATCTTCAGCATGCTGTGGGCCCCATGTAGATGTTTCCCTGTTTAGGAAGCTGTGTCCCTGACCTGTCATCCCCAGGCTGGATTAAGTGTATTGAGTTCTCTTGTGTTCCAACTGCACTCTCTGCTTGCTGGATCACAACATTTATGATGTATCTTCCTTTCACAAGAATAAATGTGATGCTTTGCTTTTCTGTTTCTCTCATTAATTGAACATGTAATGGGGCATAGATTGTCATTCTGTATTCCCATAGACTAACCAGTATTTGGAAAATGGGAGCCTTAAAATATGTCAAATGAATGAATAGGCTGAAGTTTAGAATAACTTTTAAACAGCTTGGTTAAGAATTAACCCACATACAGGTTGAGTATTTCTAATCCAAAAAACCGAAATTCAAAATATTCAAAAACTTTGTAAGTGCTGCCATGGCACTCAAAGGAAATGCTCATTGGAGCACTTCAAATTTTGGATTTCTCTTATTTTCAGATTAGGCATGTTCAACCATAAGTATATTGCAAATATTCTGAAATCCAAAATAATCTTAAATCTGAAATGCTCTGGCCCCAAGCATTTTGGATAAAGGGTCCTCAATGTGTACCACATATCTAAATCTACTGGGGCTACTATAAGACAATACTTTAGACTGAGAAGCTTATAAACTAAAAAAAAAAAGTATTCTCATAGTTCTGGAGGCTTAGAAGTTCAAGATCAATGAGCCAGCCAATTTATGGTCTAGTTAGGGCCTGCTTCTTTCATAAGTGGATGTCTTCTCATTGTAACCTCACATGGCTGAAGGGGCCAAGGAGCTCCCCTGGGCCTACTTTATAAGGCACTAATCCTATTCATGATGACTCTGCCCTCATTACCTAGTCACTTTCCAAAAGGCCCCATCTGCTAGTACCAACACCGTAGGGGTTAGGATTTTCACATGTGAATTTTGGGGAGTGACCCAAACATTCAGATCATAGAGTAATACATTTCACCCATTTAAATTGTACAATTCAATGCTTTTCACTATATTCACAATATTGTGAACCCATAACCATCATCAAGTTTAGGATATTTTCATCATAACAAAAAGAAGTCCTGTACCCTTTTAGCAGTCATAGGCCATTTTTTTGCATACTCACAAGTCCAAGGCAAACACTAATCTACTTTCTGACTCTATAGATTTGCCTGTTCTGAACATTTCATATAAATGGAATCATGCAATCTATGATATTTTGTGACTGGCTTCTTTCACTTAGCAAAATGTCTTCAAGATTCATTCATGTTGCATGTGTCAACACTTCATTCCTATTTATTGCCAAATAATATTTCATTGTATAGATATACCACATTTTGTGTATCCATTCATCAGCTGACAGACATTTAGGTTATATCCACTTTTAAAACTCTATTGATGTAAGCATTTATTGCTGTAAACATCCCTCTTAATACTACTTTGCTGTATTCCATAGGTTTTGGTATGTTGTGTTTTTATTTTCATTTGTTTCAAGATATTTTTTTCTTCTTAATTTCCTCATTGACTCAGTGGTCATTTGGGAGCATGTTGCTTAATTTTCATGTATCTGCAGAGTTTTGAAAGTTCCTCTAGTTATTGATATGTAGTTTTATTATATTGGGGTCAGAAAAGATACTTGATATGATTTCAATTCTTGTAAATTTGTTGAGACTTGTTTTGTGGCATAATATGTAGTGCATCCTGGAGAATGTTCAATGTTCTGGTGAGAACGATGTGTATTCTTTAACTATTGGATAAAATGTTACATTAATGTCTTATAGGACCATTTGGTCTAAAGTGAAGTTGAAATCCAATGTCTCTCTTTTTAAAAATATTAATTCTGTGCCTATACTTGCCTAGAAATCCAATGTGTCTTTGTTGATATTCTGTCTAGATGATCTGTCTGTTGCTGAGAGCAGAGTGTTGAAGTCTTCAACTATTATGGTAGTGGAGTCTATCTCTTAAGATATAATATTTGCTTTATATATCTGATCACTCTGATGTTGGGTGCATATATGCTTATAATTGTTATATCTTCTTACTAAAATGATATTTTTTATCATTGCATAATGATCTTTTTTGCCTCTTTTGAAGATAGTCTTAATGAATAGTTCTAATGCTTATGAATACAACTGAGAACAAGTTTGGCTTGAAGATAGGACAACCATTTACACATTTTTGGCTCTAGATTAAATAACTTTATTTGGTGCTCATTCAGTACTTGGATATAAAAATTAAACAAAAATGATCGATTTTTGTTTGGCAGTTTTCCAAATTTGAGGACGTATGAATGACGTGGAAGTCATCCAGAAGTCCTAGTGCAATTTGCCATAACAAACTACGGGAGAGGTCTTCCCTAGAACTCCAACTTGTGTAAACTTTCGCTTGTTAGAAAATATTACATTTACATCCCGTTTCCTTGGATTTCATATCAGTCTTTCTAAGGCCTTGGTTCCAATCTCTTCCTATCTTAAAGCACAAGAGGACAATGCCTTGTCTCCCTGGGCCTGTTGCATTTTTAAAAAATTTAAACATAGCTTCTTACTTCAGTTTGTTATATAATCAGTGTGAATTTTCATAATTATCCAGTCTTATAGCTTGACAACTGATTGTCAAAAATAATTAACTATGATTTGGGGAAGTGTTTTGATTTATTTTTGGGTCTTTCTTAGGGACAGATTGGCTTCCTAGCTGGATATAAAAAATCTACTATGGATGTTTTAAATTCCCTGTTAATTTTGGCACAATTTAAATTTCCCTGATTCTTCCACCTGAGTGAAAAGAAGGCAGCATCTAATTTTATTTCAATGCACAAAGCTATTTCCGAGTGCACAATCAAGCCTGCCAAAGATTATTTTAAAATAAGTGATTGTTTTGGAATTTAACTAACAATAAAAACTAACCTCTGTTCCTTTTTTTGACAATCTAATTGAGAAAAATTGGTCATTTTACATTGTGTATGCCTCTTTGAATTGCAATTTTGATGTAAATGTAGCTTCTTTGCATATGGTACATAGAATGAATAAAACAAATTAAATATCTGGACTATTACCAATGTGAGGAAATTGACTGATGTGAGTATGCGGTCCTGTGTGTATGTGTGTGTTTTAACCAGTGATAAGTTCTGGTGCCAAAGAAATGCAGAGCTCAGATGGATAAAATGCAAGAAGCAATAACTTGTTTATGAGCAAGATTTACTTCCAATTAGATATTAGCTTGATAGCCTATGATATTTCAAATTAGAAATCTATAAACTCCCATAGAGAAAAGAAACATACATCATTTTTTAAAATCCAGGAATTCTTCTTTGATTTTGCACTTTTAATTCAAGGTCACCATAAACAGCACATTTTCATTTATATAAATATAACTGTATCAATGTGGCTTTAGGTGAATTCATCATTGACAAATCTAAAATTGTATTTTGAAGAAAGTTGAGAATTTCTGGGTCACATTCTGAACTTGAGGAAAACATTATAGAATGTAGGAAAAATAATTTTTTTCCAAACATTCCTCACTGTCCTTGTGTAGGTCTAGATTGATTTATTGTCTAACTCCATTTATTTCTTACATTCTCATAAACTATCAGAATATTCTTTTTCTATTTTTAATAAATTTATGAAGTTTTTTAAACCATCATCACAATTCAATTTTAGAACAATTTTTATCATCCTTCCAAATTCTCTTGCTCCCAATTGTAGTTAGTTTCCTTCCTCCTCTATCTCCAGGGCTAAACAACCATAAGTCTCTTTCATTGTCTAAAAGTTTGCCACTCCTTGATATTTTATTTAATAAAGTGTACAATATTAGAGTTTTGCAGCTGATTTCTTTTACCATGTTTTGCCCATTTTAAAATTTGGCTGTTTTCTTATTATTTTGTTGTATGAGTTATTTATATATTCTAGTGATATGGTTTGATTCTGTGTCCCCATCAAATCTCATGTTGAATTCTAATCCCCAATGTTGGATCATGGGGGTGAATTCTTTATGAGTGGTTTAGCACCATCCCGTTTGGTGCTGTTCTCATGATAGCTTCTCATGACATCTGGTTGTTTTAAAGTGTGTGTAACACCTCTCTCCCACCTCCTGCTCCAGCCATGTGAGATGCACCTACTTTCCTTTCACCTTCTACCATGATTGTAAGTTTCCTGAGGCCTCCCTAGAAGTAGAAGCTGGTACAAAGGACGTGAATTTTTTCTTTTTTATGGCTGCATGGTATTCCATGGTATATAGGTACCACATTTTCTTTATCCAATCTGCTGCTGATAAACACTTAGGTAGATTTCAATGTCTTTGCTACTGTATTCCTACATTTTGAGTTCTTTTAATCTTCACATGCATTGGGTTTTAAAAAATTAATTTTCTGTATTGTCAGCCTAAAATAATCAAAAGGCACAGGAGCCAGTTAAAAGTATTTATTTAAGTGCAAAGTGTGAGGTTGACCATCTGGGGAGCAGACCTATGCCAAAGAATGGTAAACAGTGTTCCTAGTGTGAAGGAAGATGAAGATAATTTATACAGGCAAAAAGGGAGGTGCTGAACAGAGTTACATTTTCCATACAAAGGGCAATATACAGATATAAGATTTGATTGGCTACTATTGATTATACTCTAAAGGGATTTCTTAACATTCTATTGTAAATAGGTAACAATCACAAGGGTCTCTATTTTCCAATGTCATATACTCTATTTGACTAAAGAGTAAAGGGTCAAGTTAACATATAAAATATCAACACAAAGATCAGAAAGCAACAATTATGCACCAGAGAAGAAAAACAGCCTTGTTACCTGGTGTCAGTTTCCAGGGCTTAACATTTCTCCATGACCTAAAAAGTTTGGAAGGTCCTGAAATTGTATTTTCTTTTTACCATATCTAGTGAGATCAACATTGCTTTCATCCTTTTTGTATTATGTATTTTGTCCTTTGTGTATTGCGTTAGTTGATTTTCAGATGTTAAACCATTTTGTGTTTATGACGTAAATCCCACTAGGTCATGGTGTATAACCCTTTTTATATGTTACTGTATTTGATGTGCTGATCTTTTATTAAGAGTATTTGTAACACATATTTATGAGGGATATTTGTCTGTGGTTTGTTATGTTTTTGTTTGGCTTTGCTATCAAGGAAATCCTGGCCTCAGAGATTGAGTATGGAAGTGTTCCTTTCTTCTCTGGTTTCTGAAAGAATTTGTGAAGTATTTGTATTGTCTCTATTTTATTTGATAGAATTCACTGGTGAGGTCACCTGAGCCTGAGCTTTACATTGTGGGAATATTTTTAGTTATTAACTCAGTGTCTTTACTTGTTATAAATTCATTCACATTTTCTTTTCTTTTTTTTTTGTTTTTTTGAGACGGAATCTTGCTCTGTCTCCCAGGCTGGAGTTCAGTGGAGCTATCTCAGCTCACTGCAAGCTCCGCCTCCTAGGTTCACGCCATTCTCCTGCCTCAGCCTCCCAACTAGCTGGGACTACAGGCGCCCGCCACCACATCTGGCTAATTTTTTTTGTATTTTTAGTAGAGACGGGGTTTCACGGTGTTAGCCAGGATGGTCTCAATCTCCTGACCTCGTGATCCACCTGCCTTGGCCTCCCAAAGTGCTGGGATTACAGGCGTGAGCCACTGTGCCTGGCCAATTCACATTTTCTATTTTTTCTTGAGTGAGTTTTAGTACTTTGTGTATTTCTAAAAAATTTTCCATTTTGTCTAAAATGTCTATTTGTTGGCATGAAGTTGTTTCTAATATGCACTAAGTCCTTTTAATTTCTAAAAGATGTGTAGCAATGTTTCTCTTTCATGCCAGAATTTAGAAATTTGTTTTGAAGGAAACCAAAAGATTTTTTACCCCAAAACGTACTTCTCTGACATATTTCATGATGACTATTCAAAAGGGCTGGAAATACAAAAACAGCTGAAAAGCTATATTTTACGGGGGAGATTTATATCTGTAGGGTGTTAAAGCAAACTAAATATGCCCTGAGAAGGCCTCTGCACTTCTATATTTGAGTACTTGTAGATGAACTGTAACCTAGCTTAATAGTCAGACAAAATTGAAACCTTAATAGTATGCACCTGTTAACAATAGCTGAGTGTTGGCCAATCCCAGCGGCCATGCTTCAACCACTCATAGACTGCTGAATGTTCAAACTGCCTTCAAATAAAGCAAACGCCGAGCTGTAACCAATCTCACTGTTTCTGTACCTCACTTCCAATTCCTGTACGTCACTTTACCTTTTTTTGTCTATAAATTTGCTCTGACCACGAGGCACCCCTGGAGTATCTGTGAATCTGCTGTGATTCTGGGGGCTGCCCATTTCGCAACTCATTCATTGCTCAATGAATCTCCTTTAAATTTAACTCAGGTGAAGTTTTTCTTTTATCAAGAGGCAATCTGCATTGACACTGCCAAGCCTTTTCTGAGGTCCCTCTCCTGTTTGAATCTAAGAAAGATTAACTTTGAGTTGGACACCTTTACCATTTTTTAAAAATGAAAGTTACTTTCAGCATTTTTTCTCTCTGAGGGCTGCTATCTGTGAAGTTTCATCTGCCTAACAAGAGCACCTTTGCCAGCCAGGCATCCTTTTCTGTGCCGCCCATAATCTGTTTTGCCATGATCCAATCCCCTATTCTTTGTGTGACCTAAAGATGGTATAAAAGCACCAATCATCTTGCCTTTCTGTGAAATCTTGTATTTTGGAAGACTCTTGTGCATAGTAATACATTTGTATTCTTTTTCTCCTATTAATCTACCTTTTATCAATTGATTTTCAGTGAATGTTCAAAGGGCAAGTTTTCCCTTGGCCCCTATTGCTTTCTTTTATTTCTTATTGCTCTCTTTATTTTTTCTTCATCATAAAACCATTTCTTTCTTTTTTTTTTTTTTTAGATGGAGTCTCACTCTGTTGCCCAGGATGAAGTGCAGTGGCACGATCTCAGTTCACTGCAACCTCTGCCTCCTGGGTTCAAGTGATTCTTCTGCCCTAGCCTTCCAAGTAGCTGGGATTATAGGTATGCACTACCACGCCCAGCTAATTTTTGTATTTTTAGTAGAGACGGGATTTCACCATGTTGGCCAGGCTGGTTTCGAACTCCTGACCTCAGGTGAGCCGCCTGCCTTGGCCTCCCAAAGTGCTGGGATTACAGGCATGAGCTGCTGCACCTGGCCCCATCAGAAAACAATTTCTAAGAAAATTTTATAAAATCAATTAAGGGAAAAAAATCTAATGAGGCTCACAGCAGCAGTCATTAAGCCAGTTTGGCCTATTTCTTTGTAGCTAGTTGCTACTTACTACCCCAGGATAGTGTGGTTCTTCTCACAAGACTGTCCTTTTTCTGTTCTGTGGATAAAATCTAAGCCATTGTGAGATGATACACCTTCTGTTTGGGCTACTTCTTTCGATTCTGCATACCAGCAAAACTATGGATGCCAGATGGTCTAGAGGGCCCAGTAAGAAGCTGACTCAGGGAGGAATGCATTTTCCGCATCCTGATGATTTCATCCCCTTACCCCAACCAATCAATTGAGGAGAGCAAAGGTCACCTGGTAACTAGAATTTCTATACATTTCTGAAATGCATGCATGCCAAAACTCATTGTGCAACCCTTGCCAACATTAAGCCATTAAAATGTCTGCAAAGGTAATCATTTATCGTGCAAATGACCCTTTAGCTCCTACTTTAAGGTCCATAAATATCACTAAGGAAAAATCCACCTGGGCACACTCAGTTCCTTCTTGCTGTGGCGCCCCACTGCACTCTTCTGCAGCATTCTTCCTTCCTAATAAAACTTTCTATTTTCAAACCTATACAGTTATCGGTAATTTTTTTTCTTTTCTTTTTTTTTTTTTTTGAGGTGAAGTCTCACTGTGTCACCCAGGTTGGATTGCAGTGGCGTGATCTCCGCTCACTGCAACATCTGCCTCCTGGGTTCAAGTGATTCTCCTTGAGCCCGCCACCATGCCCGGCTAATTTTTGTATTTTTAGTAGAGATCGGGTCTCACCATGTTTGCCAGGTTGGTTTGGAACTCCTGACCTCGAGTGATCCACCTGCCTCGGCCTCCCAAAGTGCTGTGATTAGAGGAGTGAGCCACTGTACCCGGCTGTTGGTAAATTTTTGCAAACCCGACAGTTGACCACTTTCTGATGCTGGGGCCGGCATCTTGGTGGCCCACATGGGGACTTTACTGGCATTTCTGCCTTCTTTTTTCCTTCCAGCTCCCCTCAGTGGTCTAATTCTTTACTCTTGGGAACTGAAGGTTCCTGGCCTAGGCCACTCTTCAGTGGGATCTTGAGGCCCCAGAGAAGGCATTCCTGTCTGTTGTTGTCCTTAGGGGTAAGAGACTGGCCAGACTGCATTCTGTTTTTGGACTGCCAGTGAAGCAGCTGGAGTACTCTTTGGCAATTGAGGGTTTCTGGCCTAGGGCACTTCCTGGTGTTACCCGAAGGTGAAGACAAAAGAACAAATTCGCTATTGCCTGTCAGGATGGCAAGTCCCCTTTCTCTCATTATCCTGTAAACCATGCCTTGGAAACAAGCAGCAGCCATATGAACTCTGCACAGACATATTCTACTGATCACTGATTGCAGACCCATTGTTTTTTTAATTCAACAAATATTTATTAAGCATCTTTTATATGCTTCCACTTTTCTAGGTGCTTGGGATTCAGCAGTTAATTTTTTTTAAACAAACTTTTTATTTCCATAGGTTATTAGGGAATAGGTGGTGTTTGGTTACATAAATAAGTTCTTTATTGGTGATTTGTGAGATTTTGGGGCACCCATCACCCGAGCAGTATATACACTGCACCCTAAGTGGACCCAATTTTGGATTCCGCTTCATCACAGCTCATCACAACATCCCATATAAAGGGTGAGTTCTCCTTCATGTTAGGTCTGACCACTGAAACAAGGGCATGTCTGGACTGGTCATCCAGGCAAGGGCAGGTGCATTATCCCTGGTGGGATGCCTCTGAATGAAGTGAGACAAAGAGAAAAGGAAGGCCTAAATCCCTCAGGAATGCCTCAGGGCTCTTATAGCCCTTTATCAAAACCCAGCATGGGATCAATTCCTTTTTCAGTTCCATCTGACTCACCCTTAAGTTGCGTTCTTAAATAGTGATCCCATTTTGACCCACAATCTCTCAAAAAGAAGCGTATGATTTTCTTTTATAATACAGCTTGGGTTCTATATAAGCTCCCAATAATTTAAATTGGCCTCTTAATGGGACGCTGGATTGGAATATTATTTTACAACTAGACTCATTTTGCTGGAACCTTGGAAAGGATTCAGAGGTCCCATATGTTTGGGTCTTTTTGGCTTTATCCCAAACCCCAAAATTACATAAAAATTGTCGTGTATGCTTCCAACAAACTTCCTCTCTCCCTGATTCTGATGACTTAGATGATCCTTTCTTTTGCCTACCACACTCTCCTCAGCCTGCTCCCACATCACCTAAACTCTCTCCATTTGCCCCATTCCCTAATGAACCACCCTCATATCCAGACACTTTATCCCCCTCACATACTCGGATCAGAGTCACATATGCCACTAGTATAGAACCCTCAGAAAAATCTCAAAAATGTTTTGCCTCTCTGCAAGGTGGCAAATGGAAATTCGGGAACAATTAAAGTTCATGCCTCTTTTTTAATGTCTGATCTTTCACAAATTCAATCCAAATTGGGTTAATTTAGCTAGGATCCCTCTAAGTTCACTCAAGAATTTCATGCTTTAACTATTGCTTTTGATTTAACCTGGCAAGATATATTTGTGATATTAACTACTTGTTCCTATGAAGAAAAACTATGCTTTTTTTTTTTTTTTTTTACCGAGTTTCTCTCTTGTTGCCCAGGCTGGAGTGCAGTGGCATGATCTCGGCTCACTGCAACTCCACCTCCTGGGTTCAAGTGATTCCTCCTGCCTCAGCCTCCCGAGTAGGAATGCACCACCATGCCCAGCTAATTTTGTATTTTTAGTAGAGATGGGGTTTCTCCATGTTGGCCAGGCTGGTCTTGAACTCCTGATCTCAAGTGATCTGCTCACCTTGGCCTCCCAAAGTGTTGGGATTACAGGCGTGAGCCACCACGCCTGGCCAACTATGCAGATTGTTACCGGTGGAAGGTATCAGAGTTACTGGTGGTGAATCCACATGGGTCTGCAGCAACCTCAATTCTTGCCTCCTCAGAAGAAAGAATTCACCTGAGGGGCATAAGACAGAAAAAGAGACTGAGGCAAGTTTCAAAGCAGGAGTGGAAGTTTTTTTTAAAAAAGGCTTTATTTTTAGAACAGGAAAGAAAGGAAAGTATGCTTGGAAGAGACCCAAGCACCCTGTTTACCACTTATTCTAGGACTCTATACTATTAAGTTGGCCCCTTTCCCATGATTCTTCCCTTAGGGTGGGCTGCCCACACACACAGTACCCCCCGTTACTCTTGGGAAGTGAGCACGCACAGTGTATTTAGGAAGTTGTATGCATGCCTAATGAGGCTTTCTTCCCTTGTCCAGTAGAGTGTCCTCAGAAGGTCATACTCTGCCATTTTGTCTCTTAATGCATATGCCTGGGAAGTTGCTTCTATCTGGTAACCTGCATTCAGTTAACACTTTGGTGCAATAGGTGTGGACCACCAGGAAATGGCCTCTCCCTGGCACTGGCTGCCAATTTATCACTTGCATAGAGAGGCAATGTGATAATTACCAAACCATCACCTGAAATTCCTAGTCATGGATGGGGGAGAGCCCTCTCCTGCCCTGCTCATGCCTGTATAACTACCTGTAACCATATGGTCTTTAGCTTAAGCTTGGGCAGATGAAGCTCATGCACACAATCCTAATGATAGTAGAGCTGGGGCAGAGGCTGTCCCCATCACAGAACCCAGTTGGCAAAACCAGGCTGCCGATGCAGGCCCAAACAGAGGCAAGGGCAGACAAGATTATATGATAACTTATTTGTTGGAAAGAATGAAAAAAACTGTAATAAAACCTGTCAACTTTTCTAAATTATGAAAAATTACTCAGAAACCACCTAAGAACCCTACCCTTTCCAAGCTAGATTGGTGGAGGTAATGAATAAATATACAGATTTAGACCCTGAAATCCCTGAGGGCCAATCCATTCTGGCATTACATAAGTCAGACTTCCCCAGACATCAGACAAAACTCCAAAAATTAGAGCAAGGCCCACAAACTCCCTTTCCTGCTTTATTTAATACAGCTTTTAATATTTTCAGTAACTGAGAGGAAACATCAAAAATAAAAATGTTCAATTGGAGGAGGAAAAATGCCATTGCCACGCTAATCACATGGTGACAGCATCGGCACATTCTTTTTCATTAGCCAACAGCCCCAGGGTTCATCCCTATAATACTAATAGAATGGGAGCTTGCCCTCATTTCTGGATGCAGAAATCCAGGACACTGGAGTAGCGGATGTCCCAAACCTCCATGTTACAAGCCACCCCTAGGACCCTGTCCTCATGGCAAACAATCATTGGAAGAGTTAAGTGTGTCCCTCTCTCCCTCGTTGGTGGGTGGAGGGGCACCTATTCCTTCTGGACTGTCTCAGCCACAGCCTCACCAACCTGTCCAAGCAGAATGAGGACAAGGTCAAGGGCAAGGGCAAAGGCAAAGGCAAAGGCAAGGAAAAGCACCTCTAACTCTATTCCTAGATTATGATTAAGCCTCTGAAGGTTATCCTCTAGATGACTGATGGGGTCTTGAGGCTGTCCAGGCCCCTATCTTCTCCATCTCTATGAATGAGCCTTGGGTTAATCTAACTGTGGCTGAGAGTTGTGGAAACTATTGCAACTCTCACTCCTTGGGGAGGTTTTATTTACCATGAAATCCCACTATGAGAACTTACTGACTCCCTTAAAATAGTCTTAGCAAAAACTAGTGCAAGTCTATCAGCACTAGGAAAGTCTTTAGCCTCAGTAGCAGGAAGGCTTTTGATAATAGATGAGCTCTAAATTACCACCTAGCTGAACAAAGAGGAGTCTGTGCTGTCATCAACAAAACTTGTTTCACCTACATTAATGTGTCTGGAGCAATGAAAACTAATGTCCAAGAAATTTTCAAACAAGCCAATTGGCAACGCACACTTTCCCAAAGTAACCAAGACTAGGCCAAAACTTTTACTGATTGGTTTCTAAAATTACTTGGCTTCTCCCATTCCTTGAACCTTTATTCCTTGTCATTCTTTTAATATTTGGTCCCTGCCTTTTTAATGCTCTCATTAAATTTATATCTTCCAGATTACAACAATTCCACCTACACATGACTATGCAATCCCAATGCTGGTATGCAACAGCAGCTTCCATGTACATGGGGCCTCTTGATGGAACCTGGTCTTACCCCACCCTGCGAATGAATTTTTTACCTCCCTTCATTCCCTTCATTGCAGAGAGCAAGAAAGGGAAAACCACAACCTATACCCTCACCGCCTCCTCCCAGCAAGAAGTAGCCAGACAGACCCCATGTCCCTCTTCACTGTTGCGTTTTCCCTGTCTTGAGACCCTCATAGATATGAGCATGGGGGAATACAAAGGGTCAAAGATTTAACCAAAATATTTGTCAGTGGGATAATAAGGAAAAGAGAGATCACCTGGTGATCTGGCAGGCCCTGGAGACAAACACCTCCTTATCTGAGGAATTTAGACTTCCTTATTATCTAAAGGCACCTGGTTCTCAGCCCCTTTTTAACTTAAAATTTATGGGTAACTAGAATTTCTCTACATCTCCAGAATGCATGCATGTGGAAACTCATGGTGCAACCCTTGCCAACATTAAGGCACCAAGATGTCTGCAAATGTAATTATTTGTCATGAAAATTGCCCTTCCACTTTCACTTTAAGGTCCATAAATACCATTAAGGAAAAATGCCCCTTGGTGCACTCAGTCCCTTGCTGAGGTACCCGCTGCACTCCAGCAGCATTCTTTGTATCTAATACAACTTTCCTTTTTCAAATCTATATTGGCAGTAAATTCTCACCAACCCATGAGTCAACCACTTTTTTGATGTCTGGGCTCTGACACCTCACCTGGCATCAATGACACTAAATTTTCCAGCCCTTTGTCCTCCACAAATCCCTTTAAAAACCCTTTTCCAGAACCCCTGGACCAAACAGATTTGAGGCATGAGAATTCCTCCTGTTTCTTCATTTGTCAACTTGCAATTATTAAACTCTTTCTCTGTTGCAACCCTGCTGTTCAGTGTATTGGTCTGTTGCTGTGCAGTGGGCGTATGAACCTGGCAGTCCTGTAACAATCAGTTTAATAAAATGTTTATCAGTTTTGTTGATCTTTTCATAGAACTGATTTTTTGGTTTTATTCATTTTCCCTATTTTCTTTTCTGGTTTTCATTTAATTGATTTCAGCTCTTATCTTTATTATTTCGTTTCTTCTGCTTTGGGTTTGGTTTCCTCTGTTACTAGTTTCTTAAGGTGGAATCTTATGTATTTGACTTGAAATCTTTTTTTGATATTGGGTTTTACATTTATAAATTTCTCTGTAATCACTGCTTTAGCTGCATTTCATAAATTTTATATTATGTTTGCACTGCAATTTAGTTTAAATATTATCTAATTCTCTTGTGACTTTTTTTGACCCATGGATTATTTAGAAGTGTGCTATTTATATTACAAACTGTCATGGGGTCCTAAATTTTATTCTGTTGTTGACTTCTGATTTAGTTCTGTTGTTGCTGGAAAATATACTGGGTATGATTTCAGTTATTTTAAATTTATTGAAACTTGCCTTATGGCCTAGCATATGGTCTAGTCTGGAGAATGTTCCATGTGCACTTGAAAATAATTTTTATTCTGTAGTCATTGGGTAGAGTGTGCTCTATGTGTCAGCCTGCTTCAGTCATCTATCTCTTTGCTGTTTTTCTGCCACGTTGTTCTATTCATTATTGAGAGTCAGATATTAAAATCCCAGATTGATTATTTTTGAATTTTGTTTCTTTTTTTATTCTGTCAATTTTTGTTTCATGTGTGTTTGCACTCTCTTTTCAGATGTATATATATTTATAATTGTTATATTTTGCTGATATATTGACTTTTTTATCATTATGAAATGTTCCTCTTTGTCTCTCATAGTATTTTTTTGTCTAAATCTCTTTTTCTTGTTATTACTATAGCCACTCCAACTAAAGTGGCTTTGTTGTCTGGGGTGACACCCAAGGTTCATTGTCTCATGGCCACAGAAATCAAGGTCGTGGACGCACAGAAAGTGAGGTTAAGAGTGGAAATTTAATAGGCAAAATAAAGACAATAGCTCTCTGCTACAGAGAGGGGTTACGGAAAAATGGGTTGCTGACCTGGTGTGAAATGCAAGGGAGTTATAGATGAGCTGGTGGAGAGGTGGTGTCTGATCTACATTGGGTGTGAAATAATGGTTAGAACCAGGTGTGGCATCTGCATCGGGCATGAATCACTGGCAGCCCCCGCCCCAATCTTTTATTATGCAGGTGGGTTCTCTGCCTGAGCTTCTCCATGTTGTCCATTTCTTTCTTACTGTACACATGCTAACAGAATAGGGAAGTTGGAGTTTCCATGGTGGACACGCCTGGCCCCCAGGTAGCCCTTTTCTATTGGTGCAGCTGCCGCCATTCCCCCATGCAAGCTTCCAGCTTCCTTATCTATGTTTGCAGCTCAATCTTTCAGGCTGCTCTTTGTTAGAAAAGAAATGATTTCTTGGGCTGGTTTTTGTTAGAAGGGAAGTTCTGCCAAGGACTCTTTTGCCCTCACTATCTGCCTACCTAATTTCTTTCTATCTTCTGTATCACAACCACCTTTTGGTTACTGTTTGTATGGCATATCATTTTCCAACCTTTCATTTTTCGACCAGTTTGAATCTTTGAAATGTAAATGTGACTTTGAACCTTAGATATCCAACAGCATATGGTTAGATCTTATTTGTAAATCAGCCTGCCTTTTAATTGATGTGTTTAGACTATTTACATTTAAAGGAACTATTGATATAGTTGGATTTATATTTGCCATTTTCCTTGTTTCCTATATGTCTCTTGTCTCTTTTGTTTCTAAGTCCCTCCTTTACTGTGTTCATTTACATTAAATAAATGTTATTTGGCATACCATTTTAATTCCTCTGTTGATAACTTTTTACTACATTTGTTTGTGACTTTTTTCTTTTTAGTGGCTCTTGATATTGTAATATGCATCTTAATTTAGCATAATCTACTTCAGATTAATACTAAATTTCAGTAAAATATGGTATTTTTTTCAAATAGAGCTTCATTCCCCATGTCGTTGTTCATATATGTTGTCCCACAGGTCTATGAGGCTCTGTTTAATTTTCTTCAGTCTTTGTGTCTCTCTGTTATTCGTACTGTGTAATATCTATTAATTTTTCTTTTATTTCATTGTTTTCTTTTGCCATCTCAAATATACTTTTGAGATTTTCTCAGTTATTATACTTTTCAACTCAATAATTTCCATTAAAAAACCATGTATAATATCTTTACTGAGATTCTCTATTTAATGATTCATTGTTGTCATACTTTCCTTTCATTCTTCAAATATGTTTTTAAAAATTCTTTGGAAATATTTGTAATAGGTGCTTTAAAATCTACTTCTCCTAAATCAGACACTTGAGAACACTCAGTGGCCATTTTATTTGGCTGCTTTCTTTTTTGCCCTGAGTATGGATCACACTTTCCTGTTTCTTTGTATGTCTTATAATTTTTATTGAAAACTGGACATTTTTGATTATGCATTGTAGCAGCTCTGGATTCTGATTTTTTTTTAAATTTCACTGAAATTTGTTACTGTTGCTCTTTGTTTGTTTGTTAATTTGGGCTAAATTGGTCTGTTTTCCCCTATGTTATAGAACTGTAGAGTTTTTAAACATTCCTATTTTTATTTTTAAGCCTGACACCCTAGGGGTTGGCCCTATGTCTACATAGCTTACCTATCACCTAATGATTCGACAGTTGTTGTGTTCAAATACCCCGAGCCAGTATGGCTTCTGTCCTCTGTTAATAGATCTAAACGTGGGCAGAGAGCACATTAAAAGCCCAAGGTGTTTTCAAGTATGCCCAGCTTTTGCTTTCCCTTGGGCTCTTTTGTGTCTCCTCTGTTCATGTGTGTAGCTTAGTTTAAGCCAGGAGTTTGTGTATAGTTTATTCCCTCTTTGATCTCCTCTGTGTTGGTGGCTTCATCCAAGATAGGTTTGCCGCATCCATCACTTAAACCTCAGGATAGTAGAATCATTCGTCCTTCCTGCTTACCCACTGCCAAAGTCATCAGTTTCACTTGCCCTAACACTAGGCATGGGTATTTTATGCCACTCTAAATTGAGTGTGTCCTTTTTGACCACTGTCAGCAAAGCTGCTGGTCCTAATGGCATGACTTGCTCTGGAAGAACCTCCTTGTTGACTGAGCTTGGGGGTGAATCAGAGCAGCTCCAGGAAAGAATACCACAGACGTTTGCTATTCTTAACTAAAGTTCAGCAATTCGTCAAGCATAAGCTCTTTTCAGATCTCGTATATTGTTGGTCAATTTCCATAGCATCAGAATGGCTAATTTTGTTAATTTTTTTCAGCTTTATAGTTTTTTTTTTTTTTCTTGGTGGTATTGGGGAGAAATTTGTGACCTCTTTTCTCAGCCATAGTCAGAAGTCAGAATAATGTTCTGAAATTTGGAGGATAAAATACGAATAAGAAGAGGGAAGCGTTTTCTTCTACTCTAAATTGTTAGGGCTTTGGCAAGGTATAATGTGCCTATAGCAGGAACAATGTTTAGCAGAAATGAAGAGGAGTAATAAAGGAAAAATAAGCAAAATAATGAATTCAAGATTGCACAACTCTTTGAAGTATAAGTGCATTCAGAATGCAGAGATTCTACTGATGTATAATTCATAAGCATTTATGAAACTGGCTATGCAAAAGGTTTGGAAAAGAGAGGAAGGGGACTTACAAATAATAGTCTTCCTAAGCTGTCCCTTGCATGACTAGTTCTTGTCAATATGGAAAAAGAAGACATCCCAAATGCCCAGCCCTTAAAGGTTTTATATTCCAGGCACAGAAGCTTGTGACCTTGGACTCCCTGTTACACTTTCCAGTCTGATTATTTCTACATCTTTCAAACGGGGGTGTGATAATACTAACAGAGGTCATATAAGGCTTAGTAAAGTTAATGTTGGTAAAGTATTCTTAAGACCCTGGATACATAGGTCTCAGGGTATCTAATTCATAGGACATTTTAGTCAAACTAGCAGTTTTGGTTGCTTCTTAGCTTTTAATAATGCAAGTTTCCTCTGATAGCTGAAGTAAATATCTACTAGACAGGCACTTCAACCAACCAAGCCATGGCACTGGCTAATATCTGAAGTAAATATCTAAAACCGTTACTTTATATTTATATGTATGTGTGTGTATATATACACACAATTATGCATATATATGTATATATACACAATTATACATATATAAGACATATATTATATATATACATACATATTATACATATATAATACATATACATACAATATATAAATGTGTGTATATAGTACAGATATATATACACACACATATATTTGTGTGTATATATGTATATATACGTGTGTGCGTATATGTACATGTAGATATCTATACAACAGAGGTGGGGAGGAGAGAGAGATTGTTTAAGGAATTGACTCATGTGATTTTTGGAGGCGGAAAAGGATGAAATCTGAAATGAGCAAGCTAGAGACCCAGGAAAGTTGAAGCTATAGTTCCAGTTCAAGTCTAAAGGCCTGACAACCAGGAAAGCTGATAGTATAAGTTCCAGTTGAGTCTGAATCCAAAGGCTGGAGAAGACAAATGTCCCAGTGCAAAGACAATCAGGCAGAGAGAAGTATCCTTTTGAACTCTAGTGTTTTTCTATTCAGGCCTTCAACCGATTGGATGAGGCTCACCACTTTGGGGAGGGCATCTGCTGTACTCTGTCTACTAATTGAAATCCTAATCTCATCCGGAAGCACTCGCACAGGCACGCCAAGAAATAATACTTAACCAAATATCTGTGTTGACATTATGGCTCAGTCAAGTTGACACATAAAATTAACTATCACACCATATCCTGAGTGTCAGTCCTCCCCCTGGAAATGGTCATGTTCAGATGATTGACCATTTCCAGTATGGGTGCCTCTCATAGATTCCAGTCTGTGGGAACCCACCAAGCCACAGAGAGTTTACTAATGATCTACTGTTATGGAATGAATTACCCAAAACCAGAAGCTTAAAACAAGACACACTTATTATCTCACGGTTTCTGTGGTTCAGGAGTCCAGGCATGACTTAGCTGGGTCCCCTGTTCTTGGGTCACAGGCTGAAATCAAGATGTCAGCCACACCTGCTGTATCATCTAAAGAGTTAATGAGTAAAAGAACTGCCTCCAAGCTCACCTGGTTGTTTGCACGAATCAGTTGCTTTCAAATGGTTTCCTTGAGGCCCTCAGTTCCTTGCTGTTGTCACACAATTTCCTACCACGTAGCTTTCAACATGAATGCTTGCTTTATTAAAATATGGAAGTCAAGAAGGCAACAGAGTGTGACAGTAAGGCAGAAATAACAATCTCATGTAACCTCATCATGGAAGTGACGTCTATCACTTTTACAATATTCTGTTGGTCACAAGCAAGTCACAGGTCCTGCCCAAACTCAAGGACAGGAGATATAAGGGTATGGATACCAGGAGGTGGGGCCACAGTAGGGCATCCTAGAGTCTGACCCCTGCAGGTGAGCAGGAGGACTAAGGATGATCATCATCTTGACTTCCATCTGTGCCTCTGCAAGTCGTAGGAGGTGCTCTTCGAGTTTTCTGGGAACTTCTCATCTCTGCCATGGGCTGCAAAGTCTCACATTCCTGCCCCTCTTGACCTCTTTGTCTTACTCTGCTGCTTCCCTTATTTTTCTGTCGTTGAGCTAATTCCCAGGCATTCAAACCAAATCCCTATTTGAATTGTTAATGATTTTTCTGTGTCTTGCACTGAGGAGCAAATGAACTTCAAGTTTTATTCTCACAGTTGGAGTGGTGAGGTTGTCTGTGTCTATACTGACCACAGGCCTCTCCCTCCTTAGGTAAGGCAGAAAGCTCAACATCAGTCTTGTCTTGTCTTGTCTTTTTTCTTTCTTTTCTTTTCTTTTCTTTTCATTTCTTTTCTTTTCTTCTTCTTCTCCTCCTCCTCTCTCTCTCTCTCTCTCTCTCTCCTTTCTTTTCTTTTCTTTCCTTTCTTTTTGAGACAGGGTCTCGCTGTGTCACCCAGGCTGGAGTGCAGTGGTGTGATCAGGGATCTCTGCCACCTCTGTCTCCCATGCTCAAGCTATCATCCCACCTCAGCCTCCCGAGTAGCTGGGATCACAGGCATGTGCCACCATGTCTGCTTAATTCTTGTTTTGTTTTTTCTTTTCTTTAGTGACAGAGTTTTGCCATCTTGCCCAGGCAGGTCTTGGACTCCTGGGCTCAAGTGATTTGCCCACCTTGGCCTCCAAAAGTGCTAGGATTACAGGCATGAGCCACCATGCCTGGCCTCAGTGTTTCCTTTTTCACTTTATTAGGCTACTACCCGAGAAAGGGAGTGCAGCTTTTTTTCACATGTGCAAATCAGTAAGTCTAATCTGAATTCTTGCTTGTGATGGTCAGAGAGGTTGACCATCCTAACCATACTTCTTGAATCTCCTTTTGGGGGCATCTCTCTTGTTTCAGAGTAGCTGGGTGTCATCCATATCACTCAACTTTGTTGGTGCTCATGGATGCTCTGTTTGAAAAGAGGCATGGCTCTGCCTCTTACAACAATCCCTAATCCCTGTTCTGGGCTCCTCAGATAATTTTGTCAAGAGCTTCCTGTCAGTAGTTCCTGACTACTCCAATCTCCAGCATCTTTACAAGACAAGCACATGTTTATCAGATATAATAATCCATATAATATAATAATATATATATTATAATAATCTAAGGACTTTTAAAATATTGAAGAAATTAATGTTTGTTATCTGAGCATCTGTCAAAGGTATAGCACTAACAATGAAATCATCCCTTGTGACTCTAAGACACTTTAATATTCACTGATTTGTTTGCAGCGAAAATGCATTTGCTTTAATCTATTTAATCTTTGCCTTGGCAGAGGAAACATTAAAATAATTCTTAGAGACAACATTCAGCACCATTGTTTTTCACAATCGAATATTGATTACTCATTAAATACAAATAGCCGTACCAACTGATGTGGGCAACGTAAAGAGATCATAGCTATCGTTCTGTTCTTAAGAAGGATATAATGTATTATATAATGCAAACATACACTCATAAAAAGTACCAAGTTCACACTCATAAAAAGTACCAAGTTCAGAAAGTTCACCTTATAAGCTTCAGTCCCTCGGTTCTCCATACCCATTGTGCCAACCTGTCTCCCATTAGACTCTAAGCTCCTTGAGGACATAGACTGTATTTATTCTTTTTTCCCCAGAGTTTTAACCAAAAGATTCTTTTTAGAAAATAGAAAAAATATTTGGGTGTAACTACTAGGTTGAGAATATTAGTGAGGGAAAATGAAACTACAGACCAAGATCATGAAGAGGAGAAAATGGGACCTTTCCTTCTTCAACAAACACTGAGGAAATCTGTTCTGGAAATAGCTCTTTTGGTGTCACAGTGGGTGGACATTGTAACATTGCCTTCTTTTCCCTAGAGAGCTCAATTACAATTTGCATTCACAAAAATTATGTAATGAATGAATGCTACTGATAATTCAAAATGGAAATCACATGAATGATAGTGTCACTTCTAGTGCTTATCCATCCATTGGGTCTTTCTGTGTCCTCAGAAACAGGCAATGCTCTTTTAATGAGAAGCCCTCTGGCACGTCAGCAACCTCTGGTATCCAGTCTCATCTCGTTGTGCCGTTCACTCTGAAGGTGCCTAATGGCTAAAGTTAATCTGCTTTGGAGAAACTGAAGCACTTCGCCATCAGTTCTGTAGACGTTTATCCTTGTTTATGAAATGTGCGTTCAGTTGTTTGCTGATAACTGCTGAGTCAGAGCCAATAGCATCCTGGTGGAGATATCCTTAAGCCCAGACAGTATTGGGTTGGGGGGTATGGGGAGCTGCTCCAGATGCTGTTCCTACTAACTTTTGCTTCCCTGAGCCGTGAAGGAGAATAGAGCTAATTATTGCTTATGAAAATCTGTGAAGTAACATGGAGCCAAGTGTTTTTTGGTATACCCATTATAAGAGGAAGAAACACTTGGAAGGGCCAAGTGATTAAAGAAGAAAAACAGCAGCATTTAATGAAGAGAAACTGTTTCAGGCATGATTTCATGTGGATGGTGTTCTCTTTAGAGATTAGAATCCCCAAGTCAAGGATTTACACACGTTTTAGAGGATAAGGAATCAAGCAGCTAAAAAGGAAAATCAAACATCTTTTCATCTCTAAGGTGAAATTTGTTTATTAGGAAACAGTACCTTTAAATGCGCCTTTCTCTGAATTAATTTCATTTTCCAAAAATGTGTGCAGGTGTCTGCATCAGACTGAGGGAAAGCAGGTGTGGGGAAAAATAATTACCTGGAGCCTATACACAGTTAATCTCATCTCTGAGGATACCTGCAGAAGCCATTGGATGAAATTGTCTCTAAGACCCAAGATGAAAAGGTTATGGGAGGTCAATATTCTTGATTTAAATTTTTGTGGTCTTATCTCTCTTTTCTGTGCAACAATAGAACTTCTGTTATCAAAGGGCTTTCAATTTTGAAAAGACAACTGCTTTGTTAAAGCAAAACATTGGCTGTTGCAAATGAGCGTTAAAGTGCTAAGCATCTGCTGCCACTTGCCAGAGGGAATAAATATTGCAATTGCTTCCTTCAGAATGCTCAGTTGTTAGAATGCTGGCCAGGATAACACCTGAAGTGGGTGACGTTTGAGATAATCAATTTAAGGCATATGCCGAAGTCTGTACTGTTCAACAAGAATAAAAAGCCAAAAGGAAAAATCTTCTCAAATTATATTTAAGACACATTACCACAGGGTAAACTGAAAGCAGAAGTAGACAATCTAGATTCCAGCAATATTAACAAAAAGATGTGTGGTTAGCAGAACCTTATTACTATGGAGTTTAATTTTATGACTCTACATAATCTTACCAGGCATATTTCTCTCACCATGTTTACTGCTATTTTTCAGTGGCTTGATACATCCTTGTGTTGACTGAGTGCTGTGGTCTGCATGTGCCCCCCAAAATTCATATGTTAAAACTTAACTGACAATGTGATAGTACCAGGAGGTGGGGTCTTTAGGAAATGACTAAGTCATGAGGATGGGTAAGACTAGGCTATTTATGAAATGGCTTCAGGGATAAAGTTCATTCCCTTCTGTCCCTTCTACATGTGAGGACACAGAGTTTGCTCCTTCCCGAGGATGCAGCAACAAGGCGCCATCTTGGAAGCAGAGATCATGCCCTCACCAGATACCTAACCTGCTGGTGACTTGATTGTGAACCTTCAGGCTCCAGAACTGTGAAAAATAAGGTTTTCTTGTTTATAAATTACCCAGTCTCAGGTATTTTGTTACAGCAGCAGAAATAAACAAAGACATTGAACATAGGTCAAAAGATCCTTAATCATAAAATCAACGTTCATTTCTGATTTTGCTTTAAGAAAATTAGCAACTGATAGTAGTGAGCTAGGCATGGTGGTGTGCATCAATAGTTCCAGCTACTAGGGAGGCTAAGGTGGGAGGATCATTCAAGCCCAGGAGTCTGAGGCCAGCTTGGGCAACATACCAAGACCTTGTCTCTTAAAAAATGGCTATTGGTCTCTCTCTTTGTGACTTATCACTTACTGTAAGCAGATCATTCAATTCTGATTGAATTGCAAAAATAGTGTAAGAATTTGCAGATCATATAACAGATTTATTGCAGAAGAGCCAGTCTAATTTGATAAGAAGTATTTTTTAAAAATTATATACAGAACAATGTCTTAACTCTTTAGTATCTATCTTCATCCCCAGTGCCATAATACATACTCAACACCAAACTATGGTAGTTTCCCATACACTATATTGCCTTTTCCTTATTGGACATTTGCTTTGATGGTTTCTCTGTGCTCAGAATGCCCCAACCAGAAGTCACATTCACAAAGATGTATAGTTTAGTGCTTGGCCTTTGTACCAACTTTTGCAAAAGGCAGCCCCTGTCTTTTCACAGTTGAGTTCTGTGACTCTGCTCCTCAGTCCTGTAGCATCTTGTACTTACCACAATCAGAGAACTCCAATGCAATTATCTATGTAACTCTTTTTCCCCAACTATAAAGTTGTTCTTTTGAAGTACAGCAAACATGTCTTACTCATCTTTTTATCCTATGGCCTGGCACCTAATGCGTAATAGATACTCAAAAAAGATTTGTTAAAAGAAAGACTGACTGGCTGAATGAATGAGAGTTTGAATTCCTCAAAACTGTCTTAAATGATCAGCAGTTACACTTCTTTGGTTGAAACAATAAAATCCACCACTGAGTAACCTGAGAAAGAAGAGGAGTTTCCCAGAAAGTTACTGAGATAGCTCAGAAATAGAAGGAAAGAGTGGGCAATCCTGCTTTATGAAGACAGTACCCAGCACAGTTCTGAATATCCAGATAGAGAAAGTTCATGGAACTTCTAAGGTGCAGCCATCATTTGGGAAGTTTTAACTACCTCTTGCTCCTTATGTCATCAGTCATGTTCAATTCCAGGAGAATCTCAGGTACTCACTGCTATGATCAGAGTGCTAAGATCTGTTATAGGAAGTGAGTGTGTTGGGAATGTGTCTGAGCAGATAATAGCAGTAGCTGCCTGAAGACCTCTTCCTCAAAGTCTATCATATAGAAGGATTGAAGGTAGAGATTTGATGGGGACATTTTTTTCTATTACGTTTTGATATCTGTACTTTTTTTTAAAAGGTAGCATAAGGGTTGAACTTCAGAAGTTTAAATACTTGAATGACTTTTTGAACAACTGCTTCCTCTAGTCTCCTTTCTGCTTCCCTACAATGCTTTGTTCATTTGGTGGGAGTAGAATTATCATCGGGGTGTGTGAATGAAAGTGTTGAGACTTCTACTCAAGTATATTTTAGTTCATATTTCTTAATTTCCATTTTATACATAATTTTTTAGATACATAATATATACCTGTAGCATGCAAATACTTACATATAAAAAGGCATTTTATTCTTTTTTACATTAGAGCTATAAGATCAGAAACTTTGGAGACTATAGTTCTAAATGATCTAATTCTATTAAGTTATAAAGCTATGCAAAAGTAAATATGAAAAACAATAAGAAAACTTTGTAACATGGCACACTGTAGTTACATTGGAAACCAATATAAAATAAAGTACTTTGTATTATATATTGTATATGTTAATAAATTTGCTAATATTTTTTATTGTAAAATAAAACAAGATTTATTTTTCTGGCTAAAGGACTTGACCAGGTTTGATTGTGGTAGTAGTCTGTTAAAATATCCTCAAACATTACTTTTGTGATTGGTGATAGTGATAACAATACCTAATTAAAGACTGGCTTTTTTTGAGCAAATCCATCAAAAATAGATTCCTCTAAATGATTCCATCAAGTCAAAATTGTTACATGTAACATGGCAGGAGAAGTCACTCGTTTACTTGGTGTATACTCTAAACTTAATGTTCTGATTCAGTAACCACAGACTTTAAGAATTTCAAAGAAGAAACCATGCCATTTCTATATGTCTAATATTCCATTTTATGACTTGAATTAATTAAAACACAAACCGAAATCTTTTAAGTGAAGTTGTTTGAGTTTCTTGGAAAAGCCAAATACGTAGTATCTTCATGAGAAAAAAAGAAAAAAAAAAACATACTGTGTTTACCTGACAAAAAGTCAGCAAAGCAGTTCATGAGAGTGTGAAAGATTTAATTAGTCAGCAATGTTGTTTTTTACTTCACTAAATACTGATTTTGCTTTTACTCATTTATTTCGTTTTATGTTGGATTGAGTTGGCTGAATTGGTGATGTTGCGTAGATAAATGAATCTACATTTAGAGGTTATCCTTTCTCCTGGCATTGGGTATCCTGTGGATGGTTAATCTTTCCTCTTTCTTTTCCTCATTTCCTCCTCATTTGAGGAAGAAATCAGCAGGATCAGCTCTGCCCTTTTCTCCATCTTTTGTTGGATCTGCCTGCCTGTAAAGAGGGTGCAATCTGACTGTGGTGTATTGATTGCAAATTGGCCCAAGCCCCTACTTGCCCTGTTTTGATGCCCTTGCAATGTTATTTTCAGTTCCTTCCTTCAAGATGTGCAGTCTGTTTTCTCACGCCTTGGATATAGACTGGTTTTGTGACTTGCTTAGGTTAGCAGGATGCAGGAGAAATGACAGTATGTTTGTGCTTTCCTGGCTCTCTTTGAACCCTACTGTGCCATGAGAACAATCCCAGACTAATCTGCTGGAGAGAGAGAAACTTACTTGCAGCAGAAAGAGTTGTCCCTACTGATGGCATCCTAAGGCGGCCAGACCCCACCCAGCTGACCTGCCAGCTAACCCTGATTGTACAAGTGAGTCCCACCAAGATCAGTGGAACCTCTAGGCCAAGTCATAGACTTGAGAGCACAGATAAATATTTATTGTGCAGGACACTGTGATTTTGTAGTTATTTGTTATACAGCATTAATGAGACAATGGGAAAATTGATACATCTGTTTTTCCCATGAAGTAAGATTAGGAGGGAAGGGGAGGAGAAATTCCTTTGCCCAGGAATTATATGACAGGAAGTACCATCTGTATTTTGGGATGAGGTGTTAGAAAGTCGTTTTTACTATAGATCTAAAGCCACACTAATCAGCTGATGAGAAACAGGTTGACATTTTGGTCTCCATTTATTTGTCTCCTGTGTCTTTTCTTATTTGTCTCCAAACTCAGGGAGGGCAGAAAAGTGTGACAAATTGATGCTCTATAATGCATGCTTAGCTAAATATTGTGGAAAAGTTTAATAAGAGTAAAACATACATAATGCGTATTCATGTGATAGCAGTAAAAAAAAGGATTAGAATTATTGTCGTTAAGTTATTTCAACTGGCTACTATTAGTAAAATGTAGCCCTTTGTTCGAATTGTATGCTAAAATGAAAAAAAGTAATTTGTTAGTAGACAGTGAAATCCCCAATGAATGATTGGCTAATTTATATATCACTGATTACATATTTGCATGGGCTGTTGAACTCATCATAAAGAAGGCAGCTCCTCCTATTTGTGTATCTATCCCTGGTGTTCTACAAGAATTAGATACATTTCAGGGAGGAAATATCGTGGTGAGTTACATATTTGTTCATGTTGACTTTTCAGGCCAATGGTTAGTACAGATAGGAATTTGTCAGAGACATAAAGTACTACAAATCATTAATGTATTTAATCATACAACACATTTATTAAGCATCTGCTATTGGTCATGCTACTACTGTATTTGTCAGTGCAAGGAATACAACAGTGCATTGAATAGACAAAAGTCAGAAACTTTAAGAACTTATAGGGTAGTGGGGTATACAGACAGAAAATAATTAAACCTATAAATTATATTTTATTTAGATTATAAATATTATTTATTTTTTTCAGTTGGAATAAGTGATATGAAGGAAGGAAACGGTAAAGGAATAAAATGTGATGGAGATGGGTAGCTACTTTAGATAGGGGGATCAAGGGAGGCCTCTGTGAGGAACTCAGATTGAAGTAGAGAACAGAAAGAAGTCAGAAGACAGTCATTTAAATATTTCAAGAAAACGCACCCCAGGTATAGGGAATAGCAAGGGTAAGAAAGTAATGAGTAGGAAAACAAAGGACATATGCCAAGATGGTTTTCTTCCTACAAACTTAAATGGCTTTACCCATGATATGTCTCATTCTTTAGAAGGACTGAGATGGGGCTTAGAAGCAACATGATGGGATGAGAAATAGGAGGAAAAGCTGGGAAGGGACAACTGGGTACCATTCAGAAAAGGGTATATAAAATAATCACAGAAGAAAATGGCTAGCTATACATGTGCCTGTCTGCAGTCACTGGGAAGGAATATTTATTACTTGGAGCTATTCACCTAGCAGAATTGTAATTGAGTGATTGCATTTGAGGGAATAAAACCTGGCTGCTGATACTAGATCAACCCTCCACACACATTCCTTTGACAAAGTTGAGCTGTCATTGAAGACTATCATTGACTATTCTGTAGACCAAGATGATCTATCTAGTTTCTTCAACTCAATATATTATCTGTGTTAATGAACACAGTCATACTAATAAAGAAAACAATTCATTTGCTGATGTTAGAATTTTGATACCAATCCAAAAGTGCTAAACTTCTTTGTGAATTTCTTGAATAGTGTCACAAAAATGCATGTCCACTCAGAACTTGGGAATGTGACCTTCTTGAATACAAGGCCTTTGCAAATGTAATCAGATTATGATGAGGTGCTACTGGACTAACGGTGGCCCTAAGTCCAATAACTGGTGTCCTTATAAGGAGAGGGGATTTGGAGACAGAACAAAGACACAGAGAGAGGAACACCATGTGAAGATGGCGGCAGAGGTTGGAGTGATGCATCCAAGGAAGAGGAAAGACTGAAGCAGCCGCTAGAAGCTGAGAGAGCGGTATGGAACAGTTTGTTTTTCAGAGTCTCAGACGGAGCATGGCCCTGCTAACACATTGATGTGGCCATTGAGCTTGCAGAACTGTGAGAGAATAAATTTCTGTTGTTTAAAGCCACCAAGTGTGCGGTAATTAATACACCTGCAACAAGAGCTCAGGGATACTCCTCCTTCTGGCTAAGTGAGTGACCATACTTGTTTGAGGTTTATAGGTCAGTAGACCTATAATAGTAGAATAGGATTAAATGCACTCAAAACTAAAATTATTTTGAATATAGTATGTATTTGAAAAATTAGAACACATTGCAGGATTTATAGTATTTTAGGATTATCATGAAGAATAAACAATTTTATATATTTTCTGAATGTGTGTTGTTTCACTGCAAATATGTTGAAAAGGTAAAATAAAATAAAAATATCCTTCTATAGAACAATAAAGATTAGTAGTCTGGGAGGTTCATCTGTTCAACAGAAACTTATTAAGTGCCAGGCACAGTGCTAAGTGCTAAGGTAGGCAGTTAAATAAACCTTTCTGAGTTCAATCTTTGCTGATAACATTTGACATATTTTGAAAATTATTTTAAAAATTATTTGTAGTTGTTAGAATGAGTGAAAGGAATCCATTGTTTGTAGATTTTATAATACACTGTCTTGCTAATTTTCTTTTCCCCATTATTCATGGATAATTAAGGAATGAAGTAAAATTCTCACTAATAGGCTTCCTCAAGAACGTCAAGACTAATTTTATCTCAGTGTTGTGACCTACATGTCAAATGAATCTGAGGAGCGGGGAAGAAAATAAAATTTTAGGCAAAGCCAGAGGGTAATTCATGCTGTGGTGTATGTCAGACAATGCCTGGTGAGAATATTAAAGTGCTTCAGTTAAGTCAAAGTTTTGACGAATGTTCAGAGTTTTCCTGTTGACTTTATAGCCTGAGCTAACAGTATAGACCATTTGTCATTGTCAATGCCTAAGGCTGCATCGACAATGTCAATAGCAGCGGCAACAACAATTCTTTGAATAAAATGTTATGTTTTCCAGTAATGAATCCAGTGTCTTTACATATTGGCTTCTGATTTCTCAGCCCCTTGGCCCTGAATACTTTCCAGAAGACTTGAGCTGCTAAGAACATGTGTGGAATGTATCAGGTTTAAAAGTAGGCTTCAATTTTCCTAGGACTCAGGAAGTTTTTCTCTGTCTTGCTGTAAAGTGTGGGATGCTAGAAGGAATGACTGGGAACTCTCAGGTATTCAGTACCACTCACTATTACAACTCAATCGTAACAGTCACTGAGTCACTGTTGAAGGAATGAACGAGAAGCTGCAGACATAATAATTAGGTGAGAATGGTAAAGGAGCTAGGAGTTTTCTTTTTTTTTTTAATTATACTTTAAGTTTTAGGGTACATGTGCACGACGTGCAGGTTTGTTACATATGTATACATGTGCCATGTTGGTGTGCTGCACCCATTAACTCGTCATTTAACATTAGGTATATCTCCTAATGCTATCCCTCCCCCCTCCTCCCACCCCACAACAGGCCCTGGTATGTGAAGGAAGAAGACTGAGAAGTAACTTAGTACCCAAGCAAACGGCAGACTCTTGTGTAAAGTGGGACATAGTAGAAAGATTTATAGTGGAAACAACTTTTCAGTTAACTGCATGGCCTTGCAAAAGTTCAACTTGATGTTCCTCCGTGACTTCGTCTTCAGTTTTGGGATGACGATACAGGTGACGACTGGAACCTAGCTCACATAGGTGCTGGATGAATGGCAGCTGCTGTTTCTTCCACACATCCTAGGTATGATGAGATCCTTGAAATTAAGAGTCATGTATTGCCAATCTTTGTATTCCATAGAACTACTAGTTCAATGCTTGACTCAGAATGGGAATTCAATATATTTATTGAATTAAAATGCAATACATATGATTTAGTTTAGACATAAAAGAAACTTTTTTTTTTTTTAATTACGTAAGTTCTGCACATTCCTGGACTCACTTATTTGCAGGAGGGCTAGAATTGTCCTTTTAAGTTTTTGGAAATAGGAGGTGCTGATGTGTTTGGATATTTAGGTGTCAACATAGAGATGTTTAATATTGTTACTTTATTTATATTAGTGCATTTTGGATAAAAGCCTCTCAAGTCTTTAAAACTGTGGAAGAGACTGCGATAGGGAACATTTTTTTTTTTTTCTAGAGAATTAAGGTCCCCAAATGAATCAATGTACTATGTGGGTAGTAACATTCTGAATATGACTTTCTTCTTTCTATTAATAAATGGAATCTAGTTGACCTCTTCAACTTTTGCTGGGCTACAGCTATTATTTCAAAATTTAAGGAGATCCATGCTTGCCCTTGGGCCTAAAATTCCAAGTAAAATGATGCCCCTGGCTATTAACTCCACATCCACAGAGATAATAATTGATCCAAGGAATATGTGTTGAATGGCTTGTTCTCATATCTTTTTAATGGCTTTCCTGAAGTACTGTCTTAATCCTCCCCAAACCTAAAAGAGTATCCACAAAACAGAATAGGGCAGAGGTTTTTATTCACAGCAGTCATTTCCTTGTTCTCCCTGCATGTTATCTTTGTTCAAGCCAGCAGCTTGAGCTCCCACTGTTTTGTTGTCTAATTCTGTATGTTTGCAAGCTCTTTATTTTCTTTTTTCCTGTTTACCTCTTGGGTTGCTCTGAACAAGATAAAATGGATTCAGTTGAATGCCAACATTATGTGATTTGATTTCCATTACTATAATGCCTCCCCTCCCTTTTTTACTTTTGCTGATAATCATTTCTCTTAACTAACCATGATAATTAGCATTTTGTGTTTCTTAACAGCTGTTTTCTCTCTAGTCATCTTAAAAAAAACGTAACACAAAAACGGGTGTTTTTCTTCAAGTCATTTTTGTCTTTGGATTTCTAGTTTTAATTGGTTTTCTCATTTGCTGCTATTCAGAAATAATTCTATTTCCATGTAATGCAATTAAAAAATATTTTTGACAAGAATTGCTTTTGAGTATTAGTTTTACTTCAAATTGTTTTGCTTTCATTTCAGCACATGAAAAAAATATTCTAGAAGATATTAATTTAACAAATCATCCCCATGATTTTTCTGAGGTTTGCAGTCTGTATTAAGACATAAGATATTCAAAGTCCAAACTTAAAAAAAAAAAAAAGAAAACAGGTTTATCTTACTGAAAGACAATATTCAATTACAGATGAAATTAATCACACTTTTTTTTTTTTTTTTGAGATGGAGTCTCGCTCTGTTGCCCAGGCTAGAGAGTGCAGTGGCATGATCTTGGCTTACTGCAACCTCTGCCTCCTGGGTTCAAGCAATTCTCCTGCTTCAGCCTCCTGAGTAGCTGGGATTATAGGCGTGCACCATCATGCCCAGCTAACTTTTGTATTTTTAGTAGAGATGTGGTTTTGCCATGTTCGCCAGGCTTGTCTCAAACTCCTGACCTCAGATGATCCACCCCGCTCGGCCTCCCAAAGTGTTGGATTACAGGCGTGAGCCACCATGCCTGGCCACATTTATAATAATTCTTTATAAAGACCATTCCTTATATATCATTAAATAATGTTTGTGTAGTATAAATGTGTCATAGAATTTTAAAGTAGAAAGATGTTATAAATATAATTTATAAAACTGTATTTTTATTAAGAAAATTTACTTATTCTTTAAATACTTATTTAAAGATTTAGGTAAACCATCATCAATTAAGGTTTTCTGCAAGAAGAATTGATGCAGCAAACATTTAGTTCCTATGAATCTCTCTTTGTGACAAGGTACCCAATGCAGTGAGAGATCTATTTTGAGCAGACATCTGGTTTCATGCTTAAAGAAATTCATTTTATTCTATGGTTTACCTTGGGAAATATTACAGATCAATGAGTAGCACTATTCCTTAGCTTTCCAACTTTGCGTTGGAGTTCATAAATATTAATCACTTTACTTCCTTCCTCTTTGCCCTGTAATGAAAGATATCAGAGTTCAGGTGGCACAGAGGTGCATCAATGCCCAGTGAAATGTGGAGAGTGAATCACCACCTAACATCTAGAAGACTACACATTCACCTAGAAAATAATGCTTTCTGAACCATGCATAGATTGAATATTCTAGATTTGCCCTTGGAAATTTATGTCATTTCTAGACATTTTTTTTTCCTTTCTTCACCTGCTGTCATTCACTTGAATTATTTCTACTCTCTAGGAAGCTTGTCTGTCTTCTATGTGACAAAAAATTGTTTATAAATTTAGCAAAAGAATTCAAGGACAGTAAAATTAATTCACAGAAAAGCATTAACAAATTTCCCTTTAGGTGACAAATGTGGAAAGCAACACTTATGTACATAAGACAGTACTTTTACTTATCATACTTTTGAGCTCTTAGCTGAAATATTATTTTTATTGTTATTTTGTCTACTCATAGTAACGTTTAAGGACAATATTTAAAATATTTAAGAACTATTATGAGAAACCAATGTTTATAAAATTGCAGATACATAAGGTGAATCTCTGATTTAGTAAGTTTGTAAGTTTATTTTTAAAAAGACCCAAGCCACCATCTATCTCCAGTTTCTCTTACAAATATATTATTTCCCAGAAAATTATCCAGCTTTTTATATAAGATTCATCTATTGTATTGCCATTTAAATTACTACTTTCATAAAAGTACTGCCCCACCTAGTCTCTCCAAAACAGATTAAAATGTTTTAAAAAATGCAAGGAGAAAAAGAAAGAAAATAAAATAAATATTTAAATACTCAATTTATGATGCATTGTTTGATTGTAACTGTTGAGTGTATGGATGGAAAGATGAGAAAACGTGGTCTGATATGACTTTTCTTCAAGTCTCAAAATAAGAATGTGAACAATTTTCTAAATCATTTCAAATAGAAAGAATATACTTATCTCAACTCTTGGAAATTTTGCCAAAGTTGATTTTCATTTTGAAAAGTCACCTGGCATAGATAAAGGAAAGTGCACCCCACCCAAGTTTGTATTTCAGTTTCCAGGCTTCAGTGTCCCTCATAACCCTGTGAGTACTTCATATAACGCTGTTATGCTCATTTAATACTGAGGAGACTGAAGCCCAAAAGGCTGAAATGCTAAGCCTAACTTTAGCCCTCATTCTAACACCATACAGTTGCCTAGTGTTAAATAAAATTCACAGGAGGCCATTGGTTTGGACTGAGCTCCTGAACTAGGTCCAACAGGTCAAACCAAACGGACCCACTCAGGCTGAAGTTCCACCTCACCAAGCCAAAACTAATTTGTTTATCTGACCTTTCCAGAAATCAGGAGAAACAGAGATGATAGTCATATCCCCAAACAGGTCAGTTTTAGCCTGAGTGGTAAGAAAGTCCCCTCTGCTTTAACCTTTACAAGAATAGTAACTTTGTCTCTGTTTTTTGAGATAGGGTCTTGCTCTGTTGTTGCCCAGGCCGGAGTGTAGAGGTGTGATCTTGGCTCACTGCAACCTCCGCCTCCCAGGTTCAACTGAATCTCGTGCCTCAGCCTCCCAAGTAGCTAGGTTTACAGGCATGCACCACCACACCTGGCTAATTTTTTGTATTTTTAGTAGAGATGGGGTTTTGCCATGTTGGCCATGCTGGTCTCGAACTCCTGAGCTCAGGTGATCCGCCCACCTCAGGCTCCCAAAGTGCTAGGATTACAAGCGTGAGCCACGATGCCCTACAAGAATAGTAACTTTGAAATAACTAATCTGCTTTTTGTTTTCTGTTCCTGCTTTCTTTAGCACTTTTCTGCCTGTAAAGCCAACATCCTCTGCTCAGCTCCTTGGAACATTCATTCTACTTATATAAGAAGATGTTGCTCAATTCTAGAATGGCAAATAAAACCAATGAAGATCTTTAAACTATGTTTGTTGTAATTTTGTCTTTTGACATTAGGAGCAAATGGATGGCTGTTTCAGTACATTTCATTTTTCATATATTAGTGTTTTTCATTCTTGTGCATTTTTCCATTCTGTTTGTTTGTTTTCCTGAGCTGTTGCCCATGCTGGAGTGCAGTGGTGCGATCATAGCTCACTACAGCCTCAAACTCTCGGGCGCAAGTGATCCTCACCTCAGCCTTCTGAGTAGCTGAGATTACAGGCACGAGCCACCCCACCCAGCCTGTTTGGGGCTCTTAATTAAAATCCTCTTTGGTTCCAGATTCATTTTCTTCACCGATATGTTTATTTCACATATTTAATGTGATCTATTCACCATTTTCACATTCTATAGAAGATACAGTGGAAAGAAAATATCAATCTCGAATATAGCTTGATTCCAGAAGCATCACATAGTTTGTACACACTTGAAAGAAAGGCTTCTAACATTAGGTTTCTCACCTAGAAGGATACTGGAGATACAAAGCCTGTCTAGGAAAACAAACCATTCTCCCTGCTAAAATGAAATGATACAGAAGGACCTGAAAGGACACGTGAGCTCAGAGGTGGTAAGAATGTAAGGCCTTTGCCAAAAAACTAGACAGAAACCCAGGTGAATTAGAGAAGGATCAAATAGAAGAAGAAAAGATGTATTATAAAAATGATAAATATAATTATCACTCTTTTATGATATAATGGTTATATCTTCAAAGACCTAGGCAGTATTATTGAAAATCTACTAGATTAGTAAAAGAATTTGATCTGATGTCTGATGCAAGATAAGCACACAAATCAAATAACTTCTGTCTATTAATTCACCAGTAATAGTAATGGTATTTAGTAATTGTGGAATATTATTACTAATTCACCTAGAAATAAAATTGTGAAAATATTTTTTCCAAATGTGATAACACTCATAATATAATTGAAAGCAAATTTAACAAAAATATGAAAGCCTCAGTGAAGAAAAACATAACATATAAATCATACAAAAGCATAAGGACATGTTTATCCTTCCTGAAGGATATAAAATAGAATCAAAACAAATAGAAATACATACCACATTTTACATGAAAACACAATATTAGAAAATGTCAGTTTTCCTAAAACTGATATATAAACTTAATACAGTTGCTATTTCTATTTGCTTTCTACTGCTGTGTCATAAATTATCACTAACTTAACAGCTTAAGAAATACCTATTAATCTCAGAGTTTCTGTAGGTCCTAAGTCTGGGGAAAGCGTAACAGGCTCTTTGGTTCAGTTTTTCACCTGGCTGCTATCCAGGTGTCAGCTAGGGTGTGGTCTTATCCAGAGGCCTGACTGGGGAAAGATTCACTATCAATTCATTCAGTTTTGGCAGGATTTATTTTCTTGTGGGTATAGAACTGAGGCCCCTGTTTGCTCCCTATTGGCCGAGAAGAAGCTCTTTGCATCTAGAAGCCTCCCAAAGGTCTTTGCCACACAGTCATGTAAGAAGTTACAACATGACAGCTTATTTATTCATAGCCCGTATGGGAGTCGGGTTAGCAAAGTGGGTACTATTGCATGTATAGTAACATAATCATGAGAGTAATACTCATCACCTTTGCCATAGAACATACCCTTACTATGGGAGTGACATTCTTGCAATGTTGCCCAGGCTGGTCTTGAACTTATGACCTCAAGTGATCCTCCCACATCAGCCTCCCAAAATGTTGGGATTAGAGGCATAAGCCATTGCACGTGGCCAAAAATATATTTTTAAAAAAGAAAAGTGAAAAGGTATACTTATTTATAAGTCTTACCGTATTTAAAAGTGCAGAGTTCATGGATGGAATTTTTTATATATTCCTCTAATGCTACAGTGTCAATTGACATGTAGAATCAATAGAATAGCAATGGTACTTTTGTTTCCTATTGTAAAGTCTGGCTGTGTCTATTTTTAAAAGTGCTGGATGATGCTTTTAATGGGTAATAACTTAATAACTTGCTATAATCAGTTTGTCTCTACCATCTCCACATTAGTTACCTACTATTTCATCCAAACTTTCTGTTCCATACCAGCATCTGCACTGATTTTAAAACTCTTTACCTCCCTTTCCAGTAAACAAAGAAACAAAAATAGGAAACAATGAATCACATCACAACAATGTCTATGTATGCCCTCTGCCTCAGAAGAGAATAGTGATTTTTAAATGTAAGTCATTACAATGATAGACCCCCTTTCTCAGGCCAAAAGAAATTGGCCTTTGCCATAATAGCAAAAAGCAGATTTTGTACTTACCTAAGATTTTAATCAGTGATGATAGTGATTGTATTAAAATTACTTGCACTTTTAGCATGTTAAAGAGTTATCTGGTTAGCCCCTTTTAGTGGTTTCACAACCATATTTAATCAGATAGCAAGTCTATAGATAAAATCTGGCATTTTTAAATACAAAATTGCTTATGCAGTAAAGGAGAAGCATGCTTCTAACAGCTGGATCCTTTGGCAAGATACCCTTATATTTGCTTTCACTTGTGCTAAGGAAAACTGTCTTTAGCCACCTGAGATGGTAGCCCAATGCCAGCTGTTTTGGGCTGTAGAGGGTGTGCTGAGTAGTGAGCCTGTAGCAGTGTGCCCTGTGCCAGTATCCAGATACCATTTGTTGATTTGCTCGAGTAAACACTCACCGTTTAGAGTCCAGTGAGGAAACACCACTTGTACTTTGTTACATAACTTAAGTACAGCGCATTTAATTTAATTGGTTTTGTAATGATTACTATAACCTACTTTTATTTTAAAAAATGGTAAAGACATTTCCAAAATTAATTAATGCAACAAATTTCTGCTTATACAGTTCTTAAATGAGAAATAGTTTTTATGTGTAACATATTTTCATGGTGAATTTTTATAAATTTTATTTGATAAATGAAATAGCTATTTTTGAAATCAATATGGAGAATATTTAAAAATAAATACTTTGGTAACTTTTAAGACGGTCTAGATTAAAATATTAATAGAGGACATAAATATGAAAAATGTGCAATGGCTAGTTATAATTAATGTCTATTTCTGCTTAATGAGGGCAAATGCATTTTCTTTCAAGTACTTGAAACAACACTACAATTTTCATTAGACTATATTTTTTAGAAGAAAATACTGTAATACTAAATGTGTAGTTTTAAGTGTTTATAAGGCTTTTAGTATTACACTATTTTCTTAAAATTAGTGTAGTAGAAAAAGCATTTAATTAGCAGACCATGTCTACATTTACATTTGTTATTTCTCTTGTGTCAGATTAAGTTGTGATTTGTCTGTTATATGAAATAGTCAAGTTTATTTGGCTTAGGTTGTTCATAATGATGTGTTATCCTTTTATTGTCTGTAAGGTCCATCATGATATCTTATTTTTCATTTCAGATAGTGGTGATGTTTCTTTTCTCACATTTTTCTTGCCAGAGATTTATCTTTTTTCTTTTTTTCATCTTTTCAAAGAACCAACTTTAGGTTTCATTGGTTTTCTATATTGGTTTTCTATATCATTGATATCTGCTTTTTATTATTTCTTGTCATCTATTGAATACATTCTTGCTATTCTATTTCCAACTTATTGAAATGCATGCTTATAATATTATATTTCTTTTTATGTTTCTACTATATGCATTTAAAGATATAAATTTTATAAATTCTCTATAGAAATGCTTAGCTACATCACACAAGTTTTGATATGTTGTTCCAACATAGTTTAATTCAAAGTATTTAATCAATTTTAATGTGATTTTTTTCTTTCACTTGTCAAATATATAAAAATATATGCTTAATTTCCAAACATTGGGAGTTTCTCATAACTTGTTATCACATATTTCCAATGTAATTCTATTGTGTATAATTGAAATCATATTCTATATGACTTAAGTCATAGAGAAAATTATTTACAGCCTGCCTTATGATGAATTTGGTAAATGTTTTATAAGCACTTGAAAAGAATGTGTATCCTGCAGGAACAGAAAAGCAAACACCATATGTTCTCACTCATAAGTGGGAGCTGAACAATAAGAACACATGGACACACGGAGGGGAACATCACACACCAGGGCCTCTCGGGGGGTGGGGGGAAAGGGGATGGAGAGCATTAGGACAAATACCTAATGCATGTGGAGCTTAAGACCTAGATGAGGGGTTGATAGGTGCGCATGTATACGTGTGTATACGTATACCATGGCACACGTATACCTATGTAACAAACTTGCATGTTCAGCACATGTATCCCAGAACTTAAAGTAAAATAATAATAATAAAAAATAAAACAATGTGTATTCTGTTACTCTTGGGTATAATGTCATTGTACTTTGTTAATTAGGTGCCATTAGTTTATAGCACTATTAGCATTTTGGGTAGCCTTATTGATATTTTTTGTTTCATTCTTCTATTAGTTATTGAGAGTTTGTTAAAATCTCCAAGGATGATTTTACATTAATCTATTTATCCATTTTAGTTCTGAAAATTCATGCCTTACATATGTTGAGATTATGCTATTAGGATCATGCACATTTATAATTATTCTATCTCCTGGCACTTTGACCGATTTATCATTACAAAATGTCTCTTTATTTTTGATATTTTTTGCTGTAGTGTCTAGGGTTTCTAATATTAGTATAGTTATGTTATCTTTCTTTTTGTGTTTCATAATATATATTTATGTTGTATAGTACACGTATATATTTTTCATCTTTTTTCTGCAGCTTCTATTCTGTTTTTTTCATGCTTTTGTATGAGTATTTTTGATGACCAATCCTTCAGTTCACTGATTTTCTCTTTCGTTGTTTCTAATCTACTGTTAAACCTATGTATTAAATTCTAAATTTCAGTTATTGTATGTTGCAGTTCTAAAATGACCTCTTGGTCATTGGATTCTTTTTGTTAAAGAGTCCAGTCCTATGGTGAATCTCCCCATTTTTCCAGGTACTCTTTTTAGCACAAGAAATTAATTATATTTATCCTCAAGGGTGTATGATAATTCTAGTATGTATGTAACCTGTGGGTCTGTTGTTTTTATTGTCTTCAGTCATTTTCTTCTATCTCCTGGAACACTTGAAAAATTTTGGTGTTTTAGACATGAAATCCTTGCCCATGCCTATGTCCTGAATGGTAATGCCTAGGTTTTCTTCTAGGGTTTTTATGGTTTTAGGTCTAACGTTTAAGTCTTTAATCCATCATGAATTAATTTTTGTATAAGGTGTAAGGAAGGGATCCAGTTTCGGCTTTCTACATATGGCTAGCCAGTTTTCCCAGCACCATTTATTAAATAGGGAATCGTTTCCCCATTTCTTGTTTTTCTCAGGTTTGTCAAAGATCAGATAGTTGTAGATATGCGGTGTTATTTCTGAGGGCTCTGTTCTGTTCCATTGATCTATATCTCTGTTTTGGTACCAGTACCATGCTGTTCTTGTTACTGTAGCCTTGTAGTATAGTTTGAAGTCAGGTAGCGTGATGCTTCCAGCTTTGTTCTTTTGGCTTAGGATTGACTTGGTGATGCGGGCTCTTTTTTGGTTCCATATGAACTTTAAAGTAGTTTTTTCCAATTCTGTGAATAAAGTCATTGGTAGCTTGATGGGGATGGCATTGAATCTATAAATTACCTTGGACAGTATGGCCGTTTTCATGATATTGATTCTTCCTACCCGTGAGCATGGAATGTTCTTCCATTTGTTTGTATCCTCTTTTATTTCCTTGAGCAGTGGTTTGTAGTTCTCCTTGAAGAGGTCCTTCACATCCCTTGTAAGTTGGATTCCTAGGTATTTTATTCTCTTTGAAGCAGTTGTGAATGGGAGTTCACTCATGATTTGGCTCTCTGTTTGTCTGTTATTGGTGTATAAGAATGCTTGTGATTTTTGTACATTGATTTTGTATCCTGAGACTTTGCTGAAGTTGCTTATCAGCTTAAGGAGATTTTGGGCTGAGACAATAGGGTTTTCTAGATATACAATCATGTCGTCTGCAAACAGGGACAATTTGACTTCCTCTTTTCCTAATTGAATACCTTTTATTTCCTTCTCCTGCCTAATTGCCCTGGCCAGAACTTCCAACACTATGTTGAATAGGAGCAATCGCAACAAAAGCCAAAATTGACAAATGGGATCTAATTAAACTAAAGAGCTTCTGCACAGCAAAAGAAACTACCATCAGAGTGAACAGACAACCTACAAAATGGGAGAAAATTTTCACAACCTACTCAACTGACAAAGGGCTAATATCCAGAATCTACAATGAAACTTAAACAAATTTACAAGAAAAAAACAAACAACCCCATCAAAAAGTGGGTGAAGGATATGAACAGACACTTCTCAAAAGAAGACATTTATGCAGCCAAAAGACACATGAAAAAGTGCTCATCATCACTGGCCATCAGAGAAATGCAAATCAAAACCACAATGAGATACCATCTCACACCAGTTAGAATGGCAATCATTAAAAAGTCAGGAAACAACAGGTGCTGGAGAGGATGTGGAGAAATAGGAACACTTTTAGACTGCTGGTGGGACTGTAAACTAGTTCAACCATTGTGGAAGTCAGTGTGGCGATTCCTCAGGGATCTAGAACTAGAAATGCCATTTGAGCCAGCCATCCCATTACTGGGTATATACCCAAAGGACTATAAATCATGCTGCTATAAAGACACATGCACACGTATGTTTATTGTGGCACTATTCCCAATAGCAAAGACTTGGAGCCAACCCAGATGTCCAACAGTGATAGACTGGATTAAGAAAATGTGGCACATATACACCATGGAATACTATGCAGCCATAAAAAATGATGAGTTCATGTCCTTTGTAGGGATATGGATGAAATTGGAAAACATCATTCTCAGTAAACTATTGCAAGGACGAAAAACCAAACACTGCATGTTCTCACTCATAGATGGGAATTGAACAATGAGAACACATGGACACAGGAAGGGGAACATCACACTCTGGGGACTGTTGTGGGGTGGGGGGAGGGGGGAGGGATAGCATTAGGAGATATACCTAATGCTAAATGACGAGTTAATGGGTGCAGCACACCAGCATGGCACATGTACACATATGTAACTAACCAGCACATTGTGCACATGTACCCTAAAACTTAAAGTATAATAATAATTTAAAAAAATAAAGAAAGAAAGAAAGAAAGGAAAAAGAAAAATTTTAAATGGTTTTCTGATATTGTATACGAAAGTTATAGAAAAAATTTGAGACTTTAGATGATGTCAGGCCTTCTAGATGACTTTAAATTGCTGGCAGTCAAAGTAGGGGAAGACTGTGAAACATGGAAATTCAGTGGTTTGATGATGTATATCACTCTTTTTGAAGGCTTATGTATTTCAAACTTACTGCATTTTTTAGGGTATAGCTTTGCCAGGGTCCTAACTGGAATTCTGCTTTTTGTTTGCTTTGTGCCTAGTAATTCTCCTCCTTCTTGACCGGATCTGTTTTGTCTCAAGAGCCATATGAAATTACCAGATGCTCTGCTCATCTTCCTATCCTCTTGGCTGAAACATTCTCAGCTTCATTACTTCTCGGCCCTAAGCCACAACAACCTCAAGAGGAAAAGTAGAACAAAATATTGAGTTTATCTCAATGCTCTTTTAATCTCTCTGAATCTCATTGTATCACATTTACAAACGATTGATTCTATAAACATGTGAGGCTGCCAAAGCTTTTAGCCACTGCTTAGAAATCAGCAGATGACTCCAAAATCATTTGGCTCTTGATAGTTGCGGGGAAAAAATTGAAAAATTTCAATACGTATTTATGATTAAAACAACAACTGGTTTATAAACTTGTTTTATAAAAGAATTTCTTTGATTTGGTGAGGGTTATGTACCAAAATCCACATCAAATACTCTTAATGAAAAACAGTAGTTAAATTCATTATTTTTAAGACTGGGGCTGGGTGCGGTGGCTTACGCCTGTAATCCCAGCACTTTGGGAGGCTGAGGCAAGCAGATCACCTGAGGTCAGGAGTTCAAGACCAGCCTGGCCAGCGTGGCGAAACTCTGTTTCTACTAAAATTATAAAAATTAGCCAGGTGTGGGGCACGCCTGTAATCCGAGGTACTCAGGAGGCTGAGACAGGAGAATTGCCTGAACCTGAGAGGTGGAGGTTGCAGTGAGCCGAGATTGTGCCACTAACTCCAGCCTGGGCAATACAGCAAGATTCCATCTAAAAAAAAAGACTGGGAGCAAGAGTAGAATGCCCATTATTTTTCTGTCTGTTATACATATTGTTAGATATCTTGGACACTGAAAATTAAAAAAAATTATATTTGAAATGAATATCTAGATAGAGAATACAACCAAATCAATAAGTAATAGACCTCATAAATGAATTAAGCAAGGTTGCCGTATTTGAACCAATAAAAATTAATATTTCTCTACACCAGAAAAACCAACTAAAAATTGTAATGAAGCATGTCAACTTTCTTACTAGCAAGAAACAATAAAAGTGCCTAGGTATTAACTTACTCTATAGTGAATAGGACCTCAGTGGACAAAATGTTAATCCCTAAAAGATACATGGCAAATAATTTGAATAAGTGGGCCGGGCACGGTGGCTCACACCTGTAATCCCAGCACTTTGGGAGGCCAAAGCAGGTGGATCACGAGGTCAAGAGATCGAGACCATCCTGTCCAACATGGTGAAACCCCGCCTCTACTAAAAATACAAAAAAATTAGTCAGGTGTGGTGGCGGGCACCTGTAGTCCCAGCTACTTGGGAGGCTGAGGCAGGAGAATCACTTGAAACCGGGAGGTGGAGGTTGCAGTGAGCTGAGATTGTGCCACTGCACTCCAGCCTGGTGACAGAGTGAGACTCCATCTCAAAAATAATAATAATAATAATAATAATAATAATAATAGTAATAATAATAATAATAATTTGAATAAGTGAAGAACTGTTTATTTTCTTACATGAGATGACATCATATTATAAAAAGACCAATTTTTCTCAAATAATTTTATAAGTGCAACTCAATTCCAGATCACATTTCAGTTGTATTTTTTGAGGAGTTTCACAAACATACTTTAAAAGTTCTATTGAAGAATGAAGTCTAAGAGTAACTCAATGCATCTTAAAAATGGAAAGTTTGAGGGAGAATCAGGGCTACCAGATATTATATACTTATATGAAGCAATGCAAGTGTGACAGTGTAAAATTGTCACCAGAACAGACACATGAAAAAAAAAGGAAGACAACTGATAGCCAACAAATAGAATCATTTATATTTGGAATTAAACATCACATAAGCAGGGCATCTTCCTCAAATCCGTAAAAAAAGGCAACTTGTCAAGGAGATCAGGGTGCCCAACCCTTGGGCCATGGATTGGTACCAGAAAGTTATACAGATAAAACAAATATCAAATATGGTTTCTTCCATGGAACACGTTAGACCCTCAGCGATTGTCTTTCTTTTCCTTTTCTTGATATTCTCCTTTCCCATCCAGTATGGCACTTCATTCAACCACAACTGCTGGAAATGTAGACTGAAGTCACACACCACTATTTTAGACATTAAGACACCTATTTCTTTGGGAATATACAAGTTTACCCTAGTAGTCTGAAACCAGAAATAGTACCAGTCCATGGCCCATTGGGAACTGAGCCGCACAGCAGAAGGTGAGTAACAGGCAAGTGAGCATTACCACCTGAGCTCCACCTCCTGTCAGATCAGCAGTGGCATTAGATTCTCATAGGAGCAGGAACCCTATTGTGAACTGCGCATGTGAGGGATCTAGGTTGCATTTTCCTTATGAGAATCTAATGCCTGATGATCTGAGGTGGAACAGTTTTATCCCAAAACCATCCCCCACCCCAACCCTGTCCATGGAAAAATTGTTGTCCATGAAACCAGTTCCTAGTGCCAAAAAGGTTGGGGACTGCTGTGGAAGATGATAATAAGAAAACTATTTACTAGATTAAGAAAAATAAAGCTGGGTCCTCACTTAACACATATAAAATGTGAGCTCTAAAGGATTAGGTACTCAAATTGAAAGGTAATTTATAGACCTAATAGATTATGTATGCAATTATCTATGTGGGCTAGAAAACAAAGATTTCTTCAAAGAAATGACTCCCAAAGTTCAAACACAAAAGCAAAAAGTTGATGAATTTTATTTTATCAAAACTAAGGACTTCTATTACTATTACACAAAACTCCATGAAGAAAGATAATTTTTTGAATTAAAGAAAATATTTTCAATGTCTAAATTAAACAAAATATCCATGTCTACAATCTCCAAGGCACTCCTGCAAACCACAAGAAAGACAACAAACAATCTCAACAGGGCAAAGGACATGAATAGGCAGTTTATACAGAAAAAAATTCAAGGCCATTAAGCACATGTTACAAGTCATTACTAATTTGAGATATTGAAATAAAATATATAATAATGTATACATTTTAGGCTGGTGAAAATTAGTAATCTTTGTGTTGGCAGCTATGTGGGCTATAGCAAGTCCCCTGCACTGCCCTTTTGATTGTGACCGATGCATTCCTTCTGGAGAGGTACAGTCTTGCCAGAGCCCTACTGAGTTTATTAAATATGCACATATTGTTTTCCTGAGTATATGTATTAGTCTGCTTTTACACTGCTATAAAGAAATACCTGAAACTGAGTAATTTGTAAAGAGAAGAGGTTTAATTGACTCACAGTTATGCATGGCTGTGGAGACCTCAGGAAACTTACAATCATGGTGGAAGGTGAAGGGGAAGCAAGGCACGTCTTACATGTTTGCAGGCAAGAGAGAGTGAAGGAAGAACTTCCAAACACTTATAAAATCATCAGATCTTGTGAGAACTCACTATCATGAGAACAGCATGGAGAAACTGCCCCCATGATCCAAACACCTATGTCCCTCAACACATGGGAATTACAATTTGAGATGAGTTTTGGGTGGGGACACAGAGCCAAACCATATCATTCCTCCACTCGCCCTTTCCAAATCTGATGTCTTTTTACATTTCAAAAACATTCATCCCTTCCCAACAGTTTCCCAAACTCCATTTCAGCATTAACTCAAAAGTACACAGTCTGAAGTCTCATCTGAGACAAGGCAAGTCCCTTCCACTTATGAGCCTCTAAAATCAAAAGCAAGTTAGTTACTTTCTAGATAGAATGGCAGTACAAGCATTGGGTAAATGCTCCCATTCCAAATAGCAGAAATTTGCCAAAACAAAGGGCCTACAGGTCCCATGCAAGTCCAGAATCCACTGGGGTGGTCATTACATCTTAAAGCTCTGAAATGATCTCCTTTGATTCCATGTCTCACATCTGGGGCACACTGTTGAGTAGGCTCCCACTGCCTTGGGCAACTCCTTCATGGGCTGGTGTTGAGTGCCTGTGGCTTTTCCAGGTGCACAGTGCAAGCCATTGGTGGATGTACCATTCTGGGGACTGGAGGATGGTGGCCCTCTTTTCACAGCTCCACTAGACAGTGCCCAGTGGGGACTCTGTGTGGGGGCTCCAACCCCACATTTTGCCTTTGCGCTGCCCCAGCAGAGGTTCTTCACGAGGGCTCTGCCCCTGCAGCAGACTTCCACCTGGACATCCAGGTGTTTCCATACATCCTGTGAAATCTAGGTGGAGGTTCCCAAAGGTCAACTCTTGTGTTCTGTGCACCTGCAGCCCCAACACCATGTGGAATCCACCAAGGCTTGGGACTTGTACCTTCTGAAGCAATGGCCTGAGCTGTACCTTGACCCCATTTAGCCACGGCTGGAGGTGGAGCAGCTGGGATCCAGAGCACCATGTCCTGAGGCTGCACAGAGCAGTGGGGCCCTGGGCCCAGTCCAGTAAACCATTATTCCCTTCTGGGCCTCCAGGTCTGTGATGGGTGGGGCTGCCATGAAAGTCTTTAACATGCCCTGGAGACGTTTTCCCCACTGTCTTGGCAATTAACATTTGGCTCCTAGTTACTTATGCAAGTTTCTGCAGCCTTGAATTCCTCCCCAGAAAATGGGTTTTTGTTTTCTACTACACGGTCAGGCTGCAAATTTTTCAAACTTTTATGCCTTGCTTCCCTTTTGAACATAAGTTCCAATTTCAAACCATTTGTCTCAAGTTGAAGGTTCCACAGATCTCTAGGGCAGGGGCAATAGGCCACCAGTCTCTTTGCTAATGCATAGCAAGAGTGATCTTTGTTCCAGTTCCCAATAAGTTCTTCATCTCCATCTGAGACCACCTCATCCTTGACTTGGTTGTCCAAATCACTAACAACATTTTGGTCAAAACCATTCAACAAGTTTCTAGGAAGTTCTAAACTTTTCCACATCTTTCTGTCTTCTTCTGAGCCCTCCAAACTGTTGTAACCTTTGCCCATTACCCAGTTCCAAAGTCACTTCCCCATGTTCAAGTATCTTTATAGCAGTGCTCCACTCTCCGTGGTACCAATTTCCTGTATTAGTCTATTTTCACACTGCTATAAAGAAATACCCGAGACTGGGTAATTTATAAAGGGAAGAAGTTTAATTGACTCAAAGTTCTGCATAGCTGGGGAGGCCTCAGGAAGCTTATAATTATGATGAAAGTTGAAGGGGAAGCAAGGCACGTCTTACATGGTGGCAGGTGAGAGAGCAGGAAGAACTTCCAAACACTTGTAAAATGATCACCTATCATGAGAATCCACTCCCTATCACAAGAACAGTGTGGAGGAAACTGCCCCCATGATACAGTCACCTTCCTCCCTCAACATATGGGGATTACAGGTCCTTCCCTCGACACATGGAGATTACAATTTGAGATGAGTTTTGGGTGGGGACACAGAGCCAAACCATATCAGTATACATCCTTGTGAGAAATCTCACATTTGTCAATAGAGGACATGCACAAGAACATGTTCATAAAAGAAATGGGGAGGGAGTGACAGTCTAGGACTCTGTCATTGGGAGTGGATATGGTGGATGCACCTAATTGCAGGAGTATGTGGGTTAGCCACCTGCTATTGTAAAGTTTATTGCCACAAAGCCAAATCTATTTGTTCATGTATTGTCTATGACTGCTTTATGTTACAATAGCAGAATTCAGTAGTTGTGACAGAGACCAAATGGCCACAGAAGCCTAAAATATTTAATATCTGGCCCTTTCAGCAAAAGTTTACCAATCGTTTTATCATTCTTAACCCTGATCTTTATTAACTTACAGTTGGCCTAAATTACTGAGGATAATTCTTCTGCTAGATAATTATCTAGTAGGGTAAAAGCATGAAGAAAAAGTAAAAAGTACCTTTTATTTGAACACTTACAGTGTTGCTGGCATTGTACTAAGAGCTTTACCACTATTACACTATCAGATGCTCACACTCCATATTACACAGGAAGAAATGAAAACACAGCAAGGTTAAGTGCATTGCCCAGGGTTAAACAGCTAGTGTGGTGTAAACAGGACTATAATTTAAGCAGTTCCAGAAACAACAGGTTTAATCACTAAACTACATTAACATTGTATACATTTTCCTTAGGGGACAAAGTGAATGTTAGACAAGAACGCATGGCTGTAGATTAAATCACTGTGTCATTACTACACAAGTTATGCTATGATCTATCTCTGGGGCCTCCAAAATAATTTAAGGGTACAAAAAGTAATCTCTTTAAAATGTGTGTTAGTAGGCACTATTCCTTGCAAAGCAAAAAGATCCTCCTGTTCAAGTTTACAACCATGGGTCCTACCTTGGCAGAAACTGATAAACGGTAGTTTCCTAACTGGGAGCAGGAAGGTACTGAAACGAGAGGGGCTACTGCAGTGGTCATCTATTATGTAGAAGAGCACAAATAAAAGGAATCTTAGCAATGGCTCATTTCAAATCCCTCATTTACTAGATGAAGAAAAGGAAGTCCCAAGATAAGAACTGCCGAAAGCTTATTACTATAGTGCAAAAGCTGGGGCAAGAACAAGGTGTCCCAATGTTCACTGTGTTGACAGTGGGGAAGGAGTAGAGTAGGGGGGAGTTCTGGAGAAAAAAACAACTACCTAATATGGTATCTGGTAGGACTAGAACAAGATATCCTGCTTATTCCATTGAGAGGATGGGGAGGGAGCGGAGAAGGAGAAGGTTATATAGATAAAATAAATACCCAATATGGTGTCTTGCTTGGAACATGTTAGACTCTCTTTTTTTCCTTTCCTTGATATTCTCCTTTCCTATCCAATATGGCACTTCATTCAACCTCAACTACTAGAAATGTAGACTAAAGTCACTCACCACTATTTCAGACTTTATGATACCTATTTCTTTGGGAATATACAAGTTTACTCTAGTAGCCTGAAACCAGAAATAGTTTGACATTTAATAAAAAGATATTACTATAAAATAAAACCTATAGATTATAGGACTTGACAAAACTATAGGTCATATACACTTAAAAATAAATATCAAGCCAGAGTTTATAAATGCTTTGCCACAAACCAGGTTTAAAATGGCTTTCCTTGGTATGCTTGCATAGTTACATTAACAGAAAAATCAGCATATCATGTACTTGCTTAGTGCCCATAGTCATGTTGATAATTTCAATTCATTTTAATTTCTGAGTTGAATTGATTAGTTTCTGATGCTTGAATGGGCTGTCAGCATGTAAACATTGGGTAAAAAGATAAACTGTATGGCATGGGTTCTTATGTTTTTGTAATGCTATCTGTTTAATTCTGTTTTATACTTTCCAGGGAAAGCCTCATAGGTAATACTTCTCTTCAAATTTCTGTGTGTTTTAGTATTTTTGTGCTGTTATAATGGAATGCTTGCAGTTGGGTAATTTATAAAGAAAAGAGGTTCATTTGGCTCTTAGTTCTGAAGGCTGTACAACAAGCCTAGTGTAGCATCTGCTTCTAGTAAGGGCCTCAGGAAGCTTCCAATCATGGCAGAAGGTGAATGGGAGCCAGTGTGTGCAGAGATCGTATGGTGAGAGAGGAAGCAAGCTGGGGAGAGGTGCCAGGCTCTTTGTAACAATCAGCTCTTAGGGGAAGTAAGGGAGCAAGAACTCACTCATTCTCTCCCTCCTCCCAGGGAAGACATTAATTTATTCATGAGAGATCCACCGTCATGACCCAAGCACCTCTCATTAGGCACCTCTTCCAACATTGGGATCAAATTTTAGCATGCAGTTTGGAAGGACAAACATCCATACTGTAGCACTGTGCAAATAAATTACTACCATGGACTAATGTATTTTATGTTAAAATATTATAAGAAAATCATTTTAAAGGCTACTATAATAAAATAAAACTACCCACCCAGGTAATGTTTTAAATTCTTTTTTATTTTAAAACAATAAGTTAATTGGCACTTTTTCCATTTACTTTATTATTAATTTTAACATTTAGACTCATTAGGAGGTAATAATTGTCTAGTGAAAAGACGTTATTCCAAGAGGTAGTGACTTCTTCCAACTTCCTTCTTCTCAATTTATCTTCTCTGTCCACGTTATCTTGGATGTTTGAAGAGAATTCTGGTGGAGACCTATTTTTCTGTGTTCGGGTGTGAATAAACAATTTAAAGGGCAACACCTAGAGCTTTCTATATAAGGGGTGAGGGATAATTAGTCAATTAGAAAGGTGCTTTGCAACACTGCGTAACACTAAAGAAAATGGTCATAGCAATAAGTCTAAAAGGTCAGAGCACTAAAATGGAGGCAAGGAAAAAGGCTGAGTAATTCTGCAAGCTAAGTAACTTTGTAACTTTGGTGAGAAGCTTATCCTTCATGGCCATATTTTTTCACCTCTAAAATAAAGGAATTAGGATAGATCATCTCAGTGAGCCTTTTGGTTCTAGAATTCTAAGATTCTCAACTGAACAAAAAAGTAAACTACTAGTAGAGATTATAGCAGTTGAATTTATACTAGGATGCAAGTGTCTTTCTAATGTTATTTACCTTTAATCAGATCCTCAATGTTTTTGTGTAAACTTTCAGGTAAAACTAAGTTGAGTCTTCAATATAACTTGGTTTGTGTGAACTTCTTACCATTATCTATTTTTGATTTTTATATGTAAGGAAAAAAGAGAAAGAAGACAGCTTGCCTTATCTTTATCCAGTCTCTGGAGAGAAATTAAAGTGGGCACATGAAATGCATTGATTAGTAAATATAGCCGATACCCACATATTCCAGCTGGTCTTCTCTCAGCTTCTTGTATTCCAGTTCCATTGAAAAAAAGTTTGATATTGGGTATATATGTAGTAGATTGAAAAATGGTCTCCCCAAAGATATCAGGTCCTAATCCCTGGAAACTATCTGTTACCTTACTTGAGATACAGGGTCTTTGCAGATGCGATTAAGCTAAGGATCTTGAGATGGGGCAAGTGTTCTGGATTATCCTAGTGGGTCCTGAATGCCATCACAAGTGTCCTTATAAGAGAGAGGCAGGCTAGATTTCATAGACAGATGAGAAAAAGGCAATGTGAAGATAGAGGCAGAGATTGGGCTGATGTGGCAATGGAACAAGACATAGCAACAGCCACCTGAACCTGGAAGAAGCAGGCAACAGATTTTCCCCTCAATCCTCCTCAGAGACCATGCAGAGACAAAGCAAGAGACTTGAAGATTGGAGTGATGTGGTACAGACGAAGAATGCTGGAAGTCACCAGAACTGAAAGAAAGCAAGGGGATGGACAGAGCCTCTCCTAGACCTCTGAAGAGAGTGAAGAAGCCCTGCAGACACCTGGATTTCAGCCCAGTGATACTGATTCCAACTTCAAGTCCCAGAATGGTGAGAGAATAAGTTTCTCTTAAAAACTAAATTGGTGATTGTTTGTTACAAAAGCCATGAAAAACTAACACCGTGTACAGAGAAACAAGTGATTCAAAAGGTTAGGCAGAGGGCAGATGCTGAGACATGGTGGTATCCCAAGCAAATTCCCAATCCCTAACTCTATACTAGAACCGACAGAACACCTGGGACTAACTCAAAGGGGAAAGTAAGGACCTGGATCAGCTGGAAGGACCCTTTCTAATTGCAGATGTGTTGCGAATTTTGTTTCTGAAGAGTTCCAATAGTTGAGAGAACTCTCTGTAGAGTAACAGACTTCAGTAGTCTATGGGGGTAGTGGGGATGGGACTGCCAGGAAGAATGCTTTTGGAGACCAGACTGAGAAGCTTTTTTCACTATGTTTTTAGAAAGAAGAGTCTGACCCAAATTCTTTAAAAAAATCAGAATAGATTTGCCAAATTTCTTTATGTGTCTGGGACTATATGAAATGTACGTAAGTAGATTTACATTTGCGGAATCAAGCTTTCTATTACTTAAAAGCTGCAGCAAATACCCTAAGTGAAGACATATAAATAATCATTTGGTGATATGATAGAGACTGTTAGTTGTTTACCAAAATCTAAAACGAATCTATTTCTTCTACTGGAATATGAATAGATTACATTTCCCTGCTTCACTGAACTTAGATGTGAGACCCAACTCATGTCATTGAGTTCTACTGAGTGGATGCAGATCAAGATAAATAGTAGAAGGAGAAGAGATCAGGGGAAGACACACAAAATGACAGTCATTTCCACTCAGATTCTATTAGATAGAACTCAAAGATGATGGAGCCACGGGTGGATGAGATGTAGGTCTCTAAATCACCATTTGGAGCAAAACCACTGATGACCTGGAAAACCTGCAGCAGAGTATCATAAAATAATAAATTTCTATTGTAATGAGACACACAGGTATTTTAGGTTCATTTGCTGCTACAGTCTTGCCTAATATACAGAAATAGACATTTTTATATAAGCTGCTGCTCTAACAATAACAATATGGATAACTGAAAGTGGAAATGGATATCATACTCTGAAAAGTTGACAGTTTGGTCTAATGTTTAGTAAAACAGTCACGTGTACTAACTTGCAAGGCAGGCTGGGTGACTCTAGGAGAAGTGGTTGGAAAGTGTAGTATGGACTTTTACTTTTTACTTTAGTAAGGCATTACATCTAAGGTGAGGTGAAGTGGGAATTTGCAGGTTTGTGGAAGGAGAAATAAAGAGTAGAGATATTTGGGGCTTTACACAATTGGAAAACAAAGTACTTTGAACTTCCAAACAGTGGGAGTTAAGGAAGCTTTCTCTCTTTACCAGCCTATGTTTTAGATGGTTTTAAAGTAGCTGCCATTAAGGTGAGAACTAGAAAGGTAGAGATGGGGCAAAAAAAAAATCAGGATAATAGAGAAGACCTATTATCTTTTTCCAGAAAGGTAATTTGATTATGGATAATGAAACATGGAACTGATTGGAAGCACAGAGGAAATCTACTAAACTTTAGAGGGATTCACATTGCTAAAGAGACCACAAGCCTGGCTTTAAAATCTTGTGGCTGCTTAAGCCTTAAAATAATCTGTAGGCCTTTGTACTTGCACAGGGTCACTTAGAGACATCATGAAAATGCAGATTCCCGGCCTCAACCACCAAGGATACTACGTGGCACATGAAAAATGCTGCCCTTCTCACCCCAAAGATGTCCGAAACCTAATCCCCAAAACTGTGACCATGTAATATATAATATGTAGTAATTTATTTTTAATTTCTCCCAAACCTCCAATATTCAAAAACTAAACTAACCTCTTCTTTTTTTTTTCTTTTTTCTTTTCTTTTGAGACGGAGTCTCGCTCTGTCACCAGATTGGAGTGCAGTGGCATGATCTCGGCTTACTGCAACCTCTGCCTCCCAGGTTCAAGTGATTCTCCTGCCTCAGCCTCCCCAGTAGCTGGGATTATAGGCACCTGTTGCCGCACCCAGCTAATCTTTATATTTTTAGTAGAGACGGGATTTCACCATGTTGGCCAGGCTGATCTCGAACTCCTGACCTCAGGTGATTTACCTGCCTCGGCCTCCCAAAGTGCTGGGATTACAGGCGTGAGCCACCGTGCCTGGCCACTAATCTCTTCCTTATACCTGTAACGGCTCTGTGCCAACTACATGCATATATCTGTGCATACACAGGCAGACACATGTTGTCTTTCTTTTACATTTCAACACTATTAGCACCCAATTTCTTGTGATCAGTGCCACGTAGACTCAGACACAAACCCACTGTTGAATGGCTTTTCTTCACAACAATCTATGGCTCGTGCCAGCATGAGGAGAAGCCCATGCAGACAGCTGTGTTCACTTCACTCAGTGATCTGAACACCTCAGTGACTGTCTTCGGCTCATTTGTTGAACACTAAACCTTTTGGTCATGCATTGAAGATCCTCTACCATCTAAACGTAAAACATTCTTCCAGTTTCATCTCTCATAGTAGTTTCTAAAAACATAGCTAACATTGTAGCCAAATTTGATGACTCTCAAGTTCAACCAAAATTCCTTTCCTGTCTCTGTATTTTCTTAAGTCATTTTCTCTAGTTCAATTATTTTTAAATTTACTCTAGTTAAACTTTCTCCTTTCGCCTTTGGAACTGTACACATTTTTTAAGCCCTAGCTTAGGTGCCACATTCTCCATGAGCATTTTTGAAATTTCATTTATTTGAAAGAACAGTACTCCCTTGGCACAGTCAGTTGGCTTGTAATTATTCTGGCTTTCATAATAGTTGGTTGTATAACTGTCTTATGTCCTTTAATGGATTGTAACCTCTTTTTGGACACGCACCAGTCTTAATTATTTTTAAATCCATCAATCAGCCCAATGGCTTACACAAAAAGCTCAACAAATATTTGTTGAGTAAATTAATTGTTGGATGAGTAAATCTATAAATGAACTTAATGAAGGCTGGAATTTTGTACCAGCAGCCAGTTTTTATGGTGTTCAAATGTAATGACATTATAGTTATATGTATCCATGTATGTGGATATAGTATATATCCACATATGTGGGTATGTATGTACACATGCACACACATGTATATGCATACTTATATATACATATGCATACATATATTTACATATTTGTAAAGTGACATTGAGGAAGTTCAAGTTTTTCAAAACATATTGTAAAACTTATTAAACATTACTTATATTTCATGTATAAATTAGTTAATAATTTTAATAACTTTTTTGACCATATGATATAGTCTGTAAATATGAATACATATTTAAAAGTGCATTTCTTTTAAAATGGTCTCTTTTAAACTGTTATGTAAATAATCACATAGGAGATATCAGAAGTGAGGACACGTTCCACCCAGTGTCCTTGTTTTCTCATTTGTCTTGATTAAGAGAATGGGGCTCATTTATTAGTCCCTTTCTTTCTTCCTTTATGGAAAGTGTAGCATTTGTAGAAAATAATGATGTATCACTGAAGCAACTGAAACTGAAGCAAAATGTATAGCCTATTATGACAGTAGTAGTCCAGAAGGGTAATGCAGTCCTGATAAAATAAATATGAGATTGCTGTTGTTTTGTGTCACAGAAAATGTAAAGTCCCCTTTCTATAGCTGGGCTTATAGCCTTGTTTACTCTTGTGCCATTTTGCCATTCAATTTACTGTGTAGTGATTGTCTAATACAATGAAAACCAGAAAATCTTCCACTGAGCAATGCCATGCTGTCACCTAGCTCTTTCCAGGGAGAAAATAGGATTGGAAGAGATGATTACAGTGAAGAAGCACTGTTATATATTGGAAGATGGTGAATATGGCATTTTTTTCAGCTACATTGTGTGACTAACAACAGCATAAAACCTTAGGCTTTGCCCTAGCAGAATGAGTGACATATATGACTCACTAACCTGCGTGGTATGTCCTAATTTCTCCTGCCTGCTTGAAAACCAGACTGCCTAAAACAGTAAAATGGGTTATTAGAGCACGTCTGAGTTAAAATTAAGTAAAGTGAGAAACACTGAAGTGGAAAGCAGACCAAGTTCACCCTTACTTTGACTGGCTGTTTCACATCACAAAGATACAAAGCAATTTTATATTCTTTAATATTGAGAAGGACTGTAAACTGTTTGCTCTTTTATACCAAATCTCCCATGGCCTGCAGAATTTGGTAACCCGTAATTCGTTTATATGCCTTGCTAGTCCAACCCAAAACTGGGGCTTGAATCCCTCACTGAAGTGTTCATTAGCATTATAATCAGCCTCACTCTCAATTTATGTGTTGATTTGTTTGTATTTTAGTCTCTCTTTACTTTGAGAAGTAACTTGAAACAGTTTATAATGTAAATACACATATGGGAGTTAAAAATAAAGACTAAAGGTAAGAAAATATCGAGAAAAAAGTAAAATAAATACTAGAGCTTCCAGAGTTTCACCAGGAAATGAGGAATTCAGGCAAGGGATGGTTTTTTCCCTCATGGAAAAAGAAGCAGAATGAGAAAGGACATCAGAGATCTTGGGAGTAAACAGACCTTGATTTGAGAGGATCTGAAACCACCATGTTGTAAGACACACGGCTGGGAACATTTATACATTTTCTTTATTTTCTCTTTGGTCTTAGTATCTAGTTAACTATTTTAATGAAAATATCCATCATGACTAGACTCAGGCATGGCACACCAAGGGGATAGCTGTGGTGACTGGCCAAACTGGGAAATGTCTGCACATCACTCTCTTCCTATCTCCAGAGACTATTTTCAGATTGAAATCTGCAGGGTCTGAATTCCCGTCTATTTTGGGAAGCCACATTCCACTATTAAGGTAAAAGACTGCCCCTAAGCGATTGATAACAGAAGGTTATTAGCTTTGTGTTTCCTGGCAGCCAACAGATAGCAACGCAGCTTGCAAGAGTTATCTGATAAAATATACCCTAACACTTCAGAAGAAACAAACTTTTACTTGGCACTACATTCTAGTAGAATTTACCTTATATTTTACTGACTTTATGAAAAGGATTCTCCATCTCCAATAGCAGGTTTGCAGGATATGCAAACAGCTTTGATTTTGGTTTTAATTTTAATAAAGTCGAGGGTCACACTGTTAAATTATAATTTACTAACCTCCTTTGCTCTGTTATTATTGGCTGTGTCTTAGACCAGCAGTCTCCAACATTTTTGGCACCAGGAACTGGCTTCAAGGAAGACAATTTCTCCATGGACTGGTAGGGGGGGCAGGGTATGGTTTCAGGATGATTCAAGTGCATTACATTTACTGTGCACTTTATTTCTATTATTATTCCATTGTAATATATAATGAAATAATTATATAACTCACCATAAAGTGGAATCAGTGGGAGCCCTGAGCTTGTTTTCTTGCAACTAGATGGTCCCATATGGGAGTGATGGGAGGCAGTGACAGATCTTCAGGCATTAGATTCTCATAAGGAGCATGCAACCTAGATCCCTTGTATGCACAGTTCACAATAGGGTTTGCACTTCTATGAGAATCTAATGCTGCTGCAAATCTGACAGGGGACAGAGCTCAGGTGGTAAAGGGAATGATGGGGAGCAGCTGTAAATACAGATGAGGCTTCACTCACTCACCCACTGCTCACCTCCTGCTGTGTGCCTCTTAGACCATTGTTCCTAGAGGCATGTGTATTTAGCAGGTACTTTAAATTGTCTTTCTTGAATATTAATTATCTCATCAGCACTTAAGGATAACTTATTTATGAGAAAGAAAAAATAAATTAGGAAATAAACATTTCCTTAATTATAACAAAGACTATATATAAAAAAGATATTGGAGAAAGTGGGAGAAAGAGAGATAGGTGGGAAACAGGTTTTAATAATATTAATATTTAAATGCTTTATTGTCACATGCAATCTCTTTCTCCAGATCTGCTATTTTTTTCTTGGAAGTCTTCCTGGTTTGGCATGCTCCAAGGAAGATCAACAATATAGTATTAGCATATTTCCAAAAGCCTATGGACAAGATAGATTTCTGATAAGTGCTGCTTATTTCTAAGTGAGTACTCTCTTATAATATTGGCTCTTTCCATTACTATTTATCCAAAGCCTATTTAGATGAATATCCTTTCCTTACATTCTCTAAAATAGCTGCATTTAAAATATAACACCCCAGTATACCCAAAGCCTCTATAAGGTGAATATGAATAAAATCAATTTAAAGGATAATTACTGCAATTTCACAGTGGAGACTCTTTGTGTTAAGATTTCAGTTTTTGAAGACTATAAATATTGAGGGGATCATAAAATAACAATCATTTGGTGAAGGCCCAGATTTTATGCTTTTGAAATAGCATGAGGTTTATGACAACATTACACCAAAGGCATCTAAAACAAAAACCAAAATTTTTGCCAGAGTTGATTGTCTCATCAACAGGTGTCCTAATAAATTCAGTTAGTTTTCCTTGAAGGAGGTGAGCAGTGGTATACTAATTTTATGCTAATTTTGACTTTGATTCCTTTATATCATTAATTTATTCCTCAGCAGTGACATGTCCTGAACTTCACAGTAAAGTCAAAGATCTGTAGAGATTGAGTTAATTAGGTCAACAGAAAGGAGAGTATGTAAAGCTTAGTTTTAGATGTGAAAACTCATAATTAACCCCACTTATTTTAAAGGTACTAGTATCCAAGTTTTTTCTTTGTAGAATAATTGTATAATGCATTATTGAAGAAAAATTCCTACTTCTATACAAAATCTTTCCAGTAAGGGGTAATATTTACAAAAGTTGTTACCAGTGGCCACAATAAACAGAATTCTTCTTTGGTTTCATATTTTCCCCTATGGACAATATATGATGTATTAAGCTATTCTCAGGCTGCTGATGAGGACATACCTGAGACTGGGTAATTTATAAAGAAAAAGAGGTTTAATGGACTCACATTTCCACGTGGCTGAGGAGGCCTCACAATCATGGCGGAAGGTGAAAGTTACATTTTACATGGTGGCAGACAAGAGAATGAGAACCAAGTGAAAGGGGTTTCCCCTTATAAAACCATCAGATCTCCTGAGACTTATTCATTACCATGAGAACAGTATGGGGGAAACCTCCCCCATGATTCAGTTTTCTTCCACTGGGTCCCTCCCACAACATGTGGGAATTATGGGAGCTACAATTCAAGATGAGATTTGGATGTAGACACAGCCAAACCATATCATATGTCTTACAAGTGGGCTTCAAGTGTGAAAGGTTTTGTTGTAGCTCTCTCTCTCTCTGTGTGTGTGTGTGTGTGTGTGTGTGTTTTGTATAGTAAAGAATTTAATCTTATTCAAGGAGAGATATGGCCTTTGTCCTTGTCTTCTGGAAGGTAATATCTAAGCCCTTGGAACATTGTTTCTGACAGGAGTGTAACCATGTGATTTAGGGCAGGGGGTTGGCTATGCCAGGCATTCCAAGAATGTGATTTGATGTGGGAGCCTTGGGTCACCCAGTAACAGCTTGACCTCTAGAGGGGCTGGACACTGGATGAGCCATGTGTGTAGTCAGCTGTGCCTGCAGATGGAATGCCAACAAGGACTCTGGGCACCAAGGCCTGGGTGAGCTTCCCTGGTTGGCAACACTCTGACCTTATTGTCACACTTGAAGACAACACTTTCCATGACTGTGCAGAAAGGACAACCGGAAGCTCTGAATTTGGAACCTTCCTGGACTCTGCTCTATGTGCCTCTTCATTTGGCTGATTTTATTCCCTGTCCTGTAGCTGTGATACACTGTAGCCACGCGTATAGCAGCTTTATGGAGCCATCTATCATTCACCAGAAGCTGTGTCCAAGGATACATAATTTCACTCTTAAAATAATCTATGGTTTCGGCTGGGGTAGGTATTGTTGAAGCATTTCTGTTCTGAACTCAGAGTGCATAAAATAAAGATTAAGAGTAATGGCTTTAAGAATTCACTAAAAATTCTTGAGCTTTACGCCTTCCTCAGTTTCATATTGTAGTTTCCTTCTTTCTTTCTTTTTGTTGGGGGACAGGGTCTGGTGCTATCGCCCAGGCCGGAGTACAGTGGCCCAGTCATGGCTCACTGCAATCTCTGCCTCCTGGGCTCAACAGATCCTCCTGCCTCAGCCTCCTGAGGAGCTAGGACCACAGACAAGCACACTCAGCTAATTGTTGTATTTTTTTGGTAGAGATGGGGTGTTGTCCAGGCTGGTCTTGAACTCCTGGACTCATGCAATCTGCCCACCTCGGCCTCCCAAAGTGCTGGGATTACATGTGTGAGCTACCATGCCCAGCTTGTAGTTTCTTTTTGATGATTATCTGGGAAGGGATTCGAGAAGAGCCACAGTCAGCACATCTAAGTCTGCAACTAGTCCTGAGTGGGAGCAGCTTATTCAGGGGAGAAGTAGGGTGGCTGAGTCCTTTCCCTTAGCAGCAAGGTGGTTATTGGAGCACAGAACAATTGCCACAACATGGCTTTAAGGCTTAAATCTAGGAAGAATTGGGAGGATTTCCTAAAGGAATTTCAGTGGCAAAAATGTGTGAGTTTTAATGTACAGGAAAAAAATTACAAAATAACAAAAATCTGTCTATGGTATCAATCAGCCTCCTATTTGTATTTTCATCCCTACTTTCTGTTATCCAGTTTAAGTGTCATGCATGCATGTGGCTCATGGGACATTGCAGCCACACCTATCACCAGAGCTTCACTTCATATCACAAACTTTATTCCCACACATATTCAGAGCATAGTATAGCTTCTCAGGTAATTTAAAATCAGTGGTTAATTAGACAACAGATTATTCATAGGTGCTTCTCCCATGGAGATTTAAACTCAAAGATGTTTGTGTTGTTAAATACTCTTGGCACTTCTCCTTCCAGGTACACAGTAGGTTTGTATTTTCTAGCCCTATTTGGTGAGGAGAGGGCATGTAACTAGTTCTGGCTCTAGGTGTGAGCAGAAGAGTTGGGTGCCGCTACTTGGCTGGAGAATATAATTACCAAAGTAAAACCATCAAGATCTCTACCTCTAAGGCATTAACTGAAGGAAATCATGATAGTAACTGGCTAATGACACTGTTGAAAGATTGAATTTTCACAGTGTCTACTAAGTGGTTAGCATAGAGTTCAACAAATATTAACTATTTAATAAATATTAGTCATTAACCTGTCACAATTTGATATTATAATATAGCAACATTTTATGAATAAGCTGTCACAAAAAATTTATTCCATACATCCAATCATGTCTTTAGGATGAAGTCATGATTTTCCACTGTCAAACAATTGAATAATTTTAAAAATATTAATGTTGGGTGAATAAATTAGTAGTAAGTAAATATGTACAAAAAAAGATTTTTTGGGCTTTATGAATAAGTTGACTGTTTGAATCACCCCCACACACATTCTCTTGTCCTCCCTGGGAGGCTGCCTGATAAAGTTGAACTCAGAACCTTCAAAGTTGAACTCAGAGGCATATAAGTGCAGCTCCCTAAATTAATAGTTTTGTGATGCTGGGAAAGTTGGTTAAACTCTTTGACAGGTAGATTCCTCCTTTTTTAAATTTGGCTGATTCAAAATGTATTGTGATGTTTATATTAAATATATAAGCACACACACACATTAAATTTGCCAAGAACATCTCCTTTCTTCTGAAAACAAAAACTCCCACATTATGTTTTGGGACCCATTCTTCTCCCTAGTCCAACCATATGATTCAGGTGGCCCCTGCCAATCACAGAAGCCATTCCTAACTTTACCTCTCCCATCCCCAATCCTGGCCACAAAGACAGCATATTACCCAAGATGAGCCAGTCTTTCCCTGGCATTTTTTACATTAGAATAATGGAAGAGAGTCTCTTCCTTTCTGATAACAGAGTTAGAAAGATGAACAAGTAGCTGCCAGCAGCCAAAGTCCCAACTTCATGGCAAGAGTTGGTCAGAGATCGAAGGCCAAGGGAGAGAGATGGAGAGGGCGTGAGCGTGTATGTTTTCCAACTTTCTTTATTTTATTTATTTATTTTTTTAAGATGGAGTCTCGCTTCTTTGCCCAGGCTGGAGTGCAGCCATGCGATCTCAGCTCACTGAAACCTCTGCCTCCCGGGTTTAAGCAATTCTCCTGCTTCAGTCTCCCAAGTAGCTGGGATCACAGGCATGTGCCACCCACCATGCCTGGCTAATTCTTGTATTTTTAGTAGAGACAGGGTTTCACCATGTTGGCCAGGCTGGTCTCGAACTCCTGACCTCAAGTGATCCGCCCGCCTCAGCCTCCCAAAGTGCTGGGATTACAGGCATGAGCCACTGCACCTGGCGCCAACTTTCAATTATTCTTGGGTTCCTGTGGTACCCCTTCCCTGGCCTCAGTTTAGTTATGTGAACTAATGGAGTCCCTTTTTGCCTTAGCTAATTTATTAAGAGTTTTATTTTTTGTTTGGTTTAATTATTTTCATTTTTTGATAATTTTCATGTTTAGATCAGTTAAACTAAATGAACTCTAATGCTCTTTAGTCCCTGGTACATAGAGGTTGCTCAGTAAATTTCCTTTTTCCTGTTTCTTTTGTTCTATTTTTAATTTTATTTAGAACAGCTGTTCCAAAGGATGGTATTCAAGACCCATTCAGGGGGTCCGCAAAATCAAAACTGGGCATTATTGGCCCTTCTGCTATGTTGGAACTTGCACCAATGGTTCAAAAATAGTGGTGGTTAAAATAGCTGGGGCCTGAGCACCAATCAAGGCAGAAGTACCCAACTATGCATGGGGCCATTATATTCTTCTGCACACACTGCAGAAAGGAAACAACAACAACAACAACAAAAAAAACCAACAAAAAACCCAGCCAGTTTCATGTAAGAATGTCCTGAAAAAAGTAGTATAAAATTACTAATTTTATGTAATCTTGAGTACATGCTTTAAAAATATTCTGTGTGGTGAAATGGGACGTACACATTAAGTACTTCCACTACATACCAAGGACAATGATGGTCCTGGGAAAAAGTACTTCTAAGATTGAGTTGCAAGCTGTGCTTGCTGCTACTTTTCATGGAACACCATTTTTACTTTAAAAACATGACTGACAGACAAACTATAGGTATTCAAATGTGGTTTGTCACTGTAAGGGAAACAACTGATAAAATTAAAACTTTCAAGCAAAAATTAGAATATTGGAGAACTCATATCAACCACTGAACTTGACAGTTTCTCAGCACTAAAAGACTTTTTCTGATAAAATTAGTGGCGACTTTAGCAAATGTGACTTTTTAGTATTGTACGATTAATATGACAACATTTGGAAGATCTGCTTAACTGAGTGAAACAGTATTTTTCCAATGACCAATGTGTGATGTTACAAAATCATTCATGGTAAAATGTCCATTCACAGTGCAGAACAGACCAATGGATGTTAATGTAACTGAGTTTAAAATGCCTTTGCATATAGTTTCACATTTTTATTGCAAAAATATTAAGAAACTACCACTTGTATCATTTTTGGGTCATATTGAAGAAGAATAATCACAGTTATCTATAAAAGCAGTTGAAAATCTCATCACTTTTCAGCTACCTGTATGTGTTAGACTAGATTATTTTTTACATACTTGAACCAAAACAACATATTGCAACTATTTGAATGCAGAAGCAGCTATATGAATCTAATTCAGTTCTTAAGCAAGAAATTAAAGAAATTTTCAAAAATATAAAGCAGTGTGACTCTGTGCTATTTTACTCCCATTATGGAAATACAATTATTTCCATGTGTTAACATGTTATGTGTGTTTAAAAAATGTCTGTTTAAATTTACTTAAATTTAAAATACAGTAAATAGCATAGGTATAACCCACATAAACAGAAGCTCTTTGGTGTCCCCAGTAATAGCAGTGTAAAGATGTTCTGAAGCCACAAAGTGTGGTAACCACTTACATAGAACATCCTTTCCTTGTCTGGTCATTCATTTAATGTATGCCTAATGCCTACAAATGCATTATTGTCCCTCCCTATGTTTGTTCCTTACTGGAATAATATTCCCTCACTTTTGTGCCCAAATGAATTATTTTGATCTTTAAATAGTCAACTACAACTTCTTTTTCCAGATTTCCCCTATTTTCTGCCATAATAATTTGTACAAGTGCTTATTATAAAACTTGCTGCATGTAATAATCTGTTCACATAGCTGATGCTTCACTGGACTGTGAGATCTTAAAGGACAGACACTCTTTTAGTCATTAATGCGTCGGGACCTAGAAAAAGGTCCAGATCCCCGTAAGCACTCCACTGAAATTTTGTTCTTGAAAGACTGAATTTTTCAGCTTCAGAACTCCATGCTCTTTTGCTCCCTTGCCATAGAGCACAGTAAGCAAGATGCCAGGAATGGAGGCTCATGGCCAGGCTTCAAAGAGAAAGCAATCAGAAGGAGAAAAGCCATATTTTGGCTCTAGGGATTCTGGAGATCCTCAAAGATTTCCAGCATTTCTCAGGTGCCTGCGGTAGGCAACATCCACTTTCCATTGACAGCTTCTACCCATAAAATTACAACAAACAAGAGCTATCCCGAAATATTCAGAGCAGCTAATGAAAGCAGGAGCTATCCTGAAACACTCAGACCAGTTAATGAAAAGATAACTGCCAACTGGCATTATCTACTGGAAGCAACACAGCCGCATGGCACGGGGGCTTTTCCAAAACTTTTCTAATTGGATGAAAGTGAGAACATTTCTCAAGATTAATAAGGGTGTCAAATCATGTCCAGCTGGCAGCCCCAGGGCCTCACCAAGTGTTTAATCACACAACATGTGAGCATAAAAGCAGCATTAAGCAGCAGCCTAGAGACCTTACTTCTAGGAAGTCAGCACCTCTTCCCAGATGCCACGTTTACTCTTACCTGTCATTACTGACCACTGCCTAAGACTGAAGTTGAGAGTAAATAGCAACCTCTTTTCTGCAGAAAACCTTGTCCAAAAAAAGCAAATATTACTTACACCACAAGCAAATCTGACATCTTCCATGCTGTTCCCATCTGCTTCAGATATTCATACTGGACAGTTTTCAAATGACAGCAGATGTCCCAGCTAGAAAAAAAATTTAATCAGCTGAAAAGAATGTCATTACCTAGCTAATTTTATAGTTTCAGAAGCCAGAAATGGTATTGCTTTTGGTTATCACCCTGATTCCTCAAATTATAATCAGCTCTTTTAAAAAATGAACGGTGTTTGCTTAGACACCTAGAGTTTATTTTATAAATACGTCTTTACACATAGGTTCTAGATGAGGATGCTGCACTGAATGTTTGGTCTTTAAGTAAGCTTAGGAGAAAATTCTTCAAATCCGTAAAAAATTGTGTATAATGACAAAAGAAGGCAGTGTCAGATGTAAAAGACAATAACTTTTGATTATTTAGTGTATCTCATGCCTAATAATCAACTATAGAAAACATCCTCTTTCTTTCTTTTTGTTTATTTATATTTAGCCACCATTAATCAATATCTTTCATTTGTGTTTTGTGTAAAATGAAAGTGGTCATCAATAGCCAAAGCTGCTATATCCTCTCCTCCTTTTTTACTTGCATTAATTTGAACAATTTGGCTACAATAAAGCAGTGAACCCCACACCTACTTGAGAACATGTAGTAGACAAAAACTGCTTAAAATGGACCGAATGTTCTTTTGGATGTTGTATTTCCTAATAACCAATTGTAATAATATGATGTCATGTGGGCACTGTTGTGGAACTCTGGATAAGTTGAAAATAATCTATTGTTTTGCTATCAGGTTGTGGTCTGGGAACCAGCAGGCAGGACCACCATACATACCAGCAAAATAATGAGATTAGATGGGATATATAAAAAGAGATGAAGCCAATGAAAGGAACTAGCTTAGTTCATATCACTTAGTAGGTACAAAATAGATAGTTCTAAGTTGCAAATTCTATCAAGCCCACAATATACAAGGTTTGATAATTCAGGTACAATATAGTAGAAGGCCCCAAATCTACCTGGTTGGGCATGTATAAACAAAGACTGCTTAATGTCTAGCAAGTGTTCTTTCTGACATTGAGTTAAGGGCCCACTCCTTTGGAAGGGTGGTGAGGAACAATGGCTTTTACCTACAGAATGGGGGAAGGTTCATTCTCAATAGACTGCTATGGGTTTTCTTCAATTCTGTATTTGTCAATTTGGTGTCTATTTATCACAGGACCAATTATATTAACTATATTTTCTGACTCTTTTGTATTGTCGATGATCTAGCATTTGAGGGCCTTGCAGAACAAGGAAAGACTAGCCTTCCCAGAGCTAGCTAACTCCTAAAGAGAAGAACAAACTGCCTAAGAGCACATCCATGATATGCAAAGCACTCAATCCTGAGTCTATAGTCCCAACAATCCCCTTACCTCACCCTCACACACCAAGCCAATATTTCCTCCATCCAAATCATCCTAGGGCCAGGTACAGGCCGCTAGAGACCACTCCTATAGCCCCAGTCCTGCTGGAATTCATTCAAACTAACCAACCCAAAACTCTTTTCCCTGCCCTGCCTTACATTTCCCACCAAAACCTCAATTAAGGCTCTGGTATTGACTGTTTCCTGTCTTGTCTTCTGCTACCTGATCAAAACCTGGTGCTTCCTTTGAGACACTGTATGGTGTCCAATAACCCCCTCTTCAGGTAATGTCAGAAATACATTATCTGAAATAAGAAACACCTCAAACAGCGTTAACAACACATTAGGCACTGTGGATCAGTGAACATAAAGCCATAGCAAGATAAACTATCAAAAATGAAGCTCGGAAAGATGAAAAAGTAAACAAAAAGTGAAACAATCGTCAGTGAGCTGTGGTATATCAAACAGGTAATCATTTATAAAATTAGAATACCAGCATAAGAGGCAGAGGAAATATAGTTTTAAAAATAATGCTCCCAAATTTACCAGATTAATAAAAACTGTAAAACTACAGATTCAAGATGCTCTAGTGAAACAGGATAGTTTTCTGACCCCTTTGCAGGCAGGAACTGGAGTACATGAGTGCTGGAGTCAGCTGGTCATTCTGGCACCAGCAGGGACAGACTCCACCCACTCGAACCTGCTGTGTTCCACCCCTCGTGGGAGGGAAGACACAGGTGAGCAGGTGCAGGACCTGGGGCAAGTGCTTTTGGGTGCCGGCTTGAGCCAACTCTGTAGCAGCCCTGCCACAGCATCTGGGAGGTACCTGCACCTCCTGAGGCCCCAGAGGAAGTGTTACAGTGCTCTTTTAGCTTGGCCATCCATGGACAACTTAACTGAGAGCAGCTCAGTGGACCCTCTGCCTTTTCATGTGAGGCAGCTGCCTTCCACCAGCGAGAGCAAAGGGTTAGTGTGAGAGCCTTTTGCATCCACATTCTTGGCCCCTGAGTTCTTGTCCAACATCCAGGGAGAATGAGGTTGCACAAACGAATTGAAGATGGTAAATATGAGGGATTTTATTGCTGATGAAAATGGCTATCAGCAGAAAGAGGAGCTGAAAAGGGGATGGAGTAGGAAGGTAATCTTCCCTTGAAGTCCGGCTGTCCCCAGCCAGACTCCTCTCTGAAGCTATGCCATCAAACTGTCCCTCTCAAGTCAAGCTACTTCTCTCTGGCATCCAACCGTAGTGTCTGATGTCCAGTGACTTCTCTTTGCCAACTGAGTTCTGGAATTTTTATGGGCACAAGATGAGGGGTGGGGCAGGCCATGGATGATTTTGGAAAAGGCAACATTCGTGTGGGAAAACAGGGATGTAAGTTCTCACTTTGGGCTGTGGTATCACACTTGAGGGTGGGATTTTTTCAGGGACCCGCCCTTTTCTACCTAGAATTTCCCTGCCTCCTGCCTCTATCATTGTATCACTGAGGCCTCCAGGTGCAATAATTGTCTTCCTTCCAAGCCTCATTTTCAGTTTCTCCTGTGGCCTCACTAACTTTCCTATTCTATATCAAACATTTACATGCTTAGAATAAGACTAATAATATGTGTCCACTTATGGTGAACAAAATACACCCACCCACTCCCCCCACAACAACAGAAGTTAATGCCCTAATCCCTGGAAACTTCAAATATGTTACCTTACAGGGCAAAAAGGACTTAGCAAATATAAATAAGGTCACAGACCTTAAAATAGGGAGAAAATCCTGGATTCTCCAGGTAGGCCATATTTAATCTGTGGAGTCATCAGAAACAGAGAACTTTCTCTGGTTCTCTGGAGTAGAAGAGACACAGCAAAAGAGGAAGTCAGAGAAATCCAAAGCATGAAGAGAACTCAGCCCTGTGCCATTGCTTGTCTGAAGATGGAGAAGTCAATGGGACAAGGAATGCAGGCTGCCTGGAGGAGCTGGGAGAGACTCCCATGTGACAACAGCAGGCAAAAAAAAAAATGGAACCTCAGCCTTATAGGAACTGAATTCTGCCAACAACCTGAATGAGCAGCTTGGAAGTGGATTCTCCCCAAGATCCTCCAGATAAGAGCCCAGGCTGGCTGACATCCAGAGTAAGGAAATCAGTCAAGCCAATGGAGACCTCTGACCTGCAAAGTTCTGAGATTGTACATTCATGTTGTTTTAAGCTTCTAAATTTGTAGTAATTTGATACAGTAGCAATAGACAATGATACGCCATTCTTAAAGGCAAAAACAAAAACAAAGAAATCCAACAACTCCAGGGCAGGCAAATCCTATGTTTCTCTTAAGGGTCATGGTTTCTTTGGGAATTATGCTTTAATTTCTAGGCATAAGAACAATATTATTTTCTTATTGGGTACCATTGCACACATTTAGAAAAAGAAGAAACGAATATGGAATATTGATGTGGTCAATGATCTTGTCTGTTATTAGATCACATTTCCAGTGGGCAGTGTGGAAGGAGGTATTGTGAGATAATAAAACCCTGATTAGTATATGAATATAATATTTACACAAAAGTTATCATTAAGGTGCAATCTCAGTGTAAATTTGAGACTAGACTGTGCCCTACCATGTGAAAATGGGATATGGGCTGTAAGCTTTTATATTTCTTTGTGGCAGACACCATAATCCCATTCAGCTTCTGTATATGAAAAGTTTAAGAAGTAGAATTAGGTATGAAGACATTAAGTAAGTAAAGTGACAAAGCATTATTAGGATGCTCAAAGGGTGTTTCTCAGTGGTGAGAAGGGGATGAGTTTCAGCCAGGGATAGAGTGGAAAAGCAGACAGCCCAGTTATAGCCTACGAGTCTCTTTTTTTTGGCTAGAATGGAATATACCTCCCACACAGTCAGAAATTCAAATATAACTTTTGATTCCCCTAAAGCTTTACTAATAGCCTACTGTTGACCAGATGACTTGCCAATAACATAGTCAATTAACACATATTTTTATGTGTTATGCATCGTATACTATATTTTTACAACAATGTAAGCTAGAGAAAAGAAAATGTTAACAAGAATATCCCAAGGAAGGGAAAATACACTTACTATTCGTTAAGTAGAAGTTGAGCATCCTAAAGGTCTTCATCCTCCTTGTCTTGACATTGAGAAGGCTGAGAAGGAGGAGGAAGAGGAGGGGTTGATCTTGCTGTCTCAGAGGTGGCAGAGGCAGAAGAAAATCTGCATGTAAGTGGGCCTGCACTTTCAAACCTGTGTTGTTCCGAGGGTCAACTGTGTATATATTTTCAAAGATTTACTTTGAAAATCCTTTGTAAACTATTTGTATTGTTTTCTATGGTTTTCTTTTTTTCTTCCTTTTTGTTATTAATGAATTTTCCATTTAAAAATACCTTTTGGTGGCTGGGCACGGTGGCTCACACCTGTAATCCCAGCACTTTGGGAAGCCGAGGGGGGTGGATCATTTGAGGTCAGGAGTTCGAGACCAGCCTGGCCAACATGGCGAAACCCCATCTCTACTAAAAATACAAAAATTAGCTGGGTGCAGTGGCGGGCACCCGTAATCCCCAGCTACTCGGGAGGCTGAGGCAAGAGAATCACTTGAACTTGGGAGGCAGAGATTGAAGTGAAGTCGTGCCACTGCACTCCAGCCTGGGCCACAGAGTGAGACTCCGTCTCAAAAAAAAAAAAAAAGGAAAGCAATTTTCAATGAGCTGTGGCGTATAAAACAGGCAATCATTTATGAAGCTGGAGTACCAGCATGAAAGGTTAAGAAAATATAGTTTTAAAAATAATGGTCCCAAATTTACCAAGGTTAATAAAAACTGTGAAACACAGATTCAAGAAGCTCAGAAACCCTATATAGAAAAATAACAACAAATTCAGGAGAATCACAATCAAATTTCTAAAAACTAGCAATAAAGAGAAAAGTCTTACATGTAGCTCAAGAAAAAGGACATATTACAGAAAGGGAACAGAGTTATGAATGAGAGCAGACTTATCAGGAACTAAGCAAGCCAACAGAAAATTGGGTGACACTTTTACAGTATTGAAGGAAAAATATTAACAATATGCATTGTGGGCTGTATAGCAAATATAAAAATAAAATATGCAACATAATAATACAAAAGACAGGATAGGGTGCATGGAGGTATACCATCATAAGGTTCCTAAACTGTGGTGAAATGGCTTAATATTATTTGAAGGTGGATTATGATAAGTTAAAGATGTATGTTATAAACCCGAGTGCAGCTATAAAAAATAAAACGAGAAGATCTAACTAGTAAGCCCCTAGTGGAAGTAAAATGAAATCACAAAAATTACCCAATTAATCCAAAGGAAGGCAGGAACAGTGAAAAAATAAAAATTGGGCCAATAGAAAACAAATGGCGATACGATAGATTTAAATTCAATTGTATTGATAATTAAATTACATTTAAATGATTTAAATGCGCTAATTAAAAGTAGAGATTGTAAGATTAGATAAGAAATAAGTTACAAATATATGTTACCTGCAAGAAACCCAATTTATAAAGACAGAGGTAGGCTAAAAATGAATGAAAGGAAAACGAAACGTGCACACACTAATGAAAATCGGTTAGCTATATTATTATCAGACAAAACTTTTTCTGTTGTATTTTCCTCTAGTTTGATCTTGAGTTCTTTCTGGAGAGTGGCAGTAAACTCTAGCCCTATGCAGAGCGTTTAGAATTTAGCCATGGAGGAGTGTACCTTTGTAGGATACTTCTTTATTCTGGTGGATGGCCTAATGCCCGTGTCTGACCAATGACCAGGCGTCTCTTTCATAGGAAGCTTGTTTAAACTGGCGGACCCTCTGGTGGCTCTTGTCCTAGCCACTCTCTGAGAGAGTCCTGACCCAGAGAAGCTATGTCTGGGTGTGTGTGTTAGGTGAGACACAGAGGGGGGCAACTGAACAAAACACATGAAATAACAGAAGCAGGGTCTTCCTTACAGATCCAGCCAGCAGAGGGCAGCACATCTTGCAAGGCAACAGGAAGAGGGGCGCTGTCTGAGACACAGGCGCTCAACCATTGAGTGGGGAGCAAGAGAGAGAGCAAGGGACTACAACTTTATTGGGATCCCGGGCATTATCCAAGCAGTTAACTACCCATGCATGGGAGTTCTTTTTTTTTTTTTTTTTTTTTTTTTTTTTTTGAGACAGAATCTCGCTTTTTGGCCCAGGCGGGAGTGCAGTGGTGCTATCTCGGCTCACTGCAAGCTCCGCCTCCCGGGTTCACGCCATTTTCCTGCCTTAGCCTCCCATGTAGCTGGGACTACAGGCGCCCGCCACCGCGCCTGGCTAATTTTTTGTATTTTTAGTAGAGATGGGGTTTCACCGTGTTAGCCAGGATGGTCTCGATCTCCTGACCTCATGATCCGCCTGCCTCGGCCTCCCAAAGTGCTGGGATTACAGGCGTGAGCCACTGCCCCCGGCCGCATGGGGAGTTCTAATTGGTGAGTTTCCATCAAGCCTGCACGAGCTCCATGGAGTCACAGTGTGATTGAGGGCGGTTACTGTGGCAAAACTCTACAGTCCATGTCAGGTGTGGGGGTCAGTGGGTCAAGTCAAGTAGGTTGTATCTAGCTCTCCCACAGAAAGGTGGTCACCACGAAGTGGTTGTATAAGGCAGATAACTTGAGGAACTGAGAATGTCAAGTGTAGTCATATGCTGCATCTCAGTCAATGATGGACTGCATATGTAACAGTGGTCTCTTAAGATTATACATACAGTATAAAATACATTTTACTATACCTTTTCTGGGTTTAGATACACAAACACCATTGTGTTACAGTTGCCTACAGTATGCAGTACAGTAACATGCCATACAGGTTTGTAGCCCAGGAGCAATAGGCTATACCATATAGCTTAGGTGTGTATTAGGCCATACCATCTAGGTTTGTGTATACTCTATGATGTTTGCATAACAACAAAATCACCCAACGACACGTTTCTCAGAAAGGATTCCTGTTTTAAGCAGCGGATGGCTGTATTTGTGTATGTAAATATCTAAACATAGAATAGGTGATGAATTGCGTTACTAAGTTATGATAGCTGTTACATCAACAGGTAATAGGAATTTCCAGCTCTGTTTTAATCTTATGGGACCACTGTTGTGTATGTTGTCTATTGTTGACTGAAACGTCATTATGTGGTACATGACTGTGTTTTGGATTTTCTCAATAATCCACAAATAAGGAGGTATATAGTTTTTTCAGTGGTTTTATCTTTTTATCGTATCTCAGTGGCTAGGACTTCCTATACAAAGCTGAATATAATTGGTGAGAATAGGCATCCTTGTCTCATTTCCAATATAATGAGGAAAAATTATTTTATTATTGGCACAATGTTTGTTATAGAGTTTGTGGTGGTTCATCATTATCACAATAAAGGAGATCCCTTTATTTCTGATTTGTTAAGAAATTTTATTATAAATATGCACTAAATTTTATCAATAATTTTTTGCATCTATTAGGAGGATTATATGATTTTTGTCCTTTTTGTTTTACGGTGTGAAATTACACCGATTACCTTCCAATGTCAAACCAATCTTTTGTAGAAAAGGAAGAGAAGGCATAAAGCATGATGGTGTCAGAGGAAAATAATAAAAAAAAAGACTAGAGCTAGAGATCTGTCTATCTGTCTGTCTATCTAGAAGTAAAACCACATGGTAGTAGACAGTAGAGAGAACCCATGGAAAGGCTGGAACAGAACCAGTTCTAAAACCAATCCTGTTAAGTTTCAGTTATAACTCGGTAATCCATCTTGCAGTTAATGCAGTCCTGCTATTTGGAATGCACACATATTAATTTTATTTTATAACATTTTATTCAACATATATTTACTGAATACATACTAACTGCCATGTCCTTTGTTAAAAGTGATGGTTTCTGCCCAAACAACTTTCCTCTGAGAAAAGATATCATGCAAATCACATAATCATGTAAGCAAAGGTAAAATTGCAGTTGAGACACGTGGTCACAATATGCTACACTGAGGGCTACATAGAGCAATTTGAGCCCATAATGGGTGATTTCAACTGGTTTGAAGGTTAAGGAAGGCTTTAACAGAGAAAGAGGTATTTGAATTGAGATCAGAAGTATGGGCAGGTATTAACTAAGTCAAGAGAGGAGGGTAAATATTGCAGACATGGGGGATAGCATATGCAATGACCCCGTGAGGGAGAAATGTCAAAAAAAAAAAGGGGGGGTAAGTGATGAAGTAAATAATGTGACTGAATCAGAGAGAACAAAGTTGCATGTTTTCAGCTAATGCTAATGAGGAAAGTAGGGACTAGATCATGTGGAGGTTCATAGGCAAAGTTAAGACTTTTTTTTGCATGCCAAATTGCACTGGAAAGCCTTTGATGGATTTGAAAAGAGGTGTATCATCATCAGATTTATGTTTTTAAAAGATGATTCTGATTGAATTGTGGAGTAAATTTCGTTAGGCATTCAAACTGGTTGTGTGTAGACAGTAAAGAAGCTATTTCTAGAGTTGAAGCCACGGAAGATAGACATTTATAGTAGGTGATGTGGAAATGGAGAGAATGGGGTGGATGCTCAAGGTACATCGGGGTAAGAGCAATAGCACTTGGTGGAGGATTTATGTTGATGTGAGTTTCTGGCTTGCACAAGAATCGTTTTTCATGGACACAGGGAACTTTAGAAGAACTCCAGATTTGGAGTGAGGGGTGATGATGGGTTTGATTTTGGACATGCTGAATTTGACATGCTGATGTCACTTCACACAAGGCATATCAAATATGCAGTTCATTAATGTGTCTGATGGTCCAAAGAGAGGTCTGGGCTTGGAATAAAAATAAATGTGAGTCATTTATGTAGATGTGGTAATTGAAGCTACAGGTGCAGATGAGATCATTTACAGAAGCCGATTCGGAGTGAGATAAAAAGAGATTATAGAAACTAGACTTGTAGATCTTTAGCATCCAAAGGCCAGTTAGGGAAGCATGAACCTTAAAAATAGAAAGAGAAGAAATAACCAGAAAGGTCAGAAGAAAACCAGAAGAACGTGTTATCAGAAACCAAAGGGGGAATATTTCAATCATTGAATGAAGACAAAACAACAGGGTTGAATTTTGATGACAAAAAGTGAAGTTGGATCATATTGGTCAATATTTTAAAGTATTTATTATGTATTAGACACTGTTTAGAGAGTTTTTATTTGCATCAATTCTTTTAATCCTCACCAATGCTCCACACCCAGTAATCCAGAGCTTTCACATTATAATAAAATATTGTTTGGTGTTCTTTGTGACATATAGTTATTGGCCATCTTTGCTAGCACTCTTTTAGTGGGTTGGTGGATTTAAAAACCTGTTTCAATGAATTAAGAAGTGATTCACAGGCAAAAACTGGGAGGCAAGTAATATAGACAACTCGTGAAGGTTGACTATAAAAGGATTGAGGAGATGAGTAATAGATGTTGAAATCTAAGACATTATTTTTATTTATTTGTCTGTTTAAAGCCAGTGGGTCCTGACCAAGGTAATGAGCTAGTTTGCATTCTCTCTCCTTCCCACATGATTTGCCCTGAGGAAGTAGAAAGGAGAAACAGAAAATGTCAGAAATATGTGGTGGTGGTAGTGGTGGTGGTGATGGTGTGTGTGTGTGTGTGTGTGTGTGTGTGTGTGTGTGTGTGTGTTTGTGTGTGTATTTAGAGAGACAAAGAAAGAGAAAGATTTTATGTACATATTTATAGAGTATCGGCTTTGTCTTGGGGCAGGAGTCAACCCTGCACTTCTGTGTTGTATAAAATAAAAGAATTTTTGGAAGCATTTGTTTCTCCTCTGACCGTGCCTTGGAACAAATAAGACTGGCCTCTACATTTGCTCTAAACAATTCTAGTCCAGGTGTCCTCAGGAATAAACTTAGCATGGTGCAGAAGCCCTCATTTTCTCACTGTGAGAAAATGAGAAAAACCAGAAAACCAGTAGTCAATAACTATATACAATTGCTTTCTGACTCTCTTCTTCTCCAAACTGGAGGATTTTAATCTAGCCTGGGCTACCTGAAATGTGGTCTAGGACCAGCAACATATAAGCACCATCTAGGAGGTTGTAGAAATGCAGAATCTCAGGCTTCACCAGGGCCTCCTGGAGTAAAATCTGCATTTTCTCATGGTGCCATAGGGATTTACTTGCCTCTTGTGAAGCACATGTCTAAGGAGTAATCCTCCTGTGGCTGCTTCTTCCTGTGGGAACAAAGGATGGAACTGGACCTAAGAGTTTTTACAGAATATAAGTATTTCTCTGGTAGGTCATGTGTACTTAGCGGTATACACAGGTACATAAGGGTACCATTGGGCTCATCTGTCCCATACATATGCTTGAAAGAGTAGCTGCCATAATTTCTTGTTTCAAATTTTCTTATGTCTCTTAATATGTTTGTTAAGATAATCTTAAGTTGCTGGTCTCTTTCCTGCAGCTATTCAGGCAATATTTCCAGAGTAAATCTTTCCCCGTTCCACAGAAACACAGACACGTATTTCCGCAGATTCCACACTTTATCTCCTGGGATAAAATGTGCTGATGGGTCAAAATAACAAGACATTGGAGGAGCACAATCAATTAAAAATAGTGCTGGATTACAAATTTGAACAGAAGCAGAAATATTAGAACAGATGGACTATGTGTTTTTAAAATAGAATTGAAAGAGCATAAAAGAGATTTATGCATTCAACAATGAAAGAATGCACATTTTATTTTAAGCATACATGGAATATTTATGAAATTGATTAGATATTAAGACATAAAAGCAATTTATATTTCAGAAAATAAATTTCATACAGATCATCACCTTTGATCACAAAATAATTGAGAATTAAAAAATAAAAATTAAAAAATCACTGAATATTTAGGAAGAAAAAGAAAGCTCTTAATTAAGGCATGAATTTAAGAAGAAATCATCATGAAAATTAAAAAAATATTTAAAACTGAATGATAATTAAAATTGTGTGCATCGGCCGGGCGCGGTGGCTTATGCCTGTAATCTCAGCACTTTGGGAGGCCGAGGCGGGCGGGTCATGAGGTCAAGAGATCTAGACCTTCCTGGCTAACATGGTGAAACCCTGTCTCTACTAAAAATACAAAAACTTAGCCGGGCGTGGTGGTGGGCGCCTGTAGTCCCAGCTGCTCAGGAGGCTGAGGCAGGAGAACGGCGTGAACCCGGAATGCGGAGCTTGCAGTGAGCCGAGATCGTGCCACTGCACTCCAGCCTGAGCAACAGAGCGAGACTCCATCTCAAAAAACAAACAAACAAACCAAAAAAACCTGTATGCATCAAAATTGGGAAGGGCTATAAAGTAGTATGAAGATAGAAAGTTATAGCTCTAAATACTTTATAAAGTAAAGAAGAAAGCCTCCAAGTTAGCTGTGTCTATATTCAAGTTTACATGGAAAATCATAAAGAATACACAGATATGTTATTTGAAAGAATGAGAGTTTGCAATATTGGTAGGATATATGATTAATATAGAAACACTAATAAACTTATGTATATATCAGCAACAAACTACTAGAAAGTATAATTAAAAAGGAGGCACCATTATGCAACTACAACTTAATATGAAATACCCAGGAATTAATTTAACAAAATATGTTGAAGACCTTTCCTGTGGAAAATTATAAAAGCATTATTGGGAGATACAAAAGGATTATTGAGAAAAAGACTAAATAAATTGAGAGGTAAGTGATGTGTATATATATATATACACATATATATACACATATATACACATATATGTATATACATATATATGTATACATATATATACACATATATGTATATACATATATATGTATACATATATATACACACACATATATGTGTGTGTATATATATATATAAAGACTTTAAATTATAGAGATTCTGTTTCTTTTTAAATTGATCTCTGGACTGAATGCAATTTGAAACAGGATTTGTCAGGGAATTTAAGAAGATAATTGTAGAATGGCCTAGAAGTAAGAGAGGAAGAGAGTGTCTGTGGAAGAATTAGAACAGTTACCATGACTTTTATGAAGTGGTGGCAAATATGACAGTGTGGTTTTGGCTCACAATAAGCAAACTCAGCACCATAATGGATTCCAGAAAATGACCAATGCATGTATGTATTGAGTTGTATTGAGTAGGAAGAAATAATTTACATGAAAAAAGTTGAAACTGGATTTCTACCTCACACCATTTAGAACAGTCTCCTCTATATAGATTTAGGAATAAATGTAAAAAATATAACATTCAAGCACTGAAAAAAAGTGAGTACTTTTAGACTTCAGTATCTGAGCAGTGTCTTAAACAAGGCATAAAAAGAATTTTCTTTAAAATAGAAGATTACTAAACTTAAAATACTAAAATTAATCCCTTTTGTATATCCAAGGTTAATTTTGAAATTAAGTGAATTTCAACTCTAAGTTGAAAACTCAAAAAATATTCAAAACACACACAATTAAATGAGTATTGACAAAATATAAGCACAAATAATACAACAGCAACATTGGCGGAAGATATAAACAGACATTTCACCAAAAATATATATTAAGAAATATATGGAGAAAAGTTAATATTATTGGTCATGAGGGGAATGCAATTCAAGACTGCAATTAAATATGATTTTATGGCCATCCTATTGGAAAAAATGAGAAATTATGTCCATACCAAGCATAGGAAAAGATGTGGATCCACAGGATCTGCTGTTGGGAAAGTGGATGGATGCAGCCACTGTGAAAACATTTGGAAGTTGCTGCCTAAAGTCAGGATTCACATATGCTATGGTTTAACCATTCCATATTCAAGAGAAATTCTTGCATATACTGATAGGAGATATATAAGAATGTTGATAGAAATGTTTTTATAATGGCAAAATCCTATAAGTAACTTCATTCTTCTAAATGGAAAAATGGAAGAATAAAAATGTGATAAATTCTTACAATGGAATATTATACAGGCAGTCAATATGTGTAAGCTACAATGAAACACAGTAAAATACTAGCTCCATAATTTAAGTGGAGGAGGCATTGGACTTGAACTACATTTTAGACCAAATGGACTAATAGACAAATACAGGATATTCCAACTAATGGCAGCAGCATACACATTCTTCTCAAGTGCACCTGAAACATTCGCTAAGACTGATCATATGTTGGGTCACAAAACAAGCCTTAACAAATTTAAGAAGATTGAAATCATATCAAGTATATTTTCTAACCACAGTGACATGAAACTAGAAATCAACAACAAAAAGAAGTTAGGAAAATTCACACATACATGGGAATTAAAAACATGCTCCTTAACAGCAAATGGGTCAAAGAAGAAATTAAAAGGGAAATTTAAAAATACCTTAGGACTAACAGAAATGTGAACACAACAAGACAATTTATGGGATGCAGCAAAAACAGTTTGAAGAGGGAAGCTTATAGCTGTAAACACCTACATCAAAAAGAAAGAAAGCTCTAAAACAACATAACACTATACTTCAAGGAACTAGAAAAAAAACAAACTAAGCCCAAGTTAGTAGAAAGACTGAAACAACAAAGATAAGAGCAGAAATAAATAAATAAATAGAAACAGCAGAAAAGCTCAATGAAATGAAACATATGTTTTCAAATAAGCTCTAAAACAACATAACACTATACTTCAAGGAACTAGAAAAAAAACAAACTAAACCCAAGTTAGTAGAAAGACTGAAACAACAAAGATAAGAGCAGAAATAAATAAATAAATAGAAACAGCAGAAAAGCTCAATGAAATGAAACATATGTTTTCAAATAAGCTCTAAAACAACATAACACTATACTTCAAGGAACTAGAGAAAAAACAAACTAAACCCAAGTTAGTAGAAAGACTGAAACAACAAAGATAAGAGCAGAAATAAATAAATAAATAGAAACAGCAGAAAAGCTCAATGAAATGAAACATATGTTTTCAAACCTAAACAAAATGGATAAAATTTTAGTTGGACTAAGAAACAAAAAGAGAAGAGACACAAATAAAATCAGAAATATATGAGGAGACATTGCAAATGATACCACAAGAATACAAAGAATCCTAAGAGACTACTATGAACAATTATTAGTTAACTTAGAATAAATGAATAAATTGCTAAAAATATGCAACCTACCAAAACTGAATCATGAAGAAATTTGAACTGACCAAAATGGGTAAGAAGATCAATCAGTAATAAAAACCACCATCAAGGAAAAGCCCTGGACTAGATGGCTTAAACTGTTAAAGAACTAATGCTAATGCTTCTCAAAGTGTTCCAGAAAATTTAAGAGGGGGGAATACTTCCAAACTGTTTTTATAAGGCCCGTATTACCCTGATACCAAAGCCAGACCAGGACACTACAAGAAAAGAAAATTACAACCTAATGTCCCTGATGAACATAGATCCAAAAATCATTAGCAACAATAGTAAATAGAATTTGTCAGCACGTTAAAAGGATCATTTGCCAAGATCAAGTGGGATTTATTCCTGGGAGGTAAGAAGAGTTAAACGTACCCAAACCAATAAATGTGATGCCACATTTACAGAATAAAGGGCAAAATTATGTGATCATCTTAGTGGATGCAGAAAAAGCATTTGACAAAATTCAACATCCTTTCATGATAAAAACTATCAACAAATTATGTACAGAATGAATGTAACTTAATACCATAAAGGCCATATATAACAAGCCCACAGATAGCATCGTACTTAATGGTGAAAAGTTGAAAGCTTTTCCTCTAAGATCAGAATCAAGATAAGGATGCCCACTCTCACCACTTCTATTCAATGTAGTACTGGATGTCCTAGTCACAACAGTTAGGCAAAACAAACAAACAAACAAAGACATCCAAATCAGAAAGGAAAAAAAATTGTCTCTGTTTGCAGATGACATAATCTTGTATATAGAAAATGCTAAAGACTCCTCCAAAAAACTGCTAGAACTAATAAATGAATGTTGCAAGTTACAACAACATACAAAACTTGCAGCATTTCTATGCACTAACTGCAAACTATCTGAAAAAGAAATCATTAGCTATTTAAAATAGCTAAAAATAATTAGAAATAAATTTAACCAAAGAGGTGAAAGATAATGTGTACTGAAAAATTGTAACACATCGATGAAAGAAATTAAAGAAGACACCAATAAATGGAAGAATATACCACGCTCTTGGACTAGTAGAATTAATATTATTAAAATGTCTTTACTACCCCAAGGGATCTACAGATTAATTGCAGTCTCTATCAATATTCCAACAATATTTTCATGAAAATAGAAAAAAATTCTAAAGTTTGTATAGAACCACAAAAGACCCTAAATGGTCAAAGCAATCTCAAGCAAAAAGAACAAAGCTGGAAGCATCGCATTACCTGATCTCAAAATCTACTACAAAGCTGTAGTAATCAAAACAGCATGTTACTGGCATAAATAAAAACAGATGACTAGGCCAGTGGAACAGGATAGAGAGCCCAGAAATAAACCCATGCATTTACAGTCAATTAGTTGACTTTCAACAAAGATGCCAAGAACACACGATAGGGAAAGGATAGTCTCTTTAATAAACGGTGCAGGTAAAACTGGATATTCACATGCAGAAAAAATGAAATTAGACCCTATCTCACACCATACACAAAAATCAATTCGAAATTCATTAAAGACTTAAATATAAGTCCTGAAACTCTAAAATTAGAAGAAAACACAGGGAACAAGTTTCATGAGATAGGTCTGGGCAATTATTTTTTGAATATGACCCAAAAAACACAGGCAACAAAATGTTAAAAATAGACAAATGGGATTACATCAATTTAAAAACTTCTGCACATCCAAGGAAACAATCAACAGAGTGAAGAGACAACTTATACAATGGAGAAAATATTTGCAGACCATACATCTGATAAGGGGTTAATATTCCAAAATATATATGTTGGATATATATATTTATCCAAATATATTTATATATATAAATATATATATCTATAGATAAATATATATATTTATTTTTATATATTTATATATATTTATCCAAAATATATGTTGGATATATATATTTTGGATATAAATATAATATCCAAAATATATATGAATAACATACATATATGTTATTCAAACTCTACTGTAAGCAAACAACCTGATTACAAAATGGGCAAGGGGTCTGAATAGAAATTTCGCAAAAGAGCACATACAGATGGCCAACAAATACGTGAAAAGATGCTCGTCATGAATCATCAGAGAAATGCAAATTAAAACCACAATGAGATATCATGTCATACCTGTTAGAATGACTATAATAAAACAGACAAAAGGTAAGTGTTGGTGAGGATGTTGGGAAAAGTGAACCCTGGGATATTGTTGGTGGGGATGTAAATTAGTATAGCAATTATGGAAAAGCAGTATGGTATTTCCTCAAAATATTAAAACAGAGCTACCATCTTATCTGGCAACCTGACTACTGGGTATATATTCAAAAAAATGAAATCAGTATGTCAAAGAGATATCTTCACTCCCATGTTCATTGTCACTTTGTTCACAATAGCCAAGATACAGAGTCAACCTAAGTGTCCATCAACAGATGAGTGGATACAGAGAATGTGGTTTATATGCACAATGGAATATTACACAACCTTAAAAAAGAATAAAATCCTGTCATTTGCAACAACACGAATGAAACTGAAGGAAGTTGTGTTAAGTGAAATAAGCCAGTCTCGTAAAGACAAATACCACATTTTCTCATATGTGAAATCTTAACAAGTTGAACCCAGAGAAGCACGAATTAGAATGGTGGTTACCAAGGGCTGAGGGTGGGGGGAATTGGGGAGATGTTAGTCATAAAACAAAATTTTAGTTAAACAGGAGGAATAAAGGTCAAGAGATTTATTGTACAACATGGTGACTATAGTTAATAACAATGTGTTACTGTTAATTGAAAATTGCTAAGAGAGTAAGTTTTAAGTGTTCTCACCACAAATAAGTGATAAGTATTTGAGGCTAAAAAATATTAAATGGTAAAAGTTTTAGGCACGGTGGCTCACAACTGTAATCCCAGCACTTTAGGAGGCTGAGGCAGGTGGATCACCTGGGGTCAGGAGTTTGACACCAGCCTGACCAACATGGAGAAACCCCATCTCTACTAAAAATACAAAGTTAGCCCAGCATGGTAGCACATACCCATAATCCCAGCTACTTGGGAGGCTGAGGCAGGAGAATCACTTGAACCCAGGAGGTGGAGGTTGCGGTAAGCTGAGATCGCGCCATTGCACTCCAGCCTGGGTAAGAAGAGTGAAACTCCGTCTCAAAAAAAAAAAAAAAAAAAGAAAAAAAGTTTTAAAGGACTGAATAGAAAATACTTTTAAAATAACATTAAAATAAGAAAATATACTTTTAGTTATATATATAGTGATAATAGTATATATTTTAAAAAGCAAAAAATGATAAATAGAAAATTCAGACTGCTGCTGCATCAGATAGGGAGATTAATATTTAGATGTAGGTCAAGATCCTCCCATTTGTTTTGCTTGGAGGTATTAGGTATCCTTATTACATTATTTAAAATAACATACTAAGTAGCTAATTAACTAAAATAGGCCCCCAGATGGACTGATGATGAAAGTATATAATGAAACAGGATCATAATTAATCTAATTTGGTCCTAATTGAGGTCTAAAACAACAACAATAACAACAAAACCAACAACCTCTGATCAGAAAGAATTCCTTGAGAATAAGAGTTCAAATATGCAGAAAAGTGAAGAGATAACCTTCAGAATGACTCTGAAGAAAAAACGCAAGAGAGAGTTAGATCCATATCAAATGTGAAAGAATTAGCCTCTGATGGGAGGAGGGAGCTCTATGTTACTGAAACAGAAGGGAGGGATGACATTCTAAGAGAAGGTAAGCTTGCCTGTTGGGTATATGAAAGATTGTGAAGTACTGAGTACTGGAGACTGGAAATTTAGGATCTCCACTACCTGACAATTTATATTCTCATATCACTGAGGTAAATTAGATAATTTATGTGCATTCAATTTGCATGTGCTGGCCTGGGCCTAATTACTAAAGAAATGGCACATCAGTCCATATACTTACAAAAATATACTTGTTGTGGGGAAAAAAACAAAAAGGGTTTAAATTTGAAATATGCATATAAAAATTTCATTTTAAAGTTTAAAAGTTTTAGGTGTAAATCATTTAAAATAGTTAATTGCAAAAATGATTATTTGAACTAAGATTGCTGCTGAACTGTCACACAAACTATTTGCATGTAAATTAAAGAGGTAAAAAATAAATATTGAATGTTTATTTTATATTTAAAAGGTGAGTGGCAAAGCTTCAGGCAATATGAGCTTTACTTTCAAATTTTATCAAATATTTATGTATTAATGATATCAAGCTACCTATAAAGTTAAGAATTTATAAAAGGTTAAATTACCTTCAGTCAATACTCTCAGAATGAATCAGGCATTTAAATAGATATGCAGATGGAAAAGGAGGAGACTTTTTTTTTTCAAAATTATTTCAAAGAAGGCAAAGACTATTTACATATAAGATATCTTGGTGCTTACTTCCAAAAATTCCAACAGGGCATGTAACAAGTTTACATCATGTTATTAAAAATATTTTCTCAAGATATAATACATTATTCTTTTGGTATGCCATGTGTTTTGTTTAAAATTAAAAAAAAATTCCGAACTAAATTAGGATAACTTTATTTCTAGCCATGTATTTTGATGTTCATTGTAAATTATAACTCATTAAGATTATTACTGTGTTGGGTGGAAAAAGGAATCTCATTAAATCATATCTAGTCCAGAGGTTAGCAAACTGTGTCTTAATGGCAAAATCCAACCTTACTGCTTTTTGAACAGTTCTCTATTTAAAAATGATTTTTGCATTTTTAAGTGGTTGAAAAAATTTGGAGCATAAATAACATTTTGTGACACAAGAAGATTATAGAAAATTTAAATTTTAGTGTTTACAAGTAAACTTCTGTTGGCACACAGGCACTGCCATTCATTTACTTATTATTTATGGCTGCTTCCCACCATTATAGAGTAGTTGCAACAGAGACTCTGTGGCCTGCAAAACCCCAGGTATTACTCTCTTGCCTTTTTACAGAGAAAATTTGCCTATCCTTGATTGAGGGGATTCAAATTTCAGATATTGTGCATAGAAAAGATTACATTTTTAATCAAGCTTTCTTAGGACAAAAATATGTCACTTAAAAGATTAAAGGTATCCCATTATTTCCTTGTGGAATGCCCTTTTATTCCTTAAGTTGCTGAGCTTCAATATCAGGGCCTCTTGGCTACTTTATGTTTCAGACTTGAAAATTATGGTGGTGGATTTGTTCTTATAATTTTATATAGATACTTCCTGAATCAATTTCTCCAACCCAAATGTTTGTATCTGTTTTTAACCACCTTCCCACTCACATCATTACACAATAAATTCTTCCTCTTTTAGCTATAATTATTACCATCCAAATGTAGCTCCATTTCACAATGCATGTTATCCATCATCAACTCGGCTGTCTTATCTCCTCCATCAATTTTGTTTTTTTTTTCTTTTAAGAGGATCTGGCTCTGTTGTCCAGGCTGGAGTGCTGTGGTGCAATCTCAGCTCACTGCAACCTCCACCTCCTGGGCTCAAACAATCTTCCTACTGCAGTCTCCTGAGTAGCTGGGACTACAGGTGTGTGCCACCATGCTCAGCTAATCAAAATTTTTATTCAACACTAAATTTACATATAAATGTTTTTCTTTTTTCACATCCTTTTACAAATTTTTATTTTTATTTTTTAATTTTTTGGGAGATGGAGTCTCGGTCTTTTGTCCAGGCTGCAGTGCAGTGGCACAATCTTGGCTCACTGCAACCTCTGCCTCCCCAGTTCAAGCAATTCTCCTGACTCAGGCTCCTGAGTAGCTGGGACTACAGGCGCCTGCCACCACGCCTGGCTAATTTTTGTATTTTTTAGTAGAGACAGGATTTCACCATATTGGCCAGGCTGGTCTTGAACTCCTGACCTCAAGTGATCTGCCCTCCTCGGCCTCCCAAAGTGCTGGGATTACAGGCGTGAGCCACCATGCCCGGCCTACAAGTAATTTATAACACATAAAGGATAGGGCCATAATGATGATCATACTTTTCTTATGGGGGCTTTAACATTTGTACGATATCAGTTGCTGATTATACTCTAATCATATCCTGAAGATATTGTTCACTGACTTGTAGTCTTCGTTTAAAGAAAAATACCTAGAATAAATATTTTACTTCACACTGGAAATAGTTGAGTTTCTACTTAGCAGTTATTCTGCCACGGTGTTATAGACACTGTTGAATAAGTACTGGATTTTAGTTCCTTTTTTGCCTTGACTGCTAAAAAGTATATGGATATATATTCCTCTGTTAGAAAACTTCTGTTCTGATGTCTTTTCCCACTTATTTTTATTGTAACTTATTTTAGATGTATTTATAAACCACCATATAACCTTGCCATAACATGTTATGTTATAAATAAACAACTTAAAATACACAAAAGTAATACATTTATTGCAAGCCAATTATGTATAAAGAACTTTCTCTAGGTTATATATAATTTATTTCTCACATGCTGGTAATAATATCTATTATATATTCATGGTAACAACAAGTTTTGTGGGCCCTAAAGCTCATTTAAGAGACATTTCTAAATACAAGTAATATAAAACTATTATTTTTGCGAACATTACAAAGACATAGGACCATGTTAACTCATTGGTAGGGCCTCATGCAGGGCCCTGGAAGGGGTAGATGCAAGCAAGAGCCCTGACTTAAGCCTCCTTAGCTTCAAGGCCAATCTGCCTCTGCGTATATGGACTGCTTATGCTGTGCAAGTCACTTTTCATGCACTGTACTATGTGATGTTAGAACAAGCTTCCAGGGAAATTAGCTGAGAGAGGTAAAATGTATTTCTCAATGCCAAAGGGTTGGCATACAGTAGATGTGTATTTGAACACTAATAAACCCATTTATTACAACTATATTTATGGGGCACCTTATCTACCAGGCATTGTCATAAGCATTGGCATGCTGTGACAACCCAGGCAGGTGTTGTCCCTATCCTAATGAAGCTTCTTGTGTGATTTCCATCATAGCAGTTGGTCATTCCACGGCTTATTTCTTCTTTAACCATCATGTTAAGAAAGAACAGTTTAACTTTGGGAGGCCGAGGTGGGTGGATCACGAGGTCAGGAGATGAAGACCATCCTGGCTAACCTGGTAAAACCGTCTCTACTAAAAATACAAAAAAATTAGCCCGGCATGGTGGTGGGCGCCTGTAGTCCCAGCTACTCAGGAGGCTGAGGCAGGAGAATGGCGTGAACCCAGGAGGCGGAGGTTGCAGTGAGCAGAGATCGTGCCATTGCACTCCAGCCTGGGTGACAGAGCGAGACTTTCTCAAAAAAAAAAAAAAAAAGAACAGTTTTAGATAAATTTTAAGGATTTCTGTCCATTTAAAAATTAGTATGCCTTTTAAGTTTTACTCACTTGACTGGAATAGCTGAAGCTCTCATTTCCTTTTGTTATTTATTGTCAACATAGATTATCACTTTATGAGTCTTTTTTGATCATTAAAAAATAGAGAAAATGGCTCCAAAAATGAATCTGTTTTGTTTTCCAAACATATTACCTTTACAATAGGACTCAGAAACTGATGGCTAGGTTGGTCTTTCTTTTACAGTTAGCTATTTTCTATGATCTTAGTCAGAGTACCTTGCAGAAAGTAGGGTTAAAGAGCTTTGGTATCTTAAATCCTGGTTTTCTGTTGCTTTCTTCATTTTAAGAGAGTTCTTAATTCCATCTCCTTGTGAGGAAGTAGGATTAACATGCACAGTTATGCCTGGAGAGTCAAGAAACCCGCATTTCTGGATCCCCAGCTTAGACCACTGACTCACAGTTTCTAGATATAGAAGCTGCATTTCAGACCACAACCCTAGGTAATCACGGCGCATGTGGGCCACATTGCACATTGCGGACAGCACAGCTCCAGGACAATAATGAGATCCCAATAATTTTGATACTTCCAAGTAAAGAACAAAAGTCCATTATTTAAACTTATAATTGTTAAATTGTTTGACTTTGTAAATAGTTTTTGGAAACTGTCCCTTCCTGCCCTCTTCCTGTGTCCTTCTTCTCTCTTCACTTCCACACAGCATTCTCCCTGAATACCTCTTTTTTGCATGTTCTTCTGCCTGGAGTCACTAATCCCATGTCGTTGTTCCCCAGGAATTCATCCTTGATTCATATATTTTATCACTATTTTTGGACCTTCCTATTACATCTGTCTTCAACTACTGTTCATACACAGGACCCAAATTTCTATCTCATACCCAGACCTCTTTTCTGAATATTGGATCCCCAGCTCTAGTCAGCTGTCTTATGGTAAGTTCAATTTGAATGGCTCCAAAGACCTCAAAGCCAACATGTCCAAAGTTGAAATTAATGTTGCCCCAACAACAAAAATACATCTGCCTTCTTCTGAATTCTCTATTTCAGTTTCAATGTATGCACCACAATGCATTCATTTGCTCAGTCCACATTCTGGGAGGTTATCCTTTCATCCTCTTTAGAAAAAATCCTTTTAGTTCTTTTCTTAAATATACATATTTTTTATATATAAGATATATAATATAGTTTATTATTAATACTAATATTACTTATATAGTTTATTATAATATATAATAAACTATATATTATAAACTATGTAATATACATATAAATGATATATAATATAAACTAAATATATAAACTATATGTGTGTGTATATATATATATATATATATATAATTTTCATAGCTTCTATCACACCTTGGCCCAAGGCATCATAATTTCTTACTGATATTATTATAACGACTTCTTTTTTGTACAACCTTTTACTAGTACTGCTTTCCTCAAAACGATTCCCGCACTGCTGCCGGGTTGATCTCTCTAAAATGCAATTCCGATCACTCACTCCTTTGCTTCAAATGCCTCCATTGCTGCCAGAATGATAAAAACCCCTGGGTATGAGGTACATGCCCTACTTACTGTGAACCTGTCTGGTCTCGTTTCTCATCATCCTGCCTCTGATGCAGGATGCAGCCTCGCTGAATTCCTCTAGGGTCATACGGAGAATGTACCATATTTTTAGAACTTTGCACATTCTGTTCCCGTTGCGGTGATTGTCCTTATCCCCTTCTTTGACAGAAGAACACCTACTTAGCTTTCAATCCTCAGTTCCAGAAAACCCATCATAATTTCACCCGTTCCCTCAACTTTCCTATGTTCTCTCATCTTAATCTGATTAAGTGCTGGAGGAAGTCACTTAGAGGATTTCAGGGCCGATTAAAAAATATGTGGCCAGGAGGTGGCAGCAGCAAGCACGAACTTTACTTCAGTAGGCATGAAGGCAGGGAAAGTACCTCCCAGCATGATACCTCGATAGGGTAAGGTGTGGGAGCCACCATCTAGAAAAGGAGTGGGGGAAGGGGACTTCTCGGGGTGACGGGATCAAGAGGAGGTTTATGCATCTAGGCAAAGTTGCTCAGTAGCCTGGCAGGGCACTTCTGAGTCAGAAAGCTCCGAAGGGGAGCAGTGGTTTGGAAATTGCTCTAGTCTCATGGTTTTATCATATCCATGGGTATGAGATATGGGTATGGGTAGCAGATATTGGGTGTAGTATTGCAGGGTATAAGAAACCGGCAGATTCTAAATGGCTAAAAATCTGCTCCACTGGGTGATGTTTAAAACAATTGGATGTGTGAAAATTTGAGTTTGGTACTGGTGGGCTTTTGAGTAAATAAATGGATCTCAGGCTGCTGTGAAGAAATAAATAATCTAGTGACCAATATAGACGTACCATATTTATTTGGTGCATTTATATGACAGATGCCTCTGTGAGGCAACACTTTTACCACACTGCACTATTATTACATTTTACCTCGTTTGTGCTTCCCATAACATAGATTCCTTGAGAGAAGAGGCAAGTTTGTATTATTCTTGATATGGACTTCATCAGATCCAGAATAGTGTTTGATGCAAAGTGGAACGCTAATAAATGTTGATTTCATTAATAATTCCGTATATTATTGAACTTGTCTAGAAGCGATCATCCTACCAGGTGCTAGAAGAAAGTCTCATCTCCACAGAGACACGTGATTCAAACTAGTTTAAAGTTTGTATTCATACAGGACATAGTCAGTGATTTAATTTCAAACCCTGAAATCTTTAGATTTGAGGTAATTTATTTTCTAAAATACAACCCATTTCTAGAAAAATCATATCAAACTCAGAACGTATGGCAATAGGCCAAGGTCATCTTATTCAGATTTCAATCCTGTTCTATTCTTGGAGAGATTTTTTTAAGTCATTTTCACTATAATACTTGTCTCAAAACTTGTAGGATCGGAGGATGCGCAGTCTGAGGCCCAAGTGAGTCCATGAGCATCAGCCTGGTTTGTTCATTCATTTGGGTTATGATGCTGCCTCGCTGAGCAATTCCTTATGGTAGGAGGGTCTAATAACCTTCACAGGCCACGGAGATGGAAATAAAGTGTAAAGCTGGAGAAAAAATCCAGTTGGCTACACAGGGGAACCAGAGTTATCAGAAGGGACAGTTAGTTTAAATATGGAGAAGACTCCTAACAAGAGGCTAGGTCGTGAATACAGATAAGACATTTTAAATAGCAAACATAACTCAGTTGTGTTAAATAATAGTAGAAATCGTTGGCTCCACTCAGAGACTAATAACTGAAACGTGTACAAGTGGTACAAGTTTCAGAGTAGTTTGATTAAGGCTCCAGCTCATATCTCCAATTCACTAGGCTCTTCCCTTGTTCTTGTGTTCTTTTCACGTATATAATGAAATAGTTACAGTGGTTTCTGTTTCACTGCTACATATCACACCAGTCATAAAGAGGGTGAGCATCTGGGCTCCCAAACACAGAGAAAAGTCCTCAAACTTCACTCATTGCATCTGTTTAGATGATGAGGCTAACCCTAAATTTACTTTTGTCCAGGGGGAGTGGAGTGCTCTAATTGGCCTCACCTAGATCATGGGTTTCACATCAGAAAATATGTATTTCTCCTACACATTATGAAATCCTCTATAGAAATCTGGGGTTATAGGTGGTGGTAGGGACAATGGACGGGGAAAGGCGACCAATAGGCCTCACCAAAGGTAGGGCGTCCTTCTGGATATTGAAGATGTTTAATCTTTGTGGCATCTCAAGCAAACCAACCAAAATTTGCACAGTAAATATTTGTAGTTAGCCTCCAATTTGTTTGTTTACTTCTTATCAGCATTTCAAATGTCTTCCAAAGGCATTAATACAATCTTTTATCTTGTTTATCATGTTCATTTTCTAGGCACACTGCCTTTTATGAATCAAATTAAACTTCATTATGCGTCTAGTCTGTGCTCACATTCCAAATTTGTGTTGTCTCAACGAACAAGACCTGGCTTTATTTGACACACTAGATATAATATCCGAAGAACTAATAGAGTATAAAATGTAAACTGTCATGAAAATAGTGGCAATAGCTAACTAATTTCCAAACATCAGTTTTCAGCGTAAATATTCCTTTTTCAGAGAGATGTTTGCTAACCATTCTATCTAGGAGAAATCTCCTTCTATTATTCACATCAGTTCTTTATTTGTATGCTCATGCCACTCATCAGTGCCTTCTTCTCTAGATCACAAAGTAGCTACTTTGTTTCTTCCTTCTTTCCTTCCTTCCATCTTTTCCTAGAACGTAAGTTCCATCTGTCTTATCCATGGGCACATTTCTAGTAGTACTCAGCACAGTGCTTACCTTATAGGAGACACTCATTAATATTTGTTAAGTGAGCCTGTTGAATTACCTGTTCACACTTTATTATGGTGTGTCCTGTGTGGCCCATGGCTATGTAGGTAATGGACCAAGACTCAGTTTTATAGGAGATAATTGTGCAGCAGAGGAAATCCAACCTGATGCGTGGGGCTGGGCCCCACTAATGTGCTGCTCTTTGTATTTTGTTGTAACCAACTGAAACAGCCTTCGCTGACATTTGTAACTGTGAGCCTCTGAATAACACAAGTAAGTTCCTCCCAGGGGGGAAATCATATGCAAGAATGCAATGTATGATACATCTCGCCCAAACTGTTAACAACATATGAAAAGAAATCATCTCGGAAATTGGAAGTTTGTATTTGAATATTAGACACCTGTTTAATTACGGAGTGAAATGTCAAGGAAAAAAACCACAATTACTTTATACTCGGAACACAGAAAATATAGCCGAGATTTGACAGTCTCACTCCATCTGATTTTTCTATTCTGTCTTTCCCGCTCCTGTCACATTTTATTTCACCATTTATCTGGAACAAATAAATGTGAAATTGCTTTCAACATTTTCCTGACCTTGTTCAGTAGATGAGTATTGAGGAAAAATGGGACTTTGGTTTTCTACATGGAATGAGCTTATTGTAGCTCTTTGTGTTACGGCAGTTCCTTTTAGGAGAATGTGTCACTCTTTATTGAATGCAAATGAGCTTCATGAGTAATGTTCAAATCCAAAAAAAGATGAATGCCAGTGGAAGCAGCTAGTTTCTCTCTATCCTTTTTTTTTTTCATATATTTTGAGATTTTTGGATAGTAGAAAAGAAAAATGTTATTTTGAAATATCTCTTTTTTCTTGTAATGAGAGAAGAAAGCTAAATTCCCTGTATGTAAGAATATAAATTTGATAGAAGTAATAATTTTAAATTGGGCAGTAAATGAGCCAGTGATGTGGTGTTGTGGTTATTCTGCCTGAACTTAATAAGACTATGAAATAAAAATATCCTCCACATAATAAACTAAGAGAATTAAAGAAAGAGTTTTCCCTATTAATTCTAACATGAGTCATATGAACTAGTTAGGGCTTGACTATATAATTGCATTTACTAATGAAAAAGTGTCATAGCGTAAATCCCTTTACCTTTACTCTGTCTTGTATCTTTAGAATTTAGTTTCAATAACATCATAATACTTTACTCATACTAATGAGTGATAGAATAAGCATGCAAAATTGTATTTATACAATGGATTACAGTTTTAATCTCATTTTGTCCTCCCAGACATTGGTAGCAGATATTATTCTTTCATTAGATTCCAAGACATTGAGAGACAAGATGGTCAAAGACCAACTCAAAATGACACTACTGAATCAATGGCAGAGATAAGGCATGAATCTAGGAGTTCTGAACATCTAGGAGTCTATTTTTCCCCCCACTACCTAAAGTGCTACTTTCCATTCATGGTGAAGTCAAATGAGTCAGAAAGAGACTGAGATGCCCGTCCTCAGTGTCACACTCTGCCTGCCATGTAGATGCCTCCATTGTGGCTGTATGTTTTTATTCCAATTTGCCTTTCCTGCCTTCCATTTTCATTGTATCGTATTCTTGAACATCATTCCCTGGCCATCTGGACAGATGTCCTCCAATGGCCATAGCAGAGCCCTCATTGCCCGCTGCTGCACACCTGTTTCCTTCCCTTCTGCACTTCACCACTACAAGTAACCTTTTCATGTCTGTCCTTGACATTATTTTGATTTTTGTATTCAAGAAGCAGTAAGTTATATCATAACACACATAAGAAAGAGGATTTGTTCTACTCTAAAGAAACTTGTTAGATAAAATACAAAGTACTCAGGTAAATTTGAATTTCAGATAAAAAACAATAAATGGTTTTTACTATAACAGATATTGCACAGGTCATACTTATACTAAAATATATTCATTATCTGAAATTTGAATTTAACTATGTGTCCTATGTTATTATTATTAAATTTGGCCACCCGAACTATAAGTAATATGAGTCTTAATCAAGTCACCTGAGGCTTCATTTAGTAGTTTTAGTATGGGGTGATTATACAGATAGAATTGGAATATGTGCAAAAATCCACAAGTGAATATACGTAAGTAGCATTTTTCATGTCAAAAAGATACTTGCTTCCGCTCCAGTGACTAAGTCTTGCAGAATTCACCAAGATCACATGTAGAGGCAAAATGCTGCCTGACAGATGGAGCATTAGCCTGCTTTCCATTATTAAACTGGGAAGTAAGTATGCTGTGGTAGTTGCAAATGTCTGCAATAAAATAAAATTATGCTCCGACATCTCAGCAGATTTCAGATGATAAAATTCATGTCATGCTGCATGGCAGCGCGGCTTTCCTGTTAACATATTAATTTTGAAAATTATTGTGTGCTTAATATCAACATCTGACTTTAATAAATAAAATCCAAACAGCATCCCTTGAGTTTCAGGCTACACTGTATTAATCTAGCACATTCGTGTGGCACCTTCCCTGGTGTGACCTTGGGGCAGGTACTGTGGGCCATACAAGGCTGGGGTTGGCAATTGAGAAGTTTATAATTTAGATGGAACTCATAATAAAAAAATGTACAAAGTCTTTGTCAAGTAAGGTGTCAGTAAAATTCCTGATTAGATCACTTTGTCTTTTCTATATCCTGTTTCATTTTTTTGTACCTTCAATTTTGTTTATATGAGCTCTCATGTCTGTCTTCCATAGCTGTAATGTTCATTCTAACACCTAAAACGTTTCTTATCTTCTATATAATGGCACTTGCTTCTCACTCCGATTCTGCATGTCTTTTACTGTCTTTCTAGCCATGACCGTTATCTCTTGGGCAGCTTCCAATGTGTCTTTCACTGGTGTGATGATTATGATATTCCCTTCCACATATTCAACCATGAGGTTTGGCATGAAAGTGACATATTTATTCAGTTTATCAACTCTTATGCTCAATAGATATTTGTAACCCATTAAAAACAACAGTACTGTATTTGTGCTTATACTATATAAACAATCTTATGATTATTACCAGGAAGATCACTGACTAGTGTGTCTTTGAGGGCATTTGTAAATGCGAATTAACATCGTTTGTTCTAAAATGTAGGAATCTGTAATTTTACTTATTAATATTGGTGTTGTTTCCTTAATGGAATTTTTAACAGATTTTTTAAATCTACCTTTTACTTGGCAATTATACAATTAATTGCCATCAAACCCTAGATTTGGGAGGTATCTTAATAGAAATTTGAGTCCACAAATGACAAAGCTAGGGGAATCTACTCATTATTAGTTCCATTAGGGATAAATCCTTAGTATGACTGTGTTAACCAGGGTTCTCCCTAGAAGCAGGATCAATATGTATCATATATATGACATATATTATATAATATATTTTGTATAATACATATACAAAATCTCTACCTAGATTTCAAAGAATGTCTCTGAGAGCCTCAGGGGCCTGGGCAGAGAACTGCCGTAGGCATGGAGCTGCCAAAGAGGGTCCCCACCAGGACACGGCCCAGAGGAGTCATGGGAGCGGGGGCAATGTTTAGTGAAGCCATGGGAGTGGGGCTGCCCCTGATCCCTGAGAACTGAAGAGGCACCAGTGTGCAATTTCAACCTGGGAGAGCGGCAAGCATATGACGAGAATGCATGAGATCTGCTGTATGGGCTGCACCCAGCAAAGCCATAGAGATGGGGCCACTCAGAGCCTTGGGGACCAAACTCCTGCCCTAGTGTATCTAAAAAGCACGACATGGGGTTAAAGATTATTCTCAAGCCTCCAGATTTAATAATGTTTGCTGTGTTGGGTTTTAGGCTTATTTGGGACCTGTTTCCCCTTTCTTCTTTCCTATTTCTTCTTTTTGAAATAAGAATGTCTATTCTATGCCTGTCCACCATTACATTTTGAAAGCAATAGCTTGTTGAATTCACAGGTAGAGCATATGTCTCAGGACAAATCATACCTTGAATCTCACTCATACCTGATTTGGATGATATTTAGATGACACTCTGAACTTTTGACATTTGAGTTGCTGCTGCAACAAGTTAAGACTTCGGGGGCCATTGGGATGGAATCAATGTGTTTTGCATGTGAAAAGGACATGAATTTTGGGATGCCAGAGGCAGAATGCTGTGGTTTAAATGTATGTGTCTACCTCAAATTCATAGGTTGGAACCAAAAACCCAAAGCCATAGTATTAAGGGATGGAGTCTTTTAAAAGAAGTTGAAGAGGGTACCCAAGTGCCTTTTGTCCTTTGCTTCCGCTCTTTCACCATGTGAGGACACAGAGCTTGCCCCTTCTGCCATGTGCAGACCCAGCAAGAAGATACCATCTCAGAAGCAGAGAAAAAGCCCTTACCAGAATCTGCAGGTACCTTAATCTTGAACTCTCCAGCCTCTAGAACTCTGAGACATAAATTTCCATTATTTATTTTATTTTATTTTATTTTTTGAGACAGAGTCTCACTCTGTCGCTCAGGATGGGGTGCAGAGGTGCAATCTCAGCTCACTGCAACCTCTGCTGCCCAGGTTCAAGCAATTCTCCTGCCTCAGCCTCCTGAGTAGCTGGGATTACAGGCGCCTGCCACCACACCTGGCTAATTTTGTATTTTTAGTAGAGATGGAGTTTCACCATCTAGGCCAGGCTGGTCTTGAACTCCTCACCTCGTGAGCCACCCGCTTCAGCCTCCAAAAGTGCTGGGATTACAGGCATGAGCCACCACGCCCAGCCAATTTCCATTATTTATATATTAACTAGTCTCTGGTATTTTGTTATAGCAACAGGAATAGACTAAGACACAATAAATATGTATATAAAAAAAGTGTGTGTTTATGGATGTGGATTTGTAGTGCATGATTACATAAATTTCTCCAATAATTTGAATCATGTAATATTCTTGCACTGATAAAATCCTCTTCCCCAGAATATCCAGAAAAATTAAAATACGGATCCATAATTCTTAAAATAAAGATGTACAAATGCATTATATTACACAAAATAATACATGAATAATGTATTTGAATATTAGCCTGGGATTCCCTGAGCAACATTAGCCATCAAAATCTATTCATTTCACCCATAGATTCTCATGGCAAATTCTTTTCTCATGCAGCTTAGGAAAACTGGAACGTACTTCCTTAATTCACATCTTACATCTCACAAATTTTTCCAGATTTCCACTGAATGCATTTACTTCAGTCTTTTCCAACACTATAAGTTTGTATCTTCACCTAGACAGATCATTCTCACTGAACCGTGCGCAGGCTTTTGTGTTTAGCCAGAAGAAATCTCATGGACTGTCAATATCTCCCTTCCTTCCCTACTCCCACGTTCTCCTCCTTTTCTTTCCCTCACTGGCCCTTTTTTATTCTCTTTGTTCTTGGTCATCTTTTCACTTTCTTTCTTGTTTCCTTTGGATAATCTGCTGGAGAAAACAAATATGTCTCCCAGAATTGCAGACATTCTAGACTTTATTCCCTGGACCAAAGACTTTTTTTCAGTTTTTTTTTCTGGTTCGTTCTTTCTTTTTCTCACATTCATATACCCACACCCACAAGTACATATCACACAAACACTTACTGTTCATTTTCAATTAGTTGTATTTATTAAGAAAGCCAGGGGAGGCCGGGTGCAGTGGCTCATGCCTGTGATCCCAGCACTTTGGGAGGCCGAGGCAGGCAGATCACGAGGTCAGGAGTTTGAGACCAGCCTGGCCACCACCATCTCATGACCAGATGGCCACCCCATCTCTACCAAAACTGTTAAAAAAAATAGCTGGGTGTGGTGGTGTGTGCCTGTACTCCCATCTACTTGGGAGGCTGAGGCAGGAGAATCACTTGAACCTGGGAGGCAGAGGTTGCAGTGAGCCGAGATGGTGCCACTGCACTCCAGCCTGGATGACACAGTGAGACTCCATCTCAAAAAGGAAGGAAGGAAGGAAGGAAGAAAGCAAGCAAGCAAGCAAGCAAGCCAGGGGAAGACAAAGGAAGACAGAATTTGTGGGTCCTGAAATAAAAATTTGAGGGTCCTGTATACAAATATTTTAAAAAATATAAAATTAAACATAGAAGAAGCAAATATTTATTTATATAAAAGAATTCAAATGAAATTGCAAATTTTGGAAAGCTGCCTAATTCCACAAACATAAAATTCAGAAAAATAACATAATTTGATCAAATGCCTAACTTATCTCTATCTACTTTTTTCTACATTTCTGGAGTGCAAGAATTTTATTGGCCACTTCACGTGACAATGATGCTGTGGTACTATTTTTAGTAGAGAGAATACGCTGGGTGTGGTGGCTCACACCTGTAATCACAGCACTTTGGGAGGCCAAGGCGTGTGGATCACCTGAGGTTGGGAGTTTGAGACCACTCTGGACAACACGGAAAAACCCCATCTCTGCTAAAAATACAAAAATTAGCGGGGCCATGGAGGCAAGTGCCTGTAATCCCAGTAACTTGGGAGGCTGAGGCAGGAGAATCGCTTGAACCCAGGAGGAGGAGGTTGCAGTGAACCGAGATCGTGCCACTTCACTCCAGCCTGGGTGACAGAGCAAGACTCCATCTCAAAAGAACAAAAACAAAAACAAGAATAAAGTAGAGAGAATAAAATCAGTCTTTAACATGGTTTATCAATTATTTTTTCACTAGTGATAACTGAGAAAATTTTCACCCTAACAACTCAATATTAGTGGTGTCAAGTTAATTTTTGGGATTGCTGTCAAATTTGGGAAAACATGTATCAAGTTTCTTTTATATATGAAGAGTAAGAGGTTTCAAGGCATTTCAAGTTTTTGTACAGAGAACACTCTCAAATAGTCTTTGAATTATCTACATTTCAAGTTTATCATTAATACCCTCATTATAGAGATATATTATACATTTTATGTTATTTTCTTCAGTCGGTATTGAAAATTAAAATTTCCACTGTGATCATATGACTCATTTCTCTCCATTAATTGGACTTGTGGAATAAGTCAAAAGCTTCTTCATTACTTTGGTTCACAATTTATCTCTTCTTTTTAATGAATTATTGTTTTTGGCAAAACCTGAAATTTTTTTTTTGTTATAATTAGCTTCTTGCTATCAAACCATTTATTTTAATTTCATCACTCATCCTTGTTACCTTAATTTCACATTACATTTTTATCAAAATATTGTTTTTGTTCTTTAATAAATAAATGTAAGGATGGCAAAAGAAGGTACTTTAACAGAAGTCTTTAATTTCTTTTTTTATTTGATTTTTATTTTTATTTTTTTCTGAGATGGAGTCTCACTCTGTAGCCCAGGCTGGAGTACAATGCCATCCGTGATCTCGGCTCACTGCAACCTCTACCTCCTGGGTTCTGGTTCAAACAATTCTCCTCCCTCAGCCTCCCGAGGAGCTGGGATTACAAGCACGCACCACCATGCCCAGCTAATTTTTGTATTTTTACTAGAGACAGGGTTTCACCATGTTGGCCAGGCTGGTCTTGAACTCCTGACCTCATGATCCACCCGCCCCAGCCTCCCAAAGTGCTGGGATTACAGGTGTGAGCCCCCTCACCTGGCCTTTAATTTCTTTGGTTCGGGTGTGGTGATGGCTCACGCCAGTAATCCCAGCACTATGGGAGGCCGAGACGGGCGGATCATGAGGTCAGGATATCGAGACCATCCTGGCTAACACGGTGAAACCCCGTCTCTACCAAAAATACAAAAAAAAAATTAGCTGGGCGTGGTGGCGGGCGCCTGTAGTCCCAGCTACTCAGGAGGCTGAGGCAGGAGAATGGCATGAACCTGGGAAGCTGAGCTTGCAGTGAGCTGAGATCACGCCACTGTATTCCAGCCTGGGTGACTGAGCGAGACTCCGTCTCAAAAAACAAAACAAAACAAAACAAAACAAAAACCCACACAAATTGAAATACCTAAATGTCTTTCTAAATTGTAGTTTATATGGTGTATTTTCTGCTTTACTTAGCTGGATTTAAAAAATGCTTGTGAGCATTTCAAGGCCACTTAATATGAGGTAAGTGTAGCAGGGAAAGTGTGAGTGGAAAGAAACTGCAGTATTAGTCAATTGCAGAAAGTTATCTTACATTTGCAAACTTTACAAATATATGTGAGCATGGAATGTAGTGCTAAGATCTTTCCCAGGGTGTTAGAAGGAGCCTATAAAAGCTTATGGTCCTGAGTCTAAGCTTCATTAATTTCATGAAAAAAATTTGCTTCTAGTGAGACATGGTATAAGATAACAATTTATACATGGATAATTATGTCAAAGAAAAAATTAATTCAGATATATTATTTCTTTATGTCTTAAAGTGCTCCTGAGGAAAAAGAGGACACAAGTATGATTCCCATTTTAAAGTCTTAAAGGGTCTCTGGCACACAGAGTGTGTTGGTAGAGATGTACACTAGCAGTAAAGAAAGTTGCTGACTGCTAGCACATCTTATGTACAAAAATTAACTCAAAATACATGAACAAGTTAAAGACATAGGAGCTAAATCCATAAAAATCTTAGAAGAAGTCATACGAGTAAATCTTCATGACTTTCTATTTGGAAATGAATTATTTGATATAATGCCAAAAACATGAAAAACAAAAGAAAAAGTAGATGAATTTGATTTTTACCAAACTTTAAAACTTTTTTGCATAACAGGACATTCTCAAGAAAGTAGAGGCATCCAACAGAATGGGGGAGATATATTGCAAATCATATCTTATAAGGGCTTAATACCTGGAATATATGAAGACTGCTAAAACTAAACAACAAAAAGATAAGCCAACTACAAAATAGACAAAGGACTTAATAGAAATTTCTCCAAAGAAGATACACAAATGGCCAATAAGCACATGAGAAGCACTCATTAGTCATTAGGAAAATGGAAATCAAAACCACAATGAGATACCATTTCACACACACTCTGATGACTGTAATTAAAAAAAAATGAAATGAAATGTAACAACTGTTGACAAGGATGTGGAGAAATTAGGAACTTCATAAACTGCTGGTGAAAAAGCTAAACAGAATTACCAGAAGACCCAGCAATTCCACTCCTAAGTATCTAGCCACAAGAATTGAAAACAGGACTTAAAGAGATAATTGTATACTAATGTTCATTGCAACATTAGACACAATAGTTAAAAGATGGAAAGAACCCTAATTCTATCAACAATTGAATGGATAAACAAAATGTAGTATATCTATAAAATGGAATATTATTCAGCCACATAAAGGAATGAAGTCCTGATATATGCTACAACATGGACAGATCTTTAAAACAAGTGAAAATGAAAGAAGCCAGACAAAAGGATAAATATCATATCCCACTTGTAAGACATATCTATAACAGGCAAATTCTGAGACTGTTAGTAGAATCAAAGTTTGCAGGGACTGTAACGAGGGGAGGATGGGGAGTAATTAATTAAGGATGACAGGATTTCTGTCTGGGGTAATGAAAAAGTTTTGAAAATAGATAGTAGTGATGGTTGCATAACATAGTGAATGTACTTAATGCCACTAAATTGTATGCTTAAAAATAGTTCAAATGGTACGTCATGTTATGTATATTTTACCACATTGAAAACATTTTAAAGAGAAAATTGTGTATTAGAAATACATTAGCATGCAAAAAGCTCATATAAAAATGTACTAAAGTATCTCACTTTGTCTTTACCTTAAATTAGAACCAAATAAGAGTTTTCAGAAGACTAGACATGGTACATGGATCTTGCAAAGGTTCTCTCTGGTGGTTTCAATCATTTTGAAATCTATGGTTGGTAGTTGACCATGGCCTGGGACTTCCTTTATTTCACATTCAGCTATTTTCATAGAACACGATATTCTTTTTGCTGCAATAGTCATAATGATTTCAGAGATGCAAATTAGATGCAAAATTTTAAATATCCTTAATTTTTTGAACCAAATTATTGCCATTTGTAGAAAATTATTTGAGTTTTTGTCTCAGAATCCACATCTGGTAATGTAATTGATGACTCACTCTAGTTTCTTTGTAAAAATTGCAAACAAATCAGGAAATATCCTTCCTTATTTTCATTTCAGATTGGTATGCGTTGTCAGAGTTGAACTTTGTATATTTGTATATGTTTATATACTTGTGACATTTACAAAATAAGGCAGCCAAAATTAATTCATATGGGCATGTCCAAACAACCACTCATTGCTTTGACTATTAAATACTTATATATGGTAATAATTACCAAATTTGTTATTTTATATATCTTGAAATTGAATATTTTATGTTTTTTATGTATTTTAAATATTTTTTCTATTTGTTATTTGCTAAGACACTATACATGTATATCCTCAATAGAAAGTCTTTTTCTCAGTTCTCTAGGCTGTGTTAGGTAAAACCGTGAAAACCTACACATATTTAAACTTTTCTATTGATGGAGTTTTGGGGTTTGTTTATTCCCTTTCCATTAAAATTATGTGGTAATTGAAGTCAAGGGTGCTATGTCTGTTATTTATCTTTAAATATCTAGTGAAATCCTAGCATTAAATAGAAAACACAGGGGAGAGTTCAATATGGCTGACTAGAAGCAGATAGTGTGGGCCACCCTCATGGAGAGGAAACAAAGTTGCCAATAAGTAGTGACTCTTAAAGTGGATCGTCTGGAGACCATGTTGAGATTCACCAAGGAATCAGGGGATTCACAGAGAATAGAAAGAAGCGAAGCTGGCAGCCACCCTTCTGGGAACAGCATTAAGAATCTTTCTCAAATGTGGAAAGGGCGAGTGAGAGTCCCCAGGGGATCCACACGTCCCCACGTGGGTCTTCAAAATCCTGGACATGGGAGATCCCTCCGACAACCCTGGGCCTCTAGACTGACACAGAGAGCCTCCTGGAGTTTTTGCAGAGGCACTGCTCATTCCCATGTGGAGCCTCACAGGTCCTGGATCTCTGAGCAGCCCAGCGCCAGCTGCCATATTCTCACTAGAGGCCGTAGTCATGGTGCCTTATTCCTCGTTGCTAGGCAAGGCTCAGTTCAAGCTTCCAGCACAGGGACCAGCTCTGCCTAATCTCTGAGGGTGGGCACAGCTCTGTGCTCCCTCGGGAACTACCTGGGTGGAAGACCATGCGATGGCCCCATTTCTGCTGCTCCAAGCCAGTTTGGGCTTCCAGCCTAGCAATTCACTGCATTAGTCCATATCCGCAATATTATAAAGTAATACCTGAGCCTGAGTCATTTATAAAGAAAAGAGCTTTAGATTCACAGCTTAATTCTACAAGACATACAAAAAAGAACTGGTACCAATTCTATTGAATCTATTCCAAAACACTGAGGAGGAGGGACTTCTTTCTAACTCATTCTACAGAGCCAGCATCACTCCGATACCAAAATCTGCCAGAGACAACAAACATAGAAAACAACAGGCCAATATCCTTGATGAACGTAGATGCAAAAATTCTCAACAAAATACTAGCAAAACAAATCCAGCAGCATATCAAAAAGGTAATTCACCACGGTCAAGTAGGCTTTATTCCTGGGATGCATGGTTGGGTCAACATACGTAAATCAATAAATGTGGGCCAGGCACAGTTGCTGACACCTGTAATCCCAGCACTTTTTTTAGGCAGGTGGATCACTTAAGGTCAGAAGTTTGAGACCAGCCTGGCCAACACGGTGAAACCCTGTCTCTACTAAAAATACAAAAATTAGCTGGGCGTGGTGGCAGATGCCTGTAATCCCAGCTACTCGGGAGGCTGAGGCAGGAGAATTGCTTGAACCTGGGAGGCAGAGGTTGCAGTGAGCTGAGATCATGCCACTGCATTCCAGCCTGGGCAACAAAAACGAAAATCCGTCTCAAAAAAAAAAAATGTGATTCACCACGTAAACAATTCAAAACAAATCATATGATCATCTCAATAGATGCAGAAAATGCTTTTCATAAAATGCAACATCCTTTTATGATAAAAGAAAAAACCCTCAACAAACTAGGCATAGAAAGAACATACCTCAAAATAATAAGAGCCATCTATGACAAACTCATAGCCAACATTATACTGAATGGGCAAAAGCTGGAAGCATTCCCCTTACTAACTGGAACAAGACAATTACGCTCAGTCTTACCACTTCTGTTCAACATAGCACTGGAATTCCTAGCCAGAGTCACATTGTCTCTCTTTGCTATTTACATAATAATACACTTTAACATATATTTCTATTACCTATTATATGCTAGGACCATTATAAGTGTTATTTATATTACTCCCATAATGTCCAGCTGTTGGAAGGCTTGCTGAAGGAACAGGCTTTGTTGAGTTTGTCTGGGTTCTGCTCAGCTAGAGTGATCTTCAGGTGGCAGGTGATGTGTTCCATATTATCACAATTCTCTTTTTGCCAACTTGCAGAGAAAGCTTATATGCGTGTAGGGAGTTGTGTTGGGGGCCTTAAGATCACCCCCAGGTTTGGTGATTCACTAGAAAAAGTCACAGGATGCTGCATATAGTCATACTCATGGCTAAGATTTATTACGTGAAAAGACACAAAGCAAAATCAGCAAAGAGAAAAGGCGTATGGGGAAATTCTGGAGGAATTAGGTGCATGCTTCTTTTTTTTCTTTTTTTTGAGACAGAGTCTTGCTCCGTCACCAGGCTGGAGTGCAGTGGTGCGATCTTGGCTCGCTGCAACCTCCGCTTCCCAGGTTCAAGCGATTCTCCTGCCTCAGCCCCCTGAGTAGCTGGGATTACAGGCGCGTGCCACTACGCCCAGCTAATTTTTCTATTTTTAGTAGAGACGGGGTTTCACCATGTTGGTCAGGCTGGTCTCGATCTTGTGACCTCATGATTCACCCGCCTCGGCCTCCCAAAGTGCTGGGATTACAGGCATGAGCCACCGAGGCCGGCCAGGTGCACGCTTATAAGAGTCCTCTCCCAGTGCAATCATAAGGATCATGCTTACATCTTCAAACCCTGAATTGTGACAACACATGTGAAGGGTTTTCTCTTGGGGAAACTGGTTGTGTAGGCACCCTTGGAAGCATTCCAAGACTTCCAGAAGGAGACATCTAGACTCCCAGAAAGAAGGCAGTGTGCAACACAAACCACATTGTTCGCACTAACAGTTTATATATGTATATATGGTAGGTGTCATTCTCATAGGTTAGAACTTGGGAACTTTTCTGAAATCAAAGTACTCAGACATTAGCCAAGGGCTAATCTTGCCAGCAAAGGAAGACTTTCTAAATAGGTTTCTCAGAAAGGAAGACTTTCTCAACAGATTTCTCAGGCCTGTTGTGTTAACTCCTCTCACAGGAGTGCTGCATATAACACTATGTCAAGAACCCACAAAGTGAATCAAGAATCAAAATCTCAAAATTGGAGGTAAAAGACACTTTACAGGTTGGCTTTTCAGTTATATCCTGATAATATTCTCTAATTTTGTATTTTCTGTAGAATGTGGGTTGCTATGGTAATTCTAGATAAGGTAGGCAATTGCAAACTTTTTGCAAAAGGGCGCTTTTTCTTGATTACATAAACCTTTGTTTGAAGTGGATTTCGGGTATTATATCAGCACTTTCTCTGTTCTATTTTTCTCATAGTACTTATCACATTTGATGTATTATATTTTTTACTCGCTTGTTCATCTGTGTTTTTCAGTGCTGTAATTCACAAGAAACTAGACAAGTGCCTGGCCCATAGTGACAATATGTATATATAAATGCTGAATGAATGACACCACACAGTACCATGAAGGATTACAGTCCCATGTGATGATTAATTTCTGCCTACTTTATGTTATCTTAATGGTATTTAATGAATTTTTAGTTTCTTTGTCAAATTGATATTGAACTAATTTTTGAACACATGCTTTTTATGTATTTATTTTTCTATTTACTAGCTCCCCTACCTCCTAAGGCATATCAAGAGCAATGATGACAACTAATTTATCATACCTAAGCTTCTTGAAGGCAGGAATCCTTCTATGAATCTCTAACCCCTATATCTATGTCATCTATATATTAAATGTATGGATAAGGTTTTCTTGTTTTTTTTTTTTTGGTTTTTTTTTTTTTTTTTTGAGACAGAGTCTCGCTCTCTTGCCCAGCCCAGGCTGGAGTGCAATGGCTCAATCTTGGCTCACTGCAACTTCCACCTCCTGGGTTCAAGCGATTCTCCTGCCTCAGCCTCCCGAGTAGCTGGGATTACAGGTGCTCGCCACCATGCCCGACTAATTTTTGTATTTTTAGTAGAGACAGAATTTCACCATGTTGGTCAGGCTGTTCTTGAACTCCTGACCTCGTGATCTGCCTGCCTCAGCCTCCCAAAGTGCTGGGATTATAGGTGTGAGCCACCGCGCCCAGACGGATAAAGTTTTTAAAAAAATTTCTCTGTGGCCTTTTGGATTACAGTTTTGAAAACCAAGTTCATCAATGTTGGCTGGTATCTTCTCATTTATTATTATATCCTCAGCTTCAAATAAATTGTCAGGGACATAGAGGACCCTCAGTGACATTTTCTAAAAAGATGAATTTGTGAATATTATCAGAAACTTTTGACCTCTCCTTTAGGCCAGTGTGATATATCTTTTCTAGCTCTATCCTCAAAGGAGAAAGGCTGTAAATATGATCTATTTAAACTCAAGTTCTGATTGACATAAGTTTCAGTGAATGAGATCACTGTGCCTGGAAAGTCACAGAACCACACTCTAATACTACTAATACTATTACTACTGCCACCAGTATCACTACTATTAATACCACTGCTACTAGCAAATACTTGCATAGTGCTCACTACATGTTAATCACTGTTCTGGACCTTTTATAAATGTTAACTCCTTTAGTTGTTACAAAGTTAATGTAGGTATAATTTTTAGGTAGGTATAAGGTAGGTATGCTTTTTATCCCTATTTTGTAGTTGGGGAAACCAAGGAAAAAGTGCCAGTAACTTACTTGCTGAAGGTCACACAATATGTTGCCTAATTGCCTAATCTGCCTTTAGAATCCACGTGGCTAACCACGTGGGTATCCTGTCTGACTTCAATCCATGTGTCAGGATTATTAACCCCTCCCATGTTGTCCTTGAGTCTAGTCAGGCCTGGATGTATCCATAGCAAGGAGGCAGCAAGCTCCCCTTAGACCTATGATGTATTCTCAATGCACATAAGGTTGTCTACTATGTCCTCAGGCGTGTCACAGCAGTAAACACAGCGGTCACTTGGTGTTTATAGTGCTACTGTTGTTCCTGCATAGCTTTTTAGAATGCTGAGGGGAGAAGAGGGAACTGGAAGGAGAGGGAAACATTTCTAGGTCTACTGGCCATATCACCACATGGAAAGGCATGCTTGCATGCACACACACAGAACTTGATTCCTAACAAATGCTTCTTCATGTGTGTGTTTGAGACTGTTTCCTACACAACCAGGGTCCCCAAAAGGCTTAATATATTTACAGTCTATTTTCATGCAATGCCATGACAGCTAGATTAAATTCTAAAATATTTAGACTAAAAAATGGAAAAATCATAACACATAACCCATTTTTGTGTTCCACTTTTACATTTCAGAATAACAAATGGAAATAAATATATGAAAGAAAAAATGGTTTTTTATCCTTTGTTTCTTATTTTAAAATGTTTCTACCTTTGATAGAGATTTCAGGTTTCTTTCATATTTCTACATTCCCTAAAAATATTTTCATCTGTGACATCTTAATTTGACTCTTACAATAGAAATAGCCATTACCTTTGCAGCTTACCAATTTTCAGTAGTTATGCCTTGAGTGACAGAATAATTAACATGATTTATAAAATGAAAAATTCTTATAAAAATATGGTACGTTTCGGCAACTGTAAAATACTTGTGACTGTTACTAAACAAGATAATGCCTATACTTCTCTCTCCCTTTAAAAATAATATTTTAGAATGAATTGGAAGAGATAAATTTTCTATATGGTGAAAACTCCTCACAACATTAGAGAAAATTACCATCCCATCAATGCATGATCATCTTGTCATATTCATAGTCTTGATAGCACTATTTATAGCTGGCAGAGAACAAAACTGCCTAATGTTTTCTCCTTAGAGTAAAAAATTGTCATTTCAAAATGTAAGAGAGTTGAGAATCTTTGTTTACCTGTGACGCTTATTGATTAATTCTCTCTTATGTCAGCAGAACTCTGGGCCACCCAGGAGACCTGTCAGTTACTCGGTCCTCTGAGGGTACTCTATGTCCATGAAGGAAACTGAGAATAACAAGGTCTTCCAGCTTCCCAACCATCCATACAGAGAGAGAGCACCAATACTGTCCATAACAGAATCATTTAAATTAGAGTGGGTCAGTTTCAATGGGTACATTTCAATTTAACCTAAAAGCATTGTCAATGTGGAAAACCATTTTTATTGGTGCTGATCGTTGTATGCTGTTTTCTTTTTCTTTTTCTTTTTTTTTTTTTTGAGACGGAGACTCGCTCTGTCACGCAGGCTGGAGTGCAATGGAAGGATCTCAGCTTACTGTAACCTCTGCCTCCTGGGTTCAAGCGATTCTCCTGCCTCAGCCTACTGAGTAGCTGGGATTGCAGGCACCCGCCACCATGCCTGGCTAATTTTTGTATTTTCAGTAGAGACGGGGTTTCACCATGTTGGCAGGCTCGTCTCAAATTCCTGACCTCAGGTGATCCACCCGCCTCGGCCTCCCAAAGTGCTGGGATTACAGGCGTGAGCCACTGCGCCTGGACATATGCTGTGTTGTTGATCTAGCTGAGTAGCACACAGGTGGAAGACCTGGTAACCCTCTTCACTATTGCCAAGTTCCCTCACTAATAGCTGCGGCCACAGGAGGAGGAAAGGTTCCTGACTCAAGAAAAAGGTGTAGCCTCCTGAATTATGCCCCCTCTTCTCTGTGAGAGCTGTAAATGGCTGCTCTGTGGATCTCGGTAATGGCAGTATTTATGCCATTACACATATGGGTAATAGTGGCTCAACAGTGCGGTTCCTGAGCTGGGAGATGAGGCTCAGGGACATTCGGCACTCTGTTCTCTGTTGGTGTGTGGCCGTGTGGCCTGGTGCTCACGGTTTGCTGATGGCATCAAATTATAGTTTCCAGTTTCCTTGATGAATATGGGTATGAATTGAATGTATTTTGATTATGATACTGGAAATTAGAATACTTTTGGAATGAGTCACCCATCCCTACACCTTCCTTGTTTTATTTAGAATTATGCTCCAATTTTACCACTTGACTGTTTAAATGATTTTTAAACAAAAGAGGATAAAGCTGAACACAGTATAGGAAAAAGGTATATGCTTTAGCAACAGACAATCTGGGTTTATTCATGTTAATTTATTCATTAAGCAAATATTTATGGTAATCCTAATGTGTGCCAACATTATTTTAGGCAAAAATAAAGTTTTGTTCTACTCATGATTTCAAAAAATCACTTCATCTTTATGAGCCATAATTCTAACATTAATATGGGATTATAATACATACCAGCTAGACATTATGAGATATGATACATCTATTGGTCCCAGCATATAATAGGTAACAAAAATGTAAGTTAAAGAGTATTATTATTTAAATAGTCCTAGCCATGTACTATTGTTATTATTATTTCTAGTGTATTATTAGTGACATAAAGGGAGAGAAAAGTAAAAATCTTGAATTATTTATATTAAAAATAGTATAAATAACTTGTACTTATTTGTCTGATTAAACAAAGCTGGCACAAGTTTAGAAAAACTCATTTAGGCATTATTTAGTATCACTTTAGAAGGAGGCTTTTTGTATTTCAACAATCAAAACTTCACATTGTACCCCATAAAGATATACAACTATGACTTGTTAGTTAGAAATAAAAATCAAAAAATATTTTTGACCCTTGTGTGAATAAACTTCTAACCCTATGGAAAGCAATGGAAGACAATTTTTCTGAGACCTTATTTTTAAGAGTTTGAACACGAAAGGTAAAGTGTTATAATTTGTTTCTTAGATGGAGGTTGGTTTTCATCCCATCGGGTAGGGGATGTTATATGAAGTATGTTAAAAAGTACTGGGTGTGTTCATAAACTTTTGCAAAAATCTTGTGTTGGCACTGATACTTAGTTATAACAGTTTGTCAGATATCAGGTTATTTCAAGAACTTTCGAAAGTCCTGATTGTGCTGATTTCTACATTTGGATTGGAACATACTGATATTCAGTCAAAGTTCTTCTTTGGGTATTGACAGAATCTGAGTAACTACAGGAAACTGACAGATTAGATTCCAGACTCAGAGAAATGGTAAAAATTCATAGATTGTTCAAATGCATCCAGTATTATTAAAATTATAGATCTTCTGCTAGTCACAATAGACACGATCTCAGGGCCACATTTTATTTATTCTTGTTTAACTCACTGCTTTGAAGTAGGGGAACCAGAGAAAAAAATGGATGTAGCAAATTATTTCCTCAAGATTGAAGTGAGAGCATGTCTCTTGCTAAGGGAAGTTTTGTGGTTACACAAGAAATTGAGTCTAAACTGAGCTGTTGTAGCAGGAAAATAAATCGTGTGAATTCAGTAGAAATACGGTGGCAAGTGGTGGGTGAGCCGCCAGAGCCAGGGGTAAGGGCGTTGTAGTGGAGCAAGAGAGGTGACTTAGATTGGTGCCAGTGCTGAAGCTTTCTCGTGTAGCAGTTTTCAAATGTTCCTAGAGGGCATGCTCATGGGCAAGCTGAACTCATTTAATGGGCAACTCTGAAGGATTATGTTGGAAATAAGGCTCGGAGTCACAAAGAAAATGAACACTTAAACAAAGGATTTCTCAGCAAGGCAAACTTACTTCTCTAGAAGGGTGTTACTTGCAAGCTTGGTCGCCACGAGAACACACGGAACAAAGGAGGGAAGGGGTTTTTTATTCCTAACTCAGCTTGTCTCTACCACTGCATCCTGCCTCCACTGGCTGGAGTTGGACTGCACAATCTAAGCTGAACTCAACTGGCTACCTTGAAAGGTGCGGGAATGTAGTTACACTGGCGGGAAGGGCAGTTTTGGTGGGAGAGGTAATTTACAGAGTGGGTAGTAGATGTGGGCTCTGTAGATAAGGATTGGCAGGAAAGTTGTTTACTGTGAAACCAAGACAGGGAGGCACAAAGGATAAGGAAGTTAGTTTGGCCTTGCAAGTAGGGAACAAAGAACAAGGACACTGAACAAGCTAAACCTTTGAAGAGGAAATTCTTTTGTATTTGACAGATTACAAGTTAAAACTTTTTCTGGCCGGGCGCAGTGGCTCATGCCTGTAATCCCAGCACTTTGGGAGTCCAAAGCGGGCGGATCACAAGGTCAGGAGATCGAGACCATCCTTGCTAACATGGTGAAACCCCATCTCTACTAAAAATACAAAAAATTAGCTGGGAGTGGTGGCAGGTGCCTGTAGTCCCAGCTGCTCGGGAGGCTGAGGCAGGAGAATGGCGTGAACCTGGGAGGCGGAGCTTGCAGTGAGCCGAGATCACGCCACTGCACTCCAGCCTGGGCGACAGAGTGAGACTCCGTCTCAAAAAACAAAAAAACAAGAAGAACCTTTTTCTATCTTAGGAAGTCCTTCAAAATCAAGTACCAGGTTGCCTTAAGACATCATTCAGAACTTGACAATTTATGCCTGCAGGTTTGGTATCCTTGGGGTTCTTACAGGTCTACCCTCTCTGCTTCTGGAGATCTCCACTTCCTCTTGGTTGCATTGGATTCTCATTGGAAGTCCTATTCCATTGTATTGTTTTTCCCAGCCTCATTTCAGTGGCAGTGTAAATTTGGGAGAACGAAATTATCATCTCACATCTGCCACCAACTGCTATTAGCTGTAGAATGTCATACGCGTCCGTGTGACGAGACCACCAAACAGGATTTGTGTGAGCAATAAAGCTTTTTAATCACCTGGGTGCAGGTAGGCTGAATCCAAAAAGAGAGTCAGCGAAGAGTGGTGGGATTAGCATTAGTTCTTATAGGTTTGGGTAGGTGGTGGCGTTAGGAGCAATTTTTTGTGGGCAGGGGGTGGGTCTTACAAAGCACATTCTCAAGGTGGGGGGAATATTACAAAGTACCTTTATAAGGGCAGGGGAGGATATTACAAAGTACCTTCTCAAGGGCAGAGCGGGGGTGTATCATACAAAGTACATTCACAAGAGCAGGGGAATATCACAAAGTACATTATTGCAAGGGTGGGGAGGGTGTATTGTCACAAAGTCAATTGATCAGTTAGGGTGGAGCAGGAATAAATCACAATGGTGGAATGTCATCAGTTAAGGCAGGAACTGGCTATTTTCACTTCTTTTGTGGATCTTCAGTTGCTTCAGGTCATCTGGATGTATACGTGCAGGTCACAGGGGATATGATGGCTTAGGTTGGGCTCAGAGGACTGACATAGAAAAGTCACTTGATCTGGGCATGAATGGCCTCAACATTGGGAAAGGTTGCACTGGATAATCTCTTGGATATTTTTAAACAGCAGAGGGGAAAAAAAAACATCTTAATGCTGCATTCTTATTGTATATCCGAAGTATTGATCCATAAAAAGTAATTTAGGTGCTGATTGCTTTTCCTTATTCCATTTGTAATTATGAAGAGGATTCTGAGAAGTTGGGTACTACTGTTGCAAGTTTCCACTTTGTGCCAATCAGCTATAAGGTACCAGATAATTATACAGTATTATTTAAAACCAGGGAATGGATTCAGATTTTGTGAAAACTGAAGTGGACAAAAATTTGATAATACAAAATGACAAACACTAAATTATGAATAAAGTTAAAAATTTATGTAAAATGAGAAAAGAAATAACAATATATCACCGGTACTGAATTGATGGCAATTATCAAAACATCAAAAAATCCAAAATAGGCTGGGCACGGTGGCTCACGCTTGTAATCCCAGCACTTTGGGAGGCCGAGGCAGGCAGATCACAAGGTCAGGAGATTGAGACCATCGTGGCTAACACAGTGAAACCCCGTCTCTACTAAAAACACAAAAAATTAGCCAGGTGTGGTGGTGGGTGCCTGTAGTCCCAGCTACTTGGGAGGCTGAGGCAAGAGAATGGGGTGAACCCAGGAGGCAGAGGTTGCAGTGAGCCAAGATCGTGCCACCACACTCCAGCCTGGGCGACAGAGTGAGACTCCATCTCAAAAAAAAAAATAATAATCCAAAAGAATACATAATTTAAGTGCTAAAGCACCATTTTCCTACATTTTTCTTCCATGCTTAAGCTGCACACATTTCACTGCTTCTTTATATAACAATTTTTTAATATTAGTTGAAATAAAGGAATTTATTTTAAAAGAGAGAATAGAGTGATTCTTTTTGGATGACAGATTTTCTTTTAAAAATTACTGATAATTTGGGTAATATTTAGCTTTACAGCTCATTATTGGCAATCATTGTAATTTTTAGAACTGTTTTAAAATTTGGTAACAAATGTTTTCTAGGCTGGGCGCAGTGGCTCATGCCTGTAATCCCAGCACTTTGGGAGGCTGAGGCAGGCGGATCACCTGAGGTCGGGAGTTTGAGACCAGCCTGACCAACATGGAGAAACCCCATCTCTACTAAAAATACAAAATTAGCAGGGCATGGTGGCGCATGCCTGTAGTCCCAGCTAATCGGGAGGCTGAGGCAGGAGAATCGCTTGAACCAGGGAGGCAGAGGTTGCAGTGAGCCGAAATCACACCATTGCACTCCAGCCTCAGCAACAAGAGCAAAACTCCATCTCAAAAAAAAAAAAAAAATGTTTTCTATTTGTTTTTATACAGCATAATCTTAAACTGTATGATTACAGGATTTCAAAATTCTTTCCTCCCAATCCTTGCCCCATTGTCACACACTTCACTTTTACACATGCTGTTAGCAAATAATCTCTTTTTGATCTTCTTGATTTAAACAGTCAATTATCTTTTAGAACAATTACAATTTTAAAAAGACATTATTATACTTTTATTCACTCCTTTGGTGACATTCTTCATTTCTTTTTGTAGATCCAAGTTTCTGACCTAGATCATCTTCCATCTATTTAAAGAACTTCTTTTAACTTTTCATAAGAGTAGGTCTCCCGGCATTGAATTATCTGTTTTTGTCTTTGAAAAAGCCTATTTCTGGCCGGGCATGGTGGATCATGCCTGGAATCCCAGCATTTTGGGAGGCTAAGCCCAGACAATTGCTTGAGACCAGGAGTTCAAGACTCCTGGGCAGCATAACAAGATGCTCATCTCTACAAAAAATAAAAAATTAGCCAGGCACAGTGGTGAGCACCTGTAGTACTAGCTAGTTGGGAGGCTGAGGATGGAGTATCAATTGAACCAAGAGTTTGAGGCTGCAATGAATTATGATTGTGTCACTGCACTCCAGCCTGGATGACAGAGCAAGACTCTAATTTTTAAAAAGTCTATTTCTGCTCCATATTTGAAGAATATTTTCAATGGGTATGTCATTCTAGGTTAACATTTTATTTTTCTTTCATCAGTTTACAGTATCTTGCCCTCTTACTTGTATGATATCTGATGAACAAGTCTGCTATAATTTTTATCCTTGATCTGTAGGTTATACATTTTCCCCCTCAGATTGCTTTAAATATTTTTTTCTTTGTATTTGATTTTCAGCAATTTAAATATGATATGCTAAGGTGAGACTTTGTTGAGGGCATTTATCCTGTGTGGTGTTTTCTGTACTACTTGAATCTTTGGTTTTGTGTCTATCACCAATTTTGAAGAATATTCAGTCATAATTTCTTCAAGTATTTATCCTTCCCTATTCTCTTTTTATTTCCTTCTGGGATTCCAATTACATGTATGTTAGACCCTTTGATGTTTATTTACAGCTTTTGGATGCTCTGGTTCTCTTTCCCTGCAATTTCTTTTCCTCACTTCATTTCAGTTTGGTAAGTTATATTAACTTGTCTTTAAGCGCTGCGATTTATTGGTTTTCTTGAATCATCTGATGAGCATGTGGAAGTCATTATTCATCTCTATTACTGTTTTTTTTTATTTCTAGCATTTCAATTTGATTTGTTTCTTATAGTTTTCATCTCTTTGATAAAATTATTTAGCTGAACTTGTATGTTGCTTACTTTTTCCATTAGTACGTTTAACATATTAATCATGGATTTTTTTTAAGTCTCTGATAGTTCCAACACATGTCATATCTGAGTCTGGAGTTTTGTCTCTTTAGATTGTGCTCTTTTTTTCTTGTCTTTATGTGTGCTTCATAGTTTTTTATTGTAAGAGACATGCTGTATAGGACAATAGATACTGAGGCAAATATTTTTTATGCTTAAAGGTGAAAAAGTTTTTTTTTTCTGCTAGGTTTTTAATATGGGACAAGTGGTCATTTGTAAAACAAGTAAACATAACTATTTTATGTTCTGTGAAATCTTAATTTTCTTTTAAGTTTATACTACTTTTGTATTGGAATATAAGAGACAGGATTCCTAAGAGTATTAAAAAGTATTCTTTTTAAGTATAAATATAAAAGTATAAAAAGTATTTTTTTAAAAAAGAATGTGTGTTTGACCATGGGCTGAGGCTGGAACAGGACAGAGTTATTGCTTAAAAGAGTACAGAGTTTCCTTTTGGAATGATGAAAAAGATCGCTTCTTGGCCTTTTGGCTAGGACCAAGTGTGGAATGATGAAAAACTTCTGGAAATGGATACTGGCAATGGTTGCACAACCTGTAAATGTACTTAATGTCACTAAATTGTACACTTAAAGTAGTTAAAAGGGCAAATGTTATGTTTATTTTACCACAATAAAAATATTTTTAAAATAAAAAGTGTGTTCAAGAAGCATCAATTTTGTGCCTCTTGTATTATGCACCTAGATTCTTTGTAGATATTATTTTTATCATGGTTTTAAAAAATACAAGCAGTACTTTATTAAGTATAGGAGAACAAAGTCATTACTCATAATACCAGGCCCTAGCAACTGATCACAACACTTTTAGTGAAGTAAAACTGAGGTTGTTGGTTATTTTGTAGATGTTCTATTAACTTTACAAACACTTAACTTCATATTCCATCTGTTTTAGATTTCTGCTTAGGAGTGTTCTGATTCTTACAATTGTCTTATTTCTTCTGTTGGTATTTTAAGCGTCTGTTTTTTTAAATTATTTGGCATGATTCTTTTTTTTAATTTCCATGATTTTGACCATCATGGTATTTAGTCTCTACTGTGCTATAAGAATTTTGGAAAATTTGAAGGTTTGGACAATTTTCTTTATTTTACATTTTTGGCTTCCACAACAATACTTTCTTCCTATAATGTTTGACTATTTGGATTGATTAGTAACTCTGGAAAAATATAAACATAATCTGAAAATAAACATATCCAAGAGTAATATAAATATTTTTCAAAATTGCTGTTCTTTTGTATTGAACTATGTAGTTATACAAATTGTTCTTATGCTATGTACATTGACCCTTTAGTTTGTGTTGATTGGTAGATAGAGGGGGATAGATAGGAGGATAGAGGAGGATAGGTATAGAGACATGTTTTTCAGACTGTTTTGCTGCATTGATTTAATGTTGCATGCCATTTCATCTGAACCCTCAGACTTTTTCAGGTCAAGATGTGTCAGATACTCTAAGATGGGGTTTAATATGTTGCTGTGTATAAAAATTGTAACTTCCTCCATAGATACACTTTCTTTTTTTTTTTTTTTTTTTTTGAGATGGAGTCTTGCTCTGACGCTTAGGCTGGAGTGCAGTGGTGCAATCTTGGCTCACTGTAACCTCTGCTTCCCAGATTGAAGCAATTCTCCTACCTCAGTCTCCTCTGAGTAGCTGGGATTACAGGCATGCACCACCACACCCAGCTAATTTTTGTATTATTAGTAGAGACAGGGTTTCACCATGTTGGTCAGGCTGGTCTCGAACTCCTGACCTTGTGATCCACCCGCCTTGGCCTCCCGAAGGGCTGGGATTACAGGCGTAAGCCACCGTGCCTGGCCCATAGATATACTTTCTAATTGTAATATTGTGAAGCGGTTTGTGTCCTGTAAGGACAGACATTTTGTTCGAGTCTATTTTTCATTATTCTAGTCTAAAAAATATATGGTACACTTATGGTCATATATGTTATATCCCCAACTTATTCTTGTTTTAATAATTTTTCACAGGCCACATGCATTTCAAATCTTGTTTCTCCTCCATCAGCACACACTATAGGTGACAAGTATTATGAAGCATTAGGAAGCAGGAGTAGTCTTATACTGGATCAAGTAGCAATAACATAAGATTGCACAAAAATGACTTTAAGCCACAAATATATATCCACTAAACCCAAATTAAATGTATCCTCAACTCAACTTCCCCTTCGCTGGACTCCAGACTATTCTAAGCCATTCCAACATCATTAGTCATAGGAGGAAATATGCTGAAGGCAAGATGATCAGAGTGGAGAGAGTGGTCTTCACTAATTATAGTTAAAACTTATTACTTTTGTAACTTTTGGAAAAATATAGTCCATGTGACTATATAGAGTTCTCTCACAATTTTTTCAAGGGACTGTGCAAGTGAGATCCTCTGAATCTTAAACTTCATTTGACCAGGGTAAGTTTGCTTTTCTTAAAAATACTCATTAGAGTAGTTTTCTAGAATATTCTAGAAGGATATCTATTCTATTTGAACAGATTTGTATCTGTGTATCCATTAGAGAATACTCATAGACACATTTCTTCCCTGCTTATTAGTTAAGTCTGATTGTGGCTAATATTAAATCCAGAAAATGGTTATTGGGTGATGATTATAGCTCTTCTTGGAATAACACCAGTAATTACTTCAGGATTCTCTTCAGAATTCTTCCCACACTGTCTTGGCAATTGCAATTTATCACATCTCACATTCTAACCAGATTTAGGATGGGCTTTTCATGTCCCTGTCCTGTTCTCTTCCATTGCTGCACCGGCCAGGGTCCGAGACAGCCCTTCCCTTCCTTTCCCCTGTAGATACTATGTCTGTTTGGCACATTGTAGGCAATTAGGGAGGGTGGAGTTATAGAAAAAGCTGCACGTGTTAGAATTCAGAACAGGTGGTAGATTATGAATCCAGATATTGAAAGTGAGGTAGTGAAGTCTCCTACTCTTACTGTATTGCAATCTATTTCTCCCTTCATATTCTTTCAGATTCTTTAATATTCACTTTATGTATTTAGGTGCTCCAATGTGCATACATGTTTACAAATGTTATATCCTCTTGATGGATTTTCCCTTTTATCATTATATAATGTCCTTCTTTCTCTCTTTTTACAGGTTTTAACTTGAAGTCTGTTTTTTTTTCTGATAGAAGTACAGCTAAACTTGCTCTTATTTGGATTTCCATTTGCATGATTTTTTTTTCCATTTCTTCACTCTCAGATTATGCTTGTACTTAAACACAACAGTGAAGTGATTCTTCAGAACACAGCATACAGTTGGGTCTCTTTCAAGCCCATTCAGTCACTCCATGTCTTTTTACTGGATAATTTAATCCATTTACATTGAAAGTAATTATTGATTGATAAGAATTTATTACTGCTATTTTAAAAAATTGTTTTCTGGTTGTTTTGTAGATGCTGTTTTTTTTTTTTTTTTCCTTCTCTCTCGCTGTTTTCCTTTGTGGTTTGATGGTTTTCTGTATTGGTAGGCTTTGAATTCTTTCTAATTTTTTTTGTGCATCTACTATAAGTTTTTGCTTTGTGGTGACCATGAGGCTTACATAAACCATCTTACAACAGGCTGCTTCAAGCTGATAACAACCTAACTTTGATTTCATAAAACAACTCTACAGCTTTACTCCTACCCCTATCATATTTTATGGCTTTGATATCATTTCATAATATGTATCTCTGATAATTTATTTTAGTTACAATTGTAATTAATAGTTTTGTCTTTTAACTTCTGTGCTAGGGATAAAATTCTTTACACACCAACATTACTGTCCTAGTGTGTTCTGAATTTGGCTTTTCATTACTTCGAGAATTTGTGCTTTTTTAAGTTTTATTTTATTAATTGGTAGCCTTTTGTTTCAGCTTACTGAGCTCCCTTTAGCAATTCCTGTAAAACGGGCCTAGTGATGATGACCTCCCTTAACTTTTGTTTGTCTAAGAATGTTTTTATTTCTCTCTCACTTCTTAAGGACTGTTTTGCTGGGTGAAGCATCTTTTTGTGGTTGTTGGCAGTTTTTTTTTTTCCTTCAGCACTTTGATTATACCATTCTATTCTCTTTTGGCTTGCAGGGCTTCTGCTGAGACATCTGCCAATAGTCACATTGAGACACCTTTATAAATGCTATGTTTCTTATCATTTACTGCTCTGAGAATTTTTTCTTTGTCTTTGATTTTTAATAGTTTAATTATTAGATGTCTTGCTGAACTCCTCTTGGTGTTTAATTTTATTGAGATTTCTGTACTTCCAGTACCTAGATGTTGGCATTTTTGCCCAGATTACAAGTTTCCAGCTATTATATGTTAAAATATGCTTTCTGTTGTTTTCTCTTTCTTTTTTTTCCTGAAATTCATATTATGTGAAAGTTAGGTCTCTTGATAGTGTCCCATAATTCCTGTAGGCTTTCTTCATTCTTTGTCATTTTTTTTCTTTCTGTTTCTCTAACTTAATAATCTCAAATAGTCTGCCTTTGAGCTCATTGATTCTTTAGCTTGATTAAGCCTGCCCTCAAAGCTTTCTATTGCATTTCTTGGCTCATCACTGTACTCGTTACCTCTGAGATTTCTATATTTTTAAAAATTTTTTACCTGTTCCTTAGATAAATTTCTCAGTTGATTTCTGTATTCTTTTTCAAATTTTACGTAATTTTTTAATTGATATATTCTTGTAGTTCACCGACCTTGTTAAGGATTATTCTGAATTCTTTGTCTGTCATTTCATACATCTCTTTCTTTAGGGTACATTGTTGTAGCTTCATTAGTTTCTTTTGGATGTGTTATAATTTCCTGAGTCTTTGTAAGCCTTGTATTCTCGTATGCTTGTGCATTTAAGGAGACAGCCACCTCTTTTGGCTTTTACAGGTGTTCTTCAGCAGGGAGAGACCTATACTATTTAATCTAGCCTGTAATTCTCTATGGGCTAGCTGGTAATGACCCTGAGCAGGCATAGCTTGCCCTGTGGTTCTCTAGATAGATGGACTGCTGCCTTTTCTCTGAGTTCAGGTGGGGAAGCAGCTGGGCTCTGCTTTCTGGCAAGACCACTGACTAAGCTCTGTTATCAGGCTGCATTGCTGTATGGACACTGCAGTCAGTTCTGATCTGGCTGGACCACAGGGTGTATTTCCTTGCCAGATGTTATTTTAGTTCAGCAGTTGAGCAGGGTTGCAGGAGAGGCTCCAAATTCAGGTGGAGTTGCTGACCTGGAGGGATGTGACCAACTACTGTGCTCAGTAGAAATTCACGGTTGAAGTTTGTCTCTGCTTCAGTAGGGCCTCAGGGTGGGCTTTGAGGCTTGTCTGAGCACTGTTCAAACTACTGGATGTGGCAGAATTAGCCCCTACATTTTTCTGAAATGCACGGTGGTGGTAGTCTGTCTCCTTGGGCTGAGTATGAAGCTGGTCCTGGAGGCTGACTGTCTAGGGATTCTAGCCAGGTTGAACTTCCCACACTTCTGGGAGCCCCCAGCTTGGTTTTATAGATGGATTATGCTCTTTCCTGTTACCTTTCCTCAGGTGCCGTTGCTGGCAGGGACACAGAGGTACCATCAAGATCTGTGAGCTGGTCACTATGGGCTCTGTCTCCTTGCTTTGTTTTTACCTGATCCCGAGTGGTCTAGCTGTGCCATTTCCTCTCATTCTCTGTAAGCTGAGACCAGAATGGGCTTCCTGGAAAAAGCATTTCATAATGTTCGGGAAGCTGGGTGTCTACCTCTAGTTCTCTTTCCCATTGTAGAAGCTGGACCTCGGGGAATTATTGTGTGGCACTGTGCTGACTTGGGGGAGAGGGACTTGGGTCTCATCCAAATGAGACCATTTCTCTCACCCATTAATAAGTTTTTATTCAGTTCTGTGGATGACAAAGATGATTTGGGCTTATTACCAACTTTTGGGATTTCAACCAACACATTTTTAACTGTGAATAGTTGCTTGTTGAACTTTCTGTAGGGGTAGTGAAGTCTGAGACCTCCTATTTCACCATCTTACTGACATTCTCTTCATACTCTTTAAAAATATTTTTAAAAAACTTCAAAAATAAGAATTTATATATTGTATCTTAAGCACTAATTTTTAATGAATCTTAACTGCTTATAAGACCTTTATTTCTTCCTTTTATGATATAATTTTACTGATGTGGTGGCTAGTTGTACATATCACCTTAAGTGCTTCACTATCTTTTTTAAAACATATATACTCCATTCTTCACAATGCACTTTCTCTTTGTCTCCAATACTTCCCCTTAAAGAAAGACTTTGACTCCTTTGCTCACTGGGGTTTTATTTCCAAAGCTATCTAGATAGGTGTTTAATGCAAGTGAGGCATAGCAATTTTTAAATTTTGGATGAGGATGGAAGACTTCATATTGTGTATATAAGTGGAATGTCCCTTTATCCTCCTTTCTACCCTCTTGTTACTCACACTAAGTTAAACATAGGCTTCACTTGGCAGATTCTCTGACAGTTCCTTTGGCATGGAGAGCTGAGCCTACTTGGGAATTCTTGAAGTGGCTCTAAAAAATGATCAGTTCCAAATCCACCTGCAATTCTGAATAGGTCTGTGAATATACAGACTTTTTATTTGTACATATTTTAAACTGGATTTTCAAAAATCAGAGCATTATGTCTGCATTATGTTAATTTGAATATATAGTTGGAAAAAGTCCTCACATGGTTGCTGTTATTGACATCTTAATTGTGTACCAGAAACCCAGGGAGTTGTGATGATTCCTGAGGTCTTGAGGCCAAATAACTTCAAATACCTCTAAGTTTTCTGGGACAAAAAAACATTAAAAAAACAAAGTGTGGATGAGGACTACTGATTTGCTTTCTGATTTAGGTGAAAACTATTTTCAGTGATGATGCACGTGTTACTTGAAGTCAATGTTTCTGAGTATGTATCTTTTGTTTTTGTTTTTATTTTTTTTTGAGAGGGAGTCTCGCTGTCTCGCCCAGGCTGGAGTGCAGTGGCATTATCTTGGCTCACTGCAAGCTCCGCCTCCCGGGTTCACGCCATTCTCCTGCCTTAGCCTCCCGAGTAGCTGAGAGTACAGGCGCCTGCCACCATGCCTGGCTAATTTTTCGTATTTTTAGTAGAGACGGGGTTTCACCATGTTAGCCAGGATGGTGTCGAATTCCTGACCTCGTGATCCGCCCGCCTCGGCCTCCCAAAGTGCCAGGATTACAGGCGTGAGCCACCACTCCCGGCCCTGAGTCTGTATCTTGATGCACGTGAGATACTATGGAAAGTCCTTGGATGGAAATTATAACAAAAAAAAAAAAAAAAGAAAAATTGCCTATTTGTAACTGTTAACTTGAGTGTTAAACCTGTACTAATTTGATTTTAGGGTAGAGGAGATGAGAAGGTAGAATAAAGAAAAATAAATGAAAGGTAGAATTAGTGGAAGAGTGGAATTAAGGTCATCAACATAAATATGTAACAGCATTAAAATAGCAAATCAATGATGTATATATAATTACTGCCTGTGTGTATGTTGATGCAGTTGTTTTGATCTGAATCTATCTTTAGATGGAGTGCAGATATTTTCATCCAGAAGTTCTTAGATGATGTGTTCCAATCACTTTATAGAGTGGCTTCTTCTTCAGTAAGTTGAGAGGTATCCTTGGAGGACAGTGATGTGTAACACCACATATGAACAGTTGCTAAATAGGTCCTGTTAAATGTTATCATATTCCAGACCAAAATTAAAATTTAGGACATCCAAATAAACATTCAAGGCTCTCCTCTCCCAGTTGGGAATTACTATAATTATTCAGTCTCATTGCACATTTCGATCTGCTCATTGAACTATTGACAGTGCTTAATTTAAGTTCCCTGAACTTAGCATGCAGGCTATAGCAGCGTTGAGGTAAAATAAGACTTTCCTAAATTAGATATAGTTTTTGTGCTTTATTCTTAAAAACCGACAGAATATTATTTTGAGATTTTTCTCTGGGTCTATTACTTCAGATATTCTAATTATAATGGTCAAGTCCTCTTTCAAAATGGCTCACAGAACTGAAGGTGTCTTATTCATTGCATAAGAGGCTTTATAGGGAAATAACAGAGTAGGCAGTCTTATCATATAATAAATATGGGTCTGTCATATTTCATATTGTATAATAAGTAGATGGGATAGTATATTTGCAATGTGGCCCAGGTAATGTAAGAATATTACGGTTTATTTCCTCATTTATGATTTTTGTCTTTTTTAAAATAATCTTTTTCATGTGTTTTGGGTAAGAAAATGACTCCAATTTGGTTAATAGCTATAACAATTCATGTTTATATTCTAGGAATAATTCCAAATCCCAAAATAAATAAATAACTTTAGTCTTTAGATTGAAGATAGAAAGTGAATCATAATTTTCACAAAAAATACTTTCAACTAACCTAATTCTTATCTCAGTTCCTCTGACTTTCGAATAATAGGTACAGAAAAATAAGAAAATGATTTTTCTTGAAAGAAATTGACATTTTGTACTCAGCTAATATCTCCAAACCATCTTAGTAACATACAAAATCTTCTTAATCAATACTTTGTACTTGAAACACATAATTAGTTTCTATGTTTAGGAACTATGTAACAAGTTTACCTCTGGCATTCAAGAGTTTTCACAACATGAGACAATTTCATATGTTTTTCATCTTCACAACTGTACTCTATTATTTAATTGACAGGCATTACAACTTCTGCAGACAAGGATCCTGAGAAATGTTGATTGGATTGCTTAAGATGACATGGGGATCCAGTAACTTGGGGATGGTGGCTAACATTTAGCTTTGCTTATTTAACCTCATAAAACTGTTGTGTGAATCAGCTCAAATAAAGTATTGAATGTGGAAGAGCATTGGGAACTGTAAAGTTCTGTACCTTTTTCTCTTTCCATCCTCTTATCTCCTCTTCATAAGTAATATCTATGGGTTATATTGCTATAAATTTTAAAGCTATGTAGGGCCATATATCTTTTGCCATACAGAAACTTTTGGAACAAATTTTCTTTTTTTCTGGTTCCATAACGAAAACATTATACATCATAAAGGAAGACAGCAATTGCTGCTTGATAGCAGATGGTGAGTGTGTATTTTTGTTGACTGTAGGGGCAGAGATGGGTGTTGTCATTCACCCACTGCTGCATATGAGTGTCATGAAGTTACAAAGGCCTCCTTTGCTGGGCAGTCAAGAGGAGAAGCTAGTGCAGAGCAGAGAGCAAAGCTAGCAGCCACGTGGCAGGAAAATCCACACCCTCTCCTATGGCATATTTCAGCCACTTTGGGGTGCCCTGAGAAGGCTATTTTTATGAGTATTTTGGAAGCACCTCCTTGCAGAGTAGACCCTCCCTCACTGAACTGAGTATCAGCAACTCAGCAAATAGTTCTTAGCTAGAAAGGGAAGTAGGTGTAAGTACTACATCTTCATTCTGACTTACCAATAACTTTTACTCGTCTGTATTTCTATTTTGTTTTGCATTTGTCTGTGGAGAATTAATTTTACCAGAGGGTGTTAGAGAATATCCTCTGTATTTTTATATATACAAAAAATATACAAAATATATTTTGTAAATAACTGTCTACCTATTGTTTGCATTAGGCAGTACTCTCTTTCACAAGAGAAATTCCCTTGACCTTGCTGTCAAAAGGGCTGTTTTCAAATCTGAGCTGCCAAACAGCAGGTCTGGTTGTGGATGATAACTTTTATGAGGAGGAAATAGAGTTGAATATGCCTGTCATTCTAAAACTCCCTATCATTACCAATACACTGTATTTCACTTCCATTTTTTTCTAATTGAATTAGTATACAATTAGCTTCATAGACACTTTTATGTCTGTTTCAGTATTAAAAGCATAGTAGTAATAGGCGATACTTTTATAGCACTTGCTTCAAACTACATGCCAGGCCCTTAACCAAGTACTTCATACATATAATTAAGTCATTTAACTCTCTCAACAATTCACGGGGTAAGTATTGTAATTATCAAACCACTTTTATAGAATAGAAAACTAAGACACAGCCAGTTAAAGTAACTTGCCCAAGGTCAAACAAGTAGCAATTTCTGAATGAATTAGAAGCCTACAAAGGATCAAGAGTCCTTCATTTCTACCACTATGGTAAACTGCCTTGAATGCTTTGGAGAACTTTCATACTGATAACTCATGGGCTAGGATTTCAAAAGCTAAACATTTTAGGAGAATTCAAATTGCGCCATGTGTTTTTTAATTCATCACTGAGCAAATTAAATTTCAATGAGAGAAAGCTCTTTGACCATTATTTTGATTTAAGATTTTTTTCCTGAACTTCATATAATATTGTATTTTCATTTTCATTTTTCACTGTTAATATAATATGCCCACACTACAAAGTGTTTGAGAACTATGAACAAAATCAATACAAATGCAATCAGTATAACATGTTGATGGTTTTGTTTTTATTAAACCACTTGTAGTGTTTATCTCTTGGCATACTTATGTCTTATAAATGTAACCATGATGTATATGTGAATTTTGGGAGCTATTTCCTATAAATACTGTAATATAAATTGGTTATTCCCAACTTTTTCCTATCATGAAAAACAAATTATATTTGTACAGTGGAATATAAATATTTCAGCACGTCTATAGCCTTTCACAACTTACTAGTTTGTCTTTCCCAACATAGGTTGGGATACTTTGTTCCTTTCCCACGAATGCAGTGGTATTGTTTGACTGATCGACCAATAGAATATAGTGGAAGTTAGGATATGCTAATTTCAAGAATCAGGTCTTTAAAATCTGTTAGCTTCTGCTTCCTGTTTATTTAAACACTGTCTCTGGGACCTCCTGAGATTCCATTTAAGAAGTCCAACTCCCCTGAGACTGTAATGCTCAAGAGGCCAAATGTAGATACTCCAGCCACAGACACAACTGAGTGCAGTCTTCCAGCCATCCCTGCCAAGAGATGTGCGCAAAGCCATTCTGGACTCTTCAGACCAGCCAGCTCATCAGCTGGGTATTGTATTAATTAAAATCAAGTGGAGCAGAAGCATAGCTCAGCTGAGCGTTTCCCAAATTTCATCCAGAAATTGTGAGCTTTAATAAAATGGTTGTTTTCAACCACTATGTTTTGGAGGTAATTTGTTATACAGCCATAGCTAATCAGAAGACTTGATATATCTCTCCTTTACGGTAGCTACTTCACTTCCAACTTGTTTGCATAGACTTATTGATGCTGGAAAGCAGGACGTATAATGGTCCTAAGAGAGGAATGTATTCTAAATTTGCCTTTGCGGGAACTTCTGCATTGGAATTTTCAAAGGTGGCAGAAAGGCCAGTCAGCCAGTAGATGAATACTACATTGGGTGGTATAAGAAATCAAAGGAGTCTCATATCGCTTAACTGTTATTAGTTTTGGTTTGGTTTGGTTTTCAGGAAAATTATAACAACGCCCTTTCAGTAAGTTTGGCTGAAGGAAGACATTTTGTATTTTTTTGGTGATACAGATAAAAACAAGAAGATAAAAGGCTGATCATGTATTTGAGATGAAGAAGACCAGAGCCTGTTCTCTTTTGGAGAGTTGATAAATATTTGTGAATTTATGGCTATGTTGAGCAAAGTTGAAAGGAGAGAAGGATAAAAATCGACCCATAGCTAGGATTAATTTTAATGATTTCCATACCATCTATTGGTGTTTGAAATTGTTATGATTAAAAGAGAAATCATAAAAGATAACATTTTAAAAATTATCATAGAATACTTTATGTCTTTCTTCAACATTGCTTCTTTATCAACATTTGCTATACATAAATGTTTTGGTAGTTTTATAAGAGACAAATACACAGTATTGAGCAAAACACAATTATTTCTGCCCTTAAGGGACTTACAGCTTAGTGAAGGAGACAATAATTATACAAATAAGTGCGCATATGACCGTGCACACATAGTACTAACTAAAAGCTAAATTGCTATGAAAGACAAAAAAACCCAAATGGAGAATATCTAAGAGGTTGGGTGGAGGGATTATTATGTTGTGAGGTTTTAGAAAGAGCTTCTCTGAGGAAAGTACTCAAGTTTGAACAGAGACCTGGAGGATGAATAGAATTTAGTCAAATGAAAAGTAAAGTGAATGATGATGATTCCTTGCAGAAGAAATATGTGTGATGATCTGAAGGTAATGAAGAGCTTAAGACACTGGAGGAATCCGAAAATGTCCAGTGTGAAGGGAACAAAGTGAGATCAGGAGACAGTGGTTCTGGATGAGGTGGGAGGGCAGGCAGGCACCAGATCTCTTAGGGCCTTGTAGACCATGGCAAGAATTGGATTATTGTAAGTGTAGCAGACTTTATCGAAGAATTTTAAGAAGGGGACACATAAGTCCCGGGTTTGCTAATCTCTCTGGTAGCTACAAGGAGAATAGCTTGGATGAGGGTGAGTTAGCACATATTGTAATATTCATATGAATTCACGATCTGACTCAGCAGGTCTGGAATAGGGTTCAAGAGTCTGCGTTTCAATAGGTGCCAGGTGATACCAATGCTGCTGGTCCTTGAACCACATTTTACATAAGTGATGCAGGCAGCAGTAGAGAAATTTCCCCGAAGCCTTACCCTTCCTGTCTATTGAGACAAAAGCAGCTATTTATCCCCTAAATATCTTTTCAGTAACCCTGAGTGAGTTGACCTTCTCCATGTTTTTGTTTCCCTATTTTAGGAGACTACTTACATTTTATCAAAAATGAAAGAAATATAATTTTCTTCTAGGCAATCTTTTTTTCTTTTTTTTTTTTTTTGGTGGGATGGAGAAAAATGCACCTCTTTTTGTCCAATTTTGTTCTCACTGAATTCTAATTTTAGAATTAATACTTAACGTTTTTCCTTGTTTTCTCCTATATAAAAATATTCACTTACATTAATTCCCCCAACATGAGGATCTTTGCTTGGACATTGAAACAATTAAATTTAAAACCTCTGCAGGATAGATGTAATGATTGTATAATTCACATCCCACACAAAACTAATTTCCCATTATGAGAAATTGCTTCCTTAAAACACATGACTTAAGTAACATTATTAAATTAAAATGCATATTATGCAAATGTGTAATATTTGAAAAATGTCACTTAAGCCATCTATTTTTCTTAAATATATTTTGATTGTTAAAAAGTTACCATATTAATAAGTAGCTGTCTATATAGTGGCTAAATGGGTCAATGTGAGGATTAAATGAAATAAATAATGCTGTATAACAGCATTTAGAAAAGGATCAGTCTCATGGTACCTCTGTGTAATTAGATCCCGTTTTCATTACTGTAACAGTTTGAGTCTATGGTTGTAATTAAGATAATAAATCTAAATTTTACCTTATAGTATTTGTTGTAAGTAAAAAGCCACACTGGAGAAAAATATTTACTACAGTTTAAAAATATATTTTAATTATTATTGTATGATGCCTATTTTGGCAGCTTAATGGTATTTTCTTTCTAAATTAGTCCAGGACTAATAATTGCAAAGACTGATTTACTCAATGTCAAAAAAATAGAATGTCTGCAGCAGTTATTCAGAAACTTTGATGATATATACATTTTGCATTTCCTCTCAATCTGATTTTACTTTTTGCTATGGAATCTAAAAATACTAAAGAAAATCCCTCTGAGCCATGCGTATTTACCTGAAATAATCAGAGTGGAGTCATATTTTTGATGTAGTGTAAGGCTGCCTTGCCCCCAAATATCTCCCACAATATCTGTTTGTATGCCATAGTATCAGTTTCCCTGTGCTATCTGAAATTCCACCAGTGACAGACATGTTAATTTTCGTCTTAACACCTAAAGGAGGTCCGTCAAATGGCAGGGAGGAGGAGGTAAGAAAGGATTTGGTAATGAAGAAGGGCAAGGTAGGCCCCGGATCCTTGGTGAAGCTCCCTGGGCTGCTTGCAGGCAGTACCAGGCTGATGAATGCTTGCTGCTAGGAAAGGGAAGGCAGGGTTCCAGCACATTAGAAGAGACAGGGAGAGGGTTAAGTGGTGCCCAAAATTACCTTCTCTTACAATTCAATTTTCTCTAAGACACTCTCCATTCTTTTTTTTTTTTCAGACGGAGACTCGCTCTGTTGCCCAGGCTGGAGTGCAGTGGCGCGATCTCGGCTCACTGCAAGCTCCGCCTCCCAGGTTCACGCCATTCTCCTGCCTCGGCCTCACGAGTAGCTGGGACTACAGGCGCCCGCCACTACGCCCGGCTAATGTTTTGTATTTTTAGTAGAGACGGGGTTTCACCGTGTTAGTCAAGATGGTATGGATCTCCTGACCTCGTGATCCCCCCGCCTCGGCCTCCCAAAGTGCTGGGATTACAGGTGTGAGCCACCGCGCCTGGCCAACACTCTCCATTCTTACACAGACATTATTCATTTTCAGTTATAATGGTCCTTCTCTTTTCAGCACAAAGCAATTAGCAGGGTCACGGAACGGCCATGAGATGGAGAGAGGTGGCTATGGTGCCTTTCAGGTGGCATGTCTACGGATATGGGGTTCAAAGCAAGGGATGATGTGGGAGGTGTAAAGACCCCCCCCCCCCCCGCCCCCAGCAGTTTGCCTACCAATGTCTGAGGGTGCAGAGCTCTGTGGTAGGCAGCCTGCTGGCCTTGAGATAAAAGGCAGCCTGCTGGCCTTGATCATGTTAGTTAATGTAGTGAAGATGATGAAGAGAACCAGGTTTAACACTGTTAGAGAAGGTATTTACAAACAAGGCTAAAAAGAATCATGAAGTTTTGGATTAAAATTGGAGGTATTGATAGGAACTCATTGTTAAAAGTATATACCTATAGATATTTAGGTGTGGAATTATTATTATTATTATTATTATTATTATTATTTTGAGAAGGAGTTTCACTCTTCTTGCTCAGGCTGGAGTGCAATAGCACGTTCTCGGCTCACTGCAACCTCTGCCTCCCGGGTTCAAGCGTTTCTCCTGCCTCAGCCTTCTGAGCAGCTGGGATTACAGGCACACGCCACCATGCCCAGCTAATTTTGTATTTGTAGTAGAGACAGGGTTTCTCCATGTTGATCAGGTTGGTCTTGAACTCCTGACCTCAGATGATCTGCCCACCTTGGCCTCCCAAAGTGCTGGGATTACAGGCGTGAGCCAACATGCCTGGCCTAGGTGTGGAATTATTAAAGATACATGTATGGATGTGTGCGTAAGTCTGTGCGTGGTGATACACACGTTTTCTGGCTCCGTCCACTCCATAGGTCTAGAAGCATCGACACCGTAGAAGCAATGAGCACAGTAAACACAGAGCACATTGTACACTGAAGGAACCAGGGCTCTTTGGAGAAATTGTTGATTAGTTGGCTAGGGCATGGAAAATTCAAAATAAGCTTGGAATATCTTATTGTGCCAGAAAGTAAGAAAATGCTGAAAAAATGATAGAAACATGTCATGATATGTGAGCCACTTTGAAGGCCCCCACTGGCCAAATTTGGGACAATTGGAATCTCAAAATAGATAATAATAGTGATGGGATATAATCTATTGAATAAAATAGAAATAGATTATAGAAATAAAATAGGTCTATACTGATATAACTAAATGAATGAATCAATAAATAATTGGGGGAAAAGAAAAGCTCTTCCTTACGGTAGAATGCTACTAATCAATGTAAAAAAAATTGATGAAATGGGAAAACACCACTTGCCCACCATCATTGTGGTAATTGATTCAGGAGAGGGTTGTCAATGCAGGCCAAGGCTGGTGAGTGGAGGTTAGATGAGGAACAGGATATTAACATGATCCTGGACTAGCTCCCTATAAAATTGAATATATCAGTTACCAGGAGGAAAAATGTGACATTGTGGAGAAACCTAGTTAAAAAAACATGACCACTGATTTAAGGTTAACTACTTCACTGGCAGGTTGTATTAACATCAAGGGCCCCTGATGTGCAGCTTGGAGAAAAGTGCACAATTTCTGTGTTGTTGTTTTTCAACCAAGAAAGCATGACCTGAGTCTAGTAATTAGGAAACCTCAGGTCAAGTTCCAGTTTTTCCAGTTCAACCAATAATATTTAAAAACTGTGATGCTCAAGAAGAATATAGAAAGATTCAGGAAATCTTCCAGTTAGAGGAAAACTGAAGAGGTAAGAAAATTAAATGCAATGTGTACTCTTTTTCCTTTTTCTTTTTTTGAGGTGGAGTCTCACTCTGTTGCCCAGGCTGGAGTGCAGTGGCATGATCTTGGCTCACTGCAACCTCCACCTCCCTGGTTCAAGGGATTCTCCTGCTTCAGCCTCCCAAGTAGCTGGGATCCCAGGCATGCGCCATCATGCCCGGCTAATTTTTTTTTTTTTTTTTTTTTTTTTTTGTATTTTCAGTAGAGACGGGGTTTTGCCATGTTGGCCAGGCTGGTCTTGAACTCCTGATGTCGGGTGATCCGCCCACCTTGGCCTCCCAAAGTACTGGGATTACAGGCATGAGCCACCGTGCCCAGCCGCAATGTGTACTCTTAAATGTAATCCTGGAACCAGACAGAATAAAAAGATCTCACTGGAACAACTGGTGAAATTTGAATGGCCTTTGTGCATTGGAAGGTAGTGTGGTATCAATTATGATTTCCTAACTTGAGGGGTTGTCTAGTGACAGTGATGGGACATCAGGGCTGCAACTTGCTCAAATTATTTTTTAAAAATGCTAGTAGCACACAATTTACCCATGTAACAAACCCGCACATGTAGTCCTTGAATCTAAAATAAAAGTTGAAAGAAAGAAAAAAAAAAGTTAGTAATAATGGACACACACACACACACACACACACACGTAGTAGTGTGTGAAAGAAGAGAGTTAACACCTGGGAAATTCTTTGTACAATCTACTTAAAACAAGGTGCTATTGACTGAGACCTATATGTGCAATGGTGACTTGAAAATCTAACTGAGGATCAATAGTCATTACTGCATTTCAGCACAACGTGTACATATTTTTGTTAGCATTTGCACTATTCTCTGTAATGCCTTTCCTTATTTCTGACTCAGTTTTTAAATTGGACCTGAAGTCTTCTTGACAATGTGACTGTATTTCTTGAAGGTGTGATCCATCAGACTCTGACCTTTCCCAGCCATACACAGGCCAAAGTGTGTGAGGTTATTTCTGTGGACTCGTAATGGTATATTCCTGACTTTGTGGCTGGTAATCGCTGCATTACAGCTGTAAAAGACTTGCTGGGGTTGAAATTGAGTGTTGAAGGGGGAAGAAAACCTATGAGATGTTGCAATCTAACCCCTTCATTTTTTGCTGAGCATGTCAAAAGTACAGACAGGCTGAAAACTAGACCCCTTGAGTTAAATGGTTAGCAAAGTGATGAATGCAAAGGAAAAGTTCCTGCAGGAAATTAAACATGATACTCCAGCAAACACATAAATGATAAGAAAGCAAAAGAGCGGTATTGCTGACCTGGAGAAAGTTTTAGTGGTCTGAATAGAAGAGTAAATCTGCTACTAAATTCCTTTCAGCCAAAACCTCATCCAGAGCAAAGCCCTATCTCTCTTCAATTACATAAAGGCTGAGAGAGGCAAAAAATCTTCAGAAGAAAAGTTTGAAGCTAGCAGTGGTTGATTAATGAAGTTTAGAGAAAGAAGCTATAACATAAATGTGCAAGGCGAAGCAGCAAATGCTGATGGAGAAGCTACAGCAAGTGATCCAGAAGATCTAGATAAGAGAATTAATGAAAGTGGTGATGCTAAAAGACACGTTTTCCAAGTAGATGCAACAGCCTTCTATTTTAGGATACCATCTAGGACTTTCATTACTAAAGAGAAGAAGTCAATGCCTGGCTTCAAAGCTTCAAAGGACAGGCTGACTCTCTTTTTAGTGGATGCTGCAGCTGGTGACTTTAAGCTGAAGCCAATACTCATTTACCATTCTGAAAATACTAAGGACCTTATGAATTATGCTAAATACTCTGTCTTTGTATTATCAGTGGAACAACAAATCCTGGATTATATCACATCTGTTTATTGCAGAGTTTACTGAATATTTTTAGCCCACTGTTAAGACCTACCGCTCAGAAAAAAAAAGATTTCTTTCAAAATGTTACTGGTAATTGACAATGTATCTAGTCACCCAAGAGCTCTCATGGATGTGTACAAAGAGATTAGTGTGGTTTTCATGGCTGCTAACACCACATCCATTCTGTAGCCCACGAGTTCAGGAGTAATTTTGACTTTCAAGTCTTATTATTTAAAAAATATATTTTGTAAGGCTATAGCTGCCATAGATAGCAATTTCTCTAATGGATCTGTGCAAAGTAAATTGAAAACCTTCTGGATTTGAGACCAGCTAGCCTGGTCAGCATAGTGAGACCTGGTCTCTACAGAAAAGAAAAATAAAAAAACTTGGCCAAACGTGGTGGAAAGGAGTTGCCATTCCAGATGCTATTAAGAACATTTGGGATTCATAGGAGAAGGTCAAAATATCAACATTAACAGGAGTTTAGAAGAAGTTGACTACAACCCTCATGGATGACTGAGGAATTCAAGACTTCAGTGGGAGAAGTCACCACAGATGTGGTGCAAATAACAAGAGAACTAGGATTAGAAGTAGAGCCTGAAGATGTGACTGAATTGCTGCAATCTCATAATAAAACTTAAACAGATGAGTTGTTTCTTATGGATAAGCAAAAACAAAAGTGGTTTCTTGAGATGGAATCTACTCCTGGTGAAGAAGCTGAGAACATTGTTGAAATGACCACAAAGGTTTTAGAATATCACATAAAATAACTTGAGGAAGCAGCAGCAGGGTTGGAGAGGACTGACTGCAATTCTGAAAGAAGTTCTACTCTGGGTGAAGTGCTATCCAACAGCATCACATGCTATAGAGAAATCTTTGTGAAAGGTAGAGTCAATCGATATGGAAAACTTCATTTTGTCTTATTTTAAAAGTTGCCACAGTTTGTCACCCTAAACTTCAGTAAACACCATCCTGATTAGACAGCAGCCATTAACATCCAGGCAAGACCACCCTCCACCAGAAAAAATATTACAACTCACTGAAGGCTGAGATGATCATGAGCATTTTTTAGCAATGAAGTAGTTTTTAAAGTATGTACATTGTTTTTGCCCCCATAAGACATAATGATACTGCACATTTAATAGACTATATTCTAGTATAAACATACCTTTTCTATGCACTGGAAAGCCAACAAATTTGTGTGACTTGCTTCCTTGTGCTATTTGTTGTATTGTGGCAGTTTGGAACTGAATCCACAATATCTGTGAAGTATACCTATATGTAACTAGTGGCAGAATCATTATGGGTACCCTGATCTCTGACTTCCAGTCCAGTGCTCCTCAACAGCTGCTGTATAGTAATCCTGCTTTTGGTTCATATGTGCATAATGTAATTAGGTGCATAATATAAGTTCCACATGGTCAGGGATTTTTGTTTCGTTGACTAATGTATGCCATGTGCACAGAACAGTGTATGGCACATAATATGTGCACAATAAATACTTAAGAGTTTATAAATCAGATTTATTTCACATACTCATGACTAAACTAATCACTGGCAAAGAAAACAGAATTGCCTTGATTGATCTAGACAAGTTATTCCCAAAGTGTGGTTCCCAGATTAGCAGCATCAACATTACTTGGGAACTGGTTAGAAGTGTCCATTCTTCAGCCCCACCAGACACCTACTGAATTACAACCTCTGGGTTTGGGGCTCAACTATCTGTGTTTTAACAGGTTATCTGGATGATTCTAATGCAGGCTGAAAGCACTGGTTTCAGATTGACCCCTAACAGCAATGTGAACAAAACCAGAGGCAACTGGGGAGGCATCAACAATGAGTGCCACTGGTATTTCCATATTTTAACATTTGTAGCTAAGAATGATACTCTATTAGAAGGCAGAGAGTCAAGCTCCATGAAAAAAAGAGTTGAGGAACATCTTTCAGGGTTGGGGCTGTGAGGAGAGACCTTGGCTGCTCCCACTGCAGTGGTTGCTGCAGGAGAATAGCTGGTGCTGAAACCTACCAACCCTTCTCTCTGCCCACTTCAAAGTTTATCGCATGCTATAGCGTGCCCAGCCTCTGCTTTGACTCCAACAGGAGAGAAGGTCCATTGCATCCCTGAATTAATCATTTCATATTGCTGAGCCCATTTTCTCACTTGCAAAATGAGAAGTTTGGATTAAATGATTTTGAGTTTCTTCAAGTGTTTGTATTTTGCATCTGTATCACATCGGGGCAATACGGAGAGGAGGCTGCATGTAAGCACTCCTGTTTGAACTTGACTCTACATTTTAATCAGAGATGGAGACACAGCCCAGCCTTTCTTTTGGAATACAAATGTGGTATTATTAGTTTCTTTAAATCTATTCTATCAATACAACAATTATGTCTGAGAGTCCATCATTGTCAGTCATTTTGCTATCTGAAGACGCTAGATAAAAGAGTCTGCTTTCCTGAAGGAACACCTAGTCTAAAAGGAAATTATATAAGTAAACTGAAGTGTGAGAAGAGGGTAAAATTATTAGCAAAAAGGACAAAGCAAACATAAATGGAAGTTACACTACAAAGAAGGCATATCACTTTGGGTGTTGTTTATTAAGGAATGTCAATAATCATATTGATATTTGAACAACATTGGGGATATTTAGCTTGATATTTGAACAACATTAGGGATAATTCAGTGAAGGCAGAAAGTTGTTAAACTTTCTTCTAAAATCAGAATGACTTCAAATAGTGTTGCAATTAATTTTCACTCTTTCTGATGCTCCAATTCATTGACTTAAAAGATTTTCCCTGTTTCTCTTATTCTACTAATAGGAACAAAATAATACTGATAAATGGACTTTTGGTGAACGAGTAACTGCAAATCACTATGATGGTTGTGCCCATTATGGAAAAACCAAAGGGCAGGAGGCTCAGAACAAGACAATGTCAATGGTGTTTCCTTGGTCTCCAGGCACAATATTCAAGAGTAATGGGTTTGGGGAGATGCCCAGACGGTTGTCAGGCTGTTTCCTGTGCGATGGTGAATTACCCCATTAATCACATGTTTAAGCATATTTTCATCAAACATGTCTTTCTATTGCTTTTATTTATTCAGCAATACTGAGAAGCTATAGTCACTTATAAAAAGGAGTATTCGGTATAATTCTAATTCTCTGTTTACTAGCCACTGAAGAATCCTCATTATTTTAGAAATTTTCAATATATCAAAAACTTAAATTAGCTTGGGCAACACAGCAAAAACCCATCTCCACACAAAATATTTTTTTATTAGCCATGCATGGTGGTGCACCTCTGGAGTCCCAGCTACTTTAGAGGCTGAGGCAGGAGGATTGCTTGAGCCTAAAAGTTTGAGGCTGCAGTGAACTGTGGTCATGTCACTGCACTCCAGCCTGGGTAACAGAATGAGATCCTGCTTCAAAAAAGGAAAAAAAAAAAAAAAAAAAAAAAAAAACTGAACTAAATTAAAAAAGAAAAAACAACCAACCAAACTAACAGAAAACAAAATTTAATGGAAATTTTCCATTTAACTATATTATGAGTGTACATCTAAGTAAAATACCTAGTTTATGTGATTTCAGATGAAAGGATATCAATTGATTGTGGTAATGTTCAAGTGATAGGAAATATGACTGGTTATTTGTAAAATCAAGGGAATTAATGGGATATCTTTGATGAGCCAAACACTTGCTATAATCAGATACAATTTTAAGGGTTCTTTCGGGAAAATAACTGTGAACCATTGCCAAAAGGATGTTTATTGGCACAGCTTGAGTATTGCTTCAAGGGACAGTGATTGGGAAAAACAAGGGACACCAAAGGCAAATGGTTAGAAATAAAACCCTCCACTGCCTTAGAATAAAATTCCCATTCCTCATTTTTTTTTGTGAAAGTTTGCCACATGATTCCGACTCCAATTTCCTAGAGGCTAGGCTACTGGGCTGCTATGGGGAGTAGGTTCCAAGGTTAGGACTTCTGGGGTGACTAGAGTTGGCAGGAATGTCTGTGGCACATGAAGCTGACTTTACATCTTCCCATTTAGACCAGCTGTTTGATCCTACGCAGAAGGCTTTCCTTATTCTTTTCCATTTAAAAATTTCTGTACCTTCTGAATGGACTCTAGTGAATTATACCAGCATCTAGGGAGACTTTGTAGGAAAAAGTCCTGTGCCAGTCCTCTAAGGCAGAAGGAACTATGTTCAAGTGAAATTTTGATGCGCGCATACATGCATACACGCACACACACTCACACGCCTTCCTGGTGAACACTCCTTGCAAATGCTCCTGCACTTGTTGGTCCTTATTGGCCCGCTGGACAATGTTTATTAAATACTCTATCAGGGTCACAAAAGGTATTGATGACATCACTAAGGGATTGAAAGTCAATTCAAACCACTTACTCATTCTTACAACAGAATCAGGCTACAGTAACCATAAAGCCATTTATTAACACAGCAAAATTGAGAATACATTTTTAATTCCAATGGTAATGATATTTTGTCTTGAGGACATTGATTCTGTTTCACCATGCTGCTTCTGTAAACGGAAGGAAAACAAAATTATGATTCAAGTTACTAATATAATGAAAAATCATTTGTATTCCTTTTTATTACTTGGACTGACACCTGGTGAATAAGATAACCACATACTATTTAGAGGAGCTCTGCACAGAGAGGGAAGACAAAATCCTCATTAACCATCTGTCAAGGGTTTAAAATTACAATGTCACGGGGGCAAAATTTAATTTTACTAATAATGCAGGACCTACTTTAGCTAAGATAAATAACAAATTTTGTAACATGGAAAAGAGCTGTGTATTTCTTACTTAAAGGTCTTTTGGAAGGGTTATAGTTACAGGTAGTTCAAGAATGTTGACAAGGGAGATTGGCATAGCTGAACATTTGAGACCTGTCAAAGTTAACAGATTCAGAGCATGACACGCTGGGACTGAAAGGAGGTGAAATGTCTTCAATGGATGTGTTGTCTTTTTTTCTCTCTGTCAGTTGACTGGGCTTTGCACAGGGTATAAATAAGTATGCTGTGTGCAGCCTGTCACAGTCTGATGCCTCACATTGAATGTGATCTGGGTATTACATTTGAAACTTTCCCAATAACTCCTTTTATTCTTTATCTTAAGTGTGCTGGATATTGATATAAGGCCTTAGAGACCCAACCTGAGCTTTAAAGTTGAAGTTCTCTCCTCCAGGAAGAACTTTTGGGAGATTAATCAATTAGGGTTCTTATAAGAGGCACAGGAAACATGGAGATCACATTCTGAAGAAAATTTAATGAAGGATAATTTACATAGGCATGTGCAGGACTTAGGAAATCAATAGGAGGTGCTGAGGTATCCAGAGACTACTGAGTGTGGAAACTAAGAAGCCATGTTCACTCCTAAGACCCCATGAGGTGGAAGCTGGAACCATGGAGAAGTGGCTGCCCTGCTAGGAATATGAGTCATAGAAATACAGGCTTTTCCAGACCATGATGCCAGAATAGGGAAAGAGCTGAGGAAAAAAACCCATACTCTGTGTTTGCCACTTTCTAGTCTCTTGCTGACTTAGAAGCAAGAAGGGAAGGTAGCCTGGGTGACGAAATCCAAAGAGGCGTCCCAAGAACATGGTGGGAAGAAAACTGTAGAGAATACGAAGAGGTGATGTGCCAAAGAAGGATGAAAAGTGTATTAGTCTGTTCTCATGCTGCTGATAAAGACATACCCAAGACTGGGTAATTTATTAAGAAAAGAGGTTTAATTGACTCACAGTTCCACAAGATAGGGGAGTCCTCGTAATCATGGTGGAGGAACAAAGTCACGTGTTACATCATGGCAGGCAAGAGAACTTGCCCAGGGGAACTCTCTTTTATAAAACTATCCCATCTTGTGAGACTTATTCACTGTCAAAAGAACAGCATGGGGCCAGGCACAGTGGTCCATTCCTGTAATCCCAGCACTTTGGGAGGCTGAGGTGGGCAGATTGCTTGAGGACAGCAGTTCAAGACCAGCCTGGCTAGCACGGTGAAACCCCATCTCTACTAAAAAATGCAAAAAATTAGCTGGGCATGGTGGCATGCACCTGTAGTCCCAGCTATTTGGGAGGCTGAGGCACAAGAATTGCTTGAACCCTGGAGGTGGAGGTTGCAGTGAGCCAAGATTGCAGCACTGCACTCCAGCCTGGGTGACAGAGCAAGACATTGTCTCAAAAAAAAAAAAAAAAAACAGCATGGGAAAGATCCACCTCAATGATTCAATTACTTCCCACCAGGTTCCTCCCACAATGCGTAGGAATTGTGGGAGCTATAATTCTATAATTCAAGGTGAGATTTCGGTGAGGACACAGCCAAACCATATCAATAAGCACAGTGGATATGAGTAAATGAAAGATAAAATGTATAAACAATTCAGCCTCCTTGCAGATGTTGTTCTGAAGAAATAAGTGATATAGTTTGAATGTTTGTCCCCTCAAAATTTCATGTTGAAATGTAATTCCCAATGTTGGAGGTGGGGCCTGGTGGGAGGTGTTTGGACCATGAGGGTGGATCTCTTATGAAAGGCTTGTTGTCCTTCCAGCCCTAATGAGTTTATGCAACATCTGGCTGCTTACAAAGGAGCCTGGCACTTCCCACTCTCTTGCTCCCTCTCTCTCTTGTTCCTGCTCTCTCCGTGTGATGTGCCTACTCCCCCTTCACCTTCTGCCATTATAATAAGCTTCCTGAGTCCCTCACCAGGAGCAGATGCAGAACCATGAACGAATTAACCCTCTTTTCTTTATAAATTATCCAGTCTCAGGCATTTCTTGATAGCAACACAAAAATGTACTAACACAAAAAATTGGTACCGAAGTGCAGAACACTGCTACAAAGAAACCCGAAATGTAGAAGTGGCTTTGGAACTGAGTAAGAGGCAGAGGTTGGAAAAGTTTGGAGGGCTCAGAAGACTGGAACATAAGGGAAAGTTTAGAACTTCATAGAGACTTGTTAAATGGTTATGACCAAATGCTAATAGAAATATGGACAGTGAAAGCTAGGCTGATGAGATTTCCGATGGAAATCAGAAAGTTATTGGGAAGTAGAGCCAAGGTCTCGGCTGCATTATGTCCATGCCCTAGGGATCTGAGAAAGTTTGGACTTAAGAGTAATAACTTACAGTATCTTTTGGAAGAAATTTCTAAGCAGCGAAGTGTTCAAGAGGTGGTGTGGCTGCTTCTAACAACCTATGATCAGATATGGAGCAAAGAAATAAAGTTGGAATTTAAGTTATTTAGTATCATGTTTAAATTTGGCTCAGGCCACTGCAAGCCATAAGCCTTGGCAGCTCCCAAGAGATGTTAAGTCTGTGGTTGCATGAAATACAAATGTGAAGGGGGCTTAGCAGCCTCCACTTAGATTTCACAGGATATATGGGAAAGCCTACATGATCAGACAGAAGCCTGCTGCAGCAGCAGAGCCCTCACAGAGACCCTGTACTAGGGCAGTGCCAAGGGGAAATGTGGGGTTGGAGCTCCCACACAGAGTCCTCACTGGAGCACTGCCTACTGGAACTGTAGGAAGAAGGCCACCATTCCCCAGACCCCAGAATGGTGGATCCGTCAGCAGATTGCACCATGCATCTGAAAAAGGTGCAGGCACTCAACTCCAAGCCATGAGAGCAGCCACAGGGGCTGCACCCTGCAAAGCCACAGGGGAAAAGCTACCCAAGGCCTTGGTAGCCCACTCCTTGCACTGATATACCCTGGATGTGGGACATGGAGTCCAGGATTACTTTGGAGCTTTAACATTTAATATCTGCCTTGCTGAATGTTGGACTTGTGTGGGGCCATTCTCCTTCTTGAAATGGGAATGTCTACCCAATGCCTGGACCACTATTGTATCTTAGAAATAAATAACTTGTTTTGATTTCATAGGCTGATAGGTGGATTTGAGTGATGCTGGAATGAGTTAAGACTTTTGAGGACTATTGGGAAGAGATTTTTGTATTTATGCAATGTATTTTTACAAATGTTTGCAACATTTTTGCAATGTTCTTCTCATCAGAAGAACATGAGATTTGGTGGGGGTTGAGGGATGGAATAATACAATTTGGGAGCTGTTTTTTCCCTCCAAATCTCACGTTGAAATGTGATTCCCAGTGTTGGAGGTGGAGCTTGGGTGGGAGATGTTTGGATTTTGAGGGTGGATCCCTCACAAATGGCTTCGTACCCTCCCTATCCTAATGAGTTCATACAAGATCTGGCTGTTTAAAAAGACTAGCACCTTCCCTGCTCTCTCTCTTGATTCCTCTCTCTCTTGCTCCTACTCTCACCATATGATATGCCTGCTTCTTCTGTGCCTTCCACCATGACCGGACGCTTCCCGAGGCCTTCACCAGGAGCAGATGCCAGTGCCATGCTTCCTATACCACCTGCAGAACCATGAGCCAACTAAACCTCTTTTCTTTATAAATGACACAATCTCTGGTATTCCTTTATAGGAACACAAAAACAGACTAAGACAATGAGCTTGCTAGATCAGGGCATATTGCATGTCAGTTGAGGCCCTTCTCTTTGGCTTCATGTGAAGAGATTATTTTCACTTTGCAGTTTATAAAGTCAAAAGGATCTGTTGAGAAGAACTAGAACCACATGGTTAAAAGAACTACATATACTGGTTGTAACAGTTCATCTACTTTTCTGTCTACTCATTTCTGTCAACCACAAATACAAAAGGTTTAATCTAGAGAGATGACGAAAATGCCAAATCATTGTGGGGCATAGAAGTGCTTTTGAAGAATCTCAGTTAATTGCTGAAGTTAGTTTGGAAAGGAAAAGGGAAACAATGTGAAGACCCCTGAATATACATGAAGGCCCAGGGATCATGCTTAGTGATTTGAGTACCAGGCTGATTGGAAAATTAACTCAGACCTCTTCAGTTGGTGGGGGCTAAGGTGGTTCCTGGCCTGGTCAGGATTGGTTTAGCACCAGGGGAAGATTAAGCCTGGGGCTGAAAGTCACCAGTTACCAAAGCTGCAACTTTTTTAATGTACTAGCATCAACAGTAAGAATATCTCTTTTTATAAAGCATAATTACTGTCTAAAATGGAAAGGGGGGGCTTTATAGTAAATTAGTCATGTGACATTCTCAATTCAAAACATTCAAACATCTTAAGCATATTTAAGTAAATTTTCTTATACTGACCTCTGAAGATAAAAGATAACAATTTCATTAATATTCCTAAAAGAGAATGCCATATGATTTTTGACTTAGACTACATGTCTAGTATTTAAATAATTTGTTCTTGGAGAGTCTAGATGCCAGTGTTTCGATTTTAATATTATATTTTATATTAGAATACTTGTTAAGTCAGCAAGTGCAGCCTTAAAAAAGATACTATCATTTAATTGAAATATTCTGGTTCCTAGCAAAGTATGACAAATCCAACTCAAACTAATTATGCCAACAATGAGACATTGCTGAATGTGAGTTCTGTCTCCTTGTGCTCTAAATTAGATCAGTAGAACAAAACAACTCTTTTGTTTTGTAAACAAAAGGATGCAAATTGGCCTAATTGAAAAAAAAAACAGAATGTACAACAAGGTACATATCTCCTTTTATTGAAATTAATTAACAGATGTGTAATAAAAGTTAAATAAAATTTTATTTCTTACAATAACATCTCTTTCTTAAGACACACATCCAAATATCAGATTTTTTTGTGAAATGCTTATTTGTTTAGAATTGCTACATATGTTTGTGCTGTTTTATGTTTTTATTAATTCAGGCATCACAGAGTTTGCTAAGTCTGTATTTCTTCTGGTTACTTTACCTAGTCTAGGAAATTATCATGTATTGATAAATTCTAAAAATTTTAACATTTTAAAAGACACATTTTGCTACCCATTCTCTTTGAGAGCAAAAGGTTAAATCAAATGGCACATTTTCCTGATTCTAAAAATATTGTAAATCAGTACAACAAAGTAATTGCTTTGAGTTTAAAATCTGTGTATCAATTAGAAAAATATTTTTGTTTTCACTTGTAAAATATTGCAGCCAACTGCCAACAGTTTGGCAGTTTCTCAAAAAGTTAAACATAGAACCACCCTACCATAGGACTCAGTAATTTCACTCCTAGGTATATATCCAAAAAGAATTGAAAGCAAGGAATTGAACAGATATCTCTATACTAATGATCATAGCAGCATTATTACCAACAGTCAAAAGGTAAAAATAACCCAAGTGCCCATCAACAAATGAATGGATAAATAAAATGTGATATATGCAATGAATACTAGTCATTCAAAGAACGAAATTGTGATAAATCTACAACAAGAATTGGCCTCGAAAACATTATGCTTAGTGAAATAAGCTAGACATGGAAGAACACATATTGTATGATTCCACTTGCAGGAGATGCCTATAATAAACAAATTCATAGAGACAGAGAACCAAATGGAGGTTACATGAGGCTACGGGGAAGGGAGGAGTGGGAATTATTGTTTATTGGGCATAGATTTTATGTTGGGAATAATGAAAAAGTCTTGAGTATAGATGCACAGCATTATGAATATAATTAATGCCATCGAATTGTACACTTCCAAATAGTGAAAAGGTAAATAATATATTACATATATTTTATCTCAGTAAAAATAAAAGGAAACACAAATCCCATTCCATTTATTTTAACAAATATTTGTTAATTAGTACTATGCATGACACTTAACAAAATAGCCTCCATTCTGTTTTCCCACTAGATGCTTATATTCTAATATGATGGATGACAACAAGAGCTATGCGGAAGTTAAGGAAGAAGAATTGTGTTGATATGGGTAGGGAGTTGCATAAAGGAGAAAGAGGTTGGTGGATTGTTAAATTGCCAGCGATGGATATTGAAAATACCAATGACAGAATAGACACGTAAGGAGAAGGAAGGGCACGAGGAGAAATACTGATGCAGGAGACAGCACAATTGTGCAGAAGCACAGGGCTGCTTAGCAAAAGCGGAGTGAGAGATCAGGCTATAGGCAGAGAGGCATTTTGAGAAACTGAGATTACGGGGTTCCACTGTTGATAATCTAGTGTCTTTTTGACCTCGAACCATTTTTACTTGTTACCTTTCACTCAGGTCTTTGGGTGTTCAGGCTCTCTATTCTCAGTATTAAGAGAAAAAATGAAATATAAATTTCCTAGTTCAGTGTCATGAATGTTCAGATGCTTTTATGATATTGTGTAATTTGCTTCTTCTGAGCCAGCATAGAAGTCACCTAGGTTCCTTACAAATCAGTGACTGTGGCAGGCAGAAAAACAGCCCCTCACCCCAAAGATGTTCATGTTCTAATCCCCAGAAAATGAATATGGACATAGGTATAAGGGTGAATTAAGTTTGCAGATAGAGTTGAGGTTGCTAATCAACTGACCTTGAAATAAGATTATACTGGATTTTCTGGATGGCTCAATGTGATTACAAAGGTGCTTTCAAATGCCAGATAGATGGCACCATAGGACTTTACTGGCCATTGCCGCCTTAGAAGATGAAAGCAGGCCCTCACCCAAGGTTTGCAGGCAGCTTCCAGAAGCAAGGAAGTGAATTTTCTGCCAGGGCCTCTAGAAGGAATAAAGCCCTGCAATAAGCTTGAGTTCAGCCCAGTGAGGCTTGTTTTAACTTACCTCTAGAACTGTAAGATAATACATTTGTGTTGTTTTAAGGCACCAAGTTTGTGGTAGCTTGTTAACAGCAGCAACAGTAAACGAATCTAGTGACACATCAAATACAGGAACAGAGACCTTGATGACCTTTCTCTTCTTTACTCTTGAAGGTTTTTCTCTCTGTGGTGACATACAACTGCACTAAGGGTTTCTCAGCCTTGGCACTGTTCACATTTTTGGCTGGGTAATTCCTTGTTGTGGGGGCCATCCTGTGCATTGCAGCATGATTAGCAGCACCCCTGGCCACAACCTGTTAGGTGCCAGGAGCTTTCTTCCTCTGGTGTGGCATTAAACATGTCCTCAGACCCTGTCAGGTGTTCCCTGATGAGCAAATTTACCCCCAGTTGAGAACTGTTTACCTGGGCTTATCCTTAGGGATATGAGTTTATCACCAGCATCTTTGAGTTTTTGACTTTCAATTCAAAAATGCTGCCTGAACTTTTAGACTATGGAGAGATTAAGACTACAGATGGTTCCCTAAAAGTAAGTATCCTCAAAACAATCCTAAAACGAATTAGGCAGGTCTTGCAAGGAAAAGAGGATGGATGGAGAACAATGAGCTCTGTGTGTATGTAGACCACATGCCATCTTCATGTTCTACAGAAGTCCACACAAGAAAGAGAAGTGATGAGTTTCCATGCGGGGAGAAGAGCTTTTCTTCACTCAGGGAATAATTAGAAATTTAAGAATTGTGAATTTAAGGGATCTGTGCTCAATGATTTGTCATGAAATATACCAGTCAAGACTGCACAGAACATTTTATTTTTTTGAGATGGAGTCTCATTCTGTCACCCAGGCTGGAGTACGGTGGTGCGTTCTTGGCTCACTGCAACCTCTGCCTCCTGGGTTCAAACAATTCTCCTACCTCAGCCCCCCGACTATCTGGGATTACAGACACCTGCCACCACACCTGGCTAATTTCTGTATTTTTAGTAGAGACGGGGTTTCACCATGTTGGCCAAGCTTGTCTCAAATTCCTGATGTCAGGTGATCTGCCCGCCTTGGCCTCCCAAAGTGCTGGGATTACAGGTGTGAGCCACCGCGCCTGGCCAAGACTGCATAGAACATTGACTTTCCTTTGGTTACTTGAACCATATCTGTACTGCTTTGGTTTTTTGACTATGGTTAGGTTGTGTAAGCCAGGACATTCTTAAACTGTATAAACATATATTATTATGGTAACTGTATTCTCAGAATGAAGAATCAGTCCATTTACCGTGCTTTGAGATTCTCCACTTTGGGAATTGCCCATGGCTTCCACTGTACTATCTATTTGGATTCTGACTGCTGGCAGGAGGAGAACCAAGCCAGTGCCAAAGTCTTGCCAGAGTGGCAGAGTATGTGGGAGTGTGTGCATGTTTGTGAGTGTTCAGGTGACAATGTGCTCAGTTGAGAGCAGCCTTCTCATTGCAATTCAGTGCCAACTAGAAAAGATTTAGAATATTCTACTGTTTATTTTGTCACCTCCACAATTGAAGAAGATGGAGGATGCATTGCTAAAGACCAATAAAATTGCATAGGGGTGTGTGCGTGTGTGTATGTTAGTTGTAGCAAAGGAGAAGTAAAGCACATTTTACCAATTGACTAGTTGCATTATTGAACCTGGTTCATTCTTCCCACGCATAGCAAGCCAATCACTGAGATGACAGAGTTTGCAGAAGAGGTAGGGGTTATTCATGAGGCAGCCAAGCAAGGAGGCAGGAGAACAGGTTTCAAATCCACCTTCCTAAAGATAGGGCTTAGGGATATTTATGAGTTACAGAAGTGGGGTGGTCTAAGACATAGAGAAAGGTGACTGGCAGTGGGAAAAATGAAGTAATCAGTGATCTATACAAACATCGTGTTCATTGGCATTTCATGGGATGTATTTTTCAGAAAATGGCAGCATTAGCATGATGAGAGGGTGAAGCATTTGTGTCTGTGAGGTCAAAAGGCCACCACTCAGGTATTTCCACAGCCCCAGTTGAAGGGTCAGTGGTCTCAACCAGTTTGACCTGGATGGGAGCTACCCCCAAGCTCCTAAAGAACAACTTAAGTGATTGTTACCATGGTGACTTAAAAAGGTTATCTATAAGGTACCCAAGGAAGGTTAAGTTACAGTGTTCAGCAGCATAGCCTTCAGCTACTGCAGCCTTCAGTTTCATGGAAAAAAAAAAACTGCAAGACACCAAAATCAAGTTGAGCAGGCTAAGTTGGGCAGATCTCATCAGATTAACTCCTCAGTGTCAGTTGTAGCATTGCATAGTAGGGAAATCTCCAGCTGATCCAGGCTTGCATTCACAGGGTTTCAATATTAGGATGCTGAGATTCTGATAGGCAGAGAACTGTAGAGGGCTTATTACCATACAGAAGTTGCCAGCCGGGCACACTGGCTCACGCCTGTAATCCCAGCACTTTGGGAGGCCAAGGCAGGAGGATCAAGAGGTCAGGAGATTGAGACTATCCTGGCTAACACGGTGAAACCCTGTCCCTACTAAAAATACAGAAAATTAGCCAGGAGTGGTGGTGGGCACCTGTATTCCCAGCTACTCGGGAGGGTGAGGCAGGAGAATTGCTTGAACCTGGGAGGCAGAGGTTGCAGTGAGCTGAGGTTGCACCACTGCACTCCAGCCTGGGCAACAGAGCGAGACTCTGTCTCAAAAAAAAAAAAAAAGTTACCTCCACTTCTCTTCCCAGTCTCCTGGTTTCTTAGTCCATTTGGTCTGCTGTATAAAAATACTATGGGCTGAGTGGCTTATGAATATTACAAATTGATTTCTTACGTTTCAGAACACTTGGAAGTTCAAGATTAAGACAGCAGCAGATTCACAGACGGCCACCTTCTCGCTGTGTCCTCACATGGTGGAAGGGGCAAGGGAGACTACTGGAATTCTTTTTATAAGAGCACTTTCTCCATTTGTGATGCCTTCTCCCTCATGATCTAATAACCTCCTAAAGGCTTTATCTCCTAATACCACGTCCTTAGGGGAGATTAATGGGGTACATTTGAATTTTGAGGAGACACAAACATTCGGTCTGTAGCACTTGGTGATGTTTAGGTAACATTCTGAAGCTAATTCAGTTTGCTTTTGCCAGCTGGGACTTACATATTTTGGTATCTATCAATAAGAACACGGAGACACAGGCATGACCTACTTTCTAACACAAGGCCAAGATAGCTTCAAAACCTCCGAACTTAAAAAATAGAGTCCACACCATTCTCTGAAACTAATTCATGCTTTTTCATCATTAAAACGATTTGCCGCAGTTGCTAAATTGGTTCCCAACATCAAACCTTTAGCAAGGCTACAGGAAAGACTTTCTCTTCTTAACAAATGACTCATAGGACCTGTGGGATTTTTTTTTAACCAAACTTCAACTATAAGGAAACTGGTGGACCTCCCTCCTACCCAGCCACCAAACTTTGAGAATTTACTTTCCCTTATGTAATGTAGTCATTTCAGAGGTGAAACTCTTGAGTGAACCCCATTTGCCTTTCCCTCAGTTCAGACATTAGCTTTCTCTAAAAGGCCTCTGTTCAAAAGCTGTCTCAGGATTTGAAGGCCATGTTTACAAGCTGCAGTGGAGCTAATAGGTAGGTCTTCCATCATCACTGGGTTGTTGAGTTTAATCCATTAAATGTAAGCATTAATCACTTTATTTCATCAGCTGTGCTCCCATCTGCTAATAGGTCAAGCTTGTCCTTGAAGCAATCCTTTGTTAGATATAATTCCATGAGTTGTAGGAGCAATTTAATTTTTGCAAGAAATCCTAAACATGTTTGAAGCTCAGTTGAGAATTTTCGTCTCTGCAAATGGACATGTGAGTCAGCAGAGCAGATACTGAGTGGAAAGCTGATGTTTCCCCTCCTGTTATCCTTTTCCTCTCTAAATATCTAAGCATTTAGCAAGTAATCAATTTGATGCTGAATTTAACATTTCTTTTTGAGAGTGAAGGGGAATTTTGAGTGGCCCTCAGTAAAACTCCTGGGCCTAACTTTATTTTCCCTTACTTCAAGCACAAAATTTTTACTTTCTATGTTTTCTCCTCTCAAGCCTTTGGTCTTTACTGATTGAGAGAAAAGAGACCTAACGTTGTTTCATAGTGCTTTGTTTATACTGTGAAAGTAATAAAAATGTCTCCTATAGTACAGCATTTCATAAAGGCAAAAGACTTTCACTTGTGCAGTCTCATTTGCTTCTCTCAACCATCCTGTGGACATGTGTTAGGTGCAAAAAGTCACCTGTCAGTGTGATACAGCAGGAGGGGCACTGGCAAGGAACTCAGAACCTGTGTTTTATTTCACTTCTGCTACTTTTAGGTTTTGGCTTCGAGCAACTCAGGGACCCTCTGTGGGTCTTGCTTTCTCTGATGTAAAATGGAATGTCTGTCTAGGCAGCAGGGTGAGTGTGGTGGTGTACCAGTCATGTCAACTTCTATACCCCTAGAATATCTAGTTATTTAAATGTCAGAACAGGAACCAGAACCCAGCTCTTCTGATTCCTAGCTGCTTTTCCATTCCACTACCTGTGGTAGGCAGAATAATGGCCCCTCAAAGCTGTGCACATTCTAATCTCTGGAACCTGTGAATGTGTTACCTTACATGATGTATTGAGCAGGGTTCTCCAGAGAATCAGAACCAGCAAGTTCTCTCTCTCTTTCTCTCTTCTCTCTCTCTCTCTCACTATATCTATATATAAACACACACAGATATGTATATGTAATGTATATGTATGTGTTTGTGTATACATATAAAGATTTATTATAAGAATTGGCTCATGCAATTATGGAGGCTGAGAAATTTCACAATCTATCATCTGCAATCTGGAAAACCAGAAAAGCTAGTGGTATAATTCCATTTGAGTCTGTGGGCCTGAGAATCAGATGAGGGGTTCCTAGTGTGATTCCCAAAGTCTGAAAGTCTGAGAACCAGGAGCTCCAATGTCTGAGGGTAGGAACAGATGGATTCCACCTCAAGAAGAAAGAGAGTAAACTCATCCTTCCTCTGTTTGTGTGTGTGTGTGTGTGTGTGTCGGGGGGGGGGGTTGTTTTGTTTTGTTTTTGTATTCAGGCCCTCAGAGGATTGGATGATATCCACCTACATTGGTGAGGGTGGATCTTCTTTACTGGGTCTACAAATTCAAATACAAATCTCTTTCACAAACACCTTTACAGGCACACCCAGAAATAAAATTTTATCAGCTATCTGGGCATCCATTAGCCTAGTCAGGTTGACATATAAATTCAACCATCTCACAGGGCAAAGGAATTCTGCAGATGTGATTAAGTGAAGAATTTTGACATAGGCAGATTATCCTGGATTATTCAAATGTCCCTAATGTCATCACAGTGGTCTTTGTAAGAGGGAGGCAGGATCAGTCAGAGGGAGAAAATGTAAGGATGGAAGCAGAGGTCAGGAAGGAGAAATGATGATACACTACTGGCTTTAAACGTGGAGAGTGAGGCATTGAGGCTAGGAATGTAGGTGTCCTCTAGAAGCTGGAAAAAGTAAGAAAAATGATTCTCTCCCAGAGGCTCCAGAAGGAATGTAGCGCTATAGACATCTCAATTTTAGCCCACTGAAATGGATTTTGGACTTCTGACCTTCAGAAATGCAAGATAAATTCCTGTTGTTTCAAGCCACTAAATTTGCGATAATTTGTTATAGGAGCAATAGGAAACAAATACACTACCCCATTCTTCAAGCAACTGAAATATTTCAAGATATTGCTATCACTTACATTGATTTTATATATATATCTTCTGTATGTTAGATGCTAAAGGAAACGCCACTTTTAAATAGCTTTATTTTCTACTCTCCCTATAGTCATTAAATTGAGGAGTTTGAGGAGGACCCTAGCAGTCTCAGTTAATACAATTTACTTGATTAATTCAACTGGGAAACAATAGAGGATATAGATGATAAAAATAATTATAGCTATGGAAGACAGAATGGGAAGGGTGATACTGAAATCTTAATTCTTTCAAGAAAAAAAAATCTGATAGAAGATGGTACCAAAACTAGAGGAAACTAATTTGATAGTGCAATTATTTTTGTACATGTGAATTGTTCCCATGGATGGTGATTAAGGCCATAATGTCCATTTTAACTTTGGATACTAAAAACTTCTCTTACCAAAATTCCTTGAAATTTTCACATGATTGAAATTTGTTTGACAGAAGACATGCAGCTGATCTTAGAGAACATTTCTTGTGTAGTTAATTCCCAAGAAATAAAATTAATCTAAAGCAAATCATTTTACATTAAAATTGACATAACAAAGTAAATTGCTTTAAAGCAGTGGAAGGATGACTGAGTAGGAGACAGAAGTGTATTTTGACTAAAGAGCAAGCCCACGTAGATTAAATATAATTTCTTTATTATAAAAAAGGAACTTCATAAGCAGGAACTTCATAAGCATATCAGCATCTTTTGTGCTTTTTAATAATTTTTTTATGGTTAAATTTTAATTTATTTGGTGAAAACACCAGTGGAAGCACCATTTCTCTTGCATGCTCTCAATTTGCTCAGCTCCCTTGGGCCTCAGAGTAGTGACTTAATAAAAATATAAGCACCTGGTGTCTTAGCAAAAGGCCCTCTATAGGGAGGGAACTAGAGCTTTGAGGGAACTAGAGCTTTGGGGGAACTAGAGCTTTGGGGAAGCAGTTGGTTCCGGAATCTGATGGTGTGGAGTTGAATCTCGCTCTGCCATTTTCTAATTGTGCACCACTGGACAAATCTCTTCACTGTAATGGGTCCTTTTTTCTTCACATTTAAAATAAGGACATAAAATCAATATTTCCCTCACAGATTTATAGTGAAGATTACATATCTTGATATGTAATGACTTAATGTACTGTTGGGCACATGATCAACATTCAATAAACCAGAGATACTGTCCTCATTCAGGTATTGTTGTCAAGTCTTCTGTAGATATTTCAAAACTGCTGCACCAGTTTCTCCCCTCATTGATTCTCCTGTTGTGCCATAGTACTATTTACAGCAGCGAAAGCCATTGTCCCTTGCTCAGCCTTGCTTGATCCATCTGAAATTGTCCTGTTCTTCCCTCTTTAAATATCTTATAATCTCCTTTTATTCATCAGAGTGTAATTAGATGAAGTCTGAATTCTTTACCTTTGTTCTAAAACAAGCTTGTGTTTGTTTGTATGCTTAACTAGAATGTCTTTCAACCAATGTTAGACATATTACATTTGTGATCTCAAATCTCAAATCGGATGTTGCCGCTATCCAGCATGTCTACTAAACTCCTCAGTGTGTTCACTTTCTCATTTGCCAAAATGACAAATACATGCCTGCTTTCCTACTCAAACATCCTATACCAAACTCTCCTTTCCCTCCTTCCTAGCTTATAAACTTGGGCCATTTTAAAAAACACACATTTAGAAGCTACCCCAGTCTTCTTTCTATGAAATCTACCGATCCATTTGTGTCCCTAGCACACTTTCAGCTTTTCATCCTGTGAATACTCACTAAGGTATGTTGACTGCTGAGAGAAAATGCTCAGCATCTCAGTGGTTTCTCCCATGATAGTTTGCTTATCACTCACTTGAAGTCCATGCATCTGTTCCTGGTCATGTAGCTTTCCTGGACAGCTTCTCTTCAAGCAATGCTTTAGAGATTCAGATCACTTTCTTGATATGAGGTCATCTGCAACATGTGGCTTCTGTGATCACCATAGAGGCAAAAGATAGTGGAGAAGGCATAACTGCTTCAGCTCAGAAGTGACACTTTCTTTCTTTATTCCCTCTGTGGGAATCAATCTCATGGCCCTACCTGGGAGAAAGACAGCTGTAAACAATAGTTGTCTGATGGGGAAGAGGAGCTGCCTTGGTTGCATGGTCAGTCACATTATGAATGAATTCTTGTTCGTATAAAATGCAACTCCTTCTTCACTCGTGTTCTGTGCTCTATTCTCACTCAACTTATTGGACCTCCGTTCTGGAAATTATTACTTCTCCTGTTGAGCAATTTCTCTTCTTCTATTAGATCATTACTATTAGTATATAAACATGCTCTAATATCACCTACCATAAAAGACAAAAACATCGAAAAAGAACCCTTTTTTGGTCCCTTTTTCCTTTCCAACTACCACCTAATTTTTTAATAGCACTCAAACATCTTCAAATATAATCCCATTTCAATGTGCTTTCTGTTTCTTGGTAGTACGCTAACTTATAGAAAAATTTGGTTTGGTAGAAACCAGCTTTTAACTTTTCCCCTCGTTCTCACTTGGCTACATTTTAGAACTTACCTTTTTTCCCCATTTTGTCTCTGATTTCCATTGTAATTTCCTTACCTGTAAGAATAAATGAATGTCTGTTTTTATCTTCATAATAAATTGTACCTTTTAATAGTTAAGAAATAAGAATTTCATAGGAATCCTTCAATATTTCTGCTAGAATAAATGTTATATTCATTTGTTTTCATTTAAACAAATCAAAAAAAGTAAAACAAATAAATGACTAATTTTTATCTTCTTAAGCTGACTTTGGTGTGTACATGTGATATGGTTTGGCTGTGTCCTCACCCAAATCTCATCTTGAATGGTAGTTCCCATAATCCCCACATGTTCTGAGAGGACCTGGTGGGAGGTAATTGAATCACGGGGACGGTTACCCTCATGCCGTTCTCATGATAGTGAGTGAGTTCTCATGAGTTCTTATGATTATATAAAGGACTTTTCCCCCTTTTGCTCAGCACTTTTCCATGTTGTTGGCATGTGAAGAAGGACATGTTTGCTTTCCCTTCCACCATGTAAGTTTCCTGAGGCTTCCCCAGCCATGCTGAACTGTGAGTCAATTAAACCTCTTTCCTTTATAAATTACCCAGTCTCGGGTATGCCTTTATTAGCAGTGTGAGAACAGACTAATTACAACATGGTACACTGGACCTTTGGCCTCTCCATTTCTTCCTGCTCCTCCCACACTGGCCAGCATGCTGCCCTTTTGCATGTTTAATAAGTGACATATTGAAGAAGGAAATGTACTGACTATTTGCTTCTTGTTGGCAAGACTAATAAAAGTCACTGTAGTAAAATTGTGATGCATTTGCCTAAAATGAGGCTTTCTGGATTACAAGCAGATTTCATTTATCATAATATCCCTGTCCTCCATAACCATGAGTAACATAATTGACTCTGATTTAATCCTCTATTTCAAATATGCAGGTCATTCCAGAGTTAAACTCCTGTAAGTAAGAAAAATGAATATTGCTGTAATTGAATAGCTAAATTGGCAGAGCATTCAACATGAGATAAATTAGGAAGAAATTGACAGTAAGAACTATCTTTTCCCTGACACCAGAAGCACAACATGAAGAAAGCCAATTAAATCGAACATCTCATCAACCCATTAACAAGTGTAGAATTACACTTTAGGGTTTATTTTTCCAACGCAAAACTTCATTTAAAGCACAGTGTTAGGGAACTGGAGATGTATTTTTAAATACACACACACATATGTGTGTGTGCATATATATATCTATATTTTAACTTATAATAAACATGCATGTATCTATATTTTAACTTGACAGTCTAAATAATTTGTTACTATTCAGCTTGAAGATTTAAAACAAATTAAGTCAAGCTATAAAAATATTATCCATGATATACCAGATAAGGGTAGCACACTACAACCTTCCATTATACATTAATAACATGTTGATCTCTGACCATGCCAGGGTTAAAACCAACTGGGAATCTGAGTGACTTTAAATAGGACATGCACTCTTTTACACCCTCAAATTTCATTCATTTATATTCTCTGACCCCTGAAGTTGTTTGAGTTTATACTATCTGTTTCAGATAATTCAGGTCTTCATGAAATAATTCAAAGCCCCATCTGCTATTTCTTTGGCAGGGGTTGGGCGTCAATTGAAACTACCACAGTTCCTCACCTAACCCACCTGAGGTGTAATTTTAATAGCCAAAAGACGAGAGCAAAGTATTATGTACTAGAGCATGACTTAGAAATAAAAGGACCTGAGGGAAGAAAAAAGAAAACATAGCGAAAGTTTAATTCCGTTCTTTGAACTCTTCCAAACCAAACAAGACAGAACAAACTCACTTTCCCTTGATAAAAAGTAAATAGTATAATTAAACACTTATCCAAAGAAAAGTGTTTATATAAAATATAAAATACTTATCCAAAGAAAACATAAAATCCTATTTACTTATCTGTTTCTAAGTTCTAGGTATCATCCTTACCACTGAAGCTATAAAGACAAGCAAGACTCTCATTCATTCAGTCATCATTCAATCATTTACACATATGTATTTACTATGACTAGGGTTTTGGGTAGCATAGTGAGCAAAACCAGAAATGGATCCTGCCTTTGTGAAGTATACAGTCCCTAGGGATTTGGGAGGCTGGGATGAGGGAATGACTTTAGGCCAGGAGTTTGAGACCAGCCTGGGCAACATAGTGAGACCCATGTCTCTAAAAAATATTTTAAAAACTTAGCTGGGCATGGTGGTGCATGCCTGCAGTCCTAATTGAAAGGAATCAGTCAGCTTGCTTTAGGCAAATAGGAAGGAAGGGGTTCCCGGAGAACCTCCAACCTGTGTTTTGTGCAAATAAGGCAACTTGCAGAGGAGCTTGCCTAAACATGCCCACAGCCGACTAAGGTCCTGCATGTGCACTGGGGGAATGGGGTGGTGACACCAGGAATTCACGCCTTATACAAATAGGGAATCCAGCCTCATTGGCTTATATGTAAAAGCCCTTGTATTCAACTGTTAAGGAGGTAACAAGGACCCTGCTTTCAGGTCCCCACTCTTTGCTGACAGCTTTACTTTTGCTTAATAAACTCTACTCCAGGACCAGGTACGGTGACTCACACCTGTAATCCCACCACTTTGGGAGGATGAGGCGGGCAGATCACAAAGTCAGGAGATCGAGACCATCCTGGCTGACATGGTGAAACCCCGTCTCTACTAAAAATACAAAATATTAGCCAGGTGTGTTGGTGGGTGCCTGTAGTACCAGCTACTCAGGAGGCTGAGGTAGGAGAATTGGAAGGCGATTGAACCTGGGAGGCAGAGGTTGTCATGAGCCGAGATTGCACCACTGCACTCCAGCCTGAGCGACAGAGCGAGTCTCTGTCTCAAAATAAACAAAGAAATAAAATAAAATAAAATAAGCTCTACTCCACTCACTCTCCGGTGTCCGTGTGCCTAATTTTTCCTGGTTGTGAGACAAGAACCTGCACCTAGCTGAGCTAAGGAGTAAAATATCCTGCATAATTTCTACTTGAGAGGCTGAGGCAGGAGGATCGCTTGAGCCCAAGAGTTCAAGGTTGCAGTGAGCTATGCTTATAGCACTGTACTCCGGCCTGGCTGAACAAGCAAGACCCCTACTCAAAAAATAACAATAATAATAATAAGTGTACAGTCTAGCTTGTGAACTGTATCTAGGTGATACAAGTGAAATTAACATATGCAATGAAATAAATGCTCAAGTGGTGGTCAAATGAAAGTCTATAATAGGGAGATTTGACTCAGGGAAGTCAGAAAATGTCTTCCTTGAGAAAGTGATACTTGAGCTGAGAGTTCAAGGATAAACAGGCATTGAGTAGATAAAGCCAGGTATTTTTGATGAATAGACATTGGCAGGTTGAGCTCAGAATGTGGATCTCCATCATTAGATTAACAGGAAATAATTGCTAGAATTTAAACATAAGTAATAGTAAAGTTTTTTATTTTCAGAAAGAATACTCTGAGTGAAATGTTGAGAATAGTCAGAGTATCTGCAGCCAACCTGGTTAGAATGCTATAGATTCAGTCTATATAAGAGATGGCTATTGCTTGGACTTTGGTGGAGATAACAGAAGTGAGGATTCAGAAGGTAAAATCTAAAATTTTGTGATAGGGTGAAGTGGGAAAAGGTGAGTGAGAGAGAAGAGCCAAGAATGATAGCTGGTTTCCAACTTTTTCAGCAGAAGCTCTTGTTTCTGTTCTTTGAGATGGACAGTGCTGGAATCGGACTAGGATTTTTCTTGGAGGAGGCTGAGCTCATAAATGTGTTCTTTTGGACATATTTAAACACATTCTCAAAGATCCGAGTCTGATGAGGGACATAGATAAACCTACACGTACAGTAAAATGCCACAGATGCTACAATGGAGGTGTGTGAGGGGTGTGTGCTCACAGAACAGGAATGAAAAGCTTATTCTCCAGGCGTGGACAAGGCCTTTAGTGAGAGTAGCACCTGATCTAGGATTTCAAGGGTAAGCTGGAGCTTTCCAGGTGGATAAATGGGTATAGGGTTAAGGATGTAAAAGAAGACTTAAAAGGCTGTGAAAACAGTGCACGTTGTGCAATAAAAAGAATACAGAAATGGAACTACTTGATGTGTTCCAAAATTATGACACGTTCCACACGTCTGAAGGAGTTTTGAAGGAATAGCAGGATATGAGGCTGAACATGTATGAGATATTAAAGTCTTTAAATTTGTGATGACTATGATTTATATCCAAACTGCTCTGCTTTTTAGGGTGAAAGTGAAAGCTATAAGTAATTTTGACAAGATAGTCAGTGTGAACTGAGACTGTCTGGGGAAAACTGGGATGTGAAGCTACTCTACACTCTGAAAGTGACTGATTCCCAGAAGCCGTGGGGAGCTGTCGGAGATCTTTTAAGCAGGGCAGGGAAGCAACTGGATGAAAATTTTAGGAAGGTCACGTCACTGAGATAGCTCTGTGCAGGTGGATACAGAATTGGCTTGGTCCTTTTAAGATCTAAATGATTATTATATAAATAAACCTTATTTATCATGTGGCTATCACATACTTTCTCAGGTTCTATTTATTGTGATGCAACCAAAATTAACACTTGTTTAGGCCGGGTGTGGTGGCTCATGCCTGTAATCCCAGCACTTAGGGAGGCTGAGGTGGGTGGATCACGTGAGGTCAGGAATTCGAGACTAGCCTGGCCAACATGGTGAAACCCCATCTCTACTAAAACTACGAAAATTAGCCAGGTGTGGTGGCAGGTGCCTGTAGTCCCAGCTACTTGGGAGGCTGAGGCAGAACAATTGCTTGAACCCGGGAGGCAGATATTGCAGTGAGCCAAGATAGCACCACTGCACTCCAGCCTGGGCAACAGAGTGAGACTTTCTCTCCAAAAACAAAACAAAACAAAACAAAAAAACTTGTTTAAAGTGGCAAGATCATTTATTAAGGCATTTGAACATTAAGAACAAATGTGTATGTAAACTTGCATAAATCTTAGTCAGATATCTGGAGAGGACAACACAGTTTTAACCTACTTTGGGGTTCTATAGCCATCTGCCACTCTCCATTGTGGTCCAGGCTAATCTATGTTTTCTAGTCCTTCTTCATAAGCACCTTTTGCCTAGTTGTAGGGAAAGCTTTCATATGTCTTGAATACCTGTGATTCTTACCCTATTGTTCTCTCCATATCTGCCTTCTACCACTATTCTGGTATATCGTAGCATCACAATGATGCTGTTTTGCTCTATGTGTTAGCCAGAGGCTGGGGAGGGTAGAAAGGACTGCCAAGCAGAGAAAGAAACATGAACCAGAACCAGCTAATACAGGATGGGAGAGTACATGTGCCATTATCAAACACACAGAGGAGTGAATAAGAAGCAAAGGTAACAGATATTAAGAACTAAGCTTTGGAGATATTGATATACTTTGAGTCCAGAGAAGGAGCTAAGATGAGAAGCTGGGGGAGTCCATGTTGTGGAAAAGGGCATAGTTGGGTTGGCGTGTGCATTCACTCTCAGTTTCTGCCCTGACAGAATGTTTGCACGTTTTTGCAATTCCTTAAATTCTTCAATTTCATTCAAACTGTGTCCCTCAGTCAAGGTGCCTCCAGGAACCTTGGCCACCCCCTTGATTGCGCCATGAAAACATCCCCCCTTTTACCTTTCCCAGCTGTTTTCTCCCAGTAACTCTACTCTTTATTGCCTCTCTCACCCCTGATCTATCATCTCTATTGCTCTAGTCTATCAATTGCCAAGTCTATATTTAACCACAGGTAAGCACCTCTTCTAATTGATAGTCATTTAAAAAAGCATTTTGCAGCATTTCTATACCATGCCTTATAATTGTTACGCAATTTGTTTTTCATGCCTCTCAAAGGACGAATCCTATTTTCCATGATAGCATATTTTACTATCCCCACAAAAAGAGAATGAAGCAATTTGATTTGAACATTTAGAAGCTTTTCCTTCTTCTTAAAATTCCCCAGTATCATTACCATTAATTTAATTACTCTACCTTTCTTGTTTCAAAAAAAAAAAAAAAGAGAGAAAGAGGTATTTTCCATTCTAAAGTTTAGTCACCTGCTTGTGCTTTAGCTACTCTAGACCTACATCCACCAAACATTCTCCTTTTTTTCTAGTAAATCTTAAACTTTGCCTTTCCCCTGGCTCTGTACCAAGGTGTTCGAGTTTTCTCCCTCCTTTCCTCTGTACACAGGCACAAAAACTTCCCTTGATTTCAGCAAGCTTCCCTTTGAGGTCATCACTTTTTCTTTCCCTTTAACCACCTGCTTTCTTACAACAGTTTTACATAATGTCTTCTCTTTTCTCTCCTTAGAAAATCAACATAACAGAAATATTTTCCCTTCTAGCATGCTCCTCATTTTAACTGCACGTTCTCATTATATCAGCAAGTAAGATTGTTCATATCTTTTCCGTTTGTTCTTCCCATGTTTTCAGGGCTTTGGCGTCTCTCCTCACTGAAGTGGGAATTGTCATGATAAAATATGACAATATAGATAGCATTTGAGTTAAAGAGGAAGGAAACATATGGGTAGTTGACAACACACATATGTCACTTACACCAGGACCACACTGGAGAAGCCAGTTCTGTCAACTACGGTCACTGGTTTTATACAAGATCAAGCTAATTCTTTTTTAAGTGGGTTTGGGAAATGACTTTGAGCAAATGTATTTATTCTCAGTATATTTTCAACAGATAGTTTTGTTCCAAAAAATAATCTCGTGGCTGTTCTTCTAGACAAAGCAGAATCACCAATAGGTATTTGAAGGTCTGATCTGCCCACGGCATAAGCATACAGCTGTTGGGCCAACAGGTCTGTAGTTAGTAAATGAGGCAAAGGTCAACTGAAATGTCTTTTATGTAGTATCTAAGTCTGGAAAGAACCTGGACAGAACAAAGAAGACCCGTTAGCACAGCAGCAATCCCAAGTAGGGATGAGTCCAAGGGCTCCTGACTTATTCCCTGAGACGCTAAGGCTCAACTTCTGTACTTATTTTTCTTCTTATTTGAAAAGCCTCAGTGACTTGTCATTCTCTGTTTTTAATCTTTTGCCACAGGGGAGAAGCTCCTTTAAAATATATATATATATATAAAATATATATATATATACACACACACACACATATATAATTTTTGAGGAAAAAATATATATACACATATTTTTGAGGAAAAAATATAATACATATGTATTTTTTGAGGAAAAATATGTATACATATATATTTTTTGAGGAAAAGTATGTATACATATATATTTTTTGAGGAAAAAGTATGTATACATATATATTTTTTGAGGAAAAAGTATATATACATATATATTTTTTGAGATGGAGTTATAATTGTTACTTGATTTGTTTTTCATGCCTCTCAAAGGCACCTAATCTGCCTGAAGTGTAATTTTAATACCTTTAATACTCTTCAAGCAATGCTTTAGAGATTCAGATCACTTTCTTGATGTGAGGTCATCTGCAGCGTGTGGCTTCTGTGGTCACCACAGAGGCAAAAGATGGTGGAGGAGGCATAACTGCTTCAGCTCAGAAATGACACTTTATTTCTTTGTTCCTTTTGTGGGAATCAATCTCATGGCCCTACCTGGAAGAAAGACAGCGTAAACAATTGTTCTGTTTTTCTTTCTTTTTTTTTTTTTGAGACAGAGTCTCGCTCCATCACCCAGGCTGGAGTGCAGTGGCGTGATCTTTGTCACTACAACTTCTGCCTCCCAGGTTCAAACAATTCTCCTGCCTCAGCCTCACAAGTAGCTGGGGTTACAGGTGCCAGCCACCACGCCCAGCTAGTTTTTGTATTTTTTGTGTGTGTGTGTGTGTGTGTTTCTATTTTTATTTGTTTCAAGGAATTTAACATTTTTAAAACTTTTTTCATTTTTAAAAATATGGATCACTTCATGAATTTGCACGTCTCCTTGCAGGGGTCATGCTAATCTTCTCTATCATTTCCACTTTAGGATATTGCCACGGTTTCTACGGGACTGAACAAAGGGGGACCCACACAGGAATGAAAACTTAAAACAGAAGTAAGTATTTTAAAGGAAGGGGCCAGGGGAAGAAGAAGAGCACTCGCAGCTTCAGGTGAGCATGAACAGCACCTGAGCTTCCACAGCCCTTCCTATTTGTTGAGTAGAATGAGCAGGGAGGAGGAGGTAATGATTGCTCAGCTGCTTAATTGATCACAGGTTCATATTATTACTAAGAGGCTTCAGATGTGCCCTGTAGCTAATCACAAGAAACACTTGTGCCTGGGTCGTGACTGCCTCAGCATTCCTTCTGGGCGGTAGACGCAGTTTGTCAGTTTACCAGTTTGCCAATGTTTTGCTTTTCTAAGAACAGTTTGCTGTTTACTCATATACCCTCCAGTGGTATACTGAGTTGATCACAACCCTCACTTTCTGCAGCAGCCACTAAGGAAGGCACAGAGGGACTTCCTTTCGGCCTGAAACAGTATCTGTGCTGCCAAAGTGAGTATGGAATTTTAAATTTTCATTCTTAATCTCTTCCTTCACCCACTGGTCATTCAGGAGCATGTTGTTTAATTTCCATGTATTTGTATAGTTTCAAATGTTCCTCTTGTTACTGCTTTCTAGTTTTGTTGCACTGTGGTCAGATAAGATACCTGGTATGATTTTGATTTTTAAAACATTGTAGAGACATGTTTTGTGTCTTTTTTTTTTTTTATTTTAGTATTTGTTGATCATTCTTGGGTGTTTCGCGGAGACGGGGATGTGGCAGGGTCATAGGATAATAGTGGAGAGAAGGTGAGCAGATAAACACGTGAACAAAGGTCTCTGGTTTTCCTAGGCAGAGGTCCCTGCGGCCTTCGGCAGTGTTTGTGTCCCTGGGTACTTGAGATTAGGGAGTGGTGATGACTCTTAAGGAGCATGCTGCCTTCAAGCATCTGTTTAACAAAGCACATCTTGCACCGCCCTTAATCCATTTAACACTGAGTGGACACAGCACACGTTTCAGAGAGCACGGGGTTGGGGGTAAGGTTATAGATTAGCAGCATCCCAAGGCAGAAGAATTTTTCTTAGTACAGAACAAAATGGAGTCTCCTATGTCTACTTCTTTCTACACAGACACAGTAACAATCTGATCTCTCTTTCTTTTCCCCACATTTCCCCCTTTTCTTTTCTCCCCCTTTTCTTTTTGACAAAACTGCCATCGTCATCATGGCCCGTTCTCCATGGTCGCCGTCTCTTCGGAGCTGTTGGGTACACCTGCAGAAAGGCTGTCACTTCACACTTGGAAGATTGCACAGCGGCCAGGCAGAGGCACTCCTCACTTCCCAGACGGGGTGGCGGCGGGACAGAGGTGCTCCTCACTTCCCAGACAGGGCAGCCGGGCAGAGGCTGTAATCTTAGCACTTTGGGAGGCCAAGGCAGGTGGCTGGGAGGTGGAGGTTGTAGCAAGCCGAGATCACGCCACTGTACTCCAGCCTGGGCAACATTGAGCACTGAGTGAGCGAGACTCCGTCTGCAATCCCAGCACCTCAGGAGGCCGAGGCGGGCAGACCACTCGAGGTCAGGAGCTGGAGACCAGCCCAGTCAACACCGCGAAATCCCGTCTCCACCAAAAATACAAAAACCAGTCAGGCGTGGCGGCGCGTGCCTGCAATCCCAGGCACTTGGCAGGCCGAGGCAGGAGAATCACAGGAGCCCGAGGCAGGGAGGTTGCAGCGAGCTGAGATCACGGCAGTACAGTCCAGCCTCGGCAACAGAGGGAGACCAAAGAAAGAAAGAGGGGGAGGGGGAGTTTTTGTATTTTTAGTAGAGAGGGGGTTTCACTATGTTGGCCAGGCTTGTCTTGAACTCCTGACCTCAGGTGATCCGCCTGCCTCAGCCTCCCAAAGTGCTGGGATTACAGACGTGAGCCACTGGGCCCAGGCTAGAAATTCTATTTTATTGTATATATTTAAGGTACGCAGCATGACGTTACAGGATACATACAGACAGTAAAATGGTTGCCATCGTGAGGCAAATTAACACATCTACCATCTCAGATAATTACACCTAATTTTTTGTGTGTGGCAAGAGCAGCTAAAATCTACTCATTTAGCAGGAATCCCACATACCATACAATTTTAACTCTAGCCTCATCTTGTGCCATAGATCTCTAGACTCTCTCATCCTAGTAGCTGCTACTTTATATCCTCTGACCTACGTGTCCCTATTTCCTCCTCACTACCCTGTCCACTGTTTTATTCTCTGTCTCTGTGTATTTGACTTTTTTAAAAAGAAAGATCCCACTTAGAAGTAAAATCATGCAGTATTTTTCTTTCTGTGGCTGGCTTATTTTACTTAGCGTAATCCTTAGCGTATACTTTCTCTCTTCTCTTTACTGCCTCTCCTGTGAAGAAAGGCCTCCTGTAACTTGCAGTAAAAGATTTTAAGAGTATCATTAAGAAAATTTGTTATTGCCTCCAAAAAGTTTAGGATATCAGGGTACTAAGACTCCTAGAACTATAAAAGGTTGATTTCTTATTCTATTTTACTAAAGGTTATTCAAATAATTAAAGTAGCTGGGAAGAAGTTTTTGGTGAAAAACCCCAATTCACTTATCTCCTGTAGATAATAGTTTTGTCATTTATCTTAAAACGTTACAGAACTCATTCAATACATTCCAATTGCTTTTTCTTCCTAGCAAGATATCATAACACTGGCTTTTTTTTTTTTGGATGGGAACCCCTTTGATGATCACCCTGTGTACACTTTTCATTTAGAAAATAATTCATTGAAAACATTTTCTACGGTCAGGCCCAGCGCTGCTCTTCTTTCTGTGTTCTTATACTAGGAGAATTTGCCAACTCCCCAAATTTCAAATTCCATGGCCACCTAAGAATATGATCCTAACCTTCATATTTTAGATAATTCGCACTTTTATGTAATTTTTTTCCCCATAGGATCAATATATGTAAAATGAGACACTATTCTTCCTTGATTAGTGGGGATTACAAAATGATAAATTGTGATTCTTAATGAGAACATTGATTGAAACCTTTTAGTAAAGATATTTATTAAAAATATTTACTCCTGGCTGGGTGCAGTGGCTCACACCTGCAATGCCAATACTCTGGGACACCTGGGTGAGGGGATCACTTGAGGCCATGGAGTTCCAGACCATCATGATGAGACCCTGTCTCTACAAAATAAAGATAAAAATAATTAGCCAGGCATGGTGGAGCGTGCCTGTAGTCCTAACTACATGGGAGGCTGAGGCAGGAGAAACACTTGAGCCCAGGAGTTCTATGATCACACCACTGCACTTCAGTCTGGGCAAGAGAATGAGACCCTATCTCTAAAATAAATAAAATAAGATACAATAAAATAAAACTATTTACTCCTATAACAAAGGATAGTTTTGTTCCATGTGGACAGCGGGAAGGTCTGAGATAAGTTAGTGCTGAGGTTTGGCTGTGTAGCCCCCAGTCTCCTGTACCCTGAAGCTGTATCAGGTCCACACCCTACTGAATGCAGCCTGTGTGAAGTGGGTTTGCCAGGGTGAGAAGTAGCATCGTGTTACCAAACCACCTTTTAGAATAAAATGCTCCAATATTAGGTAGAGAGACTGCTTAGAAAGTCAGAGCATTTTTCCCAAGGTTACTTCTCTATTATTAGAAAATAAAAAATTAAAAAAAAAACTCTTGCACATTTGCACCAGATTGAAAGTTAATAGAAAGTTCATCCTCCAGACGTCTCTTTAGGTGAATCTGCCATATATGCTCCAAATTAGATTCTCTCTTCAATTTCCTTGTCTCTTCTAAGGATATTACCATTTTTCCAATTACTTTCACTCAAAACCTTGGAGTTCTCTGTGACAGATCTCTCTCCTTTACTCACTCTGTCAAAAATTAAAAATTTCTTGCAATTCCCCCTGACACCTTCCAAATCCCAGCCTGCAATGATTCATTTTCATGCCACTCAGCAAACCACTTGACTGGATTTCAAGAATGTTGTTCCCACACCACAATTCTTCTCTAATTATGGCACCAAATAAGAATCTCTCAAGGAACATGTCACGCCTCAGCTGAAAATCCAAATTGTGTCTCTGTAACATTTTGAAAACAAAACCCTCCTTTCAAAGGTCCACATGCTGTCCATTGGTCCTTATTTTCCATCTTATTTCTCACTGTTTTCCAAAGTGAATGTGAGGTCATATCACTCTGATATGACCACTATCTTTATTCTCCTTGAATTCAGCGTTTTCTTTTTTTCATTAAATTCACTTACTCTGATTTTATCTCATTTCAAATTTGAAGCTTAGACAACTAGCCAGGTTTTCAACAGTCTCTCATGGCTTCCAACTCTGATATTAACCCCAGCCCAGCTCTCAATAGGCATTAAATTATACCCTTAAGATAGTGCTAGTATTAAGATAGTGAAGATATTAAGATAGTGAAAAGGTTGCCTGAGCACATGTACTATAACCTGGGATCCGCTGGATTCTGGAGGTTTCAGACCCTTGTATCTTACTTGCTCAAGAGGTGACCTTCCTCTTGAGCCCTATCCGTTGTTTCTGAAACCGCAGCCTGTTCCTTCTCTTTACTAAATTTGATCACATCTAAAAATAAAATTCCTTTGAGTTCCTCCTTCTCATCCCAGCTTCTGAGCCTAATCTAGAAACATGATTTTACCCTACAACTGTGTCTGATGTGAACTATTTTGGGCATAATTAGTCAATAGGACGGTATGATTGTTTTCCTGTAACCGACCTAGGCTGAAGTCTTTTGAACAAACTGGATACATTGAAAACAAGACAAAACAAAACCCTAGTATATTAAAGTCTGAAGCAACACATCAAAATGAGATGAAGTCAGATTAAGTGTGGTTTCCTAATTCAATTTAGATACTAAGTCCAAGGCTAAAATTTAAGACTGAAATCTTGGTATAATTCCTTTAACATAAATCTTGTACATTGGTAAACTCTTTGCTTTTTGTGTTTGTTTTTGAAAGCAAGAAGCGTCCATTTTCCATGTATGTGTCTTCGTAAGTTCCGGCACAGAGTGTACTACCTTTTCACTATTTTATATTTTTATATTATTTATCTAAGATGGATGTTGTTAATCTGTAGCCTGCAAACAAATTCTGGCTATCTGATTGTTTTTGTAAATAAATTTTATTGGAACACAGCCATACCCATTTAATTACATAATATTGTTTACATATTGTCTGTGGCTGCTTACCCTGGATTGCACAGTTGAGTAGATGTGACAGGGCTGATGTGGTTGCAAAGTCTAAAATTTTTTCCATCTAGTTCTTTAGAGAAAAGTTTGTCTACCCCAGATTTAAGAAGACACTATGACAAAAAGAATCCGTATACCTTTGGCCTTCTGAAATTGAAATGATATGCATCACGAGGCAACAGTTTTGAGTTGGCAAGTGTAAAATGAGTAACAGTGCAAATAATCACTTGGGAACCAAGTCAAATCTTTCCTCCTCCATCAGGTTTTCCTTCCTATCCCCACAAAGTTAATTGCCCCCCTCCTTTGTGCTACAACATGTTGTTGTAACAATGAAAACATTAATGATTGTTGATGTATTTGGCTTCCTAATTAAATTATGATCTTTACAGGGGCGAGGAGCATATTATATTTATCTTGACTCACTCTAATGCCTACAGTTGTGGTGTGTATGAGCTCAATAATTTCTCATTGCTAGAAAAGATGAGTGGATGGTTTTTGTAAGTAAGAAATTGCAGTCCAGTGAAAAACAGCTTTTAGCATTTCTACTTATTTTATTCCCTTGGAATTAATACTTACTTTATTCTCTCAGAACTTTGAGAAATATTCTCAATAAATGGGCTAACCATGCAGGGTTAGAGATGATGATGCAATCTTACTTTTTAAATTTTTTTTAGAGACAAGGTCTTGCTCTGTCACCCAGGCTGAAATGCAGTGGCTTAATCCTAACCCACTGCAGCCTCAAACCCCTGATCTCATGTGATCCTTCTGCCTCAGCCTTCCAAGAAGCTAGGATTATAGGCACACACCACCATGCCTCACTAGTTTCATTTTTTTATTTGTATTTTTTTGTAGAGACAAGGTCTTGCTACATTGCCCAGGCTTATCTCGAATTCCTGCTCTAAAGCAATCCTCCTGCTTCAGCCTCTCAAGGTGCTGGGATTATAGATGTTAGCCACCATGCCTGGCCATACAACCTTATTTACAGACATTACCTGAAGAGAAGACACAGGTTGAAATCACTAACAGTTTTGTAATAAAAGGTTTTAAAAGGCTTGTAGATAACTTTAGTTAATTTAATACAGGATATTGGTAGGATATACCTGTCCTACTTTGAAAATAGCAATTTGTCTTTTTGTCAAGCAGGTCGACTGTAAATATCAAAAGCAAATTACTGATTGGGATAAATATTGTTCAAGCCTAACTGTAGAAACCTAATGTTCCTATAAATTGGGCCATGTGTCCAATCCCAGTCACTTTCCATTTGTTTACTTGTCTATTTCTTTATTTATTTAACCATCAAGGATGGATTATGTACCCTATATCAGGGACTGGATTATGTGCATTTACTTACAAAATTATCCAAAAACTCTGAGAACTAAATGTGCTTAGTTTTTGTTTTTAGGTTGGAAACCCTTATAAAATATATGATTTCCTGCAGGTGTAGTGGCTAGAGAGAGATCAGATGTTACTATCATCACGTGGTTTTTGCTATCACTGTCCATCAAGGAAAATTCGGTTAATTCATTTAATCCTACTGGAAAGATACATGTCTCTTACTAGTCCATGCACATTACTCCTTAAACTGTAAAATCAGTATACTATTTTTCTTATCTCTGTTATAACAAATTAACACAAATTTAGTTGGTAGAAAAGACACAAATGTATTATCTCACAGTTCTGGTAGGTGGGAATGTTGGATACAGTGTGGCTCAGCAAGGTCCTTTGCTTGGAATATCATAAGGCCCAAATCAATGTTCCTTGATTCCTACATTCTTCTGGAGGGTCTGGAAATTAATCTGCTTCCAAGCTCATTGAGGTCATTGTCCGAATTCAGTTTCTTATTCTGCTAGGTCTGAGGTCCCTGTTTCCTTGTGGCTGCTGGCTGGGAGGCCATCTTCTCCTTAGGGAGGGCTGTGATCCCCTTTATTTGTCTCCTGTCTCTTTAAATGGGCACTGACCAGAAGAGTCCTCATGCTTTGATTTAACTCTCTAACTTCCTCTTCTGCTGCACCCTTCTTGCCTCCAAAGAGAGAAACATCTTTGTTTTTAAAGGCACATGTGATTAAATTGTGCCCACTTGGATAAGTCACAGAAACCTCCCTTCCTTAAGGTTCATAGCTTCAGATGACATCTGCAAAGTCCCCTTTGTTATGTAAGGTAACATTTTCACAGGTTCCAGGGATCAGGGAACATCTTTGGCATGGACATCTTTGGGGGTCATTCTGCCTACCACGTTTGGTAGGATCCCTTTCTTAAAGAATTCTTTAGACTCAGTTATATAAGCTAGAAATGGCTTGATTGTGCTGTAAGAATAAATGACCTCACAGTCTCATGGAAACATAGTTTATTTCTTGATCATGCTTCATCAAAGTTTGGTTTCTTTTCTGCTCTGCATCATCTTCTCTCTAGGACCCAAGGTGGCAAAGCTTCCTTTATCTGGAACATTGTTAGTAATCGTGGCCAAGTAAAAAGGGATAAACCTTCTGCCCAGAAATGACACGCACACATCGCTTCTCACATGTCATTGGCTGAGGCATGTCACATTTTGCATAATGCCTACCTCCCCCATGAAAGTCAAGGCAAAGAGGAAAATTTGATATTTGGTGCAAAATAATATAATCTACCCTAAAAAACAAGCTTCTTATCATTGCTAAATCTTCTGTTGAAGACTAGTATTGTCAGGCAACACCAATTCCTTACTATTAGGTGAGAATACATAGTGTTACAAAGGAATTTTATTTCTAGTACTGAGACTCTATGTAGAATATTCAGACTATTCATAGCAAACTAGTACCCACGGGATAAAACAATGAAAGAAATAGAAGGAAAGACTTCAGTAAGGACACCAAAGAAGTCAAAAGTTACAGACATGTTGCAAGTACAAACAACATGAAAATTATTTTGCTTATATTTTATGAAGTCCCAAATAAAGACAAACACAGAAAATACCAAAAAATAATTGAGAAAATGCTGACAATCCTCCAAATTAAAGACATTTTAAAATGTTAAGGATTAGAGTTGAGTTGTTCTATATGTTATCCAAATAGTCTTCTCATTTTAACTTTTGATATCAAGACAATTGCTCTAATCTCAAACAAATACTAGTTTTTCTTTACAGAGAGAAAAAAAAATCCAAAAGGAGTGACTAACATTTACTTAACACCTCCTGTGAGCCTTACGAATGGAAGGAAAAGTTTTTGTTTGCTCCTTCTGCTTTGCACCAAGCCCAGCTGGTATTATTCAAACATTATGAGATGATTACCATCAGTTACAGTCCACTTTAGTAGGGTGGTTGCAAGATTCATACCTATGTGTTTGACTGTAGGTGGCCATGAGAGGAAACCATTGAAGGGAGGAGCTACTGTGTATCTTTGTAACAGACAATTGATGTTCTGCTAGTATGTGGAAGACCTGGTTGTTGTGGAGGTTGCAAAGATAAATATGCAACTGTCTTAGACTTTAAGAAACATTTTTATCTCTACTATCTTGAAGTCTTTGGTAGTTCATGTCAATTGAGTTGCTACCATTTTGTGGATCATTGTTGTATATTTATTAACTATTATCTTTTTGTGAACATGCAGGAAAACCTGGCTCAACTGTCCCCTCTTTTGACATGCTCTCTGCCTCCCTTGTCACTCTGAGTGATGAAGACTCACATCTTCTCTGCTCCTTTAGGACCATTTGTCAGCTGCCTCAGCCTCCCAAAGTGCTGGGATTACAGGCGTGAGCCACCATCCCTGGCCAGTTGCACCCTTGTTTTTGGCATTCGGCTCTATCTTATGTAGGTCAATTTCAAAGAGTTAATCATGACCCATACTTAGTACTCCTTTTGATTTGATAGTGCCTCCAGATATGGGCCACCATCTCTGCAATTCTGCATTAATGTGGCATTTGATTCCATAAAAAAGGCAGTTGAATTTAACATTGTTATTGTTGCTATGGCTGTTTTTAAGTACAAGATATTTTGCCAGCACTAGTTGTTGATTCCAAGATTGTGCCAGAGAGCTCACACTCTGGGTTGGGCAGGGAGATATCAGTATGTATAACTTCACAAGACAGACAAAGGTGGAAGAACTCACTTGTTCATGCCTGTTGCTGTGCATGCTCATGCAGTCCATTAGTGGGAATCCTTTTCAAAAGCCTCCAGCATTTCTGTTTGTTTTTATTGAGACGGAGTCTCGCTCTGTCACCCAGGCTGGAGTACAGTGGCGTGATCTCAGCTCAACTGCTAACCTCTTCCGCCAGGTTCAAGTGATTCTCTTGCCTCAGCCTCCCCAGTAGCTGGGATTACAGGCACATGTCACCACCCCTGGCTAATTTTTGTATTTTTACTAGAGACAGAGTTTTGCCATGTTCGCTAGGCTGGTCTCGAACTCCTGACCTCAAGTGATCCACCTGCCTCGGACTCCCAAAGTGCTGGGATTACAGGCGTAAGCCACCGCGCTCAGCCCCTCCACCTTTTAAAAACAGAAAATTCAACTAGACTCCTAAAACATATTTCTAAAGGAGTAAGTTGTAAGTGTAATGTTTAAGGCAAATAAAGTTTAATGCAATTCTAGTAGCAATTTCTGAAGCTCTTTAATTAGTGGAAATAAGCTAACACTTTTCACTTGGGATAAGGTCCAAGAGTAACTTCTTTAAAGACTAAACAGTGAGAAAATAGTTCATGTATAAAAATAAAATGTCTGATTACCTATTTTAATTTGGAGTCTGTAAGAAAATCTTGATTGTAAAGGATAATTGCAGCCATAGGTGTATGATAATACTGTCATTAAAATCATTCTGATAGGGAAAACTAGGATAATGGATTTGGAGTGGTGACAAATCACAGGTCACAAAGTGCTCTGTGTCTTTTAATTCATTTTTTTCATTAATTATTGAGTGCGTATTAAGTCACAGGCACTGTTCTAGGCTCATAATATTAAAAATAATAATAAAATATGGGCCGGGCGTGGTGGCCCACACCTGTAATCCCAGCACTTTGGGAGGCCGAGGCCGGTGGATCCCCTGAGGTCAGGAGTTTGAGACCAGCCTGGCCAACATGGTGAAACCCTGTCTCTACTAAAAATACAAAAATTAGCTGGGCGTGGTGGCCCATGCCTGTAATCCCAGCTACTCAGGAGGCTGAGGCCCAAGAATTGCTTGAACCTGGGAGGTGGGGGATTGCAGCCTGGACGACAGGGTGAGACTTTGTCTCAAAAAAAAAGTTTAATAGTAAAAAAATATGGCTGTGTCTTAGAAGATTACACACTGCGGTGGGGGAGCAGGTAAATAATCAAGCAGTTATAAACCAGCATGGAAACTGATACAGTGAGGGTGATGAAAAGTCTGGGGATCGGTAGATGGAGCACCAATTCCAGGCTGTCCAGATGTGGTCTCTGGAGCACCAAACAACCAGACAGAAACCTGAAAGAGAGTTGGAGATTGGCAGCCAGTGGCATTGGAGAAGGGGAGATGGGAGGTGTCCTTGGAGAGGAAGCCATTTCAGAACAATGTGACCTTAAACGAACTGCATGTGCACACTGGGGCTGGAAATCCGAATAGGAGTTGTATCAGGAAGGGCAAGCCATAACGAGCTTTCATGCATGAAGTCGTGAGTCACGGGAAGATTTCAAACAAGAGAATGAAACAATCGGATTTGTGACTTTGACAGATCACTTTGACAGTTGAGTGAGATAGGAATCAGGAAGATAAATTAAGAGGTAATCTCTGTAGCCCAGTAAAGAAACAATAAAATCTTCAACTGAAGTTTCAGTAGTGGAAACAGAGATAAGTGATTTAAAGAATTCACATCACTTGGGGACATAGAGAAAGAATTGAATTTGGAGAAAATGAGCCAAGATTATTCCCAAAATTCTGGCTTGAGCAACTCAGTGGGTAATATTACTGTTCACCAAATAAAGGCTATAAGAAGAGATGCAAGTTTAGGGGAAGGGAAGAGAGTGTGGGTATGAAAGTAAGAAATAGATAATTTAGAATAATTTCACGTGTGTAATCATATTTAATAATTACTTGTCAATAGAGTGAATAAGGGTGACTTTCTCACTACATTTAAAATAAAATAATTAATTTTTATATGGCTCTACTAGTAAAATCGAAGTTGACATGAAATAGTCATGAAATTAGTCAACCATTTAAATCCATGCAACTTTTAAACATTTAAACCCAATGTTTGTCATGTATACACAAGTGATTCTGAATTGGCATTCATTTTCCATAGCTTTCTAAATAGATGTTGAATTGTGTTTTCACTGAATTATTTAAACTTACTTGTCTTGTGCAACACCACCACAGTGATTTTCTTGTCCTGCAACACTTATTAGAATTGATGTAGCTCAAAATCAGATTTAATTTTTGTATTTATTGCTGGATCTTGCCTGTGGCCGTTATTACTAGGATATTTTATTGGTAATTTTTTTCTTTTCTTTCTTTTTTTTTTGAGATGGAGTCTCACTCTGTCGCCCAGGCTGGAATGCAGTGGCACCATCTCGGCTCACTGCAAGCTCCACCTCCCAGGTTCACACCATTTTCCTGCCTCCGCCTCCTGAGTAGCTGGGACTACAGGCACCCGCCACCACGCCTGGCTAATTTTTTTGTATTTTTATTAGAGACGGGGTTTCACCGTGTTGGCCCGGATGGTCTCAATCTCCTGACCTCGTGATTTGCCTGCCTCGGCCTCCCAAAGTGCTGGGATTACAGGCTTGAGCCACTGTGCCCGGCCTTTAGTGGTGATCTTCTATTTTTTGTTTACGCTCTTGCTCTTCCTCTCTCTCTCTCTTTCATGTATCTGTATCTATCTCTTTTTCTCTGTCTCTCTCTATATGCATTCCATTTTTTTAACACTTCCTTAATTTCTAGTGATATATTTTTTCCTGCTGCAGTTCTGGAATCAGCCACTTCACATGAGCCCTGGCTCCTTTTGCTGGTGCGTGGTATTTAAAAACAAAGATCCAGGCACCAGCTGTGCTCATTGCTAGAGTGGCACTGCCTCTATCCCCTCTCAGTGAAGAAAGCTGGGACACACCTGTAGCTAAACTAATTCATGCATACACACACAACTATATCTGCATCTATGTATTGACATATATACTTTAAAATATGAGTCCATATTAAGACCTCTGACCACAATTCAGCACTGCAGAGTTCATTTTAGCCCTTCTCCTTTTTTATTTGTAACTTCCTTCTTCAGTAGTGAGAAACCTGGCTTTATTATTTATCGCATCTTTACTAATCTGTTCAATTCTAGTGTACAACTAAAGCAGTTTCAGAATTCTTAACCAAAACTCCTGTGAGAAACAAATTTATCAACTAGGATACAGTGTTTGTGTACTGTTCCTTTTTCCCCTTAGCCTTACAGTATCCAGTCAAAACAGCATTTTTCCAGTTAATTACATCAGTTTCTTCCTCCTGCAGCCACCTTAAGTATGATCATGTGGTTCATTTGTAATACAATTTCTTCACATTCCAGTAAATTTTAAAAATTAATGTGTAATAAAATTCACTTTTTGTGGTGTTCAGGTCTGTTGGTTTAGACAAATGCATAGAGTTGTATATCCACTGCAACACTTCAAACAATTTTTTAAAAATCTCTTGGTTTTTTATATAAAGATGAGGTTTCACTTCGTTGCTCAGGCTGGAGTACAGTCCTGCAATCATAGTTTACTGTAGCCTCAGACTCCGGGGTTCAAGCAATCCTCCTGTCTCAGCCTTCTGAGTAGCTGCAGACTACAGGTGTGTGCCATCATGCCTGGCTCAAACAAAGCAATTCTATCACCCCAAAATTTCTCCTTTGCTATTCTTTTATAGATTAACTCTTGCTTCCATCCCCCAACCCCAGCAACCACTGATTGCCTTGGGATAATTCTTCCTTTTTTAAAGATTGTCATATAAAATTGAATCATATAATATGGAGTTTTTCTGGTCTTGCTACTTAGTTCACTAGCAAAATGCATTTAAGATTCATCTTTGTAATGTAAATCGTGTGTCTATAAAGTCTAGTATAGCTGTATTAACAGTTTGCTTTTCCATTCACTAGTTGAAGGACATTGGGAGTACTTTAAAGTTTTGTCAACTATGAATAAAGCTGCTATAAATCATTGTGTAAGACTTTGCGGGAACATAGATTTTTATTTCTCTTGGTTATATAGTTAGGTTTAGTATTGCTTTTCTATAGATCCTTTGAGATTTTCTATATAAACAGTCCTGTTGTCTGTGAATTGAGAATTTTATTTTTTCATGTTCTTATCTGTATGATTTTATTTTTATTGTCTTGTTGCATTGACAAGAAATTTTAGTACAATGTAAAATAGGAGTTTAGAGAGAAGATTTCCATCCCTCATTCCCAAACTTAATAGAAAATTTTCAGTCTCACCATTAAGTATGATGTGAACTCTAACTTTTTAAAATTGTATTTTGTAGATGTCTTCATCAGATTAGGAAGTTCCCTTCTATTCCTAGGTTGCTACAGAATTTTGTTTGTTTTACCAGGAATGTTAAATTTTGTCAAGTGATGTTTTGGCATCTGTTGAAATGGTCATTTATTTTCTTCTTCAATAGTCTGTTAGCATGGTGAGTTAATTGATTGATTTTTTGAAAGTTAAAGCAGGATAGTTTAAATTTACTGTTTTTACTTTCTTACTTCCCATTCTCCTCTCAACAGATGGCTGTCTATCATCCATACCTCTCATGTCACATAGCTCTCTTGCTAAGCTAATGCTCTTCATTTTGTATAACGTTTTCAATCTTTATTTTACATGATGTCTATTAAACATGGCCACCTTCTAGAAATATACTTTCCTGGTTTTCTTTTTTTGTTTCACGGTCACTGCCCCCAATTTCCCTTGTCTTCCTAGAGATGTGTACCCCCTTGGATTTCATTTTCTTGCTTTGTCTATATATCTATTTATCTGTCTATTTTCTCTGCAAGTCTATGTTTCCAATAATCATATACACTTAGGTGACTGCCAAATATAAGTCTCCAATCTAGAACTGTCTCTGATGAGATCTGTGTCCAACACATTTACCTGCATATTATTTTGTAATCAATGTGTATTACCAAAATGACCATGTTGCTCTGCCTCAATTCTTCAAAGCCCCTTACTACTTTTAGCCTAAAAGTTATTAACCTATGAACTCTAAGCCCTACTTAACCTTTCAGATTTATGTCTTGTTTCTTCCCTAGCTATACTGTTAGCTTAATTATACGGAATATTATCTGTTTCCAGATCAAATCACATTATGCTATGTCATGACTCTGAGCCTTTGTACATATTGTTTTCTGTCTGTGTAATGCTCCTCCCTCTTTAAATTTCTTCTCATTTTTCAAAGTTTAGTCTATTTCACCCTTTGTGAGGCCTCATATCTACACCTCTCTGCACTGTTCAATGTCAGGCCACTGATGATTTACTTATCTGTGCTCTCATATCATCTATTCACAACTCACACTATTATGCTGTAATGTCGTAATTGGTTTACATGTTTTTTTTTTTCCACACCCTTCTCCCTATATATACATCTTAGCTACTGGATTTTGATAGCAAGGACTAGATACTGATCCTTTGGCACCTATAAAGGCCCTGATACATAGCTGGCAATAAATCCACATTTGTTGAATGAATAGTCTTTGTAGACAATCTTGAGTCCTAAAATTTTCACCCCTATAGGTTTAAATAAGACCTTTGTATGGTAAATTTTTGGCAGAATGTAGCCAGCAAACTAAGGTGGGAGGTTCTGGCTGTATGCTGAAAAAGAGAGAAAATGTCAGTGACAAGGTGGAGTGTTGAGGGCTAAGTCCAACCTGAAGAAACATCACATAAATCTGGGTCAGATGAGGGCTTTGTAGGAATTGAATATCACCATGCAAAAATTTTTCAGATAAAGAGGGCACCGGAAATGTGATGGGGCTCTGCCAATGGAGAACAGCGTAGAAGATGTCAACAGCATATATATGTCAATTTAAAATGACTGTTACTCAGCTAATGGCTTCCTATATCGTATGCCTCTATGACAAATTTGTGGAGGCTACGAGTATGAAATGACTCACATCCTAAGGATGAAGTACCATTTCTAATGAACCCTTGATGACTGATCATCGTAAAATCGATGCTGCATGACAATCCAACTTCCTTCTTGCAAAGGTTTTGGAGGGTCATTTCTTAAACTTTACCCCTTATGCCGGAAGACAGTTAAACTTTTGGTTTAACTTTTAAAATCTATGTTTTTAAAAAAATACGATTTAAATACAGAAGCCACTTTGGAAAGCATTTGCTTAATTAGATTAGGCTGTAGGCCAAAGACAAAATAAGGGTCAAAGATCTCAGACTGGAAAAGCAGCAAAGCGTGAATCAGCATCTTATTTATAATCACGCTTGAAAATCAAGGTCATTTTTGTTCTGGTAGTATGAAGGAAGCTCTGGTTTTCAATAAGAACTGTAGTAGAAACCTCTTAACTGTCCTCCACTTAATCTACTTTCTGGAGTAACTGACGCTTTGTGTTCCCTGTCTAAAATGTAATGACTGGGGCCACTGACATGCTGAAGCTTGTGACTATGCCCCAAAACCGGGGTTAGCAAATATGGCCCATGAAGAAAATCTGGCATACTGCCTGTTTGGCTATTATTTCATTTTCTTAAAAATTGTGATGAAATACACATGAGAGTTACCATCTTAAACATGTTAAGTATACAGTTCAGTGGTATTAAATGTATTCATAATATTGAACAACCATCACACCATTTATCTTCCACTTTTCATTTTATAAAACTGAAACTCTGCATCCATTGAATAATGACTTTCTAATGCCCCTGTCAACCACCATTCTACTTGCTGTCACTGTGATTTTGACTACTACAAAACCTCATATAAGTAGAACCATACTACAGTATTTGTCTTTTTGTGACTGGCTTATTTCAATTAGCATAGTGTCCTCAAGATTCATCCATGTTGTAGCGTGTGTCAGAATTCCCTTCCTTCTTAAGGCTGAATAATATTTCATCGTTACGTATATGCCACATTGTGTTTATTCATTCCTTCATCAACAGACACTTGGGTTTGCTTCCATGTTTTAGCTACTGTGAATAATGCTGCATGAGTATACAAATATTTCTTCAAGATGATGCTTTCAAATCTTTTGGGTACATACCCAGAAGTGGAATAACTGGATCCTATGGTAGTTGTATAACTGGATCCTATGGTAGTTGTATTTTTATTTTTTGTTTTGTTTTGTTTTTGTTCGTTTTTTTTTTTTTTTTTTTTTTTGAGATGGAGTCTTGCTCTGTTGCCCAGGCTAGAGTGCAGTGGTGCCATCTCAGCTCACTGCAAGCTCCGCCTCCCAGGTTCACGCCATTCTCCTGCCTCAGCCTCCTGAGTAGCTGGCACTGTAGGCACCTGCTACCACGCTTGATGAACTGTCATGAGTGATTTCCATAGTGGCCATATGATAACATCCTGATAAACAGTGCAGGAGGGTTTCAGTTATGCCACAGCTTTGCCAATGCTGTCATTTTCACTTTTTAAGTTTTATTTTTGATACTAGCCATCCTAGTAAGTGTGAGGTAGTATATTACTAGTAGTTTTGATTTGTATTTCTCTAATGATTAGTGATGCTAAGCATCTTTTCATGTGCTTATTGACCATTTATATATCTTCTTTGAAGAAATGTACATTCAAATCCTTTGTCAATGCTTGAATCAAGGTGTTTTTGTATTTTTTTTTTAGTTTTAGAAATTGTCTATATGTTGTGAATATTAATCCCTTATCAGATATATTATTTGCAAATATTTTCTTCCAGTCTGTAGGTTACGTTTTTACTCTATTGATACTTATTTTTTTGTACAATATATTAGAAATTTTATAAAATCCAATTTATTTTTGTTGTTGCCTGTGCCTTTGATACACATCCAATAAATCATCACCAAATGCAATATTGTGAAGTATTGTCCTATGCTTTCTTCTAAGAGTCTTACAGTTTAAAATCTTACACTTAGGCCTTTGATCCATTTTGAGTTAGTTTTTGTATGTGGTGTAAGGGCTCAACTTTATTCGTCTGCATGCAAATATCCAGTTTTCCCAGAACCATTATTGAAGAGACTGTTCTCTCCCCATTGATTGGTCTTGGCACACTTGTCAAAGATCATTTGACTGTATATGCAATAGTTTATTTCTGGGATCTCTATTCTATTCCATTCCATTGGTCTATATGTCTGTCTTCATGCTAGTACCACACTCTTTTGACTACCCTAGCTTTGTAGCTTTGAAATAAGGAATGTGAGTCCTCCAACTGTTTTCTTCTTCTTTTGAGATTGTTTTGGCTGTTTGGAGTCCTTTGGGATGCCATATGAATTTTAGAATGTGTTTTTCTGGTTCCCCCCAAAATTTATGGGATCTGGATAGGAATTGCATTGAATCTGTAAGTTGCTTTGGTAATATTGACATCTTAACAATGTTAAATCTTTCAATCATGAACATAGAGTGTTTTTTCCATTTGTTTATGTCCTCTTTAATTTCTTTTAACAATTTTTTTCTTTTTTTGTTGTTGTTGTCCTTGTTTTTGTTTTCTTTCTTTCTTTCTTTTTTTAGTTTTCATTGTGCATGTCTTTCACCTACCTGGTTAAATTATTCTTTTTTGATGTTATTGTAAATGAAATTCTTTTCTTAATTTTGGGGGGGTTGTTTATCATTACTCTATAAAAATACTACTGACTTTTGTGTGTTGACATAATATCCTACTACTTTTCTGAATTCATTTATTTGTTATAACAATGTTTTGTTAAATACTTAGGCTTTTCCAAATACTAGATTTTATTATGTGCAAACAGAGATAATTTTATCATTTCCCATTTAATGCCTTTTATTTCTTTTTCTTGCGTAATTTCTCTGACTAGCATTTCCAGTACTATCATGACTAGAAGTGACAACATAAAGGCATGTTTGCCTTGCTCCTTATCTTAGAAAAAAAGCTTTCAGTCTTTCACCATCGAGAATGGTGTCCATTGTCAGTTTTTTACAAATGGCTTTTCTTATATTGGGATAGTTTTCTTCTATTCCCAGTTTGTTGGGTATTTAACAGTCATGCAAAGGTGTTACATTTTGTCAAATGCTTTTTCCGCATCAATTGAGATGATCATGGTTTTTGTTTTCTTCAGTCTGTTAACGTGGTGTATTACATTAGTTAATTTTCCCATATTGCATCTTCCTTGCATTTCAGAAATAAACCCCACTTGGTTACAGTGTATAATTCTATATGCTGCTGAATTTGGTTTTCTAATATTTTATTGAGAATTTTGCATTGATGTTCATAAGGGATATTGGTCTATAGTTTTCTTTGCTTGTATTTTCTTTTCTTTTCTTTTTTTATTTTTTAGACAGAGTCTTGCTCTGTTGCCAGGCTGGAGTGCAGTGGCACAATCTCAGTGCACTGCAGCCTCTGCCTCCTGGGTTCAAGTGATTCCCCTGCCTCAGCCTCCCAAATAGCTGGGATTACAGGCACGCACCACCACACCCGGCTAATTTTTTGTATTTTAATAGAGACGGGGTTCACCATGTTGGCCAAGACTATCTCGATCTCCTGACCTCGTGATCCGCCCGCTTTGGCCTTACACGCGTGAGCCACCGCGCCCGGCCTCTTTGCTTGTATTTTCTTTGGCTTTGGCATCTGGGTAATACTGGACGCAGCATAAGGTAGGAAGTGTTCTCTTCTTCATGTTTTTTTTTTTTTTTCTGGAAAAGTTTGAGAAAGTTTGGTGTTATGTTTTTCTTTAAATATTTGGTAGAATTCATCAGGGAAGCCATAAAATCCTGGGCTTTTCTTCTTTGGGAGATTTTTGAGTACTGATTCAATCTCCTCACCAGTATAAATCTTTACAGATTTTATATTTCTTCATGATTTCATCTTGGTAGGTTTTATGTTGCTAGGAGTTTGTTCATTTCATCTAGGTTATTCAATCTGCTGGTCTACTTGTTTATAGTTCTCTCTTATAATTCTTTTATTTATGTAGAATTAATAATAATGCATGTCCCACTTTCATTTCTGATTTTGGTATTAATAATTTGAGTCTTCTTTTTTTGCATGGTTCGTCTGAACTAAAGTGTTGCCATTTTTTACATCTTTTCAAAGGAGAAAACTTTGTTTTATTGATTTTTTATACTGTTTATTCTCTATTTCATTCGTCTCTGCTCTAGTCTTTGTTATTTCCTTTCTTCTACTTGCTTTGGGTTTAGTTTGTTCTTTTTATAGTTCCTCAAGATGTAAAGTTAGGTTGTTGACTTGAGAGCTTTCTTGTTTTTTAATGTAAGCATTTATAGCTATAGATTATCCCTTCCACTGTGTTCCATATATTTTGGTGTATTTTCTTTTCATGCCTCTCTAAGGACACTGCACCAAAATAGCAGAGTTGAATTCTTCTGTCAGAGACATTCTTGCTCTCAAAGCCAAAAGTATTTATATATGAACATTAACAGAAAGTTTGCCAATACTTCCCCTAGAAGATTTCCACTTTATGAAATGTATGAGGCAGTTATGTTGTTCCTAATCCTTAATATCACTTGTGTTTGCTATTGGAGGCATGCTAAGTTAAGTAAACATTTAAGAAACTGATGATACATGAGTGCAACAACAAAAACTGATATTAATTATTTGAACAAAATGAGTAGTGATTTAGAAAAATACAACATAAGCAATTGCCTAAAATATTGATATTAAATTAGGTATAAAATCATGTTAAAAAGCTACGATTTTAAGATTCCTTTACAGCTTTCTCCTATTTTCACTCCATACCATAGATAGAAGCTGAAAATTGTAAACAATACATTATAGATGTAATTTGTTGGCACATACAAGAATAATGTGGAATTGAATTAGTAGAACTATAGTCAAGGAACAACCTTTGGCCTGTGATTATCGATTGCCTGGGTCAATGTTTAACATCAAAATATCGTTGGTTTAGGCATTAGGGGAAGTTCATTGAGCACTAATAAGATAATAAAATTATCCGCGGAATTACCTGTGCTCAAGAATAAAATTTGAAGGTGATTAATCTGCATTGAATGTTAAAATATGAACAAATGAGAGGTTCTTCACTTCCTAAATAATAAAACAAAAATCAGAGCAGAATAAAAAAGGTGTAAATTATAAATCATAGTAGCCACTGGAAACAATGCTGAACTCACAAGTTATAGATTTGTTTTTTTTCTTGTTTTGTATTGTTATTGTTTTCAGAAAAATCACTAAATCTTAAGGCTTTTAAAACTTTTTATTGTTCATCTTTACCAATTTTCTGTCCTTACAAAAACAAGGATGAATTGAGTCTAGATTATTCAAAGATAATTGTATCAGTCCTGTTTTCACACTGCTATAAGGAACTGCCTGAGACTGGAAAGGAAAGAGATTTAATTGACTCATAGTTCAGCATGGCTGGGGAGGCCTCAGGAAACTGACAATCATTGGTGGAAGGGGAAGGGGAAGCAGCACCTGCTTCACAAGGCAGCAGGAAGGAGAAGTGCCAAGCAAACGGGGAATAGCCCCTTATAAAATCAACAGATTTTGTGAGAAGTCATCACTATCATGAGAACATCATGGGAGAAACCACCCCCATGATCTAATTACCTCGACCCTGTCTCTCCCTTGACATGTGGGGATCATGGGAATTATAATTCAAGATGACATTTGGGTGGGTACACAAAGCCCAACTTACGCAAGTCTATGGGTAAGTCATAGACTTAAACATTGTGTAAAACACTTGAAGAAAAAATAATTTCAATAAAAAGTTATTTCTAATTAGCACTTTCTTTTTTTTACCCGTGAAGAACTAAAAAAAGTTATTTATTTATCATAAAATATAGCTGTTGATTTAGCTAGTTCAAGAAGCCCTGGAAATGTTGAAAAAGATGATGTAAGTAAGAATGTCTGAGGTCTATAATTTTTAAATTAGAAGAAAATTTTGCAGATTTATTGAAAAGTCATCAAGATACAACAATTTGTTTACTTTTGTTACCTTAATGGAGAATGAAATTCAAATAAATTTGTTAAATCTTATGGAAAACTTGGGCTGAGGTTGAAAACTACAGAAAATTCTGCACTACAAAGAGATAATCAATAATGTAATGTTACTCATCTCACATAAACTGGAAGTTCCATTTACAGAAATATGGCACACAATAATGGATTGGTGGTAATACTTCTTTTTCTAAAATTAAGAATGAAGTTGGAATCATGTAGTTTGTGATAGAAACAAATCAAAGTATGGAAAGTAATAATAAGAAGAGGAAGTAAAAAGAGGATGAGGAGAGACCAAATAAGGTAAAAGATTTATAAATTAGGAGCTGGAGACAGTCCAGATATCACTTTATTTTAAATTGAACAAGAACACAAAGCAAGTCAATAATATTCATTTTATAAATGGAGATATTATGTTGGAAAAACTGAATTTAATTCATAAGCAGCTTTACTGAAATCTTAATATATGGAAACAATAGCCAAAATCACCACTTTAAGGTATGTAAGTATGTAAAGTATAACTTTAAATCAATCAATTAGTTACTAGTATCATTTAAGAATTTGAAAACTAGGCCAGGTGCGGTGGCTCATGCCTGTAATCCCAGCACTGTGGGAGGCCGAGGCGGGCAGATCACGAGGTCAGGAGATTGAGACCATTCTGGCTAATACGGTGAAACCCCGCCTCTACTAAAAGTACAAAAAAAAAAAAAATTAGCCGGGCATGGTGGCGGGCACCTGTAGTCCCAGCTACTCGGGAGGCTAAGGCAGGAGAATGGCATGAACCCAGGAGGTGGAGCTTGCAGTAAGCCGAGATCATGCCACTGCACTCCAGCCTGGGTGACAGAGCGAGACTCCGTCTCAAAAAAAATAAAAAATAAAAAAAAAAGAATTTGAAAACTATTTTCAGTAAAATGCAAGGAATACTAACTATAAAATGATAGAACCTTACACTGGGAGTAGGGACTTTGTAAGTTACCTAAATCAATCTACTATATAGTAGTGTCAATACAATCCCATTTAAGTGCTGGCTCATGAGACTGCATCATACTTTATGAAGGACTTTCCAGAGGGGAAAGAACCACTGGGACTAGCCCCAGCCCAAAGGACTGAAGGAGAACAAGAAGTCAAATTCTGGGAATGCAAATGTTAATATCAAATACAAAGACAGGGACCATTCTGAATGGGAGCTGGAGCCAGGAGTGAGAAACCCAGCATATTTGGAACAGAAAAGGAAGGCTGTCTTGCATTGGATCAAAGAGGCTTTGTGACGTTGGTTCACATTTGTTACTCTGTGGGCACGTGGGCATCTCTGGGTGTTCTGGGCTGGCTTAAGGAATCTCAAATCAGAGTAGACAAATGTAGTGGTTTCCTTCATTACGTCTCTAAAAATCATGCAGCCTCTGCTTTCACACTTCCAGTAACAAAATCACAACTTTTTCTCCTTTGTTAGGAAGGTGTTTGTTACATTGACCCCAAATTCTCACTTTGACACTCCTTTTACCTGTGAAGAACTAAAAAAAAAAAGTTATTTATTTACCATAAAATATAGCTGTTGATTCAGCTACATTGGGAAGCCCTGGAAATATTGACAAAGATGATATAAGTATAAATGTCTATCAGATAGACATGTCTATCTGAAAGAGGGACACAAAATAAGAACACTTTTAAGTATTAAATATTAACATATAATATTTAACATTAAATATTAACTGTTCTCTGGATTTTTCATTTATCAGGTTAAATATCTTGATTCTTTTTCAGTAATCCCTAAAATGAAATCTGTACTCATATTTTATGTTTGTATAAATACTCTTTGCCTATACTTCAGTTTCTCTATATATTATAAAGAAATGAAAATCTTAGAGTTGTACCTTTTCAGAGGAAGTAGAATTATTACTTACAATAAATTATAGCACATGTTATTAGGAGTCAGGCAACAAAACTGTCTCAGATTGAGCTAAATGTTCATATCTTTTTTTTTTTTTTTTGAGCTGGAGTCTTTCTTTCTCTGTCACCCAGGCTGGAGTTCAGTGGTGCGATCTCGGCCACTGAAACCTCTGCCTCCCGGGTTCAAGTGATTCTCCTGCCTCAGCCTCCCGAGTAGCTGGGATTATAGGCGCCTGCCACCATGACCAGCAAATTTTTGTATTTTTAGTAGAGATGAGCTTTCTTCGCCATGTCTTGAACTCCTGATCTCAAGTGATCTGCCCGCCTCAGCCTCCCAACGTGCCTAATCATTTTTTGCATTAGGCCCTATTCACACACTGCCACTGCTCAGGAAGCTAAGTTTCTCTTATCCTGTATATATGCTGCTGAACATTTGAGCATATTGACTTCACTTGAGTCAATATGTAAAAAGCCCTTAGGAATATTAGTTTGTCAAATCCTATTAAAATTCAGAATTTTGATGTGCCTGTCAAGAAAGTTAATATGATGAAAATAATTGAGGACATTTTTTCTAGATAAATAAAGAGGATAATTTGTCTTTAAATATTGAAAGATGAGTCAGATGAAGAGGAATTAAATGTTTAATTTTCCTTAGCATCAGAGGATAAACGTGATAGTAGGATATTTGGGTTTAATAACGTATCATGTTCTCTTACCCTCTTTGTACGTTTGAACAGTTCATGTCCTCTCTGAGCTTTATTTTTCTGGTTGGCAAAACAGAAACTGAAAAAGATTCATGCCTCAAAGCATTGATGAAATAATGTACTTGAAATTGTTTAACATAATGTAAGTGTGCTTATTGGGCGTCACGTGGCTTCTCTAAGCGTGTCTTTCTCACCTGCCAAATACTTGTTCCTTCATTCATGCATTTACCTAGTACCTTTCACCTCGCTGAACAATGCTGTCTCTTCAAATCACAGAGGCCACCATTTCCTCCTGTGTTTTCTTCCTTCATGCAGTAGCCTGGGACAATGGCAGAAATCATAGCTCCTGCTATGATTTTTTCCTGGGTTACTAGTTTCTAAGGGTCGAGAGTAATTCTGACAACTTTTAATCCTTCATGGGCAAAAGTGGAAGTCTCTGGTATTCTTTATTGATGTATATATGTGTAAATGTATGTTTAATGTATTTATTAATAATTCCTTACCAAACGAGGCAGTGTGCTGGCATATTTGATGGAATGTGAATAAGATACAATTTTTTTCCCAAAAATCTTAAAATCCTAGGAAGAGAAAACCAAAACAGGCAAACACACTAATAAGTATAATATGATGCATTATATACCAACTGGCCTATGTCACATGTAAAATTATTTGCAAAAAGAGTGCCATAATGTCACTGGATTGAAGATCTTGGAGAAGCCTTCAGAAGGAGGTGATATATTTGATACAGATCTTGACCCACGAAAAGCACTTTAACTGATGGAGAAGAAATGGAAAGTTTTTCATTAAGCCTTCCCCAATCCCTTCAGTCAGAATTTGCTACTCACTCTGTTGTATTTTGTTTTCAGATTTATTGTGTCAATTATCCGTGATTACTTTATAGTGTAAGTGTGTAGGTGGATAACTTTATCACCTCTATAATAGCAGCCTCCTTCAAAGCAGGAGCTAGAGTGAAAGTGATTCATCTTTACATCACTCTCCTTCAAATTAGAGTGTAAAGTCCTCTTAATCTAGTAATGCATCTTCTGCCTTTTTGCCAAATGCAACAAATCTGAGAAAATAATATTTATGAAATGAGACCGAAACTGGGTGTTAAATTGAACTGGGGAGAAAGGCTTAGGGAAGGATTGATAACATAAAATGTCACTAAATTGCAGGTGAAATCTCATTATAATATGCTTGAAGGGAATTGGCCAAATTTTCTGTATTGTATTGTATTTTGTCATATTAAGAACTACTTGAAATAAGTAGATCAATGATAGATTTTTGGTATTTTTTTCCTAACCAAGGATGTTTAATGTTGTGGTATTTGTTCGAACTGGTTTCATCTGCACAAAACTTGGTTATTTATGTGAGATATTTTCTATAAAAACAGACATATGCTTGTAATGACATGAGAAAGTTTGAAAATGAGGTAGGAGTTCCCTCTAGCATCCTTGAGGGAATTTGGAGGAGGAGTAATCAGGAAAAACATACACACAACTATAGCCTTCAGCTTGTCTAAACTTTGAAGTTCAGGAAAAATGTAACATAAATAAATTTAAAATGGGGGAATTACAGATTAGAGTCCTAATAGAGCAGGAAAATTATGTATTAGGCATAGAATTGTAACTCACCAAACATTACAATCAGTAAATATTTAGAAATTAGTGCATTTTATCTAATTAAAAAAATGACGCATACAGTTTTGAACAATAGTCAATAATGTGATTAATATAGGGGTATTATAATTTTGTTTTAGTGAGAGAAGCTGTAGTAGGTTGAATAATGGCTACATTAAAATATCAAGTCTTAATTTCTGGAAAGTGTAAAAATTCCCCATTTTTAATTTTTTATATTACATTTTTAAACATTTTACATTTATAAACATTTTTATACATTTTACTTTTATAAAACTCCCATTTTGAGTTTTATAAATTGAAGATAATGTGAACAATTACAATCAAAATATTAAGATAAAATTTTAAACAACACTATGTAACATAAAGATCAGTAATATTATAGGCTTTTATTATGAAGCTTTTGATATAGAGTCATTTATTGTATCATGAGTATGTGGTTTTCAGTATGAGATTAGATGAACTGAAGTTTAGATTGGGGAAGCTAAATGGCCTATAGATCTGATATGAAAATCTTCAATGAGAAGCCTACCTTGGCCTTTCAAGGGCATATTCTTGAAAAGTTCTGTATATGTTTAATATTATCAATCAAATCATCTTTCAATTGTCTCATGGTTAAATCTGGGGTAAAATGTCAAATATATTGACTAATTTTCACTAAGTATATTGTCACTTGAAATTTTATATAAAAATTTTAGGCATAAATAGGAACATAGATATTTGCAAAGTTTCGATCTAAGTTTATGAGAATGTTAGTCTATCAAAATGGTACCATTTTAATTAGCAGTTCAATAAACACCTGTAAGTTATGAAATGGCTGTCAATTAATTTGCTTTCTATGAAATATTTTATCAGAAATCACTTTTGTTCCATAGTCCAGGATTAGTTTGAGATATCCAGCTGTGCATAGTTTAACGGGTTCAAAAGGGACCTGAAGTCCTAGGGCTGATAATGCACAGGCTGGTCTTCATAGAGAGGAGATGGTTGATGTGAAGAATAATGGTGCTGCTACTGTGTTAACTTTGTATACTTTGCATGGGATAGATTGTTTTAATCTTTTAACTGATACAGGTGTTTGTTTTATTATTATTTTCCCCTTTTTCAAATTTTATTTTAGGTTCAGGGTGTACATGTGAAGGTTTGTTAAGTGGGTAAATTGCAGGTAGCTGGGGTTTGGTGTACAAATGATTTTGTCATGCAGGTAAGTAAGCATAGTACTTATAGGTAGTTTTTTGACTCTCACACTCCTCCCAGCCTCCATGCCCAAGTAGCCCATGGTGTCTGTTGTTCCCCTGTTTGTGTATATGTGTACTCAATGTTTAATTACCACTTCTAAGTGAGAACATACAATATTTGTTTTCTGTTTGGCATAAATTTGCTTAGGATAATGGCCTTCAGTTGCATACACGTCGCTGCAAAAACCGTGATTTCATTCTTTTTTATGACTATATGCACCACATTTTTTAATCCGGTCCACCAGTGACGGGCATCTAGTTTGATTTCATGTCTTGGCTCTTGTGACTAGTGCTGTGATGAACATATGAGTGTGTGTATATTTTTGGTAGAACAATGTATATTTCTTTGCAGCCCAGTAATGGGATTGCTGGATCAAATGGTAGTTCTGTGTTAAGTTCTTTGGGAAATCCCCAAGCTGCTTTCCACAATGGCTGAACTAATTTACACTCCCTCCAGCAGTGCCTAAGAGTTCCTTTTTTTATACAACCTCACCAGCATCTGTTTTCTTTTGTTGTTTGTTTTTGTTTTTGTTTTTGTTTTGGCCCTTTGATAATAGCCATTCTGACTTGTGTGAGAGGATATCTCATTGTGGCTTTGATTTGCATTTCTCTAATGATTAGTGATGCTGAGCATTTTTAAATTTGTTTTTTTGACCGTGTGTATGTCTTCTTTGTAGAAGTGTCTATTCAAGTCCTTTGCTCATATTTTTTCAGAGGTTGTCTGATTTTGCTTGTTAAGTTTCTTATATATTCTGAACGTTATACCTTTGTTGGATGCAAAGTTTGCAAGTATTTTCTCTCATTCTGTAAGTTTTCTGTTTACTCTTTGATAGTTTCTTTTGCTGTGCAGAAGCTGGCTAGTTTAATTATGTCCCATTTGTCTATTTTTGTTTTAGTTGCAATTGCTTTTGAAGACTTCATCATTAAATCTTTGCTGAGGCCTATATCCAGAATGATAGTTGTTAGGTTTTCTTCTAGGGCTTCTATAATGTTAGGTTTTTGATTTAAGTCTTTAGTCCATCTCTAGGTGATTTTTGTATATGATGAAAGGAAGGAGTCTGGTTTCGATCTGCTGCATATGGCTTCCCAGTTATCCCAGCACCATTTATTGAACAACAAATCCTTTCCCCATTGCTTGTTATTGTTGACTTTGTCAGAGATCAGATGGTTGTAGGGATGTAGCTATATTTCTGGGTTCTTTAACCTGTTCAACTGGTCTATATGTCTGTTTTTGTAATAGTACCATGCTATTTTGGTTACTGTAGGCTTATAGAATAGTTAGTATATGGGTAGTGTGATGCTTCTGGCATTGCTCTTTTTGCTTAGGATTTCTTTGACTATTTGGGCTCTTAGTTGGTTCCATACAAATTTTAGAATAGTTTTTTCTAATTCTGTGAAAAATGTCATTGGTAGTTTGATAGGAATACTATTAAATCTATAAGTTGCTCTCGGCAGTATGGCCATTTCAACAATATTGATCCTCCCTCAAGAGCATGGAAAGTTTTCCATTTGCTTGTGTCATATCTTATTTCTTCAGCAGTGTTTTGTAATTCTCACTGTAGAAATTTCTTACCTCTCTGCTTAGCTATATTCCTATTTTATTCTTTTTGTGGCTGTTGTGAATGGGATTGTGTTCTTGATTTTGTTCTCAGCTTGGATGTTATTGATGTATAGAAATGCTACTAATTTTTGCACATTGATTTTTGTACCCTGAAACTTTACTGAAATTGTTTCTCAGTTCTAGGAGCCTTTTGGCAGAGACTCCAGGGTTTTCTAGCTATAGAATCATAAAGAGAGGTAGTCTGTAAAGAGAGGTAGTTTGACCTCCTCTCTTTCTATTTGGATGCCTTTTGAAAATTTATCTTGCCAGGTTGCTGCAGCTAGTGAGAGGTGAAGCCAGCTGGGCGTCTGGGTCAGGTGGGGACTTGGAGAACTTTTCTGTCTAGCTAGAGGATTGTAAACACATGAATCAGTGCTTTGTGTCTAGCTAAAGGATTGTAAATGCACCAATCAGCACTTTGTAAAAATGCACCAATCAGTACTCTGTAAAATGGACCAATCACTACTCTGTAAAATGGGCCAATCAGCACTCTGTAAAATGGACTAATCAGCACTCTGTAAGATGGACCAATCAGCAGGATGTGGGCAGGAAACAAATAAGGGAATAAAAGCTGGCCACCCCCCACAGCTGGCAGCAATCACTCGGGTCTTCTTCTGCACTGTGGAAGCGTTGTTCCTTGGCTCTTCACGAAAAATCTTGCTGGTGCTCACTCTTTGGGTCCACACTACCTTTATGAGGTATAATACGTTACCTTTATGAGCTGTAATGCTCACCGCGAGGGTCTGAGGCTTCATTCCTGAAGTCAGCAACACCACGAACTCACCAGGAGGAACAAACAACTCTGGATGTGCCACTTTGAAGAGCGATAACACTCACTGTGAAGGTCTGCAGCTTTACACCTGAAGTCAGCAACACCACAAACCCACCGGGAGGAACAAACAACTCTGGACGTGCCACCTTTAAGAGCTGTAACAGTTACTGCAGAGGTCTGCCGCTTCACTCCTGAAGTCAGCGAGATCACGAACCCACCGGAAGGAAGAAACTCCAGGCACATCTGAACATCTGAAGGAACAGGCTCCGGACACACCATCTTTAAGAACTGTTAACACTCACCGCGAGGATCCGCGGCTTCATTCTCGAAGTCAGCGAGACCAAGAACCCACCGGAAGGAACCAATTCCGGACACACTAGGACTTCCAGTACTATGTTGAATAGAAGTGAGAGTGGGCATCCTTGTCTTGTTCCAGTTAGTTTTTTTAAGTAACTACAGTTGAGCCTTGAACAACATGGCTTTGAATTGCATGGGTCCAACTATATGTGGATTTTTTAAAATAAAAGTTACACCAAGTATGCCTGCCTCTCCTGCTTCCACTTCCATCTCCGCCATGTCTTCTGCCTCTGCTACCCCTGAGACAGCAAGACCAACCCCTCTTCTTCCTCCTCCTCTTCAGCCTACTCAATGTGAAGACATTAAGAATGAAGGCCTTTATGATGATCAACTTCCAAATAATAAATGCATTTCCTTTCTTACAATTTTCTTAATAACATTGTCTTTTCTCTAGCTTACTTTATTGTATATAAAGAAATAGAGTATATAATAGATAAGCAGGATCCTTTTTAAAAGAATAATTAGGCCGGGCGTGGTGGCTCACGCCCGTTATCCCAGCACTTAGGGAGGTTGAGGTGGGTGGACACAAGGTCAGGAGTTCGAGACCAGCCTGGCCAACACGGTGAAACCCCGTCTCTACTAAAAATACAAAAATTAGCCGGGTGTGGTGGCAGGCTCCTGTAATCCCAACTACTCGGGAGGCTGACGCAGGAGAATCACTTGAACCCGGGAGGTGGAGGTTGCAGTGAACTGAGATTGCACCACTACACTCCAGCCTGGGCAACAGAGCAAGACTCCATCTCAAAAAAAAAAGAATAATTAAATATAAGAATAGAATATATTATACATACACAAGATATGTTAATCAACTCTTTACATTATTGGTAAGGCTTCTGGTAAATAGGAAGATACTAATAGTTGGGGGAGTCAAAAGTTATATGTGGATCTTCAGCTGTGCAAAGGTTCAGCCTTAACCCCCATGTTGTTCAAGGGTCAAACTGTAATTAAAATTTTCTTCTTATGTTAGATTTGATATAGTAGAGTATTTGTTTTTTACATTGAATGTGTATTAGTGTGCTAGAGCTGGTATAACAAATGCCACAGACTGGATGGCTTTAACAACAACCAAAAATTATTTTCTCAAAATTTTGTATGTTAGAAGTCCAAGATAAAGATGTCATAAAAAATTAGTTTCTTCTGAGGCCTTCTTCTTTGGCACATAGATGGCCCGCTTCCTAGTGTCTTCACATCACCTTCCCTGTGTATGTGTCTGTATCCTAATCTCTTCTTGTAAGAACACAAGTCAAATTGGTTTAGGGTTCAGTGTAATGACCTCATTTAACCTTGATTTTATCGTTAAAGTCCTTTTCTCCAAGTATTATCACATGCTGAGGAGGATTAGAACTTTAGTGTGTAAATTTTGGGCAAACGCAATTAAACCACGCAGACAGTTACTTTCGGATAAGAAACATTTGTATTTATGTACTGTAAGAGTACACAGATCTACTATACAAATGTAATTAATCATGTAAAAAGGGTACATAGATATATGGTTCTTTCTATCACATTGGAAAAACACACTAGAAAGATAGTAGAATTTTCTATATATTTTCCCTCCCTTTATTGTATAGGTTATGGAAATGCCCAATTTTATAAAAGACAACAATATTCTTCCGTGATGTGTACTATAAAGAATACGTCAATCTTCATTCACCACAAGATATGAACCAGTGTCTTTTCAGATCAAATTATCCTTGGAATTCATAGTCTACTCTGTGATCAATGGGAGTTTTAATTGTGCTTCTCCCAGACTGTATTAACATGAACAATGATACCATTTAAAGTCTGTCGCCATTTTCAGGTGGTGTATTGTCAGTGTTTCAAAAAGAGCAAGTTGTGGCAATATTTCATGAGCCATATGCTGTGAGATACTAATACATGCTGCATGAAAAATAGTTTCTGTTGCCAAGTAGTTTTGGAAATTCTTCGTTAAAGATGTTTCCATGTGAAAGCATTTCTTATAGTTTAAAATGTTCTAAAGTGAAATAATATGGTGGACTATAACATGGAACATATCTGAAACTTATTTTATCATAGAAAATTTTGTGGAATAAGCATCTCAGAACACATATTTTGAATCAGGAAGGATAGGAAGTCTTTCTGTTACTAAATACGATCCCTCCCTCTTTAAAAACTTTCTGGGTATTCATCTTTTATTTATTTTACTTATTGTTTGATGCCTTTTATTATTAGCATCTATGCAGGCAAAATGATTTTGTAATTGACCCAAAGCCAAACAGCCACTAAAACACACAAGCAAAATTTGAATACAAGGTTAGTGTTTTATTTTGTTTTAACTTTAAAACCCTCACTCTTTTCAGTCTACTATTAATCTGGGCTTTCACGCCAGCCCCTGTGGCATACTCCTGTATTCTCAACTACTTGGCTGTGTGGCAGGAAGATCCTTTGAGCCCAGGAGTTGGAGGTCAGCCTAGGCAACATAGCAAGTCTCTGTCTCAAAAAATAAAATAAAATAAAAATAAGTACTTGTAGAGCTACAAAAATCCTAGAGCTTCCTTATAACATACACTAGCTAGTTACACTAACTAGTTAATGGCTAGGTTAACAGTTATGGCTTTCCTACAAAAGAGCACTTCCATACCTTGAAGAAAGATTGTCTAGTTATGAAGTGCTATATTTGCTAGAGAGCATTGCCACTCAAATGTATTGTTTACTGTCTATGAGTTTTTAAGAGACTAAATTTAGATAGGATTTTGAGACTCAGTGAGCTCCAATGATTCATCATAGATAAATTATGTAAAACCTACAAAAATTTGAAGACACAAGGTAGAAACATTTTTGAAAGATGAAGGGGTTTTGTGATACAAAGACTGTAAAATTGGGACATTGTCTTCAAGAGACGATGACGACATGAACACTAGAATGTGCTCATTTTCTGGAATAATTCTGATATTCCTATTTGTTGACATAACATCTCTAGTTATCAGCTCCACCTATTCAATAGCATTGCTTCAATGAGCAAATATGAACGACTAGAGAAAAGAGACTTTAATATTCATAATTATTCTCAAACTTTAATTATGTCAGTTCATATTTATTACTGTGCCTGAATTTCAGCTATGATTGAGGAAGCAGTAGTATTTATTATTACATTATGATTTCCAGTAATTTATAAGATTCAAGTTGGCCACATAAAGACTGCTAATAGTAGTATTTGTAAAAACTCACCAGAATGCCTCATTTAAAGTCTAATTAAAGCAATCTATGAAGTAATTAATATAAACTTACAGTTTTGAACAAAAAGAGAGGAAAAAGGAAAACCTTTCTCAGTTTGATACCTCAAAGTAGAAGTAATTTCAGTCCTTTTGTCAAAATAGAGTCTTTTGCTTAATAAAGACTACATTAAAAAACACGAGGTTTCCTATTTATTTCCTTCTATCTTTTAAGGTCCTTATCATTATGCATGAGGACTTCAGTCTCCAGAATCCACAGGATCATGACAGTAAGAATGAAATAACTGGAACATCAGGTTAGACACAGGCTACAATTTACAGCCTCAGCCGAAATAGTGTTTGTAATAGTTTACTACTTGAAATTCAGACTTAAATTACTATTTAGCCACACACTGAAATGTAACAATTTAAATTCATTAAATTACAGTTAAACAATAGCATCTCAATACCATCTATCATAAATCATTGCATATTTAAAATGACTCTGGTAAACCATTCAATAAATATTTCTTCCTCATATTTTTCACAGCTGAAAATGGATGTTGGGGCATACCAATTCATATACGCCTATTTCTAATAAATGAAGCCTGAGAACAAGAAGTAACTTAACTAAATTAGCTCCTAAATCAACTTAGTGGTAATCTGGGTAGCTGATTGAAAATAAAGTCCCAAAGAATACTCGTGTATGACAAAAATCAAGAGCCCTAGAAAAGAAATCAGGACAGTGGGGATCTAGTTACTAAACATGTTTCTCTTTTCTTTCTTTTTTTTTTTTTTGGCGGTGGGGATACATTCTATCTCTGTCGCCCAGGCTGGAGTGCAGTGGTGCAATCTTGGCTCACTGCAACCTCCGCCTCCCTGGTTCAAGCCATTCTTGTGCCTCAGCCACCCGAGTAGCTGAGATTACAGGTGCGGCCTCCGTGCCCGGCTGATTTTTGTATTTTTAGTAGAGATAGGCTTTCGCCATTTTGGCCAGCCTGGTCTCGAACTCCTGACCTCAAGTGATCTGCCCGCCTCGGCCTCCCAAAGTGCTGGGATTACAGGTGTGAACCACCGAGCCCAGCCCTCTTGAATATGCTTCCGTTACTGGTGTGAAAAGGAAAATCACTTCAACTCCCTGAATATCAGTTCTCCATCAGTCAGATGAAGAGGGTAAAGTAAAGTTTTCTGATGTCTAGTTCCAAAGACTCTATCTTCTTAATTGAATTTTTTTAGTGTTCTGAGTATCGAATTCTATGTATAGCATTTAACTTTGTGACAGGCACTCTTATTAAATGGGCACATTTGTCATGACTGTGTTTTCAGACAGGTTTGTTAACTGAGAAATAATTCACATATCCAATTCAGCCATCTAAAGTGTGCAGTAAATGACTTTTAGTGTATTCATAGAGTTATGCAGACATCACCACAATCAATTTTAGAACCCTTTCATTACCCAGAAAAAAAACCCTGTACACTTTGGCCGTCACCCTCATCCCAAAATTTCCCATCCCTCCCAGCCTTAGGCATCCACTAAAGCACTTCTGTATAGATTTGCCAATTCTGGTGTTTAATATAAACGGAATCATGCAATATGTGGTCCTTTGTAAATGGTTTATTTTTTAATGACAAAATATTTTGAAGGTTCATTCATCTTCTAGCATGTTTCAGTACTTTATTTCTATTTCTACTCCTAGTTATATACCCAAAAGAAATAAAAACGAATACTGCCAAAAAAGCTTTTATGTGAATGTTCATAGCAGCATTATGAATGGAAAAATAAAATGTGAGTATATCCATTTGGAATAATGGAATATTATTAGTTAGACAATAATTATTAATTATAATAATTATTATTGTAAATTGTAACATTATTAATAGCAATGGAACATTATTTCTGAATAATATTCTCAATGTTATTTCTGAATAATATTCTCAATAATCCATTATATGGACATACTGTCATTTTATTTTTCCATTCATAATGCTGCTATGAACATTCACATAAAAGCTTTTTTGGTAATATTTGTTTTTATTTCTTTTGGGTGTATAGGTAGGAGTAGAACTGCTGGGTCATACAGTAATTCTATGGTTAGCCTTTTGAGGAAAATCTTGTCTGTTTTCTAAAGCGGCTGCTCCGTTGTGCATTCCTGCCATCAGCATACCAGAGTTCCAGTGTCGCTACATTCTCATTCTTGCCAACACTTGTTATCGTCTTTCTGTTTGTTTGTTTACTGACATCTTAGTGGGTATAAAGTGGTATCTCACTGTGGTTTTCGTTTCCATTTCTTTGATTAATAATGTTGAACGTCTTTTCATTTGTTTTTTGGCCAATTATGTATATTCTTTAAAAAATGTCAATTCGAAACCTTTGCCCATTTTGAAAATTAGACTTTATGTCTTTTCATTATTGAGTGGTACGAGTTCTTTATATAGCTTAGACACAATTCTCTTATCAACCACATGATTTGCAAAAATTCTCTCCCGTTTTGTAGGTTTTCTTTTCACTTTCCTTATGGTGTTTTTGGAACCAGAAAGTTTTTTATTTTGGTGTGAAGCCCAGTACACACACACACACACGTATACATACACAGACACACACCTATATAGACACTCTCATTTATATGTGTGTATATATATATATGTGCCTATACTTTTGCTGTCATATTAAAGAGAGCTTTGTCCAATCTAAGGCTCAATTGAATTTTCAATTTTCACCTCAACATGAACTTGGAATAAAAAACTCACAATACCAAACATGTGCTTCAGACTGTCAGATAATATTTCAAGTTTACACAATGACATAAAACCTCATGTTATGTTAATTTATGTATAACTTTTGGTAGTAAAATGCAAATATAGATGTCTTATACGTATGTATTTTGAGATAATTTAACCGTCAATAACTTTATGTTTTAATTTTTTTATTTTAGAAGTTTTAGATTCACAGAAAAGTTACTAAGATAGCACAGAGAGTTTGTTTGTTTGTTTGTTTTTTGAGACAGGGTCTTGCTCTGTTGCCCAGGCTGGAGTGCAGTGGCACGATCTCAGCTCACTGCAACCTCCACTTCCTGGGTTCAAGGGATTCTCCTGCCTCAGCCTCCTGAGTAGCTGGGATTACAGGTGCATGCCACCACACCCAGATAATTTTTGTATTTTTTAGTAGAGACGGGGTTTCACCATGTTGGTCAGGCTGGTCTCGAACTCCTGACCTCGTGATCTGCCCACCTCGGCCTCCCAAAGTGCTAGGATTACAGGCATGAGCCACTGCGCCTGGCCTTTGTTTTTTTTTTTTTTTTTTTTTTTTTTTTTGAGACAGAGTCTTGCTCTGTCACCAGGCTGGAGTGCAGTGGTGGCATGATCTCAGCTCACTGCAACCTCCACCTCCCAGGTTCAAGTGATTCTCCTGTCTCAGCCTCCCGAGTAGCTGGGACTAAAGGTGCCTGGCACCACACCTGGCTAATTTTGTATTTTTAGTAGAAACAAGGTTTCACCATCTTGGCCAGGGTGGTCTTAAACTCCTGATTTCAAATGATCCACCCACCTCGGCCTCCCAGAGTGCTGGGATTACAGGTGTGAGCCACCATGCCCAGCCACACAGAGAGTTTTCACGTACTTTGCACCCAGTTTTCCCTATTATTAACTTCTTAGCCAGGTGCACTGACTCACACCTGTAATCCCAGTGCTTTGGGAGGCTGAGGCAGGAGGATTGCTTGAGTTCAGGAGTTAAGAGACCAGCCTGAGCAATATAGCAAGACCTGATGTCTACTTAAATAAATAAATACATAAATAATAAAAACCTGTCCAGGCATGGTGGGACAAGCCTGCAATCCTAGCTACTCAAGAGGCTGAGGCAGGAGGGTCACTTGAGCCCAGAAGTCCAAGGCTGCAGTGAGCTATGATCACACTAGACTGGGTGAAGGAGGAAAAGGAGGAAGACCTTGTCTACAAAAAAAAAAAAAGAAAAGATTCTTATATTAGTACGTTGCATTTGTCTCAATTAATGAGCCAACATAGATATAGTATTATTAGCTAATATTCACATATTATTTAAATTTCCTTAGTTTTTATGTAATGTCCTTTTTAACAGAAAACCACACTGCATTTAGTCATCCTGTCTCCTTACGCTCCTGTTATCTGCAACAGTTTCTCAGACTATCCTTGTTTTTGATTACCTTGTCCTTTTGAAAAGCACTGGTCAGATAGTTTACAGAATGATCTTTAGTTGGTATTTGCTTAATGATTTTCTCATGATTAGACTGAGGCTCTGAGTCTCTGGGTGGAAGACTACAGAGGTAGAATGCCATTTTAATCCATTATAACAAGCATACATTCTATCAATGTGATTTCTTTGTCTTGGCATACTGTTATCCTTGATCATAGGGTTGGGGTAGTATTTATCTGATTTCTCCACTGAAAAGTTACTCTTTTTTCACCTATTCGTACTGTAATCTTTGGAATAAAGTCACTATGCATGGTGCACCTTATGTTCCACTACCTTGAGGGCAGAATATCCTCAGATATTATTTGGAATTATTCTGCCTAGAAGATTTGTCTATTCTCTCCCAGTTTAAATTACCTGATCATTTATTTGTAGCAGTATGGACTCACGCATATTTATTTTATACTTTGGGTTATAATCCACTACTACTTTACTGATTTTTGTCATTCAATTTGTTTCACCTTTGAACATTGGGAGCTTTTGCAGTTGGATCCTATGTCCCTTAGACATATTATTGTGGGATTTATTTATTTATGTATTTATGTATGTGTGTACATGTTTAGTGCTTTCTTCCTTTCTGGCACTATGCAATACTATAGACTTACCATGTATACTCTCTGTCCATTCCTACAATCAGGCATTTCTTCCAAGAGCCCTGGTTTCTTTTTACTGGAAAATGGTACTAGACTGGGCGCAGTGGCTCACACCTGTAATCCCAGCACTTTAAGAGGCCGAGGTGGGCAGATCACCTGAGGTCAGGAGTTTGAGACCACCCTGACCGACATGGTGAAACCCCGTCTCTACTAAAACTACAAAAATTAGCCAGGCATGGTGCCGGGTGCCTGTGGTCCCAGCTACTCAGGAGGCTGAGGCAGAAGAATCACTTGAACCCAGGAGGTGGAGGTTGCAGTGACCTGAGATCGCACCACTGCACTCCAGCCTGGGCGACAGAGCAAGACTGTCTCAAAAAAAAAAAAAAAAAAAAAAATAGTACTAGAAAGGATCTGGGCTCTAGGTAGACTGGTTGTGAACAAGGGTCTTTGCTTCTGGAATCTATCAGCTGATATCCAATAATGTTTTGGTTAGTGACCAACTGCATTTATGATGGTGGACCCATAAGATTATAATGGAGCTGAAAAATTCTTAGCGCCTACTCACATTGTAGACATGGTAACATCATAAGGCAATGCATTACCTTTTCTATGGTTGATACATTTAGATACACAAATACTCACAATTGTGTTACAGTTGCCTATAGTATTCAGTGCAGTAACACGCTGTACAGATGTGTAGCTTAGGAGAAATAGGCTATACCATATAGCCTACATGTGTAGTAGGCTACACCACCTAGTTTGTGTAAGTACCTTCCATGATTTTTGCACAATGATGAAATGCATTTGTCAGAATGTATCCCTGTCACTAAGTAATACAGGAATGTATATGTATCCATATGTAACTATATTAAGCTAAACATGGGGTAATATTAAGGTCTCCGACTAAAATTCACCACCACATTGATCATCCTAGCTTTTTTTCTTGCTTATCTGTAATCTCCCACTCCAGCAGTCACAAAACATGGCTGTCACCATCTGTGATCCATTTATTTACTCAGTTCTGGTGTACATGTACAGTGGGTTCAGAACTCCTTAGCCATACATTTACGGGGAATACCCTTATTAACCACAAATGATTTCCAAAGTTGCTTAGGTCAGCACTGATTCCCTTTAGTGAGATTTTAATAGTATACATAGTAAGATCCTTTTGTCACACTCTGCATGTCGTACTGAGAACCTCCAATCTTCTAAATATATATTTTAAATTCGCATACATTAATAGTCACTCTGTGTGTAAAGGTCTATGTGTTTTGACAAATTCACCATGCCGTGTGTCCACATTAGGCTCCTACAGAATAATTTTCCCACTCTAAATTAATCCCCTTAGCTTCACCAAGTTAACCCGACCGTACTTTGAACCCTGCCAAACACTGCTCTGTTTACCATCTGCACGGTTCTGTCTTGACACAGAAATGTAATTATAAAGGATATAATTTTTTCATACTGTCTTCTTTCAATTAAAAATAAACATATAATATGTATCCATGTATTTTCATGACTTGGTAGCTCATTCCTTTTTATCTCAATAATATCCCACTGTATGGTGTACCATAGTTGTCCATCAACTTATTGTAGGACATCTTTGTTGCCTCCAAGTTTTGGCAATTATGAATAAAGCGGCTATAAAATTTTGCTTACAAGCATTTATATGAACATAAGTTTTCAAATAAGTTGGGAGAATACCAAAACGTGTGATTGCTGGATGTTATGGTAATACTATGCTTAGCTTTGTAAGAAACTGCCAATAACCGGGTGCGGTGGCTCATGCCTGTAATCCCAGCTCTTTGGGAGGCCGAGGTGGGTTGATCACAAGTTCAGGAGTTCGAGACCAGCCTGACCAACATGGAGAAACCCCGTCTCTACTAAAAATACAAAAATTAGCCAGGCGTGGTGGTACCTGCCTGTAATCCCAGCTACTCAGGAAGCTAAGGCAGGAGAATTGCTTGAACCCAGGAGGCGGAGGTTGCAATGAGCTGAGAGCGTGCCACTGCACTCCAGCCTAGGCGACAGAGTGAGGCTTTGTCTCAAAAAAAAAAAAAAAAAAGAAACTGCCAAACTGCTTTCTAAAGTGGCTGTGAAATCCCACCACTTCAAAGTCCTGTTTTGAAATCTCACCACCAATTAATGAAAGTTCCAGTTGGGTCTTCACCAACAATTAATATTTTCTGTATGTTTTGTTTTGTTTAATGTTAGCCATTCTATGTAGTGTTATTTAATTTTTGTTTTTATTTGTGGTTCTAATGGCAAATGATGTTGGAAATCTTTTTTTTTAAATTATTTATTTATTTATTTATTTTGAGACGGAGTCTCGCTGTGTCACCAGGCTGGAGTGCAGTGGTACAGTCTTGGCTCACTGCAGTCTCTGCCTCCCAGGTTCAAGTGATTCTCCTGCCTCAGCCTCCCGAGTAGCTGGGACTACAGGCGCCCACCACCACACCCGGCTAACTTTTTGTATTTTTAGTAAAGACGGGGTTTCACCATGTTGGCCAGGATGGTCTCTATCTCCTGACCTCGTGGTCCACCCGCCTCAGCCTCCCAAAGTGCTGGGATTACAGGTGTGAGCCACCATGCCCAGCCTGGAAATATTTTTTAATGGTTATTTTTTATCTATGATCTAACTGTTTATCTATTGATATCATGTTGCTGATGTGGATAGTTAAATTTTTGCCAATTGTTTAATTGGGTTGTTCATTTTTTATTATGGAGTTTTAAGAGTTCTTTCTGTAGTTTATACACAGATCTTTTGTCAGATACATATTATTCAAATATTTTCTCCTAGTCTGTGGTTTAACTTTTCAGTCTCTTAACTCTGTACTTCATTTGTCAGAAGTTTACATTTTAATCGATTCTAACATCATTTTCCCCATTACTATTGAAATTGTTGTGTTGAATCTAAAGTTTCATCACCAAACCACAGGTCACATAAATAAGTTTTTTCTCCTTTGTTTTCTTCTAGAAGTTTTCAAGTTTTGCATTTTCAAGTTAATGATTCAGTTTAATTTTAGTACAAGGTGTGGATTCTATGCCTAGATTTATTTATTTGTTTTTGCATGAGCGTCCAAGTCCAATTGTTCCAGTAGTTTTTTTGAGAACACCATACTTTCTCCATTGAAGTGCCTTTGCTCATTTGTCAAAAATCACTTAGCTATATTTTTATCAGTCTATTTCTGGGCTCTCTCTGTGTTCCACAGTTGTGTGTCTATTCTTTCATCAAAACCATGTTGTCTTGATTTCTGTAAGTTTTACAGTGTCTTAAAATCAGGTAGTGGGGGTCTTCCAACTTTGTTCTTTCTAGATATTGTGTTAATTATTCTTGACATTTTGTCTTTCCATACACATTTTACAATCAGTTTGTCTATATTTACTCATAGTTTGCTGGAATTTTGACAATGTATGCAAGGAGTCTACAGATGAAGTTGGATAGGACTGACGTTTAACCAATCTTGTGTCTTCCAATCTATTTAGTAATATTTAATTTTTTCATCAGTGTTTCGTAGTTTCCACATATTTATTTTGTTAATACTGTATTTTGGTGCTACTATGTATTTTGTGTTTTTTTTGAATTTTCAAATTTCAATTATTCATTGCTGGTATATAGAGGAACAACTGACTTCTGTATATTGACCTTGTTATTTTTCCTTATTTATTTCAGTTTTGTTTTGTTTTGTTTTCCTAGGCAGAGACTTGGGTAGGGTAGATACTTTTGAGTTTTCTGTATAGACAATCATATCTGTAGGATGTTGAATAGGAGTTGTGAAAGAGGACATCATTGCTTTGTTCCCAGTCCAGAAGGGAAAGAGTTTCTCACTATTAAGTATGATATTAACTATAAGATTTTTATATATTTTAAAAATCAAGTCGAGAACTTCTGTCTATTCCTAGTACTCCGAGAGTTTTATTATGAATGGATGTTGAATTTTTTCAGATGATTTTAATGTCAAATTATATGCTTATGCAGTTTTCTTTTTTAGCCTGTGGATTACATTAGTGATTTACTAATGTTGAACCTGTCTTGAATACCTGGAATAAATCCTGCTTGGTTATGGTGTGTAATGATTGTTATACATTATTGGATTTGGTTTGATAATTTGTAGAGGACTTTTATGTCTGTATACATGAGAAAGATTGGTATGTAGTTTTCTTTTCCTGTAATGTCTTTATCTGATTTTTGTATTAAAATAATTTGGAATTAAGACAGTTTTGGAATTAAGATAATTGGAGCCTCATAGAATAAGTCAGGAAGTATTCCTTTTGCTCCATTTCTGAGGAAAATTGGTATTATTTCTTCATAAATGTCTGATAGAATGCAGCAATGAAATTATTTGGATCTGGTGTTTTTTTATTTTTAAAGCTTATTACTTTTTGATTCGATTTATTTGACAAGTATAGAGCTGCTTATATTAATATTTCTCCTAATATGAGTTTTGATTGTTTATGTCTTTTAAGAAATGGGTCCATTTAAGTTATCAAATGTATGGGAATATAATTGTTCACAATATTTCTTTATTAGTCCTTTAAAATCCCTGAAATTATTAGTAGTGATGCCTCCTCTTTCATAACTGATTTCAATAATTTATGTCTTTCTCTCTTGTCATGGTTATCCTGGCTAGAGGTTTATTTATTTTATTGATCTTTTCAAAAAACAATGTTTTAATTTTCTTGATTTTTTGCATTGTTTTTGTTTTAAAATCATTGAATATTGCTTAATTTATTTTTTCATTTTCTTCTGCTTGCTTTAAGCTTTATTTAGTCTTTTCCCTCTACTTTCCTAAGAAAGAGGCTAAGTTGTTCATTTTAGATCTTAATTATTTTTAATTTATAAGTTTAGTGCTATAAATTTCTATCTAGGCACTGTTTTTGCAGGAGCTCACAAATGTTCTATTGTACTTTTGATTCCATTTAGCACACTATATTTTTCTCTTTATCTTCAGATTATCTTATTTACTTAATATCTTATTATCTATATCTTATTTAGAAATATGTTGCTTAATCTCTATTTATTTTTGGATTTTCCAAATATCTTTCTGTTACTGATTTTCAGTTTAACTCCATTGCACAGAAAGTACATACTTTGTATAATTTCCACAGTTTTAATCGGCTGAAGGGTCTTTTATGACCCAGGATGGGCTTTATTTATATTGGTGAATATTGTATGCAAGCTTGAGAATGTATATTCTGCTCCTGTTGAATGGGATATTCTACAAATGTCAATTAGATTAAATTCATTGATAGTGCTTTTCAAATCCCCTGTATTCTTACTGATTTTCTGCCTGCTTGATCTATTGAACACTGACTAAGGGGTGCCGAAGTCTCTAATTATAATAGTGGAATTATCAATTTCTCCTTTTATGTATGTATGTATGTATGTATTTATTTATTTATTTTGAGACAAAGCCTCACTCTGTTGCCCAGTCTGGAGTGTAGTGGTGTGATCTCAGCTCACTGCAACCTTCACCTCCTGAGTTCAAGTGATTCTCCTGCCTCAGCTTCCTGAGTAGTTGGGATTACAGGCATGTGCCACCACGCCCAGCTAATTTTTGTATTTTAGTAGAGATGGGGTTTTGCCACATTGGCCAGGCTGGTCTCAAACTCCTGACCTCGGGTGATCCACCCACCTTGGCCCTGCAAAGTGTCATTTATTTTCATGTTCTATTGTTAAAGGCATATACATTTTGTAGCGTTATGTAGATCCAAGTCTCTTACCTGTATCATTTCATTCCATTTGAAGAACGTGTAACTTTATTGTAGAAAGATCTGCTGGTAGTTAGTTTGTGTTAGTCTGAATGAGTCTTTATTTCTCCTTTAATTTTAAAGCACAATTTCTGTAGGTATAGCTATAGATCTAGGTCGGTGGGGTATTTTTTTCTTTTAAGAAGATAAGCGTTTTATTCTACTCTCTTCTTGTTTACATTGCTTCCAATAGATGTGTAACTTCCAATTCTTTCCCTTCTATGGTTAACACTTCTCTCTTCATCTCAAGGTATTCACTACTGGTATTCAAGTCATACCCATGTTACACCTTTTAAAATTGTCCTAAAATGATTTCATGTTCTATCATGTTTTTCCCCATTCTTTTTTTCGCTTTGCATTTCTGTTTGGGAAGTTTCTATTGACCTATCTTTAGGTTCACTGACTCTTTCCTTGGTCCTGTCAAATCTACTAATGAGCCTGTTAAAGGCACCCTTTACTTCTGTTAGTATACTTTTTATTTCTAGTATTTCCTTTTAGAACCTTGTTAGAGTTTTCATCTTGCTGTCTGCTTGCGTTGCCCATTTGTTTTTAAACTTTGTTAATTTTTTTGTTAGAGCCCCATATTAGTTTGTTCTCACACTGCTAATAAAGACATACCCGAGGCTGAGTAATTTATAAAGAAAAAGAGGTTTAACAGACTTACAGTTCCACATGGCTGCGGAGGCCTCACAATCATGGCAGAAGGCAAAGGAGGAGAATGTCGTGTCTTAAGTGGTGGCAGGCAAGAGAGAGCGTGTGCAGGGGAACTCCCCTTTATAAAACCATCAGATCTCATGAGACTTATTCACTATCACAAGAACAGCCTTGGAGAGGCCTGTCCCCATGATTTAATTACCTCCCACTGGGTCTCTCTCATGACACATGGAAATTATGGGAGCTGCAATTAGAGATTTGAGTGGGGATACAGCCAAACCATATCCAGCCCTTGACCAACTAATCATAATTTAAAATATTTATCTTATAACTTCATCATCTGTGTCATAGCTGAGTCTGGTTCTGAACCTTCTTTGTGTCTCCGATTTTTTTTTTTTTTTTTTTTTTTTTTGCCATTTAGCAAGTCTTGTAATATTTTTAAGTTAACATACAGTTTAGTTAGTAGGAACTAAGGAACTGAGGTACATAGGTGAATAGAGGGGGGACTTCTGTTAATTTGTCTAAGATTTAGCCTATATTTAGTATCTGCTGTAGCTAAGGTGGCAGAGGCTTCATCTATCTCTAGTGTCCCTATCTGTATTCCTTTTCTTACCTTTCAGCTTCCGTAAGTACTCTTCTTCCAAGAGTCTGTCCTGCAGCTCTTTCATCTATAATCTTGTTTTATTTTACTGAAGGTCTGTCACTGTGGTGGAAAGTTGTGGCAGAGGGGGAATGTTTTATAATCTTACGAGTAATCTTGGTCTTTAAATGGGCCTGTGTCTCTGGCCTATAACCTTCACATATGTATCTCTGGTGATTTTTGTTTGTTTGTTTCATTTTTGGGCCCTCATTCCCTCTACTCTCTTCCCATACTGCAGTCTTCCCAGTCTACTTCTTTGAATTTTTGCTTTCTCATTGACTATATTTTTATCCTTCCATAAGAGAGACAGAAAGGCTAAAGTGGACAGGAGTAGAAGGAATAATGGATAATCCTTGGCCAAAGCCATTTACCCTAGAAAGAAGGTCTCTGTTAAGGAGAAAGGTCAGATATGTTTCACAGTGATTACTCTTTCCCTCCCTCTGACAGAGCCAGGAGGTGAACTTTGTTCTTCACTATGAGAGCCTGGTGTGGTTCCTAGAGTTAAAACCCATGGAAACTTGGCCTACAAGCCTGTGGTCCTCCGGAGACTCTCACTTTCCACACCAGTCCACTTCCACACCAGTCCACTTCCACGCCAGTCCACTTCCACACCAGTCCACTTCCACGCCAGTCCACTTCCACACCAGTCCACTTCCACGCCAGTCCACTTCCACACCAGTCCACTTCCACGCCAGTCCACTTCCACACCAGTCCACTTCCACACCGGTCCACTTCCACGCCAGTCCACTTCCACACCGGTCCACTTCCACTCCAGTCCACTTCCACGCCAGTCCACTTCCACGCCAGTCCACTTCCATGCCAGTCTACTTCCACACCAGTCCACTTCCAGTGATTTATCACACCTGTCCACTTCCAGCGATTTATCAAAATTACCATTTAAGTGCTCACTGGTTTATGGCTACGGTAGCTTCAATTCCAGTTAAGGAAATCTCATCTATGTCTCTCTGGATGAATCTGTTTCTCCAGATTTTAGAATGGCTATTTGCCCTGCAATCTCATTTCTTTGATAGGTCCATGATAAGTCATTGCCCAGTTTTTTTTTTTATATGAGAAGGGATTTCTTCCAAGGACTTTGAAGCTAAAACCAATAGTACCACCATGATTTTATTAAAAAAAAAAATAAGAGAACAGTAAAGATAAGGTAATATGTATTCTTGATCCTCAGCAAGATACAAAGAGACATAGAAAGAGAGATGAACACACAGAAAGAGAGAGAGATCCTTTAAAGATACACACGCAGAAAGATAAACACACAGAAAGAGAGAGAGATCCTTTAAAGACTATGGTACTTTAAATACTAAAACACTAGACACCACAGGCTTAATCAGGCTTCATCATGAAGTCATGATTATTTGTGGATATTAATAGAGTAAAATGTGAATAGCTCATAAAGAGTTAATTTATATAATGAATAGAAATATAACAACAGGGATCTACAACGTGTAAGTCAAAGACATAGGCAGATGAGATATAATAATAGAAATAAATAATTTTTATATTCTACCTCTGTTGATTTGATGGACACACTGTAAGTTGATCCTTGATAATTCCTTTTTCCTAGTGTCTACATTTGATTGTAATTCCTTCCTATTAATGTGAGTGGATTATGTGACTTGCTTCTAACCAATAATATAGATTAATAGTACAGGTGATAAGATGCCACTTCCATGATTCCATTATACCTTAAAAAAAATACTGTCTTTGCTGACTAGTGGGACACTCCCCTGCTGAACCTGAAAAAGCAAGGGACTATGACATACTACATACCACCTATGCAGAGGAACATGTGACAAGAAACTATGATAGTCTACTCCAGCCTTAGGCAGGACCTGAGGGTGACCCCCAAGCAACAGTTTGCAAAAAGCAGGGTACTCAGTCCTGCTGAAGACATGGATGCTTCCAACTCCCTGGTTTAGCTTGGATATGGATTCTTCCCCATCCGACCGTCCAGATGAAAACACACCCAGGCTAATACCTTGACTGCAACTGCAGCCTTTTGAAATGTTGTGTAGAGAGTCCCGCTACACCATGCCAGACTTCTGACCCACAGAAACTGTGAGGGGATAAGCACACATTTTGTGGTATGTTTGTGGTAATTTGTTACACAGCAATAAAAAGCCAATGTAGTTGATAACATAAATGTTTATGGGATAGTCTTTTTGAGAAAATAAAAAAGTTAAATTTAAGGGAAAGAAGGAAAAAAAAAGAAAATTGGAGATCCAGTTTGACTTTTATATTGTGAGATTATTGTTTATATTCAAAGGAAACCAGAAAATAAGTGTAGTATACATTAAAATTTAAAGACTATAAATGTAAATTTTGTTTTTATGCTGTAGAAGACTCAGTTGCTTTATGCAGTGATTATGACTTTCATGGCATATTGGAAAGAGGAACGCTACAGGCTCTGGGTAGATATGACCTGTAGGAGCTGTCATTGCTGCTTCCCAAATGTTTCCAACCTTCTGAATTACGCTTCCTGACCTCCCTGTGAGTCAAGAATGGGACCATACAGCCTCATTGACCATGATCATATGATTGTCAGGGTAAGGGACATGGTTCAGCTGTATGCTAAAGCATTTTATTGCTGTTTTAAGATTTCTTGTTCCCTCTGTTACAAAAAATAGTGGACTTGGAGATGTTACGTTCTCTATTGCCCTGGATCCTTAAAAAATTGGGATAAGCAGGTGTCTGTTATCAGTCCATAATGGGCATGTCACATGAAATTACTCAACTTTTATTATGTTTCCTCAAGGATACAGTGGGAGAAATAATAATATCTCGCTCTTAAGGTTATTAGGACTAAATGAAGTAAGTCAAATTTTTTAGAGTAATGTCTTCCAGGCTCATACATGTTGTCACAATGCCATGATTTCCTTCTCGTTAAAGGCTGACTAGAATTCTATTCTGTATATATGCTATATTTTCTTACTTACATTTAAAGTATTGTATTCCATTATAAAGTCAAGTATTCCATTCTGTATATATGCCTTATTTTTTATATGCCGTTCATCTGGTGATTAGCACTCACATTGATTCTATCTTGGTTATTGTCAATAATACTGCACTAAACATGGGAGAGTAGCTAGCCCTTCAACGTATTGATTTAAGTTTTATTTTATATGCCCCCAGAAGTGGGATTGCTGGGTCATATGGTAGTTCTGTTTTTAGTTTTTTGAAGAACCTCTACAGCATTTTCCTTAATGGCTGTACTAATTTACATTCCCACTATCAGCTTACAAGTGTTCCCTTTTCTACAATTTTGCCAACACTTATCTTTCATCTTTGAGAGAAATAAGCTAAGCACAGAAAGACAGATATCACATGATCTCACTTTGATGTGGACTCTAAAAAAATCCAACTCATGAAAGTAGAGAGTAGAATAATGGTTACCACATGCTGGGGGCAAGGTCAAGAGGAAAGGAGTAGGAAGCTGTTGGTCAGAGGGCACAAAGTTTCAGCTAGATAGGGGGATGAGTTTTGAGATCTATTGCACACTGGGTTGAGCACAGTTAATAACAATGTGTTGTATATTTCAAAATAACTAAGAGTGCACATTTCAAAAGTCTCATCACAAACATGGATAAGTAAGTGAGGTGATGAGTATATTAATTAGGTTGATTTAACAATTCTACATTGTATCCATGTATTAAATCTTCACATTGTACACCATAAATTTATGCAAGTATGATTTGTCAATTGAAAATAACATTAATAACAAAGATAAATTAAAAAACAGAACAGTACAGTTCTTGGTATGTAGCAGATATTGTTGCTGTTGTCATCATCATAGTACCCTGACACCCGCTTGCTTCTGAAATCTGGTATTTGGCCAAGATAAAAAGACAAAGAATTCAAAGAGCACACAATTCAAACCAGTGTGTCTGAAGTTGCCTACAAAGGAGTTCCTAAAGTTGATTTTAGAATATCCTTTCTTATTCCAGGGACTTGCATTTGATTGGATTTTATAAACAGTCTTGAATTGGCTGTTGAATTCCAAAGAAAAGAACGTGTGTGTGTGTGTGTGTGTGTGTGTACACGTTTATTTATTTATTTTTTTTACTTAGTTTGGGAAATATTTCTATCTACATACATTTATATAAAGAAAATATATAGATCTCTCTACATATATTTAGTGATTTTGGGAAATGAGGACTCCCTTGTGATAAGGAAGATAAACTAAATAGTCAAGAAAGGGAAAGAGAGTTCCAGTGTTTTGGCCACTTGAGGCAAAGGCTATGCTTTGGGTGCTTCTTCAGGCTTTTACCCTCTGAAGTGCATTATTTTCCTGCTTCTACAAATAGTATTGGCCAAGTGAGATCTGACATTTTATAATCTCATGTAAATATATATAATACTCAGCTGCATTTACTTGTTAGAAAAGTAAAAACATTTTTTGGCAACTTCTTAGATGTTAGCATGTACACAAGATAGAAATAACTTTGCATAATAAAAATAACTTAAAACTGTGCGAAATAGATGTATCAAAATTTTTGAAAATTCACTTGAAGTTTGAAGAACAGTGCAACCTTCTAACGTATCATCAGATATATTACAAAATATATATATTACCCAAAATATATGTATTACCCAAACTGATCTAAAACAAATATCTGGATACAACTTTTCAGTATTAATATTTTCATATCCACTCTTTTATCTACTGTTTACTTGCTAGAAAAGTAAAAACATTTTCAGGCAGTTTCTTAGATCTTAGTATGAAAATAAATGATAGAAGTAACTTGTATAATAAAGATAGGTGTTAAAACACATAACTTTTAAAGAAATAGATGAATTAATTTTTCTTTAAATAGAAAACCACCATGGGAGGTAGGCAAGGCATTCTTCTAATTTTACAGATAAAACAGGATATTTAGAGATATGAGGTGACTAGCCCAAGGCCCCAGGAAGAATTAACCTGAAACCACTTGGTTCCCTTCTCAAGGCTTGCAAGCATGTGGGTCAAGAAGGGCCTTTTACAGATGGAAATGGGGGAATAAGATTCCCTCAGAACATAAAATTACCTTGGATTCCTTATCCAGCCTTCCACCACCAACCATAGCCTGTCAGTCACCAAATTCTTCTGTTTTACCTCCCAAATATTTTTTTCCACTCTATTGTTTTCATCTGCCTTCTGAGGTTCTGTGAAATAAAAGAATTAATGAAGTGCTTGACTTGGTCTAAGCTCTGGCTCTCAGTTAACATTGCTTTTGAGGCAGTTCATGGAATGTTTAGAGTATATGCTTTGGTGTCAGGAAAACTTAGTTGGAGTCTGGCCATGATGGCTCACGCCTGTAATCCTAGCACTTTGGAAGGCCAAGGTGGGCAGATCTCTTGAGCCCAGGAGTTCAAGACCAGACTGGGCAACATGATAAAACCCCTTCTCTACCAAAATATACAAAAATTAGCCAAGTGTGATGGTACACATCTGTAGTCCCAGCTACTTGGGAGGCTGAGGTGGGAGGATAGCTTAAGCCAGGATGTCAAAGCTGCAGTCAGCCATGAGCTGCCATTGCACACTAGCCTGCCTGACAGAAGAAGACTCGGTCTCAATAAAAAACAGACAATTTCTTTTTTTTAATTAAAGGAAGACCTATTTTGGGTCACTAACTACAGGTAAAATTGTGAGATGAACTCATCATTCATCTTTCTAACTCTGTTTCTTCTGTTTTAAAATGTAGCTAACATCTAGTACACGCAACAGGGGTTGTTTTAAGAAGTAAATTAGATTCTAGGAGATAAAGTGATTAGTAGAGTGCAGATGAATAGTAAGTGCTTAATTCATGTTACTCATTTTTATTATTTTATCACTGGTTTTGATTACCTCCCTTGTTTCCTTGTTTATAATTTTTAATGCTTTTTTTTGCAAATTTACTGCAAATTATTTGATCATTTATAAAGATTCCTGACCTTTGTGGAAGTAAACAAAGATCAACCAAATGAGATATCAAAGGCTATTTTATTCATAACTTGCTATAACAAGAGAGTCAGCTGCCATTCATGTGTTTGGCAGAGGCTGAAAAGCAGGCAGAGGAGGAGGAAGGCTATTTGGTGGGTAAAACCTCCAGGTGTGCCCCGATTGGAAGCTGTTGGCCTGAGGAAGTTGTCTGCTAGCAATGGGGCATCCCATGTGATTGGTTAGGAGAACAGATTCAGCCTTCTCTAGTTGGTCCCAAGTTGGAAGTGGGAGCTCAAATTAGGGAAGCCGCCAGTTATTCATCAAGTCCTGGCCACTTAGAGACAATTTTACAGATGTTATCGCTTGCCTTCATGGACTGCTGCTAGAGACAGCAGTCTGAGTATCTACAACTTGACTTCAACAGGCTGGCTTACTGGGCTAATTATTGAACACGAGGTTGGTTTAATATGCAGGTTGCTGCAGGTTGCAGGTTGGAATTCTAGTTTTGTACATGGTTTAGCCATTGTCCACTAGTATGTGTAGACTCTCACCTTGCTGTCATGGTGATACATCCAAAGCACAAATTGTATTGGTGATTTCTCTGCTTAAAATCCTTCAATGGTTTCGTGTATCTCCAGGATCAGTTCAAAGGCCCTGAGCAGGACACTAAAGGTGATCAATGGTCCCATCTTTTCCTGTGTTTGTGGTTTTATCCAAGATCACAGTTGGCAGGAGATTGTGCTTTATCCTAGAGGAATAACAACATCATTTGCATTTCCAGTGCATACACTAGACTGCTTGACAGCTCTGTTGATTGTTGTCCTTGCAGGGAACACCCTCCACCTACTGCTTTGCTCTTTATTGCCTTCATTTCAGCCTGTTTAGCCACCACCATTTCTGGAAGCCTGCAGTGAAGGTGTTCAGCTCCTCATCTGTGCTCCCAGAACACCACGTGCCAACTTCGGCCCCAGGACTCAGTGCATCACATTCCAATTCCATCTTCATGTATGTCTCTCTCCCATTCCAGACTGTGAGCTTCCCAAAGGCAAAATCTGTTTTATTTATCCTCTTCCCTGGCACTTTGAGCAGGTCCTGGCACATATTTAATGTTCTGTGCTGAATAAGAGTGGTAGGGGATTAGGACCAACATTTTCCAACTTCTGTTTGAGAGTTCTTTCCAGTAAGAAACGTCTTATGAAAATGTGACATTAAAAATGAACGCTGGAAAGTAATTTCGAGTGGTCCAATGGAACCAAATATGATTAAGGCATTTTCAATCTGTCCTCCGTGGCATTTCAGAAAATGTCTCTATCCTGAGCTTAAGTGTGGTGAGTAGTCTGCAACAGCTATTGTAAGGCAAATCCTATTCTTTGCCTGACAGTAAAAACTGGATAAAGGAGCTCTTTTTGAAGCATCTGTTTGTGTCCTGGAATGTAAATATCTGCCACTTTTCTAATTAAGACTTCAGTAAGAGAACTCTGACACTCTCAGCAAAGATCCAACCTTAAGACAAAGAGAAACAGCAAATCTCAAAGATAAAAGTGGTAAAAATGGCCCCTAGAGTTGATGGAATACTTTTGAAGTGGTACCTTTCTGCTGAGGACGATAGCTGCAGGGAATGTGAAGGTTATTCTCGAAGACTAGGGAATGTCACCAGGACCTTTGTCTCTTAGAACTGCCTCCTGCCGGTTGGGTGCGGTGGCTTATGCCTGTAATCCCAGCACTTTGGGAGGCCAAGGCAGGGGCGTGACGAGGTCAAGAGATTGAGACCATCCTGGCTAACACGGTGAAACCCTGTCTCTACTAAAAAAAAAAAAAAAAAAAAAAAGGAAAAAAAAATACAACAAGTTAGCCAGGCATGGTAGCACGTGCCTATAGTTTCAGCTACTCAGGAGGCTGAGGCAGGAGAATCGCTTGAACCCAGGAGGTGGAGGTTGCAATGAGCTGAGATTGTGCCACTGTACTCCAGCCTGGGTGACAGAATGAGACTCTGTCTCAAAAAAAAAAAAAAAAAAAACCTGCCTTGCTTGTGCTTTCCCTCCTCCCTGACTAGAGATGAGTGCTCTCTCCCAAAAGGCAGTTACAATTGTTCTCTAAGCTAGTCTTTCCGTTTCCCTTCTTGCCCCACCAATCCAAAGACTGACACTTCCTAAGGCATGCTTTTGTTCTTGTCATTCATCTGCTCAAAGTGTCAGTTTCTAAAGGCCCAACCAGTAGGCATGCGTCCAAGGTGATCTGTCCTGAGCCCACAACTTGTCTTTCCATTTCTAGTTCACTATACAGTCTTTGAGTCATACTCCAGCAATTTCAGAATATACCTTGCACGGTCCCACGTCCATAAGTTTCTTGACTTGAAATTTTCTACATGTCTATGATGGTTTTGCTGATCTCTTTATCTTACAGTTTTTTAGACTCACCTGAAGGGGCTGGGGAGAAAGAGTTTATTAAATATACAGATTCGTTGGTCTGATGACAGCTTATTACTTCTACAAAAAGTGCGCTTAAAGGAAGCAATATTTTGGGGGAAAACGTTTGTGAGTGGAAATGCCTAAAGAACCTGTCTTGAAGTGGTATTGGTATATTATGAAAATTGTTTTTACTTGGGTTGAATGACACAGATTAATAAAAATAGCAGACTCTCCAAATGACATTTTATTCAGACATCATAGGACAACGATCAGTGACCCAGATCAGACATTATTATGATTTTCATTTGGATTTGGTGGGTTTTAAGAAGATTGATTGCAGCATCCAAATCTATAGCACAGACTTTTGGGGTGTGTCTAGATGCTGCATTTGTGAGAAGCACCCAAAGGGATTACTCTTTTTTTTTTTTTTTGAGACTGAGTCTAACTCAATGCAGTGGTGCAATCTGGCTCACTGCAACCTCCGCCTCCCGGGTTCAAGCGATTCTCCTGCCTCAGCCTCCTGAGTAGCTGGGACTGCAGGCGCCCGCCACCACGCCTGGCCAATTTTTTGTATTTTTTTGGTAGAGACGGGGTTTCACCATGTTAGCTAGGTTGGTCTCGATCTGACCTCGTGATCCGCCCACCTTGGCCTCCCAAAGTGCTGGGATTACAGGCGTGAGCCACCGCGCCCAGCCGGATTACTCTTTAGACTAAATTTTAAAGAGTCCTTGTGGGAAATAATCCAATTTTTTCATAACGTTTTTTGTAGTTGGTAAAACTTTATACCTGGGTAATTATTTTTTCTGGTGGATTATCAATACAACAAAAGACCGTGCATTACTTATTATTTGTATTTATTTATTTATTTTCTTTAGAGACAGGGTTTTGCTTTGTTATCTAGGCTGGAGTGCAGTGGTGTGATCATAGCTCACTGCAGCCTCAAACTCCTGGTAACAAGTGATCCTCCTGCCTCAGCTTCCCGAAGTGTTGAAATTACAGACATGAGTCACCACACTTGAAGACCATGTATTATTTCCCTTGAATCTCCACAGAACATGCCAGTGTTCCTTTTAGACCAGAAATAAACCACCAAATGTTAATTTCTTGCGCGTCCGTGTGAAGAGACCACCAAACAGGCTTTGTGTGAGCAACATGGCTGTTTGTTTCACCTGGGTGCAGGCGGGCTGAGTCCGAAAAGAGAGTCAGCGAAGGGAGATAAGGGTGGGGCCGTTTTTATAGGATTTGGGTAGGTAAAGGAAAATTGCACTCAAAGGGGGTTTGTTCTCTGGTGGGCAGGAGTGGGGGTCGCAAGGTGCTCAGTGGGGGAGCTTTTTGAGCCAGGATGAGCCAGGAAAAGGACTTTCACAAGGTAATGTCATCACTTAAGGCAAGGACCGGCCATTTACACTTCTTTTATGGTGGAATGTCATCAGTTAAGGTGGGGCAGGGCATATTCACTTCTTTTGTGATTCTTCAGTTACTTCAGGCCATCTGGGCGTATACATGCAAGTCACAGGGGATGCGATGGCTTGGCTTGGGCTCAGAGGCCTGACAGTTAACTTCTGGACTATGGCAGTTTGAGGGAACACAGGTTGTTTGATATTGTTACAGAGCAATAATTTGGGGGTAATAACAGGGTATTTTAATGCAATTTTATTCAATGTAGAAGATATATTCCTGAAAAATCCAACTGTGCTCATCATTTGTAGCCTTACTGGAAAAATAAAGTTTAGTATAAGCAAGCATGTTAAATGTGCAATTTAACAGAATGTGCACTGAAATACTTTGACTCAAAAGACTCTGTACTTTAATTTCTGAACTCTCAGTAATTTAGGTGACAGATATTTGTTGAAATTCATTGTATTCGTAATGGCACAAGAATATTCTCAGTCCAAGCTGAAAAGCATGTATCATCCTGGAACGTGGAAAATCACCAACAATATGCAGGAAAAGAAGGAACCAAAAGGACATAGATGGTTTTGAAGTAACAAACATTCTTGCTTCAGGGAGTTACCAACTGGACGTAAAGCCAGGATGAATTGTCTTAAGGAATGTATGTTAATTGTGGTTTGAAACCTTGCTTTGTCAATGGTGTGTCTTTTCTTTTTTAAATGCAGGCACTTATTTAAATAATTTATAGATGACCTTAATTAGTCATTGGTCTTCTAGTGGAGATGCTTGTTAAATTTGTAAAACAGATAGATCTACAGAGAACTGTTTTAGGTAGATCAAAGGAGATCCACAAAATTTTGGTCGGAGAATGAACTGAAAGTACAGTGGGCGTTCCACAACAGGGAACACTCAATGAGCTGCATAGAATTTCTCGGTGTTGGGTGTTCTGATTTGAAGGCTCATTACTTCCTCTGTATCATTAGGTAGCAAATTTACTTCATCCAAATTAAATTAATCAGTTATCTAATTAATACTTATACAATATTTTTAACAGTTGAGGGAAATTGAGGGAGGGGAGAGGATGACAGATGTCACTGTGCCGTAATTGGTAATGCACCAATTAAGGCAATCAGATACGACAAATTGGATTAAAACCTAACAGATCCAGGGATGTGTTTTGCCTTTTTTCTCCCCTGCAGCTGTAATGCAAAGTGAAAAAAAAAAATTCAGTGTGTACAAACAAACCTTCGGATTAGTCATGACTGTTTCACGCTGTACTATACAGTTGAGCAACATCTTTAGGATGTGACATTAATTGGGAGGGAAAGAACAGTTATTTGTTCTACCAAAGCATGGTGTAACATGTGATCATATGTGGCTCCTACATGTTGTTCCATGACATGCAAATCGTCCTACAACAACAACGTGGTTTATTAGGAATGTTCCTGACTCTAAATTTGGTGAATCCTTATATAAATGGTGATCTAAACTGCAGAAAAATGGTAATTTGGTTTTAAGTAGACAGATAGGGACAGCATGAATCTCAAAAGTTGCTCTTATTTCACCAAGTGTAAAAACAAAGATGGCAGATTGTGACAGAGCTTCTGTCTGTCCCTCTCTCACACACAGCAGGCACGGCCACTTGGCAGCAGCAATGTTTTCCACCAGAGATTAATATCATTTTACAAACCTTCTACACACAGATTTCCAGGGAGCCACTACCCACCGGGTGGACCCAGCCTATTTTGAATGTGAATTTACTATCAAGTTTACATTACATTAGTAATATAAGGACTTAAGGCTTAGGGGGGAATGGAGAGGGCAGGAAACATTATGACATTATGATGCCCGAATGTGAAATATGAATATCACATAGCTTTTCACCACTTAGCCCCATGTCTGCTAGTGGCACAGATGAGACGTTAGGGAAAGAAAGTCAGAAACATTGTTTGGTTCTAATTTAGTGGATATTACTCAATTGCTGCAGGCCTGAGTGTGAGCCACCACGCCCAGCCCAACCTATCAAAAATCACTCATGTCCTCTGCTTGTGTATCTTCTAGCATTTCTTGTCTTCATCAATACACTAGGTGTTGACGATGGTGACTGACTACCTCTAGAAGTCATAAATAGGTGAGAATGACCATATAGAGTTTATGATTGTAATAGGATGGGAGAAGACAAACTGCAAAGAGCTAATGTCACTTCAAGCCTGCTTTTTTTTTTTTTTTTTTTTTTTTGAGACGGAGTCTCTCTCTGTCACCCAGGCTGAAGCACAGTGGCACGATTTCGGCTCACTGCAGCCTCCACCTCCTGGGTTCAAGCAATTCTCTTGCCTCAGCCTCCTGAGTAGCTGAGACTACAGGCGTGTACTATACCACACCTGGCTAATTTTTGTTTGTTTGTTTGTTTTGAGATGGAATCTCCCTCTGTCACCAGGCTGCAGTGCAGTGGCATGATCTCGGCTCACTGCAACCTCCACCTCCCAGGTTCAAGCGATTCTCCTGCCTCAGCCTCCCGGGGAGCTGGGACTACAGGTGCACGCCACCATGACCAGCTAATTTTTGTATTTTTAGTAGAGACAAGGTTTCACCATGTTGGCCAGGATGGTCTAAATCTCTTGACCTCGTGATCCACCCGCCTCAGCCTCCCAAAGTGCTGGGATTACAGGCGTTAATTTTTATATTTTTAATAGAGCTGGAGTTTCATCATGTTGGCCAGGATGGTCTCAAACTCTTGACCTCAAGTGATCCACCCAACTCAGCCTCCCAAAGTACTGGGATTACAGGCGTGAGCCACCACGCCTAGCCAAAGCCTCATTTCTCGAAGAAAATCTTGGCTTCTAAATATTTTTGTGTCCAAATTCCACACATCAGGCTTTGAGGGAAGGTGGGGGGTATGTACATGTGTGCTAAAGATAAGATTACAGTGGCGCAGTCTGCATACACTCAGGCCTGGAGCAATTGAGTAATATTCACTAAATTAGAACGAATGTTTCTGACTTTCTTTCCCTGACGTCTCATCTGTGCCACTAGCAGGCATGGGGCTAAGTGGTGAAAAGGTGTGTGGTACTCATATTTCACATTCTGGCATCATAATGTCATAATGTCATAATGTTTCCTGCCCTCTCCATTCCCACCCTGAGCCTTAAGTTAGCCAGTACCAATCCGGACCACCCAGCTGCCAGAATCCCAACAGCAATGACAGCTCAAGAGTCCTGCTTTATCTGTGGCTCACATCCCAACCCATGCCCCTTGCCAAGTTTCATACTCTCTTTACCTGCTCTAGTTGCCCTCTTTGACCTCCTTTCTCTTTTGTGTCCTGCACACAAGATGCTGATTTTCTGGCGTTGATGACAGCTCCTCTCTCCTATGTCACACTTTCCCCTTGCCCTTCAGTTTGTGCTTGCTTTTGATGTCACCGTGTGTAACACAACTGGAGTTCCTGGCTTCCCTTTACCCGGCCAGTGTTTCCCCTGAGTTTGCCATTCATCTCACAGAAGTTTTTCTTGTAACCTTAAGAGTTTTTCTTTTCTTCCCTTTGTACAAAAAAAAAAAAAAAAAAAGTCACTTCACAGGTCCCAACTCCTTCTTTTCTGGTGCCCTCATTTGTCAAAGTGACATCTGGTTATTGGAAAGTGGCAGTTCCTGCTATTCCATGAATAATGTGAATGGGCTAATTTGAGGGGTACTGCCCCATTTCCTGTTTAGAACTTACCAAAGGGGCACGTGCTTTTTGAAAATTGCTTTCAGAGAAAAACCTTCTAGACCAAGCTTGTCCAACCTGTGGCATGCAAGCTGCATGCGGCCCAGGACAGCTTTGAATGCAGCCCAACACAAATTCCTAAATTTTCTTAAAACATTATAAGATTTTTTGTGTGTGAATTTTTTTTAGCTCATCAGCTATCATTAGTATTAAGTTTATGTGTGGTCCAAGACAATTCTTCTTCTTCCAATGTAGCCCAAAGAAGTCAAAAGATTGGGCACCCCTGTTCTAGACTTTTATTAAGCTGAAGTTCATAGGTTTCCTTAGTTATTCAGGTTTCCTTGGTTTTTCACCCTAGTGTTATTTTTCTGTCCTGGGATTTGATCCTGGATACCATATTTCATTCAATCATCCTATCTCCCTAAGCTCCTCTTGTCTGTGGCAGTTTCTCGGAGTTTCCTTATTTTTGATGACTTTGCCAGTTTGGGGCAGTCGTGATCAAGTATTTTGGAGTGTCTCTTAATTGAGAGTTTCCTGATGTTTTTCTCATGATAAGACTGAGATTCTGAGTTTTGAGAAAGCTCACAGACTTGTTAAGTTCTATTTTCTTCACATCACGTCAAGGGTACATAACATCAACACGGCTTTTCACTGTTGATGTTAATCCTGGTCACCTGGCCACAGGAGTGTTCGTGAGGTTTCCCCAGTGTAAAGTTATTCCCCAGCCCCTTTTCTGCACTGTTTGGGATTCTGGCATAAGTCACAGATGTTGGCCTCCTTTGGATTGTCTCCCAGGCTTTCAGTATTGGTCCCTATGAACTGGGCAATCACATCGTGCTTAAAACAGGTCTGTGGTCTAAGAAATTAGGATTCTAATATTCTTACTTTGTTGCAGACCAAAAAAAACTTCTTTGGGTTGTTGTTTATTTTTATTTATGTTTTTAGTAGATGCCAGGTAAGGAAGGAAAATAGCTGTGATCCTTGTGGTGAAACTCTGCATCTTGGCTGTAATGGTGGTTACATGAATGTACACATCTGATAAAATCACATAGAGTGAATCATACACACACACAGACATACACACAATTGCATGTAAAACTGATGAGATCTGAACACAGTCAATAGTTTGTGTCAATGTCAATTTCCTGCTTGTGACATTATACTCTAGTTATGCAAAGTATTACCACTGGGGAAAGCTGAGTAAAGGATGCATCTTTCTGTATTATTTCTTATGACCTGCAGGTGAAGCTACAATTATCACAAAATAATAAGTTTAAAAAGATTAACTATTAAATACAATTTAAAGTATCTGTGCAGTTCTTTTTGTCTTTAGAATACACTTCACTAAGCCTATATAGTCAAAAAATACATATTTTAAAGTCACGTGAAAAAAATGTACTATGGGCTTATATTATTAATGCAATATTCAGTTAGAGTTATTTGCTCATTTACTTTTATTTGTTTTCAATATCAGGGATTTCTTACTAAACTGAGTTGTGTTTTCTTAATAGGTAATGTATCTACATGATTCAAAAGTTAACAATAAAATGAAGAGATGCCTAGAAAATCCTGCTTCCTTTAGTGCCTCTTCCTTTGTTTTCCCTCTCAACCCTTTGTAGGTAAATATTTTCTTATGTCATACTTACCCTTCCAGAGTTTGTTTGTATGAACGAATAACTGCCTTATCTTACTAAAGAAATCAACATACAATACATACTATGATGCATGTTGCTCGTTTTCCCAGTATATTTTAGAATAACAATATATTCTCTCTTTATCATAATACATAGAGAACGTCCTTATTCTTAAAAACTATATTATATTAGATTCCAGCACAAGAATGTACCATAGTTTACTCAGTTTTCTTTTGCAGAACATTAAGCTAACAGATAATACCACAATGAATAACCTGGTACACATGAGATTTCTTACTTATTCGGGAATATCTGTAGTGGGCATTGCTAGAAGTTTGATTGTCAGGTTTAAAAATTAAAGAATTTGCAATGTTATTAGATACTGTCAGATTTTCCTCCATAGATATTGAACCATTTTGCACTTCTTCCAGAAATTACAAGTGTCTCTTCAACACCATTATTTTCAAACTCCTGTATTTTCTCCAATTTGATAGCTAGGAAATGATTATTAACGTAGTTAATTTTTATTCATTTTATTATGAGTGAGGTTGCACATCTTCACAAATGCTTAAATGCTATTTGTAATTTGTTTTTTGTGTGATTTGTCTTTTTATATCCTTTGTTTAGTTTTTTCCATTGGGGTGCTCTTCTATTTCTTCTCAATTTCTAGAAGTTTAAAATGTATATATTACATATAAATATATACTATATATAATTGATATATATTTGAATACATGTATTTGTTTTTAAATATATGTTTATTATAAGTTTATTATATATCATATATTTTATAAATATGTGATATATCATACAATATATTATATTATATAATATATATCAATATATTATATAATATGTATCAATATATTATATAATATGTATCAATATATTATATAATATGTATCAATATATTATATAATATGTATCAATATGTTATATTATATAATATGTATCAATATGTTATATTATATAATATGTATCAATATGTTATATTACATAATATGTATCAATATGTTATATAATATGTATCTATGTTATATAATATATATCAACATGTTATATAATATATATCAACATGTTATATTATATAATATATATCAACATGTTATATTATATAATATATATCAATATGTTATATAATATATATCAATATGTTATATAATATATATCAATATGTTATATAATATATATCAATATGTTATATTATATAATATATATCAATATGTTATATGCAGTTATATATAATATATATGTATAACTTACATATTATATAGCATAATATATATTAATAGGCTATACACAGGAAACGCTTAGAAATTTAGGTATGTATACATATATATGTAGTCATATATATACACATATGTGTATATATGTGTACATATGTATGTGTGTGTGTATGTGTACACACATACATTTACTTCTTTGGGTTTTTAAACCGACATCCTGTGGCTCAAAAGGATACACCAGCATCCTGTGGCTCAAAAGGAGATAGAGTGAGCATTGAACAAGTCAAATCCTCCATTTTTAACCATTCCCAAACTAGAGGATGAACGCAATCAATACATATGGTATGATTAGACAACAAAGGTTAACACAATCAGTTCCAGATATTGATCTCAAAGTTCAGAATAACAAACACATTCCATCATGAATCATAAAACATTCCATTAGGTAATAAATGAACCCAGTACAATGCTTGGTGATGTAGTAGATACTTAATAAATATTTATTGAAATAATGATATTTGGAATGATTTATTTTAAAACATATTACTGATTGACTAAAATATGTTACCTATGTTAATCCAAGTTCTGTGTGTCCCAGTTATGAGTTCCTTGTACCTTGTATTAACTACATCAGTTCTTCCAGGTAGACACCTAACAATTGTTATTGTTGACATGATTGCAGCTATGTAAAAAATGTACATACAGCAAAGAGTCTTCTATGAAATACACCAGAATGGTTGTCACTTTTCTAGATGCCGAGACAATAGATGATTCTCAACTTCATTCTTCTTTTATACATTGTCACATTTTCCATAATAAATTTCACTACACTGTCAACGGTTAAACATTCCTTATTTTTTAAAAAATGGAAATGTGGCTGGGTGCAGTGGCTCATGCCTGTAATCCCAGCACTTTGGGAGGCTGAGGCGGATGGATCACCTGAGGTCAGGAGTTCGAGACCAGACTGGCCAACATGGTGAAACCCTGTCTCTACTAAAAATACAAAAATTAGCTGGGCATGGTAGCAGGCACCTGTAATACCAGCTACTTGGGAGGCTGAGGCAGGAGAATTGCTTGAACCCGGGAGGTGGAGGTTACAGTGAGCTGAGGTCACGCGGTTGCACTCCAGCCTGGGGGACAAGAGCAAGACTTCATCTTAAAAAAAAAAAAAAAGCAAATGCTTCTACTGCTGATACATTTGGGCGGTCAGCCGTATATGGGCAGCTATTCCATATTTTGGCAGTTGTTCAGTATTTTGGTCCCATTGCAGTGGAAGCTATAAAACTTCTAACTGGGGAAGTTTAGGTAGGTAACAAACTATTATAACCATTAACAAGACTTTATCCCCAGTGCAATGGGTTTATTAAAAACAAGCAATACAAGGATATGATTATATATCTTAGTTTCTGATAGCCATTCTCGATATGAAAATAGCTGAAAAGAGATCCCAGAGTAACTAGGGATTCTTCTGTAATAAACCATGGCTGTCAAGATTAAAGCAAATTCATCCATTCTCTGCAGAGTAACTCTCATTAATTATATGAGCATGATTTTCTTCCTGGAGAGTTATTTAAGTGAGCATTTTCTCCCATCACTGTGGGATGTGGTCAGACACACTTGAACTTTGAGGAGTGTGCCTTTGATTCTCTTATTTCTGACTAAATTGCTAAAAGTCAGACATCATGTGGAAATGGATTTTGGTACCAACCTACATGAAGCAAGATCACTTAGCGTTCTCCTAGTGCACCGAGGTTTTCCTTTGAAGTCTGTTCAAGGGAAAGGTTTTGCTTTCTGACAACATAAAGATTATTCTCCTGGACTGTGCTTTGAGTTTATCAATTTGTGGAGGTCATATCCCCAGCAAAACTACAAAGAATTGCATTCAGCAAGCATCGAAGACCTTTGTCATGTAGAAACACTATATGCTGAGATGATCTAGGGTAGAGGGGAAAGGGTATTTTTAAAAAAAGGGAGAATCAAGGGCATGATAAACTTTACTGTCCTAAATGCATACTTTTCTTTTATTCTTCAATTTATACATCAAAGTATTAAATTATAAAAATATTTATAATCCTCTCATTTGCAAGTCTTTATATTGCTGTTGATGGTGCTGATGACCATGATGATTGTATTTTCCCTAAACACTATGCATTCCTATAGTTCTTTGCACCTTTTCATACTTCATACCGCATAATATTAGGGGTTAAAATTATGCCAAATTAGTGATAGCTCTTATTATTTCGACACTTATTTTCACTAGCCCTTGCTGAGCCTCCAAGCTTTGTGCAATACCTGCATTTATCTTTGTGAGTCCCCAGGGCAAGCTTTAAGGATACTCATGAAGAGACCTGATTAAATTCCCAGTGTAATCATGAATTAATTCTCCCATCATGGCCCTAGTCCTGCTTTTTTTGATGCCACTATCAACTCCACTAAAGACACATTAAATTTTGGAGCGTGTCAAAGCAGCACATTCTTGGTCTCCATACCCACCTGGTGAAGATGGAGCTGAACTGTGAGACGAGAAGGCTGTCTTCATTATTGATTTGTTTGACAGTTTTATACATAGACCTATACCCTAAAGTTTCATAAGAGGAGCATGCCTCTTGATATGGATTTTTAGCCCCTTTCTTCACTAGGGTTTAAAAAGCAGCTCCTGGAGTCTGGCATAAGGAGATGACTGATTTCTGAGACTGACCTGGGCTGCATTATCTGCTTTCATCCCATCCAATGGTCAAGCCCCTTCCATCTGAGTCTCACTTCCTTCTTTAGGTTTAGCTTGCCATCCCCTAGGGTTCCATCATCAAATGCTTTGACAAAGGCAATGGGTCACTTTCTAACTTCCTCTATGTTGTAGCATGAGTTATATGTTGGAAAGCATGGTCTTATTCTTATCTTTACTAATTATTCACTTCCATGAGCCTACACAGTTTCTTACCTCTGAGTTTCTCTTTTCTCATTTGTAAAACAGGGCAGAAATACCTCCCCAAGAGAGTTATGAAAATGACATGATGTAACATATGCAACATTTAAAATGCCCTTCTACCCATTATAGACCCTAATATGGTAATGCATTAGTATTGGGTAACTTAGTGAGCTGAGAATCTTCTGGATGAAAGCAGGGAAAATAGGAAGTTCTCTGGCCAAATGAAGGAAAGGATTAGGTCAGAAAATTTTCGACTCTCAGGTATGCCATATCTCTTTCTACTCCAGAAAATTCCCTTCTGGAGGAAAAAGTGAATATAGGTAGGAAATAGATACAAGCATCATAGTAGTTTTGAGAAAAGGGAAAGTGATCACCCATAATGCAACTAAGGACATGATATCAACCTCAAGTCTGTGGAAATTCTGGCAATTCTCCTTCCCACACTTGTACAATTCTACACATTTTATGAATTATGCCAGGTGAGTGGGACTCTAGATGCTTTAAGATTTCACATCCTAGAAAGGTGGGAAAATATCACTGGCAGCAGCAGAGGTGAAAGAGAATTTACAATGAATCATCTAGAAGGTCTCAACATCTGTATACAGTCTTGGATTTGAGATATTTCCAGGACTGCTGAGAAAGGGAAATGTCTCCTCAAATAAAATATATCAACAAAGTATCTACCTGGGAGCATGATAGCAGGTTGTGTGCATTATGGTATTGTCATTATCTCATCTCTATTGTAAGAGAGAAAAAAACGCATCTTAATTATCTTTGTTTCTCTCAAAGTATGAGCTCATAGCTCTGTGCATAATAGGCTACAATAATTTTATAATTGTTTAAATTAAACATCCAAACACTAAATTTGCCTTAGAAAAGTCATTTGACTATTGCGTATCTGACTATGACAATTCCGCATCGTACTTTTGACAGCTTCTCAAAATTGTCCCAGCACTATGACAATTCCATATCATACTTTTGACAGCTTATTGTTCCAGCAGCTACCTCCAGACCTGCTGCCCAGCAGTCTGCTGCATCTAAAACTCACAGGGAGTGAGGCTCTTCGGCACAGAGGAAAGAGTCAATGTTCTGAGCACTCTATGAATGGAGTAGAGTTGCCCTGTGATTTCTTCATTATGAATATGCTGGTGACCTTGGCTGAATTATGCTACTATGATGTGTTCCTTACACATTTCTTTTTCCTGGCTTTTGTCTAATTACCTTCATTCCATTCACCAAGGTGGCTGCTCCTGTATGAAGGTTTTATCTTATTTTTTTCTGCGTTTAGTCTAGTGTAGCCAGAGGCCAATAAACATGTCCTTCATTCTTAGAAACCAATGGCAATTCAGAACCTCATTTACTGAGGGCTTTGTCCTGCCACTTTCTGTTAAATGGAACTGGTAGAAAAGCAGGGGAAAGTTGGCCTGACTCTGGTTTTGACACTGCATTTTCAGAGCTCGCATTCTGTTGGAAAGAACAATCATTAAATGGGTCAGCAAGCTCTGGATTTCAATTTGGGGAGTTTCACTGAATTTAAATTAGTTCTAAGGTTGTGAGAAAAATGGTTTGCTTGCTATTCCATACCAGCAGCGTAAGTCTGAGAAGACAGTGGCAGGCTGTTGGGGAAGAATCCTAATGGGAGTCTATTGTTTAAAGAACCTTTTCCGTTCTTAGGTATGCCATATAAAGATCTTCCTCTTTTAAAAATCCATCAAAGGGTCATAGTTTGTAAACTCTGCATACATGCAGAGAAGCAAATTATAAGTAGTCAATACATTGGGGCCAGGCGTGGTGGCTCACGCCTGTAATCCCAGCACTTTGGGAGGCCGAGGCAGGCGGATCACGAGGTCAGGAGATCGAGACCATCCTGGCTAACACAGTGAAACCCCATCTCTACTAAAAATACAAAAAATTAGCCAGGCATGGTGGCGGGCGCCTGTAGTCCCATCTACTCGCAAGGCTGAGGAAGGAGAATGACATGAACCTGGAAGGCGGAGCTTGGAGTGAGCTGAGATTGTGCCACTGCACTCCAGCGTGGGCGACAGAGCAAGACTCCGTCTCAAAAAAAAAAAAAAAATTAGTCAATACATCAACATTTTGTATAGTGCCTACTTAGAACAATGACAATGCCAACTTTCAAAAAATTTTATTCATGAATTCTTGCTGTATCCAGTCTGTTCTTAATGAAATGTGATGTGAAATGGAAACAAGTTAGATTACTGATAGTCAAGAATCCCTGAAATACTACCTCACCTCTTGAAGGTCAGTTTTTATAGGGATAAAATGAGATAATCATTCTTACTTTGGTTGTTAAATGAGACTTTTTCTATTGCCTTGGAGTTTCAGCAAAATTTGCAAAGCTGAAGACAATAGATGATAGTTGAATCCTTCCTTATTCTAAAGATTAAGCTGAGCAGGAGCCTGGGAGCCTCTCCAGTGTTTACTGTGACCCTCAACCTCCCATCGCAATAGAACAAGAGAGAAGACTAGAGAATTTGGGAAACACTCCTAGAATGTGAACCCAGTAGAAGTACTGGGGCATTTTCTCTCCTCCCTCTGTCAGGGAGTGGAGAGCGTGATCCCCAGGTCAATTAGTTGGAGGGACTTTAAGAGGATGTTCAGAGAGATGTCCTGGCTGCAGGTGTTTTAAGTTGTGCAAAATCATGGTGAGGTGAAAGTGAGAGGCTTCTGGGAAGGCCTTGAGTTGTTCCCTGAAAAGTGAGGCCCATAGAAGATGCAGAGACTCTTTGCTGGAAGAATGCTGGAGTGGGAGGCATGGAGAGAGAGGAGAAAAGGATCAGGGTGGGGCCTGCCCTTCTCCCCATTTGGCAAGAATACATACATTTCCTGTGAGCCAGAAGGATGCTGTTAAATTCAGTCAGTCCTGAGACAGGGAGATTTTGGCAATCAGTAGAGAGTTGGTGGCAGGGAAGCCTACAGAGGCCAGAGAGAGACCCCTTTGGGACTCTTCTGGGAAACTGCAATTTAAAAGACAGTGTGTGTGTATGTGTGTGAGTATGTGTGTATATGTGTGTGTGTGTGTGTGTCTGTGTGTTTGCGAGTGCCTCCTGAAGAAACCCACCTGTCCTCTGGCAAGCAGCCTTTCATTTGTATTGATAAGTGAATACATCAGTGTCCAAAACTTTTTGTGATTTTCTTCTAATTTGCAACACATGCGCCCCTCCTGAAGTGCAGACCCACCAGCACTGGTCAGTACCTCAAGGCCATGAGTGTCACGATTTTCTTCTAATTCGCAACACATGCACCGCTCCCCAGGTGCAGGCCCACCTGCCCTGGTCAGTACCTCAAGGCCATGAGTGTCAAGACTGAATGTAAAACCCACCTGTGCTTAACGAGCGCTGAGAAAGGAAAGCTCTTGTGAGCATGATCACAAGGACTCTGTGAAAGAAGATTGTGTTACATAAATAAAGTCATTGTAAGCATTTCCATGTTACTCTGATAGAAACATTTCTGAAAAATCCATCAAGTAGTGTTTTTTCCTGACTTAAATAATCAAACTAAAATTCTATGGCCCTGAAAACATTTTCCCAAAGTATTATGAAAGCAAATAAGTAATTGAATTTAATAAATGATTAAAATCATAGAAACAAAAATAGAGATAAACAAGTTGTAAATGTTTATTATTTTAAATCATTTCAGTTCACTTTCAGTTCTGGTTCATTGACACTAAAATTTAAAGAAAAATATGGGCTAGAAAATATTGAACAGAAAAATCACTTATCTGCCATAATGTCTTCTGAATTATTCCTGTTTGTTTTTCACACCCCCTTTTCCAATATTTTAAAGCTATATTTTCATGATAGCATATTCATTTATTCAAATACAGATTTTTCCACGTGTGTTGTAACTTGTGTTTACGCTACACCAAAAGAGTGTGGGGAGAGAGAGATGCTGAGAGGGCAAGATAGTAATTCAAAAATGCAGCCAGGGATTACTTGAAAAAATGCAGAACTCCACAACACAATGGGTAGCACTTTTAATTAAATTTATAGTCGAACTGATAATAAAATTGGTAATTTGACTTGTATTTTCTTTTAAATCTCCTTTAATTCTTAAAAATAAGATACGGTAGTGTAATTTTCTATTCTGAGTTATACTTGTTCAGATTCAAGCTCAGGGCATTGTTGTTTCTGAGGCATCTGCCACAGAAAAATACATAGGACATATATTCTAAACCTTTGCAATAATCTCCACAAAGATGTATCTGATCAGTTACATAACAGCTGGAACTTACATGGGCCTGCAGGCCCTTTGTTCAAAAAACTAATCATTTTTTCCTGGTGGTATCAAGTGATAAGGGTAGAAATCACTCCTTTTCTTGACACCGGGGTCAAGAGAGGCAGGCTTATTTCTTTAAGCCTGTAGAGATCTACTTTGAAAAGAACTGAATGGTATGCAGCATTTTTCAATGCCAAATGGCCTATTTAAGATTTTTATCAGAGATTCTTATTTCTAGTAATGTCAAGTTTTGATATTCAGATCACACCCTCAATGAAAATGCCTGAAACTCCTTAGACAGAGTAAAGAGCTGACAAGAAAGGAAAAAGCTCCCTGGCCAACACCTAAGAGGAAATGAGAGAAAGAGAGTGCACCAGCGCAGCAGATGGCTAGAGCCACTTTAGCCCGGAGGGTATTTGAGGAGCCCAGTGATTTGGGGTCCACAGATGCTCAAGGAGAGGAGTCAAATGGGGAATGCTCTGCATTAATCTGAGATCCCGAAGGGCACCCCTCTCAGAGTAGAAGTGAATTAGACTTACACCTCCACCTCACTATCACAGGGAACAGCAGGGAAATGGCTGCTTCGGGTCTTAGGTTGAGTTTTCACACAGCTGACTTTAAAGACTGTGTTAGCAATCTAGGAGAAATGGAACCAATGAGAGATTATCTATGTATCTATCTATGAATTATCTCTCTATTTCAATATCTATCTATTTATTTTTGAGATGGAGTCTTGCTCTGTCGCCCAGGCTGGAGTGCAGTGGCATGATCTCAGCTCACTGCAAGCTCCGCCTCCTGGGTTCATGTCATTCTGCTACCTCAGCCTCCCTAGTAGCTGAGACTACAGGTGCCCACCACCACGCCCAGCTAATGTTTTGTATTTTTAGTGAGACAGAGTTTCACCGTGTTAGTCAGGATGGTCTCGATCTCCTGACCTCGTGATCTGTCTGCCTCGGCCTCCCAAAGTGCTGGGATTACAGGCGTGAGCCACCACTCCCGGCCTCAATATGTATTTATTATAAGAAATCGTCTCATGTGATTATGAAGGCTGGAAAGTCCAATGATCTGCCTTCTGCAAACTGGAGACCCAGAAAAACTGGTACTAGAATTCAGTCCAAGTCCGAAGGCCTGAGAAGCAGGGAAGCAGAAGGTACAAATGCCAGTACAAAGGCTGGAGAAACTGACAAACAGTGTCCCAGCTCAAGCAGTGGGGCAGGACAAAAAGGGACAGATTTTTTTCTATTTCTGACTTTTGTTCTATTCAAGTCCTCAACAGATTGGATGATGCTACCCACATTGGGTAAGAGTGATTTACTTTACTGGGCCCACTGCTTCAAATGCTAATCTCATCCAGAAACACCTTCACAGACTCACTCATAAACAATGTTTAATATGAGCGCCACATGGCCCAATAAAGTTGACACAAAAAATTAACCACCACAGAGGCAGATTTGAGTACAAATAGTTTATTGGCAGCCTTGGCAGATGCTGTGTTATGCAACCTATATTCCCTCTTCATGAAAGACACACTCATTCCCTACATCTATGAGTGTGGGTTGCAGCTGGCTGTCAGGTGAATGCCTCTCTAGGACTTGCCCTCAGCTGAAGAGAGCTCCTCATCCATGGTCACCCCTTCCATGGTATCAGCCACATCCAGTGACTTGTTTGTGCAGGGGATATACAGGCCTGGCCTCCTTGTCTGAAGGTGAGAAATCTCTGAAGGTCATTCCTATTCTGAAGCTCCCTGTGGGGTCATTTGAGGCCTCTGCTGAAACTGCATTGTGGTTTAGCTTTTCTCTCTGCTCAATTCTGCTTAATCTGCCTTCACAGATCCTTCAATAAGCCTCTTTTATATAAAATCTCAGAGACTTGGAGTTTGTTTCCTGGGGAACCAAATGACAAGAAACAATTCCAGAGAATGTGGATATAAGCTAAGAAAGGGAAGAAGATGAACAGATTGTGTTAGGCAACCGATTACTGCTCAGGGAAACTGCAGCTCAGTCCCACTGCAGAGCCCTGTGAGATGGCACAGAACATGCCTCAGAGGGACAAGGACATTTGACTATTTTTCACCAACTTTCTTTTTTTTTTTTTTTTTGAGACGGAGTCTCGCTCTGTCGCCCAGGCTGGAGTGCAGTGGCACAATCTCAGCTCACTGCAAGCTCTGCCTCCCGGGTTCACGCCATTCTTCTGCCTCAGCCTGCCGAGTAGCTGGGACTACAGGTGCCCGCCACCATGCCTGGCTCATTTTTTGAATTTTTAGTAGGGACAGGTTTAGTGTTAGCCAGGATGGTCTCGATCTCCTGACCTCGTGATCCACCCGCCTCGGCCTCCCAAAGTGCTGGGATTACAGGCGTGAGCACCCAGCCCCAACTTTCATTCATCATCAATTGAGAGTTGTTCTCAGGACTGTCCACTGTCATGTCCCCAGCATCACCAGCCTGCCTGGAAAATATGCCAGCACTCTTCCATGATCCCAGGAATATCAGGGGTCATGCAGTAAGAACCGCTTCAGGAATGGAAACGAGTTTTGATGGGATGTGATCAGAACATCAATGACAGCCACTGTAATTTGATTCTGAAGGAGCACAGTAAAATAGGAAAAGGGAAATAAACTCAGTAGTTGTGGCAAAGATCCAGTTCCAATGTGAATTCACGCCCCTTGCACACACTACCTCTCCATGGTCCATGGATTTGACACCCTGTAAACTTGCTTCAACTGGGTCTAGACTAGTACTGACTCCAACAGCCTGAAAGAAGGAAGTTCAAACCTGCTGTAAAAGAAGAATCCATCATCCTAGGTATTGGTAAATACCCACGTATATATTCTTAAAGAACAATATAAAGAAAAAAGTAAACATAAATTCAAATTGAGAAGTTGAGGAGGTACAGAGAAGGAAAAGCTGTTGAAGCAATAAAAAGAAAACCTAGACTTATAAGGACTCTGGCTATTGGACTTGTAAGAGATTGCACAACAACTAGTTTATTATGCACACGAGGAAAAACATAAACTTGAGTTTATTTGCAGCAATAGAACTTTATAAGATGACTAGGCATATTTGAAAAAATAGAATGTCTGGAAATGAAAATAAAAATTTCAATCAATCTGAAATTCAATACTCAGTAGAAAGATTAACAGCTGACTAGAATGTGCTGATAAGAGAAATGACAGATGTGTCACAAGAAATTATGAAGGATATAAAATTGAAGAATATTAAAATGTGTGGTAAGAAGACAAGGAAAGTATGCTTGTAATTGGAGTTCCAGAGTAAAAGAAGTGGGGCCAAAATTATTTGAAAAATTAGTTGCCAAAATTGTGCAAATTTGCTGAAAGCTAAAACCCACAGATCAGAAAATCTCAATAAAGCCCAAGAAGAATAAATATAAAGAAAACCACACCAAGTCACAAAAGCTATTGCTTAAACTGTGTGATAAAGAAAAATATCTGAGGCAGAAAAAAAGACTAATTACTTATAGAAAAGCGAAGATAACAATTATAATCTGACTTATTACCAGAAACAGTGCAACCCAGAAAAAAAAATAGAATATTTGAAGTTCCAGAAAAAAGTAAAGGTTGTCAAACTAGAATTTTATACGTAGAATGAATAATTTTTAAACATGAAGGTGAAATAAAGGTGAGAGACTCCTTTGCCAGCAGATCTGTACTACAAGAAATGTTAAGGAAAGTTCTTTAGGCAGTGAGAAAATGATACCAGATACAATTTAGATCCATGCAAAAGGATGAATAGTGTCAGAAATAGTAAACTGTGGCATATTCATACAACAGAATGCTATTAACAATATAAAGGAACAAACTACAAATACACATAAAATGTAAATGAAGAATATAAAATCCTTAAAAAGATTTGCTGAATGGTACATATTCATACTGAAAATTTTCATTTATGTAAAGTTGTAAAACAGGCAAAACTAATCTATGGTGAAAAATATCAGCAGTAATTTTTTTGGAAGTGTGGGTGAAGGATTGGCTGAGAAGGAACATGAGGTTACTTTCTGAGTTCATGGAATATTTTATATTTTTATAGAGGTTTGGGTTTCAGAGGTGTATATGCTTTTCAAAATTCAATAAATGTACACATTAGATGTGTTCATTTCATTTAAGTAAATATACATCTAGTGATAAAACTAAACAGATATTGGATTCTGGTTAATAAGATGCACGCTGATTATCTCTGGGGAGGTCTGCCATCTGCAATTTACTTTGAAATGTATCAAAAAGAATAATTAATAAATTGATAGAAAAGTAAATAGGCATATAGTAATATGGGAAGATAGAATAAAGATGGAAGCTATACAGGTGCTCACTGACTTCAACTTTGCTCTATATTGGAAATTGTTCACCATAAAATTTTAAAGAACAATGAGGGCCGGGCGCGGTGGCTCACGCCTGTAATCCCAGCACTTCGGGAGGCCGAGGCGGGCGGATCACGAGGTCAGGAGATCGAGACCATCCTGACTAACACGGTGAAACCCCGTCTCTACTAAAAATACAAAAAATTAGCCGGGCATGGTGGCGGACGCCTGTAGTCCCAGCTACTCGGGAGGCTGAGGCAGGAGAATGGCGTGAACCCGGGAGGCGGAGCTTGCAGTGAGCCGAGATCGTGCCACTGCACTCCAGCCTGGGAGACAGAGCGAGACCCCGTCTCAAAAAAAAAAAAAAAAAAGAACAATGAGGAAAAATATTAAAACCCAAATTATAAATCTAATATTGAAAAATGCTTCATGACATTGTGGATTTCTTAATGCAAGGCACAAAGAGAATGAACCATAAAGTAACAGAGTAATGAATTCAACTACATTGTACTCAAGAACTTCTCTTCATCAAAAGACAGGATGAATAGAGCACAAAGACGAACTACTGGGCACAGGATGATATCTGCAACATATAACTGACCTAGTTTCCAGATCCTACAGAGAACTCCTACAAATCAAATTATTGGTTTAATTTAAATCAATTAATGAAGAAAAGTCAGGAAGCATAACAGAAATATTGAGCCAAATAATTGCTTGGGAATTTCACCAAAAAGGCAGTCCAAAGAATGCTTGGTAACATGTAATTAACAAATGTTAATTAAGCCCCCAAATACCATAAATATCTCAACAGACCATGTATATGTAGAAAGTCTAAAACACATCATGCTGTTGAAGACGCGGACGAGTGAAACTATCCACTGTTGCTGTATTTGTTAAAATTACATCAAGAAACTATCTGACATTATCTAATAAAGTCAAATATGGAAAAATATGAAAAAATGAATTCATCTCTACATGTATAGAGAAAATCTCACATATATGTGCCAGTATAGTGGATGTAGAATACATTTCATTTCAGGCTTGTACCCCCCTTCCCTAAAAATACAAAAAAAAAAGAAAAAAATCAATCAATCCACCAACTTGGAAAGAAACAGAAACATAATGTTGAACAAGAAAATCAAGACACAAAAGAAAACACATTGTATGAGTCATTCACATAAAGTTCGAAATGAGGCAAAACAAATCCATATTCAGAATGCATATCCAATTGGTGAAGCCATGTAGAAAAAATAAGACATGATCATCAGCAGCGTGAAGATAATGGTGCTCTTAGAGGGCAGTGACGTCCCTTGTGCCTGGGCAGGGCTCGCAATGAGTGTGCTCCTGGGGCGCTGGCAGTGTTCTATTTCCTCACCTGAGTGGCAATGACATGCTTGGTCATTTTATTAGTTAAAATATACAGATATGTAAAAACATAAATATGTTTAATTCACTTTTCTATAGTCATGCTATATTTTACAACGAAAGAATCACGCCAGGCGCAGTGGCTCACACCTGTAATCCCAGCACTTTGGGAGGCTGAGGCGGGCGGATCACTTGAGGTCAGGAGTTCGAGACCAGCCTGACCAACATGGAGAAACCCCATCTCTATTAAAAGTACAGAAAATTAGCCGAGCGTGGTGGCACATGCCTGTAATCAAAGCTACTTGGGAGGCTGAGGCAGAAGAATTTCTTGAACCTGGGAAGCAGAGGTTGCGGTGAGCCGAGATCACACCATTGCACTCCAGCCTGGGCAACAAGAATGAAACTCTCTCTCAAAAAAAAAAAAAAAAAAAAGAATCAAAATACTGCTTTTCATAAAACAATGTTATTGATAATGATTCTATATTTTGACATAAGCACCACAAAATGGCGTTTTTGTTGAAAAAGAGTTTATCCTCTGACTTTTGACAATCTCTTTAATGTCTTTTAGTCTCTATCTGCACTCCCCCTCTGACACACTTTTTCCATAGGATATTGTGAAGAAGAGGGGGTTCAACCCAGGGAAGGATACCCCCAAAACACACACTTGGTACTGCATCAGTTGATGATTTTCCCCAAAGAGACACAGTTTGTCTATAAATCCTGATGTACGCCTCCAACAGAAGACGAGGCGCTCTGTTACACCAGTGGTTCTGTGTGATCTGGATGACGCTGGCACCTTTCCACCACTAGGGTTCTCTCTCACATTTGATTCAGGGTCATCAAACACAAGAGCAGGTGGTAGGCATCAAGGATGCATAATGAGATAGTAATAACCAAGCCATAGTAATAATTATAAAAACAACAGCTAATTCTTATTAAGTACTTATTATGAGCAGTGTATTAGTCAGTGTTCTCTAGAGGGACAGAACTAATATGAGAGATGTATATATGAAGGGGAGTTTATTAGGAGAATTGACTCACATGATCACAAGGTGAAGTCCCATGAAAGGCCGTCTGCAAGCTGAGGAGCAAGGAAGCCAGTCCGAGTCCCAAAACCTTAAATGTAGGGAAGCTGACGGTGCACCCTTCAGTCTGTCCCGAGAGTCCCTGGCAAATCTACTGGTGTAAGTCCAAGAATCCTAAGGCTGAATTTGGAGTCTGATGTTCGAGGGCAGGAAGCATCCAGCACGGGAGAAAGATGAAGGCCAGAAGACTCAGCAAGTCAAATCCTTCCAATTTCTGCCTGCTCTATTCTAGCCGCGATGGCAGCTTATTAGCTGGTGCTCACCCGCATTGAGGGTGGGTCTGCCTCTCCCAGTCCACTGACTCAAATGTTATCTCCTTTGCCAGCACCCTCACAGACACACCCAGGAACAATACTTTGCATCCTTCAATCCAATCAAGTTGACACTCAATTATTAGCCATCACAGGCAGGCAGTGTTGTAAGTACTTCATGTATATTACTTCATTCCGTCCTTAATACTTCTTTGAAGTAGGAGCTATTGTATTTCCCATTTTTCAGCTCAGGAAACCGAGGCACAAGTCAGTCGCTTGAGGTAATACAGCATGTGAGTGTCACAGCTGGATTTCAGAATCAGACGTTTTCCCTCACACTTCCTGCTCTTGACTACCATGCTATTTGGTAGGAAACAAGTTTAAAAATATTATCTACTTGTGAAGATTGTGTTACTGTTATTTCTAATACAACACAGGGAATTAAGTAATGCATACATGTCTTTAAATCTTTAACAATGTTGCACGTAACATATGTCTTCAAAATCAATAGTTGGGTGATTAGAAAGTATATATGGAAGAATAAATAATGAAGGGTGAGTTTTGAATTGAGATGAATATAACGAAATCTAGATAACTTTACTGCCAAATGAATATTTGATTCATTTGAATCAATGGATGACTATAAATGGCTCTATAGTCCCACAAATAATTCGATAAACTGATCTTCAACTCTATGAAGAAGCGTGAAATGTAAAATTGAGTAAGCAAGCTATCTCCAATTCAGATCAGTCACAGTTTAAGATTTTATGCTTTTGCTTTTACTCATCTCTACTTTATTTTTCAGTTATAATACAAATATTCTTTTTCCAGCATTACTTTTAGAGTTGCCAAAATGTTAATTTACAGTTGGATTTTTTTTTCTGTTATCATTATTATGACACACTTGGCTCCTGGCTCTGTACTCCCAGATACTAATGAATCTAGCATTGCTGCACTGTTTCCAAACCCAACATGAGTATAGTAACTGTGTACACTTCTCAATAGGGCTCAAAAACTCAACCAGGGTGCAAATAAGCCAGCTCTAAGCAAGAGCTCCTCTTACGAGGTGGAGAGACAGACAGCCAAATCCTACTTGCCGGAGGGATATAATTCATGCATAATGTTTCTATGAAGTGTTGGAACTAGGAGTCAAAACTCCTTAACAATTTTGTTGCAAGCCAGCCCCCTCCACAGGTTTCAAGTTAACTCCAGCCTCAGTTATGTGGCTGCTGATCCTCTGAAGGCCTGAGAACTGAACTGTTGTGAAATTAAAGAAGAGAGTTGTGTTAGTTCTTGCACTGCTAGAAAGAAATATTTGAGACTGGGTAATTAATTTATAAAGAAAAGAGGTTTAATTGGCTCATGGTTCTGCAGGCCATACAGGAATCGTAATGCTGGCATATGCTGGGCTTCTGGGGAGGCCTCAGGAAACTTATAATCATGGCAAAAGGCGAAGGGGTAGCTGGCACCTCACACAGCTGGAGCAGGGGGAAGAGGGTGGGAGGAGATGCCACACACTTTTAAACAACCAGATCTCCCAAGACTCACTCACTATCACACAGAACAGCACCAAGGGGGAGCTCTGTCCCCAAGATCCAATCACCTCCCACCAGGCCCCACCTCCAACATTGGGGATTACCATTCCTCATGAGATTTGAGTGGGGACACAGATCCAAACCATATCAAGAGTGAAAAGTTCTTACTCATTGATTTGTGGAGAGGCCACAAAAGTTGAGTGCCACTCTTGAAACATATGTCTAAAGAAAAAAGTTGAACTTTAGAAATCAAGCAGAATTGCTGGCTGTCAGCCAATGAACAGTCAAAAGATACAACTGGCAAGGGAAAGGTAGTCTGAGTTGAAATGATGGAAAGAAACATTGCTACCAATAATAAAAATCAGAGGAAAGATTATATTTTTAGACTGCCAACTCTGTTAGCATATGTTGTTATTTTTAATCTTTAATATTTTTACAAATGAAGACAGGGAAATTAATATTTATACCAGAGAGAATGAAACATTAAGCACACATTCAGTCCATGATTGAACTCAATGTTCTCTACCTCACAGTACATTATACCCACTCCTTTAATTAATTAATTATTATTATTATTATTATTATTATTATTTGAGACGGAGTTTCTCTCTTGTTGCCCAGGCTGGAGTACAATGGTACGATCTTGGCTCACTGCAACCTCTACCTCCCAGGTTCAAGCGATTCTCCTGCCTCAGTCTCCCGAGTGCCTGGGATTACAGGCACCCGCCACCAGGCCTGGCTATTTTTTTATATTTTTAGTAGAGATGGAGTTTCATCATGTTGGTCAGGCTGGTCTCAAACTCCTGACCTCAGGTGATTCACCTGCCTTGGCCTCCCAAAGTGCTGGGATTACAGGCATGAGTCACTGCGCTGGGCCCACTCCTTTAATTTCAGGAACACTAACCTCACAGAGGGCCTCAGTAGGCCCTGCAGTCTTCTCATACTTTCTCTTCTCTTCACCTTTCTCTCACCTAATGGTTGTCCCTGACTAGCAGTGTGACTTTAAGCAAGTCATTTAACCTCTCTATGTCTCAGTTTTCTCCTCTGTAAACTGAGGATAATAACAATACCTCACGTGATTGTTAAGAGCATTAAAGACTATTAAAAATCCAGCCCTTAGAACTGTGCCTAAACCATAGCAAGAGTTATGGAAATTTGTGGCTGTGATTCTTACTTCACCGACAAAAGTGCACCAGAGGAGCATTTCCTTGTGCTCTGTCATCTGACCATCTGTATCTTATGCCAGTCCTCTTATTGCTGTGGTAATGATCTTTATCCCTATGTAGGGTTGATCTTTGCACTTTTAAGCTTAATGTGTTCTCTGAGCAAGACCATTTCTTCAGCAACTCATCCTTGTTTCGTTGAATTTTCCTTCCCCGCTGGATAATTGCAAACAACCTAAAAGCATACTGCAGCATCTTTCGTCTCAAAAACAGATAAGCAAACACAAACTCCATTTCCTCCAGCCTTTGTCCTATCTGTGTTGCCCCAATCCCTGCAACAAAACTCCATGAAAGAGTTAGTGTTATGGTATTTCACTACTCTAACTCTTCTCCTTTCTTGATTGCATTCTAATTAATTTTCCTCTTTCTCTTTCTGTCAAACTGTTCTTTTCATCATCACCCTAACACCTATGTTGCTAAATCCAATAATTAATTTTTCTCTTTGTGACTTGATTTCTTGTCATGATGCATGTAACTAGTACCTCTCAGGCCCCCTTGAAAGACTCTTTTTCACTCGGCTTCCAGGACATCACAGTCTTCTATTTTTCTCCTACTGATCTCGTTTTGCAGGTTTCTCCTCATCTCTTCTAAATGCTCAAGTACCATAGTGTTGAGTCCATGAATTTCTGATTGTTTTCCTTTATCCATGCTCACTCTCATGGTGACCACATCCAATCTAATTGCTTTAAAATGCTTTCTCTAAACTGGTAGCTCCCAAGTATACAGCTCTAGCCTGGTGCTTTCCCGGAACTCCCAGCAAATAATTCTAATTGTGCAGTCAATGTTTCCTCCTACATATCTTTTCAGCCCTTTCCAATTTATATATTCAAATCCAAATTCTTAAGCCTAATCCTTTCAGTTTCACCCTTTTCAGTAAATGACTACTCAATCTTCTTGTTGCTCCATCCATTGGTGCTATCTATGATTCTTACCTTTTCTTCAAAGGTCACGTGCAATCCACCAGGATATCCTCTTGATCCTATTTTTAAAGTATATCTGGAGGCCAGACGCAGTGGCTCACGCCTTTAATCCCAGAAGTTTGGGAGGTCAAGGGGGGGTGGATCACAAGGTCAGGGGATCAAGACCAGCCTGACCAATCTGGTGAAACTAAAAAATACAAAAATTAGCTGGGCGTGGTGGTACACGCCTGTAATCCCAGCTACTCAGGAGGCTGAGGCAGGAGAATCACTTGAACCTGGGAGGCAGAGATTGCAGTGAGCCAAGATTGCGCCACTGCACTCCAGCCTGGTGACAGAGAGAGAATCTGTCAAAAAAAAAAAAAAAAGAAGTATATCTGGAGTCTAAATCACTTTTCACCACCTTGAATGTAGCCATCCTGATCTAAGCCACCACCATCCCTCCTCTTGGTTTTTGCAATAAATCTTAAGTGATCTTCTTATTTCCACCTTTGTCTCATTTCAGTTTATCAACACAACTGTCAGAGAGATCCTTCAAAATATAAAAAAAGATCATGTCTCTCCTCGGCCTAGATATCCTCTGCTGGCATTCATCTCAGGGAAGGAAAATGTAAATCTGTACAGGAGCTTCCAAGGACTTATGAAGCCAACATGAGTTCCCCGATGGTTCTGCTGCAGCAACCCTGTCTTCCTGCTCTCACTGAACACAGGAGGCTCATTCCCAAGTCAAGGCATTTGCATTTTCTGTTTCCTTTGCCTGGGATTTTCTCCCATCAGATATCAGCATGACTTCTTCTTTATCTTTTTCCATCTGTGGTGAAATATCATTTCACCCTCTTTCTTTCACCCACTTTAAATGTGCAAACCTCCCTAACCTCAGTGTTTCTTATCCCCTTTCCCTGTTTTAAAAATAGAGGCTAATACCGTCTGACATGCTATGTGTTTTACTTACTTGTTTATTGTTACTTTCATCCTCCAGAACCTAAGATCTTTGAGTGTGGAGATTTTGGTCTATTTTGTTCATTAGTTTATCTATCAAGTCTAAGAATATTATGCAACACAGAACAGTTCTCAATAAATATTTGCTGTAGGAACGACTCCAAAAAATTTTGTATCTTTTCTTCACATCTTCTTATGGTGTACTCTCTGATTTGTTAACATTTTTACAACATGAGCTTATTCTATTCTCATAACAAAGCTGCAACCTACATTATGCAAATGTATCTCCATTTCACATATAGATGTTATACTTTAAAGGGATTAAGCGAGTTGCTTAAGATTAGTCAGACCTCAGTGCTATCATTCTAAATCCGTGCTACTGCATAATTCAATAAAAATAATGCTAAATTTTCGCTTTTTAAAATTAGTAAAAAGAAAAAAACTCCCCTAAACTTTTTGTCCACTGGTTGATAATAAAAGAAAAAAGAGTCCTACAAATACAAATACTCAGATTTTTTTCATTTCTTTCTTTCTCAGCATTTATGATTGATTCATGAAAGATTATTGAGTACTACATTGAATTATTCACTGGCATTAGAACATATAATGTATGGGGGTTACTGCTTTTTATGTCCACATACAACATCACAAACTGAATATTCTGGTAGATGTCTAACAGTATTGTATTCATGATCATATTCAAAATGATTAGTTGTAAGCTAAGCCTTTGGATTTGCATGCTTATTTGGTTTTAAACCAGTTGAACACTACAATTTGAATGCTTTTTGTTTTAGCTAAAGAATAACCTATTAACTTTTCCTGGAAATGTATGGAATCAGGCAATACAAAAAGAAATAACGCTGAGAAGCACTATTAGAGTCAGGATGCGTAAAGGACTGGGGTGAACTCAGTATGATTTGGGAGCAGGTGTTAAATAGACAAGAATCTACCACAGTCCCTTAAGGCAGTATTGCAATACATCTCTGGTTCCCTCACTATTTATATTTCCATTCCTTTCATATTTTCTCAGATGTTTCTATCTGCTATTACTCAAGTCATTCCCAGTTATGAATTTTCCTATGACTTTGATTACAGGATGTAATCTGCTGCATTATATAGTAGACTTGAATATAATCTGCTGCATTATATATAGCTACTAATAGGAGGTTCTCACTATTTTTAGGCAAATTCTTGTTGTTCCTTTTTCTTTTTTGACACAAATCTTTGACCTCCCTGTAATTGCATTGATTGTTTCTAACCCTGGCTGCCTTCTCTGTACCCATTGTCTTATAGGCCAGTGCACTACAGCTGTCTCATTTGTATAATTCAACAAATGTTCCGAGAGATAGAATTGTGAACACCATTGTTTCTAGCTGTAAATAGAAGCAAGTTGCTTTGTGTGTTTCTGGGTAATTTCATCTGTGGTTTCCATTCAGATACTCTTACAAATGGTCTTGTTTCAGAAACAATTTAGTTCCTCCCTCCTCAGCCCTATCTCACTAAAATGTATGTGATACATAAACTTAGCAAAAACTCACTTCTATTTAAATTTGCCAGTTCTAGCTCTTTGTTCTATTCACCTTTATTGTCTGCTTACCTCGTTGTAATGCTCTAATTTATATAAGTAAAGATCTTGAACACTGGAAGGCAGCAAATTACACAGGACCTGTGTAGTCTTGAAGAGCAGATGTGACGTCTTACTTTTGTAACCCCACAGTTCCTAGCACGGTGTGTGCAGATTGAATAAGTAGATATCTGTGAGTTATATTATAACATTTTAAAATTCCACCACACTTATCAAAGTGGGAACAGGATGCACATTTCAACCTGCAGCCTCATTTTTTCTTTTTTCTAATTTGTTTACCTCTCACTTATCACTTTCAAGTTTTCACTTTCACAGTGTAAGCCTGTAACAGTGAGCAATAAGCTTTTCTCCCTATATTATTACCCAAGCTAATGCCATACATATTGATTAAAATATGAAAGGTGAGAAACACGTCATTCACCTTGTAGAATTTTTGAGAAATATTTGAAGTGTTAATCAGTCAAATGATAATGAATACCAACTATCTAGTAACTAATAACTTCATCTAGTGGTAGTAATAATACTTTACATGTATTATTCCATTTAATCCTCAAGACAGCTTAGTGTTGAGTATAATATTATTACTGTTATTTTACCAATGAAGTAAATTAGGTTTATAATGGTTAAATAACTTGCCAAAGATCACAGAGCAATCAAAAAAACCAAGTTGAATTCAAACCAAAAGTGTATCTGAGTCCAGAGCCTGTCCTCTTCCAAACTGTAATACTTCAAACAGTATTACATTAAGGTTTATGCTTTTGAGTGGCTTCATAGGTTATATATAATGTGTCCAAATCCAAGTTGGAAAGAACAATTCAAGTTAATAATTTCTATTTTGATAATATGTGTAGCACAGTACATTCCTCAAGAGAATTTATAATCAATAACCTTTCCATATGAAGGTTAAAAAAATTTGGACAAGGCCAGGCGCAGTGGCTCACGCCTGTAATCCCAGCACTTTGAGAGGCCGAGGCAGGCAGATCACGAGGTCAGGAGATCGAGACCACCCTGGCTAACACGGTGAAACCCCATCTCTACTAAAAATACAAAAAATTAGCCAGGCGTGGTGGTGGGCGCCTGTAATCCCAGCTACTCGGGAGGCTGAGGCAGGAGAATGGCGTGAACCCGGGAGGCAGATCTTGCAGTGAGCCGAGATCGCGCCACTGCACTCCAGCCTGGGCGACAGAGCGAGATTCCATCTCAAAAAATAAAAATAAAAAAAAACTTTGGACAAGGACAAACAGGGCTCTGGTAGAAGGCAGATTGTGGTAAGTTTGATTAAGGATATTTGTAATGCCCTGGGAAATCTTGAGGAAGGAGAGAAGTGTCACTATCTTTTAGAGAGTGTCACTCCTTAGGCATTGGGGTGAAGAAAGAGGAAGAGACAGGTATCTTTGCTAACAGTGGTAGAACATCTCACTAAATGGGCAGGAGTCTAACAAAAGGGAAGAGAAAATAAAGTGTGAAAAAGCATTTCAGGCAGAAGAAAGAGGATGGAGTGAGGTACACAAATAAGAAATTTGTAAACACTAAAAGCATAAATTAGGCAAGAGACTAGAAAGAGCGAAGAGCCTAGTTTTGGAAAAGAAAGAAAAATATCTGATAGTTATTTTTTAATGTGGCTCAGGAAAGAAGAAGTAAGTCAAATCCAAACACAATAGCCAAATGCTTCATGTAGTCTGTGATAGAGATCAAGGCTATGATTAGAAGATGTTTCAGGGTATTGAGAAGAGTATACAACTTAGAAATAACTCTAGATATAACTTAGAAATAACTCTAGGTTGTATACTCTTCTCAATACCCTGAAACATCTAATCATAGCCTTGGTCTCTATCACTTAGAAATAACTCTAAGCCAGGCATGGTGGCTCACACCTGTAATCCCAGGACTTTGGGAGGCTGAGGTGGGTGGATAACTTTAGGTTAGGAGTTTGATACCAGGCTGGCCAACATGGTGAAACCACATCTCTGCTAAAAATACAAAAAGTAGCCAGGCATGATGGCACGCACCTGTAATCCCAGCCACTTGGGATGCTGAGGCACAAGAATCGCTTGAACCCGGGAGAGGGAGGTTGCAGTGAGCCGAGAATGAGCCACTGCACTCCAGCCTGGGTGACAGAGCAAGACTCTATCTCAAAATTAAAAAAAGAAAAAAAAAGAACTCTAGCTTTCATAAGACACATAGTGTTGAATATGAAATGATATTCATTTAATGCCAATTTTATTGACATCCATTAACTTTATTAAATGCCAAGTGTAGTTTGACATAGCCAGTTACACTTGTGTTAATAAAAACAGCAATTACAACAACACAACTGTTCCATGGAGCAGATTTAAGGATCTGGAACCAGTAGCCAGTAAAGCTCTTTGAAGGAAGATGATGGTTCCTATCTCCCTCAACTGAAACCACCTTTGCAAAATGATGACAGTGAGAGAAATCTGACATAGTTGACTCCATGTTGCTTCTTACTCCCAAGCTGTTCATGGTCATTCCTGGACATGGACCAAGCTGACTTTGGGAGTAATTTAGTTTATAGTTTAACCTTAAAGCAAGGATGATGATAGCCCTTCCCAAAGGTAAATCAGTTTTGTAAAACTAATAAAAGTCCACAAGGTTAATATTAGGAGAGGGTCCTGAATTCTTCTAAGATGTAGGTGTAGTTAAATGATAACCAGCCATTGTTCTGGAGGTCACAAGATGTGTAACTTCCCCAGTTACTCCTGTAGATAATGTCACTATTGTAGAATATGCATTGGCCTTTTGAGAGGTCTTTTCAGACTTTTTGCATTTCTGATGACCAGCTGACTCTACCCAGGCCAAGGATTCATGATCCAATCATTCCTGTGGCTCCCACCCAGAGGCTGAGTCAGCCAGTGTGGACTGTTTTCCACACCTCTATGATTTCAGTCCCAGCCATACAACATTCCCCATTCCCTAGCCTTGACCACCAAAATATCCTTGAGAAACCCTAAACTCCTGAGCCTTCTGTGAGAAATTGATTCAAGTAAATAACTGTCTCCCAAGTGGTATTGCTGGCCTTGCCTCAATTATACTCTTTCTTCACTGCAGTGCCCTGGTCTCAGTGAACTGGTTTTGTCTTTGCAGTGGGCAGGAAGATCCCACTGGACGATTACACAACTTGGATGTCACAGCCACTCAGGGACTGCCATAGGTGGGTGACTCATTTCAGTTTCTGAGGTCACCCATTTAGTGGCAGTTAAGTCATTTCTGCTTTTCCTTCCTGTGAATCCACTACTCCCACTGCTGGAATATTAATTCAAGTGGAGCTACAAGATGCAAAGATCATAGGGCAGGCTTAAAGCTGATCCATGCCATTCTTTTAAAAAGGTTGGAAAATGAATTTGTAACTTTGGCAACAGAAAGGTATTTTTCAATCACGATTTACAGAATTGTCTTGGTTGCATTGTTGTCCTTTGGTAAGTTAAAGCATGTTGTGCTAAAATATTACTCCCCAAGAACTAAGAATTGCCTCAATAAATTCTGTTTTATGCCTATTGCACGTACTCGCATGGGAACTTTATAAATATTATTCTAATTAGAAAGCCTTGAATATCTATTGCTCTAGGAGACTGAGGATCCTTTATTAATTCATGATGTGGTTCAAGCTAGCTGTGAAGTTATGGGAGTGTGAATAAGTGTCATCAACTCCAGATGACTTATGTAATACAGACCACAGTGATGGATGAGACCTTCCTGCAGTCATGCCAAACAATCTGTTGAGAGATGTTGATTTAATAACTTTCTTAAGGAAAGCACAGTGCAAGCTACCGCCAGGGGAGAGGGAGAAGAATTAGTTGCAGATCCTACCCCAGAGAAATACAAACTAGTGCAACAGAGAAGTGTGCTTCTGTGTTTTAAAATGGCACCGATTATTTTCCCCCAAGCACTATGTTAAATGTGAGGACTTTAGTAAACCCATTGTTTGCTTCCTTTTGGACTGTTGAGAGTCCAAAGCAATTAATGCAACTTTTAAGGTATTCTAGGCAAATGTTTTACCTAATGAGAAAAAACAACAACACATTTGTATTTGCACATTTATTGAGGAGAAAGCAATTGAACTCTAGTCAGTTTTTTTTTTTTCCTCAGAGTACTGAATATTTTATCTTTAATTCCTAAGTCACAGTAACCTGGAGAATGTTAATTAGTTCATTTGGTTCTTCTATAAATATTTTCTTTTTAAGAGGTACAATGGCCTGGTGCGGTGGCTCACACCTGTAATCCCAGCACTTTGGGTGGCCGAGGCGGGTAGATCACGAGGTCAGGAGTTCAAGACCAGCCTGACCAATATGGTAAAACCCCGTCTCTACTAAAAATACAAAAATTAGCCGGCGTGGTGGCACGTGCCTGTAGTCCCAGCTACTCAGGAAGCTGAGGCAGAAGAATTGCTTGAACCTGGCGTTGCAGTGAGCCAAGATCGCGCCACTGCACTCCAGCCTGGGTGACAGAGTGAGACTCCGTCAAAAAAAAAAAAAAAAAAAAAAAAAGTACAATGTTTGAGGCACACAACACTCTGGTTCAAGGTAGAAATTGTACATACACACACATATTAACAAAAGGAAACATGACGATGGGGTTCTTGATGGACAACAATATCAGTTGGGTATGCTACCATAAGCCAGTTTTCCAGTTTGTTCTGTTTAATTATTGCTGTATTAAAAACCCATTCTATTTTAGTTCAGTGAAGACGGTAAAAAATGGAAAATTTTATTTTGAACCCTTGAAAGAGCATTGGTTCTCTCACAATTACTACTGATGGAAAGAATGGAATGTCACTCATAACTTGTGACAGATAATGTGAAATACAGGGTAACATTAGCGGGCTTCCTCATATAAGTTCACACCAGACATCTTACTATTGTGGAAATGATATTTTCAGACTTTTAGTGCTAGGAATTCCATTAAACTAACCTAAAGATGCTTAGAGGATGCATACATATTAATAAAACTCATAAATAACAAAACATGTATAAAATTCCCTAAATTACCATGAGAAATAAAACTTCCATGCAACTGGTTAACCGTTTGTTTCTCATTCTCTAAGTTAGCAAATACATCCTTGTAAGATATCAAATAACCATTAATTGCTTGATAGCATCGAATATTCTGAATGGACAGTCTCATCACGCATGCATATTCAGGTCGGGATAGTTATACTGAAGTCCTGTATCTGTTCATCAAAACCTTCCCCTGGTCATCTGGAGATACACTGACAGATATTTACTGTCAATCCTCCTAAAGATTTGCTTTATGCATACTTGCTCAGTTACTGTCATAATACTTCAGTTACTTCAGTTACTGTCATAATACTTAAAATGATGAACCGCAAATCAGTTTGTTGAGGGAGGCACTGAAGTAGAGTGTTTAACACAGACCACCATTTACCGATTAAGTGACCTTGGGCCCATTACATAACTGCTCTTGACACTAACTCATTCATCTGCTTACTTAATAAGCATTTACTAAGTGGACTAGGTTCTAAGTACTGTAGGAGGCACTTGATGAGGTGGTGGGAGTGAGAAGATTCTAAGATGTTCTTCCTTTATGGAGAACACACTGTCATTGAGGAACAAGTATCAAATACAAGTTAGTATAGTAGAACGTACTAAATGCAGTCATAGCTCAACACAGGCAAATTTCTAAAAAATTATTCCCGTCATCTTTGACTTGCACCTTCAGCACTTCCCAAATCTCAGCTAAAAACATTCATGAAATATCTCAATTGTGTTTTCTCTTTAAGATAAATATAATGCATTATGTATTCCCTGAGTATCATATCCAGAAATATATGATGTTAATTTGTCCTTATTGATGACATTAATTTTAATCACTAGGTGATGTGTTGTTTTCTCCGTTTAATAGTTACTCTTTCTTCCTCAAAAAATCATCCTTACTTGGTATTCTCAAATACCAAATGCTAAATATCCTTTACTAACTGCATCAGTTATCTATTCAATAACAGCTGGCAGCTATGCAAGAGCGAGAAAGACCAACCATGCAAACTATCTTCAAACCTCTACTTCAATCATGTTTGCTTATGTTTCATTGACTAAGGCTAGTTCCATCGGGGGTGCAGAGTCAGTTTGGGAATGCACTACAAAAATATATGACAGAAGGGAGGAATATAGGGAGGGTTAAGAATTGTGGCCGTTAATGCAATCAATCTACCACATGTAAAATTAACTAACACCGAATTTATGTCGGCACTAAGGACATTTCTCATGTAAATACTCTAAGAAAAAATGAACTAGTGTATTCACACTCTATAATTGTGGCCTACAATATAATACAGTACAATATAAAATACACTACGTAGGAATGGGTACAGTGTTTTATGTCAACTCTCTGGGTTGTGAACTCATTTTACTGTTGTTTATTAAGTTTTTAAAGCACTAGAAGGCATGATTCTGGTATGATGTTGACTACCATGATGGAACAAATATAAATTATATCTTTCAAACTATGTTTGTTCTCAGAAATGTCCACTGACAATGAGACAGCAAGGTGGGAGGAGGTCCCTGGAGAAACTCCAAACAGCCTGCCCACTGGGGTGGAGCCTCAGGAAGTTCACACCGTTTGCGTTTGCAGTGAGGAGAAGCCTGGCTCCTCCTCTTCCTGTGTGGAACCTGGGATTCTAATGGCGGGCGGGAAGCTCTCTGACAGGTACTCTGGCTTAATGAGAGTCCCTGTTTCCCCCTTTTCTTCCTTTTCACCCAATAAAACCCTGTCTTACTCACCATTCAAATGGTCCGTGAGCCTGAAGTTTCGTGACCATGGGACAAAGAACCCTGTCTTTAGCTGAACTAAGGAAAAGTCCTGTAACAACAAGTTTGCCACAACTGAGGATCTATAAACAACAGCTTTAAGAACGTAACAGACTGTGGTAGATCAATTCCTACAAAATATGATTGTTACAAATTCCACAAAATACCCCTTTTTTTTTCCCACAGTGTCCCTTTTAGTAACCATGGTCTTTTACTATGATGTCTCATAGTAAATTACAAGAAGACATTTAGATAATAACAACTTTGCATATATTATCTTGTGTAGCATACAAAATGTATATATATATATATCCTTGTGTAAAGTCCAGGTATGAGACATGCAACTGATTTCCTCAAAATGTTTTAAAAATGTTTCATTAAAGGCCAAGGTTTAGACAGCTTACAAATGCCTCCTTTCCTGTAATAGAACATTGTATTGTTGCCTTACCATTCATTTAACAAAGCAATAGGGATGACCCAAATCGCGGATACTGGAGCCCTCAGTTTAACAGCAAAGCTTCACAAAAGCCCTGGGAATATGAAGATTTGATGAGAACAGATGGAAATCGACCGGCTGCCCATGGACATTCGCTCCCTACATTCCTCTCCAAACAAACTAAGTTGGTCTTTACAACCAAAAAATGTGAGACTCTCTCTAGCCATTATCTCTTTACCTTGAGGGTTTAAAGGCATAATCCTAACCAGGGTAATTGCCTAAAGGAGTTAACAACAGTGTAGCAGAGGTGGTTTTGGCTCTTTCCCCTGGGATGCATTCCTTTCCTTCTATTTAGATGGGCTTTCCGCAATATATAATACCAGATAGAATAGCTATAGCTCTAAGGATCATAAGCTGATAGGCCAAAATAATCACAATATTAAAGAAAAGTACTATATACGTCAGAATAGAATAGGTTTTGCTGTGTTAAAAAAAACATAAAAATCCCAAACTAAACATTCTCATACCATATGCTCTCTCAATCTTGATCCTTAGAATTTACCCAAAGAAGTTAAAAAGCTATGTGCACAAAAAATCCAACAGGATATTAATAGAAGCTTTATTCATCATTGCCAAAACTTACCAGCAACCAAGATGTCCTTTAGTAGGTGAATAAACAACAAACTGTGGGATATCCAAACAATGGAACATTGTTCAGCACTAAAAATAAATGAGCTATCAAACCATGAAAAGACATGGCATCAACCTTAACTGCATACGATTAATTGAAAGAAGCCAATCTTAAAAGATTACTTATTGCATCATTTCAACTATGTGACATTCTGGAAAAGGCAAAACTAGAGAGAAAATAAAAAGACTGGCCAGGTGTGGTGACTAACACCTGTAATCCCAGCACTTTGGGAGGCCAAGGCGGGAAGGTCACCTGAGGTCAGGAGTTCAAGACCAGTCTGGCCAGCATAGTGAAACCCGATCTCTGCAAAAATACAAAAAATTAGCCAGGCATGATGGCAGGTGCCTGTAATCCCAGCTACTCGGGAGGCTGAAGTGGGAGAATCACTTGAACCCAGGAGGAGGAGGTTGCAGTGAGCCAAGATCACAACACTGCAATCCAGCCTGGGTTGAGTGAGACTCCCTCACAAACAAACAAACAAACAAAACCAAAAGAAAACAAAAGATCACTAGTTGCCAGGGGTCAAGGTGGAGGTGGCGGATGAAGAAGTAGGTCTCACACAGGATTTTTAGGGCAGTGAAACTACTCTGTATGATACTATAATGGTGGATACGTGTCATTATACACTTATACACTTATCCAACTCCATCTCTTATGGAGATACTGTTAACAGCAAAGGCTATTCATATGCGGAGTCAGGTGATATGTGGGAAATATTTATCCTTCCTCTAAATTTTGCTGTAAACCTAAACTGTTCTAAACACTAAAGTCAATTAAATAGTACAAAAATCTTAGGCAAAAACAATAAAATAAAGACTATACTAACTTCCAGATTTTCTTCATTGCTTTGATCAAAATATGTTTTCATGTATTTGTGAATTTCTGCTCCTCTCTTGTGTGCTTGGCAGGCTTTCAGGTACTAGAGACACAGCAGGGAGTAGAACAAGGACTCCCCATGGCATTTAATTCTAGTCCAGCAAACAAAAACTGAACAAAGAAATGGGCACAAAGTTTACTCTTAGTTAGTATTGTGTGCTAGGAGGAAAACATTTTTACTGATCTGTGTTTCTCTGCCTAATTGTTCCTTAAGTTGTTGTTTCATTAATTAGAAAACATTGAGGGCTGGGCTCGATGGCTCACGCCTGTAATCTCAGCACTTTGGGAGGCCGAGGCAGGCAGATCAGTTGAGGTCAGGAGTTCGAGACCGGCCTGGCCAACATGGCGAAATCCCGTCTCTACTAAATATACAAACATTTGTCAGATATGGTGGTGTGTGCCTGTAATCCCAGCTACTTGGGAGGCTGAGGCAGGAGAATGGCGTGAACCCGGGAGGCGGAGCTTGCAGTGAGCTGAGATCACAGCACTGCACTCCAGTCTGGATGACAGAGGGGGACTGTCAAAGAAAAGAAAAGAGAGAAAGAAGAGAAGAGAAAGAAGAGGAGAGGAAAGGAGAGGAGAGGAGAGATAAGACTGAGGCTTTTATAAAGCTGGACTCATTCATTAGGAAGCACATGGGAATGGGTGTATGCACGCATGTACACACACACATACACACACACTCGCGGGACTTTTTCAACATTTCTTTTAAAACGTACATGATTTCACTTATTTTATATTTCATCTCAAACTCTTCAGGAAGCTAGTCTCAGCCAACTAGACACTAAGGAAGCAAGCCATCCATCTGCAGTAATGAGGAAAATCATTAGATAATTCATGTTATTGTATGTTCCTACACATCAATCTTCTCTGAAAAGCCATTAAGATTTAATCCAAAAATTTATTCTCAAAGGAAGGTAATAGGACTTCAGAGCACAGAAAAATAACTAAGTTAACAATAAGAAAATATATCATTTCTAAAATACAGGGCTTTGTTGATCTGACATGTAAATCTCCCTTTTAACCACCAGTACAGAAATGTGTTCTAAGGGCTGAAATGCACACTGCACTAAACCACTGGATTTGGAAATGCCAATAGATATCACTGGACTTTTACAATTTAATTTCTAAATTGAACGATTTTCTATCCGTTTTCTTCATATATTTCTCCATTCTTTTGTTTCCTTTTTATTTTAGTGCCTATCCCTAGTTATCAGAAGCAATCACTAGGAGATGTGTATATGTTTTTGACATGTATATGTATAGTAATAACTACATATATAGTGTATATATAGTGTTTATGTCATATATATGTTTATATATATCTATATAGATAGCTATATATGTGTCTGTATATATGGCTCAGACCAATATATAAATACATGTGTGTGTGTCTATATATATGTGTGTGTGTGTGTATATATATATATGTATATATATAAAACTATCTTCCAGCAAACTGTTTCCAAAATTATACCTTAAAGGACACTTAGTCAAAGGAAAATCTCCAACACCTCTTTCCTTTCATCTCTTCTGAACAACAAAAGGTGTGATTTTTTTGAGCAGATCAATAGTTGTTTTTAGGTTGTTTTTGGAAAATGAGTCTAACCTGAGGAACCCTTGTTCAATCTACTTTTGTTGTTCATTTTCATTAATTTTTAAACTCAAGCTATTTGTGCAACACTTATGGAGGAGAAAACAGTTGAAGAATAATCTCAGAAACTGACAGGACATGATGTAATGCGTTGTCAATCCTTTTGGTATTTTTTTTTCCTTTTGTAGTCAAATTTCCATGTGCCTTTTCTAAGAAGGAAGAAGTAATAAGAAACAACTGTCATTTCTAATTCCTTATAGTGAAACAATGATCTGCCATAGGATATTAGTTTCTCACAATAGGCTTCAATAATTTTGACCCAGAATGGAGCGCAGGATCGCCACCCAGAAACGTAAAGAGTAAATAAACACCAGGTAGGCATTTATAACTGCCAAAGCTCACGTGAGGATGAAATGACACAGCACATGGCCAGGCATTAGAAGGTCCTGTTAAAAGCAGAACAGATAACTATCTGTTGGCTCTAGCACAGCTATCTGTCCTAATTAGATGTCCTACTGTCCTTGTAATATGGGTTGGCTGTGTCCCCACCCCAATCTCATCTTGAACTGTAGCGCCCATAATTCCCACGTGTTGTGGGAGGGACCTGGTGGGAAATAACTGAATCATGGGGCCGGTTTCACTTATACTGTTTTCTTGGTAGTGAGTAAGTCTCCCAAGATCTGATGGTTTTATAAGGGGAAACCCTTTTGGCTTGGCTCTCTTTCTCTCTCTTGCCTGCTGTGATGTGAGGCCTGCCTTTCGCCTTCCACCGTGATTGTGAGGGCCCCCCAGCCACATGGAACTGAGTCTATTACACTTCTTTTTCTTTATAAATTACCCAGTCTTGATTATGTCTTTATCAACAGTGTAAAAATGAATTAATACACCTTGCCATGCCTTCAATTTTCTTTTTAATAAAGATCATTCTATTTTATCTTTCATATCCAAGCTCCTATTCTGATCATTTTAGTATAGGGAAGAGGCAGCTTAGGGGTCTGGAAGAGAATCCCAGGATTATTAAGGCTTAGATTTGGCAGTAATTAACAAAACTGGGAGAAAACCGGTATTCTTGTTTTAGTCCCGATTTGATATCATATCTTCCTTTCAGTGTCGTATTTCCCTCCTTCTCTCTCTTTCTTTTCTTCCATTCCTCAATGAACGCCTGCTATTCTACTGTTCCCTTTGCTTTCCTTCTACTACCTAAAGTCTCATATCAATGCCCACACTCCATTCACTTTGCTTTGAAATTATTCCTTCTTCCACTCTACTACTGCATGGAAAGAAGAAATAATTCAATAAATCATTGATGGCAAAGTATTTGACTAAATAACATTCCGTGAAAATAGGCTTTTAGTCACAATTATTAGTTTAATGTAAGGAGTAGATTTGCAAGAATAAGCTTTGAGAAACACTTATGTATTTAAAGAGTTATTTCCCAAAATATCTCATGATGTAAGCAAAATATTTTGAAGCATGAGGACTTTTTCATACACTGAAGTCAGAAATATTGGAAGGGAATTCCTTCTACTATAAGTAAATTCGGTCTAGTCTAGGACCATAAATGATCTTACATTTATTGGGCATTAAATACAAGACAACATGCACACATCATTTCTTTGAATTTAAAAAAAGATAAAGTAAGTAAGAATGTCAGTTTATCTTCCGCAGGTGTATACCCAAAATAATAATTTCCTTATTTAAAAAAATCAGCTTCTTTCTGATTTTCATCCTTCATCTGTAGCTGATGATTCTGTGTTGAAGGGAAATTCAGTCTCAGTCATATTGTCATCTTCGCTACACTCTGTCCCTGAATAGTTGGTTTTCACTAAGTTCCCAGGGTGTTACTCAAACCCATAGCACTGGCTGCCAGAGAAGCCAAGTTATGTTGTCTAAGGCTACTTAACCCCACCACAGCTTGAAATTCTCTGCTTGAAAGCCACCCATAGGAAAGAGAACTCTTTGATGGGATTGACAGCATCTGTACCAGGTTACAGCCTCCCTAAGGGTGTCACACAGGCATTCTTGTTGAGGGGTTGCCACCTCACTACTGGGATTAGGATGGGGAAGAGGGTGGCCAGATGCTGGGGGAAATTTGCTGATCTGTTTCCCTTGTTCCCACTCGAGTTTCATTCAGGGAAGGTCACCTTCCTGCCTCTGACTTCACAACATCACTATCGCTCCTAATCTACCTCCAGAATAACCAACAAAAAGTCTTTGACAGCATTAGGCCCTTATAAAATGCAGGCAGAGCCACTGACCTCAAGTTGATTCTTCTTTACACCTTGGCTAAATCATAGGAACAACAAATTATAAAAACTCACTGCTTGTTTGAAATGGAAGAGAGGCCATGGAGAAAAATAACGTTTTACCTGTATAACACAAGATTTGTACAAGATAACATAAGAGACTGACGGTGTCTTCCTAACTTCACTTGGTGCCAAGAATAAACATCTGGAAAGTGCAGGGAACACTCAAAAAAATCATCTTGCTCTCCATATTGTGTTGGTGCATAATACAAAGTAGAATTCAATACTGTGGATGGCTCTTTTTCTTGCCATATTCTGCCCTCTTGCTTCTCTGATGTGCACCCAGTATAAGAGCTTACAGTTTCTCTTTGTTGCTGTTCCTTCATGGTTTCTGTTGCTGGTTTTCATTTTACTTGATCTCTATATGTCACAGCTCCTCAAGGCTCAATCTTTACCCCGTGCTGTTCTCTGTATTGTAATATCATCAATCCTATGATTTTAAATATGATATATAGTCACATACCATATAACAATCTTTCAGCCAGTGATGGACCCCATATACAATGGTGGTCCCATAAGATTATAATATCATTTTTTACTGTACCTTTTTATGTTTAGATACACAAACACTTACCATTGTGTTATACTTGCCTGTGGTATTCAGAACAGTAACATGCTGTACAGGCTTGTAACCTACAAGCAACAGGCTGTACCATGTAGCCTAGGTGTGCAGTAGCCTATACTGTCTAGGATTATGTAAGTACATTCTATAATATTCACACAATGAACATTATAGGAACATACAGGAAGTTGCCTAATGATGCATTTCTCAGAACATATCCCTGTCATTACGTAAAGCATGACCTTATATTTTCACAATTCCTAATTTTATTTTTCCCTCCAGTGCTTTCTCTAAGATTCCAATTAATAAACAATTGTCTACTTAAAATGTCCGATATAATTCCTCCAGACGCTTCAGTCTAAATCCTTCAGACGCTTCCCTCCGACACCTTTTCCTCATCATTTTCATGATCTCGTTTGTCTCTTACTTTTCCTTTCCTCACGCCTTATATCAAATCATTCAATAAATCCTTAATTTGTCTCCCAAAATACATCTCAAATCCATCCATATTTTTGGTCTCCATGAGGGTTGGAACTTGACTATTTTGCTTACTATTGGGTTCCCATAGCATAGAAGAGTGTTGAGTACCTAGTAGTTAATTAACAAATAATTTTTAAATGAGTAAATTTAAGCAGCAAATAGTGTTGTGAACTATATTAGAGAAACTCTGCTCCAAAGATTCTCACATTTTTGCTTTCCAATTAGAGTTTTGCACTGAATAAGATTCATCTCAGGTTCTGTAACTTTATCTTTCCCCTTGTAGAAACTAGTGTAGGTGCTTTTAAAAATTCATATATATGTGTATATGGACATATATATAATTTTCTGTATTATACTGTGTCTCTAGGCATCTATCCATCTTCCAATCTACCATCTCAATATTACATTGGAAAATAGAAATTTTGTCTGAACTGCAATATTAAAACTGATATTTCCCTTGAGGAACTAGTAGAATAAATATTTATTCTATTATAAAATATATTTAGGCATTAAATATTTAAAAATTAAAATATTAAAAGACCATTCTTTAGATGTCATGGGTTTCCATCTGTTTACTTAATCCGTTAAAAAATGTATCCTTTCTTGTCGAGAGAAGAATGGGGAATAGAATATGCGACACTGACCTAATTAATAAGTATGTGGGATTAGACTAGGAAGTGGGTTGAATTCGAGTCACTTCAGATTTTTATTCTAAAAATAAACTTTCACTTACAATTGAACCAGTTTTCCAGAGACTGAGCATCATGGAATTGGCCACCTTTCCCTACACTTCCTGAATGATACCATATTCCTTATATATGCATTATGAATCTTTTCATCAATAGGAAATGTGGGAGAAGTGGTATTAATTAAACAACAGCATAAAAATGAAATACAAAAAATAAACTTTGGAAGATTATTTCTACATGTTTGGATAAAAGATTTTTTTAATGTATTTTTTAAGACAGGGTCTTGCTATGTTGCCCTTCAGATTTCCCTTTTCTGTTGGAAGGAAGGAAGGAAAGAAGGAAGGAAGGAAGGAAAGGAGGGTGGGAGGGAGGGAAAAAGAAAAAAAAGAAAGAAAAGAAAGAGAGAGAAAGAAAGAAAGAAAGAAAGAAAGAAAAGAAGGAACGAACTAGGTATTTCCACACAAGAAAATACTACTCAGTGATAAAATGGACTGATATACTCACCAGCATATGTAATAAATGCATCATGCTAAGTGAAACAAGCAAATAAAAAGTATACATATGTATTCCATGATTTCATTTAAATGACTTTCTGGAAAAGACAAATGCATAGAAGAAGCAGAAAGCAATGCAGTGTTTTCCAGAGGACAGAACGGGTATAAAGTTGACTAAAAAAGGACATGAGATAATATTTTGGGTGATGGAAATTTTCAATATCTTGATGGTGCATTGTCAAAACTCACTGAATTCTACACTCGAAAGCATACATTTTACTCGATGTAACTTATATTTCAGTAAAATATACTGGGAAAGTCCATTTGTTAAATCAATCAATCATACAATCAGTAAGTTAAGAAATACTGATGTGTCACTATCAGGTATATGATTGATATTTTGGCAGTAATATTATAGTGAAAAATCAATATGATAAAATGTGTGACAACATCTCAATTTATATGAATTTCAGATTATGTTATTTTTAATTATCTTCCTACAGTAAAGTATATCTGGTGCAAATATATAAGTAAAGGGGACAAGAGAAACTTGGATGGTAAATTGCCCAAATAAGAAAATGGGTTTTTGTGTTGGCTCTAAATCATGGATACACATAGCAGAAAACTCAGTAATGAGGACTTTATCTAAAAGGCAACCCATAGCTCTGCTAGAGTAATTCTGAGTCCTTCTGTTGCCTGTGCTGGGTAAGAGGGGAAGGTCCATTTCTCATGAGAGAACCTCAAGGATTAACACGTGAATACAGTGACAGGCAGTCTGGAAAGTACATACATGCATGTATTAAATATATCAAATATTGGTCTCTGTGACCTTCAAGAGATGATATTAAGAAAAAAAATCCAAAAAAGTTGTAAAAGAAGAGAACACTCTTCGCTCCTGTACACTCCCAGAGCAGTCATGCCAGGAGCTTTGCTTCAAGCAACACACTTACTCACAAAGCACAGGCAAGTTTAATTGCTCCCCTCAGGCACTAGAGATCTGAAGGCTTCAAATTTCCCTTTCCTATTAAAACAAAAATCTGAGCATTTTCTATTTTATAAAATAATGAATAATTAAATGTTGACATTTATCTTCCATTGACCTTTCTGAAGCACCAACAGATAGACACCTCCCTCTACCTTTCTCACTCTCTGTCTGGTGTTCCAGGTTTTCCAAACAGTGTGCTTGCTTGGGGTGTTCCGTGAAGTGGACAGGATACAACTGCATACAAATAGCAGTTTTTTTATGCTTTTGTTTTTTTTAGCATGAAATCAAGCTTAAATCAACAAATTATAATCTGACAAAATTTTTAAAATAATCTTTGTGGTACATAATATTAAAAGTGTAAGAATTTTTGTCATAGTAAACATATGTGGCTCAAAAGATAGGTATGGTAACGAGAAGGCATGAACATAATCTCTATTTTTGGGTTGTAATTTTTGAAACAGGGTCTTGCTCTGTCACCCAGGTTGGAGTGCAGTGGTACGATTATGACGCACTGCAGCCTCGACCTCCTGGTCTCAAGTGAGCCTCCCACCTCAGCCCCAGAGTAGCTGGAACTACAGGCATGCACCACCATGCCTAGATAATTTTATTTAAATTGTATTTCCCAGGATGAAAATCTCCATTTTTATTAGCCATCTCTGAATAAAACATCCTTTGCTGTCACCCAATTCCCTTTCTTTTGGACACCATGATCATAAGTAACTGTATTCATATGAAGCTTTTCCAGATATAATACAAAATAAAACATTGATTTTTACACCATCTCTAGTGGGTTTCATTAGCAAGTGCCACTTCCTAAGGGCATGAGCTCCTCTTAGAACACTGACACAATTCCATTTGTGGATGAAAAATTCTGAAGGACATACCATGGTTTCTGGAGACAGCACCAAACACTGCAGCCATAAATGGCCTTGCCAGAGCAGCAACAAGTCCCCCATAGTAACCCATTCTCTTTGGAAGTGCAATGGTATTCTTTCTTTCTTCACTATAAATATACATCTGTACTGTCAAATCTCATGCAATAATAGTATATTTGTATTGCTTTCAACAAAAATGTAATGACAAAAAAACTAAATATAGGAAGGAATTTTTGGCTTTCAGATATAAATATGGATTGTGCATATAAACACTTCATTTGAAAGAGAAAAAAAGCAAAACCTCTAAAATCAATAAAACCTTTTGCAAAATTTTTGCATTTTTCTTAAATTGATGTGAAATTCTCATGCAACAGTACAGAGACTTTAAGAGTACCATGCAATGATTGTACGTACACTCTTGTAACCATCTGACAATAAAGATATAAACCATTTTGTTCATTCCAGAAGATTCTCTCATGCCCACCTTCTAGTCAGTTTCTCTACTCCATACATAGAGGTCATTACTGTTCTAGTTTTTTTCTCCATAGCTTAGCTGTGTGTATCCCAGAACTTCATACGTATAGATTTTATAAGCATGTTCTCTTTTGTATTGGATTCTTTTGCTCTAATGTTTCCAGTCATCATCCACGTTGTTGGGTGCATCAATAGGTCATTGTTTTATTGCTAAGTAACCTACACCAAAGTTAGTTTATTCATTAAAATATTGATGGACATTTGAGTTATTTCTAGTTCATGATCATTTAAATAAAGTTTCTCTTTGTGGGCATATGTTTTCATTTTTCATGGGTAAATGCTAAGATTGGAATTACTGGATATGTGTATGTTTCACGATATCTCATTGTGGTTTTACACTATGAGTAATGAAGTCTTTTCAGAATTTCTCTTGTGCAGTGTCTGTTCAAGTATTTGATTGTTGATTATATTGAGTTGTGTCTTCTTATTTATTTTTAGAAGTTAATGATAAATCCTGACTACAATTTGTATGTACATATATACATACACACATACACACACACACACACACATATATATGAAAAGGCGATTCATGGAATGGAAGAATATATTTACCATATATTGTGTGTCTTGAAGAGCTGAAATTTTAAATTTTGATAAAGTCTTTTATGGTTAGTGCTTTTTATATTCTAAGAAAATTTTGCTTACCTGTGTTCATAACATTTCTGCTGTGCTCTCTTCTAACTGCAATCTCCACCTCATGGGTTCAAGCAATTCTCCTGCCTCAACCTCCTGAGTAGCTGGGATTACAGGTGCGCACTACTATACCCAGCTAATTTTTGTATTTTTAGTAGAGACAGGGATTCACCATGTTGGCCAGGATGGTCTCGATCTCCTGACCTCATGATCTGCCTGCCTTGGCCTCCCAAAGTGCTCGGATTACAGGCGTAATCCACCATGCCTGGCCAAGGCTTCATATTTTTAACCTTCAGTGTTTGGTCTGTGATCAATCTCTAGTTATTTTTTGTGCATGATAGGAGATAAGGGTCAATACTTATTTTGTCCTATATGGTTATCAAGTTGTTCCAATGCTATTTATTGAAAAAGCTATAGTTTGCCCCTGGAACTACCTTGACATTTTTGTCAAAATCAATTGATCATAAATATGAGAGCCTATCATTGAATTCATCTCTTTCATTGACACACTTATTATCATTGTGCCAACTCCATATTGCTGCTAACTGTAATATAACTTACATGTGAAAAAAATCTTGAAATTATATTTTGAATTTTCATTCAAATTTGAGGCATGAAATTGCCTTAGTTTTATAGAAAGAAGTGTAAAGATGCATCTATATTTTGAGTCCCATGCATGATCTGTATATCCGACAAATAATGGAAGGAAAGAGGAGAGCAAAAACAGTGAATATGAGGGGCTCACAGGACCAAGAGGAAATACAAACTAGCTACCTCTTTCCTAATGCTAGTGAGTCACTAAAGCATTAGTCAATTAATTGTCCTGATATAAGTCATCAATAGTCTTCAGAAAACTTCTCTGGGGAGCAGCTTTTATATTTTAATGCAGAAACCAAAAGTGGGAATCAAAATTAGGTGAGGACAATAGTGTTTTCTCATAATATATAGTATATAACAAATGTAACATAAACTTTTTGATATGAAGAAGATTTTCATTTACCATTGTAAAAAATTTGTGATATCTTCATAGTTTCCATCTTTTTAGGTTGTTTTCCTTATGACTCAAATGAGGAAGAATAAACTTGGTTTAGGACTATTCAATGCCAGTGTTTTCAGATGGTGAGTAATTGTAATTATCAAGGACTCTGGAGTCCTGGTTTAAGGGGATATTGAGTGAACTTCTGAGTGAGAATCATGAACCTTTTCAGCATTTTGGTTTTAAAATATTACAAGTAAATGCCTTTTCTTGAGAAAGCATTCCGCAGAAGGTATTTATGTATTTTTTCCAGGTGAATTAAGCTCTAGTTTGAATGACTATGAGACTGCCTCTGCTAGACATCAATTCCTACTTCATAGTTCTTCTCTTTTTGTTCTTTTGTGGTTTATTTAATTTTTTAAACTTTATTTTTAATGATAAATAATAATGAGCTATATTTATGGGGTATAATGTGATGATTAGATATGGGTTTACAATGTGGAAAGATTAAATCAGGCTAATTAACAAATTAATCACCTCACAAACATTTCTTTTTTATAGTGAAAACATTTAAAGTCTACTCTTTCAGCAACTTTGAAATATGCAGCATATTATTATTTATAGTAATCACCATTCTGTAAAATAGATCACCAAAGCTTATTCCTCCTCACTAACTGAAACTTTGTACCCTTTAATAAACATCTTCCCCTTCCTCATTGATTCTTCTCCCCCAGCCTCTGGTAACCATCATTATACTCCCTATTTGTGTGAGTTCAACTTTTTTAGATTTCACATTTGAGAAAGATCATGCAGTATTTGTCTTTCTGTGCCTGGCCTATTTCACCTCCAGGTTCATCTATGTTATCCCAAAACACAGGGTTTTCCCCCTTTCCAATGCTAACTAGTATTCCATTGTGTATATATGCTACATTTTCTTTATCCATTCATTTGATGATAGACACCTAGGTTGCATCCGTATCTTAACTACTGTGAATAACATTGCAATGAACACAGGAGTTCAGTTATCTCTTTGGTATACTGATTTGATGTATATTCCTTTGGATAAACACCCAGTAGCAGGATTACTGGATTGTGCAGTAATTCTATTTGTAGTTGGCTGAGGAGCCTTCATCCTATGGCTTTGTTCATTTACATTCCCACCGACAGTACACAAGGGTTCCCTTTTCTCCATACCATTGCCAACCCTTGTTACATTTCATTTTTTAATTAATGACCATTCTAACAGATGTGGTTTTAACTTGCTTTTCCCTGATGGTCAATGATAATGAGCATTTTTTTATACCTCTGGTTTTTTTTGTTTTATGAATGCACTTTTTTGATATTTATTTATTTATTTTCTTTATTTTTGCATGTTTTGGGGTACAGGTGGTATTTGGTTACATGAGTAAGTTCTTTAGTGGTGATTTGTGAGATTTTGGTGCACCCATCACCCGAGCAGTATACACTGCACCGTATTATTTAGTCTTTTATCCATCGCCCCCCCCACCCTTCTCCCCAAGTCCCCAAAGTCCATTGTATCATTCTTATGTCTTTGCGTCCTCATAGCTCAACACCCACACATCAGTGAGAACAAACAATGTTTGGTTTTCCATTCCTGAGTTACTTCACTTAGAATAATAGTATCCAATCTTATCTGGGTCGATGCAAATGCTGTTAATTCATTCCTTTTTATGGCTGATTAGTATTCCAATATATAAATATACCACAGTTTCTTTATCCACTCGTCGATTAATGGGCATTTGGGTTGGTTCCACAATTTTGCAATTGTGAATTTTGCTGCTATAAACATGCTTGTGCAAGTATCTTTTTTATATAATGGCTTCTTTTTCTCTGGGTAGATACCTAGTAGTGGGATGGCTGGATCAAATGGTAGTTCTACTTTTAGCACTTTAAGGAATCTCCACACTGTTTTCCTTAGTGGTTGTACTAGTTTACATTCCCACCAGCAGTGTAGAAGTGTTCCCTGTTCATCACATCCATGCCAACATCTACTGTTTTTTTATTTTTTGATTTTGGCCATTCTTGCAGGAGTAAGGTGGTATCACATTGTGGTTTTGATTTGCATTTCCCTAATCATTAGTGATGTTGATTATTTTTCCATATGTTTGTTGGCCATTTGCATATCTTCTTTTGAGAATTGTCTATTCATGTCCTTAGCCCACTTTTTGATGGGATTGTTTGTTTTTTTCTTACTGATTTGTTTAAGTTCATTGTAGATTCTGGATATAAGTCATTTGTCAGACATACAGATTGTGAGGATTTTCTCCCACTCTGTAGATCTTCTGTTTCCTCTGCTGACGGTTCTTTTTGCTGTGCAAAAGCTCTTTAGTTTAATTAAGTCCCAACTCTTTATCTTTGTTTTTATTGCATTTGCTTTTGGGTTCTTGGTCATGAAGTCCTTGCCTAAGCCAATGTCTAGAAGGGTTTTTCCAGTGTTATCTTCTAGAACTTTTACAGTTTTAGGTCTTAGGTTTAAGTCCTTAATCCATCTTGAGTTGATTTTTGTATAAGGTTAGAGATGGGGATCCAGTTTCATTCTCCTACAGTGTCTTGCCAATTATCCCAGCACCATTTGTTGAATAGGATGTCCTTTCCCCACTTCATGTTTTTGTTTGCTTTGTCAAAGATCAGTTGGCTGTAAGTATTTGCCTTTATTTCTGTGTTCTCTATTCTACTCCATTGGTCTATATGCCTATTTTTATACCAATACCATGCTGTTTTGGTGACAAAGGCCTTATAGTATAGTTTGAAATCAGGTAGTGTGATGCCTCCAGATTTCTTTTTGCTTAGTATTGCCTTGGCTATTTGGGGTTTTTTTTTTGGTTTCATATGAATTTAACAATTTTTTTTTTCTAATTCTGTGAAAAATGATGGCTGTATTTTGATGGGGATTTCACTGAACTTATATACTGCTTTTGGCAGTATGGTCATTTTCACAATATTGATTCCACCCATCTATGAGCATGGGATGTGTTTCCATTTGTTTGTGTCATCTGTGATTTCTTTCAGCAGTGTTTTGTAGTTTTCTTTGTAGAGGTCTTTAGCCTTGTTGGTTAGGTATATTCCTAAATATTTTATTAATTTTTTTTTTGCAGCTATTGTAAAAGGGGTTGAGTTCTTGATTTGATTCTCCATTTGGTCACTGCTGGTGTATAGAAGAGCTACTAATTTGTGTACATTAATCTTGTATTTAGAAACTGCTGAATTTTTTAATCAGTTCTAGGAGTTTTCTGGAGGAGTCCTTGGGGTTTTCAAGGTAAACAATCATATCGTCAGCAAACAGTGACAGTTTGACTTCCTTTTCACTGATTTGGATGCCCTTATTTCTTTCTCTTGTCCAATTGCTCTGGCTAGGACTTCCAGTACTATGTTGAATAAGAGTGGTGAGAGTGGGCATCCTTGTCTTGTTCCAGTTCTCAGAGGGAATGCTTTCGACTTTTCCCTATTCAGTATTATGTTGGCTGTGGGTTTGTCATAGATGGCTTTTATTACATTGAGGTATGTCCCTTGTACGCTGATTTTGCTGAGAGATTTAATCATAAAGGATGCTGGATTTTGTTGAATGCTTTTTCTGCATCTATTGAGATGATCATGTGATTTTTATTTTTAATTATGTTTATGTGGTGTATTACATTTATTGACTTGTGTATGTTAAACCATCCCTGCATCCCTGGTATGAAACCCACTTCCCACTTGATCATAGTGGATTATCTTTCTGATATGTTGTTGTATTTGGTTAGCTAGTATTTTATTAAGGATTTTAGCATCTAGGTTCATCAAGAATACTGGTCTGTAGTTTTCTTTTTTGGTTATGTCCTTTCCTGGTTTTGGTATTAGGGTGATGCTGGCTTCATAGAAATAATTAGGGAGGGTTCCTTCTTTCCCTATCTTGTGGAATAGCGTCAAAAGGATTGGCACCAATTCTTCTTTGAATGTCTGGTAGAATTCTGCTGTGAATCTGTCTGGTACTGGACTTTTTTTGTTGGTAATTTTTAAGTTACCATTTCAGTCTCCCTGCTTGTTATTGATCCGTTCAGGAGTACCTAATTCTTCCTAATTTAAACTAGGAGGGTTGTATTTTTCCAGGAGTTTATCCATCTCTTCTAGGTTTTCTGGTTTATGTGGGTAAAGGTGTTCATATTTGCGTTGAATGATCTTTTGTATTTCAGTGGTGTCAGTTGTAATAGCTACTGTTTCATTTCTTAATGAGGTTATTTGGATTTTCTCTCTTCTTTTCTTGGTTAATCTTGCTAATAGTCTATTAATTTTATTTATCTTTTCTAAAAACCAGCTTTTTGTTTCATTTATCTGTTGTATTTTTTTTGTTTTAATTTCATTTACTTCTGCTCTGATCTTGGTTATTTCCTTTCTTCTGCTGGGTTTATTTAGGTTTGGTTTGTTCTTATTTCTCTAGTTCCTTGAAGTGTGACCTTAGAATGTCATTTTGTGCTCTTTCAGTCTTTTTGATGTAGGTGTTTAGGGCTACGAACTTTCCTCTTAGCACCATCTTTGCTGTATCCCAGAGGTTTGGATAGGTTGTGTCATTATTGTTCAGTTCAAAGAATTTTTTAATTTCCATCTTGATTTTGTTTTTGACTGAATGCTCATTCAGGAGCAGGTTATTTAATTCCCATATATTTGCATCGTTTTGAAAGTTCCTTGTGGAGTTCATTTCTAGTTTTATTCCACTGTGGTCTGAGAGAGTGCTTAATATAATTCAAATTTCTCAAATTTATGGAGAGTCATTTTATGGGCTATCATATGGTCTATCTAGGAGAAAGTTCCATGCAGTGTTTAATAGAATGTGTATTCTGTGGTTGTTGGATGAATTGTTCTGTATATATCTGTTAAGTCCATTTTTTCCAAGGTATAGTTTAAATCTATTGTTTCTTTGTTGACTTTCTGTCTTAATAACCTGTCTAGTGCTGTCAGTGGAGTACTGAAGTCCCCCACTATTATTGTGTTGTTATTTCATTTCTTAGGTCCTATTAGTAATTGTTTTATAAATCTGGGGGCTCCAGTGTTAGGTGCATATACGTTTACGATTGTGATATTTTCCTGTTGGATAAGGCCTTTTACCATTATGTACTATCCCTCTTTGTTGCTTTTAACTGCTGTTGCTTTAAAGTTTCTTTTGTCTGATGTAAGAATAGCTACGCTTGCTGGCTTTTGGTGTCCATTTGCATGAAATACCTCTTTCCACCCCTCTACTTTAAATTTGTGTGAGTCCTTAAGTGTTAGGTGAGTCCCCTGAAGGCAGCAGATGGTTGGTGAGTTCTTATCCATTCCACAGTTCTGTATCTTTTAAGTGGAACATTTAGACCATTTACATTCAATGTTAGTATTGAGATGTGAGGTACCATTGCATTCATCATTGCTATTTCTTGCCTAGGTGTCTTGCTTTTTTTTGTTTTTGTTTTTTTCTGTTTTTGAATACAAGTAGTGAGAGTAGATAACCCATCCCAAGCCCCATCACGGGCTGCTGCTTGTCCTGTAGATGGAGAGCTGGAGCATGGACCTGCCTGACCCAGACCCCACCTGGCTTTGCCCTCCTTCCACCCTAGTAGCTTAACGCAAAAGACAGAAACTTTTGGGAATTGATGGCCCTGTCCATCACCTCAGAAAACAGAGTACCCCCCTGGGTAGCATAAGGCAAGCACAAGTCCCACCATAGCTACTGCAGCTGGTGTTCTTTTGCAAGTCCCACTTTCTGGATGGAAGCCAACCAACATAGTCCGTTACAGCATCTCTAGGTAGAATAACACCACACTCAGGAAGGAGAAAACTTGTGTGTAACCCCAGCCATCACCATTGCCTGCAGCACTGTGGCTAACTAGGAAGTCCTCAGTGTGTCCATGTGACCAGATCTTTACTATAATCAGCATCTGAGAAAGCCAACACACTAAGGCTGGTTATAACCAAGGAATATCACAGAGCCTACATCACTCCCCTACCACCTCTATCAGAGCTGGTGCTGGTACCCACTACTGGGACACTTGAGGACAGGTCACATCACTGGATCCCCGGCAGACATTCTTCAGCACCAGCCTGGAGTGTGGCAGCCCCACTGTGTGGCTAGATCCAGAGGAGGAGCAGCATTCACAGTAGGCTGGCTCTCAGGGACTCTCACTCCTAGGGGAAGGGGGAAGGCACCATATCAAAGAAACATCATCTGGGGAAAAAAGAATCCAGACAGCAGGCCTTGAGTCCCAGAATTTTCCACAATTGGGAAGTTTATTTCAGCAGAGGCATAGGTGCAGTGCTGGGCTCTGTGGCATAGTCTGCAGCTCTACCCCAAGTCAGGTAGGCTTGGACTCAAGGGATCTTGGAGAAGAGGACTTCTCTTCCCTCTTATCCACCACTGCAGACACAGCTGTAGTTTCTCCCATGGGATCTCAGCATGGGTGCACCTATAGACAGCCTTTCTGGAACATTTCAGGGTGACTGCAGGTCCACAAAAGTGATGTTCCAAGTAGAGAGGAATTGTCACTCTACCCTTTGTTCAGGCTTGCACAAGGGGCAGAGTCACAATTCCTTTCTATTGGAACATCAACATTCCTGCAAATGAAAAGAGGTGCCTGTCTGATCTGAATTGCTGAAGCACTGGGTCAGGAGTGTGTCTTGGAAGTAGATCACTTTGTTGCTCGGCTGGCAGGGGAGCTGAGATGACTCCCACCGTTCCCCCTCATAAGACTTCAGTGTGTTTCATTGAGAGCTCCCCCAGCCACCTCTGTCAAGGCTTGGACCTCTGTCCATTGGGTATTGCAATTTCCCATCTGCTTTAGCCACATCTGGTCTCTACCCAAGGACACCTTCCCTACTAACCCAAAGACTGAACTAATAATCAGTAAATAAGTGCACATCACAGGGTAATAAGATGATCTTCAAGAGATCTCTGCCATTCCAACCTTGGAGGAGACCATTAAATTGCTCACACACTGAGCACGTTGCTACCACAACCAGCATCTGAGAAAGCCAACATATGAAGACTCTCTATAACCAAGGGACCCATACAGAGTCTTCACCCCTGAATGCATCAAGAGTCAAATTAGGCTACAATAAACTAAAACCATTAAAATCACATCCTTAAGCAAGAAAGAAGGAAATTAAACAAAAAACACAGTTAAATAAAAAATGAATGCAAGAATATTTAGAACAAATAGTCTACCAAAATGAAAAGAAACCAGAAAAACAATTCTGATAATATGACAAAACAGGGCTCTATAATATCCCCAAAAGATACACTAAGTCCCCAGTAATAGATGCAAACCAAGAGGAAATCTTTGAAATACTAGATAAAGAATTCAAAACGTTTATTATTAGGTTACTTAAAGAGATGCCAGAGAAAGGTGAGAACCAACATGAAGAAATTTAAAAAGCAATTCAGGATATGAATGAAACATTTCCTAAAGAGATAGATATTTTAAAGAAAAATCAATCAACTTGTGGAAATGAAAGACACATTTAGGGAATTACAAAATGTAGTGGAAAGTAGTAATAATAGACTAGACCAAGTAGAAGAAAGAATTTCAGAGCTCAAAGACAAGGCTTTCAAATTAACCCAATAATACAAACATAAAGAAAAAAGAATGAAAAAACGAGCAAAATCTCCAAGAAATATTACATTATTTAAAATGTCCGAATGTAAGAATAATTGATGTTCCTAAAGAAGAAAAGAAAGCACGATATTTGCAAAGTTATTTGAGGGAATAATTGAGGAAAACTTCCCTGGCCTTGATAGAGATTTAGATATCCAAATACAAGAAGTTTAAAGAACTCTTGGGAGAATCATTGCATAAAGGACATTTCCAAGGCATATAATCTTCAAGCTATCTAAAGTCAACATGAAGGACAGTATTCTAAGAGCAATGAGACAAAAGCTTCTGGTAACCTATAAAGAAAAACCTATCAGACAAAGAGCAGACTTCGCAGCAGAAACCTTACAAGCCAGAAGGAATGGGGTCTTATCTTTAATCTCCTTAAACAGAAAAACTGTCAGTCAAGAATTTTGATTCCAGCACAATTAAGTTTCATAAATGAAGGAGAAATAACAACAACAACGACAAAAATGCAGAAGGAATTTGTTAGTACAAGACCAGCCCTATGAGAAATGTTAAAAGGAGTTCTAAATCTTGAAAAAAAGTTTGATATGCACCAGAATAGAACCTCTTGAAAGCATAAAATTTGCAGACCATATAAAACAATAACACAACAAAGAAAACAAAGTAACTAGGTAACAATTAAGGTGATGACTGGAACAAAACCTTACATTTCAATATTAATGTTGAACATCAATGGCCTAAATGCTCCACTTAAAAGATATAGATTGGCAAAATGAATAAAAATCATAAACCAAATACCTGCTATCTTCAAGAGACTCACCTAACATGTAAAGTTTCATATAAACTCAAGGTAAAGGGTGAAAAATATATTCTATGCAAATGGAAACCAAAAGCAAGCAGGAATATCTATTCTTATATCAGATAAAATACACTTTAAAGTAACAACAGTAGAAAAACGAAAGGTCACTGCATGATGAGAAAAGAATCAATTCAACAAGAAGATATTAGAATCCTAAATTTATATGCACCTAACTCTGGAGTGCCCAGATTCATAAAACATTTACTGCTAGACCTAAGAAATTGGATAGACAGCCACACAATAGTAGCAGGGGACTCCAACACACCACTGACAGCACCAGACGGATCATCGAGACTGAAAGTCAACAAAGAAACTATGAATTTAAACTACGCTCTGGAACAAATGGACCTAACAGATATTTACAGAACATTCCATCCAAGAACTGCAGAAAATCATAGAGGATGTGAGGTGAGCATGCCCTGGTCTTTCTCTCTAGGTAAATTAGGAAAAACAAAACAAAACAGAAAAAACCTGGCGCATAGTCTCCCCAAAATCTGACCTTTGGTAAACTACGTTTCTGATGCTGCCTTAACAGATTATCACAAACTTGGTGGCTTCAAGCAGCAGAAATTTATTCTCTCAAAGTTCTAGAGGCCAGCAGTTCAAAATCAAGATGTCAGCAGGGCTGAGCTCCTTCTGGAGATTCTAGGGGAGAATTCTTCCTTGCATATTCCAGCTTCTGGTGGCTCCAGGTTCTCTTGGCTTCTGGCTGCATAATTCCAGTCTCTCCCACTATTGTCACATGGCTTTCTTTTCTCTGTCTGTGTCCTCTCCTGTTCTTATAAATGCAACTGCCATTGGATTTCCCTGCACCCACCCCACATTCCGGGATGATCTCATCGGAAGATCTTTAAAGTAATCCTATCTTCAAAGACCCTTAGTTCATATAAGGTCACATTCATAGGTTTCAAGTGGACATGACTTTGGGAGTTGGAAGTGAGGGGGGCCAGGCAGTGTTGCAAAACTCAACCCATTATGAGAAATAGAGCTCCTCTCTACAGAAATATGGTAGAATAGGGAATGAGTTTTTCCGCAAGTTTGGGGCAATCAAACCCTGCTGACTGAAGACAGAGTTTACATTTTTCCTTGTCCCCAAACACAATAAATTATGGGCATTCAAATGTTCTTACTGGGTCTCCATATCTTTAATACTTCTGCCAGGGGAGAGAAATAAACTGAGTCAAACTAGTATCAACAGAATAATGTAATTGTCTGGATATTGTCATTAAGGAATAGAGAGGAGCCAAAAAGTTGCTTACGTTTCTTGCTTGAGAAACACAGTTCACCAAGGCCCGAGTATATTGCAGAAGGCACATCATTGTAGGGCTTTGTGTATTAAAGAGCAGAATTTAGGAATGGTATTCATGAACTTACAAATTCATTGAAAAATCAAATTGATTATACAATTAAAATAATTTCCATTTATCTAAATAATTAAAACTTTAATACTGTATACTTACAGCCTTCCTCTAAGTGGTTCTCAACTATTGGGTAATTTTACCTCCAGAGGACGTTTAGCAATGTTTGGAGACACTTTTATTTGCCATGACTGGGTAGGACGTGCTACTGGCATCTGGTAGGTAAAGGTTGGGGGCGCTGCTAAGCATAATTCAATGCATGGGCAGCCCCCATATAGAAGAATGATCTGCTGCAATATGTTAGTAGTGCTGAGGTTAAAAAGCCCCCATCAAAGCTTTGCTGTGAGACACAGATATTTCACATTTGCAGTAGTTAAATCTTGCATTAAACCTCTACTTTCCTCTAGGACAACGTCATTCATTCTTTCTTTTAGTCACTTAGACTTAGAAATTAAATATTTACTGAGTGTTGAATACGGTGCCAGATGTGATTCCAGGAGCACCAGTGAACAAGAGAGATCAAAATATTGCTGTGGCAGGAACAACATAGTAAAACATTAAGGAGGTTCAAAAAGCGAATGCATACATGTATGTGTGTATATTAACACATATAGCATATATAAGTATATATATCTCTATATATATGCTAGTGTACACTCACATACATATATCCTTGTACACACTTATCTATCTACCTTATTTTCTCTGTGGCTTCTCAGATTAGCTGTTCACATCCCCTTTTTATTACTGCAATACATATAGGAGATGAAGTTCCCCTTGTAATACACCCGGGTGGGTAAAGCTAAATTCCAGGACACTTTGTTTCCAGAAACAAAATAAAGGTTAAGGTAGGTGCCAGTTTGCAGCATGCTAGCTCTACACGATTGAGAATGTCTTTTTAAGAGACACCACTCTGAAACCATTTTAATGGAAGGAACTCTTTAATTTGTAATCTGAATATTTTATGAGTTGTGACAAATTAGTCCCAATATATCTTACAAATGAGCATAATACATCAGAATGTCTCAAAGCCATGACTGAGATCTGCTGAGGTAAAACACAAGATTTCTCAAATTCTTTTGAGTCAAATTTGTAAGTAGCTGAGGTACAGATGTTGCAGCCAACCCTGATCAGCCTGCCTACAGATGTGGGGCTTTGCTCTGGAGTATCTGGTACTCCTTCTGATGCTACTCTGAGTATTAGAAACAAACAAAACAAGCAAGCAAACAGAAACACCTGGAGAGCTATGTCCCATAGAGGTAATTTAATAACATGATTCTCATTCACTGTGTGCATTTCTATGGAAATCTCAGTCTTGCAAAATCTAGAGCTAATGATCTCAATTATTTTTTTTTTTCCACATCCATTATTAGGCATGGAGTCATGGATGAGTAAAATAGCTTTCCTTGGAATTCACTCTTTTTATATTTTGTTTCCTGCAAAATAAATTTTTATCTTCCTACTTCATTTTTCTTCCTACCTTAGCCAGTAAGCTCCATTTCTCTAAAACTTCCAAAGATCACCTTGAAGGAAAAAAATATGGAATGTGTCAACAGACGTGTTGTAAAGGTTAGGTGATTACATGCTATGGTTTACTCAGATACATTATACATGGGTTATCTGCTCGCTAAACTCCCAAGAGGGTGTAGAAAACTGAATAGGAAATCTTGCAGACTTTTTTATTCCTATAAATTTTTCTTTCTGTTTCAATTTGTGATAAAATAATGTGAGAAAACCCTTATTTATTTTTTTTATCAAGTAGTCAGTGACTCTCAGTAATTCTTAATGACAAATAAAAGAAATTGAGGGAAGGATAAAAATCCACAGATGTAAAGATTATTTGGTTAATAACAATCTGAATAATTCTTAATTATCTCGTAAGCCAAGCTCAAGTGGATATTTTAATGTATTTTATGTTTCATTTGAACTAGTTTGCTTATATATATTTATATGGTAATTTATATACATATAAATCATTGTTGAATTTACAGTTATCCATTTAAATTATGCCACATTAAATAATGTTTACTTATGCTTGTGTGCAATTTTTCCAGTGGTATTATTTTCTGAGGTTGAGTTATCACCATATACAATTTGCAAAAGAGGTGTATACAGATATGCTTAATATGTAAAAATATTTAAGTATACAAATAATTACTGTGCTTACACTTATCATAGTATAACTTACAAACTGATAAAAAGAAAAAAAATGAAGCAAGTAACTGACAACGTATTTGGCAAACTTTTAAATGATAATGTTAGATAAAATATTTCCATGTATATGGAACTCTGTGAAACAATAATTATAAACATATGAGTTTTTTATTATATGAAAAGCCAGCTGGTTATGTATACAGTATAAATATAATTTTATATTATAAATATGGAGTCTGGCTTATTTAATAAAAGATCTGTTTGTTGTTTATTTCCTTCTTTTTGTTTGACTTTAATTTTAACTGAAGCTGTTATTTACAGATTCATCTTCATTACCTTGTGTTTAAATTTTCAATTACTCCATTGTTTTTCACATTGACTGCTATATGTACATGACATCTTGAGTTTTCTACAGTTAGGAAGTGTCTGTAATTATAAGTAAATTTTTTTCTCATTACAAATATAATACACATTCTACTTTATACATTCTTAATGTATATGAATGTATATAAGATATATATGAATGTATATAAGAATGGAAGATTTTCTATTCAGTTTTCTACACCCTCTTGGGAGTTAATGAGCGGATAACCCATGTACAACGGTATCTGAGTAAACCATAGCACGTAATCACCCAACCTTTACAATACGCCTGTTGACACATTGCATATTTTTTTCCTTCAAGGTGATCTTTGGAAACTTAGAAAAATGAAGCTTACTGGCTAGGTAGGAAGAAAAATAAAAGATGAAGAGAAGGAATAGAATACATATTCTATTTTATACTCAGTATAACCTTTTTTCTTATTGCATAAAAAATGGTTTGCTTTGTATTCTCCCTAATGCAGACCAATATGGTATTTTTTATAACACATATTTTAAACAAATTATAAAAATCTAGACATGGCTTCACTAAAATTACCTCCCGACTAGTTTAGTGTGATCATCATTCAGATATATGATTGACCAGATCATACTGTTTGATAAAGTCATCATGATAAATAATATGCACAAGGACAATTAGTTTTTTTAGTAACTACAAAAAAGGGAAAAAAGTAATGATTAATTTTCAATACAGTATACAGATTGAAATTCAGTTATAATTAATTACCAAATAGTGTGTTTCTGTGCACACACACACACACACACACACCCGGGTTGCAGGAGAGGGTGGTTAATCAGTGAGAGAATGGAGTTGGCATGTATTCCTCACAGCAAGAGGAAAAGAAGCAATGGCCCCTTAAATTAAAATTATGTAAACCTAAAAGTAAATTGGAGCCTGTGGGGTTTTGGAATTTACTTTGAAATAATTCGTTTCTAATACCTTGTCTTCAAAACTGAGTTGGAGCAATTAAAACAGGAAGCTAGTATTATATAATCGTTTTGTCTATCAGAATTTGAAACAGGAAATTTCAGATAATTTAATAAACATAAAATGGAATGATAAAAGGAACTCAATTATGAGAACGAACTCTCTCAACCATCAGCAAGGAATACCAAGATAATTGAATAATTCCAAAGAGTATGAATGGCAAACTTTAAATAGCAAATCATTTAATGGTACTTCAGAATGATTGAAAAATAAAGAGAAATTGAGGAGAAGGTTATTTGACTGTTTACAAAACTATAAAGTTAACTTCTGGGAAAGATAATTTACGAGAATGTAAAAATATAGATGTTCTGCTTCAGTGAATATGAAGAGCAAAAACACAATAAGTAGATAGCTAATGATGGATTTGTTCTGGTCACTGAAGTCACTCTGGTTAATCTCCAACTAAATTGCTCATTTCCATTTTGCTTTGCTCTGCTTCCTTGCCTACTTCTCTTCACCAAACGTATGTAAAACAACTAATCTTCTGATCCCTATGATTTTTATTTGTCCACTTTTGAACTTTTCCCCATTTCTATTTTGCCTGTCAAATTCCATCTACTTATGGAAATATGCTACCTTCTATTTCCATGCATTTTCTCGTGTGTTTCAGCTCTTCCTTAAATATGTAAACATTTTATCAAAGGCAACTATGTACATGACATAATTCTATTTTATACTTTTCCCCCTTAAGTTGAAGTATCAGGATATTTCCTTACCTAATCCAGAAATTCTATTCCTTGTCTTTTTTGGGAAAAACAAACAGACAAAAAAATCCTAAACTTTTCTCATTTGCACATTCAATGATTGATTAAATTCTATTTTAATCAAAAGCCCTTTGAGGGCTTTCACTGTAACACCATGAATTTATTCACAACCAACCTAAGAATAAGAGATCTTTGATATTATAGAGGGATTAGCAGGCACACTGAGACACATTGCCCCAGACCAATCAAGAATAGCAGTTACAGCATGCTGACTACCTCTGCCTGCCAGCACCTCAGCCTCCCTAATCCCATAAGATCAGGGCAATCTGATTGCTTTCAATTCATTGCTCTGACACAGTTGATTAACACATAATTTTGTTCTATTTATCAACCCAAATCTTTGTTCTTCATCGTAAAGCCCCATATTTAATTATGAGCTAGTTACTTAAAAAGGTGAAGCATACTAAATTATCCACAGGTTTTTTATGAAGTAGTTGATTAAAATAATTTCAAGCTTATATTACTCCCACTGTCTTGTGGACAGCTGAAATTCAATAAACTATCTAATTCTAATTATAAACATCAAAATGCAGTTGGCCAACTTTTCTCTAATAGTTTTATGTAAATGTCCTCATCTTCAGATTGGCAAGACTGTAGTCATGCACACGTCGTTAATCACATTCCAATTATGTAATTGAAATATAATTTTAAGTGATTTTTCTTCTTTACCTTTATTCCATGACTGGCTTGTTCCCCTTCTTAATGAACAAAAAAATTGATCTAATGTCAAAATGAAACTCCATCAGATGCCCAGTGAGCTTTAGGCTAATAGTACTCTTCTCTCTGTCATCAGTTGACTATTGCCTTTCCCTTAAGAATCCTTCATATGTCCCCATTGCACTGTGGATCCTATCATAGATCTTCCTATAGGTTTCTTCTTAATTGACGCTCTTCAAGATACTATATGTACTCTAATACTCTTTTCATCTTCTGTATCTTATACTCATTATTACTTATTCTGAATACGTTTGTTTTACTTCTTACAGTGTCTTTTGGTAATGTTTATCTGTGATCCAAAGACAGTTGTGTGTGTGTGTGTGTGTGTGTGTGTGTGTGTGTGTGTGTGTGGCGTTGGGGGCTGGGGGGAGGTATGGTTCAGTGGCAGATGAATATCATTCACCTATCCATCTTTAATTATATGTATCAAAGTAATTTAAGCGCTTTAGACATTGCTTTTAGTGGAACACTTGAAAGCAGTTATTTTATTTTATTGAAGAAATTTCATTTAATTATTAATTTTTCTAATCCAAATGCTACCAAACTAAAGAAATGTTATTGGAGATAAGACTAGTTTTAAATGAAAACTCTCTTGGTAATGAAATAAAGGAGATGATAATATTTACACAAACTGCTTAATGTCGTTTCTAATACTGAAAACTCTAGGAACAATTTGATAATAAATTAACCTAACATATAATTAATAGCAGTGAACGTCTTTGACAGGATTTCCTAAGGCACTAAAAAAATCAATACACGTAAAAATGATTATATTGGGAAGGCTACCATTATGTATATCACACTAAATATTATAAGGAAAAACACAGAGGTATTGTTGAAAGACATACTGAAAATTTATATAAGGCCAAAAGAATGTGATTTTTCAAGAAAAGAAAAAACTTCATTCAAATTCCCACGTTGTTATTTGTCATTCTCAGTCATTTTATTTTGAGCTTCCTGAATTTCCTCATATGTTAGTTGGAGAAAAAAATATCTAAAAAACTGTAACTTCAGTTGTGTGAAAATTAAATGAATTAAACTGCATAAAATCCCTTTGGAAAATTAAGATGATATGAATATATTAGTTATAATCAACAGTTTGTATGTTGACATTTAATGAGTGCTTCCTGCATTCATTTGATTTATTTTCCATCACAATTGCATAACAGAATCTATGATATTCCATAATAAAATATTATAAAGACAGAGAAATGTGCGCATATTAGTATAGCAATTCCGGTTTATTCTCTCATGTATCCATCTGTCTTTCCATCCATCCATATACTCATTAATCAAAGCAATCACGAAGTCATCTATGTTTTCATCCAGTTGGTGTTTATTGAGCACTTACTCTATGAAAAGTAGCTTGCAAAGTTCTGAAGACAAAAAACTATGAATATGATTTTCTCTCTACCTTCAAAACTAGTCATGGACCCATTTTTATAAAACAAGGATATTATAAGACAATAAATTACCACTGGAAATTTTTAGCAGAGGTGTAACAGAGCTATTTTCTGTTTGTTTTGTTTGTTTTGTTTTTGGAAGCAAGTAGAGGATGGGCTGAGTGAGAGGACAGACACAGCACTCAAAGTTTGGAGACGTTATCAGTAATGAGTCAGTGTAGCATAGAAACTATTCTAGGTATTTTAATCAAGAAGGGAATTAGTACAGAAAATAAGGGCTTACAATAACGTTGGAAATTGGCTAATGGGGCTTGTTCTAGGCAAGGCTACCACAAATGATTTCCAAAATAATAGAACTTTAAGATTGCCTCTAGCCCACATTGTCCTTGATTGACAGCAACACTAACCAACTGCTAAAAGTAAGGGATATTGCCTCTGCCACACTTTTGCCTTCCTAAGATCATGTGAGTGCATCCAGTTGGCTGATCCCATTGAGATTCCGGACTCCTGGCTTCAAGGAAGTCTAGGAAATGTATTTTCAGCTTTCTAAATTCTTCAGTCAGATTGAAGAAAAAAGTTGAAATTGAGTTGGGTCAGCCAATCAACCTTCTCAGCACAGAGGACATAGGATGGGTGGGAGATCATGAGTGCCTGAATTAACCTAACAGTAGTTGAAATGAAGTGGAAGGAATAGATTCTTGTAACATTTTTTAGTGAGATACTTCTTAGAGGGAATAAAACAGAGGATTCGGGTAGACTTTAGGTTTCTTATCGGAACATGAATGCATTAACTGAAATAGAGAATGTATAAAATGGAATCATGGCAGACTGTGAGTTCTCCATTTGCAAAACATTTTAATCAGATAAAAGGATAAATCATTGACTTTTTTAGTTACCTATTGCAGTGTACATCTTACCCCCACACTTACTGGCTTAAAATAACACACATTTAGGCCGGGCGTGGTAGCTCACGCCGGTAGTCCCAGCACTTTGGGAGGCCGAGGCGGGCGGATCACGAGGTCAGGAGATTGAGACCATCCTGGCTAACACAGTGAAACCCCATCTCTACTAAAAAAAAAATACAAAATAATTAGCCGGGCGTGGTGGCAGGCACCTGCAGTCCCAGCTACTCGGGAGGTTGAGGCAGGAGAATGGCGTGAACTTGGGAGGTGGAGCTTGCAGTGAGCCAAGATGGCGCCACTGCACTCCAGCCTGGGCGACAGGGCGAGACTCCGTCAAAAAAACAAAAACAAAAACAAAAAAACCCCCACATTTATTATCTCACAATTTCTCTGGATCGAGAATCCAGACACAGCTTAGCTGGGTCCTTGGCTCCAGTCTCTCCATGCCCTTAATTGAGGATGTTTGGTACATTTGTACTGCCGTTAGATTCTATTGTCACAATCTGCCTTTCTTCCTGAGATATTGTGGCCTCTTACTGATTTTTAAAACTTCCATACATTAATAATGGTTCACTCTTTGTGCTATAAACATTATGAGTTTTGACAAATCTATTATGTCATACATCCTCTGTTAAAGGGAAAACTTTTACCGGATTAAGTGTAAAAGAGTTTAATGGAGCAAAGAACGATTCACTAGTTGGGCAAGGGTAGGCTCAGAGACTCCAGCACAGCCATGTGGTGAAAGATTTATGGACAGAAAAAGGAAAGTGATATACAGAAAATGGAAGTGAGGTACAAAAACAGCCAGATTGGTACAGTTTGGCGTTTGCCTTATTTGAACATGGTTTGAACAGTTGACTACTTTTGATTGGCCAAAATTCAGTGATTGGCACAAAAGTAGACCTCAGTCTGTATAAAATTCCATTTAAGTTATAGTTCATGATGTGCAAAGAAACTTTTAAGCCAAACTTAAAATATGTAAGGAGCCTCTCCTTACCTATTTGTAATGTAGCTCTTTCAAGCTGGCATCTTTCACTTTGCAGTATGAATGTAAAGTTCCTCCAAGTCTTTGTGTGACTTACTAACTCCTTTCTTTGTGTCACTGAATAATACATTGCATAGATGCGCTACAGTTTGTTTAGCCTTTGACTTATTGAAGTATATGTTGGTTGCTTCCAGATTTTGGCAATTATAAACAAAGCTACTGTAAACATTTGCATGCAGGATTTTGTGCTTCAAAATTAATTCAATTTATTATTGAATTGAATTATATACCTAGAAGCACAATTGTTGAATTTTATGATAAGACTGTGTTATCTTTGTAAGAAACGTTCAAGCAGTCTTCCAAAGTGGCTGCACCATATTGCATTCTCATCAGCAGTGAATGAGGGTTCCTGATGCTTTTGGTCCTCACTAGCATTTGACAACGTCAGCGTTTTTTTGAATTCAGAAATTGTTATAGTTTTAATTTGAATTTCTCTGATAACAAATGATGTTAGGTATCCTTTGCCATCTGCACGTCTTTGGTGACGTGTGTGTTTATATTTTGGCCATTTTAAATTTCGGTTGTTTGTTTTCTTGTTGAGTTTTAAAGTTTCTTCGTATATTCCAAATACAAGTTCTTTATCAGGTATGTGTTTTGCAAATACTCTCTCCCCATATCTAGCTTATGATTTTATTCTCTTAACACTGTGTGTAGCAGAGCAGATGTATTTACTTTTAATATAGCCTAATTTATCAACTTTTTGTTTCATAAATTATGCATTTGAGGTTACATCTAAAAACTCACCACCAAATCCATGGTCACATTCTCCTAGATTTTCATCTGCAAATATTGTAGTTTTGCATTTTACTTTTAGGTCTATGATCAACTCTAAGCTCATTTTTTGAAAGGTGTAAAGTCTACGTCTAGATTTTCTTTTCATATTGATACTCAACTGTTTCTGCACCAATTATTGAAAAGACTATTACCCAATGACTTACCTTTCCTCATTTGTCAAAGAGCAGTTAATTATAGTTATGTGAACCTATTCTGATCTCTCTATTTTAGTATATTTATTTATGCATTTTCCCCGTAGTGCTGATAGGGACAGGTGGCAGAGATATTCCAGGCAGAAAAGGGCAGGGTCCTTGGTGAGAGCTCCCCTCCCCTCAAGCCTGGAACTGTGGCCCAGAGTGAGAACTTTAATCCCTGTTTTCCCATTGGAATGTTGCCTTTTCCAAAACCACCCCTCACTTGCTCTGCCCCCAATTCTGTACCCGTAAAAACCCCAGGCTCCACCAGCAGAGAACAGAGAAGGGGAGAAGAGGAAAAGCAGCTGGACGTCGGGGACTGCGGTTTGACGTCGGAGAGAAGCAGCTTGACTTCAGAGGGACAGCTTGACCGCTTTGCTTTGGAGAGGAGTCTGGCTGGGGATGGCTGGACTCCAGGGGAAGATCATCTTTCTGTTCCATCCCTTTTCCAGCTCCCCTCCCACTGAGAGCCACTTTCATTGGCAATAAAATCCTCCATATTCACCACCCTTCAATTCGTTCATGCGACCTGATTTTTCCTGGATGCCAAACAAGAGCCCAGGTGCCACAGGCGTGGATACTAAAGGCTGTCACACTGACCCTTTGCCCTTGCTGGCAGAGAACAACCACTTCATGCAAAAAGGCAGAGGGCCCACTGAGGTATTTAACACTTAAGCTGTCCGTGGACAGCCAAGCTAAAAGAACACTGTAACACACTCCCTCTGGGGCTTCTGGGGTCCCTGGTATTCCCGATGAGACACTGTCATGGGGCCTGCAGGGAGTTTTGCTCCTGCCAACACCCAAAAGCACTCTTTCTGGCTCCTGCACCTGCTCACCTGCGTGCTTCCCCTTCCCTCAAGGGCTTGAGAGCTGCAGGCTGAGTAAGTAGGCACCCTTGTCACGAGGTCCAAAAAGGGATCAAGGAAAATTTCCTGTTTCAGTGCTTTGGCAAAAACTTGAGTCAATGATACAGAAAAGTTATGAGAGTTGAAATCCTTGTCTAGTTCCCACTCATAATTCACTGATTTTTATTTCTGTAGTTTATAATCTGAGGTTAATTCTATCCAATAATATTTTCATTGTAGTAATTGGGTAATTTTTATATTTAGATGTTGCTTTTGGTTTCTTTTTTGTAACGTCCAGTTCTCCATTTTTTTGGTACATATAAATAAATATAATAACTCTTTTAATGTTATTATTTGATAATTTAATCATCTCTGTCAATTCTATGTTTCTATTGACTATTTCCCCCCCAATTGTAAGTCTAATTTTCTTGTTTGTATGTGCAGTAGTTAAAAAATTCAAATTAAAAATATTGCAAATTTCTGGCCAGGTGTGGTGGCTCATGCTTGTAACCCCAGCATTTTGGGAGGTGGAGGCAGGCAAATCACTTGAGGCCTGGAGTTCTCCAGCCTGGCCAACAAGGTGAAACCCGTCTCTACTAAAAATACAATTAGCCAGGCATGGTGGTGGGTGCCTGTAATCCCAGCTACTCAGGAGTCTGAGGCTTGAGCCCAAGAGATGGAGGTTGTAGTGAGCCAGGATCGCCCAACTGCACTCCAGCCTGGACAACAGAACAAGGCTCTGTCTCATATATATATATATATATATATATATGTGTGTGTGTGTGTGTGTGTGTGTGTGTGTATATGTGTGTGTGTGTATATATATGTGTATATATATGTGTGTGTGTATATATGTGTGTGTATATATATGTGTATATATATGTGTGTATATATGTGTGTGTATATGTGTGTATATATATATATATATATATATATATATAGCAATGTAGAATATTTACCTTCTAGAATATTTTCTGGCCAATAGATAAGTGACTTCTAGATTACCTGTATGCTTTTGAGGCTTGCTTTGAAGCTGCTTTTTTGGTGGGTTTGGAATAATCTTAACTTTAAGGCTAAGTTAGTTACATTTCTACGATGTGGCCATTCTGCTGTGTCTACTATAGATCCCATGTGCTCAATACATTTTAATTTAAATTATTCTTGGCCCTCAGTGTGCTATGGGAATTACTAACCCTACACTTTCAGGTAATTGTTTTTTCCTCAAAAATGTTTCTTGCTAGGTGGCATGGGTTTTCATTCTATGCATGCACAGATTAGTGGTCTGCTAATAACTCAGTGACACACTCTGATAATGTCTGTTCCTCAAGTCCTAGATATCTGGCCCTCTCCTTGTCTCCTAGGGATGCTAGATTTCATTTTGCGGGGCAGTGCAGCAGTTTTCTCCAGTTTGAATGTATCAGCAGTGGCAAAATCTTCTTCATTTTCTTTTGTTTTCTTAACAGTCACATAGTCCTATGATACAAATTGGCCAATGTTTGAGTTCTTTCTTAATATTTTTCAGCTTTCTAGTTGTTTCCAGTTAGAGGACAATTTGGTGCTTTGTTATTCTCCCACAGTTGGAACTGGAAATTGCCCTGAGCACTTCCTTTGAACTTCCTTCATGTATCAGGAAAATTTTGTCCATTATGAATACAATTGTTCAAAATTTGAAACAATAGCTCATTTCTCGTTTTTAAAAATTATTGCATAGACATGAGACTTATATTCTGTAAATAGTGATTTTAAATAGTAACGTAAGAAAATCTATATTCAATGAAATCCATTTTCTGGATAAAGTTAAATAGACATTCTGAATTTAGGGTGTGCTATTGCCGGAGTTTCTGACATTCAAAGCCAGAGTAGTTGCGGAACTATCTACAGCAATGGAGTTTTCCTTGAACAAGTACAGCTCAAAAATGGAATTAATATTGTATTTGGAGGGCTGATGAAAACAGTAATTTTTAAAATTACACAGTATATAGTAAACTATCAATAATTGGTAACTTTTATTGCGTAATTGATAGGATGATGGTGTTTAGGAAAATAAACCTTAATTTTCAAACAAAAGCTAAATTTTGTTTTGTCTGTTCTATTACCATTCTTTATTTCTTCCTCACTCTTTCCCTTTCCCTTTCCTTCCTTTTTCCTTTCTGTGCTCCTTTAATGAAAGCCGTGGATTGGTTCCTTTGTGCCTCTTCTGTCTACAGCCTGTGAACTTAATTAAACTTTGCAAATTTAGCATGAATTCCAACTGAAAGATGACATTTTTTACTTAGTATACTATTTTCCCCAAATACAAGCATGCAAAGTAAAGCTTCACCTGAGTGGTGAATAGAAAAAGCTCTGAGACCAGCCTGGCCAACATGGTGAAACCCCATCTCTACTAAAAATACAAGAATTTTAGTAGAGATGGATCTTCGGATTTAGCAATCCAGTACTCCCATTGTTCTTTGAAGAGGCCGTCTTATACTGTACAAGTCCCTTTATCCTGCCCTGAGTAAGTTCTCTGCCTTGTTAACTCTAGGGTCCCTCAAGCACTAGTGTCCTATATTGACGGTCTTTTAGATTGGAGAAAGATGGGGCAGGCGCATCCGCATTAAATCATATACTTGCTACAGCACAGTTATGTATGAACTCAGGCATTGGATTTTCTACTCTTTCATAAGGTCTCTTTGAAGTTTCAGTGTGGTTATCAGTCCTGGTGAAGATCCATCAAAGCCTTATATTCTTTAGTTTCCTTCACAGCATTGGGAGAAGTTGACTTTCTTCATTAAAGATCATTTATTCTGTAAGAATCTTAGTCATAATTTATTGTTAATTGAATTTTTGATTATTGAATAAATTCATTCATGCATATATTCATTTCATGCGCTCATAAACTGTGTACATTATTGTAATGTAAAAATAATGAAAAACCATAAAATACAAATTCCTCAGAGGAGTTTGTATTTTACGTACTCTATATTAACTTAAAATAAATTTTGTTTCATTCTATAGGGATTTCCAAATCTCCCTTTCTTTTTCTGTGTGTGTGTGTGTGTGTGTGTGTGTGTGTGTGTGTGTATGTGTGTTCCTCTCAGATTTATGTCACAATATTTTTACCCTACATTTCAATACTTGATCAAATAATGTCACATCCAATCTATATTTCTTATTATCTCATACAAAAATTCTCTAGAGCTGCCTTATAAAATTTAAAATGATTCTGACATATTTTGAATAAAATTGATCAAAAATGTCTTTTTTCTCCTGAAAATGTTTGACATCATTTCTATGCACCTATAAATGTGATCTATATATGTATGTGTACATATATATACATTTTTATATATTATGGATATATGTAAAATATTTCATGTATATGATATATAACACATACCTATATGTATATATCCATACACACATATATATTATTTACATATCTATTTTTCTATAGCATTTGCCTCTTTCTAAGCTAAAATTTATCATGTTAAAATAACTATTTATTTGTAAAAAGCATTTAGTAGTGTTTCAAATGAGAAAATGATGGCATTGCCCTAAGTGAATTAATTCCCCCTAACACAACCAGTCTGGTGTTTCAAAAAGTGTATGGTTCTCCTGAGTGTGTTAATGTTTTTAAATTCAATAAGAAATATCTGGCAAATAAAAATGCAAATAAACCATACATATGATTTATAAAATAATCCTATTCCATTGAAAACATTTTTTCTGCTTAAGAAACTGAAGATCTGCACAGAATTTAGAGTTTAGAATATATTTTTCTATTTCCTAATCAAACTTTATATTGTTTATATTAATTATAATGAGTCTCAGAACCATTTACAATAAGCTGGTGTTACTTTCTTTCATATTAATGCATTCTCTCCAAAATGTTACATCTCCTCTTTTTTGCTAATCTGTTTTTCCACTAATTATTTACATTTTTCCTAGAATGTTCAACATAGTAAGGGACTATATATTCAAAATGATAACTTTGTATTATGAGGGATTCTGAAAGCATATTCCTCATAGTGCAGAGTTATACATATACACATATGTATTTTAATATATGCATATATATGTATCCACATTAATCCTAGGGGAGTATGGGTTGCAATTTACATGGAATGAATTTTAAAATTAGAAGTAGTTTTCAAAGAAAGGCAACATATCACATCCTACATGCTAAGCATGAATAGACAGCACTAGAACATAAAATGTCATAAAATAATTTTTAATTATTTGCAATCTAAATAACCAAATTGTTAACTAAAGCAACATAGTAATTAACAATTGTATTGAATACAAGCAATAAATGAGTAAAGCCTCAAAATGTGGCATTCTTTTTATACTGAATCCTTGATATCCCTGATACATTGATTCTAACTCCTAAATCCTCAATACACATTATTTTGTCATTACAATATTTTGTGCTATATTATTTTGAATAATATACTCATATGAACATCAGTTTTCTAATCTCTTAGTGCCACACATTACATCCTGAACTATCGTACATAGTCTTCTCTACCTGTTCTTACCAAGCTGGTGAGAATGCTTTTCACTTTTCCTCCCAATACTTTGTTAAGACCCAAGGTTAGTTTGAGATTTAAGGAAGGCATTCTTGGAATAGGAAAAGGATATCTCTGTTTTCTGTGGCTAAGCACATTGAACTTCTACTGTGAATTTTGAGGAAAGGTTTCAGCTATTGATAAAGTGTAACTTTATTTTTTATTAGGTGGTGCTATTCCACATATAGAACATATATACATTTACAAGTTCTGCATACATATGTTTACATATGTATACATTTCCTCAGGGGCATTAAAACAAAAATAATATGTTTAGGATAAACAAAATTCTATTGTCTGCTATTATCACATAAAACTAGTAGTCCATTTTGTATATTAACAATGAGTAGGATCTATCTATACATCATATATATATTACTTATATATAGTATATGTATATATAATAAGGTTATTACAAACCCTACTCTGACTTAATCTTTTTTCTATTTCGTTTTTTTCTTTCAATATTCTAACGTTTGTTTGCTTTAAATTTATCTAAGTTTAGTTATCAAAATCAAGCTAATTTATTTAAATATTAAAAAATTATACTTATAAATCTCAAATTCTTGCCTCGAATATCTAACATGAGCCTCACCTGCAGATTACACCAAATGACAATGTAGGTACAAATAAAATAAGAGACAAAGTCTATGCTTCCTAATTATTGGATTTCACAATGTTTAAATGATGACAAGTCGAGGTCTCACAATCTAAGAGGAATTCAGATATGGTTGCTGTTCAGGTTTTGTCATAATGTCTTTGTTTCTAAAAAGAAAAAATAAAATTAATTTTAAGTAAGTCATTTTGTTTGATGAAAGAGTAACTCTAAATATTATTTATGGGGAAGTTATTAAAATGGATGTAGAAAGTTAATGAATTTAAATGAGTAATATTATCTCTATATCTTAGTTATAGCCAATGCATTTACACATCCTCAAGAAGTTGATAAAAAATGTTTGTGGCCAATATGAACATTACAATAAGTTATTTAAAATTATTTTTATTAAATTTTTATTTTGCTTACATAATCCAGAAAATTTGACTGATTGCACTGATCTCTTAAGTCTCTTAAATTCACTTATGGGCTGAAATGACAGCTGAGCTAATGAAATTTATGAATACTGCCTCAAAGCATGAGCAGTGGGTGCCATAGCCAATTTCTTCCATTTGCATAATTTCTATATAATTTTGTCTCTAAACTGTAAACAGCAGTTACAATGGGCCATAACTTATTTTTCTACCATAGGACATCACTGAAAGTATAAAATACAAGTTGTAAAATATGCATTCAAGTCAAATATGTAATGTATGTAATGCCTAGCCACATTAATACTTCCACTGTCAGGCATTCCTAAGGGGTTGCATCAACTATGATGCACAATCAGAAATGTAAAAATTATTCTACATTAACACATGAATTATTCATGTTTGCAGCAATAAATAGATGTTTTTTTCTTACCATCTGCATTAATAAAATGAGAAGTAACGTGTTTGATAATTAAGATTCCTGTGTTATTATGTTGGTGTACCATTAATACATAAAGTCAATCTGTAGAACTGGTAATACATGCATGATTATGATTTATGAGCATAAATCAATTTATGCTTTATATAGTATTGATTTATTTCAAAAGAAAAATAACTAAGAAATTATCTCAAAATTATTTATGTAAGGAAAAACTTACATAACACATAGCAAAAACATTTCATTGAATCCTTTTTAAAAATGGAACTATCTAAATATTCTGAATCTGTAGTCTGTTATGGAACTGGTGCATACATATTTTGAAAACTTGCACAGGTAAATGGTAACCATAATCTAGGTTGGAAACCACAGCCCAGACATAGTGTCCAAAAGAGAAATTCTTAGGTGAAATGGTCTTGAATAAGATATAAAATATAATCACATGTAGGAGACCACAAGAAGAGGGTGACTTTACCTTGGCCAGAAACAGATAGTCTGGCTATCATTGCAAGCTGCCAGGAAAATAAAATATTCATTTAGTACAATAATAAGACATTTTTTCCTGGTGAAAAGAAATCAAGGAGCAATTATATGCTTGAGGGCACCGCAGATATTGCAGCTTCATCTGCCAAGGGTCCCTATCTCTAAAAGCATACAGTAGTTATCAACCATATGTTTAGTGAATTGAATATATCTGAAACAGTGCCAATAGTTATGTACATTCTACAGAAAAAGACTGCTGGGCAAACATGATAAGTGCCAACAGAAGTTTGGAAATTTCGCAATATATTACAAAGTTTTCCAACTATGAATTAAATAAGCTTTAATTATTAGCTGTAAGACTCAGCAATCTGGAATTATATGTTTTATGAGAGTAATATATAGCATTTCTTTTATGGTGAAATGAGATTTTCATAGAAGAAGTAGGTTAGGAATTTTAGTAATTTCCATTAATTTACCAAACAATCCAGGGCACTAGTTCTCCCCAACCATCTTCATAAGAAGATAACCTTTTTTTCCTTAGCCCCTCTGGAAATGGACCAAAGAAAATAGAAGAACTGTGAAATGTGGATTTGCTTTGTGGGATAATGTGGTTATATGATTTAATTTTACATTGCTGTGCTATATTTTCTCACTTTGATTCTTTTAAAGATTGGAATGGGCTACAAAAGGCATTTCAGCCCCAATATTACAAAAAATGTTTTTGAGTTTGACAGGGTAAAAAGTACAAGGCTACATGTGTAAACTTAGTAATTTCATTAAGTCATTCATACCAATAAAGTATAGCATATATTAAGCATTTATTGATTATTGAGAAAATGAGTTCTTTAGAAATTTAAAGGAGCTGTTTCAGAGAGTTGAATATATTTAAATACATATGTCTAATTAAACATTCGAACTGGGAATCCAATAACATGTAGGACTAAAGTAAATGTTTCTTATTAAATTGTGACCCTTCCTCTTTTTATGTTCTAATGAATAAAAAAATTCTTTCACCTTTTGTATGTTTAAATTAATGTAATTACTGAGATGGTGACCAGAGGCGTAGGGTGAGCCTAAAATCTACCAACCGACTTCGGTAGAGTCGGTTCAGTTTTTGTCCTTTATTTTCTTGGGTTACAATAGTAATCTAATCTATATATTTGTGATGAAAAATATATAAGATGTGACTCCGTTAACTGGGGCTAATCCTAAATTTTGTGGGCAACAGTGATACCCCATATTTTAATCAAAATTATTATATCTCAAACATAGTCAATCTCTTTATCTTAACTACCTATACAGTAATCCATCAGATTGCCAACAACACTAATAAATTATACACTTGTATAGATAGATAGACAGTTTGATAAATAGTATTGACTTGCTATTTTGACACTGTTCCATCATACTGCTGTAATCGTATTTTCACAGTTTAAATGCACCCTCTTCAAAAAATTGCTAGGTTCAATATTCTCCCCTGGCAATCCCCACAGATTTTTAAAAAATGTTTCTTTTAAAATGTTAAAAATATTTGGACTTCAAAAATAACAATGTTTCAAATAGAAAATAGTAGCCAATAAAAACTATAAAGGAACTATTAGGAAAACAGTAACCATCAGAGAAGATTGCCTTTATGGTATGTTTTTAGTTGAATCTGTGTCTCTAAGGTTATGACCTCAGGCCTTGATAAGCAAGCGATGTTTTGATTGATAGCGTCTTTCTTTTATCCTACAAATATGTATCATGGACCTATTATGTGCTTATATTCTAGTGGGGTGACACAAAATAACTCCATTAGTCCACAAATAAATGTGGAGTTTCTCAGTGAGAAATCTGTAAACAAAACAAAACAAAAGGAAAATAATACAGATCAGTTCCAGCTAGGAAAATGGATTCCTTTTTGTTTTCAATCAATCATTAATATATTTTTACTAATGATTTTTCAGTAAGATTGTGAGTATTTCATTATGATGATGGATATGGTTTGGCTGTGTCCCCTCTCAAATCTCATGTTGAATTGTAATAATCCCCACTTGCCAAAGGTGGGGCCAGGTAGAGATAATTGAATCATGGGGACAGTTTCCCCCATACTGTTCTCATGGTAATGAATAAGTCTCTTGAGATCTGGTTTTATAAATGGGAGTTCTCCTGCACAAGCTCTCTTGCCTGCCGCCACGTAAGACATGACTTCCGCCATGATTGCAAGGCCTCCCCAGCCATGTGGAGCTATGAGTCCATTAAACTTCCTTTTCATTCTAAATTACCCAGTCTCGGGTATGTCTTTATTAGCAGCATGAGAATGGACTAATACAAAGATGATAGTTACAGCACATGGCTTTCTTATTTTCTGATAGAAAATAATATTTCTGAAGAGAATTCTGAGATTTGTGAGGACAGTATTTTTTCCCCAGTGATTAAGTCAATGATTGACATTTAGTAGATTCTCAATAGTGTTTGTTTGTTGAATAAATGGATCTAGTGTGTTTTGTGATAAATAAAATACTCAGCTATGTACATGTGAAGGGCATCCATTTTTATTTTATAATGTCAATAAGAAATTTCAATTATATAATAATTCACCCTGTTGTTAACAATCATAACAATATAAAATGAAAGTAAAAGGAAAGTTTTTTACATAAAATATGTATTCAAACTGGTTCAATAAATTCTATCATCAAATTCTATGTTTATAGAATTTGTTATTGTACTTTAAGAAGTTCTTAGAAACTTTGGACATAATTATAGCTTTAGAAGTCAAAGTGGACTATGGCCGTGACACAATATATTATTAGTATCCTAAGTAGCATACCCTAACTACCTAGACTTTTAAAAATTGTTTTGTAAACTTAAATATGGAATACAGTGAAAATGTTTTGCATGCCAAAAGTATATGTTGTGTGAGCTTTTAAGTTAGCTAAAAATGAGCTAAACAAATGTAGAAACAAATATTCATTATTCTGCAATAAAATGCAAAATCATAATACACTAACTATTCTTTGCAGTCTATCTTTGTGTTAGTCTTGTATTCATCCTTATTCATATAAATGAACTTATTACTGTTATGAAATGTATAATGCATTACAATGTATGATTCTAAAACTTTTCTGAATTTCCATTTATAATGCAGCTTCTAACTCATTTTTAATTGCTTAGAAAACTATGACTAAAACGAAAAATGCTCCAAGAGGCTCTTTTATTTCAAGTCACTGATAATATGAATTCTCAGTGTAAATATTAGTTATTCAATGACAATCAAGACAGAGGAATGTTCAACCAGATCGCAATTCTCATTCAGTATCTCACACTGCCTCTGTAAAAGCTTTTAAAACATGGATATTTAATCATTGAGAAGATGTTGCAGAGGCTGAATATTTGAGAAAGAATATTTGGATATTAGAATGCATGGATGTGTTATTATGCAGTTATTTTTCGTGAATAAGTCACTCGTGCGTTTTTAGTGTTATAATTTCAAGGCTATAATTCCTTTGTAGAGCTGTATTTAGTAAGTGCAAGCCTGAAAGTTCTGTCAAATTTAAAGAATTGTCACATAAAAACTCTTCAAGTATACCATGGCTACACTCCACTGAGGCTTATGTTCATTTTATCATTTAATCACATAATTTCAAAGTAAGCAAAAAATACTTTTAATTCTCTAGACTGTGGATTTCCAAATTGCTGATGACCATTTCCTTGCCCATATTTCAACCATATATAATGTCGCTGTATGTCGTGTAGAACATATACTGTGGAAAATCTAGGTACATACATATCTATTCAAAACCAAGGATAGTATTGGTGCACTTTGAAATCCTTAAGATGAATTTCTAAAAATAAGAATAAATTATTTGTAAAATACCATGTGACCCCAAGGAAACCAGATAGTAAAATGTGGTGCAGCCTTTGATTTAGTGAGGAATCTTTTTATCACATGAATAAATCTCTTCCAACACATCTCTTCTGTAAAACTGATATTTTTTAAAGGAGAAATATTGAAAGACAGAGACATGTATCTTAAAAGCAGAACTGGGTGATTCTAAGATCTGGGCCATGTTGCAGCCATTGCAACAAAATCCTCCACGTCACCTTCTGTGAACCTGAGAGAGGCACCTAATAATTTGTGCAAATGCATTATCAGGAAACTGCTACCCAATTGCTGCTACCAGTGAATAAATCAGGCCTCCAAGGTGTACTTCCTATTTTCTCTCTGTTACTAGACAGAAATTTTGATGCAATGGGAGGGTAGGTGATGCATTCCAGTACCATCCAATGGGAATCAAAAATTAAATTTAACATTCGAAAAAATTAGATTATTTATCACATTTTGGCCCTGCTGCATATTTACTGTTATTGAAATTCAGGCTGCTTATTGTGATCTGCAACTTGAGAGCAGGTTTGCAAGGAGTTTCCAAATAGAATTATGTGTACAACTATTAAAATAACCCACACTATTTACTACAGTGGGCTTGGTGTTTGCTCTCTTTAGCTCATTTGTCAGTAATCTCCATCCCCTTTTGCATCTATTTATATTTTCACCCTGAAGCATTTGTTTGAAAACAATAGGAAGCCATCAAATTTTAAAAATTATGCTGGAGTATTAAAGTACCAGCATTATATAAAGCTGTGGAATCCTATATATGGTATGTAGAAATCCATTTAAATATTTGCTGAATTAGAAGTAAAGTGAAGTGAACTTTGGTTCAGGTTTTTGAGAAACATACATAAAATTAGTAGAAGAAAATGAATTTTATCAGCTGGAAACTTCCATGACTTTGATTTTGATGGTGGTAATGCAGATGAGCAATAATGGACTATGTGATCGGACACACACACCTTTCATGCCTGTGTCAAATGAGAATATTGATGAAGTTACTTCCATTACTGAAAGTTTGTGACTCATCTCTTCCCCATTCTTACTTTGAAAATTCGATTTGAAAATATTTGAGATAATCTTATAAAATGCAACCCACAATTTTTGTGCCTTATAAAAATACTTTATCTCAATACAGAATGAGATAAAATGATGCATGAAATCCTGAGGAATAACAAATGGAAAAACAATCTTTAAAGAGATAGGATTACATATATTTCTACAAATAGAAAAGTGTGTTGAAATACCAACTACCTAGCATACCAAATATTCTTTGATAATTACTAAACATTAACGATATATAATAGGTTGCATTTTAAAAATCATATTCTAAAGCCCTGTTTCCCCATTTCCTTAAATGGATAGCATTCATTGTAGCCAAGTGTGTATTTGCTTAAGAAGCTTAATGTGCTGAGGGAAAGTAGCTCCTTTCCAAATCTTGAGCTTTGATTTATCTACAATAGTAACCAAGAGAGCAAAAATTAACTTGTGTATGTTAATCCCAATAAACTAAAATTGACAGTTTTCTATGCTGATATGTTAAGAGCCTACTTTCCTTTCCCATCTAAGCTCAGACATGCGAGCTAAGCAAACATGCCAAAATTGCTAGTCCCTTAAATCTGGACATTACTAATGAATAAACCCTGATCCTTATAGCAAGGTGAATAAACCTATTTATATTATATTATATTATATTATATTATATTATATTATATTATATTATATTATAGAGGAACATAAGAATAAATATAAATCATAGACTGAGAGCATATCCTATTCTAGAACACATTATTTTCAAGTACTATGGAGGAATTTTAGTTCAAAGAAAAGCTAATGAATATTAGATATATCGTTTGATATTTTAATTTAAATTAAGCGTATGCATTTTAATAACCAGTGAAGGAAGTAGGCTTACTTCAAGATATTACATGTTGTAAAAATATGTAGGTATTTTTTTAGAAAGTCAAAGGAAAGTCCCATTCCTTTCCATTAAGCAGATCAGGAAAAGGATATGATGAAGGAAGAACCTGACTAGTACAGATTACTTCAAGAAGACATGTTGGTGCCTGTTGCTTCTCTCCCTTGTCATTTGAGTGTTAAAGGAAAATGTACTAATCTTTTTTCCCTCAAATTTAATTGTACAGATTTGCATCTTTGAGCCAATATTTGTTCCAGGCAACAAAAGAAAATTGAAATAACAAATGCATTACTGTCTCAAGAAGATTACATAATACCTAGAGTTGATGAGTAAGAAAGATCAAAGATAACACAAGACACATCTTATACTAATAAAGCATTGGCAAGTTTAAAGAAATAATGAAACCTTTGGAATTTATTATTAGAAGTTCTCAAGAGCTAAATCAACATTTTCTAACATAAAATTTGGTTGTTCTGAAAACACGCAAAATCAAAAGTCTGTCTAGAACACTCTCAAGAAGTGAATTAGCAACCTCCACACAGAATTCAGTGCTCTTTAGGGATATAAGTAATCAATTTATCTTCTGTTTACTTGTGAATGTATTAATTATTTACTTAGTTTTCTTTTCTGTCTCACTGAAAGAATCATATTTCCTCTTAGCAAATCTAAAATCACTTTACCTTTTGTTTTGACCTGATTCTTTCTGTCACATGGAAAATATTTATTAGCCTCATATATTCAATATATGTTAGCACTGCTATCTATCAGAAAAGAAAAACAAATCCCAAACCATCATTCCATTTTTTTCACATGATTTCAGGCCATGTCCAGAATTAGGAAAGTAAGAGTTTGAATACTGTACTTTAAATCAACTAGAACTGGAATAACATTGATAAACATACAATTAGATTATATTAGGTTCTTGACTCGCCAAAAATAACCTCCGTAATAAATATACAGAAATAATTTTATACTTTGAACATCTTATATGTCCTTTACATTAGCTTTGCTGTTTCCATAAGCTATATTTCAATAGCATGCATATTGGAGTCAACTTTTATTATGTGAGAAGAATCAGATGCTTAATATTAAGCAAATGTATTACTTGAAGGAATTTTATAGTCTTTCAGGCAAATAGTTTTTAATTTAACCCCCCAACAAGACTATTAAAAATTAAGAAATGTAATTTTCCATTCTTACCAAGAAATACTGATATTTGCCAGCAAATACGTGAGTAAATACCAAGGTTTCTGAATTGTTTGTATTAACAGCGTTTTCAGCAAGCATTGCTACGGAGATGTTTCAGGCAAGAAAACATTTCTCAGCAGCCGAGCATTTTTGAACTTGCCAACACTACTTACTCTATTCTGCAGGATCCTATGGGAGAAGAAGTGTGTATGAAAAAGATAATTTGAAACTATTGTAAGTGGTACAATGGAAATAAATTCAGTTGGAACTGGTTCATTTCAACATTAATCAGGCTTCATGGGGTGCTTCCTCAGTGACAGAAAAGATTGCCCAGGGAACAAAGCCTCATCACAATGCTGGTAAGGGAAAAGCGTTTCTATGCTACAAAGCTGCAACTGAAGTATTTACTGGTCGAGAGAGGCAACTTACCTTTCCTAGAGTCAAGGAAGACATTTGTTTTTCTACTGTAGAAAGCAAGCGTTAAATTGCCTAGTTACTCTCCGGTTAGCTGAACATCTGGCATCAGTTGTATAAGTTGATCAGAAATCATTTGTTTCTCTTGGTAAACTGATTCACATACTCGAAACTGCTTGATAGTGCCAATGTCTGAGAGAGTATTTGAGTGACAGAAAGCTATTTCTTGACCAGAACAGCCATGGCGCTAGTAGGTATGTTACTGTATAGATGTATATTGATATGTTACTATATGGACATACAGCTGACCCTTGAACAACGTGAAGGTTAGGGGCTCCAACTCCCGTGCAGTAGAAAATCCATGTATAATTTTTGACTGCCCAAAAATGTAACTACTAATAGCCTACTGTTGACCAGAAGCCTTACTAATAACATAAACAGTCAATTAACACATAGTTTGCATGTTATATGTGTTATATTATTATAAGAAAGTGAGCTAGAGAAAAATAAAACATTTTTAAGAAAATCATAAGGAAGAGAAAATATATTTACTATTCATTAAATGGAAGTGAGTCTTCATATACATCTTCATCCTTGCTGTCTTCACATTAAGTAGGCTAAGGAGGAAGAGGAAAAGAAGGAGTTGGTTTTGCTGTCTCAGGGGTGGGAGAAGTGGAAGTGGAAGGGGAGGGAGGAGACGCAGGCACATTTAGAAGTTTTATTGAAAAAGAAATCCCCATATAAGTGAATCTGCACAGTTCAAATCCATGTTGTTTAAGGGTCAACTGTACTGTACGTCTAGAAGAATCACTATTGAATATTGGGCATGCTTTATCTTATAAATAAAGGGTGGGGGAGAAAAAACACAAACCAAGGCCCATTATGTTAGGCTTTTACAAAATGCAAATCTGTCTTGATTTTCATTCAGAGTTGCTTCTAAGACCCTTCTCCGAGCGTGTCCCTTTTACCTGCTCTTGTTGCCCAGTACTGTCAGCCGTAGTCCTCTAAGAAGGCAGATTGAGGTGCCTTCTTATTCAGAGAGATTATTCATATGATGATGGGCACATGCCAATTCTTATAGGCATCAGAGAAAAAAGTAGAAAGAGAGAGAAATCCTGAAGAATTAGTGTCCTCACTTTTGCAAACCAGTATTTTTAAAAACTTAAAGGAGAAAAGTTTTCACCAGTAAACTCTGGTCCTTTCCTACTTTGTATTGATCGCAAAGAACATTCAATTGGAAAGACAATCAGATTTTATTCAGTGGCCAAAGAATGAAAAGGAGCTTGTGCTCCAAAGGCACCTTCTCCCTGGGCAGTGGGAAGTATGGGAGTTTTAAAGAGTTGGATGCAGGTTCGGGTAGGAATGTAAGTATGTACAGGGAGGAGTTCCAGATGTTCAGGTCCAATTAATGACATGCTTCTTCATACATCACGTGTACACAAAATGGCAGCAATCTTCTATTGGGGAAGAGCTTTTTGGTATTATAATAATATGTTAATGATCCAACAATAACTGAAGGTCACCTTCTCTGGTGTGCACCAATATCTAGCAGGTCTGGACGTTTGATATTTCGCATGAGGTCAGGAGAGTTAGGCAGTTTCTGGCATTCACGCCACCTGGTTTCCATAAACGGCTGTGTCTATAGATAAACAGACTAAAGAAAAACTGTTAAAGTTTTTCTACAGTCTCTGCTCTGGTTTGTCCCAGTGACAAGGTTAGGTTTGACTTTACTTAGGATTTGCTTTAAAGTTTCATTGCTGGTCATTTGGGGACAATAAATAACCTTCCCGTCGACTCTGGCCTGAATGAATCTAATAAATAAATAAATATTGGAGTTTATTTAATTTAGTTTTTTTATAATTTATTTTTTTGAGATGTAGTCTCACTCTGTTGCCCAGGCTGGAGTGCAATGGCATGATCTCAGCTCACTGAAACTTCCCTCTCCAGGGTTCAATGATTCTTCTGCCTCAGCCCCCCGAGTAGCTGGGACTATAGGCATGTACCACCATGCCTGGCTAATTTTTGTACTTTTAGTAGAGATGGGGTTTCACCATATTGGACAGGCTGTTCTTGAACTCCTGACCTCGCGATCTGCCCGCCTCGGCCTCCCAAAGTGCTGGGATTACAAGCATGAGCCACCACACCCAGCCATTTATAATTTGTTATTCTTTTCAATTGCTAATTGCATTTGCCGTAAATTGCACTTATCTGCAAAATTGATCGCTATTATAATTTATTTTTGAGTTTAGGAGTGGAGGTTTAACAGGCAAAAGAAAAAAAAGGAGAACAACCCTCTCTCTTCCGAAAGAGGGGCAGCCAAATGGAAATCTGGCAATTATAATTTTTAAAAATGTATCTATCATATTTTGGATACCACTACACACCAGACACTGTGACAGGTCCTTTGCGTATATTTCCTCTAAGCTTCTTAACAAAAAAATTAGGTAGGTATTGATAACCTCACTTTAAATATCATAGGCCAACCAGGAAATTGGTTATTAATTTATGTATTCATGTACTTCTTTAATTTATATTAATTTTTTTTGTGATAGACGAGGGATTTAATAGGAAACAAATGTTTGTCTTCATGAGGTTTGCATTGTTGTTTTTGTTGGGAAGCAGAAATAACTCATAGTCAAGCAAATGAAATAATTACAAAATATAATAAAGGCTGTAGAGGAAATAAAATGGAACTCAAAAACTTTAATGGGAGCAACTTGTTAATATGAAAATGTTTCATATTAACATTTTCACATTAACCCATTTTCATATTAACAAGTTAATGTTCATATTAACAAGTAACATTTAAGGGAACTAATAAATTGATAGCCAAAAAACAGGTTGATATGTAATTTGGGGAGAAGGAAATTATAGGCAATGTAAATAGCATGGACAAAGACCCTGAACTATACAAAAGCATGGCAACCTCAAACAACAGAAAGAAACCCAAAGTGGGTGAGGAAGAGCGGCACACTACGAGGGATTATTAGGATAGTAGGGTGTGCTGTCAAGCCGGGCCTTCTAGGCTGTAAAAGTACTTCAATTTACTGAGGCCTTAATTAGGACAATGCTATGGTCTTATTCAAATTTTTAAAAACATGGATCTTGCTACTTGGTGGAAAATAGCATGACACGATCATGAGGTTAGAGGACTCACTAAAACAAGGGCCTAGGAGCAGTCCTTGAAGAGTAATGTCATGTAAAAGTTGGATGGAGTGGAGAACAAGGGAGTATCAGGAAGAACAGGAAACGGAGGTGACATTAAGACCAAAAATCAATAATATTTTAAGGAAAGAGTGGTCATCTGTAACATTATGCTAAGGTCACATAATAGTAAGATAAAACAATTTACAGTAATCTCCCCTTCCCCAAGGGAAATACATTCCAAGGCTCGAAGTGGTGACTGAAACCTTGGATAGGACCAGCCCCAGTGTATACTATGTTTTCTTTCAATCTGAGAACCAAGAGAGCTGCTAAGTGACTAAGGGGAGGATAGCATCTAGAGAGTGGATCCACCGGACTGAGGTAGTTGACATCCTGGGAAGGACAAAGCGGGACAGTGAGAGATTTCATCATGCAAGTCAGAACAGAGTGGAATTTAAAACTTAGGAATGGTTTATTTCTGGAATTTTCCATTTAATATTTTCAGACCATACTTGACCATGGGTAACTGAAACCATGGAAAGTCAAATTGCAGTTGAGAGATATGGGGGACTACTGTGCATCATCAAAGGTATTTTTACAATGAGAACATCAGTTTCAGAGACTTGAAGGTGTGCATCTGGTAAGGCACAGCCTACTCCCATAGGATAGGATCTTCTTTACTACCCACACTGCACATGATCCCCTCCCAAACCCCACCCGACTTACCACTTGCTTTCTTGGACACTCCTGGTACTAACTGTGGAGTGCTGGGTTCTTTGGAAATTGAAGCTGAGATAGAGTTAGAAGTGTAAAAGATTTATTGGAGATCAAAGCTCCATCTTTCATCCCTCAGAGAGATTTTTCTTTCCTTTCTTTCCTGCCTCCCTCCCTTCCTTCCTTCCTTTCTTTCTTTCTTTGTAGCAATGAGGTCTCGCTATGTTGCGCAGGCTGGTCTCCAATTTCTGGCCTCAAGCAATCCTCCATCCTTGGCCTCCCAAAATTTTGGGATTACAGGCAGGAGCCACTGTGCCTGGCCTAGAGAGATTATTTCACTAAGAAAATTAGAACAAATAGGAAGAGAAAAGAACTAGTTCATTTGTCCACCATCAGCATAATCAGAGTTAGTTTTTTTTTTCCCTTTGCTGGTGGATCATTTCTGTTAAATAATAAATAGTGCAATGTCTACCAGTAATTTTGTTTTCACACTTGGTGCCCGTATACCTCTAGTTTTTTCCATATTTCTCCTTTCCCTTTGGAAAAAAATGTCACCAAATGTGTCACCTTACACCCGACTTTCCTCCTACCCTTCTGAGTCCCTTACCTCTCCATTCCTCTAAAATGTAGGTGTCCGATGTGGTAGCCACTAGCCACATGTATCTAATTTGATTTGAAATAATTAAAATTACTCATATTTAAAGTGAGGTTCCTGAGTCACCTATGAATCACATTTAAAGTGTATTTATGGCTGGGCACAGTAGCTCATGCTTGTAATCCCAACACTTTGGGGGGCTGAGGAAAGAGCCTTGCTTCAGGCCAAGAGTGTGAGACAAGGTTCAACATAGCGAGACCCCATCATAGTGACCTCAACATAGCGAGACCTCATCTCTACAAAAAATAAAAAAATAAATAAATAAATGAATCAAGTGCATTTAATTACCCCATGTGCCTAATGAATGCTCTATCGCCCATTTCTGTCACTGCACCAAATTCTGCTGGACAGTTCAGAATATCACCTACTCAGAATCTCAACTGACATATTATTAAAATACCCACAGCTAATCCATCACCATCAGAAGTCTGTTTACCCCTTTGTCCAGATTGTCATGGCCATCCCTATCTCATTAAATGGCACCAGCAGCTACCCAGTTATTCAACACGCCCCTCCCACAAAACAACAACAACAAAAAAACAGGTTTACTGTTGTTTCCATTTCCCCACTTACCACCTGACATTAAATTTATCAGCAAATCTTGGGAGCTCTACCTTTAAAACATATTCAGCATTCAACTAGATCTCATTAACTTCATAGCCAAAATTTTAATTAATCTACCATTATTCTTACCTAATAACATTCTCATCTGCATCCATTCTTCTGTTCTCTTCTATACTCTTTTTCATACACAGCAGCAGAGTGATCTTTCAAAAATGTAAATCAAACTACATCATTTGCTTTTTCAAAACTCTCCAAAGGTTTGCCAGCATATTTGGGGAAAAAAATCCAAACTGTGCACATAGCTTATAAATTCTACATAAAGTTGTCCTTTCCTAAATTCCAGACATCTTATGCCACATGCGAGCTCTTGCCCAGCCTTGTGGGCTTTCTGTTGGTTCCTTTAACACTTCCTTGCTTAGGACTTTTGGGCTGGCTGTTCTCACTGCCTGAACTTTCTTCCCCTGAGCTAGATCATTATCTAGTTTATTCTTTTATTTTAATTCAGTCTCTGTTTATATATTGTTTCCTCAGAGTGGTCTTCCATGAGGACACCATGTGAATAACATTTCCTCCATTTGGGTGGGTAGCTTCACATTAGTTTACCTGTTTCATTTTTCTTCTCAACACTCATCACTTCCTTCAGTTATATTTCCTTATTTACTGCCTATCTCTCACACTAGAATGCCAACCCAGAAAGAACTGGAACTTTCCCTTTCTCATTCAGTGTTGGCTTATAGTATGTGCTCCATAAATATCTGTGGCATTACTGAGTGAATGACAGCATTACCATGGGATTTTAGAACCCCAGTGAAAGTATAGAGGATAGTCCAAGGAGACTTGCATCCTTGGGATTTTGTTAGACTATTAACAGAAAATGAGGCGTCAATCTGATTAATGCTAAAAAAGAGAAGATAAGTTCCTTTCCTGTTTGTCTGGTATAGCTTTGTGTTTCTTATTCTTACATTTTTCTAAATTTTATCTTATTAAATATTGACAAATTATAATTCTGTACATTTATGGGATACCAAGTGATGTTTTGATATATGCAGATAATGTGGAAGAACTGGCCCAAGCTAATTAACATACTTTCCACCTCACCTACTTACCATTTATTCATCCTTTCTGAAACTTTATGTGCTTTGAGTAACACTTCCCTATTCTCCCCACCCCCAGCCTCAGGTAACCACCATTCTCTTCTCTGCCTTTAAGGATTCTTTTAGATTCCACAGATTTACATTCCAAAATAAAGGTGCCCGTGCTTTGGACTCAAGGCCATATACAGTGTGTTGTTGTTTTAAATAAAAACACTAGAATGGAAGCAGTTGTTATAACTGATGAATACCAGATGTTACATTTCTCACTAGTCTGTAAGACCAGACACACAAAGACCTAATTATGTCCCATCGCTTCGAGCAGTGTCTGACTGTTTTACCCATGAACAACATCCTGCATGGATCTCCCTGTGAATAGCAGAAATTCTAAAGAGTTAAAAACTGCTGAAGTTATAGGGAGCTATTTTAAAAATATTTTATTTTACAGTGATAATTATTATTATAATGACAATGCTGTCCATACCTTATTTTCAACATGTATTATTATTAGTAGCAGACAGAGCTTTGTGTTTATGCTCACTTAGAGTCAGGTTGGTTATTTAAAATAATCTAGACCCAAATAATTAGATAGACTTCTACATTGTATTGTCTATAGGAAAGTTAATTACATCCATCCAGTGTGCACGTTTATTATTAGCTGATAAAAAGGAAATGGCAAAGGGAAATTGAATTTTTATGCATAAATGATTGCTAACAATCTAGAGGATGTGAGTGAGATTTAGGATTCTTGGCTTCTTCCAATTATTTTCTCCAGTTTCAAGATTCTAGAATCATTCATTTTCCTTCTATTACATTCTATTAAAAAAGCAGACTTTAGTAACCATTTATATTCAATGGTTCATTCAACAGATAAAATAAAGATGAGTTTACTTTAAGTATTATTCCATTTTTCCTCCCCCGAGACAAAACAAAACAAAACATGAAAAGAATATAGACATTCCATAATGTCAAATTTTGTTTTTAAGTGTGAAAAATGCTTTGATATTTATGGCCTGAAACCCTCATTACCACTTGTTTAATATGTGTCAACTTTTATTTTGTATGAGGAAAATCACTTGTTTAGTTTAGAACTGATTTAATATAAGACGTTGAAGCCCTGTCATATGATAGAACTTGGGAAAATAATCCATTGAATATTTTTTACAGAGCATATAGGTGTTAAAATGCAGAACCAGAAACACATTAGATTTGAAACTTAACATGCAAAATGAGGATATTTGTTTTTCTTTCTTAAAGCTACAGTTCAGAGCTTGGGAATGCTAACAGATGACTCACTCTTAGAGCCATTGGTTCTCGATTTTCTCCCCCAGATTAGATGTCTCAAATTATACTTGCAGTTTTATGGCTCCCAGTGTTTCAGTCTTTGTTTTAGCTGTATTGTGCTTGGAATGTCAAATTATTAGGACCCTGAATAGTAAATCATTGGGGGCACCTTCGCCTGATGCACCATTGTCTACAGTTTAATTACCTGCCATACATGGTAGAAATTAGAATGAGAGCTTTACCTGCTTAAGCCTTACATTCTAGCATTTAAAACTTAGTTAAGATGCAACCTAAAAAGCACAGAAATAATGCAAATGTGAGAATCATGTAGTGACAACTCCATTGTAAAGCTTCTTACCCTGCCCCCACGGGTAATACTATACAAAATGCATAAAGCTCATGAAATGCATACAACAGTTTAAAACTTTTATACAGATAAGGATGTTGCGTTAGGAAGAGTCCTGAAACAAAGTCAGAATCCCTGGGGTCCAGTTCCATTCCTGCTTCTGAAAGGGTATATGGCTGGGTAAGACGTTAAGCCTTTCTTTCATAAACTTGCTTTATGAAAGAAACTTTCATGAAAACTTTCTGTTTCCATATGAGCTGTAAGTTTTCATATGAGTAAAATAAAGGGGGTGACTAGATTTCCCCAAAGGTTGTCATCATTTTTAGAACCTAGTGGGTACATTTAACTGAGCCCGAGGCTGCACCTGTGCTATCAAGAACACAAATGGTGGAAAAAAGAAAATGAATACAATCTTGGGGTTCTCCTTGTGACATAAAAATGTATTTCAGACTTGGAAAAAGGTAAAACGAGGCTAACAATATATGTTTTTTTATAAAGTTCATGCATGTTCTGATAAGTCTGCTTGTGTGTCATCTGATATTTGTTGTGACAGTTAATTTGGCCAACAGTCCATAGTCAAGGTTAGAATTTAATCTGCAGAAATTTATAAAATGCTGTGATTTCACAATCTGTAAAAAGTCAACCAGTCTTCTAACTAATTTAGCAATTTTGTTTACACATCCCTTACACAAATGACTATATAGATCTCAATTTTTTCAAATGCTGTTGGATATTCCCCTTAATCTACCCTCTGGTTCTTTCATTAATGAGTTACATAAAGTGTTGACAAGCACAAACAAATAACTTTTTGCTTGAGAACTGTACTTTATCAATATTCTGGATCCACTTTGCACCAAATGCCACTTAGACTCTATTCACTAAATAAATTAACCTATTGTCTTAGCATAATGATGCTTTGGCATGATGACATTTGCCTTAATTTATTTAAATATATGCGTGTGTTAAAATATTTCAGGGAGCCAAAATGTTGTTCCCTAAACACATCAGCACAGGCCAGATACCAGGGCCACTGTGTGTGAATTTGCCTTTTCTCTTTCAAAGCTGATTTTTTGATGCTGAGAGCTTGACCGTGGTGTTGTGATACGCCAATATTTAATTTACAAATAGCGTTATGTCTTGATTCTGTCACCCTGCATGTCTGGAGGTGAAGGACTGAGGTATGGAATTGAAGTAGATCCTTTCCACATACGGGGATCCCTTCCACATTCCTGCAGTGCTCAGCCATCTGTGAAAAGCATTGTCTTGCTGTGTTGTGAAATGTGCATTTACTATCTGTTTTCCCATTGCTAAATTGTGTAACTTCATTGTATAATGAGAAACCAAGAGCTTTGTAGTGGTAGCACGGAGAAGAAATACTTTTCTTATAATTCTGGACTCTTCCCATTGTTCGTTCATTTTTTTTTCCTTCCACAGAATCAAGGGTGGCCACCCTGTTTTATGAAGAGAGTGAATTAGGTGCGAAGTACTGGAATACAACACACCATTACAGACATGTCACCCTGGCTTCCTGAAAGCCTGATTTGACTTGCCATATGGTCAACATGACAGAGAGAGTGATCATTGAATACTGATAGAGCCCTGACTGCAGACTCCACTCTGCCACTCCTGGCTCAGTGTCCTTCTGACACAACTTTTCAGTGTATTTCCAGGCCAATCAATTTCATCTTCTCCTCTACAGTCACATGTGTGCATTTAAAATGTCAAGTATATGTTCTAGATTGAGCTTCCTACCTTATCTGTCTTATTTCTCCTTACCACCCAATGTTGATTCATCGTCCAAGCAAAAATGTTTGTGGAACCATAATGATGACAGGTTCCCTCTGTTTTCTTTATATCTGTTACTGTAGGAATAGAGTAGAGTTTATTGCAGCAACCCTAGTACCTCGTTCAGTATCTTCCATTTAGTGTACCTGATATGTATAAATTAAATTGAATTTAATTCTCTTTTCTATAGCAATGGTTTTTGTTTTCTTATTGCAATGTCATATTTTTCTAATTATCCTCTGTCTACTCTTCTGTGTCTTTTACCTAGGCATTATTGGCATGGAATGCCAACTTTGGATATGTTTTTCTCATTTTGTACTTGTTTCTGTGTTTTATATTTCTGCTTATATTGCAAAGGCTTTCAATTCATGACACTATCTTTAGCCCTCTCATTACTCAGTTTAGTGCACACTGTATAATGGCCATTCTGTATATTGTCAGGATGACATACTGCTGTATGAACATAACCCAAGCTTTTTCATTCCCGTTTCACTTTCATTTCCTTTCTGATTCATTTCAAGTCCACACAATACTCCTTATTTTCAGGAATCGTTTTCTGAAGCTGTGGATAGACTTCATGAGACAGCTAATTTAGTATGCCTAAAGCAGCATAACTGAACTGTGGAAGGCACTGTTTTTGTATTCAATTGGTTAATGAGTGTACTTTTTCAATGCTGAAGCAGGAATAGTGCCAGCAAGCAAACTTTACGGAGAGTACATGACATGCTTTTCTGTCTTCTAGTTTCTACTGATTCATCAGAACGGGCATTGTTCTGTGATCCTTCCTACAGTTTCAAAACAGATCTACATTCCATAGCTTCCTTATTTCAAATGGCCAATTTATCGCTAACTTCAAAAACGTGCTCTGTGTCACTTTTTAAAACAAATCAGCAAGTCACATCTTACATGGATGGCGGCAGGCAAAAAGAGAGCTCCTCCTTGCCTTCCGCCATGATTGTGAGGCCTCCCCAGCCATGTGGAACTGTATAAGTCCATTAAACCTCTTTTGAAAATTAAAAAATAAATAAATAAATAAATAAAACAAATCAGAATCTTCCATGTGCTAACTTTTCCATGCTTTTGAAGTTGCTAGAAACTTGATAACATATCTTCTGTAACTCTTAGCTTTCTTTATTTCTAGAGTACAGCATGGTATTGGCAAATATAACCATTTAATATTCTAACACTTTGTAGCTAACTGAAAGAAGGGGATCTGATTTTGCAAGGAAAAACCCAGAAAATGTATCACACATCAGAGGATAAGCAAGGGCTGCCTGAAAGCATTTCAAATAATATTTAATGGAAAAGTTAAAAACAAAACTACTGAATTGATCTCTCAAAGCAGATTTCTAAGTTACAAAATGCAAAGGATTAATACTGTGTGAAGTACTAGAGTTCTGTTGTATGAATATGGTAGCTCAGAGCTCAAAACCCACAGTAATGTGGATTTCACAAAAGGCCTTATCATTTATTTGGGAAGATTTTTTGCACAGCCGACAGTGTTCCATTAAGGTGTGTTCGTGAATGCTGTCCGATCACCCCACAGACGGTGAAAATATGTCCTCCTTCTGAATAAGAAGCAAGCACTCTGCAGGGGATATAGGACAGTTTGAGTTCTAATTGGAGGCAAGTAGTTCTGTATCTCCTCGTTTACCAGCACATTCATGGAAATCTTTTTTTTTTTTTTAAGAGAGAGTGTGTCACTCTGTCACTGAGGTTGGGATACAGTGGCACAATCACAGCTCACTGCAGCTTTGACTTTCTGGGCTCAAGCGATCCTCCCACCTCAGCCTCCCAGGTAGCTGTGATTATAGGCACAAGCCACTGTTTGTGGCGGGAAATCAATTTGGAGACAAAAAGCTATAAAGTTGACCTATTTTCTTATCCAAGGAATCAATAGTATTTCAAAAACCAGTGAATATTTATGCGTGAGAAAAGTGTTCCTCATTTTTTCCTTGTCTCTCTCTCTGCTGACTGAACTGAGAATCTAGGTCTGAACAACTGCAAAAGACCTTTAAAGTTCAGCACTTTTGAAAGCCTTGACATTTGGTATAATTATTCAGACGGACTGCTTGTTCACGTTTTGTAAAGGTATTGATAGTTAACTGGATATCCGCAAGTCTGATTCTCTCTACTATAAGTGGAAAAAGAGACTGGAGAGTAATGAGTTTCTACAAGACTTAAAGGAAACCCTCTATGTATTGATCTGTTCTCATACTGCTGAGCTCTTTGATAAGTTCTTAAAGACACAAAGAACTCTTGGGCTAGTTGCATAGGAGGTCTGCAATGAGCTCCTGAAATCACATCTTTAAGAAGGCAGCTCAGAACATTGGCTGTTTGTAGAAAGCACGTCCTCCTAGGGAGAAAGGGCAAAACTTCTCCTGAGCCTCATACTGTTGGATGGATCCCCAAGCAATGGAAGCAGCTTCAAATGTACTTGCTATCCATAACTGGTCATTTTCTCCACAAAGCAAGGTGATGTGATTTGGAACTCTCTATGAGAAGCCAAGGAGATAATTCTGAATCATGTCATCTCACAAAGTTATGGCAAGAACATTCTGTAGGGGAGAACACATAGTTTCTTTTCTTTCCCTTTTTGGGTTCTTAGTTGAGACACTCTGCTGAAAACAAAAGTCAGTTTAAGAAAACAAAAACAAGTGGCCGGATGCGGTGGCTCACGCCTGTCATCCCAGCACTTTGGGAGGCCAAGGCGAGTGGATCACCTGAGGTTGGGAGTTTGAGACCAGCCTGGCCAGTGTGGTGAAATCCCGTCTCTACTAAAAATACAAAATTAACTGGGCATAGTGGTGGGTGCCTGTAATCGCAGCTACTCGGGAGGCTGAGGCAGGAGAATCACTTGAACCTGGGAGGTGGAGGTTGCGGTGAGCTGAGATGGAGCCATTGCATGCCAGCCTGGGCAACAAGAGCAAAACTCCGTCTCAAACAAAACAAAACAAAACAAGCAGACATTTATTAACACATGTTGTACCCATCATGCAGGAGAGAGAGACCTCAGCTCAAAAATTGTTTCTCTTTCAAGTCAGCGGCTTAAGGGCTTTGCTCAAATAGTTTTTTTTCTATTCATTTTTAGCAAATGATGCTGGAACAACCAGATAACCATATGCAAGTAATGAATCTGGACCCCTGTCTCATAACATATGCAAACCTTAACTCAAAAATTGATCAAAAAGCTAAATGTAAGCGCTAAAACTATAGAATTCTTGGAGAAAATATTGAAGTAAAGACAACACTGAATTCCTTTTTTTTTTTTTTTTTTTGAGACGGAGTCTCGCTCTGTTTCCCAAGCTGGAGTGCAGTAGCGTGATCTTGGCTCACTGCAACCTCTGCCTCCCAAGTTCAAATGATTCTCCTGCCTCAGCCTCCCCAGTAGCTGGGACTACAGGTGCTCGCCACTACGCCCAGCTAATTTTTGTATTTTTAGTAGAAACGGGATTTCACCATATTGGCCAGGCTGGTCTTGAACTCTTGACCTTGTGATCTGCCCTCTTTGGCCTCCCAAAGTTCTGGGATTACAGGCGTGAGCCACTGCGCCCGGCCTGCTCCAATAGTATTTAAACAAAGAGCCATAAAATCCTATATAGCAACAAGAAAAGGAGAGAGCAGTTCGAGTGTTTTAAAAGATAGTAAAATGTGGGAAGTTAGTAAAATCTGTTCTCAGATTCCTCCAGTGCCTGCTGGTACCTTTTTTGGGTCAATAAACAAGTGCCGTCTCCAGTAAGGAAGGATTGGTGTCCTGTTATCAGGCAAATAGAGGCTGAAACAGTGTCCCCCTATATTTTCTGTGTCTTTAACAGTCCTCAATATGTTGGGGAGAAATATTTTGATTTCTTTCAATTCCTAGAGATCACTTTTACCAAGTAAAGAGTTGGAATCTCAAGATTCTGGGAGACTTTCCCATGGCCGCACTGTTAGGGAATGTTGAAGGTTTTCAGTATCCTGGTCTCCCAAGGCAGGGCTGCTTCACCACATCCTGCCCATTTTCTTACCCAGGAGATAGTCTCATGTAAATTAAGAGAAACGTCTCTTCCAGCAAATGCTTGTCTCCTAAGGCTGTCCACTTCCTTAGTTCAGGCATCTGTGGGGACGTTTTGGAATCCTGGAGGGAAGAGTTGGCCAAGCTTTAGGGTGGATCAAGGAGGCCACATCTCTACATAGTTACCTGCTTTGTATCCATTGCTCCAATAGGGTCTTCTACCTTCTGGTAGTCTCCATAATACCAGAGTGATCAGGATTACTTCCTTGTATGCAAATCTTCACTAAATCCCAATGCTTACTGCAGGAAGTGGCAAACCTCTTAAGCTGATTTTTAGTTTTTTAGTTTAAAAGACCTCTCCAGCTATTTTCTTTAGATAAATTATCTTTTAATATGTTGGTTTTTGCTCCCACATCTTACCATAACTTCCGTATTCTTCTCTCTGTGAATTCTATAAAATAGTAAGAATACACAGTACAAAAAGGCACACTCAAAGCCAGAGAGAGACAGTGAAGAAGAAGACGGAGGAGAGAGAGAGACAGATTGAGAGAGAACTTAGGAGAGAGCTATAAGATGTTGTAAAATTGTGAAATGATACTTACACTCTCCCAAAAAAAGAGTGTGGCAGATATGAATACTTCCTATTCCTCATGCACCCACAACAGACTATGATCCCTTTGCCTTTCTCAATTTTCCTTGAATTTCTCTTGTATATTTTCTGACATTTGTGCAAATTAAGACAAATTATTGATACCCAACATTCTCAAACTAACAAATAAAAATGCTTATATATATATAAAGAGCCATAACTGGGTAGATAAAAATTATATAGATGTTTGTGTTTGCAATGAACAGATAGAAATATCCACTGATGTTATTATCTAGAAAAAACATTTGTGATGACCTGCCTAGTTTTCCAAAAATTTACAACACAAACAACAAATCGATTTCTTTTTGCATAATTCACAGCTTATTTTGGCATCACACAAACTGCATATTAAATCAAACGTAACATTTTGTCATTGTAGTGAACATAACATTAAATTAAGTATGTTCCTCTTGGGCTTCACATTATAAATAACAGCATCAACGATATTCTAATTCCTGGTTTATTATTATTTTTTTAAAATGAACAATGATATGAAAATTTATGGTAGCAAGACCATATCACCACATAATTCTGTTGAGTGATATAAAAGATCCATTTATTGATTGTGATAATCTTAGAGGCCTGTGTTACTTTATCATCAGAATTTTAAAATAAGAAAGGAGAGATTTCTCATTGGAGCCTTACTGAGACAGTTTCAGGCATATGAGAATTAAAGGAATGCATTAAACTTGAAAGTCAGGCTTAATCTATCTAGTGGAAAAAAAAATCTTTTTAAAAGGTTCCAAAATACTCAACACAGATCAACGCACTGATTAAGTTATAATATTTCTCATGTATCCTATTTTATTTACCCAACAATGGGGATCCTGAAATCTTGGGTCACCATATTATGATTGCAGTAGCTGCACATGGGCAGGGTCCACTCTTTTTTTAAAAAAAAATAATTCTTCTTAAACAGCCTACCAGGAAAGAATAAAGACAATCCAGTGAAATGTGTGACAGATGGAAACCCAGATGCAAAGCCAAGTCACAGAGGAGTCAAGATTTCACTGGAGATGAATTTGGTTGTGCTCCCAGGGACAGAGATTAAACCACTCAACCATAGCACTCAGTGCCCAGATAAAGGATTCAGATTCATTTCAGGTCCACAGAGGTGGAGGAAAAGATTTCAGAATCTACCAAACAGGCATAAAAAAACAGATGTAAATTAAATATGTTAAATACTGAAAATACCCAATGAAGAGATTAAAATTTGCTTGTATTAGAATATACAGAAAATATTTTTGCATCACTGTTCTCAAAGGAGGCCAAATGTTTAAAATATTGTGTTAAAATAATTTTTCCCAATTATTCCCTACTATACCAATTGCAAAATTTCTCCCGTTTCTGTGTTTAATAATATGTAGTCAAAAATGATAAAAATTCTAAAACCAGCATCTACACAGAAGCTCTTTTAACATCAAATTGAAAGCTTGATCCTTATAATTTAATAGGAAATGAACAATTTATTTTTTGAGTTAAGAAACTGTTTCTTAAATTTAATCTTCTATTTTTTAAAACAATGCCATAAGTAAAATTTACTTGAAGCAATTCATTGCTAGAATCATCATCTCTTGGCATTTCAACACAATGAAGCCTATACTTTGTAATAAATATGTCAATTCTACAACTTTTAAGAGTAGATACTTTAAACCATGTGCAAAAAATGAATCTCTACAATGTTTTCCTTTAGTTACACTTGTGAAGCATTTCATATTCTCAAACTTGAGGTGGAGAAAACTCTCTCATTTCCTTAAAACATCTTAACATTTAACAACTTTAGTCATACATGCAATGTGAATAAATACAATCTCTGAATAAATGTAATATTCCAAATGCCTTTCATAGTACCTGGCACATGATATATGTTCAATAAATGCTTATTAAAAGTAAAATTGTCTCCTAGATACAAAGATGGGAAGAGGTGGCATTAGGAAAATGCCATGTACAGAGATTTACGGATTTGTGTGTGTATTGATTACTATGTCTAATGGGTAAAGCATTTTAGACAGCCATTTGAAGCCAAAAGAAACAGGAAACTGTATCATCTCTCTTTTACACTTGGGCCAAGAGATAAAGGGAATCGAGTATCACACAAAAGGAAATAGTAAAACTTATGCCTGAGGAACTATAAACTCATATTTTACAAACAGACATTATCTTCTCTATTAAATTTGTGTGTGTGCATCTATTAGTCAATGTGCATATAATTATCTGATAAAAATAATTTAAAATGTGTATGTATATATTAATGTGAATAATGGGGATAGCTTCCCAAGGATATATATTTGGAACTTATTTCTTTAACAAAATTATTTTAAATACCCCGTAGCTGCCTTGATAAATGGTAGCGTTTTAGAGAAAAAAGATTATTCTTTGGCTGAAGCTCATTACTGTCTCTTTATCTAGGACTTAGAAGAACTGCTAGCCGGGCCAAATCTCTCTGAATATATATCTTATGCTGTCTGAGGAATAAATCATGCCCTAACATTTCTAACTCTGTGTAACTGTTTGAAGGGTTGCACTGCATGTTGCACATTCTATAAGTGCTTCTCATCCTTATTGTTCTTCACGAAGATGTAAATGGACCACAGGTGGACAATAGCAGGTGCCTCCTTCATGCATCTCTCCCATATGAAGAAAAGCAAACGTCTCTGTCTAGTGTGCTTTGGGACTGGATAATTGCCCTCTCTTCTCGCTAAGCTAATTTTATATAAAATGGACTCAAGTATGACAGAAAGAAAAACAGAAAGGGATTCTATGAGAAACAGCACAAAATTGAAGTGGATTCTTTGGGGAACCACAGTGCTGTAGTAAATTAATGAAAATATATTTTCATTCTACTTATGTGCAAAGCATTATCTTGTGTTTCCAAATCATTACTGCATAAAAAACTCCAGTTTATGCCTTACCTTTGCCTGCTTTAAAAACGTTACTATTAGACAATACAAATTATCAAATCAAATCAGAGTCACAGGAATCATAGATCTAACTAATACCAAATTTTACGGATAATGTGAAGGATACTGGTAATTATAACAAAGAGAAAAAAAATAGAGAAATTTGACTAACAATGCAGGTGCCCTTTCTTCTTCTATTAACACATTTTTTATTTCAAAATTAACATGTAAGGGACTAATACATGCATCAGGACATTACTTGCACAAAGGAAACCCTTTTGTTCAGGATTATTTCCTATTAACATTTCATTAGCCTGTGTAGACCAGGTACAACCGGCTAGAAGCATTTCATATGTAAGGATTCTATTACTACCACATATTGTTACTGTATTGCCATTAGCAATTTTGCAAGAGTTTTGGAACAAATCATCTTTTTCTGTCTTTCTCAGGCACCTCCTGTAGAGAGAGGAAATAGATTAGGCTGTTAGAGCTATAAAAATACCCTAAAAGTGTTTTTTCTACTCTGTACTCTCATGCGGTCACATATCTGGTATCAGACGATACCAGACCAGATATGTGAGGCATGTTTCCCCACACACCAACCAATCAATTCTGCAGTGGATACCAGCCAGATGTCTTTTAATTTAAATCAATTGTGACGCTCTCTATATGATGAAGGCTTAGTCTCACAATACAGTCCCCCACTTTAGACCGCAGTTGCAAGTCTGGGCCACCACAAACTTCTGACCAACTGGCTATAAATCAGGGTTCCCACAACTTCCTCCTTGGGTTTGATTCATTTGCTAGAGCTGCTCACAGAACTCAGGAAAACACTTTTGTGTATTGGTTGATTATAAAGGATATTACAAAGAGTGTGGATGAATGGCCAGAGAGCAGAGTTGCAGAAGGCAGGTGTGTGGGAAGAGCTGCCATTGCCCTCTCTTGGCAGGCCATCCTCCAGGAAGCTCCACGGGTTCAGCTATTTGGAAGCTCATTGGACCCAGTCCTATCAGGTTTTTATGGAAGCTTAATTATATGGGCATGATTGATTAAATCATTGGCCATTGGTGATCAGCTTAACCTTCGGTTCCTTTCTGTCCCCAAGGCTGGGGATGGAAATGAATATCCCAACTCTCCAATTATGCCTTGGTCTTTCTGGTGACCAGCCCCCATCCCAAGCTATCTAGCCTCTCCTACCATCAGTCATCTCATCAGCATACAAAAGACATCACTCAAGAGATTCCAAGGGTTTTAGGAGCTATATGTCAGGAAACTGGATAAAGACCGAATCTATGCTTCACAATATCACATAGGCCTTCCACGCTAACCCTTTTTTCCACAACCATAACAAGCTTTTTTACCTCTTAAAAGTTGGGAGTTTGTAATTTTTTCTTATTGTAAAATCACTATACAAACATCACAAATTTGGAAATCCTAGAATGTATTAACGCTGAAAAGTTAAAAAAGAGAAAAATCACAGTTCTATATCTATGGATAAACTGGTAATACATGCCTCCAAAACTTGTGTGTGTGTGTATTGATTTGCTTTCTACTTATCATTATATCATCATTGATATCAATGACATCAAAATTTCATTGCCTTGTATTCCAGTGTGTAGACCTTCTTTCATCTATCATCATTTTAGTTGGTTTGCAATATTTACTTATTTATATAGCACTCTAATGAAAACTTTCAATCAAATATCCCTGGGGACATCTCATGATTTTTATTTGATACATTCTTATATGAAACACGTGCAATTAAGGGATTTTAATTAAATATTATAGAGTGTATAAATTTAAACCACCACTAAAGTATACTGGTACCATTTTATTATAGCCATTTTATAATCGTATATTCTCTTTGTAAAATATCTAAAGATTTAGAGTGTTAATATTACACTACTTTCCATTATGGCTAAAGAATACGGATAACTAGTTTATTCTTCATGGTCTTTCCTAAATGCGCCTTGAAGATGCTACATCATTTTCATACTAATTTGAAAAAACACCACATATTTTAAAATGTTACAATTTTAATAAGTAATATTTTATAATGTTTTATATACAGAGAAACCTGATTTAACAATAGTTTGACTTACAAGTTTTCAGTTTTACAAAGGTGCAAAAGTGATATGCATTTAGATGCTCCTCAACTTATGATGGGGTTATGTCAGGATAAACCCATGATAAGTTGAAAACGCTGTAAGTAAAAAAGTGTACATTTGATTTAGGATATTTTCAACTTCCAGTGGGATTATGGAAGAGTAACCCCATCAAAGTCAAGGAGCATCTGTATCTTCATAACAGTATATTTTATAATAAAATGGGATGCTTTTGCATAATCCATTGTATAATGGTGCATAGCATAGTTATATATCATAAAGTGATATATGTATTTAATGCTTATGATATATTGTATTATATGCGGTACATATGAAATATGAAATAGGCATTAGATGTTATTTTATGTATTGTCTATTTATGATCTATATTTTATTTTTTATTGGTAATAAAAATTTTACATTATATGCTACATAAAATATTTCACTTTTACAATAAATTTTGCAAATTATTTTTCTGCTTATTCTATTGCTATTTAATTGATTCTTTTTTCACATACTTACAAATTTTATATATTTAAATAAATAATTTTGTACTCTGTTCCTTTGCATTTCTTCTTTAAAATTTATTCAATTCTAATAGCTTAAAAAATTTATAATTATATTTGAGTAATATAATTGATTCACTAGTCATTTTTATTTTTATTTTTATTTTTTTGAGACAGGGTCTGGCTCTGTGGCCCAGCCTGGAGTGCAGTGGCAGGATCTCGGCTAACTGCAACCTCTGCCTTCCAGGCTCAAGTGATCCTTACACCTCAGCCTTCTGGGTAGCTGGGACTCCAGGTGCACACTACCATGCTTGCCTAATTTAGCTATTTTTTGTAGAGACAGGGTTTCACGATGTTGCCCAGCCTGGTCTTGAACTCCTGAGTTCCAGTGATCCATCTGCCTGGGCCTCCCAAAATGCTGGGATTATAGACATGAGCCACCACACCCATCCTGTGATTCACTATTCTTAATGCTGTTATTTCGTTGGAAATAATTTGACTGCCATTAGCTAGGGAATATTTTTTCAATATCATTATAACTATTGTTTTTATTACAATATTTATAAGAGGTTACCTCTCACTATTCTAAAATCTTATTTGATTATACACTTGTGTTTGTTTCTGGGATTTTTTTTCTATTTTATTTTTGTCTGTGCAGCATTTCTACAGTATTGATAATTGCTGCTTAATAAAATATTCAATATCTGGTATTAGAAATTTATTATTGCTTTTATTTTCCAAAGTGTGTTAATTATCTTTAAGTCCTTCTTTGTCCAGAAATTTAGAATTATGTAGACATGTCTTCCCCATTCCTTCTACCTTTAAGACTATGTTTGAACTTCCATTACATTTCTGAATCAATTTGAGGTAAAAAATTACAAACAGAAAACAGTACTGTTGACTCTGGTGGGGTTTAGATTTCATCTTGAAGATAAAGCTGGTTTTCTTTCAAAGGGAGGAGTTGGATGAAAATTGGGAGACTTCAGAACAATGTAAATTTGAAATCATAAGTTGTTTTCTTAAAGGAAGCTAAAGATGCTTCTCCTAACTCTCAGCTTTAAAGTATGGGAGAGGAAGGAGTTAGGGCTATTTGTTAAAAATAGATCAGCATTCTAGATTCAAACCCCTCCCCTTCCTGTATGGAAGGAGAAATGAACAAGAAAGAGACTCTCAGGAAGTTACCAGGATGATGGGGGGGGGGGGAGGTGTGTGTGTGTGTGTGTGGGGGGGGGGGGGGGAGGTGTGTGTGTGTGTGTGTGTGTGTGTGTGTGTGTGTGTGTAGCAGGAAAGAGACCACTATTAGTCAGTAAATATTTACCTCTAGCTAATGCAGTGAGTATGCCTTTTTTCATACCATTACATCAAAAAACAGGTACTGAACCTCAGAAGGGAGAAATATTTTTCAGGTAGAAATCCAGCACAAGAATGAAAAAGTCATACACATTTCAAAAATCTTCGAAGAAAATTAAGGATAATGCATTTTTATTTTAATTAAGGAAATATTTATTTAAAAGTTATAATAATTATAGCTATAAAACATGAAACTAATTTTACTGTTAAAATTGTAAAAGTACTAAATAAGAAGCTATACAAAATAAATATATTTGTAACACGTACAACAGACAAAATATTGGTTTCTAGAATATGTTTCAAAACCACTACAAATCAATAAAATCAACAGAAACATTAACTGAAATTCATGAGAAAATTAACAGGAATATTCAGTAAACATATGAAAACATATTCAACCTCAGGAATAATCAGAAAAATTTAAATTACTACCAAGTAAATTAGTATTTTTTACATATTGATTTTAAAATAAAATGTGTGATAAGACTAAGTGTTGGCAGGTTATGTAGCCACAGAAATCATTACATATGGCTAGAGCGAGTCTACCCTGGTAATCTCCACCTTAGACAAATAATTATAATCTAGCATTGCAAAAAAGAAATAACACATATCTACCAGAAATATACACAACAATTTCATACCAGCATTGTTAGTAATTAGAAGAATTATAAGCAATCTATGTTGCAACAGTAGGAAAATGGATAAATGAGCTGTAGTATGTATAAAAGAAAGAGTCAAAACAGAGTAAATGAATGAACTAGAACTACATCTTTAACATATATGAATACTTTTCAAAAGAAAACAATCTGCTTGAGATTATATACAATATTTTCCTATTTATACAAGGTTTAAAACAGAGAAACAATATTATAAATGTGCAGTGATACCTGTGTTGCAGGACTTTTCCTCAGTCAGCTAAAGGCATCTTTGTCCGTCCCACAGCCACAAAAATTTAGGCTTGCAGATGGTTTGAAGGGTGAGTGAAGCAGGGTTTTATTGGGTGAAAAGGGAAAAACGGGGAAACACGGATGCTCTGCAAAGCCAGAGTCCCTGCTAGAGCGCTTCCTGCCAAGCCGGTGGAATTTCAGGTTCCACACAGGAAGAGGAGGGGCCAGGCTGCTCCCAGCTGCAAATGTCATCAACTTCCTGAGGTTCCACCCTAGTGCGCAGGCCAGATGGAGTTTTCCAGAGACCCCCTCCCACCTGGCTGTCTTATTCCCCCGTCTAAAGAAGTTCATATAACTGCTGTTAGAATAAGGATAAGGGTAAGAATGAAGACCAGTGTTAACTACTTCCTGATGACAGGCGGCACTGTTTTGGGGAAGCATCAGTCAGAGCTCCCTCAGAGGCCCATTTAAGGGTTCCCCGCAGAAGGGGCCATCCTCAGAGGCTCTGGTTGGGTGACTGGTTGGAGTCTGATGGCCTGAAGGCAAGAACAGACGAACCAGGTTATTAGAAAACATGTATCAAAATGAAGCAAGGGGAGGGGTAAGGAGAGCTCAAAAATCCCGAGGCCTTTTACCAGTTTGCAAAGGGAGAAGGAGGCCAAAAGCTTGACCGGTAAAAAAAAAACTTCACCCTTTTGGCGGCACACTGGGCTTCTGTGTTCCCTTCCCCTGAGCCTAATCTCAAGCCAACCAGTTCAAGGTTTGGGAAATTAACTCTTTCCAGTTTGGAGGATGCATCTGAGATGAGTGTCCCATAGTACAGGGACACAATTACCTATCTGTGAAGAAAAGACAGAGAAGGGGAAAGGAAAAGAGAAGGCATTTTTTAAAGGAGTCCCAGGGATTCAGGATGCATTTGAAAGGGGTACAGAGTGAAGATGAATGGCTACCCATCTAGAAAGGTGAGCAGGCATCCATGGTTCCCTTCACTTCCTAACAGATACCCGGGGTACTTCAGGGAGAGATGGAAGAGCGTCCTTTTTCCATCTGCTGTCCTTGCATCCCCAAGTTCTGGAGAACTTGGCAAGTGCCACCATGAGTACCAAAGCGGCTTGCACCCATGAAGCTGGGGGGCCTAGAGAATAGGAATTATCTGCTTTCACCTATACCTCTATCACCCCTACTGTAAGTAGCCTTGGAGTTCCCTAGACCTCTTTCATGCCACGGATATTAACATGGCCTTTATCCATGAAACAAGAAGGCTGGGTTGGCTTAATGGGCAGGAATCAGCTACACTCACTTGTGTTGTGCCTTTTAACTTCCATTATTGTCTGCCTCTGGATCCCTCAGATCCAGTTTGACCCAAAGCTTGGGATTGCATGGACTCCTTATGATAAGCTGAATGCTAAGGTAAAGCTGTGGAAGTGAGTCCTCTTCCAACAAGGGAGAGAAAAGGATGTCTTGTGACACACCCAGATAACTGGTGGCTATAGTTATGCCTGCTAGGGTTTCGGTGCATGGTGCTTGGCTTTGGTTAGGGCTCTTGGTCTTACTCTCCCAAAAAGGAAACTTCCTAGTGATAGACATTCTATTTATTCCCATCACCTGGCAGGATTTGCAGGATAATTGCTCAGAACTAGAATATTGATCCAGATTTCTACATTACCAGATAACACCCCTCTTGTTCTTTCTGAGCTGCAGCTGGGGATTGCTGGTTGGTTCACAGGAATAAGCAGGGTTAGTCTAAAAATGTAGGCAAAAACTTAAAAACAACTAGTGAGTTTAGAATTTAATGACAAATGTATAACTTTTGAAACATAATTTCTCTCCAGTCCTCACTTTTGTTAAGAAAAAAACCATGATAAGACCGAGTTTTTTGCAAAATAGACTTTAGCCTTATACTTGGCCTGATTATTTGCATAATAATTATTTCTACACAGGCCTTTTAGATTGGCTTTGATGGAACTCTGTTCCTCAAGGGATCTCAGATAAGACCTTTTAAAGCCATCCTAGCCATGGGTTTATTCTCAAATACATGTGAGTTGGGTCATCCTCTCCTCCTACAGTCCCAAGATAAACTTGGAGCTCCTGGACCTGTTAGAAAGTGACACTGTTTACTGATCACACGTCAGGAACCCTATACAGGGACTGAGTATGAGGCCAGCTTCCGCATGGGGCTTTTATTGGCTCTGCAAGTCAAGATTGACTCCGTAAAGGAAAGTATGCCCTTCCAGTCAAAGCCTTGGTAAAATAACCAGTTTTTCCAATTGTTTTCTGTTGCAAAAGAAAAATGGATTCTTACTGCACTGATGCAAACAACTATATTGCCATAAGAATACTCACAGGTAGTTTCCAAATTCTAGAGGAATCAGGCAGAGAGAAACAAACATGCTACAAATTTTGATCACAGGAGTGTATACTTCACTTATTAATGACCGTAAATAGTTCAAAGTAAGTTTCCTTGACTGTGAAAAACAAAACAAGGATCAGCAATATTCCAAGAAAAAGTCAAAAAGATTTGCTTCAGCTTCCTGAGTTCAGTCCATCTAGTTAACTCGTTTTGCTTGGTATTTGTGAATATTTCAGCTCTTTATGAGCCCCATAAATTTTCCTTTATTTCAGTGTTACAATCTCAAAAGCTTTCAGAAGCCTGTATTTGAGAGCACCACCTAAAGTTCTATAGCTTATTATAAACCATCTTTTGAAAAGGATTAAAGCAAGACAACAATTGTCTGTGAATAGCAAAATGCCCAGGGTAGTGACAGTTAGAAACACAACTGACAAAAATGTTTGGTTATCTCTGTGGTTTGCAATAACTTAACCTTAATTATGATTGGTAGCATATACTTAGACATTAGAATTTTAGAAATCTCATACAATGTTGGAACATATATTAGCATTATTTACCAAGATATAACCTAAAGAAGACTGAACATTATTTTGGCAATCCCATGTACCTAAACATGTCAAATAATTCTGTTTACCTCTCTTCTCTGGACACTTCAGGGGCCCTCTCAAACTACTCAAAAAGCCAGGTGCCGGGGAAGACAATTTTGAAGCTCAAGTTTGATTTTGGGAAGGCTGTTAAATGTTCAAGGTTTAAAACACTTGATATTATGAAACAGAATTCCAGATTACCACAAATTATTTGTTTTGCAAAAATGATGACTCAGAAAACGTAAAGAAGCAAAAACCTTTTATAACCCTTTACAGATTTTGCCAAAGAGCAGCTAATGCCATAGGAAACCTTTGTTAGGCTTTTATTTCAATGCTTAATTTACAGAAAAACCATATAATACGGTTTTTTGAATTTAGTCAGTATGTTCACACAGAGAACCTCTTCGGCAAGGTTAATTTTCACAGTTCTTCCATCACTTCTTTGAACCTTCAGCTTTTTAATAATTTAATTCAAAACAATCCTTTAACCCTAGGCAAAAATTTACATTTTCATGCCTTCTTATAACCTTTTACTAAAAAACATACTTCACTGTTCTTACACTCCTTGCGTGCAAATCTATTTCCAGTAGTCTCAATTACATGTTATAATGGTAACTCCTAGTAATTTTTAACATTAATTTAAAACCTGGTAAATTGTTTTAATTGTGTGCTAACTGTAGCCAAGGTTTGCCTTCTTAGTTAAGGAGGTGATTAGTTCCACATGTCCCCAGGCCCTACCAGCCGTGAAGCAGAGGAGACAGCCAGTTTTCAAAACCCAAAAAGCAGTTTGTAACCTTGAAACACTTAGCAAACCTTGCATCTTACCTACATTTTACCAATAATCTTTAGGGGCTGTTTTGATTTCTCGAAGGTTAAAGTCATGCGAACTGAAAGGTACCACAGCTTTTAACTTCCCTTAAAAAATACTTGATCCAAGTGCTTGTCTTCTTTAGGACAAATTAATTAGAGATCTTTTTAAAGACAGCACACACAGTATACATACACACAGGCATTAGAAAATCCAGTTGCTGGGTGAGGCCCTTTAAGAGACAGGGCTAGGAAAACATGCAGATATCAAACCAGAGAGGGCTCATCCTCTAAGGCAGGATTGCTCAACAAACCTTGCCAAGCAGTTACTGGTCACGCCCCCAGGATGTAAAACAAGATGGAGGCTTGCAGCACACACCATACACACATGCAAAGCACACCAGGATTGGCCACAGCCCAAGACTAGCCCTACAAATCCTTTTCCACAATTGAAGCTTTATAGAGACTAAATTCACTGCTGACTGGGTGTGAAGAGGAGAAAAAAAAAAAAAAGGTTTAAAAATGCCCGGGGAAGAACCTCTTACTCTTATGCAAGTGGTTCCTCCACCAGGGAGACAAGTTTAATTGCTGTGGGTCAGAGCTGGCCTCCCCGGTGCAGGGAGGAGGAGATCCCATGAGTGCGTGGCAGAAAACGCCAGCCACTCATGACGCCTTGAGCCAGGTATCCCAGCCCCGGCAGGGAAGGGAGGGCGGTGGGGAGCCGCTGCTCACCAGTTCCTTCCGAAAAAGGGAGAAAAGGCTATGAAAAGGCTCCTAACCCTAGGAGCAATAGGGGGTGGTGGCATGGTTTGCTCTACCCTCAGAAGCCGGAGGATGAGAGGGCTCAGAAGAGAGAGGGAAGGGAAAGAATTATTGGCATGCATTTCACTCACTGTTTCGAGAGCCCCTACAGTGCATACCAAAAATGTTGCAGGACTTTTCGTTAGTTCAGCTGAAGACGGGGTCCTTGTCTGTGCCATGGCCACAAAAATTTAGGCTCACAGGCTGTTTGAAGGGTGAGAGAAGCAGGACTTTTTTGGGTGAAAAGGAAAAATGGGGGAAACAGCGATCCTCCATAAGGTCAGAGTCCCTGCTAGAGAGCTTCTCACCCACAGCTTGAATTCCAGGTTCCACACAGAAAGAAGAGAGGCCAGGCTCCTCCCCGCTGCAAACAGCATGAACTTCCTGAGGTTCCACCCCAGTGTGCAGGCCGGTTGGAGTTTTTCTGGGGATCCGCTCCCACCTGGCTGTCTCTCATGCTTTTTTTCTTTTTTTCTTTTTTTCTTTTTTTTTTTTTTTTTAGTGAAAGTTCATACTCTGGCTAAATGTACAGGAATTCCAGCATATTAAATTCCAGTGGTGATTACCTGTCAGCGAGGTAATGGGAGGTGATAGAGAGTGAATACAGTCATGGCATATTTTTTCTTTAAGCTCTATATCTTGTTATACAATTTGTTTTCCTGACCTATCTGGAATTTCTCTGCTTTCATAACAGCTTCCCCATGATCCATTCATACCAGCTGGAAAATTCTACTTGGCCTTGTTAGTGTTAAGTCTTTGAGGAATAGCCTCCTTAAGGAAACAGCAGAAATGTCATTTTGTTTATTCTTATGGCATCCAGAATCCTGTTTTACTGAAAAGTTTAATGCCACGTTCTTGGATCATTGTGGCTTCCATTCCCAGAGCCTCTGCTGCTTGTCCTCAGGGTGTTTCCATGGCTTGAAACCCTATTAAAAATCCTTCCGGCTTAATTGTTTTAAGCAGCTTCTTTTGAGGATCTCTTATCTATTAGTTAGTAAAGATAAATCTTCCTTCCCTTCACATTCCCTTGTTTGAAACAACTCTTTATGTATTTTTGGCACTTAATTATTTAATTATAAGTGAATATAGTTTTTGAAAGAAAGTCAGTTGACAGTTTCTTTGGGGCCATTTATTTTGTTTTATTTATTTTTATTTTTGGTCAGAGGATGTTTATGCTGGGATTCATTCTGATTTCCTTCTCCTTCCTTGCCCTGACATGTCCCCAGAATGCCTCCTCTTCTAAAGTCAAGATGATCACCTTAATTTCCTGCCCTTCTATGGCAAGTTAACACAACCTTCTCCAAATCTGGGCCCAGGCCCTGAAAAGCTCTTGATCACTCCTATAATAAGAAGGCTGCGGATGTTTTCCCTAGGCTTGGGCTTGGGTAGATGCTGTTGATGGCTACAAGTTCAGAGCTATTTTCTAGAGATGTAAACTCATTTTTAAGTTTTCCTACTCACCCACCAGGAGACTTTTTCTATTTACTGGGAGCGGGAAATTAATGCAGAAAAGACGGCGAGGGACTGATTTCTGTAGTTTAGCAATGTACGGGTAGGGGAAATGTGTAATTCTTAGTAGCCTAAGTGTCTGCAGTAGAAACCTTATGGAACGTACCAGTGTGCAAATGAAAAACTCTGCGTTAATACCCATGCAATGTTCATGTTGTCACCAGATTTAATTCCAGAAACATTTCCTACAGGAATGTTTACTGCATTTTATTGTTGAATACTCTCAGCTTCAGGTGAAACATACTGAAGTGTGAAATGGTCAATTATAACTGGATAAACAAAGTTGCTTGGATAAAATATTATTAAACTGGATGGCTGGTTGTTTAGTGTTCATTTTTCTTTATCTCAGGGCAGGGGGTATACGGAGTAGAAGAAGGGTTTGGCACTTTAGGAAGATGATTTTGTGAACAAATTCACAGTCACCAAGACCAAAAAGACCTTATAAGTCAATTTCATGCTGAGTTGTTTAAAACCATTTTCACATCAAATATTTCATAACTTCCCTACTCTGTAGAATCTTTCAAAGTCTGAATTTCTATGAGGTAGACCTTACACGATATTCCCCCTTTAATACCTTTGGAGAATTAATTTAATCTTGGGAAATACTCTCAAACATTGATACTTTGGAAAGTAAATTCAGAAGGGAATATCAGGAACATAATTTTAAATGGTTTTTAATACATACCCCTGAAGCTTGACATAGGTATCACACTTTGATGCATATCCCGTGTTTGCTGAAATATCACTTATGAAACCTGTGATTCCTTGACTGAGAGCTTCATTTAGTATCTTATTTATGATTTGCTAGCTGATGGTGCTCCAAAGAAGTGCTTATCTCAAGCCGTATGAGTAATATTTCTGAGGTATTTTTTGAGATCATAGCAGACAGGAATTTCTGACAGTATAGACTGGTATTTTCTGGGACATCTGCCTGCAATTAGAATTTTATTTGGGACTAAATTTACCCAAGATTGGGAAACAAACTTTCTCCTTGTAACTCTCCTATTCATTTTTCAAGTAGTAATGTCATCCTTCAGACACTTTCAATTAGTCGTCTTTGTGGTGTTTTGTGGAGTTTAATGGCTATGGAGGCTAGGAACATAAAAACTTTATGTAAACCATAACTATCATTTGTTTTTGGTGTTCCAAAAGAGATTTGTGAGCAAGCAGTGATGGCAAATAGAAATTCCCTTCCCAATTTGTTGGCTGGTGTGCCTAACCTTCTACATTCCATGGCTGCAAGAGACACAGAGTGAAGGTTATTCAAGTGCACGGGTATATATGACAAATAGAGAGAAGAAAAGAGGAAGGTAGGGAGAAAGAGGAGAGAGAGAGAGAAAGAAAGAAAGAGAGAGAGAGAAATTAGAGTTAGAGCTGCCTGGTGAGATGAAACAGAAAAGATGACCTCAGTTATTACTTAAACTCATGGCCCTTAACAAACTGTACCTCCTGGAATCAGATCAGCATCCTCTTGAAGTGAAGCCTAAAGTCACCATACTGACTCTAGATGTTTCTTAGCTATCAAGAAAGCCCTGTTGATTACTCAAATGCAAAAATGTTTAAATGTTGGTTCCAGGGATTCTATGTTTATATATGTTGTCTTTTTTTTTTTGACATGAATTTCTTGCTCTGTCACCCAGGCTGTAATGCAATGGTGTGATCATAGCTCACTCTAGCCTCATACTCCTGGGCTTAAGCGATCCTAAGTAGCTAGGACTACAGGTGTGTGCCACTACACCTGGCTAACTTTTTTTATTTTTGATTTTATAGAGACAGGTTCTGTGTTGCCCGGGCTATGTCTTGAACTCCTGGCCTCGAGTAATCCTCCCACCTCAGCACCCTGATTAGCTAGGACTACAGACATGCACCACCATGACTGGCTAACTTTTTATTTTTTATTTTTACGATAGGGTCATACTATACTGACCTGGCTGGTCTGGAACTCCTGGCCTCAAGCGATTATCCTGCCTCAGCCTCCCAAACTGTTGGGATTACAGGTATGAGTCACTGCATCCAGCTGTGCCTTTTACATACACTAAAAAAATCTCAACTCATGATGAAACATCTTAAATATTGGCAAGAAAATTTCATTTCTCTGGAGCAACAATTTAACTTAGGTTGAAAATACAATCTGCTTTTGAATGTTTATGTCATCCACCTGGGATTATTTCTGGCTGTTCAACCAGCAGCTGGTATATTATATTGTCATTAACTTGTTTCCAAGACAATTACTTCTGCAAATATTGTGGGCAAATATGTGCAAGTGTGTACAACCGCGTGTGTGTATGTATTTGGGGCAGGGTACAGAGTATACAAATGTACATGTGAACCCACAGGGCTTCAAAAAGAAGAAAAGAATATTTTGTCACTTTCTTACATTTATTTGCACAGGGATAAAGGAAATAAGTCAGGCTTATGTCCTTGTCTCTGTGTAAATTATCTTTGCTCTTCAATTGGTTGCTTGCATATGGTGACTTAACCTTTCTTCAGCTCAGGAAAAATTTCTGCATGTTGAAATATATAAAGGCTGAAGCTTATATTATTAAAAATAGACATTTTTATTTTAAAACCTAATAATTAAATGTTAAATCAGCAACTTTAAAACGTAAATAAAACCTTGAATTGAGATAGGACTTTTCCTGTTTTCCTATGTCTATTGCTTATTTCTTTTCATGTAGAAATAATTTTATTATATTTAATAAACCAAAACCCTCAAACTTAACAAATATATTTTGAACATGAGGATAATAATTTTGTCCTACACTAAAGTAAATTTTATTCTGGATCAAGGCCTTTCTTCTGGTGTATAATTTTGTGAAACTTTTAAAGTTAAAAATTATATTGCAAAACTCAAGATAGGTTCTAGTTCAGCCAAAAGTTAATTTATTTTCCTGATATCTAGTTGAGCCCATTTGGATGATGTATATCTCTGAACCAATTAATTGGTGAAGGCATTAGAATTTTCAATAAATGTATAGTTCTATGACAGAATCAATAAACTCATATATTATGAATTAAAGTGTTGAAAGAATGGTATTATTGCAGCAAAACTTTTGTGCTGTTTTCAGAATATGGTAAATGGATACTGGGTAGCAAATACAGAAAAACTTCTAACAAATGCATTGACACAGTCTTTTTTCTGCCTTATCCCTCGGCCATTGCTAAAAGCACCAAAACAAAAGTAAACAGCACAAAAACAACGCACGTATCTTTGGAGATTTTTTCTGTGTGTGTGGCATGAGGGGGTGGAGAGTTTACCAAAAACAACAGAGCAATGAGCTTCTTTACCGACCTCTTTCTCCCATTTAATCAAACTCTTCTCCATTCTTCTGTGAGTACCAAGGCCCTCAAAGACAGTAGCAAATACGTAAGCTGTCCGTGAAAAACCAGCACTTCTGAAGTGACCAAAATGAGTGAATATCCAAACATTTGTTGACAAATATGTACTATTATATTTTTGTTTTTAATTTTACTTGTCCTTCGTGTGATATAATAAATATTTTTTCAAGTTGCCATGTATTTCTGTCTCCCAAGATGTGCTATTAATCAGTCTACTGATTATAATCCAATTAGCCAATTAAAGGGAGAGCCACACACCAAGAAAGGATAATTTATCATAAAGATAAAGTACGCAGGTAATTCAAAGTAAAACTTCAGGCTCGTTGAATAAGAACTGCATTCATTTAAGGATCATTGAATAGCTTTTGTTGACCAAAGACTGATGCTGCAACATAGTTCTAACTTTGAGGCCTTTAAAAAGGGGCAATTAATTGGTAACATATTTGGGACACTTACCTGAGTTGCCCACGCAAAAATATAAACTGCGTTTTTATAAAAGAAAGGTTAAGGAAGTAGTTAAATCAGGTTAAATATTATTTCTTTGTCTTAATTTAATTTTATATCTTTTGTAATTATTAAGTGTGCTTCCACCTGTTTCTATAAGACTTTTCTAATCTTTATACCACTTATGTGACAAATAGCATATGCTCTGTATGCTTATTGTCTGCCTGCCAGCTAGGTGATAGCTAAATTGGTTGGATCTGTCTGTATAAATAATATCTACAACAAGTGCAGGGAAAGTGGATGAAATGAAATGAAAACAGTAGGGCAGAAATGTCGTCGGCAAAGCCTGAGTCTTGTCTCTCGCTCTCTTCACCAGACAGCTTGAGCTTCACCACTGGCTTCACCTTCTCCACAAAATACCAGTCCCTGGCTCTGTCCAGGCGCCCAGTGAGGCGCCCAGCCAGTCAGCAGTGCGGCCAGCGTCTATGCAGGCGCTGGGGGCTCTGGTTCCCAGATCTCTGTGACCTGCTCCACCAGCTTCTGGGGTTGCATGGGGTCCGGGGGCCTGGCCATGGGGATGGCGGGGGATCTGGCAGGAATGGGAGGCATCCAGAATGAGAAGGAGACCATGCAAAGCCTGAACGACCGCCTGGCCCCCTACCTGGACAGAGTGAGGGGCCTGGAGACTGAGAACCGGAGGCTGGAGAGCAAAATCCCAGAGCACGTGGAGAGGAAGGGACCCCAGGTCAGAGTCTGGAGCAATTACTTCAAGACCATCAAGGACCTGAGGGCTCAGATCTTTGCAAATAGTGTGGATAATGCCTGCATCGTTCTGCAGATCGACAAAGACCATCTTGCTGCTGATGACTTTAGAGTCAAGTATGAGACAGAGCTGGCCATGCACCAGTCTGTGGAGAGCAACATCCATGGGCTCTGCAAGGTCATCGATGACATCAATGTCACTTGGCTGCAGCTGGAGACTGAGATCAAGGCTCTCAAGGAGGAGCTGCTCTTCATGAAGAAGAACCATGAAGAGGAAGTAAAAGGCCTACAAGCCCAGATTGCCAGCTGTGGATTGACTGTGGAGGTAGATGCCCCCAGATCTCAGGACCTCGCCAAGATCATGGCAGATATCCGGCCCCAATATAAATAGCTGGCTGGGAAGAACCAAGAGAAGCTGGACAAGTACTGGTCTCAGCAGATTGAGGACAGCACCAGAGTGGTCACGACGCAGTCCACCCAGGTTGGAACTGCTGAATCAACACTCACGGAACTGAGACGTACAGTCCAGTCCTTGGAGATGGATCTGGACTCCATGAGAAGTCTGAAGGCCAGCTTGGAGAACAGCCTTGAGGGAGGTGGAGGCCCACTATGCCCCGCAGATGGAGCAGCTCAATGGGATCCTGCTGCACCTGGAGGCAGCGCTGGCACAGACCTGGGCAAAGGGACAGTGCCAGGCCCAGGAGTACCAGGCCTTGCTGAACATCAAGGTCAAGTTGGAGGCTGAGATCGCCATCTACCGCCGCCTGCTGGAAGACAGTGAGGGCTTCAATCTTGCTGATGCCCCGGACAGCAGCAACTCCATGCAAACCATCAACAAGACCACCACCTGCTAGATAGTGCATGGCAAAGTGGTGTCTGAGACCAACGACATCAAAGTTCTAAGGCATAAAGCCAGCGGAAGCAGGGTACCTTTTGGGGAGCAGGAGGCTAATAAAAGGTTCAGATATAAAAAAAAAGAAATTAATATAAATCATCAATAAATTAAAGGCTGATTTTGTCAAGAATAATTGAGAAACTGCAAAAACATCCGATCCCCAGTATAAATGATTAAATGCAATTGACAAATTCTACAAAGAAATGGGGATCTATGTACAGTGCAGAAGATGTTTATATAAGACAGTATAGGGAGCGTATTTACTCCAGTAAATTTTACAAGTTAGATACTTTTTCTAACCAATACAAATGACCAATATTGACTCCACTCAGGATGACCCACCATTTGATTTGCATGGGACTGAGGGAGTTCACAGGTGTGGGGCTTTCAGCACTAAAACTGTAAAAGTCAAGTGGAAAACTAGGATGCATTGGACATTCTAAATCATATGAAATAGGAGAATTGTATACATCACTGTGTGTTTAAATAAGTGAGTAGTCTAAATACTCATGTGCTTCACCATCAAACGTATCAGACCTATGTCATTTTACAGCTGAGTTTTACCAAATCTTCAAGAAATAGTCCTCAGTTTATATAACGGTTTATGAAAGAAGAAAATAGCAAATTTTGCCTAACTGAATTATTAAATATATAGTAGAATATGAGTAACAAATCTGGAAAATGACAGTATAAGGAAAATTTGAACAATTTCACTTTGAACATTAATACAAAAATCCTAATGACATATTAGCTTACTTAAGCTACGATATAGATGAAATATATATTATAATTATGTAAGATGAATCACAAATGTGAGAAAGTTACATCAGAGTTTATATCAATATAATTTACTACATTACTAGATTATAGGAAAGAAACTTATAACCATTTCAATAGATGCAGAAAAAGCATTTAAGTTGTATGCTCACTTTGGAGTAAACCTGTTAGTAAATTAGAAATAAAAGGGAATTATCTGATCTGAAATTTCTCCTATCAAAAGTCTATGAACAAATATATATATAAAGCATTACAGGAATTAGCATTAAAGTCAGAGATATCTTGTTTTACAACATTATAATGGTGGTACTAAACAATGCAATATGATAATTACATACATAATGTAAGAGAGTAAGAGATGAAGGTATTCTTAAATAAGACATGAATATAAACACAGGAAATACAATGTAATAGAAAAAGTGATAGAAAGTATAAGAGAGTTTTGCAAAGTTACTGCACACAAGGTCAAATTACAGAATTCATCAGTGCTCTGCCCACCAGGAATATTCATTTAGAATATTTGGCAGAAAAGTTATCCCATACAACATAACAACAAAAAATAGAGCTTCTAAAAAAGATGTAATAAGTGTGCATGACGTTGAAAGCAAATGAGCAAATAAAATCCAGGTGAATTAAAGACACAAATGTAAAAAAATAAAAATTGTATAATTTTTGAAGAAATTATAAGATACTTTGTCTTTGGGATATGGAATGATATCTTAAAGAAGATGAAAAAAGAATAAACCACAGGATAAATATTAGTACATTCTATCACATTAATATTGATTATATCTTTGTCAAAAATTTCTACAAAAATGGAAAAATAGAAGGCAAGAAAAGAAGAAAATATTTCAATGCACATAAATTATAAAATGTTAATATTGAGAAGATATAAAAATTTACATATTACTAAATTAAAGATGACTAAAATCGTCAAAAATATTACTATGCAATTCTTAGAAAAGAAGTTCAAATGGTCACCAGTAATCATTGCAAGGTAAACAAAAATAATATTAAAAAATAATTTATCTTTTATCAGTTTAGCAAATATTTAAAAGTCTGAGCCAGGCACAGTGGCTCACGCCCATAATCGCAGCACTTTGGGAGGCCAAGGCTGGCGGATCACGAGGTCAGGAGATCCAGACCATCTTGGCTAACACGGTGAAATCCCGTCTCTACTAAAAATACAAAAATTAGCCCGGCTTGGTGGCCGGCGCCTGTAGTCCCAGCTACTTGGGAGGCTGAGGCAGGGGAATGGCGTGAACCCGGGAGGTGGAGCTTGTAGTGCCACTGCACTCCAGCCTGGGCAACAGAGAGAGACTCCGCCTCAAAAAAATAAAAAAAAAAAAAAGGGTCTGACAATAGCAAGCTTTGGTCAGGACATGGAAAAGAACTACTCTAATTTGCCTGTAGAAAGGTAAGTTGGTGGCACTTCGTGAACACAATTTTATGATACTCTCATTTGGCCCAGGAATTCTACTTCCAAACAACCTAAGGAGATACTCTTAAGAATGTTGAAAGTAAGGCTGGGTGTGGTGGCTCACGCCTGTAATCCCAGCACTTTGGGAGGCCAAGACGGGTGGATCACTTGAGGTCAAGAGTTCAAGACCAGCCTGGCCAACATGATGAAACTCTGTCTCTACCGGAAATACAAAAAAATTAGTCCGATGTGGTGGCACATGCCTGTAATCCCGTCTACTCGGGCGGCTGAGGCAGGAGAATCACTTGAACCCAGGAGGCAGAGGTTGCAGTGAGCCGAGATTATGCCACTGCACTCCAGCCTGGGTGACAAAGCAAGACTCTGTCTCAAAAAAAAAAAAAAAATGTTGAAAGCAGAACTATTTATAACAGCAATATTTGAAAAAAACTATAAAGACCTGTTAATAGGAGATGGAGAAAATGTGATGCAGTGATGTAAGAGGCTACTTGATAATTAGTAAGAATCAAATAGATGCAGGGGTATCAATAAGAATAAATCTAAGAAACAACAGAAATTATATTTAAAAGGCTGAGCAATTCAAATTGTATGATTAGTAATAATATTAAGGGTAAAGACAGGCACACCACTCTTAAAATTTCATGGATGCATATGTATGTCATCATTGTAGAAAAGCAACGTTAGACTGGGCATGGTGGCTCACACCAGTAATCCCAGTGCTTTGAAAAGCTGAAGTGGAAAGATCACTTGAGGCCAGGAATTCGAAGCTACAGTGAGCTATGATCCTGCCACTCCACTCCAGCCTGGAAAACAGAGTAAAATTCTGTCTCGAAAAGAAAATAGTGATAATCATATTTTTTTAAAAAATGGCTAGAAAATATCCATGCTAATGTCTGAATGTTGATTACCATTTGAGAGAATGAGAGGCTGGATGTATATGGGCGCAATAAACTTTAACTCTATTTATAAGGTTTTATTTATTAAATAAAATCTGAAACAAAAAAGATAAAATATTAATGTAATATTTTGATTCTATGTGTTAGACATAATGAGAAGCATCATTTTATTCTAGGGATTTTCTGTTTATAAGATGTGACTCAAAATAAAAAGTGTTACAAAAACAAAAAGTAGTCTAAAACCTACATAACTTATATGCACCTTTAAAATTAAATTAATTCTACCACTGCCATTGAATGGATTATAGCTAAAGGATTGAACAAGTAATTCACATTGACTCCCACCCAGTCTCTCAGATTTCTTCTGACATACATTTAAACCAAAAAAAAAAAAAAAAAAAAGAACCGCTCCCTGGATGCCTTTGTCTAAATGTTAGCAATGCTACAAATAAATTTATTTCTCCTAATCTTATTCCTTCAAAGAATATTATTATTCTTCCTAATCTGATGGTCTTCTTCAGTCATTTCAGCTCTTCAGTGTTGTCTTTTTCATCCTTCCAGAATACCAAATTGCTTAGGAAATGCTTTGAGTTTTATATCAAAAATATCTCTGGAACCTGGCACTTTGTTACCACTCGCGCTGCACATACATTAGTCAGAACCTAAACATTTCATCTATCTCTCTTCTAAATATATGTGTTATAAAAATATAGAATATAATTTATATGTATATTCTACATACATTTATGTTATATATAAATTCATAGAATATGTACATTTATATTATGTCTAAATATATAATATCATGTATAATACCTACAAATGTACAAATACAGAGAAAGAGATATGGATAGTCCAGTTGTCTCTTTTTAAAGGTAAAATGACTATAATGATTATAAAAATAACATGTATTCATTTTGTGTATTTCTAAACTTAAGCAATATAGGAAGGTTCAAAGAAGACAATATGAAATAATCTGTACATCAAACACCTATGACATGCAATTTGCCTGTGTAACAAACCTGCACATGTACCCTTGAACCTAAAGTAATAGTTTATAATATAAAAAAAGGAAGAAAGTAGAACCTCCCCAAATCTTCAGAATTCTCCTTCCAGAAATATTTTAAGCTTTAGTTTGACATTATTGATATGGTTTGGCTGGGTCCCCACCCAAATCTCATCTTGAATTGTAGTTTCCATAATCCCCACCTGTCATGGGAGGGACCCGATGGGAGGTAATTGAAATGAGATTCATGCTGTTCCCTGAGCTGTACTCGTGATAGTAAGTTTTCATGAGATTCGACGGTTTCGTAAGGGGCTTCCCTCTTTGTTCGGCTCTCATTCTTCTTGCTGCCACCATATGAAGAAGGACGTGTTTGCTTCCCCTTCCACCATGATTGTAAGTTTCTTGAGGCTTCCCCAGTCATGCTGAACCGTGAGTCAATTAAACCTGTTTTCTTTATAAATTACCCAGTCTCAGGTATGTCTTTATAAGCAGTATGAAAATGGACAAATATATTTATAAATATGTAAATATGGAGGTATCTATCTATTTATCTCTCTATATATTTAGATTTTCCAAAATAGGACTATACTAATATGACAACACTGCATTAATAATGTATAAGTACCTTTATTTCCAACTTTAAACAAAAAATGATCTGCAGCAGAAGTTAAAGAGCTGCTGAATTTCAGAAAAAGATTTGTTCAAAGGAGATTACTTTCAACAACTTTTTTGCTGCTGTTAATGAGAGAATTATGCAAATCACTAAAAAATATGAACTCAGGTGTTTTAACTACAACTTTAAACGATATCTCTTAATTCCTGTTTTTCCCATTTGCCCATTTTTTAAAGTTCATATATAATTAGTTGAAAATTATTAGGGTTTATTATATGTGCCCTTCATCTTGTAGTATAATTTTAGTGCTTTTAAAGTTTATATTTAAACTGATGCTATGTTCACCACCAGTGAACATTCTGTATTATTGAGTTTTTTTATTTTGTGTCATCACTTTTTGGATAGACAGCATTTTGTTATTTAGAAATGTTTTGCTCTTTGAGTTTGTGCTCATCGATATTGTATTTCCAAATTATTGTATTACATGCAATTTGCCTGCAATTTATGCAAAATACCTGCAATTTGCATTTGTCCTTCTGAGCTAAATTATCTCTTTAAAAGCATTTTATGTGCTGTATGAATATAATATTCCTTTAATAAATTAGAATGTTAGGAATAATGTTGTTGTTTTTGAACACTAAATATAGCTACTCCCCCTCTTCCTTTATGTGGAGTCAGCCTTTATGATAGATTTCCTATGTATACTTCATTTTTATACTATTACATATAGTCTATATGCCCATAGAAATCATACTTAGTATTGGTTTCTGATTGGGTTTGTGTGTCTTTTAAAAAGTTTATATGTATGCTATCTTATTATACTTATCCTTCTTCCCCATTTAAAAAAGTCATTAACTTGTGTTTTGAGCTTAATCCATGGCCAATGTCATACATACCATGTATATTGAACTATATAGCACTGGAACCATACCTGTAACTACTATATGGTACTTTTATGTGAAGAGATATCTAGGTTGTTTATTCTGTTTCCCTATTATAAACAGTGCTATAATAAGCATAGTTTTATGTGTAACTTTATGCTTCTCTGAGCTAATTTCTTTAGGATAAGTACTTGATATGTTTAATAGTATTGCTGAGACATAGGACCTGAATATTATAACTTTTACTACATATTGTCAAATTGCCTGCAACTTAGCTTTACTGGTTTACTACTATCAAACTATAAATTTGTGTCTCAACTATTTTCAAACACTTGATGTTAGTGTTTCCTTTTCTCTGCAAACTCACAGCATCTGCTGGGTTTTTTTTTTTTTTTTTAGTAATAGCCATTCTGACTGGTATGAGATGGCATCTCATTGTGGTTACTGTTGTTGGTGGAAGTGTAAATTCAACCATTATGGAAAGCAGTATGACGATTTCTCAGAAAGTGGAAAGCGGAACTCCCATTTGACCCAGCAATCTCATTACCAGGTATATACTTAGAGGAATATAAATCATTCTACCATAATCGCTTCTCGGCCTTTTGGCTAAGATCAAGTGTAAATCATTCTACCATAAAGACAGATGCATGAGAACGTTCAATGCAGCATGATTCACAACAGCAAAGACATGGAGTCAACCTAAATTCCCATCAATGACAGATATTGGATAAAGAAAATGTGGTACATATACACTATGGAAAACTATGCAGCCATAAAAAAAGGAGATCAAGACTTTTGCAGGAACATAGATGGAGCTGGAGGCTATTGTCCTTTGCAAATTAATGCAGGAACAAAAAACCAAATATGGCATGTTCTCACTTATAAGTGGGAGCTAAATGATAAGAACTTATTAACCCAAATAAGGGAACAACAGGCACTGGGATCTACTTGAGGGTGGAGGGTGAGAAGAGGGACAGAAGAGGAAAAGATAACGATTGGGTACTGGGCTGAATACCTGGGTGATGAAATATTCTGTGAAACAAACGCCCGTGACAGGAGTTCACCTATATAACAAACCTTCATATGCACCCCCAAACTGAAGAGTTTAAAAAGAAAACAACAGTTGAGTTAGAAGATATTAAAATTGTTGCCAGCCTAATTTATAAAGATTCTTTTCCTTAAATTTGAATGTTGATCTGTCTTATATTTTAACACTTTTCAAATCTATCTATTCTATTCTCTTCTCCATAAATAATAATATATGTGTGTTGTATCACCTTTGCCCTATGTATCTTATTCAAATTACATTTTAATCTTCCTTATTCTCCATGTGTCTGTATAGCTGATATGGTTTGGCTGTGTTCCCACCCAAATCTCATCTTGAATTGTAGCTCCCATAATTACCATGTGTTGTGGGAGGGACCCTGTGGGAGATAATTGAATCATAGGGGCAGTTTTCCCCATACTGTTCTCCTGGTAGTGAATAAGTCTCACAGGATCTGATGGTTTAATAAGGGGTTTCCCTTTACGCTGAGCTCTTATTCTGTCTTGCCTGCCACCATGTAAGACGTGACTTTCACCTTCCACCATGATTGTGAGGCCTCCCCAGTCACGTGGAACTGTGAGTCCATTAAACCTCTTTTTCTTTATAAACTACACAGTCTCAGGTATGTTTTATCAGCACTGTGAAAACAGACTAATAAAACAGCTTTCTCAAGCCTTCTACTTTATGCCAGATTAACTAATTTTTTTCTATTCTGTTGATTGAACTATGACTTTTATCCCTGAAATGTTTTTATTTTGCCTTTCAGTGTATTCAAGGTTTTAAAAAATCTCCTTGGTTTGCTTTATAATCTCTTCTCTATAGCCTTAAATCTCTCCTTCTACTCTGTAGTTTTTATTTTTTTTAAGATTGTTATCCATACAAGTTTTGAAATTATGAAGATTTGTCAAAAATGTTTTATCCATTTCTTTGGTTGAATTTATGTGTAGTTTCTCCTATGGCCTTTTTCTTAATAACATTTATATTTGAATGGGACTGAGTATTTGCCAAGTTCTGTATGGAGGAGTGGGCTGGGAGTAACCTGAGGCAGCCTACAGAGCTGAGTCAAATCCCCCTACCCTCGCCAAAACCGCTTATTAGATACGTTATGTTATTTGACTTTGAAACATGCTTCCTTTTAGGTTTCAGCTGCCAGCATGGTTCCTAGTGAAGCACCCTGTGCCTGGCAATTACAGCTTTGTTCCCCATCCTTTCATCTTCTTAGATTGGAGATGATAAAAAAATGTTTCATTATGAGTTCTAACACTTGTAAGACTCTGGTTTTGATCACTGTCTAGCATGCTTAGCACTGAATATACATATTCAGTGATTATGTATTTAGACATGTAAAAGAAGCCAAAATATCAGTATCATGGTGTAAGATGCACTAAGATCTATAGACTATGACACAATAAATATTAGTATCAACTAATATTTTTATCACATGTGCTATTTTAAAACATTTTTATTATTGACAGTGCCCTGTAATAGTTTCTCCAATCATATCTACCCAAAAAATAAATAGTAATTATTAAGTACAAATATCTTGTACATTTCTGATTTAAAAATGTTTACATCTGAACAGATTGCTTAACCGTAACATTTCGTATTATTTGTTAGAAATAGTGTCATTCTTCATTAGACTTCTAGTTTAGCATAAATGATGGCAAAGATAAAACCAATTAATAAGTCAGTGACTCAATGTTATTAACCGTTACTGCTAAGGGAGTTGCTAAATCAGAATTCAGCATATTATAAGTTAAACAGACTGATAAATAGGATGAAAATAGTTTCGCATCCTGAAGTAGCTAAATACACTGAATACTTTTGCTTAAAAATAACTTTCAATTACCTTTTTTGAAATTAAATTTTCTCTTCCCAAAATAGCCCCAGATGCTCTATTATTTTTTTTAAAAAACCAACCATTTTTTAATGCATTTTCTGAAACCTTTCTTTGAGTGTGATCATGATCTCACAACTTAGCACTAAGCCAACATTATATAATTATTCCACAATGAACCATTCCCTGAGTGAAGCCATTTCCACTTTCATGAAGTCAGGCAGTCAGTGAGATGACAGAAAATAAAGTTTGGATAGCTTTTGAATAGCTAATCAGATGCTATTTTGTAAGGCAGTTTCTTTCCTAATCTAGCTCAAGATATTACATACCTAATTATTAAGTTGCTATGCAGCATATTTCTGGCTGAGAAGTACGTATTTCAAAGTTTCTAGCTGCATGAAAATAGTTTATACTCTTGGTCAAGAGATGTCTATTTATTTTATCCTGCATCCTTTTGCTCGACGTACCTATCACTTACTGCCCAGGTGGTCTGAAAAATACCCAGGGAAATTTTATTCAGTCTTTCATATACTCAGTAAATTTATTTTTATTGGGATTGTGCATGCATTTCTACCAACATGCACATGAATATTTGCCAGTCCCATTGATAGAGACATTATACTCTAGATGCTTTGGGAATTGTATTTCAGATTCAAAATGATGTGATTTTAACAGATCTGCTGTACAACATATACTCAATTGTGAACTTAAAAATTTGTTAAGAGAGTAGATCACAGGTTAAATGTTCTTACCACACACGCACTATACAGAGGCGCAAACACATTTCTACCTTAATTACAGTAATAATTTCCTAGATGTACACATAAAAATGTGTGTGCTAATTTCATCCATGCCCCTACAAAGGACGTGAACTCATCATTTTTTATGGCTGTATAGTATTCCATCATTCTCAGTAAACTATCGCAAGAACAAAAAACCAAACACTGCATATTCTCACTCATAGGTGGGAATTGAACAATGAGAACACATGGACACAGGAAGGGGAACATCACACTCTGGGGACTGTTGTGGGGTCGGGGGAGGGGGGAGGGATAGCATTGGGAGATATACCTAATGCTAGATGACGAGTTAGTGGGTGCAGCACACCAGCATGGCACATGTATACGTATGTAACTAACCTGCACATTGTGCAATGTACCCTAAAACTTAAAGTATAATAATAATAAATTTTTAAAAAATGCAAAAATTAAAAAAAAGTGCACTAAATATGTGCCATGTTTTTGTATATCATATATACCTCTATGAAGCTGTTGAAAAAATTAAAAAATAAAATGTCAGTTGAGGTAAATCTTTTAAATTGAATTTACTCCTTTACAGAGGGCAAATGATGACGCTTTCAGAATAAACTTCTGTGAACATTAGGGCAACCCCCTTCCTGTCTTTTGAAATTTTTGTACAACTATATCATTTGCAACTTTACATGTCATATATTTAGTTTTGATTATAAGTTTCTAAACATAATTTTATGAATATATAGATTCTCATTGGGAGCTTTGAGGTTTAACAGCTGCAGACTAGACGGTTGAAGGGCCTCAGAGAGTAGTTTTAGGGGTAGTAACATTTCAGGCCTGTGGTTCTTTCGGCTGCACAGGTTCTTCAATATTTAATAGGCTTCCAGGAAATCTCCTCCTAGTAATATGGTAGATCGGGTTATTCACCAACTGTCACTGAAAACAGCTAAAAATGGTGATTGAACTATTTGTAAGTGTTCTTAAAAGCATAAAACAAAACAGCAAACAAAAAACAAAAAAAAAAAACAGTAAAAGCCATCAAGCTTAACCCTCGCTAAAGGCTAGAACCTGGAGGACTTGTCAGGTGAGCTAAATTTTGTTGGTGTTTTTATGTTCTCACTGGAGGCAAGGACTGCTAAAGACAAATCTCAGCACTTGTGCATGATGAAGATTTATGATGAGACCCTTCTCCCCACACCTACTAATCTGAGAGCTACATCTTCTTTAGAACCAGGAGTAAATACACCCCACCCAGCACCTCCAGGGAATTAAAAAGCAAGTTATCCTAGTGCTGAGTGTCACACTGCAAGAAAGCCTCACCTGTGAGCTCTTATGTGAATTTGAGCCCAATGCATGTTACCAGGGTTTACAGTAGTCTTAGATAGCTGTCAGAAACAGATGTAAATCCTCTTTGGAAGAATACGGGTATTCATTCTAGATCTTAAATATGTCTTATAAATCTCCAAGGAGGCTCAACATATTAAGGCCAAATAGTATTACATACTAAGGAAGTTTGCCACCCAAATCAAGAGCTAGCATAAAAACAGAAGATCTCAAAACATTTCAGATGTTAGTATTTTCAAATATAGGTTTTAGTATATTTCAGCTTTCTTAAAATATATGAATTTAAATTAGAGACTCACTAAATGGATGTTTATATAATTAGACCAGAAGGGAATAACAGATTATAGAGGAAAGAAAACATTTTACAGAAAATGATTTAAAATTTTCAAGTTAATATAAAAAACAAAAACAAACAAACAAATATTTTTTAAAATTTCCAAGTTGGGACAAATAGAAATCCACACTTAGAAATATATTGTGAAATAATAGAACGTAAAAGACATTAGAAGATTTTGAAAGTCCTGGAAGCCATCAACAATATGTAAAATGTAATATAATTTCAATGGGATATTATTTAAAATATACAAATAAAAACATACATTGTATAACTTTATTAAAACATACCAATAGATCTTAATATGCAATGGCATGGAGATGTCAATAGTCTCCAAATCAATTTATAAATTCTATGCATTTCCAATCAATATACCAACAAAGTTTTTTTTTTTTCTTCTGTGGAAAATGATGGTATTTCTACCATTTACATAGAAGAAAGAAAGGATAAAAATAGCTAAGACTTTTTTTTTTTTTTGAGACGGAGTCTCTCTCTGTCACCCGGGCTGGAGTGCAGTGGTGCGATTTGTGCTCACTGCAAGCTCTGCATCCCGGGTTCACGCGATTCTCCTGCCTCAGCCTCCCGAGTAGCTGGGACTACAGGCGCCCGCCACCATGCCCTGATAATTTTTTGTATTTTTAGTAGAGACGGGGTTTCACCATGTTAGCCAGGATGGTCTCGATCTCCTGACCTCGTGATCCGCCCGCCTTGGCCTTCCAAAGTGCTGGGATTACAGGCGTGAGACAATTTTTAAGAAGGATAAAAAGTGACAGGACTTTTCCAACAAGTTACAGAGAGTTATCTTAAACCCATAGCAATTAATATATTGTGATATTGATATAGTCATTTACAAATAGAGTAAAAGGAAAGAGTAGCACGTCCAAATGCTTACTCACATGAGGCAAATTGATGTTTGACTGAGGTAGTAATGCATGTCAAAGGGAAAGGAAGGATGGTCAAGGAATCACACAGAGTTAGTTAGACCATATGGCAACAAATATAATTATATTCTTACTGTATACCAAATACCAAAATAATTCCAGGAAGATAAAGATATTAAACGTGTAACTGAATTTTTACAATTTCAAAAAGAATGGGGGAGGATTTCTATATAACATCAGAGACTAATTGATTTATTAAATAAAATACAAAAAGCACGAAAAGTCCAGGACATAATTCATGTTATATCATATTAAAATGGGAAATTTTTGTTTATCAAAAGTACCATAAATTGCCAGGCATGGTGACGCACACCTGTAATCCTAGCACTTTTTGAGGTCGAGGCGGGAGGATTACTTGAGCCTGGGAGTTGGAGACCAGTCTGGGTAACATGGCAAAAATCCATTTCTATGAAAGAAATACCAAATATTAGCCAGGCATGGTGGCATGCACTTGTAGTCCCAGCTGCTTGGGTAGCTGAGGTGGGAGGATCATCTGAGTCCAAGATGTCAAGACTGCAGTGCAGTGAGCTGTCATCACACCACTATGCTTCAGCCTATGTAACAGAGCAAAACCCTGCCTCAAAAAACAAACAAACAAACAAACAAAAAAAACTACCACAAATAATAAAATGGGCAACAAATAAAAAATATTGGCTGGGCGCGGTGGCTCACGCCTGGAATCCCAGCACTTTGGGAGGCCAAGGTGGGCAGATCACCTGAGGTCAGGAGTTTGAGACCAGCCTGACCAACATGGAGAAACCCCATCTCTACTAAAAATACAAAATTAGCCAGGCGTGGTGGCGCATGCCTGTAATCCCAGCTACTCGGGAGGCTGAGGCAGGAGAATCACTTGAACCTGGGAGGCAGAGGTTGTAGTGAGCTGAGATTGCACCACTGCACTCCAGCCTGGGCAACAAGATGGGCAACAAGAGCGAAACTCCCACTCAAAAAAAAAAAAAAAAAAAGAAAAAGAAAATATTTGCAACATACGTGACTGACAAAGGCTTAGTAACCAGAAAATCTACACAACCTTTAAAATCAAAAAGAAAAGGGCCAAAAATGTAACTAAAAAATAAGCAAAAGAGATGAACCAAACATCAAAGAAGAGGAAGAAATGACAAACCTATGATAAAGAATTTCAAAACCAGAAATCAGGGAAATGCAAATCAAGACCACAATAAAGTATCATTTTAAACTCAAAAGGTGAACAAAAATTTGAAGAACTGGCAATACCAACTATTGATGGGGATTTGAATCAGCAGGGCATGCTTAGTTATTCCTAGTGGTTATAGAACAAGTTAGAGTCACATTTGGCATTAATTTATAAAATGGAACACACACATATTCCAGTACCCAGATATCAAATTTAAACACCCAAGGGAAACTGGCAAATGCATGAATGAAGAGAATTGTACAACAATGTCCAGAGCAGCATTGCTTGTCAAAGGAAAAAAAATATAAAAACAACTTGAATGTTAAAACAAACCAAATATCCAGGAAAATGCATAGTGCTTTGCATATCCCCATAACAGATTGGTGTATGTGTATTATATACCATTTAATATCTATAAAAATGAACTATTTTCTAAAGAATAATCACAGATGGCAAAATTATCACATTATAATAAGTAATGATAGAATTCAAGATCCTCTGTTTTTTAAACTCGTATTTGTTCACAATAAGTGCCCTTGAATTTACAGTTTATTACAGCCCCTTTAAAAATGGCTTTAAAATTTAACAAATTATATGTTATTCCAAATATAACAAATACAGATGACTTTTACTCATTCCCTTAGTTTCTTATTTTTTCTAAAGTTTTAAAAAATATTTTAATTAGAAAAATGTTTACTTCAATTGAGACTATGCATAGAAACAATTCTAGGGATTTGAATTTAATTAATTTTAATTAATGTGAAATTTTTTCTTGATAGGGTATAGAAGTTGATCGTTGAAAAGTATAAATACATTTTGAGCATGAGTATAGCTGGAGTTGTGTTACCAGTGGTAAAATAAACATCCAGGTAAAATGGAATATTCAGTCTTTTGAATTATTAATTATTTCATGACATTGCATAAATAATGTCTTTGGCTCCTTGGATCACAGATTTTCATAAATCCTCCCAGTCAGAAGGCTAATATATATTTTACATTTTAGAATGGAGAATTTTCATTATAAGATGCTGATGGTTACCTGTAACTAAAATATAAGGCTTTCTACAAATCTAAAAATCCATGAATACCTGAGATGTGTGTGTGTGTGTGTGTGTGTGTGTATTAGAGAGTACTACATACATAATGCATAATGGAACTACTTCCAAAATAAAAGTAAAACTTTCATTTAAAGTCACTTGTATTGTGAAAGTCAAGAACATAAAAGCAAGAATTTTGTTCGGAAGTTTTCTTATAATTTTCAAATGCTTCTACTCTGATATTTCACTAAATTATTAAAATACTGTTTTATATTGTTGATAAAATCAGGGCACAGGGATGTTTAGTGTTTATGCATACTGATGTGAAGAAGCAATTCTGTTGCGTTGCAAAACGGAGAACTGGATGGTTGTATGAATGGAACAATGATGGTTCAATTATTGCAGAGGCACTTATTTCTCTCTTGAAATATGTTGATTTCTATATAAAATTTTCAGAGATATAAGAAATTTTGTTATTGCAAACAGTATTAAACAGGTCTTGTGTATGTTGCTTATACTGTGATTGGTAGAAAATCCTTGTGTACCTGTAACAGAGTTTACTGACACAAAGACAAAGTTTCTCCCTCAATTACACTACTCTGCTCTAATCTACTCCAGATGCATCATCTCAAGTTGCTCTTTCTCCCAGGAATTGCACCTAAATAATTTTCCTCACATAGTTTCTCATTGTAATTGTTTCTGAGCATTGGAATTGTCACGCATCATTGGAGGTGTTACGAGAAACACAGAGAATGATAAATGTGTGAATTCTTCCCTCTGTCACCCTGACACTGGCAATAGGATTATTCCAGGTGAGATCTGGGGGTAGGTGAGGTAAAATCCATTCATAGAAGTGGGAATACATAGATTCATCAAATAAATGGTAACAAGTAAATAATTCTGGCTCTGAGGAAGTGAGAGTTGTTGTATTTATAAAAATATTTAATACCCTAGAGCATATGAGATGTAGCTTTTATTGCACATGTGGTTTTAGTAAGTCAGATCCTCTGTTTTTTAAACTCATATTTGTTCACAGTAAGTGCCCTTTAATTTACAGTTTATTAAGTATCTTTTTTTCTTTTTTCTGAGGATGAGTCTTAAAATTTTGACAGAAACAGTACTAGAGCAATTTACATAAGGAGTAAAATCAACTTTCTTATGTTTTATCTAGAAATTACCTACTTAATTTGTGTTTAATAAAGTCGATTTGAAAACTAGAAATTATCAAAAATTTAATGTCAATAACATTTCTTAAAGAAATTAGGCCTAGGGATTTATAAATAGCTGAATCTATGACAGAGAATAATTCAAGGATCCATAAATATTTTATGATTTTGTTCTCTGTAAACTTAGGGACTGTAGTCAAATAACAGCACAAAAATTATAGCATCTTCAAGATGTAGTTCCTGGATATAAAGATAATTATATTAATACGTACTATATATTTATTAATGTTGCAATGTATTTACCAAAAAAAATTCGTTTTTGGTGGGGTTACAAAATGTATGCTTAATAGCTGTAGTGTTAACTTTTATATATTCTGATGATTATATAATAGACTCAAATGAGCATACAAACACTAGCGCTTAATTATAGGCAAATTAGAATTGATACTATTTAAATTCTTCAATTGTTAGTGTGTGAACTTTGGAGATTCCTAGAGTGTCCTGTACCGTTCGTTTTCTGTGTGACAAAGCTGCCTGTAAAGTATTTAGCATGAGACTTTGTATATAGGAGGTTTACACTTTGATGTCTGAGATGGAGCCATCAGGGTTGCTGTGCTTGATAACATTTTATGCCAAGATTATTCCATAATTTCTGGGTGTTCCCTTTGTCTAGCGGTGACTAGCTCCACTTACCTGTGGACCATGCAAAAGTTTCATCCAAAATAGGGCCCTCCTCTCCTTACATTTCATCTAGAACAATAACCAAGGTCAGGTGATCCAATAGTAGAACTATCCTGCTCCAGGAGAAAAGCATTCACCAAAATAACTGTAGGTTCTAATTGGTACGTATCAGCAGGTACTGAGATCCCGGGATTGCATCTGGAGTGTGCTTGTTCATGGGTACAGATAAATATAAAATTTGATAAGGGAGTTATTGAAATTGGATATTAGATAAAATATATCTTCTCATCAAGGAAATCTGGAGATCGTATTGATACATTGCTAAGGTAGTTCCTTAAAGCTTGAGAAGAAAAAATTCTCTAGTAAATGAGATGCAGGTGCTGGAATTGCCATAGAAGAGTATAAGGAAAGGCTGAACGTACTCGGAGATTAAGGCATGTTAGAATAGATATATTCTGTTATATCAGAGAATGCTTTAGATAATTATGTTCCCCAAGTGCCCAGAAGAAGCCTACTCTATAGAGTACTGGGAGTGCTCTAGTATGGGAGCATAGCCATTGTTGAGAATCCCAGAGAGATCTATTCTCCATAGGCCAGGTTTACCAATAGGAGAGTTTTCAATAGAATTGGACTTCCAAATATTAATAGAAATCTTAGAATTTTCACAAAAAGCAGCAAATAACTGTGAACAGCAGAATGGTGTATTTATTGTTTTGGGAAACAAGACCAGACTGAAAACCAAGAGCTCCTGGGGTCCACCTGTTTGTTACACCTCTTTGGCTTTTGGAGACTGTGATGTTGAGATCTCTATATCTATCTATCATCTATCTATCTATTCATCTATCTATCATCTATCTATCTATTCATCTATCTATCTCTAATATCTATATCTATCTTTACTAGCAATCTATCATCTATTTATCTCTAATATCTATCTATCTATCTATCTATCTATCTATCTATCTATCTATCTATCTATCTATATATGTATCATCTATATCTATTTATAGTTTCCAGATAGCCGAACACGTGGAGGCTGACAGGTGAAGAAGAACTCATCCATCCACGTTCCGGAGGGGTGGTGGCATGTCCCCAACTCCACGGGGATGGAAGCTCCTGCACTTGGGACCCTTCCAGATCTCACCATATGTATCTCTTCATCTGGCTGTTTATTTCTATCCTTTAAAATATCCTTCATAGTAAGCCAGTAAGTGTAAATATTTTCCCTAGATCTGTGAGCTTCTCTAGCAAATTAATTAGACCCAAAGAGGGGGTTGTGAAAATCTCAACTTGAAGCCAGTGGATAATAAGTTCCCCCAGACTTGTGACAGTGGGGAAGGAGGGGAGGTTTTGTGGGACTGAGCCCTCCCCTGTGGGATCTGACACTATCTCCAGGTAGACAGTGTTGGAGTTGAATTGGAGGACACGTAGCTGGTGTCCATTTCTTGCTGTATGTGGAAAAACCCCCATACATTTGGCCACAGAAGGCTTCTTCCGTGTTAATAATTGGGGTTGTGTAAGAGCAGAGGAAAAGCAGAGCTTGAGAGTTTGTTTGTTTGTTTCCCTGAAAGGTCTAGTATCCATGCAATGCTGGGGAACACTCCTCTGAGTAAGCTTTATCCAAAGAGAGTTCTTCAACAGGTTCAGGCTGTAGAATAGCAGCCTGGCTGTTTTCTGACATGTGCACTGGAAAATCCCATGGTGCTTGAGGTGTTTGGGATAGATAAGGATGCTGTGTGGACTCTCTGGCTGCCCATATTGACAGGTCATTTTGTAAAGTCAAATCTACAGATTTATAATATTGGGTAGGCACAGAGGCAATTCATCACGTGATAGAAATAGTAAATTGGGGATTCGTTCAAGTTGGTTTGAAAGGCACAAGTGAATATGTAAATACATTTGGCCGTCACCTGCAACAGGTGTCACCTAGCTCCTTGCACAGCCATTTGTTACTTAGCTCACATCCAATTTTTTTTATGGGACTACCACAACTGGATGATAAGGAAGGAAGAAACACAGTTCATGGATGAATAAGATCAATAGGTTGGTATGAACAGAAAATAGGTTGCTCCTGCAAAAAGGCCCAGCACAGAAGTATCTCTGAAAGAAAGAAGTAAAGAGAAAATTCTCCTATGGTGGGCAGAGATTGGAAATGGACGCACAGTGATCCACTTGCTATAGATGGAGAAATGGCTTGCAGCAAGGATATGCACAGGCTCTTGGTCAGTAGCAAATTGCCCTGCCTGGTGGAACAGGATCTAAGAAAGTGAGATTGGAAAAATAGAGACAAAGAAGACAGGGGAAGAGGCATACAGCTGGACCTATGGGAGTAGACACCGAATGTGTGGATATTTGGTTTTCCCATTGGTTGCACCAGAACACATCCACCCCAGTGGAGCAACTGAACAACGATGCAGATAGAATGACTTCGGTAGGGCATGTCATCCAGCCTCTGTCTTTAGCCAGCTCTGTGCTTGGGTATTGTGCACATGAATGGAGTAACCCTGGGGCAGGGTTGGAAGCTATGGATGGCAAGCAAGCTACTTGAACACCAATTCTGGCAGTAGGAAAGGAAACAGAATGGCTGGTATACAAGGGGATGATAACCAGCAATGACACTCTCTTGGAACCTACTATTCACCCCATTACAAATCATTGTTTTGTTGTTGGTTTTTTTTTGTTTGTTTTTAAGGAACTGTGACCAGTCACAAATACAAAGAAAGAAGACGTTAGACTTAGTGTGTGTCATAAATGCATCTGAGCAGTACAAGAGGTGGGCTACAGCAGGCATTGTAGGTGCACAGCCCCTAGCCCCTCATCGTTATAACTGGAGGCTCCATGGAAAGCACCTGCCAGTTGGACTGAAGATTCTTTTTTCCGGCTAAGGGAATATGCCGGGCCTGTATACATGATAAACTAAAAGTAATAGAGATTTAATTCTAGAAATCACCTTCAATTAAAGAAAAATGGGGATCTGGTAGATTCAAACCCCAGTTTCCTCATCACTCATTAAGGATCGCTCCAAGGCTGAGCTCTCCTGTTTCCCAGAATTCCCAGTGCACTCTAGCTCCAGGGTCTGTCGGTGGTAAGAGGTAAGTAGATGCCTTTCCATTCCTGGGATCACCTACCAATGAAACTGCTTGTCCACTTGTCATCAGTTCTTCATCTCAGGATCTTCTTGGAGAAGAAATCCATCACACATTAAAAACAATCTATTTTCTATAGTTAAATGAAACATGCATTCTGAATGTTGTGTCGGTAACTTTCTCATGTGGATTATTTACTTATGTCCTGATTTTCCCATTTAGATCCTTATTTTTCCATGACTCCTCCTTCAGTAACATCCGGATAACAAGACCTCAAAATATAAAAGAGCAATGAAAGAAGTACCCAAATCAGTAGAGTGAATCAAATCTGCATGAGAAATGCAAGGTCATAAATATTTATGTAGGCTTTTCCTCAATTTTTGCCCTATGAAGGAATGACCCTTAGGTTCAGAAGTATTCTAGATCATATTAAGTGCCACAGAAGGTTCTCACTCTCTATAGCTACCTTCTCATTCAGTTACAATGTACTGTAGTTAGATTTCATGCATGTATATGGAAAGAGATGTTTGAATGCATAGCTTGTCTGAAAGCTAAAAAAAGTATGAACCCTGGACTATAAAATGGGTTCACAAGGATTAAGTTTTTCTATTCCAGTCTTCCAAATGGCATTTTCATCTCTAGAAATTTGAGAGAAATTGAGTGTCTTCATATGTGATGGCTCTTCAATTACTTTTTAATGCAAACTCACGCTATGTAAAATAAGCGCTTTATTTTATATAGTAGTAATTAAACTACTAAACATATTTGAGAAACACTTACTTTTTGTGGATTTATACAAAATTGCTATTGCAATTAATGTCAGGATGACAAAGATAAGGACCACAGTCCATTAACACTTAGCAACCCTATCAGCTTGACCAGTGACTGGAAATACAGTGCTGATGAATTTCATACATAATATTTAAGAAAAGCTATAAGCTATTAATTTGCAACATACTTCACTAAGCAAATGGAATTAGCAATAGTGAAGGATAAAAATCTTTTGAGCATATGTTAGGTTTTGTTAATGAAATAAGACAACTTCTTTGAAAAAGTAAAAACTTTGAAATACATATCCACCAAGGAGTTCTTTTATGCCCAAAGTCAAAATCATTTTGGCACTATAGACAGATAGTTTGTCTTTTGAAAGACAACATCATCATAATAGTGTTGGAAAAGTATATTCCAGATCAATTTTTGTGTGAACTTGTGAAAACTTTCCTTTTATTTTTATATGAAGTGTTTACATCTTGGGAACTTAAGATTTTTCCTTTCCTATTTTCTTGTTTCTCTAGTCATTTTCCATAGATAATGCTTGCAAAGGAAGTTAAAAGTGATGTTTTTTCTCATCATAATTGGTCCAGTGATTTTTTGCCCTCCTCAAGACCGGTAGTACATTTTCCATTGATCTCCTCCTAACTTCAATTTCTTCCTATAAAAGATAGATTCCGTGATTAATAACTTCAATTACCTTCTTGTCACTATTACCAATGTCCTTGCCTCATTGTTCCAGTGATACAGGCAGCTGGCAAAAGAAACTTGAGGAGAAAAATCAGAAAACTCCATACTATATCTTAGTATTGACTTGACATTCTCGATGCTTCCCTAGCTAATATGTTTTCGTATGATCACAAGGAGCTAGTTTAAACTCCTATATTATAATACACTTACCTCTGCCACCTGTTAAAGTTATCATTCTCAGAAGATGGTCTCACTCACATATCACGTCACAGCCAGCAATTTTATAATAGCATTTTCACAAACTCTGTCCAGCTTTCCAAACTTTTACCTTCTGTGATTGTATTCACTTTCATTTATTCTTCTACATTTTGGACATCAGTGCTGCTTATGATTATTATAATTTAAACTTCCCTACTGAGTCTTCTACACTTGCCTGCATCTTTGAGGCAGTATCCTCTTCCCTTTTAAACCTATACCTACCATGGAGGTGAGCTTCTTTCACTTTCGTGGTGTAGTTACAAGCTGCCTATGAAGAACTTTTTTCTCTTTGAGGTGCCAACTGGAACTTTCATTCGACAGGTCTTCTTTTCTTAACTGGTAATAAACTTGAATGACTACGAAAGGACGCAGCTGGCTTCAGATTCACTTAGAAGGATACGATGCTAGTGAATGCTGCATTTCTGCATGTCAGCACAAGCCATTTCTTACTCGTGAAAGACCTCACAGCAGTCCTACAGTAGTGCAAGGACTGTGGACTCTAGAGTAATTCTGTCTAGTTCTCTCCCTGATGCCTTTTACCAGCTGTGACCCCTGGAGTCATAACTCACTCTATTTCAATTTTCTCACTTAAAACATAGAGACAAATATCGTAATTCACCTAGGAGAGTTTTGTTGAGGGCTAAACAAAATAAACTAATGTAAAAGACCCTCTGGTAAGTGTACAATAGTTATTGCCAAAAATATTATTCTGTACTAGCTTAATAAACTTTTCACTATTTTGCCTATATATGCATAATTTTTCCTTCAAGGTCTATCTAAAATGTTACTTCCTCTGTAGTTTTTGTCCTGAGGCCCGCCTCAATTCATATTCCTAAAACTCATAACCATAACCACCATAATCAATATTATATCATTTATATTTTATTACCATATATGTTTATATTTTGTATGAAAATATTCACTCACGCTACTTCCTAAACTCTTCAAAAAACCAGCAAATACCACAGTGCATACCATATGAAAATAATTAAATCAATATTTCTAAATAAGCAAGTTTTATTTCAAAGACTCCCTTTTAAAATATATGTGTTAAATTTTAAAAAATAAATGGCTAGTTGTTGGGTTTGGGAAATATAAGTAGTAAAATTGAATTTTAGTCAAATTTATCTATAGTAAATTTACCCTTCTGTAGAGAGTATACATTTTTAATAGAGGCTAGAACTTCTGTAGGTTATTTGGGAGAAAGTTTCTAACCCATGTAGAATATAAAGCTAAAGAGACATCAATAATATTTTGTATATAATATGCTCTTGTAATGGAATCCTGTTACAACTTAAAAATGTATTTTCTATTATGGAAGCTACTAGCCAAATGTGGCTCTTCAGCACTTGAAACGGAGTTGGTCAAAATTAAAGTGTGCTCTAAATATAAAATAGACTATAGAGTTAGAAGACGTAATATAAAACAAAGATTATAAAATACCTCATTAATCAAATTTTATATTGATTTTATAATCAAAGTATATTTTGAATATATTGAGTTAAATTCTGTACTGTTAAAATTCACTTCACTTCTTTTTTCCATATGGCTTCTGGATAATATATAGTTACACATGTAGTTTGTGTTTTATTACTACTGGGAAATGCTGTTATAGATAATGAGTCACAAGTAAAGAGGGAATTGAGGTGGTGTCCAGTTGTGTAGGAATATAAAAAGGATTACAAATATAAATAGGATATGAGCAAATTAATTTGATAGTACCCTCATTCATTTTTAAATATTTCATTTCTAAAATATTTCATTTCTAGCTTCTATTGTTCGTTTGTTTATTGGTTTAGACAATATTTTTTTTCTCAAATTACAAATATGTAACTGACTTCAACTTTATTTTTCAAACTTTTCAAGTGTCTTAATGATGTTTAGAAAATGAAAGTATAAGTTTTACTCAGTGGGAGACAAAATGGCCTTACACATATTTTGCTGATATAGGATTGAAACCACCTTTGCAAAATTATAACAATGAGAGAAATCTAACATAATTGACTCCATCTTGCTTCTAACCTCACAAGCTAACCATCTTTGCTTGTTTCTGTATGTAGGCCAAGCTAACTATGGGAGGAATTTAGTTTATAGTTTAACCTTAAAGAAAAAATAATAATAGTCCCTTCCTGAAACTTACCTTCCCTCCTTGTTCAGGGATAGAAACTGCCTTTGTAAAATTAATGAAAGGCTACAAGGTTAGAATTATGGTAGTGGCTTGAATTCTGCTAAGACTTAGGCATAGCTAAACAATAACTAGTCATTGTTTTCTAACTTGCTTTTTTGGAATTGCATACTACTCAGGAGTCATGTAGCTGGTAGCCACAAGATTTGTAACTTCCCCAATTGCCCCTGTAGACAACATCGCTACTGTGAAACCTAAGACTGATGTTTGAGATATTTTTCAGAACTTCCATTCTGGTGGACCAACTGATGCCACCTGGACTGGTGACCCATACCAACAAACTCACTCAACTGGTCCTATGACCCTCCACCCAGGAGCTGACTCAGTACATGAAGACAGTTTCAACACTCCTATAATTTCATCTTGAACCCAAACAATCAGCATTGCCTATTCCCTACTTCCCTGCTGCCAAACCATTTGGGAGGCTGAGGCTGGCAGATCATGAGGTCAGGAGATTGAGACTATCCTGGCTAACCCAGTGAAACCCCATCTCTACTAAAAATACAAAAAAAAGTAGCCAGGCATGGTGGTAGGTGCCTGTAGTCCCAGCTACTCAGGAGGCTGAGGCAGGAGAATGGCATGAACCTGGGAGGCAGAGCTTGCAGTGAACCGAGATCACACCACTGCACTCCAGCCTGGGTGACAGAGTGAGACTCCGTATCAAAACAAACAAAACAAACAAACAAAAAACCCTGGCCTCCAAATTCTCAGGGAGGTGGGTTTGAGAAATATCCCCTGGTCTGCTCACTCAGCTGCCCTGAAATTATTAAACTCTTTCTCTACTGCAACACCTGCTGTCTCAATTCATTGGCTTTTTCTGTGCAGTAGGCAAGAAGACCCTATTGGGCTGTGACAGGATCTTTATATTTCATACATAAGTTTATGAACATTGTTTATTAACAAAAAGAGAAAAAACTTCTGAGAGATTTTTTTACCATGTTACCTGAGGAAAGATTACCTGAAGTGTGATACTCTTTAAAGAGCAAAGTAAGCACACACACAAAAAAGTTGCACCTGAAGTTTATGATGTTCTCTATATTTTGTTTAGAATTGATCTGGTGAGATGACTTTATATTTTCAATTTTTGTAGACTCCTAATAAATGCCAAGTAGACCCTAGTACTCAAAGTTTACAGAAAAATAATTAGTATTGAATAACTAGTTTAATTTTAACCCACAAATTGAATATATGTATTTAAATGTTTATGTGTTTAAACAAAAATATTGTATGACTTATTAAATATTTTAGATAAACTTGACTAAAATTCAATTTCACTGTGATAGCAAGAATATTTCAATTTTTTTCTCCTCTCAGTTATGATTGCTTTTCTTTGATGAAACTGTCAGTTATGTACCACAATTATAAGAAAAAATAATCTGGTCCATAAAAACATCTAAATATTGAAGACTATGCCAGAATTTGGCAGAAAATGTATATAATTGTTTGTGGCAAAATAATTGCAATATTAAATCTGCAACGAATTGCAAAAAGCAAATAAACTTACAATAACAAATTATTAATCTAAAATTTCAATTATTTTTTCTGGGTTTCTTGCTGGATTAAATACATCAGAGTCTATTCCCAAATCAAATGTATCTAATGTATTTTACATGGAACAATGAACTATTCATTGATATTTAAAAGGAAGTAGAAAAATCTTACTCCCTACATGCAAATTTATCTATCTGGATTATTTCATGGATAGAAAATAAGGCAATGAAGTCCTCAAGAAAATAAAATGTTTTGCTGACTAAGGTTTAAACTTGCTCTGAAGATACATTTCTCTCATTTTGGCCCTTTATTTAGAATAATAATTCTCAAAAGCATTTGAGAATGTGTCCCTTTATTTAGAAGAGTAACTCTAAAGCCCCCGTTAGAAAAGCATATTCTCACATTCCACCCTGAACTCCCTGCATAATAATTTTGGAGAGAAGGCCCAGCAATTAGCATTTTACAGTCCCTCCAGGGGATTCTCATTCTTTCTAAAATTTAAGAATCCCTGCAATAGAATATGTTTTGGCCTATTTTTGTCACCATAGGATGAGAGGAATCTACCAGCAAACAAAGAGTCAAGAAATTTCATGGAAATTAGTAAATAAATTGTCTCTCAAAGAGTCTACTAAGAATCTGTTACCTATAGGGAATGCAGACTCACAGGAAGACAAATATAGCAAGTAATTCTTAGAGCTTTCACCACACTATCATCCTGGAATTTACATTACCTCACTACATGAGGGAGAAAACAACATAAGAGCAGATGTCTTCTTTTTAAAGACTTCTTTAAATCATCTTTATTCAGTAGATATTTTATTGTCCTAGATGTATTACAAAAACGAATGCTTAAATTGCGTTATCATCCATTTATTTTGGTAACATTTTATCTAACCATCAAATTTATACATGGGAAGATGATTTGTCAAATCCACTTTTTTCTATGAAATTAAAGCTATTCATTTCATATAATTCACACTTTCTTGAAATAGAACATAAATTACTTGTGAGTTAAAATGTGTTGGACATGTATGTGTGATAAATGTCTCTGACATTTTCATCTCAGAGTTGGTGAAAATGTTCTTACTACCTGTTTGTTTTACACTGATACTGTAGTTAATCCATGATATTATTTCAAATTGAATTTAAGCAAAAATCGACTAAAGTAAGCACTAAAGAAACAATAGGTTAAGAAAATGGTATTTAAAATTGTATAGGTAATAAATTATCAAGATGTTTGACTCTTAGAACCCAGTGGAAAACTGAAGATTCAAATACAGAATATTAAAATTAACTTTAAAAGAGAAATGATGCACTTTATTTTGGGGGAATGATATTTACAATGTCATTATCAATTAAAACTAATTACGATAAGTTTCCTTTGGAAATACAAATGCTATCAAAACTCAATATCACTAATTTGCCATGATTAAAATTATTTTCCTTTTTATCTTGCCAACAACAGATTATTAATTAAATAACTGATTCTCATATACACCCTTACCCTTTCTCCATTCATTAGTACAATTATAGCTGAGCTTAAAGAAGACAGAGATCATCTATTTTTTTACATCAAATGAAAAATTTACGTAAGTATTATGTACAGATTACATAAAATACAATCCATTACTTATTCTCTCAACTACACATCAGTGCTCAGAAATTAAGCAGCTGTCAACCTTTTAACTAACAATAGGTAGAAGTCTAGTCAATTAGTTGCCTTGTGTTGTCATTACCTGATTTTAAAAAGTATTTTGTTCTACAGCCTTGTCATATTAGACAGAGTTTTTTCTTTCATTTTTTTTTTTCTGGAGGTAAAAATATAACTACATATCTTGTGCCAGACATGCCAGCTCGGTTGTGATTTCATCATTCAGACACGGTCTGTCTTGGTTTCTACTCCAGTCTCAGCAGCCAGAATCATGCCTGATCCATTGGAAGATGAAAAATGCTTGAAGAACGAATGAACTAATGAAGAATGAATAAACATGCTGGCTATCTATGTATGTATTAATGTTTTTCCAAAAATATATAGGTTACTTATATGTTAACAAAAAGAGGACAACAAATTTATTCCGCCAAATTAGGCCATCATTTTTTTAGTTTTCATTCATTTGAAAACAGTTATTGAGTGATTATTATGATGCATCTTTCTGTAAGCAATCAATCTGGTTATGATATAATTGCTAGTGGTGTCTGAGATTGATCCCTAAGTTATTTCAGCGACCAAAGCTGGAGATAAAAGTTTCAAAACTCCATGTATATACTACAAAGTGCATACGTATATTTTGTTCAGTGTTCAAAATGTAGAATAACAGTATGGACAAAGGGAATATTTGTTGAATGTCTTCCAATTTTTTAAAATACATTGAATCTTTTATGAACAGATTAGCTTCTTTTGCATTAGTTACTAATCATTCATAACCTCAGATTTGTTTGGCACTCAATCATTTATTTTTCCTAGAATATATGCAGGTACATTTGAATTGTAATTTTGTCTGTGAATATTTTCTGTAAATAGTCTAAGTAAAATGAAATGAATGTAAAACGTGTCTTCTAAAGCTACGTGAAGTATGATTCAAGACTTTTTTTTCAAGTATATGCATATGCGCGTCTACTTTGACACGGACAACTTAAGGTAAAATTAAACATTACTTAATGGAAAATATCTTTTGTGATCCTAGAGTAAATTTGTTTATACCTGCATGCACGAATGTTTGTAAATAAATATTAGTGTGTTGGCATATACAGCTACATAGCTTTTAATGGGTTCATATTTAACACATTACTCTAATACTATTTCCATTTTACAATAGAATAGCGTGAGCATATTTCAATGTCAATACATATAAATTTACCTCCGTCTTCAAAAGGACACCTCACTTTTCTTGAGTGTATCTGTGGGAAAATAACACCAGTTGCTGTAACCCCAAATTTTCAGTAGCTCAAGGAAAAAGAAGCTTATTTCTTGTTACAGAAAGCCCGATCTCCTGTGAATTCTCTCTTCTTCAGGTATAGATTCAGACACCTAGACTCTCTCCATTTTGTGGCTTTGCTATTCTTAGACTTGGAGATCTCTGCTTGATCTTTTCCTTGTAGCTGACAGATCAGGTCATGGGGCAAGATCAAACAGGAAAATTTTAAGCCAAGTATGATGTACATCATTACTTCAGCCCCTATTCTATTGGCTATAACTTAGTTACAAGACAACCCTTACCTGCTGGGAAACAGGAAAATGTAGGTGAGTGAATAAGAGGAAAAGAAAGAAGAATTGATTATTATCTAGCCAGTTTCTGCCACATCAAATATAAATGTACTGTTATTTATTTAATGATTTCTGTACCATATGTACTTTTTGTTTTTTAACAGGACTGTTGTTGCAATAAAAACACACACATGCAAATACCTTTAAACACACATTTGAGTTTTTGTAGGTATTTTAAGTAAAATTTTAATGTGAACTTTCAGATTGTTTTCAGAAAATGCCATATGAATTTATATTCACATCAATGGTGCACAAGAAAAGTAATTTTTTCGTATTTGCCAATATTGGATTGTATCAATCATTTAATTTTATTAGTCTGGAAGTAAAATGGGCTTGCAGCTTCAAGTCTTTTAAACAGGCAAACTTACAGTGTACTCATCTATATTTCTCAGCAGGCCTTTGCATTCATGACTATGAATTAGAATAAGTTTGATATAGGGTTATATTATATGACTATGGTCAAGAAATAACCTAGATGGTATTTTATTTTAAAATATATATGTGTATATATATATGGTTTTAGATGAAGTCTCACTCTGTCTCCCATGCTGGAGTGCATTGGTGCAGTCTCAGTTCACTACAACCTCCACCTCCCAGGTTCAAGCAGTTCTCCTTCCTCAGCATCCCGAGTAGCTGAGACTATAGGCACATGCCACCACCACCATGCCCAGCTACTTTTTGTATTTTTGGTGGAAATGGGGTTTCACCATGTTGGCCAGGCTAGTCTTGAACTCCTGACCTCAAGTGATCCACCCACCTCAGCCTTCCAAAGTGCTGGGATTATAGGCTTGAGCCACCATTTTCGGCTTCCTATATAGGTATTTTAATGGAGGCTCTGATTCTGGGTGCATTATCTATTTTTCTCAAATTAATTTATTACCTGTATTTCACAGATTAAGGATTGAATTTGATAGAGTGAATATGTGTGTGTTAATTTTAATTCTACTTTTTAAATTGTCTTTGTTAATATATGAAATATAACCACTGATATAGTAGCATACACTAAGTTGTGTAGCATACTCTAATAAACATCAAGATTATTCTATAGATGTCCTATCCCTAAGGCAAGATTTTTTACTTTTGGTACTACTTAGAAATTTTATTAAAATATTAAACATTAATATAATATTTGCAGAAATTATGGTGATAAACATTTTAAAAACTCATATATGAAGAAGGAAAAACTTTAACCATTATTATTTCTATAATTCTATATGTTAAATGTTTAAGGATAAATTTTCTACACCATTTTCAACAGCTTGTCCAATGTAGTGCAGAACACATTTGACATTGCATATAATATTTCCAGTAGTCCGAATTTGACTTTTGTTCACTTAAACTTACAATAGGAGCATTTTTTCTTTTATTTAAATATTCTTTGCTGGCATGATTTTACTGCATGCCTATGAAACTAACATAGTTTAATTCATAAGCTTTTAGTAGTAACTTAAGTCTTTGTAAAATTTCATTTCTTTTTAATACATAAAAACTGATGAGAGGAACATCTTAAACAATACCACATGTTTATCATTAGTCATTTATTTAAAATAAATGGTTATTCTAAATGATTGCTCTATGGTATTTCTGAGACAAAGTATGTGCCTTTTTTTTTTCTTTTTTTGAGACAGTGTCTAACTCTGTCTCCAGGTCACAGTGCAGTAGTGTGATCTCGGCTCACTGCAACCTCTGCCTCCCGGGTTCAAGCCATTCCTCTGCCTAAACCTCCCGAGTAGCTGGGACTACAGGCACATGCCACCATGCCCAACTAATTTTTGTATTTTTAGTAGAGACAGGGTTTCACCATGTTGGCCAGGATGATCTCAATCTCCTGACCTTGTGAACCACCCGACTTGGCCTCCCAAAGTGCTGGGATTACAGGCGAGAGCCACAGTGCCCAGCCACATATACCTGTCTTTCAAAACCAAACAACTAACTTCTCTCATTTTTTTCTCTCACTTTTTCTATCTTTGTCTCTCTTTCTCCTTCTGTCCTTCTATCTTTCACAGATACTTTATTACCTATTGTGTACCAAGAACTGTTTAGGCACTGAGGATTAAACAGTGAAAAGACAAAGTGCTTCCTGGAACTGTGAATTTGGCATTCTAATTGTGGAAGCAAATCAATGTCAACGGATTTCAAAATGGGTCTATGTTTTAAGATTGGTGAGATGAAGTTACACATACAGTTGAATTGTTTTTCTTTTATTTACTATTAATTTAGCAATAGAGTGAAAGGGATACTGCAATTTTAAGAAGAGAAATAAGTAAGTTTGCTTCCCTGGTGGCTCCCTCTCATGGAGGCAAGTCTTTGATTCAGAAGAGATTCATTTTCACTGCTGTGTAGAGGGTGGTTCCAAGGGGCCTGAAATAAGAACAAGGAGGTGAATGAGGAGGAACCTGTCGCGCTAATCTAGGCATGGAATAATAGCCTTCTCTATGAACTATCTCACAGTGGAAATAGAGTCAAGAAAGAATATTGAGTATACATATTGAAGATGAAATAAATTGATTTTGCAGAAAGAAATTTTTTTGTGGAGAGTAAAAGAAAGGAAAATAATTCAAGGACACCTCCATTTCTGGCTTGAGATATTTGGTGGATGTTCAATACTACTGCAGGGATAATGGGGATTAAGGTGTGGGTTTAGGGAGGAAAATCAAATGTTCTGTTTGGACCATTGTATTAGTCTCTTTTTATACTGCCATAAAGAACTTCCTTGAAACTCTGTAATTTATAAAAGGAAGAGGTTTAATTTGCTCACAATTCCATATGGCTGGGGAAGCCTCAGGAAACTTACGATCATGATGGAAGGCGAAGGGGAAGCAGGCACCTGCTTCACAAAGTGGCAGGAGAGAGTGAGTGTGTGAAGGAGGAACTGTCAGATACGTATAAAACCATCAGATCATATGATAACTCACTCACTATCATGAGAACAGCGTGGGGAAACCCACCCCCAAGATCCAATCATCTCCCTCCCTTCACACATGGAAATTACAGGTCCCTCCCTTGACATGTGGGGATTACAAATTGAGATGAGATTTGGGTGGGGACACAGAGCCAAACAGTACCAGACATTATAAATATCAGGTATCTATAGCATAATCAATTGGAGATAGAGAGGAAGTGATTGAATACACGAGTCTAAAGCTCAGGTAAAGAGTAGAGATAAAATTGTGGGAGTTATTAGCAAGTTCATAGTATTTCAATTCATATGGTTGCATGATATCATTTAAAGACTGACCACAGAGAGAAAGATGAAAAGAGGCCAGGATTGCTCCCAGGAGACACTTCATACTGTGAGAGACAAAGGCATGGAGGAACTAACAAAGGAAGTAGAGAAGTAACCAGTGAGAATGAAAAACATCAGGAGACAGTGGCTTCGAGGAAGTCAAAAGGAGAGAGTGGTTGACGGCATCGATTTTACTAGAAAGTTGAGTAAAAGCAAACAGAGAAGAACACAGTGGTTTGGGGGAAAATGGTCACCTGCCATTTTGAGTGGTCCATTACAATGTGTAATCATAGGTATAATAATGAGAGATTTCCAAAAATGAAAGAAAAAACAGGCAAGTTAAGAATTCTACAGCACAAGAAGAAGGGAAAGGCAAGTTTCTGTACCATTAATCTAATATTTAGATGAGACACAGAAATTTGTGCATATATTAATATTTCTTATAATATTACTGAGACCATCTTTCCCCCAGAGAGTATAAGGCTAGTGCTTGAATACATAGAATAGTTTTTTGACATAAAAGAATACTTTCAAAGCAACAAAAAGTTTTGCATTGATTTGGGTCAATGAAGCATTTAGCTCTTGTGATTTAATGTATAATGGACTAAGTTACAGCTTCTTCCCACTCCCCTGAATATTTGGAGATATCTGAGGAACCCATTAGGTGGAGTTAAGATCTCAGGAATTTGGGAGTTGCAGAGCATAAGATACATTTCTAGATATCCTTCTATGGTAAACAGTCCTTAGGTTAAGAAAACAGCAATTTAGGTAATACTTTAAACTAGTGGATGTATCCAATTAACTTTATTAAAACAAAGGCTATTTTTCTGAAATATTATTGTAATTTATGTAATTATGTGAGTTTCAAAGAAATAGCTGGCATTTTTGTCTAGGTTTTTTTTTTTTTCTTGAGACAGAGTCTTGCTCTGTCACCAGGCTGGAGTGCAGTGGTGTGATCTCGGCTCACTGCAACCTCCGCCTCACGTGTTCCAGCAACTCTCTTGCCTCAGCCTCCCGAGTAGCTGGGAATACAGGTGTGCACCACCACAACCATCTAATTTTTGTATTTTTGGTAGAGATGGGGTTTCATCATGTTGGCCAGGATGGTCTCGATCTCTTGACCTCATGATCCACCCGCCTCAGCCTCCTAAAGTGTTGGGATTACAGGCGTGAGCCACCACACCTGGCCTTGCCTACATTTTTATACTATTTGTCAGTCATAATCTGTGACAAAGAAATAAAGTAATGAAAATGCCCAGCATGTCAACTGAACCTTAAGAAAGATCCCTCTGTAATTTGGGGGGAAGGAGGGTGGAATTCTTAGGCACCTCTAATTTGGGAAATTTGGAATTGTGCACAAAAATATAATGTATAGTATATACATATATACATGATTTGATCTGTAATATATGCCAGAACTTGCCATCAGTAGTCAAAATGTCATTTCGACCACAAGCTTCTTGGTTTGTTCTCTGTGAACTTGGAGACCATGGGTGAAGATAAAAAGTGATACATAAAATAATTATTACTACAATCAATCACTTCACACCTTGTACTCTTTCCCTAGAAAGGAAAAACTGAAACCCCTAATTTTGAAGTTTTTAAATCAGTGAATCTCAGTTTCTAATTCTGTTGTTCATATTTTTCTCCAGGTGTCACATAACATTTAATATATCTAAAATTAATATATGACTACCACTTAATAATTCCTAGGCCTAAGGCTAGTTATTGCTTCCCACCTTCCCAGAAGTTGTGTGACCAAAGCTCCATGCTCTACAGGACACCCATTATTAAAAGTGTCCTCTGATAACTGAAACAGAGGAGAATGGTGTGGAGGCTTTAAGCCGTTTTATCTTGAATAACCTGTGATAAGTTGGGTCTTTGACTTCGTACAACTTAATAACCAATAGGTGAAAGTATATATTCTTCCTTATGAAGAGGAACACACATTTTTCTAACTATATCATCATTGTTGACCCTTTTCAAACAAATCACAAATATTGGAATAGGATAATAGCTTAAAAAATCAGGAAGAACTAAAAACTAAAACGAGCCATCACTGTGGCTCCAGCCTTCAGATTGAGAGAATTTGGCTTTTCTGGAAATTAGATCTATATTAACAAATCTCATCTTGAATTATAACTCCCACAATTCCCTCATGTCATGGGAGGAACCCTGTGGGAGGTGATTGAATTATGGGGCCGGGTCTTTCCTGTGCTGCTGTCTTGATAGTGAATGAGTCTCACGAGATCTGATGGTTTTAAAAATGGGGTTTCCCTGCACAAGCTCTCTTCTCTTGTCTGCCCCAGTGAGATGTGCCTTTCACCTTCCATCATGATTTTGAGGCCTCCCCAGCCATGTAGAACTGCAAGTCCAATAAACCTGTTTCTTTTGTTAATTTCCCAGTCTTGGATATGTCTTTATCAGCAGTGTGAAAATGAACTAATGCAGAAGATCTTGAGTTATTTGACACTAAAACCTGAGAAAGATAACACCCCGGAACCAAAAATCTATACTCCAGTTGTTCTCATTAGTTTTACTAAAAATGTCTTTTTGGAAGAAACTGGTGGGCCCTCTGCTGCCTTTAACTTCCATGGACTAAATGGAGGCAATTGATACTACCATTGTCTTCAATACCGTCTTTTCCCTCAGACCTACACCTCTATCATTATTCTCTAGTTCAATACACTATGTGGATTTTCTTTATTAAAAAAAAGGAGTTTCATGAATCCCCAGCTCTGTCAGACTTTCCATAAAAATTCGTGTTAATTATACCTCAAACCTATCTCTAAAATATATCTGCTTCTTTCTATTCCTACTATGAGTAACTATGCTACTACAATAACTTCATAATTGATCTCTTTGCATTCAATTTTGCTTTCTATCAATCTATTCTCTTCACTCTGCTGCCAGGGTGATCTCTAACAAAATCACATCTGATAATCATAGCATCCGCTAATGCATTCTGAGGGTTTCATATTTTCTTTGAAAAGAAAATACAAAATTCTACATATGACCTTTCCCACCTGGCCATCTTTACCTCTAATTCTCTTCACCACACAATAATCTCACAGCTGGTGATCTGTTAGAATTCTCACCACTTCTCCTTTGAAGTGCTTCTGAGGCCTTTCTGAAATTCTCTGATTCTCCCAAATGTCATAAATTCTGTCTTAACTAGAGATTTGGATATATTGTTTCCCTTCCTGGAAGACCTTTCCTCTCCATTTTTAACTGTCTTTCTGATATTCAGATATCAGGTGATAAAAAGTAATATTCAATTCTTTGGAGAGAACTTCTAAGACTGCTCAGAAAAGATAAAATATTCTGTTACTCCTTGCTTGAACCCACCACATTGTCATTATTGATTTGGCATCTCTCTTTCCCTGTTGACCTCAAGTGGTCTTGTCTTGCTGACCTACATACCTAGTATCTATAGTGGAATTGACAACAATAATACAAACAAACATTAGACAAAGTGGCAGATTAGAGAAACACATTTGCAAACTTCATACAGGTTGCACATCTCTTATCTGAAGTACTTGGGACCAGAAGTGCTTTGGATTTTAAAATATTTGTATGTACTACATAATGAGATATCTTGGGATGGGACCAAGTCTAAACACAAAATTTATTTATATTTATACACTTCATTGCCTGAGGGTAATTTATACAATTTTAAAGATAATTTTGTGCAGTTTCAGATTTTAAAGCATTTTGGATTTCAGATTTTCTGATTAAGAATCCTCAACCTGTAATAGAAAACTTATACGTATTTACAATATATAGGGAATATTGGGAATAAATATAAAAATAGACCCCAAATGAAAAGATTCATTATATCCAATCTGAGAAAAATGGAGGTTATTCAGAAGGTTATAGTTTGTGGGAGAGTGTGGGAATTGTTAAAATATTTTTAGAATTCAACATAGAATTCTCTACTAGAATTTTAAAAATGTATATACCCTTTGATTTGGCCATTCTGTTTCTAGGAATGTATCCTCTATAACCATTAATTTATGCACAAAGAAGTACACACAAAGATGCTTATTATATCATAATTGTAAGAGATCTTGAAGCTAAAATAGTGGAAAGCCCATGAGCAAGTGAATGGTTGAAGAAATTATGGAAAATATATATTGTGTATAGCTGCTTAGAAAAATGCAAAAAAAAAATTATATGTTGTAAAATGGAAGGCTTTTCAAGGTATATTTTCTTTTCTTTTTTTTTTTTTGGAGACAGAGTCTTGCTCTGTCACCCAGGCTCAAGTGCAGTTATACCATCTCGGCTCACTGCAGCCTCTGCCTCCTGGGTTCAAGTGATTCTCATGCCTCAGCCTCCCAAGTAGCAGGGACCACAGGTGTGTATCACCACACCTGGCTAATTTTTGTATTTTTAGTAGAGTCAGGGTTTTACCATGCTGGCCAGGCTGGCTTCAAACTCCTGGCTACAAGTCAAGGTATAATTTCAAATGACAAAAGCAAATTGCATGGCAACATATATGTTCACATTAAAAGGCACATATATGTGTGTGTCTATGTGTATATATATATATATGTATGTAGATGTATTACAAAGAAAAAATAACTTCATTAGAGATATACTAAGTTTCTTTTAGATTTTTTTCTATGTGCAAGTAGAATTTTTGCTACATTGGTCAGAAACTTTTCTTTTTAAACATTTCCTTTTATATTATTGCAGTAATATTGTTGTTATAAACTTACAGAGATAATCTATTTATGTAACAGGGGAGAGAATCCAGAAACAGGCCAGGCATGGTGGCTCATGCCTGTAATCCCAGCACTTTGAGAGACCAAGGCAGGTGGATCATGAGGCCAAGAGATCCAGACCATCCTGGCCAACATGGTGAAACCCCGTTTCTACTAAAAATACAAAAATTAGCTGGGCGTGGTGGCGTGCACCTGTAGTCCTAGCTACTTGGGAGGCTGAGGCAGGAGAATTGCTTGAACCTGGGAGGCGGAGTTTGCAGTGAACCCCTGGACTCTGTTCCAGCCTCGCAACAGAGCAGGACTGTGTCTCAAAAAAAACAAAAAACAAAAAACAAAACAAAACATAATAAAACAAAAGGACTATTCAGTGGTGCGAAGACGTTTGAATGCTCGCATTGTTACAGGATCTTTCAGGTGTCGTTTTGCCAGCCAGAAACCTCTGTTGCCAGTGGTGCCTTTGCCTGAGTTTGCTCAGGCCTACTGGGTTCCATCCAGGCTGTGCTCAGCCCACAGTACTGGCCTGGATCCCACACCTGCCAAGGGTGAGCCAGGCATGGAGTGGTGAGGAGTGTGTGAGTGAATGACAGTGGGATCTGGCCACTGCACACAGCCAGGCGTGCCAGCTGCTGAAGTGAGGCAGGCAGCTCCAGGTGCCAGCACAGGCACCAGCTCTGTGCAAGGCTGTGGGTGGACCAGATATACTGCAAGTGGCTTCTGCTGCAGGCACCAGCATCTGGATTTGGGGACTGCGGTAGCGACCAGAAGCTTGGAGACGTCAGAAACTGCAGAGCCCTAAAGAGGGAGTTATGGCCCTGGCTTGGGAAGCCCCCAGGTCTGGGCTTCCCAAAAGGCTGCAGCTCTTCTCTCCTTCTTGTTGCCTGCAACATGGAGAGCTGGGCCATGGTAGAGGGAGCAGGGGAGTGTGTTTCAGCTCAGTCTGGGTTACAGCTGTTTCAGTCCCACCATTTGGCAGGTCTCAAGTTCTTGTCCCATGTCTAGGAAGAATGAGGTACATGGACAACTGGAGGGTGAGCAAGGCAGAGAGGAGCTTCATTGAGTGACAGAACAGCTCTCAGGGGACTGGCAATGGGTAGGTCATTTCCTCAGGCAGGTTTTCCCAGTAAGCTGAGGAGACTGGAAATGGGTAGTTCCTTCATGCAGCTGGTTGTCCCAATGCCTGTCAGAGTCTGCCTTAGTCCCAGGGTTTTTATGGGCTCAGAAGGGAGAAAGTGTATGCTGACTGGTCCATGGATGGCCACTGGTGGGCCTGGAAAAAGCACCCTCTGATTGGCCAAATGGTCATCAATTAAGTTCTCACTCAGAGCTGCAGACTTCACCCAGAACTGTCAGCTCGGCCCCCAGGCTTCAGGTCATCCCTGGATTCAAGGTGGAGTTTCACTCAGGACCCATCCCTTTCCACCCAGGAGCCTGTCTGCCTCCTGCCACCATCAACATGTCATCCATGGTGCTCCGGCTGTTCATGCCAAGGGGTTCCTGCAGGTCCATGCTGAGCTGCCCTCCGCCCCCCACCTTGGGCTCACTACCATGCTCCTGGGGACACCAAAAGTCAAGAGGGGGCCAAGGTGGAAGGGCGCTGGAGTGTCAGCGTGCCCTGAGCATGCACACACCTGGCCATGTTTTGACAGCGTTTGGGCCTGACCACAAATTTGGTCTGCCCCAGAGTGGGCACCAGGAGCAGGGAGAGACCAGGGAGTGAGGGCAGGCACTTTCAAGGCTGCAGGGGCAGGGGGCTTCCTGAGTCCCCTAGAGCACAGAGATGCCTAGGTCCAGAGGCACGGCTGGGAAGCTGCACCTGCACCAAGGAGTGTGGGCTCCTACCTTGCCAACTCAGTAGGAGCCAGAGTTCCCGCCTGTTCCTGGTCCACACCATCTCCACAGGGTGAGTAGCCCTGGCCGTGCCATGCCCCCTGCAGCTGGTCCACACCATCTCCACAGAGTGAGTAGCCCTGGCCGTGCCATGCCCCCTGCAGCTGGTGACCCTACAGCGGCTGCTCCAGATGGGCTGCTGCCACCAACAACATAGTGTGAAAGAAATCATATTGAATTCCTACTTCACATTACATACAACAGTCAATTCCATGTTGCTTTAAGGCTTCCATGTGAAAAGCACAACCACAAAATTATAAAATATAAAATTAAAACTCTGAAATGAGAGCTCAGTAGATTTTATTACATGAAGATTAAGAATTTCTACTCATCAAAAAGACATAAGAAACATGATAGGACAAAATACTGACAGGGATATTTATATAATATAAAGCTCCAAAATGTGTAGTATCCAGAGCACAAACTTCAATAGGAGTTAAAAGCCAAACAAATTATTGGGGATGCAAATGAAAACCCCAGTGAATTTCCACTTTACATACAACATTTTAAAAAATGTAGAAGTCTTAGATACCATGAATTTACAATGATGTGAAGCAGGAACAAGCGTATCTATTGGGGTAATATAAATTAATTATATCACTTCAGAAAACAGTCATGCAGATTCCTATAAAGTTGAACATTGATACATGAAGTGAGTTGGCAATCCCACTCCTCAGAATATAGATTTGAGAAATTCTTTCACCAGTGTTTTTCACTTCATTAGAAAAATCACTATATAATTTAGAATAGAAAAAATCCTGGGCAGAAAGCATAGGTTCATCAAAGTAGAATGGATAAAACTCATTAAAGTTATGCAAGGGTATTTTATATAGCAATGATAATGAATAAACTACAATAATATACATTAATATGGATAAATCTTATTTCAAAGTCTGATATGATTTCATTCCATTAAAGAAGAAAAGCAAGCAAAATGTAACAATATATCATTTATAGATACAATATAGGTGACATTGTCAAAGAGAGATTCAAGGGAATAATTAACAAAAAATATAGGAAACGGGTTCCCTGAAGAGAGAGAGTGGGAAAATAGAGGCAAATGGTGAGACATACATGGAGTTTCAGGCAGATGGTGGAGATACAGGTAGTCATCTTATTAGAATTCTTTAAACAGCGTATATTTATTTTAAACATTTCTTTTTCTGTTTTTCTTTTTCCCAGTGTGTAATTTGTTTATGGGGGAAAATCTCATTTGTCAAATACAAGGATTAATTGTGTTGACATAAGACTTATTGGACTAAAATATTCTTCTGGAATACAAAATAATTACCATAAAATATACAAAATTTAGAATAAAACTCTTTATGGAGGAATCATGAGTTAAGATTGTGAATATATATAACTATAAAGCTTACTTTGAATTCATTTCTTTTCACACACAAAATGTTGATTGATTATTTACTGTACCCGGGCCATACACTAGTGAATGGAAATAAAGCAATGAACAAGACAGCAGTAGTATCTGTCGTCTTTCAGTCTATAAGGTAATCTTTGTCATAATATTCCAAGAGTGAGTACTACAGATATTAACAACAGTGGTATATAAATAGTTTATGTTTAATAAACTTACATCCAATTAATGCTCATTGAATGGATATATAAATTACTAATTTTAAGCTGTTGAACTAGAAATTTTTCTCCTTACCCATAACAATATGATAGATAACAATCATAGGTTTAAGCTTCTGGTTAAATTCATGCTCTTTGAAGATTGCAATCTAGACAGCTTATGGAACTCTATGAATTCTATACTAAAAAGATTTGGCTGTTTTTAGGTATTGGCTTAAATCATGTCTTCCATTTCCAAAATATCATCAATTAAGAAAGTATCTAAACTTAAAAAAAGTTTATCTTCCCCTACAAAGATGTCTCTTCTTAATAATGCATTCTCATGTCTTCAGTGGTTTATAAAGAAGATTGAGCACATCATAGTCAATCAGGAAATACTTAAATATCTTCACGTATACTTAAGAACACAATACATTATCAAACTATGCTGCTATTGTACTAACACTAATGGCTTTAAACAAACATTTTGCTAAATGAGAAAAAAGAATTTTACCAAAAATTTGAATTTCCACTCTTTTTCTCTCTCTTCTAGATTACTGTGTGTGTGTGTGTGTTGTGAGTATGCACGTGCTTGCATGTAACTGTGTGCTAGACATTTGCATTCATTTCTGCTTTTTGTCTTTTAACTCTTCAGAAGTGGTAATATCCCATTGGCAACATAATAAATCCTCCCCCAAGCTACCAAATATATCATGATGCATGAAAGTACTTAGTGAAGCAACAGCAAGAACAAATGATTTTTCTGAGCCAATTTTCCTATATTCTTGCAAATGTTTCTGATAAAAACAATTGGAAAATAATAGAAATGCAAATTAGACATTTGCGATGTCTCATCAGAGTAGTTTCCTATCAAGTCCAATTATTCTTCCATATTTCTTTAACACTTCTTCACTGAGCTGCATAGGAGTTTGAATGAAAGCCAAGATGTAGAAGAATAAACATAGTTAGATTGAACCAACAATGGGCTTTTTTGGTTGAAACTCAGGCCTGGGAGCAAACACGAATGATAAAGTTATTATGAAGGTGGGTTTAAATGATTACACATTAAAAATTAAATTTTGAAATGTTAAGCTAATACATTTGGAAATGGGCAGCCATTTAAAGATAAAGATGTATACCCATAATGTGTATTTTATGAATTTGTTCCCTGTTAAGCGTGAAGCTCTAGTTCCATAACTTCTGGGAAGCAATGGCCAGTCTCAGACTTAAGGATTAAGAGGTATGTGATTTTTAAATATATTAAATGATATATAACACCTGGAAAATATATAAACAATAGAAATAGAGACTCAGGTGTACCTACTTAAGAATTTCTAAATATGAGGTTTTATTTCCTCTGTAGAGGAAGAGTTTACATTTTAAGCGATTGACTGTCATATCACTATTTTTTGTATCACTAGCTATATGCAACCATGGTGCCAAATTAAGGGACAGCAAACACACAAACCTGGGGTTGATGCTTGATGTCAAGTTCCAACACATATGAGAGAACAAATCATCTACAAACTATAGATGACATTTTCATAGAAGTTTTCAAATTTTCCAAATTAGTTGTGCCTAACTATAATGTTGTTGTTATTGTTCTCACCATTACAAATGAGTCCTTCACGTTAAAGTAACATTCCTGGGGTTTTTATTATTCTTTGTTAGAGATGATGGTTGAGACATGGTACAAAAATTTTCTGCAAAAAGGTCAGATATTTCTTTGAAAATCAGACAATTGTGTGCACCTTCTAGGTAAAATTCACATACAATAAAATGCACATATTTTTGTCAATGTACTTTTTAATGATTCATTACAAATGTATACACCCTTGTAACCACCGTCACACAAAAGATGTCGAATATTTTCATTGCTTCAGAAAAATTTTTCTGGCCCTTTGAAGTACTCTGTTTTCCAAGTTCCAGGAGATTAAAAATTTGCTTTGTGTCATCGTAACATTTTTCTCCTCTAGAATTCCATATCAATGGTATGGAATTCCAAATTCAGATTTGGAATTTCAAATTCAATTTCAATTCAAATATGGAATTTGAAATCAAATTTCCATATCTATGGTAGGTTATTTTTTATATCTGGAATCTTTCACTCAGCATAATTTTTTCAAGATTTATATTGTTGTTACATATAATTAATTTTTATTGATGAATAATATTCCTACCTCATAATTTATACATTCATCTGCTGATGGAAATTCAAGTTGTTTACAATTTTTTATTATTATAAATAAAACTTCTATGAACAATTGTGAACACATCTTTGTGCAGACATATATCTCTTGAGTACCTCAAAGTAGAATCAGTGGGATATAGGGTAAGTGTATATAAACTTAAAATGATTTTTTAAAACGTTTTTATTTTCTTTGAGACAGAGTCTTGCTTTGTTACCTGGGTTGGAATGCAGTGGCGCAATCATGGCTCACTGCAGCTTCAACTTCCCGGGCTCAAGTGATCCTCCCATTCAGCCCCCCAAGTAGCTGGAACCACAAGTACACACCACCAAGCCCAGCTGATTTTTTAATTCTTTGTAGAGACACAGCCTCACTATGTTGCCCAGGCTGATTTGGAACTCCTGGGCTCAAGTGATCCTCCTGCCTTGGCTTCCGAAAGTGCTGAGATTATAGGGGTGAGTCACTGCACCCCTCCTAATACTTTTTTTCCCCCTGAAGGGGTGGTATATTCCATTCCCACAATCGCATGATGAGGTTTTCATAATTTGTTCCTTATCCTAGCCAACACTTGGGATTGTTCAATGTTTAAATTTTAATCATTCTAATAAGTGTGCGATGATATCTTATTTTGGTTGAATTTGTGTTCCTCAAATTATTGTGTTTTTGTGTTCCTCAAAGATATTATGTAATTATCTTTCTTGGGGTTTCAAGCTGATGGTAAAAATTTTAGAAAATGAGATCAACAGGTGCCAGTTCATGGTCCAGAAGTAGTGACAATCACATCAACTTCAGTCCTGCTTATACTGAGGAAGGTTATCCAACTGGAGAATAATATACATTTTCATGTGAGTTAGAGAATGGAAAAAATAATAATTAGGATTATTTCTATAATTTCCTTGAATATTTGAGTCACCTAATAAATTGATCTCTTTTTGCATACATACATGATCAAAAGGAGTCCATCAAATCTTGGTTCAAAATCTGCCTTACTATGTATGAGGTATGTAAACGTGGAAAAAATAAGAATTCTAAAAATTTGATATATTAACATGACATTCCAGAAGGGTTGTTTGAGCACTACATGAGGCACATTGCAGGTGTGGGGAAAACACATTACACTTTTTTTTCTAATTCTTAAATTAAAAGGCAAATTAGTTTTATACAGAATACTTGAAGGGTTATTTGGGAGGAAATAACTGAAGAACAGTTTTGATAAACAGTGTCTGTGTTACATTTAGCAGAATATTCCTAATGATTCCAGAATCGGATACTAAGAAACACGGACACTGCCAGGGAAGGCGCAGTGGCTCCCGTCTGCAGTCCAAGCACTTTGGACGGATCACGAGGTCAGGAGTTCAAGACCAGCCTGGCCAATATGGTGAAACCCCATCTCTACTAAAAATACAAAAATTAGCTGGGCATGGCGGCGCAAGCCTGTAATCCCAGCTACTCGGGAGGCTGTGGCAGAAGAATTACTTGAACCCAGGAAGCAGAAGTTGCAGTGAGGCGACATTGTGCCACTGCACTCCACCCGGGGTGACAGAGCATGAGTCCGTCTCAAAAACAAACAAACAAACAAAGGAGGACACTGTCTGAGCACTCTTATTCTGCATTTGAAGAAATACAGAAACAATGGCAAAAAATCATTTGCTCAGAATTACAGTAAAGAATCTGCAAGTGTTGGCAAGCATAACTTTGATTATTATTTGATTACATGAATTATGAAATGCATGTAAGTTGAAGTTTTAGAGAGACAAATAAATACACAGTATAATTGGGGGTTCTTAATATTAAGGTCCCTTGTCTTTAGTATCTGATAGTTTCGCATCTCCTTCCTCATGAGTCCATGGCAGAAAGTGTCGCTCTGTCTTTTCCTGGCTCCTGTGGGTTAGAACCATTTATGAAGTACATATCTCTCTATAGTAGCTCCCTATGATGTTTTGATAAGAAGCTATTCTGGGACCTTCAGCTTTTCTTCTGTTACTACCTGTTGAGGTGAGAGCAAAGGAGATAGAGACAGCAAAGGAGGCAAGAAGTGGTCTACTCTCTTTTCCATCTTTCACCCAAGGATAAGTACTAACCACAGCAGAGCTTATATCTGGATATATATTAAGGATATTTTCCTAAAGACCTGAAGAAAACAAAACAGCATAACATTAGAGCCCAGATAAATTTTGAACAAGATAAAGATTTGATCTTGGAGCCCTTGGGGTTCAGCTATAACCTATCTCTTCTGAGATGATTTAGTTATCCTCCCTCCAGGTGGAGGCAGCTTCATGACCATTCCTCCTGGATATATGTGCATTTGGGGGAAGACCCTTATTCCATCACAAAGCACTAGATAGGAGTAGAGTCCTGGCTCATCCACTCTAATGCTGAATTCCCCAGTGTCCTCTTTTCCATTCTACCTCTCACATGCTCTGACATTGGCACCCTGTCAGCCTGTCCCTTAATACCATAAACTACTATTGGTACATTTTCCAAAGTTTAAGCTTACTTAGAATATGTATGATTGTTTTCTAACCTGGTTCAATTCCTTTTCATGAATTTGTATTCATTATTAGGTCAAGATAAATACACATTCTTCCTGTAGTTTTCCAGGTCTTGTTTTCTGAACTCGGGAGCAATTGTTTAAAAATTAATACAGTGACAGTGATAATCTGTGTAATGTGATATTCAAAAGCAAAATATGCATTTTCAAAATGACAGATTTTGTAGCCTTCACCATAGTTGTAACGTTTCAACAATTTGAAGCCAATTTCAATGAGTACCCTAATTTCTCCAAATATTTAGCAAGAAGAGTTTTCATAAGCAAAGAGTCTAGGCCAAGGAAAATTAACTTTCCTCTTTCTCACACTTGTGAGAACAGTGAGGCTCAGAGAGTCTGAATTATTTGCCAAAGGTCCTAAGAGTGGTGGAGCTGGGATTCAAAACTATGTCACTGCCTTCTAAAATTTGTCACTGAATGTAACTTCCCTTAGCACATAAAACTGTGTGCAGCAAAAGTTCTACAAGCTCCGGGGTCAAGGGGAACAATAGGTTTTCTGTGTCTCCAGATAAGTTGACTCAACCCGATCATATTCAATTCAATTTTCATTTATTGATCGTCCATCGGTTTCAGGTACTAAGTGCTAGACATAAAAATGACCAGAGAAAAAAGAGAATTTTGGAATGAGAGCAGAATGGATTATTTTCTTCTTTCTTTCTTCTGGTTCAAATAGTATATCTCCTGCACATGACAGTTTTCCTGTAACCTGGTGTAGCACTTTGAAAATCCAGTAAAGCAGAAGTGACAGCGCTGTAACTCATGAACTCCACTGAGATTGCTATGGTGTGACAAACCTGTCTCAGCTGTCTGTATATAAATTAGGAATTCCTAAAGCTTTCAATACGAAAGTTGCTGTGAACTGCTTCATTTCAAACTGAAAGCATTGAAATGCTAATTAGGAAGCATTTTTTTTTCCTTCAAAGTAACTTTAAATAACTTTTCGGGAAAGTAAACACAATTAGTCTATTTTTATGGGACAGATTTCTCCCTATGAGAGGAGAATGGCCATTTTTGTGAACTACTGTTGGATATGACATATATATTTTGGAAGTCCCTTTCAATCGTTGGATTTGGCAGATAAAATGTTTATACCGATTGTATTTTATTGAAAGCCATTTTATGCAAATTAATTTAACACAGAATTTAATGATTTTGGATGCTGTGAGATGAGGGGAAATAACCTTTAAAATTAACACTGCAATTTTCGTCCTCTGATTGTCTCAGCCTCCCCCAGAATAGAAAATGCTTATTCTCTTGGAGAGAGAAATAAATTTAATCTTTACACGCGCACACTCAAAATTGCTATTATGCTTTTACGTATTTTTTTTCACCATGTGGTATACATTTTCTTTTTATTTTGTGAAGTGAGGTGTGAATGTGAATGTGTGTGCCTGTGTGTGCGTGCACACATAAACAGGAGCGGGGACAAATTCTAAATAAGCTCAGGTAGAATTTATTTATTTTTTCTAATTACGGAGTGCTCACAGAGCACCAAGTGATGGACCGATTTTGCATGTAGCAGAAGCACAGCTGCCTTCTCTCTAACCTACACCTCCTCCTCTATTCCTGACCTTGTAAATGGCATGGATAATTAATCAATGACATACGCTGATGACATAGGTGTCATTCTAAACTCTGTTTTCTATCACACCTCCTCCATTTCCTTCTTAGTGTGGTTGATCAAAGGCCCATCTATTCTTTTTAATAATAATGTCTTCATGTTTTCAAATATATTAATTTCCATTGATACTCTGTGATATACAATCACATCACTTTTTTTCAAATTTGTCATAATTCTGTCATATTGCATATCTAGCTTGAATCACTGTTGTGCGAAATTACGGTAAAAGTTCTATTTGAATTGTAATAAAATATAGAAAGGTGAAAAAGGGAGATTTCAATCATTATTTGTGGACTATAGACTCTTAGCTGGTAAAACAAAATGAATAAAATGACAATTAGAAATAACAGAATATTGAAAAATGTCACGTAAGTGTTTAAAACTGAAATGTATTAAATTATAAAATATTTATTATGCAACTTATCTAAATAAATTCTACCTGAGCTTATTTAGAATTTGGTTTTCATTTATCTGGGGTACAGTTTCAAGAGTTCAGTTCCTGGGTTATATGGCACTTCTATGTTTAGTTTTATAAGAAACTTCCAGATTGTTTTCCAGAGTGACTGTACCACTTTAAATTCCCATTAGCAATATACGATCCAGTTTTTCTAGATCCTCACCAGAATTTGGTATTGTCACTACTTTTTCTTTTTGTCATTCTGACAGATGTGCAATAATAAAGCATTGTGTTTTAAATTTGCATTTCTGCAATGATTAATGTTGGACAGTTTTTCATGTGCTTATTTGCTATCTGAATATCCTCTTTAAATAAATGTCTTATCATGTTTATTTGCCCATTTTCTCATTGCATTGTGTAATTTTTAATGCTGAGTTTTGAGAGGATTTTTTTTCAATATATTCTAGAGGCAAGTCATTTGTTGGATATGTGGCTTGCAAATATTTTCTCTAAGTCTGGAAATTATCTCTTTTTCCTCTTCACATATGCCTTCAAAGATCAAAATAATTTAGTTTTGATGAAGTACAATTGATCAACTTTTCGTTTTATGCATCTTGCTTTTTGTGTCAAGTCTAAGAACTCTTTACCTAGCCCTAATTCCAAAAATTGTTTACTTTTTTAAAAGCTTTAGAAATTGTTGCTTTATTTTTAAGTAAGTGTTGTCTTTTGAGTTAATTTCTAAGTGAATTATGAAGTTTAATTTGAGGTCAAAATGCCTTTAGTTGATATTCATGTTTGTAATCAAAATTTTACTTAGTATATAACTGATGTATATGCATTTTGCATCAGCATTTAATGATATTTTTCCATCATTTTCTTGAATCTTTTCTTTTGTTCATAGACACTCTGAGAATTAGCTCTTTATCCTTAATGTCTTCAAATACAATTACAATGTATTTAGGTACATAGATTAAAAAAACTTGATAAGTGCTAGGTAGATAATAAATGTAAGGATTTATGATTTTTTTTTTTTAGTTTACTTGAGTGTATTTACTCACAACTTCTGGACTACACAATACCTAATATAAATCTTTTAACATTTTGGGATCTAACCTCCAAATTTTAAAGTTTCATTTTTGCCATTTATATTTATATTCCCTTGTTTTGTGTTCAGCACAAGTTCTCCACTCTGCCTTCTTAATGCTAACTTATTTTTCATTCTGTGCACTGGACACATTTTGTCCACATGTACTGAGATGAAATGTCAAAGTTTAATTTGCATAAAATCTTGGTAACTCTTCTTCATGGACCTAATATGTATTCTGAAGTCCTACCCTGTTTGCTGTGTTGTTTCCCAGGATGTAGTGCTTTCTCTCTGTTTACTGAAATGTCCTTTAAGACATAGCATCTTAACAGTGTTTGGTAATTCCTGATTATGGGGTAATTCTTCCTAGAAAGTAATTTATTTTGTTATTTCTGCTGCTTATATTTCATCCTGTTTTTAGTGAGAATGAGAAAATATCCACAAGCATTCACTTTAACTGCTTGCTGGGTATTTGGGCTGCTAGACCTCTGATCCTTTTCTCCTGGGTGTTAGCAGGCATTACCTGTCTCTTTGACTCAAGCTCAAACCCTCGCTGCTCCTGGTACTGCCTGGAGGTAGAAAGACCGAGTATAGCTTGGCCCAAAGTGTAGGGTGGAGAATGCATGGAAAGCGTGACCATTTGTTTGTTCCTTTTGTTGCACCTCAGCTGGTCACTTGTGCTTTGCTGGATGTCTGCCTGCCTCCTGCCTTTACTCTCCCTGGCTCTTCACTTCTGGCACATATACATCCAGCAGTACTTTCTGTAGAAAACCAGAGTATAATTTTATTTCTTGAGTACATCTCTTTTGATCTAAATTATCCAGAGATAACTCAAAATTTCTGGTACCTGAGGCTTCTTCCGTCTTATTCCCTAGCTTGTTTAGGAGTGTGTGTGCACCCACGTGTGTGTGTGAGTGTGTCTCATTTAGTGTACTAAATTGGGGTGGGAGGCAATAACATTAGCTCAGTCTATCAACCTAGTTTATAGAGTGCATATGAACTGGGATCTACTTTCAACTAGGGGCCTGGCGCAGTGGCTCACGCCTGTAATCCCAACACTTTGGGAGGCCGAGGCAGGCAGATCACCTGGTCAAGAGATAGAGACCAGCCTGGCCAACATGGTGAAACCCCATCTCTACTAAAAATACAAAAATTAGTTGGCGTGGTGGCGCATGCCTGTAGTCCCAGCTACTCTGAAGGCTGAGGTGGTAGAATTGCTTGAACCCGGGAAGTGGAGGTTTCAGTGAGCCGAGATCGCGCCATTGCACTCCAGCCTGGAAGACAGAGGGAGACTCTGTCTCAAACAAACAAACAAACAAACAAACAAAAGACATAATTTGAATATTTACATTTAGATAACTTGAAAGACGTCAAATCAAGGATACATATATATATGTATATATACACACACACACATATATAAATATGTGATAAATATGATCACTTGTAGGAACAAGGCAAAGGATTTGTGGGAACAAGGGATCAGGTTGGCATTTGCCTGAATTGTTGGCTATATAGCCACCTGGCTTATCACAAACATAAATTTCTTTTTTTTTTTTTTGAGACAGAGTCTCGCTCTGTCACCCAGGCTGGAGTGCAATGGCGTGATCTCGGCTCACTGCAAGCTCCGCCTCCCGGGTTCACGCCATTCTCCTGCCTCAGCCTCCCAAGTAGCTGGGACCACAGGCGCCCGCCACTACGCCCAGCTAATTTTTTGTATTTTTAGTAGAGACGGGGTTTCACTGTGTTAGCCAGGAAGATCTCGATCTTCTGACCTCTAGATCCGCCCGCCTCGGCCTCCAAAAGTGCTGGGATTACAGGTGTGAGCCACCGCGCCCGGCCCACAAACATAAATTTCACACAGCACTTAGGGATGAACAATTAACAAATCCTGTAATACTAAATAACAATATTTTTTAGCATGTAAGCTATTTTTCCAAACAAAACCTCATTACAGAGTCTTAATACCTGGACCCAAATGCAGAACAGTGGTTGAAGCCTGAGAAGTGGCTGGAGACCTTGTCATACAGCTTCTCATTTGTAATATATTAGACCCCAAGGCTGTCCAGAGGCATCCTCTGGCTCCAGAGGGAATAGCTTGAAATCCTTTGCCTTAGACTATTTAAGAATGATGCAATGATAATAATTTTTAAAAATATGCACCTATTCAAAAAGGAACCAGAAATATTTCAGGTTCCAGAATGCTTCTACTGAATATTGTAATGATAATTTACATTTGTATTGCTTTTATCTTCTATGAAGTCCATACATCCAAAGAGTGACAGTTTAATTTTTTTTATTTTTTCAGTTTGAACTTCTTTACAGGTGTTCTTGCCTTTACTAATAAGACCCCAAGAGACAGCAGTCCCCATACTAACATATTGAGTGCTAGCTAAAAATAGTAGCCCTGCATTCTTACCAGAACATATGAACAGTTTTTGAGCAGACAAATATGAGAGGGAGTTTCCCAGGCATTTTAAATTTTTCTGGTAAAGAGTGGTAAAGGTCTAGAGATAAAGGATATTGATTTACATTAAACTATGTTGATAACTTAATAGTCATGTGTTTAAAATTTGAATATTATTTATTAAGCTGAAAATTGACATCCATCAAATTTTTTAGCGAAGTATATGTGAGATACTATGTCAACCAGTAATATAAATATATTAATTATTATTATTCATTAAAGATTCTATCAAGAATACAGTTATAAAATAATAGTAAGATTCCCTATTGGGTTTTGTTTTTATTATTTCATTAATCAAATTTTATCTTTGTTACCTATTAATATTTCACTCTAATAAATAGTTTACACAATTTATGAAGCTGTTGACGTGATAAGACTATTATGATCTCAGCATACACACTGCATATAAACCTAGGAAATCTTTCAATCACAAAACATATCTGAAATTTGTACATTAAGACAATAACTTGGTACAGAGTTCAGCACACTCTTTCTCTAAAGGAACTAATAGGAAATATTTGGGGCTTGAAAGTCCAAATGGTTTCTCTTGCAGTTACTCAGTAGTTATTTTAGCACTAAAGGACACATAGACAATATACAAATCAAAGGCCATAGCTATGTAACAATAAGACTTTATTTGTAAATGGTAGGTTGAATTTGGCCCGTGAGCCATATTTTGCTAACCCCTGCTGCATAGTATTTATTCAATATGCATACATTCATCCAACAAAACATTTATTGAGCACTTATTGCATGCCAAAATAGATATTATTTCTTAGGGAGATAAAAATAGGCGAAACATTTCATGCTTTAAACTGATTACATCGTGGTGTGGATACAAGGGAAAAAATGAATAGATAAAGAAAAGAGTGATAAAATTAGGATACAGGCTTACACTGGGACTCAAAGGAGGGTAGAGCTTCTAAGAACCTTTATATGAGGAAATCAAAGGATCAAACATGAAGGCAGGAAGGAAAATATTTTCAAACTGTGTGCCATGTTAACAGGTAAACTTACCTTCTGTACAGTTTCACTAGGCTTAGAATTTCGTGGTATTCAGGCAATTCAACCACAAAACACCAACTTTTATGTGATGTCTCATCCACACAAGGAACCCCTGAGATAACATTTCTAGAGCTTCGCAATGCGATGCATTTAAATGTAATTCTCTCTTCAGCTAAAACCACTATTCTTACAATAATTGTTACATGTTAACTGATGCAATGCTATTTTTATATTTAAGTTATCTTTTCATATGCCATACTTTTTTTTTTTTTTTGAGACGGAGTCTTGCTCTGTCGCCAGGCTGGAGTGCAATGGTGCGATCTCAGCTCACTGCAACCTCTGCCTCCCGGGTTCAGTGATTCTCCTGCCTCAGCCTCACAAGTAACTAGGATTACAGGCACGTGCCTCCACGCTCAGCTAATTTTTGTATTTTTAGTGGAAACGGGGTTTCACCATGTTGGCCAGGATGGTCTTGATCTCTTGACCTTGTGATCCGCTCGCCTCGGCCTCCCAAAGTGCTGGGATTACAGGCCTGAGCCACCATGCCCAGACCTCATATGCCATGCTTTTATGTGTAAGATCATCTTTTTCATACCTTAGATGTATTTCTCTTGTGGCAGTTATCACATAAACTATAATTTATTAGTTTATATATTTGATTTCCTTCAACATTGGTATTTTCTTCTCCAAAAGATTGCTATTTCCTTGGTTAAGGGCCTATAAGTTTTAAGTTATCAAAAAAGAGACACGCTCTCAAACTTGCATAAACAAGAAGAAAATGGACTGAGACCAGGGCTGGGACCCCATCCACCCAGGCATCTCCACCCCAGGCCCATAGGCTTGCTCTTCTTTGCTGCTTGTGCCTTATGGTTATAATTTCTACACACTAATTTATTTGATTTGCTGTGTTTATGCATGATGAAAAACAGTTGTCCTGGCCCATATTCTGACAGGTATTAAATAAAATCACTTTGTTCCAAAGCTGAATTCCTGAGACCAAGAGTTTGTTTCCAAATGAGGTTTAGGAGTCCAGCCTGAGCCCTTCTTCCTTGCCCAGAGTAGCAGGGTTACATACACTAGAAACAGAGCTACATAGTCACCCCTCCAGGCCTGAGAAATCAGTCTTAAGGGAAGAGGGTCTTAGGCCAGGTGGAAACTCTAAAATACAAATTCTGTTGTGTTTTTCTTTAGTGCTGAGAACAATTGCTTTAGCTAGTTGTTTTAATCTCTGGAGATTTGTATGATGTCCAGTGCAATGCAGAAATCTAGAAAACAAATGGCCTAACTAAGCAGTAGCAATGAGGACGTGAGCAATAAAGAGACTGAACAAATACATTTATGTGCCACATAATATTTTGGTCAAGGATGGATGGCAAATACAACGGTGGATTCAAAGGATTATAATGCCATATTTTAAAAATTATTATTATTATTTAAATGGGTATATTAGTTCATTTTCATGTTGCTGATAAAGACATACCCCAGACTGGGAAGAAGAAGAAGTTTAATTGGACTTACAATTCCACATGGCTGGGGAGGCCTCAGAATCATGGCGGGAGGTGAAAGGCACTTCGTACATGGCAGTGACAAGAGAAAATGAGGAGAAGCAGAAGCAGAAATCCCTGATAAATCCATCAGATCTTGTGAGACTTATTCACTATCACTAGAATAGCATGGGTAAGACCTGCAGCCACGATATAATTACCCTTGGGTCCCTCCCACACCACATGGAAATTCTGGGAGAGACAATTCAGGTTGAGATTTGGGTGGGGACATAGCCAAACAATATCATTCTATCTCTGGCTTCTCCAAATCTCGTGTTCTCACATTTCAAAACCAATCATGCCTTTCCAACAGTCCCCAAAAGTCTTAACTCATTTCAGCATTAACCCAAAAGTCCACAGTCCAAAGTCTCATCTGAGACAAGGCAAGTCCCTTCCACCTATGAGCTTATAAAATCAAAAACAAGCTAGTTACTTCCTAGATACAATGGGGGTACAGGTATTGGGTAAATACAACTGTTTCAAATGGGAGAAATTGGCCAGAACAAAGGGGTTACAGGGCCCATGCAAGTCCAAAATTCAGCAGGGAAGTCAAATTTTAAAGCTCCAAAATGATCTCCTTTGACTCCAGTTCTCACATCCAGGGCACAATGATGCAAGAGGTGTGTTCCCATGGTCTTGGGCACCTCTGCCCCTGTGGCTTTGCAGGGTACACCCTCCCTCCCAGCTGTTTCCACGGGCTGGTATTGAGTGTCTGTGGCTTTTCCAGGGGCATAGTGCAAGCTGTCAGTGGAGCTATCATTTTGGCGTCTGGAGGATGGTGGCCTTCTTTTCATAGCTCCACTAGGCAGTGCCCCAGTAGGGACTCTGTGTGGGGGCTCTGATTCCACATTTCCCTTCCATACTGCCATAGCAGAGGTTCTCCATGACAGCCCCACCCCTGCAGCAAACTTTTGCCTTGGCATCCAGGCATTTCCATACATCTTCTGAAATCTAGGTGGAGGTTCCCAAACATCAATTCTTGACTTCTATGCAGCCACAGGCTCAATACCACATGGAAGCTGCCAAGGCTTTGGTCTTCCACCCTCTGAGGCTACAGCCAGGGCTCTACACTGACCCGTTTCAGCCGTGGCTGGAGTGGCTGCAACACAGGGCACCAAGGCCCTAGGATGCACAGAGCATGGGGACCCTGGGCCCCATCCACAAAACCACTTTTTCCTCCTGGGCCTCCAGGCCTGTGATGGGAGAGACTTCTGTGAAGGTCTCTGACATGCCCTGGAGATATTTTCCCCATGGTCTTGGGGATTAATACTAGGCTTCTTGCTACTTTTACAAGTTTCTGCAGCCAGCTTGAATTTCTCCTCAAAAAATGGTTTTTTTTTGTTTTTGGTTTTTTTTTGAGAGAGTCTCACTCTGTTGCCAGGCTGGAGTGCAGTGGTGCAATCTCGGCTCACTGCAACTTCCTCCTCCTGGGTTCAAGCGATTCTCCTGCCTCAGCCTCCCAAGTAGCTGGGATTACAAGCACGCACCACCATGCCCAGCTAATTTTTGTATTTTTAGTAGAGACGGGGTTTCACCATGTTGGCCAGGATGGTCTCAATCTCCTGACCTCATGATCCTCCTGCCTCAGCCCCCATAGTGCTGGGATTACAGATGTGAGCTTTTCTACTGCGTCATCAGGGTGCAAATTTTCTGAACTTTTATGCTTTGTTTCCTTTTTAAAATGGAATGCTTTTAACAGCACCCAAGTCATCTTTTGAGTGCTTTGCTGCTTAGAAATTTCTTCTGCCACATACCCTAAATCATCTTTCTCAAGGTCAAACTTCCACAAATATCTAGGGCAGGGTCAAAATGCTGTCAGTCTCTTTGCTAAAACATAACAAGAGTCACCTTTGCTCCAGCTCCCAACAAGTTCCTCATCTCCGTCTGAGGCCACTTCAGCCTGGACCTTATTGTTCATATCACTATCAGCATTTTTGTTAAAGCCATTTAACAAGTTTCTAGGAGGTTCCAAACTTTCCCACATTTTCCTGTCATCTGAGCCCTCCAAACTGTTCCAACCTCTGCCTCTTACCCAGTTACAAAATTGCTTCCACATTTTTGGGTATCTTTTCAGCAATGCCCCACTCTACTGGTATAAATTTACGGTATTAGTCCATTTTGACACTGCTGATAAAGACACAGCAGACTGAGAAGGAAAAGAGTTTTAACTGTACATACAGTTCCACATGGCTGCGGAGGCCTCAGAACTGTGGAAAGAGATGAAAGGCACTTCTTACATCGCAGTGGCAAGAGAAGATGAGGAGAAGCAAAAGTGGAAACCCCTGATAAACCCATCAGATCTCTTGAGACTTATTCACTATCACAAGAATAGCATGGGAAAGGCCCAACCCCATGTTTACCTCCCCCTGTGTCCCTCCCACAACACATGGGAATTCTGGGAGATACAATTCAAGTTGAGATTTGAGTGGGGACACAGCCAAACCATATCAGTAGGTTTTTGGGGAATGGGTGGTGTTTAGTCATATGGAAAAGTTCTTTAGTGGTGATTTCTGAGATTTTGGTGCACCCATTGCCCAACCAGTGTACATTGCATCAACGTGTAGTCTTTTATCCCTCAGCCCCCAACCCTTCCCTCCAAGTCCCTAGAGTCCATTATGTCATTCTTATGACTTTGCATCCTCATAACTTAGCTTCCACTTATATGTGAGAGCATATAATATTAGGTTTTACATCTCTGTGTTACTTCACTTACAATAGTGGTCTTCAGTTCCATCCAGGTCGCTGTGAATGCCATTATTTCATTCACTTTTATGAATGAGCAGTATTCCATTGTGAAGATATATATATATATATAATTGATTGATGAGCTTTGGGGCTGGTTCCATGTTTTTGCAATTGTGAATTGTGCTGCTATAAACATGCATGTGCAAGTGTCTTTTTCATCTAATGACTTCTTTCCCTCTGGGTAGGTACCAGTAGTGGGATTGCTGGATCCAATAGTAGTTTAGTTCTACTTTTAGTTATTTAAGGAATCTCCATACTCTTTTCCATAGTGGTTGTACTAGTTTACATCACCACCAGCGGTGTAGAAGTATTCCCTTTTCACCACATCCACACCAACACCTATTATTTTTTGATATTTTAATTAAGGCCATTCCTGCAGGAGTAAGCTGGTATCGCATTGTCCTTTTGATTTGCATTTCCGTGATAATTAGTGATGTTGAGCATTTTTTCATATGTTTATTGGCCATTTGTATATCTTACCAAAATAGCATGGTACTGGTATAAAAGCAAGCGTGCAGACCAATGGAACAGAATAGAGAACTCAGAAATAAAGCCAAATACTTACAGCCAAGTTATCTTCAACAAAGCAACCAAAAAACATGAAGTTGGGAAAGGACACCCTATTTAACAAATGGGATAATTGGCAAGACACTGTGGGAGAATGAAACTGGAACCTCATCTCTCACCTTGTACAAAAATCAACTCAAGATGGACCAAAGACCTTAATCTAAGACCTGAAACCATAAAAATTCTAGAATTTAACATCAGAAAAGCTCTTCTAGATATTGGCCTGTGCAAAGAGTTCATGATCAAGAAACCAAAAGCAAATGCAACCAAAACAAAGATAAATAGATGGAACTGAATTAAACTAAAAAGCTCCTGCACAACAAAATAAATAATCAGCAGAGTAAGCAGACAATCCACAGAGTGGGAGAAAATCTTCTAAACCTATGCATCCAACAAAGGACTAATATTCAGAATCTACAAGGAACTCAAACAAATCAGCAAGAAAAAAAATTCCCATCAAAAAGCGGGCTAAAAGGCATGAATAGACAATTCTCCAAAGAAGATATAGTGCCATAGTCATACGGTGACTTTCCTGTGGTTAGTTATGTTTAGATACAAAAATACTTACTATTGTGTTACAATTGCCTACAGTATTCAGTAAAGTAACAATACTGCACAGGTTAGTAGTCTACTAGCAGTAGGATATTCCGTGTAGCCTAGGTGTGTAGTAGGCTACCTCATCTAGGTTTGTGTAAGTACACCTTATAATATTTGCCCAATGACAAAATCTGCTAAAGATGCTTTTCTCAGAACAGATCCCCATTGGTAAGTGACATATGACTATATTTAGAAGGAAGAATAACAGAATCTGATCATTAATAGGATGTGAGCAATGAGAAGGTTGGACAAAATAAAGAAGCACTTTAATTTTGTAGAGTCAGCAAATATAAAATCCTCTTGAGACATAAGATAACACAAACTGCTCATTAGAGTGTGGAATTTTACATTTTGTTAATTTTCCCCTAGTGGATGAGCTAAACATATTGCATAATGTAACATAACAATAAATATTCCTCTCTGTAGGGAACTGAGTGATTGGCTTGGGCAGAGACTCTCCGCTGCCATTCCTACCTTCCCTGGTCCAGTTTGGCTCGGCAAAGGAACCTTCTCATGCTAGATGCTGGTGCCATCAGAAGCAAGGAGAAATATAAACCACCATAATAGAACAAAGTGGGGAATTTTGCTGGCCCAGTGGCTTACCACACACTAATTTGGATGGCAGTAGGGGAGGATTTTTTGGATTTGGCTGACAAATAACTAAATTATACAGATTAGGAGGTCAAATGATTGCCTACCACCTTGGTGCCATTATATCCTTCCACGGAGCCTGAGTGGGAAAATATAGCTGTGGATTAATAAACTGGAGATTGTACTAAAGCCGTCCTTGATACAGGTTTCCCTCATGAAAATATACTGAACCCTTTATTTGCTTCTGAAAAGCAATTTTAAAATCCAAGAATGAAAGAACAATATCTATTGGTTGCAAAAGTTGTAGCTGGGGTGTGTGTGTGTGTGTGTGTGTGTGTGTGTAACTTGCCTGTGTAACAACTCGAGTACTCCTAACACTGACCCCTTTCTCCCATTCCAGGTTAGTAGGTCAGGATATGTATTAGTATGTATTAGTCTGGTCTTGCCTTGCTGTAAAGAAATACCTGAGACTGGATAGTTTATAAAGAAAAGCTGTTTACTTGCTCACAGTCTCAGGCTGTACAAACATGGTGCTGGTATCTGCTTGGCTTCTGGTGAGGCCTCAGGGAGCTTTTCCTTATGGCAGAAGGCAAAGCGAGGGACAGGCACATCACATGGTAATAGCAGGAGCAAGAAAAGAGAGAGGGGGGAGATCCCAGGCTCTTTTAAACAACCAGATCTTGTGTGAATTTACTGAGCAAGAGTGCACTCATCACTAAGGGGATCGTGCTAAACCAAGATATAAGTTATCTCTTACCAGATCAGTAGCAGGGCTCTTACCAGATCAGTAGCAGTGAAGTATGGATAAAGTCTTATTTCTCAGTGATCTAGTACCAGCTTTCTATACACTGTCCTTGTACGTGGCCTCTTGGATACCCTGGGGAAATCAGGAGTGTAGTTTGCAATAAGGGATCTTCATTGATACCTTCTTTATCATCAGCAAGGAGCAGCTCATGACTATCTGATAGCTAGGCTAGTGGATATGCTCAGAAACTCCCTTATATTCACCTCCCTAGATCACAGTTTAGTTAATTCTGCTGCAGCATAATTGGGCATCTTCTTAACAAGAGGTAATCTATACTATGGTAACAAGGAGATGCTAAACTGTTATATTAGAAGAAACAAATTAAATCACCTAAGACCTATTGCTTGTGAAGAAAATGCAAATGTTCTAGGTTACTTATCTCTGAAAAAAAATTCTATATACCAAACTACATAAAAATTAATTCCTAACATCCAAGTATATTGTTTATGTATCTGTGTATTCATTCAAAATATTCAAAATTTGGTGAGATTACAGAAGCTAGAATACAAAAGGCAAGTTGAGTTGTTTTTATTTAACTCCCAGAAAAATAAGTCATTTAACATTATTAAACAAATTATGGAAATGAGTTCATGCATCTCTATATACATACCTTGAGATGCAATTTTTATAACGACACGTTATGTTGCAAAAATAAGACATGCATTTTTTGTGTTCTTGATTATTTCTGGAACATTGTCAAGTTTTCACCACTATTATACATATTTACTTATCTTTGTCTAAAAATGTATTATTTCACACATTGGATATTAATTTTTGTATGTATGTCTATTTTTGTAACGACCTCTCTTGAAGACTGATTCAATTTATTTTAATTTTTCAGTTAGCTGAAAATCGCAAGTTTTTATGGGAATGAAAGTAATTATGTTCTCTACATGGATTTATTCTAAATTCAAATGAAAACAAAACCTAATGCTATGGTAAGACAATTTATGGAGAAATATTAATCACAGTGCCTCATTAATTAATTCATTTCAACTTCAAAGTACATCCGTGATGTGGTGATATTTGAAATTTTTCTCCTTTATATTTTATACTTTTAGTATGAGGTAAATGTGTAAATAAAATAATGATGTACTGATTCCTGCTGCTTTCTTGAGCAAAACAAAATTAAGCCTATCTGAATTAGTAATAAAATGGTTGAAAAAGGGAATAATTTACAAAACTGATCTTGTGTCAGTCAGTGACCAACCATTGAGAAGTCAAGTGTCTGATTTCATAAATAAATAAGGCAGATCAACTCACCTATTAACAGAAAATGTGTGTTTAAAATTCTTGTGAGGAAATGTAATGATTTTTGACCTGGCAATAGTATTTTAGAGGAATACATTTGAATTTATACTACGCAAGTTGGTCTTTGGTAGAGAGTCAAGTAATAACTACATTTTTATTGTAATGTTTTCTGAAACATGTGGATCTGGAGCAATTGTGATGGAATGGATACTCATTGGCAGAGCACAGGTCTGGGCAAGACAGATCTCCAGCAGGTACCAACCCAGACAATTGTTATCTAGTGAACTGTGTTGAAGACCCTTAGCAATTTTATCCGAGGAACGTAGCTCATTCTTTTGAATACATGGAGTTGTGAGGATTGAATGAAGTAGTTTTTCAGTGTGCCCATGTGCGTGACAAGCACTGGGGCAGACACACACATCCCTCACCGAGAGCCTTTGCTGATTTATAACCCCAAATTTCTGTGAGGTGGAGGTCTCAGGCCTAATACTACTAAGACTATAATAATTGAATCTTAGGAAAAGAAATGAAAGATTGAACATGAAATTTTATGGTAATTTATTACAAAGTACTAAGGGAAGTAGTATTGAAGTCACATGTGAACGTAGAAAAAGGAGAGAAAGAAGTGTGGGTGTAAGGAAAAGCAAAATTCAGGGAGGTCGCTTTGAAGCACTCCTGTGTAGTCAGCCTGAAAACGAGCTCCCGCTTTTTGTTGTTTTCTCTTTCTGATGATTGGCTCTTTAAGGAGCAGTTTTCCTGGAAGAGGTGTTGAGGTAAAAGCTTTCCACGCAGTCTCCTTGACTTCCTGCCCCAGCTCCGCTGCAATTAAACGCTTGACTTTCTCCAGATCTCAGTCTCTGTCTGTAAAATAAAAATTACAAATATACTCTCCTGATAGGGTTGTGGTAAAAAGTCAACGAGAACATGCAAAGACAGCATTTTCTTTCTTTCTTTCTTTCTTTTTTTCAGATGGCATTAACCCAGGCTGGAGTGCAGTGACATAATCTCAGCTCACTGCAACCTCCGCCTCCTGAGTTCAAGCAATTCTTCTGCCTCAGCCTCCTGAGTAGCTGGGATCACAGGCACGCACCACCACGCCAGGCTAATTTTTGTATTATTAGCAGAGACGGGGTTTCACCATGTTGGCCAGGCTGATCTCAAACTCCTGACCTCAGGTGATCCACCCGCCTCAGCCTCCCAAAGTTCTGGGATTACAAGCGTGAGCCACTGTGCCCAGCCAAAGACAGCATTTGACACAGTACCAGCACAAGATCAATAAACTTGTTATTAAACCTTGAACATTCTCACATTGGCTGTTGTTTTTTTTTTTACTATGTAGTTTTTCCAGAAGCAAGCTGGTCCGCATACGAGTAGAATGACTAGTGAGCCTTGGGTAGCTCTGAGTCTGAGAAGCTTTTCTTTAGCCTTTTCTTTGGCAAGGACCTGGACAGGGATTGCCAGAGGGTTCAACTCTGAGGCCAGGTTGTGAGGGGTGAAAAGCATAAACAATTCTGTTTTCTTTCTCCTTGATAAAATATACCATTTCAGCTCTCATATCTCTTAAACGAATATTTTATTTACTTAAAAATGTAATCTGATTGCCAGAAGGACTTTTGTCCTGCTAAGAACACAGACAATTGTATGTGGCTACTTCTCTTTATGAAGTAAATAGGAAATTTTACATAACAAAAATAGCAGTGGTTGTATGTACAAATGTAAGTTATTTGAATTTCTAAAGTCAGTACTTCAATTATTCCCTTAAATTAAATCAAATATTTTAATGGTCATTTATATTTACTTTATCCGATCTAAATTGTTATTGTCCACATTGGAATAAAGTGAATAGGTGTGAAATAGTGGATAATTTTTTTTTTCCCAAACTCTGCCTCCCAGGATCAAGCGATTCTCCTGCCTCAGGCTCCCGAGCAGCTGGGATTACAGACATGCACCACCATGCCTGGGTAACTTTTGTATTTTTTAGTAGAGATGGGGTTTTTCCATGTTGGTCAGGCTGGTCTCAATCTCCCAAACTCAGGTGATCTGCCTACCTCGGCCTCCGAAAGTGCTGGGATTACAGGCACAAGCCACCGTGCCGGGCCAAATTTTATCCCCTATTGTATGAAATTTTTCTAATCCATGCTTATAATATAAATGTATAATATTGTATATATTATACGTTTATTATATATCATAATATATATTATATATCATATTATACTTCTCAATTTGGATGGAATTTTTTTAAAAACTAGATAGCTTTAAACATTAGTTACGTTTTTTGAAACCCACCAAAGAAATTAAGTATTGCATAAATATGCTTTTTAGAAACCATACATTTAAAGTATTAAGCAAAAAGTCTATTAAGATGGCTATAACTCTTCAATATACAGTAACCGTGAGTGTCATTGGTTGCACCTTGCACTGTATAAGATGTGGGAAGAGGAAAGCTGCTTCTGCTCAGACAGTCCCCAAAGCATCTGGAGGGCCACATTGTGACTGACACGTATTCTTCTCCCCGTAACAGACCACACTCCCTCAGGTTTCTAATTTTTATTCCTTTTTCGGACTGCAGCTATAAATGTTTCCTTGGTGGGTTTAGAGGACCTCTGTGGCACCTGTCAACAGTCTGCAGTTCTGTTACTGACCTGATTAACTCTCCAGTTGTCTTCTGGGCAGTACTCTCCTGGCATACAGCTACAAAGAATGTGGCATTTCATTTTATCCCAGGAACGGGGCAAGTAGGACCTGATGGAGTTAAGATTATATAAAATGGGAGTGGAGAGTGCAGGTGACTTAGAATTAGATAATAGAGGGAGTGTTAGCACACTGCAAGAGAGTTAGGAAGGTTTTAAATTATGAAAAATAATTAACAGTTAATCATCAACACAATAATTATAGCTGTGGTTTAGCAGATAAGTATGGCTTAGAGAATAATAAAACTAAGCTAAAATATTGAGAGTTTTCTATGTGCCAGATATTCTTCTAAGCTCTAAGCATTACATATATTATTTAATTTAAGCATATAAACAAACAAAATATCTGTGAGATGTGATTTTTATTCTCACTGCAATACTATTCCCTTAACAGCGTATTCTAGAAATAATGGTCCCAAGTAAAATGAACACCCAATAACCCTTGTCAAAACACAATCAAGAAGCGTAATATTTCCTTGTGACTCAAACAAAAGTATATCTGATTCTTTAGAAAATTTGGGCTATTGGGCCGGGCTTGGTGGCTCATGCCTGTAATCCCAGCACTTTGGGAGGCCGAGGCAAGTGGATCATGAGGTCAGGAGTTCAAGACCAGCCTGGCTAAAATGGTGAAACCCCGTCTCTACTAAAAATACAAAAAATTAGCCGGGTGTGGTGGCAGGCGCCTATGATCCCAGCTACTCAGAGGCTGAGGTAGGAGAATTGCTTGAACTCAGAGGCAGAGGTTGCAGTGAGCCGAGATTGAGCCGCTGCACTCCAGCCAGGGTGACAGAGTGAGACTCTTTAACAAAAAAAAAAAAAAAAGAAAAAAAAAGAAAATTTGGGCTATTGGCTAAGTGTTTTTTAGAAAGATTAAGAGATTATTTACATGCTTCTTTGGATTTCAGATAAATGAAAATGAAGCGTGGTGAAATAAAAAATAGGCTTATGATATTCCCACTCTGCCACTAAATAAGCAACCTTGGGCAAGTCATTGTCCCCTGGGGCCCCAGTTACTGGCCTATTCTCTAAGTGGTGGTCCAGCTGTATGAAACTACAGCTACAAAATTACTTAAGTGAACAATCAATACTTTACAAATTTTACAAAATGATTTTCAAACCTAGCATGTGCAAGTCTTTTGCCCTCCTTTTTCTTTTTTGCATTTTCACAAGTTCTCAGTTAAGTTTCCACCATGAGTAAACAACACTCGGCAGTTTGTAACAAACGAAGCAATAACTACCTTTTACTGAATATCACCATTGCGGTTCAGAATAAAAATGGCTTGGGTATGCTGATTTCTCTGGGTGAGGAGTTGATATTTTTGAGTTTAAAGAAGTTGCACTAGCCTCAAAAAAGATTAAGACAAATGCCAAATTTTGTTGATACGTCAAGCTAAAACAGAAAACATCTGTGTGTTTTAATAGAATAATTTCAGACCATTTTATTCTAAAAAGATGTGTAAATGTGGGTGCCCACCTCTTCATTCTTCTGGCATTGGTTATTAACCATTAGCTGATAATAGTAAGCAAAATGAAGTTAGTGACGTTTACCAGATAGCAGTTGGAAGTCATTACTTATGTTTTTATTATTATTTGAACATACAGACACCCTAATACATTTTACAATGATCTCAGTCCATTTTGTGTTGCTATAAAGAAATATCTGAGACTGGGTAATTAAAAAAAATTTACTTGGCTCATGTTTCTGATGTCTTGTACAGTTCAGGATTGGACACCTGCATTTGGTGAGGGCCTCAGGTTCCTTCCACTCATGGTGGAAGGTGAAGGGGAGTTGGTGTGTGCAGACCACAGGGTGACAGAGCAAGAAAGAGCAAGACAGGGGAGGTGCCTATCTCTTTTTAACAAGTAGCTCGCCAGAGAAATGATAGAGTGAGAATTCACTCACCGTGCCCCCAACCAGGGAAGGCATTAGTCTATTCATGAGCAATCTACCTCCCATTGGACCCCATTTCCAATATCAAATCTCAACATGAGATTTGGCAGAGACAGAAAACCCATATGCAAACTATAGCAAAAGTCTTTGTCAATCTAAGTCTTGACCTGTTTACTTCCTGTAAATTATCTACACATTACATTATAAGGGTGACTGAGGGTATGCAAATAATATTAACAACTGTCATCAAATATTATGTGCAAGATACTTAAGGGGAATCTTTGTTACTTGGACAAAAGAGTAAAGGATCTCATTTAAAATTTCTTCTGTGCTATATGGAATTTTATTTATCTTTAAATTAATCTTTGTAAAATCATTAACGCAATTATTTTCCTACTGCTGCGTTGTGCCTCATTTAATTTTTGGTGTCTCAGTCAGGTACGTAATTATTGAAAAACCACACATGAAAGAAGCATGTCCACTGGCACGCTGTCACAGAGGACAGCCAAGCCAGTGCTTAGTTGTGAATACAGTTGCCCTGCTCTGGTGGCTTGGCCTTCTTGAACTGCTTTGCTCCCTTTACAGAATCATCAATTGGTCTAGGGGCTGAGTCAATGAAGAAATGCAGCCCTGTCCAGAGACAGCCTTCAGTGACCCTGTGAACAGTAGCCACGTTCATGTTCACATGTGCTCACTCTTTACAGTCTCTAAAAATTCTATTTTTTTATTGCTCTATGTTTCCTCTATTTAACCAGGTATAATACTCATGAGAGAAAATAAGGGCAGAGGGGATGGGTACTGGAAAGGTATTTTAATGTCTCTCTTTACCAGAAAGAAAAGTATCAATTTCCCATATAGAATGTTGGAGAGTCCAGACCAATTAGAATTACTTTTATAACCATAATAGAGAAATATAATTAGATGATATATGAAGAACAATTCAAGCCAGTTAATTAAACGTAAAATGGGTTCCCAAACAGCTCTGTCTTTAACTTTTATGCCAATAATAATGAATCCTGTGATTATATTTTGTGTGTATACAAATTTCATTTTGTTTTAGTAGAGACTTACTTGAGATTGATTGTCATTTATTTTTTTCTTTAATAGGAAAACATCATTTAAAACAGTATTGTGCATAGTAGAGCAACGATGCAATTTCATTTTTGAAAGGAAGATAAGGTACTAATTCAGTATAATATAATGTGAGATTTGGATATGTTTTCTCTCATTCTTGGGTTGACCAAAGTGTGGGGAATTTTTATGGCTTTTCCTAATAACAAAGCAAATATCTAGCAGAAGAAATAATTATAACCAGTTTCTCTTACTACTTCCCAATATGTTTTTGCTGTGGTATAATTTGTTTCACCTATTTAAATGAATGGCTCCATGATGCTAGCTGATGTCTTTCAAAAAATCATTGCACGAATCAGATGAACTCATTTAAAAGGAAGAAAAATGAATTACCTGACTTTTTAAATATGTATGTATTTTGTCATAAGTCATCCAAAAAATTGCACTTAACCAACTTTTTAATTAAAAAGCGTAATTTTTTTTTAAGTTGGGCTCTTGCTACTTAATTGGGAAAAGAGGCTGTAACTAGCAGAATCAGCTGAGGGGCTGTCTTCATCTCATTAGACACCGCTTAGCAGGAGAGTCCAGTTGTAATGTTAAGAAATGCAGGTGAGGGGAAACAGAAGTTTTTATTTCATGTAGACTATAGTTATAAAAAAATCATATGGATTATCACCAATATTTTATAGCTTTGGGGGTATCATTAATTTGGGGATCAAAAGTAGAAGTATTGAAATAAGTAGTTTCCTAAACATGTTAAAATCGAAGGGCACCCTTGACTGTACAATTACTTCCACAATGTCCATTCATTCACTGTTTAGTCATATAGTGCCTTCTATGTGCTCACATAACAGTGAATTCTTTGAACTTGGTCCAAATCCTAAGAATCATTACTCCTCATTGTTCCGTTCTTATTTCTCTTCTTGTTTTACACTCTTGGGTGATATCCTCATCCCATACAACCTCAAGAAGGATCTCTGTGGTGATGGTTAATCAAGAATAAGCAAGATGCTTGATTCTAGGTGCGAGATGTTTGATTAGCAGAGCGATTCAAAGAGATGTTTGACATTAATCCTTATTTTGGAAAACAAGTGTGTCAGAATTTGTCTGTAACAAAGCCCACACACTCAGTGGGACAAAATGACATGCACTTTATCACATGATCCTGGGTCTGCAGGTCAGTGGGGTGGCGCTGCCTCTTCATGCTGCTGGTCGGCAGGTCACTTTCCTGGGTACCTAATCAGGAGCCTGAAGGGATGATGACAATTCAAGAGACACTTGTCTCATGCATCGGTTGGAAGTACGTGAGAGCAAGTGCCCACCAAGCAGACGCATTTCAAGGCTCTGTTGGTATCATCTCCAAACAACTCTTTGACCAATGTAAGTCACAGGACTGAGCTCAAAATAAAAAAGGAGGAGTTCTTTTGTCCCTCATGGTGTGGTAGGGGTGCATGGAAATATTTTAAAACAATAAGCTAATCTCCCACCATACAAGGAAGGATAATGATTAATGAGCATGTGTCTAACTGGAGACAATAGCACAAGAGTAATATAACTAAACTTAATGAGGCAGAAGAAAGGGGAGATAAAGATAGCAGCATATGTTTATGACATGGAATACCAAAACATAATTGAGATGGTCAACAAAGCCAAAAGTTGATTTTCAATAATAACATTAAATATAGTCAAATGGGAAATTTGATTATGAAGTAGAAAGGATAGAGAAAGACAGAGAGAGAGAGAGAGAGAGAGAGAGAGAATGAGAATGCACTTAGTTTTCCACTGCTTTATTCTTGTTTTAATTCACTGGTGTGTGGGTGTGTGTGTGTCGATATGGGGGACATGTAGACACTTTTTATTTGCTTTGTTATCCTAACAAAAGAGTGTGTATATATATATATGTTTGTATTTGTTTTAATTTTCCAGAATCTAGTTGTACTATAGTTGCTAGACCCTGCAGTGTGTCCAGTTTGTCATATTTCTGAAAACTAAAGTCTCTAGCACTTCACAGATCCCAGAATGTATGTGACTGATTCAGGAATGGGCCCTGGAGATGGAGGGATTAAATCTTCCCTGTGCTTGCTTTAGTTGTGGCACAGAGAGGACTCTGTGTGTGAAGGAATGCGGCCTTTACCTGAGAGAGTGCCCTGGAAAAAAACACTATCTTTGCACTGTTACAGCAAACAGAGCACTTGGAGTGTGGGTGTGGGGATTAATACGGCCCAGGTGGTGCTGAAGCAGACAAGCACCTCCTTCCCTTCTCAGGCAGTATGGGACTGTTCCCTGAAAGCTGCCTCCTCTAATAGTGATCCTGAAGTCAATGGCTTTGCACACTTGGCAGGTAATACACTAGGCTCTCTATCCTGTTTTCGTAGGCACCAGACAGGGTGGGGTTGCAGTAACAAATATGTTATTTTCTATGTCTCATTCTCTCCTGAGTGACAAAGCATTTTAAAGAGGAGAAGATGAGCATCCCAATATCTAAAATGTCTAGTTGAGTTTGACAATGACATATCACCCATAAAAGCTGCAGTGATGAGGCAAACTCAGAATTGTAGAGGTGAGCAGGTGTGCATGTGCATGCGCAACTGTGTGTTGTGACTACAATTTTGGCAAAAATTTACTTCCAGTTGTGTGCTAGATCTTAAAGTATAAAAATGAAAAGTTAGGTGAAGAGGAAGGGGAAGGAAAATGTTGCAAGCAGCGAGGATGACATAGGACATACTTAACAGCTCTGAAGCAGGAATATATGTGCTAATTTCTAAAATAAATTAGCATAACAGGAAGCACGACTAGAGAGTTAGGCAGAAACCATTTTCTGGGGTCACTTGAACTTTTTAAGAAGTTTTCATACTCCATCCTGCCATTGCTGCCTCCATCTTTTCTTGAGACAGCGTCTTGCTCTGTCACCCAGGCTAGAGTGTGGTGGCATGATCAAAACTCACTGCAGCCTCAAACTCCTGGGCTCAAGCGATCTTCCCTCCTCAGCTTCCTGAGTGGCTGGGTATAGGTGTACACCACCTCACCCAGTTGATTAAAAAAAAGTTTTTTTTTTTTTTGTAGAGATGGAGTCTTGCTGTCACCCAGGCTGGTCTCGAATTTCCAGCCTCAATCTTCAAGCCTCAGCCTCCCAAAACTCCAAGGTTACAGATGTGAGCCACTGTGCTCAGCCATCAGTGCTGATTCTAGTGTTATTTCCTCCAAGTCCTTATTCTTAGAACATATGTTAAGAGTTGAGTATTTTCACACCTATGAAATCCAGTATATGAAACCACTGGTTTCAGGAAATACCTTTCTATCTTTCTATTACTATGTCTTGAGTCAGAAGGAAAAAGACTGACGGATCATATGAGGAGGTAGTTATTAATGAAATGACTCTAGGATAGCCATGCTAAGAACTTAATGAATTTAAATGCCCGTTTTTGTGGCAGGAAGCATAGAAAAGCATATATGAAATCTTTTGCTATCATTTTTACATTAGTTTTCTGATAATATTCATATATATACACACACACATACATGTACATATATATGCAGTTCACCCTTGAGCAACATGGGTTTAAACTGCACAGGTCACTTACAAATGAATTTTTTCTAATAAAAGTTACACAGAATGTGCCTGCCTCTGCTGTCTCCCCTTCCTCCTCCTCCACTTCTTCATCTGCCACATCTGAGACAGCAAGACCAACCCCTCCTCTTCCTCCTCCTCCTCAGTCTACTCAGTGTGAAGATGATGAGGATGAAGACCTTCACGATGATCCACTTCTACTTACTGACTAGTGAATATATTTTCTCTTCCTTATGATTTTCTTAATAACATTTTCTTTTCTGTAGCTTACTTTACAGTAAACATACAGTGTATAATATATATAACATACACAATATGTGTTAATTGACCCTTTATGCTATTGGTAAGGCTTCCAGTCAGCAGTAGGCTATTGCAACTTAATTTTGGGGAAAGTCAAAAGTCGTATGTTAATTTTCAACTTTGGAAAGGGGATAGGCACTCTGCATTGTTCAAGTGTCAACTCTATTTCTGGTAAGCTCAGAAAAAGATTCTTTTTCTATATGACTCTTCTGGTGTCCTTTTCTTGTTTTAATAGTTTGAGAAGCTAGCCAGTGTAAAATTTATCTCGAATAAGATTATTAAAAATGTGTTTACTAGGTCTTTGCTATAAGAGCCTTCTAACTTAGAGAATCTACACTGGGCAACCAAAGACCCTTGAAAACATCAGAGTACAAGTTGAAAGGGCAATGATACCGTTTGGCTGTGTCCCCACCCAAATCTCATCTTGAATTGTAGTTCCTATAATCCCCATGTGTGGTAGGAGGAACCCGGTGGGAGGTAATGAATCATGGTGGCAGTTTCTTCCATGCTATTCTTGTGATAGTAAGTTCTCACAAGATCTGATGGTTTTATAAGGGGCTTCCCCCTTTGCTTGGCTCTCATTCTAATCTCTCCTGCTGCCATGTGAAGAAGGACATGTTTGCTTTCCCTTCTGACATGACTGTAAGTTTCCTGAAGCCTCCTCAGCCCTGTGGAACTGTGAGTCAATTAAACCTCTTTCCTTTATAAATTACCCACTCCAGGCTATTTCTTTATAGCAGCATGAGAACGGACAAATACAGGCGGTACTCTTGACGTCTGTACTATGAGACTTGGCCCTACTGGGGAAATATTCTGAGGCACAGGACTGAGGCTGAATGATAGGATCTCACTTTATGGAAAGGGTATCATTTCCTCCTTTTGTGTATATGTACAAAAGCCATCTTAAATCACCTCTGGAAAAAGTATGTATAAATGAATAAGTAAATAATAAATATCCAGCAGTTACTCTTAATTCTATGGTGTCCATTTCTATACCAAAAAAAAAAAGTCCTTTTGCGGAATCTACATGTTGCCAATCATAACATTTATCTTAAGTCACTATGAACAAATTCTTTAAGAAAAAATACGTGAACTTGAAGCAGATACTAATCATTTTAAGGGGGTAAATTTGGAGTTGAGAGACAAAGCTCAATGGGGAAGCAGAACTACAAATGTCTGCAACACAGCCGAGGAGACAACAATGAAACACTATCAAAATCTTCCCAGGCCTTGGGGAAGGAGTTCAGTCATGGGGCATATTAGCAGATGTGGAATGGGGTGTTGGCCAATCTAGTTTAAAAAGTACATATTCATTATCTGTGTGAAGCTAAGATTTCAAAACTCTGACTCAGAAGGGTGGTGAAGGAACAACACTTACTTGATTTAGAGATTCTCTTTTTTTAATTATACTGGGCTAAACTAATACATTTAACCTCAATTGTTTTTATATTAAACATGCAGGTGGTTCTAACTGAAGTCAAAACAGAATAGAAATCAAGAATAAATACACACAGGCTTAAAAATGCAAAGTATGACTTTTTATGAAAAATAGTAAAATGTGTCTGCATTTGAATTAAGTCAAATAATGGAAGGTTGCACTTTCTGTTAACAACTTGACCTCAAAAAAAGGATAAAACAATTGACTGATACATTTTGTTACCATGCTTTCTCTTTATAAAAACCCCATTAGTGAATGAATTAGCTATCCTTCTCTTGGTTAGAGTTTTGACTAGTTTATATGTTTACTGTTTGTGTAATTAACCTATTCATATTTAATAATTATTTTCACCACTGAGAATTCATTAGCATTTATATGACTATACCAAATTAAATTTATTTTCATTTCCCTTTGTCCATAGTACTTCTCCACATAGACCCTTGATACAATTACACTTGATCTGATGGTAACACAATTGGCAGTAAAATTCCAGAAATACACAAAAGCACTTTATTAAATTATGTGAATAATTGAAGCCCATTTTTTTCTGGATCCAAAATTATAATTTATGAAATATCATCACCATATATGATAGTATATAAAACATATGTGTCTTCCTTACTCCTGGCATAACATTTGTAACATTATTTGTTTTTTGCCAATCTGGTTAGTATGAAGCGTCATCTCATCATTGTCATTTTAAAATAGAACTTCCTAGACTCCTCATTAAGTTGCCTATAGATTCATATAGGAATTTCTTATTTTGTAACATTAGAGCTAACTTATTTTATCCATTTTCAGGTTTGTATCTTTTTTATTTACAGATGATCTTCACAAATACATCAATATGACAAATATTTATTCCCTACTGTGTGCCAGGCATTGTTTTAAGCCTACTAGATACATATCAGGAAATTGCACAGACAAAACATCAGTGCCCTAATAAACTTAATTCCCATGCTGTGGAGCAGGGAGAGATAATATATAATAATCATAAATATTACATGGTGCCAAGTAGGAAAGCAGACAAGGAAAAGAGCATGAGGAAGCTGGGGGAGGTGGTGTTGCTTGCAGTTTTTTTGAGGCTACTCAGGATCAGCCTCCCTGAGGTGTCCGCTTCATGGAAGTCTTACGGGAGTGCTCTATGAGGCAGTCTTTGGGAACAGTTTATCAGATAGGGGAAATGCCCAGTGGAAATCTCAGAAATAACTGTATTCCTGGCATATTCAACATATGTGAGGAGGTCAGCATGGATGGAACTCAATGGGTAATGGGAAGAGATGTAGGTGATGAGGTCCAAGAGGCAGCAGAGGGGCGAAATCCCACTAGACAGGTCAAGGCATTGCAGCGACTTTGCTTTTTTTGTTACAGAATGGAGAGTCTTATGAGGTTTTGAGCAGAGGAATGTTGTAATCTGGCTTTTCTTTTTATATTCTGGTTGCTATGTTGAGAAAATTCTAGAGGGCCAGAGAGGAAACAAAAATGCCAGTCAGGGAGTGACTATGACAATCCAAGGGATAGATGTTGGTTTGTTTGAAGGAAGTTGTATTAGTCGGTTCTCACACTGCTAATAAAGACATACCTGAGACTGAGTAATTTATAAAGGAAAGAGATTTAATTGACTCACAGTTCCACATGGCTGCGGAGGCTTCACAATCATGGTGGAAGGTGAAGGGGAAGCAGGACACGTCTTACATGGTAGCAAGCAAGAGAGCTTGTGCAGGGGAACCATCAGATCTCGTGAGACTTATTCACTACCATGAGAACAGTATGGGGGAATTGCCCTGATGTTTCAATTATCTCCACCTGGCCCCACCTTTGACATGTGGGGATTATTATAATTCAAGGTGAGATTTGGGTGGGGACACAGCGAAACCATATCAGTGGTAGTAGTGGCAGTCAGGAGAAATGCTAATAATTTATACGTATTTTGAAGGAAGAGATTTCCTGCTGTAGAACGATTCTCTGGGACTGACCCAATTTCCCCTTCTTTCTTGCTTTTAGATCTCAAGAATAACTGTAGAATATGCCGGGAATGCAACATCCTGAGATAGTGAGGGAATGGGCAGGATATCCCAGGCTCTGTTCCAGACCCCATCCTCCCCTTCCAAAACAAGAAATCTTTCAGTGCTTTAGTCCGGTGCCCCATGTGGCATCCAGGATGTAAAACCCAGTTGGGCTGCTTTCTGGGGTTCCTCAGCTGCAGTGTAAGTGGAAGGTTCCCCACTAAGACTCCATCTGCCCCAGGAGGCTTTCCTGAGTCTGGACAGAGCTGCTTGCAATGCATGCAAGGCTTCTGCTGTCCCTTGCTGCCTATCTGTCAGTAATAAACTGGCTGCATGTGGGCGTTCAGTCTCACCAGACTCAGAAAAGCAGGTAACCAATTCACGATGACACTGCTTCACAAAATTGATACAGTGAGCATGGTCTAGCCTGACAAAACTGTGACTTACTGGTGCAGTGAGAGGGGTAGGGTGGGGGCAAAGCCTTCCTCCCAAGTAGCTGGCCAAGGGTGAAAATGTCAGCCTGGGGATATTTTATGAGGAAGAAGAAATTACACGTAGGACATTGTAAGTTTCCCCTTATGTCCTGTGTGTCCTGCAGAGAGAAAAGAATGTGGAAATAGGGGGGTGCAGTACACAGTTCCCTGGTTGTTGGGCACCTATGTGATTGCTCGTTCCTGAGGCTGGAAACCTCAAAAGGAGGTGCCCAGACGTGTGCTTCAGGCCTCCTTAGAAAGGGAGATGCACTATCGACAGGATGGATATGGAGGAAGGCTACACAAGTCCTATGTGGTTTGGTTTGTGTGCTTGATGAAGAGACGTTGCAACTCTAAATGTCTCAGGTGGAAAGGTAGGGGTAGGAATGGGGCCCCATCCTCTGACTCTTCACTGGGGACTGATGGTTAAAATAAAAGGGTAAAAGAAAGGAATTCAGATTTTCTGGAGTTAGATACTGGAGCCCACATGACACTATTTCCAGGTCCCCTTAGGAGAAAGATTAAGCTGATGACATTGGCAGTTTCAGGGACAAACATGGTGCCCATGGTGCTTATATGCTTTTGGGTGAACCCTGTTGGCCATTTCAAGTGCTGGGGACCATGGTTTGCACCACAGAGTGCAATATAGACATTGGCATGTCGGCTGCTGTGGCGCAGAACACCACTGCCACCTGAGGGAGATGCCTCCTCACAACTAAGAATTGGATCCATAATACTGATGCAAACCCACTCTTACCTGCCCCCCAAGCTATGCAAGCTCCAATGGGTTATTCAACAAAATCCATACTGTACACTAAGTGAAAAAGTACATTAGTCAGTCAATTCAGGACTTGCTACAAGCAGAAATATTATAAGCAACCCTGACACAATGGAACAACTGAGTTTGGCTAGTAAAACAGACCTTTGGGGTCTAGAGACTGACAATGCACTATTGCAGGCTGAATGCAAAGGCCACTTAGTAGGGAAGCAAATGGAATATTCCACATAAAACCAAGCAGATGTTTTTGGCCTTGATAGCACTCACTAACCAAGGTTATCCAACAACTGATATGTTTCTTTGGATACTAGAGAAAACATGGACTCACCTTGCTGCTCTGTTGACCTCCTTAGTCAAGGTGATCAACAAAGCCATCCACAGTGAATGAGGCCCTTTGCAGCAGCAGGCCTTGGAAGCCATTCAATAAGCTGTGGCCCAGGTACTGCATCTGAAACCTTCACAGCCAGCGAGACTGATGGAATTACAGGCGTCTGAAACCTCCATGCATGCTAATTCCATGTCCAAAACCCAGAGGCTCCCAGCTGGAACTCTAAGAGAATAGTAAGCTCCATGAACAAATGACAAACTTACTAGAAGGGGCCAAGCAACTCACAGGGAATTATTTGGTTAATTGGGGTCCAAGACTGAGAAATGTGCCTTCCAATGATATGGTGTGGTTTTCTGACAGCTCTGCAAAACAACAAGCAGAGGGGTCCACTGGGTCGTGGCCACCATCTGGCCACAAGATGGTCATCTTTTGATTGAGACCGAACATGGAAGTTCCAGCCAATGGACCAAACTCTGTGCAGTGGTGATGCCATGCCCCTGGAATTCGATGTGATGTGTGAGAGAGGAGTCAAAGGTGGCTATAAAGTCTTGGTCTGAGAAACTGAACTGACAGGGTAAATTTGCAACCATTGAGGATGGCAGACTTGGGTGGACCAGATTTTGGAGAGCGGGGGTAGAGATTAAGAGTTTGTTTGTAGACATATTAATGACCATTCACCATGAATGAAGATGTCACTAAGCCGTTTGCAGTTCAGGGGAGACTTCAGGAGTGGAAATATGTATTTCAGAGTTGTCTGAAATATGTATGCAGAGTTGTCTGCATAGAAATGTTACTTCAAGTCATTGACACTGGGTGAAATAAGCAAGGCAGTGCATGCAGATAGGGAAGAGATCTAACATTAATCCCTGGAGTGCTCTAACTAGAGTTAGATTTGGGGCAGATTTCAGGAAGACAAGGAAGGCAACAAAAAATACATTGTCTTATATATGTTGTGACAAATTGTATGGCTTTGTCTTTCTCATTTACATCTTTTTTCTTTTTTTGAAATTGAGTCTCTCTTTGTTGCCCAGGCTGGAGTGCAGTGGCATGATCTCGGCTCAGTGCAACCTCCACCTCCTGGGTTCAAGTGATTCTCCTGCCTCAGCCTCCCTAGTAGCTGGGATTACAGGCGTGCACCACCACGCCCAGCTAATTTTTGTATTTTTAGTAGAGACAGGGTTTCACCAGTGGGCCAGGCTGGTCTCGCACTCCTGACCTCAGGTGATCTGCCTGCCTTGGCCTCCCAAAGTGTTGGGATTATAGGTGTGAGCCATCATGTCTGGCCCTCATTTACATCTTTAATTCACTGGGAATTGATTTTGTATTAAGTGTAATGTGATATTTTATGTTGTTATTTTCACCTAATAACCTATTCTCCCAGAAGCATTTATGAATAAACTTTCATTTTCCTCTACCTAGCCAATGACAGACATGTAGATAAGAATGTGAAGTTTCTGAAATCTGCAATTTGTCTCAAATATAAATTTGTTCTTGCTGTTTTTGTTCTGAGAGCACATATTCTTAAATACCTTAGGTTTATTAATCTTGATATCTGATAAAAAAGTTTTCTCATTTTTTAAAAGTCTGTCCTGGCTACTCATTTGCATATATGTTTTAAAATCAGCTGTTTCGTAAAAAATGGTTTGTTTTTCTTTTTTTGGAAATCTGTTGAATTTATACAATATTTGGTGACAACTGGCATCTAAAAGCATATTTCTAATATATTTTTAAAGCTTTAAATTTTTTTCAATAAACTTTTACACATATTTTAATAGACTTATGCCCAGGTCATTTCTCGTTGCAAATTTTAACTTCATATAATCACATTTTCTAACAGTGAGTTGCTGGTGTATTAAAGTTCAGTTTGAGATGCTCTATGTACCCAATCATATTATCAGTTATCACTATTCTTCTTTTCCAATTATCATATATTTTATTACTTTTCTTATTTTCAGCCTCACGGGGAATATATTAAAATACAGAAAAGAAGTGATAATGTGGCACATATTTTTCCTGTTTCTTATATTAAAGTTAATGCTTTCAACATTTAACTATTAAATGTGTTTCCTGTAGGTTTTTGAAGATGGTTGTTATCAGATGAAAGACATTCTCGTCTGTCAAAATTTTGCTATTAATTTTTATCATAAGTGCATATAAAATTTATTGTACTTTTTCTGTGTCTATTGGGATAATTTGACTTTCGTTTATCAAACTATGAAGTGAATTATTTTAATCAATGTTCCAACATTAAGTCAATCAGTAGTAAACTACACGAGTCCTGATATTCCTAACTTTTGTATATTGTTGGGTTTGATTTTCAAAAGTACTTTATTTATCATTGGGATGGTTGGTTTGATTTTGTAGGAAACCTCAATTTTGACATGGCTTTATTCCTTTGTAAGGCTGAAATCTGAAAAGAGAACCCCTTCAGTTTACTTTTCTTCCTATTTGGTGACATTAATGATGGCTCTCATGATGCTGTAGACTTATCAGTAATAATTCTGATGATTAGGGCCAAGGTGAGAGCTGTGTAGAGCCATTCAAGAATTGTTCATCCCTTTTCTTAAACTATTTTTGACATAGAGCTGTTTTCACTTCCTTATTTTTACTGCTGCTAGTAATTTAAGCAAATAAATAGGAAGAGAGAGAGAGAGGAAATGTCTGTTTACTAGCTAGTAGAGTAGCGCTGTTCTGTGGTATTTCTACACACATACATCTTTCTCCAACAGTCACCTTCTTCTTTTAGAAGTTAAAATAACACTAAAAGCGATAAATTTACTGAGATTTAAAAGTACAGGTTTTTGCAACCATTTATTACGCACAAAAAAGTATTTTCAATTGCCTGAGTTTTGCAGTCAGGGAAAATAGAAAATGCTCGAATCTTTGAAAATTGCGAGTGCCTCCAAAAGTCTTCTCTTTCATGCTCTGACTTCGTGGACTTCCTAGCATATTATCTGTTACCTGCAGGGATTTCATGTGTTATATCGTGACAAGAGGATACTACCTATTTCCCCCTCCTGACTCCTCTTTGATTCCTACAATCTTTACATATCAATTCCTCGCATTCTACCCATTTAAGTCAAAAACCTAAGAGAAATTGTTCAGATGTCAGCTAGCAGTTGAGACACCAAAGAAATTGTTACCCGAAACACAATGCATGGCCCAGACTGTGGTTTGACCATGGGAGATTCTTGAGGACTCCCCGATAGCCAGAGCAACTCTTGTTTGTCTGGTACCCAACCTTGTAAGCTCTATAACTTGAGTTGCAGCTTTATTTGCTATTTGTTCTTAGCCCCCTTCTGCGCCATAGAACTCAAAGTAGTCCTGTTCAGAATCATTTAGTGAGTATTTAAAAGTAACTGCAAATGAGTCACAATTTCCCTTCTGCAATTGTTCAACTGTCACACTTTTATTACAATACCATTAGCTATACGTAGGGGAATGCTGCTTTTTCTTGATGTTATTTGCTATTATTCACACATATATGAAGAGCAACACTCGGTGCAGGGAGGCCACGCAGAGTTCTGTTTCTCCAGGGTGCCCTGGAGAAATTGATAAAGTAACATTACTTCTCACTTTAACCTTGAGAAGGAGGAAGGAGTTTCTTGGTTGGTAACCCAGAGTTAAGCCCTCCCACTGAATTCTGATATTCATTCCTGTGAATGAGATTGAATGTCATATGTCAGGAATTTATTGCTTAAGCACATCACATCCACATTCACAGATACTCCGTCCTTATCATTTACAAAGCAAAATGATTAATAACTGATCCAAGAGAGTGAATTGAGTAGGCCCCCCATGATACAAAAAGACTAGCATTTGATTTTACAAAAGACAAGCCACATGGGCTTTAGAATTCATAGAGAAATATGTCATGCCTATAAATAACTTCATCTCAAAATACTATATTCAGAATTGTTACAGATATGTTGCTTCTGTGTCTAATTTTGCATAACAACTCACCTGATTCTTACAATATCATTATCCTACCTTCAAACCCTGGTTTAGTAATCATAACATTTGTGCCTTTAGTATTTTTCTGGAATCAATACAGCTTTTTGCTACAATGCAATAGTTTCTTGTGGATTTTTCCTGAAAACATTGTGCTTCTGTGGGTTGAAACACCTTCTACCTTTGTCTTTTAGCTCACCACCTCCGCTTACCACTTCTGCTTCTCAGCTTCACAGTGAGCGTTCACAGAGTTGCAGTTCAGCAAATTGATGTTCAAAAAATGAAATCACTAAATTAAAAAATGCTTTTCAAGAAAGAATCTAAGATTGTGGTGGGATGACAGCAGGCAAAATGGTTCAACAAGCACTGCTATGATCTTTCTTTCATTTTGTATTTTGCTTTCAATAATGGCTCATTTAATCTTGCCACTCCTTTCTGCCCACACTTAGTCTTTAAACCTCCAATTACCCATTTAGTAAATTACTAGAAATTAATATTAAGACATGCTTATTCATTTTCTACATTCCCTTCTTTTCTTCCTCCTCTTTGAAATTTGATTCTTAATTGGCACAATTCTTTTTGAGGACATATTGGCAATATATAGCAGATATTCAAAAGAGAATACATGTAATACCCTAGCAATCTGAGTTCCTAAAATGTATCCAAAGAAAATAAGCAAATTGAAGCATGCTTATTAACATGTTGTTTATATTAGTGCCTTCTACCTCCCTATGCCTCATCATGAAAGTCACAATCCAAATGTTGATGAATATAAAATTAAATTTTCAGTTTAAAAGTTATGGAACATACAAACAATGTATTGCTAATGATTACTTTAAAATTAACAATATGGATACACACACAAATATGCATATATACTTATATACATATATAATGTTGTTTAGGTTGTAGGATTATTAGAAAAATAGATTACAAAACTTTATATTATACAATTATTAAAATATGTAATATTCAGGATCTGTATCAGATCCTGAAGCAGAAAAACACATCAGTGGGAAAAAAAAAGGTGAAATATAAATAAAGTCTGTAGTTTAGTATAGTAATATTCTAAAATTAATTTCTTAGTCTCAAAAATGTACCATGAATACATAAAGAATTAACATTAAGGAAAACTGGGTGAAAGGTCAGAACTTGGTGAGAATTGTCTGTACTATGTTTGCAATTTTTCTGTCAATCTAAGATTATTCCAAAATAAAAAGTTTATTTAAAAATTAAGTGGTTCAAAAACACATGCATATATATTACATGATGTAGAGAAAAAATTATCGTTGAGTTAACGATCTATGTCTTGGATTTTTCTTGTTGTAAGGCATAATAATAGGAACAAATTTAAAATATATGTAAGTTTTATTACCACAATAATAAGAATCAGCAATAGACATCAGCACAGTGTAGAGCAATACATCTATCTGATCATCTTCTATAGCAGACAGAAACATAAAACATGAAGCGTTTCTCACATTATTTCTAAGACTGTCTAAGGTTGTATGAAACCATGTGGCCTAACATTTATCCATTGATGTATAATGGTATCCATATTTATCTATCTAGTTTACAGAGGTCTACAGCATTTCTGATTCTCAGGATTACATGTTGGGCTGCTATAAAGACACATGCACACGTATGTTTATTGCGGCACTATTCACAATAGCAAAGACTTGGAACCAACCCAAATGTCCAACAATGATAGACTGGATTAAGAAAATGTGGCACATATACACCATGGAATACTATGCAGCCATAAAAAATGATGAGTTCATGTCCTTTGTAGGGACATGGTTGAAATTGGAAACCATCATTCTCAGTAAACTATCGCAAGAACAAAAAACCAAACACCGCATATTCTCACTCATAGGTGGGAATTGAACTATGAGATCACATGGACACAGGAAGGGGAATATCACACTCTGGGGACTGTTGTGGGGTGGGGGGAGGGGGGAGGGATAGCATTGGGAGATATACCTAATGCTAGATGACGAGTTAGTGGGTGCAGCACACCAGCATGGCACATGTATACATATGTAACTAACCTGCACAATGTGCACATGTACCCTAAAACTTAAAGTATAATAAAAAAAAAAAGGAAGTCACATATCAGACAGTAAAAGCACTTTCTCAATGTTTCAGAAATGAGAATGATTAATTTCTGTGTTTATCATTTACCGCATCATTAACATATTTTTAAAAGTTTTTTTCTCTCTCTAGGAAAATGCAAGCTACCCACTATCAAAATTAAAACATTTATGAACTGAAAATTTTCTTAACATCTTTAATTGTAACTTTTAAGTAGTTAGAATATATTTCATTGTAAATTGAAATGTGCACAAGAGGATTCTCATATTACATGGAAAACTATTGCGGTAACAATGCTATGTATCAGCGGTTAGTGTATTATATATTGTAGGTCCTTGAAAATCTCTTTTTAAATTATTTATATCAATAATTAATTAAGCAGTTAAAAAATAAGCCATTAAAAATTAAGTTTTTTATATTTTTATTTTTTCTGTCACTTGGCACTTGATGTAATCATCCTTAATAAACAAGGTTGAATTCAAATAATTTTTAAGGCATCACTACTCATGATATAAACCTCACAGAGAGTGGAACAATTGTTTTGAGAATAAGCATGTCTTTCATATTGAAATGTGTGAAATTTGATTGATTTTTCAAAAACAAAAGTTAAGCAAGATACTGGATGTTTTCTATATTAAAATCTCTATTTCATGTTCTGCCCAAACATAACAACAGTGGAAAAAACAATGATCCTCTTGGAATTATTTCCTCTGCTAATCAAAGAATTACGTAAAAATCTAAGATGATAAGCTTAATCTGATTATGCTCTTGGATGTCATCTAGAAATTTTAAATGCATGAATATTGTATTAAAAAGTGGTTTTATATAATTATTAACATTTATTAGGGAGAAAAATTCATAACAAGATACGAACACAAACGCTTTGTATGCTTATGAAAGGTAATGCCTTTGTTTATTTATTACTGCATTAATATGAATAAGATTGATATATTTCACTCTTACTGATAAAGGGTAGAGACTGACTTCAGAAGGACTGACAACAGCTAACTTACCAACAGCCCTTTACAGAGATTAACAGCAATTCCAAAATATTTGAAAATATTTGCAATGATCCAGATTATGTAGTAAAAATATATGAAGATTTATTTTAAGTACGTTAAGTTTTAAACAAACAACAGAGGGAGAGAAAAGAGCTTCAGGCATCTGCTGGATAATAGCGAAATGTTTAACATTGCTATTATTGAAGTCCCAAAAGTAAGGGAGATAGAGAGTAATTAAAGAAATAATGGCTGAAAGTTTTCCAACTTTGTGACAGACTTAAATTCATAGATCCAAAAAGCTAGGTGTTCCCAAATAGGTTAAACCCAAAGAGATGCTTACCAAGACATATCTTAATTAAACTTATGAAAACTGAAGATTAAAAAAAATTATGAAAGTGGCTGAAAGATAAGACAAATTACATACAGAGAACATCAATTTGAATTAGTGAAATTTTCATATCTGAAACCATTATGGTAACAAGGAAATGGTTCAGGATTTTTTAAGTGCTGAGAGAAGATAACTCTCAACTCGAAATTTTACATTCAGTAAAATTACTCTTCAGGAATAAAGGGAAAATAAAATCTTCTCCTCATACTCCCTTTGCAATTTTTCTGTCAACCTAAGATTATTCCAAAATAAAAAGTTCATTTAAAAATTAAACGATTCAAATACATGTATTTAAACACATGCATGTAGATTAAAGGAAAACTCTCTCTATATATATTATGTATATCGCTAGCAGAACTACCCTTGAAGATTGGCTAGGGAAAATGTTACCAAAACACCAGGGCTTCGGTCCAGGTTGTGTGACTTGCTTCATAGAAAGCCAATCACTGAGACGACAAGTATTGCCAAGGAAGAAGGCTTTAATTGGCCGCTGCAGCTGCGGAGATGGGAACTCGATCTCAAATCTATCTCCATGACCAACTAAAACTAGGGGATTATATAGCAGGGAAGAAATGTAACAGTGTGCAAGAAAACACGAACTAGGGAAGGGCAAGGAGGCATCCGGTGCCATGATCTGGTAAGTTTCAGTTCTTTGATACTTTTTTTGAGTGACCTGAAGATCCTTTTGTGAGGAAGGAACTCAGAGAAAACAAATTGAAGTTTCAAGCTTCAACAGAAGCATCGGTTTCTATGTTTATTCAAAAACAACTGTCTATGGTACTATTGGGCCCTTTTCAAGTGTTCTTCAAACAGAAAGTAAATGATAAAAGGAATACTGGAGTACCAGAAAAGAAGAAACAAAATAAGGATAAGAAATAAGTGTAATACATGATACAACATATCACTCTTTATCTAGCCAGTTTTATAAATTATATTTGATGATTGAAACAAAAGTTATAATACTATTTGATACTCAAGATAATGATTTTAAATAGAGGAAAAGAAAAATGCACCTAAATAGAAATGGTATTTTCATACCACCCTCATGTAGTAAAATGTTTTTAACATAAGACTCTGATAAGTCACATAAGCATATTATAATACCAAGATAAACCAAAGAGATATAATCAAAACATTAATAATAAATCAGGATTGAATCCTGAAAAGTGTTTAAATAACCCATTAGGAAGGCAAGAAAAGGGAAACACATAGGAAAAATGATTAGAAAAAGCAAATATATAAACAAAAGAGTGATTTAGTTTGAAAAAGTATGTAAAAGCTTTCCAAAAAATCAAATACACAAACAAAAAATAAATTGACAGATGTGTGTGTGTTAACATAAATATTTTTTAAAAATGTAAATGTACTTAATACATCAACCAAAAACAGAAATTTGACAGTTTGTAAATAAGACAATGACCTGGCTATAAGCTATTTGCAAAAGTCTCACATTAAATTCAACTACGTAGGTAAGTGGAAATAAAAGGATGGGAAAGGTAAACCATGTAAATATTAATTTAAACAGAGTAGATGTGCTACATCTGATAAATTAGGCTTCACAGAAAAGAAAGTAACTAAGAAAAAGGGGGATATTGGCCGGGTAGGGTGGCTCACGTCTGTAATCCCAGCACTTTGGGAGGCTGAGGCAGGTGGATCACCTGAGGTCGGGAGTTTGAGACCAGCCTGACCAACATGGAGAAACACGCTGTCTCTACTAAAAATACAAAATTAGCCAGGCGTGGTGGCACATGCCTGTAATCCCAGCTACTCGGGAGGCTGAGGCTGGAGAATTGCTTGAATCTGGGAGGCGGAGGTTGTGGTGAACCGAGATCATGCCATTGAACTCCAACCTGGGCAACAAGAGCTAAATTCCGTCTCAAAAAAGAAAAAAAAAAAAAAAGAAAAAGAAAATGGGGGATATTACATAACTATAAGGATCAATACACCAGAGAAACGTAAGATCCTAAATGTGTATGCAGCAAACAACAGACCATCTAAATTAATCGCGTTAATTTAGGTAGATCTTAATGGAGAAATAAACTAATCCACAAATATACTTAGAAACTTGAACACCTCCCTCTCAGAAACTAACAGAATTCCTTTTTTTTTTGAGATGAAGTTTCACTGTTGTTGCCCAGGCTGGAGCACAATGGCGCGATCTCGGACCACTGCAAACTCTGCCTTCCGGGTTCAAGTGATTCACCTGCCTCAGTCTCCCATGTAGCTGGGATTACAGGCACCCGCCACCACGTCCAGCTAATTTTTGTATATTTAGTAGAGACGGGGTTTGACCATGTTGACCAGGCTGGTCTTGAACTTCTGATCTCAGGTGATCCACCCTCCTCGGCCTCCCAAAGTGCTGGGATTACAGGCATGAGCCACCGCGCCCAGCCCCCACTAACAGAATTACTTTAATAAAATCACTAAGAGCATAAGATAGCCAAACAACACAATAAATCAATAAGAGCTAATTTGCATATATAGACCATCCTATCCAACAACAGCAGCATGTGTGTTTTTAAAATCATCAATGGAACAAAGATAAATTATATTGTAAATCATAACACCAACCTCATTTATAATATAAAATTATAAAAAAAGAAATTATACAGAGTGTATTTGTGATCATGGTGGATCAAACTAGAAATTAATAAAAGGAACTTCTAAACACGTGAAAACTACACAGCTCACTTTTAAATGACTATGGGTTAAATACAATGTCTCTAAGACAATAAAAAACATAAAACAATGGAATCATAACTACAACATAACAAAATCATAACTGAGAAGAAAATTCATATCACTGAATGCTCACATTAGAAAAGACAAGATGTCCCAAATCAGTTAATTTTTTTTATCAATAAGCCACACAAAAAAGAACACGATAAACTCAAACAACAAAAGAAGGGAATAGTAAATATAAGAGTAGAAATGAATTAAGCTGAAAACAGCATACACAGAGAAAATCAACAAAACAAAAAGCTGGTTCTTTGAAAAAATCAATAAAAATGATAAAACTCTTACAGAGATAAAAGGATCTAAAACACAAATCATCAATATCAGGAGTGAAATGGGAGATACCTGCTAAAAGAATAATAATGAATAATAATGGGATACTATGAACACATTTAGTTTTATAAACTGGAGAACTTAGAAGATATTGATGAAATCTGTGAACCACTAACTCCTATATACAATGATCTTTATCTGAATAATCCTATAAAAACTAAAACCAATTACTTTGAGATTTAAAATCTTCTGAAAAAGAAATCTGAAAGCCATATGGTTTCGCTGAAGATTTCTATCAATTATTTAAATAAAGATGAGCACTAATCTTACACAAGCTCTTCAAGAAAATAGAATAGGAGGGGACACATCCAAACTTACTTGGGGGGACCCAGATACAAAAATTAAGCAAAGATAATACACACATAAAATAAACTACAGACTAGTATCACACAGGACCTCATATGCAAACAAAACTCAAAAATTAAAAAAACTAAGAGAAAAAATTGAAGAAATAAAATATCTGCAAAAATTATTAGCAAACTGAATCCAATAGTGTATAAAAAACTATGTATCAATAGACCATTACCAAGTGATATTTATTTCTAACATTCAAGGCTGGTTCAATAGTTGAAAATCAGTGTAATACAACATATCAACAAGGTAAAGATGAAAAATCATGTGATCATAAAAAATGATTCACAAAAATTATTTGACAATATCCAATACCCATTCATAAAAAAACTGCAGAAAGTTAGGAATAAAGAGAATTTTTCTCAGTTACATAGAGAATATCCTAAGGAATCAAGTATTTAGTCTACATTTAATAAACCATGTACAGGATCTATATGCTGAAATTACCAAATGCTAATTAAAGAAATAACAGAAACCTAAATAAACTGGAGAGAATTCTGTTTTCATAGATTATAATACAAAATATAGTAAAGTCTATTGTCCACAAATTGATCTGTAGGTTTAATGCAATTGACATACAAATTCCAGCAAGGAATTTTGTTGACATAAACATGATTATTCTAAAATTTATATAGAAAGGCACTATCCTTAGAATAGGTAAAATAATATTAATAAAGAAGAATTAGTTGGGAGAAACCAATCCAACTGATATCAATGTTTACTTTAGAGCTACAGCAATCAAGACAGTGTGATATTGGTAGAAAGGTAGTCACATAAATCAATGAATGCAACAGAGAACACAGAAGCAGCTGGGCGCGGTGGCTCACGCCTGTAATCCAAGCACTTTGGGAGGCCGAGGCAGGTGGATCACCTGAGGTAGGGAGTTCAGGACCAGCCTTACCAACATGGAGAAACCCCATCTCTAGTAAAAATACAAAATTAGCTGGGCACGATGGCTCATGCCTGTCATCCCAGCTACTCGGGAGGCTGAGGCAGGAGAATCGCTTGAAGCTGGGAGGCCAAGGTTGTGGTGAGCCGAGGTCACACCATTGAACTCCAGCCTGGGCAACAAGAGTGAAATTCCATCTAAAACAACAACAACAACAAAACAGCAAAAACACACAGAAGCAAAGAAACAAAGTTAACTAATTTTTGACAAAGATACAGAAGCAATTCAATGGAGAAAACAGAAAACATAACCTTTTCAACAAATAAAGTTTAGCAATTGGACAAACGTCAAAATGATGACACTTGACATAAAACTTATACCTTATATAAAAATTAACTCAAATGGGTCACAGACTTAAATATAAAACTTAAAATTACAATACTTTTTAAAAAAACATAGGGGAAAATATTAGTGATGTAGGGCTCGGTAAAGAGGTTTTAGACTTGACACTGACAGCATTACACATTAAAACATGTTAAATTATACCTCATCAAAATTAAACACCTTTTGGCCTGGTGAAAGCCTGTATAATAGCATTCTCTGGAGAAACAGAACAAATTGTGTGTGTGTCTGTGTACACACACACATATATATGAGTGATTGACCCACACAATTATGGCAGCTAAGAAGTTCCATAATCTTCCAGTCTGCCACGTGCAAGCTGCAAGCCCAAGAAAGTTGGTGGTGTGCTGGTTCTGGTCCAATCCCGAAGGCCTGTGCACCATGGGAACTAACAGTATAAGTTCCAATTCAAATCTGAAGGTCTGAGAACACGTAACACCCAATGTCTGAGGGTAAGGGAAGATGGATATTCTACCTCAAGTGGAAAGCAAATTCACTTCTTCCACTATGAGAGGATGCAGCAATAAGATGGCTATATATAAACCAGAAAGTGGGTCCTCCACAGACACTGAACCTTCCAGTACCTTGATCTTGGATTTCCCAGCCTCTCAAACTGTGAGAAATAAACTTCTGCTGTTTATAAGCCACCAATTCCATAGTATTTTTGTTATAGCAGTCTGAACACACTAAGACAGCTCTTATAAGGAGAATGAAAGTACAAGATACAGATTGGAAAGATACTTGCAAACCACATATCCAACAAAATAGTACTATCTATAAAATAGAAAGAACTTGAAAAATTCAACAGGGCAAAACAAACTATCTTTAATAAATAGGTAAAGACACGAAGAGAGATTATTCAAGAAGATATACAAATGGAAAATAAGCACATGAAAATATCTTCAACATCATTAGCGATCAGGTAAACATAAATTGAAATGATATAGTATACACCTATCAGAATGGCATATTTTACAATCATTGCCACCAATATCTTACCCTTTCCTCTGGCAGGGACATGTTTTCTTATGATTTTTTTCCTTCATACAATTTAATAGTAACCTAATAAATACCTGTCGTATGACTGAGTTAAGTAATAGTAAAAATATAGTAAAAAATAGTAGTAAATATAGTAAATTAGTAAATATAGTAAAAAATATAGTAAATATAGTATATTTATAGACTATATATTTATATATTTAGTGTATTTGTATACTATATATTTATATATTTAGTATATTTGTATACTACATATTTATATATTTAGTATATTTGTATACTATATATTTATATCTTTAGTATATTTGTATACTATATATTTATATATTTAGTATATTTGTATACTATATGTTTATATATTTAGTATATTTGTATACTATGTATTTATATATTTAGTATATTTGTATACTGTATATTTAGTATATTTGTACACTACATATTTATATATTTAGTATATTTGTATACTATATACTTATATATTTAGTATATTTGTATACTATATACTTATATATTTAGTATATTTGTATACTATATACTTATATATTTAGTATATTTGTATACTATATACTTATATATTTAGTATATTTGTATACTATATACTTATATATTTAGTATATTTGTATACTATATACTTATATATTTAGTATATTTGTATACTATATACTTATATATTTAGTATATTTGTATACTATATATATTTAGTATATTTGTTTACTATATACTTATATATTTAGTATATTTGTATACTATATACTTATATATTCAGTATATTTATATACTACACATTTGTATAGTATAAAAATAGTAGTAATATAGTAAAAAAAGTAAGAATAAATAGTAAAAAACTAGTAAATTCTATAATTGTCACACTAGAGTAACAGTTGTTTAATACATTAAAAAAACATAGCAAAGTGAGTAAAGACAAGTTTCCCTAGCCTGTGTTGCTGCAAGAAAGTAAAACTTTTTCTACTTTCCTTTCTTTTTCTTTTTCTTTTTTTTTTTTTTTTGAGATGGAGTCTCGCTCTGTCGCCAGGCTGGAGTGCAGTGGCGCAATCTCAGCTCACTGCAACCTCCGCCTCCCGGGTTCAAGTGATTCTCCTGCCTCAGCCTCCCGAGTAGCTGGGATTACAGGTGCCCGCCACCACACCCAGTTAATTTTTGTAGTTTTAGTAGAGACGGGGTTTCACCATGTTGGCCAGGATGCTCTTGATCTCTTGACCTCGTAATCCACCAGCCTCGGCCTGCCAAAGTGCTGAGATTACAGGCATGAGCCACCACGCCCAGCCTATTTTCCTTTCTTTATACATTTTCCTGGTCTCCGCACTCCACCATCTTGGAGCGTGACATCCAGGCCTGGCAGAGTATGATAATTTACTAGGACCCTGGGCTGCTGAAATCATCAAGAACCAATCCAGCCTAATTTGCCTACTCTGACTCTTGTAGAGTGATAACTATGTTTATGTCTTATATAAGCCACTTTTATTTTCAGTCACTCCTAGCCAAACCTATTTCTAACCAATATCCTGGGCCACAAAAATAGAACTGGATTTGCCTTTGAAAGATGAATGAAAGGTAGTACCTGTATTAGTTCAGAAACTCATACTTCAGAATATTTTAGGAGATGAATTTTATTCTTGAATATTTATAGAATTTCCATGCTCCAGGCCGGGCGCGGCTCACGCCTGTAATCCCAGCACTTTGGGAGGCCGAGGCGGGTGGATCACGAGGTCAGGAGATCGAGACCATCCTGGCTAACACGGTGAAACCCCGTCTCTACTAAAAATACTAAAAATCAGCCGGGCGTGGTGGCGGGCGCCTGTAGTCCCAGCTACTCGGGAGGCTGAGGCAGGAGAATGGCGTGAACCCAGGAGGCGGAGCTTGCAGTGAGCCGAGATCGCGCCACTGCACTCCAGCCTGGGCGACAGAGCGAGACTCCGTCTCAAAAAAAAAAAAAAAAAAAAAAAGAATTTCCATGCTCCAGATTCCCTGTGAAACAGGAAGTAGAATAAATTCAGTCTTACATCTTTTGTAAATCGTAACTACTATTAATTTGGGTAAAAAATTGAATGGCACATCTTCCACTGATTAAAAATAATATCTCGGCCAGGCGCGGTGGCTCACACCTGTAATTCCAGCACTTTGGGAGGTGGAGGCGGGTGGCTCACGAGGTCAGGAGATCAAGACCACGGTGAAACCCTGTCTGTACTAAAAATACAAAAACTTAGCCGGGCGTGGTGGCGGGAGCTTGTAGTCCCAGCTACTCGGGAGGCTGAGGCAGGAGAATGGTGTGAAACCGGGAGGTGGAGCTTGCAGTGAGCCGAGACCGTGCCACTGCACTCCAGCCTGGGTGACACAGTGAGACTCCGTCTCAAAGAAAAAAAAAATCTCAATTATAAGAAACAAAAATTAATTTGTAGACAAGTTCAGTTTTCTGCATAACTTAGACATGATAACATTAAATTTAAAAAGTGATCTTGCCTATTATACTTAAATTCTAACAGATTACGTGTTTAAAATCACACAAACAGAAATAAATAACAAAACAGAGACAAAATGTGCAAAACTTGAATAAAAAGAAAGCAGAGACAAAATGTGCAAAACTTGAATAAAAAGAAAGCAGAGACAAAATGTGCAAAACTTGCAGAACTAGAAAGGTAAAAAATTTAAATTCTTAAAGAATGCTAGCATGTAATTGAAATCAAGCTTCATTAACTCTAATTAGGCTTCCTGCACACATACCTAAATTTCATTGCATCAGGCTTCACAGGTAGGTATACTTTGGAGTAAATGCCTATTCAAAGTTTCCTAACACAACAGTTTAAATTTTAAGTAGTCTAATATATTCTATTTTATTGAAATCTCTCAACAGTGTACTTCGATGTCCTAGAATATTTATCTTCACAAAATATGCATGATTCACAAAGGCTTAGAAATCCAAAAGCTACAGTTTGCTTTATCATATATTTGTGTTATATTTCCCCTCTTACACAGTCAACGAAATTATGAATAGTTGGTCAATTTTAATGGTGAAATAGGTGATGTCATGATTAATTTTGATTATGCAATATACCGGAACCACCATTACCAAAAGTGTGAAGTTTTCTTTGCACAGCCTTATTGTTTATTCCATTCTAGTTGCTGTTGAAGTTGTTTGTCTGCCTCATTATAGTATAAACTGCCTGATGATAAAAGAATGACTCCCTCGTTTTTTTGTTTGTTTTGGTTTTGGTTTTTTAAATTCCTACAGCTCTTTGACCACTGCTCTACACAATAAATGCTAAATTGAACCAACTTTTTTCTAAGGTAGGAATGACTCTAAAAATGTAAAAACAAAAACCTCAGATTGAATAATTTGCAAAGTTTATTTAAGCATAGTTTATTACTGAGCCCTGCCAGTCCTGCTCACTTCTTTTTAGTAAAGGTGGCCAAAAATGCAAGTCATAGGGGCTAATGTTGAGTTGGTACAGGTGGGTGTGGGGGTACCAGATGTTTATAAGTCATCTTTAACTTTGTGACCCATCAATATCCAAGTTGTGGCAGCTGATCAGCATTAGAATATCACCTCTCTAGTTTATTCCACAAAATCCAACAGGGCAATGAAGAACTGCAAACTGGAAAAGGTTAACTTCAATTGAGGGTTAGATCAGTATTTTTACATGGAACGCTTCTAAACACGTGTTACTTGGTTAGAAGACAAATAAACAAATAACATCATAAAAATGGCTTAAGTAACCATGTGTGCCTTTTTGGTCCCAAAGCCAAGGTGGCACATGAGTCTCTGCTGTGTATTCTCCCGAATTCAAATATAGAGGCATGGAGAGAAAGCTGTGCCAGGCATTAGCAGCAATTTTATTGTGGAATGAACATGGAGGAGACATGTTTTCTGTTAGGTTTCAGCATGGCACTTTACATTTCTAAAGGAAAAAAGAATTGGTAAAGTAGAAGAAATCAGTTAATGAATACTTTAATTTTAAATTTTAGCACGGAAACAGAGACACTGAGACTAATCTGCAGTTAATTTCAGCATAAATCATGGCGAAACACACCCTGGTGAACGATATCAAAGAGGGATTGGACGATGAAACAAAACTGTTTAAAGGTCAAAGAAGATGTGGCAGAAAGGACCTGCCCCCAATAGTTGATTATTCCACCAACTCCTTCGTGAGGATGAAATAGAGTTAATACCAGAACTATATTTTAGTACTCATAAATTCTATGTGATTGTGTATGTAAGTACCTTAATAAGATGTAAAATGAGATTATTCTAGCCTCAGTTTTAGCCTAAGCGCTGAGATAATAGTTTCTAACAGGTTTCATATTCCAGAATAAGTTTGAATGAATTTGCTAAGAAAGGTGTGGTAGACAGAATAACGGCACATCCCAAAGGTATTCACATCCTAATACCTAGAACCTGCGAATACATTATGTTACATAGCAAGGGGAATTACGATTGCAGATGGAATTAATATTTCTTATCTGCTAACTTTAAGATAGGTATATTACCCTGGATTACCCATGTGGACACAATGCAACCACAAGGATCCTTAAAAGTGGAAGCAAAAGGCAGGTGAGTCAGTGTTAAAGTAATGCAATGTGTAAAAGACTCAACCGGCCATTGCCAGCTTTGCCAATGGAAGGGAACTATGAGTCAAGGAATATGGGAAACCTCTAGAAGGTAATTTGGGAAAGGAACCACAGGAGATGAATATAGCAGTCACCAAGGATTAGTTTTGTTTCTCTGAGTTAGCCACTTACCTGAAGCCTATAACATATCTACAGCTTGTTGCAGAAGAATGTTGCAGATATCTAAAAATGGTGGTGGAAGATTAGAGGACTGTTTAGAGAGTTGCTTGTCTTCTAGCTCAACACTAGTGAGAAAGGGTTCAAAGAAATCTTTCAGGGAATATAATATGTGCCCTCTGGATTTGGGGGACAAATGAACTGTTGTAAGAATCCTCTATGAAAACAAATTAGAAAGGAATTGCTAGTACCAGAAGCTGTTTATATTAAAAGCCTGCAATTCTACCAATACATGTAGTCAAATATTCAAGAGTTCTCTAAGAACAAATATACAAGCCATGGCAGTAATGTTATCACTGGGCAGCTTTGAAAGTAATTTTCATTCAAAGCCCTTGTCAGTGGAGAAGTTACCTGAGCAATACGTGATGGAGGTATACCTTTGGATGCAGAAAGTGGAGGTGCATTAGAAACCAGCCACACAGAAGCACTGCCTCCATCATGGGCATCATGTCAATGGGGCCACTGAAGAATTCATAGAAGATCCCTCAACAAAATGGGTCAATTTCAAACATATGCTACTGCCAAAGGAAATCAATGCTGGATTGCTTTGGTGCTGTTTAAGTCGGTTCTTTCCGGTCCCTTCATTTCTTCATTCTCCCTAGCTCCAACTCTAACTTTGGAGAGAATTAGTTTAACGGTTATGATGAGCAAGCTTGTTGCCTATGTCTCTCAGTCCAAATGGTATAAAGGAGCTTCAACATACAGCTCTAATGCTTACAACAGGGTTGAAGAGAGCAGACACATAAAGCCTAGTATTTCGTAAACAAACCTTGAATTTTGGTAGATGTTTTATTTACGTGCCACTCCCTAGCCCCATCACTTCTGCCCAGGTAATAGGGTTTTATTCACAGTATGGCTGCTTCTACTGGAACATTAGGGAGTGGGTAGGAGATAAGATCCCAAGAGGTGATGACAGAGACTAAAGAAAAGGACAAGGGGATCTAAACACAAGAAATTAGATGACCTGCGTAATGAATATTTGGGCATTCACAGAAGCCTGCCTACTGTCAAACAAGAAATTATCTTCGTACTTAGAAGAAAGAGAATCAAGCATAAGGGTATCAGGCTCATTTGTCAAGGGAAGAAACAGAGTGATTGCAGATCCCAAACTATAATTTTCCCAAAGACTAACTTGATACTAAAGTAATTTAAATTTAGTTAATTAAATTTCACAGGAAAAAAAAAGGCAATAGATGTGTTCTATGTGCATGCATGCACACAAACACTGATGTCCAAGACAGTTTCTGAAGTAATGAGAGAAGTGTTGATTCTAGAATCAAGGTAATCCTTTAATTAAAAATGGCCCATTTCGTTTCAAATTTGTAAAGCAAATGAACAGGTGGTGAAATGTCGGTAACCTTCTTTTAGTATGTCCTCATTACTTTGTTTCTTTCTGACTCTTAACACCTAAATTTGAAGTATTATCAAGATGAAGTGGCTTTTTGGCAACGTTCAAAGGATTGGTTTTCAATTCCGGCTGATAATGCCAGCTCCCAATATGAGACTTTTATTTCTTTCAGTTAATTCCTTGTGTAATACACCTACTCACATTCATCTAATGCTCAAATCCAATTTCTTTTAAGAAACATCAGAATATCTAAATCAGCACAAACATTTTCAAGTGAAATAAAATAAGCCATCAGAGGGATGATATTTTCAGAAAGTTTTTTGTTGTTGTTCAGATTCAAATTGAAATAAAAACTGTTTTGGGAACATAAGCTAGAAATTGAACTTTTTTTTCTTAACATCAAAAATATTTGAAACAGATTCTGTAGGCAAGACAATTGGTTTGATTTGAAAAGCCAGTTTTTTTTTTAAAAAAAAGAGACGTGAAACAGATACTATGTTTTGAAGTAATGATTATATTTATTAACAGCTCTTTTTGTCAGTATATGCTTTTGAGTCTAGATTTCTTATACAGAACAAGTAAAAAATGAGTGTTTTCTCTTGTTAGCAGCATGATATTTTTTCATTAATAGATCAGAAAAGCTCAGAAATTTGCCATTAGCAACTATTTCCACTTGTAGTTTGTAGCTCATCTGAAGTTTTTGGCTTTGTTTCTGTCTTCTTGTTGAGTGATGTTTTCCGGATTATTGTTTTTCAAAAAACAGCATGCTGCAGATTCGTCTGAGATGCCTGTTTTGTACTGATTCCTGGGCTCTGTCTCAAGTGCCACAGACTACAGTGTTAGAATTCATGGGGCTGAAACCCAGAGGTGAATTTTAATAAACTTTCCAGGTGACTTTTTTAGTAGTAAATTTTGAAAAGCCCTGTACTAATAAATAAAATCTGAATTGTAAATTGTCATAAACTTGCAGTTTCTGTGGAACCAGGCTCAGTTTAATCAAATGTTATCTGTTGTATTTTACTAATAAGTGGTAATCATCTAATTTAATTCAAGATCTCATTTATAAAAGGAATTGATTATTCTGCTCTCACAGTAATACTAATCTATCTGTAAGAAATTGGAGTATTGGGCATTTTTCTTTGAGAAGTGAATTGAATATGCATAGGTCAATCTTTATCAGGAAATAGCCTCCAATTATTACTCTAGCAATTTCCTGAGTATCCATATTTCAACAGTTCTGTAAAAAGAAAATGTGTTAAATATGTCACATCTTTCGGAGTTGTCCCCAGGTCAAAATAAAGCTAACTAGAAAATTAATGCCCACGAGAAAATCAACAGACAGCCTACCCCATTACCCTGAAGTGCTGAAAGGAATCAAGGTGGTTGTCCAGGTCATTTTTCATTCCAGTGTGTGACCTTCCGCTCAGAATGTTTTTAATCTGGCTAAGCATGAAATCTTTTCATCCCTGAAGGTCATCTTTTCTATTTGCAGATGGCTCAAATCATTGCAATGTTATTCTGTATGGTGAGCTACAGCTTTCCTCTTTTTAGCTTCTGCCTACTAGAATAATTTTCAAACTCCAAAAAAATACACAGCAAACCTAGCATTTATTTGATATGATAACTTTTTAAATCTTTCATTAGAAATATGTTCTCTTGGGCTTTCTCTCCAAACACACGAAGATATCTTTTTCAACTGTTCCGATTATAGTATTTTTTGTTGTTTTTTGTTTGTTTATGTTTAGAGACAGGGTCTGACAATGTTGCCGAGGCTGGTCTCAAACTCCTGGGCTCTAGTGGTCCTCCTGCCTCAGCCTTCCACATAGCTGGGTCTATAGGTGCATGCCACCATGCCCAGCCAGATCATAACTTTAAAACCTTTTCTATACTTGGTCACTTCGTGCCAATTTCAGTTATTCCTCTTTGAAGCATATTTCACTGAAAATATTGTTTTCCTTATAAGATAAAGAATGTTGTATTTGTTGTATCATTTATTCTGGAATTTATACTTTGGTTGTCATTTGTTTTATTTTCTTGGAAGTCATATCACATTATTATTAACTTATTTTTGGTTTTTAGGCAAAGAAATTCCAAATGATTTTGCTTTTCGGTACTGATACTTCATTGTATATTGGTATAGTTGATGTGATGGATTTATTGAAATGGTAAATGTATCTCATCAGTGTAGCCCCATTCTCCTTGCAAAATCCACTCATTCTGTGAATATTTATGATAGTATTTTGTATCTGTCACTGAGGGAGGCATGTTATAGATAAGAAACAATTACAAACTTTGGCTCACACTAAATTGAGGAGATAGAACCTCATGTGGTATAAAACCATGAAAAAAGAAGAAACAACGTCGTAAGTCATGTAGTAGACTTGTAAGAAGATTCCACTGGGAAAACAATGAGGGAACATTTAATGGATTGAGGAAACAAGGAAGAATTTTGAAGAGACTTCAAGTTTCAGAAGACAGAACACAAAATAGAATTTTATTTCATTGAATTATATTATTTTGTTTGTTGGTTTGTTTTTGGTCTTCTCAACTAACTTTCCTTGCCTAATTAGGAAGAAACTTGTAGACCAACAAAATTAATGTAATGCAAAAGGGTTTCTTCTCTTTCTTTTTTTTGAGACAGAGTTTCGCTCTTGTTGCCTGGGCTGGAGTGCAATGGCGTGATCTCAGCTCACCGCAACCTCTGCCTCCCAGGTTCAAGCGATTCTCCTACCTCAGCCTCCCGAGTAGCTGGGATTACAGGCATGCACCACCACTCCTGGCTGATTTTGTATTTTTAGTAGAGATGGGGTTTCGACATGTTCGCCAGGCTGGTCTCGAACTCCCAACCTCATGTGATCCGTCTGCTTTGGCGTCCCAAAGTGCTGAGATTACAGGCATGAGCCACCATGCCCGGCCGTGCAAAGGAGTTTCTTATAAAGCAAAGGAAAACAGAGTTTTAAAATAATTTGAAAAAGTGATGAAATTTAAATAAAGCAGTGCTTTTGGTTTTGGTTCTTAAATAAAACATTGTTTCACTAGGCTCAGTGCAAAGTAGGTCTCTCTAAAAGAGTAAACACCAGATCTAGACTGCAAAGTGAACTTAGGACCCTAGTTCCTTGAAAACTACCACAAAGTTAAGATAGATAGATGTGGAATATTGTGTACAGGAATCCGTTATCGAAAGATGTGTATCTGGGTTGACGATCAAGGCAGCTTCTCTGTGTCAAAGCATGTTAGATCCTCTAGTCCTCCACAGTTTCTGATAGTCCACAATTTTAGATAACAGAGCTATTCGGTAACCAAACAAGAAATCATCACTCGAAGAAGGAATTATGACACTTTACAACTGACAACTATAGTGTTTATTTGGGAGGAACAATGTTTCCTATCAATTTTGCCACGGGTTTGTGTTTGTCAGGTATCCTGGCTTGATACACGGCTGGGCAGAGCTTTATTTTCTGAGTCTGAGCGAATGTTTACTCTTTCACAATGTAATTCTAATTCCTCGTACACTATGATGGCTCTAAGCACCCTGTTATCTCAGACTTTCTCGCTTTTGCATCAACTTTCATCGTTTGTCATTGTGAACTCCACTTCATCTTCCTGGTGTTGGTTGAAGATTTCCCCTTCTATAAGCCCTTTCTGCACTCTCTTCCCCCTCTCATTTGATGGCTTCCTCCTTGGTATTTTGAATGTGCCACATGTGCTGGTTATTCTGCTTTCAGTCTCCAGATTCATTCTCATCTCTCTCGTCCTTGCTGTGTATTGTAAGAACAAGTTTGGTGGTGGTGAACATTAAATGTAGGTTCCAGGCATGAGCAAAAATGAATTGATGTCACTTTCTAATTATATGATGGCACATTATCTTTTCTATATTGGGTACACAACTTTTTAGTTGAAACTAATTAAGGGCATAAATAAACACTGAGTGATATAATCCATGAACTATACTGGTTGTTCTCTTTGTTTCCAGACCCGTTTTGTTGCTCTGAAGTTTGACTTCTGAGGCTCACTTTTATACTGTCTTCTACATTTCACTTAGGTTCAACCAATGTGTGATAATATCAGAAGACTGGAGGGTAGAACAAAAAGATAGATGAGGGTATTTATTCCTTTTCTCCTTGTTACCAACACTTCTGGGTGTGGCTGCATTCCTTCATAGCTATAGTTTGGGTTTGTGGCCCTTCCTTTTTTTTTTTTTTTTTTTGAGACAGAGTTTTGCTCGTTACCCAGGCTGAAGTGCAATGGTGCGATCTTGGCTCATTGCAACCTCTGCCTCCTGGGTTCAAGCAATTCTCCTGCCTCAGCCTCCCGAGTAGCTGGGATTACAGGCGTGCACCACCACGCCTGGCTGATTTTGCATTTTTAGTAGAGACAGGGTTTCTCCATGTTGGTCAGGCTGGTCTCAAACTCCTGACCTCAGATGATCTGCCTGCCTCAGCCTCCCAAAGTGCTGGGATTACAGGTGTGAGCCACCAGGCCCGGCCAGGTGGCCTTTCTATAGCTCAAGCTCACAGTGCGCTTCCTTTTTCCCTTCAGGCAGAATGCAGGAAGCAGTGTCTGTTATTGATGATCCCTGGGTACTTTCCCATCCCTTAATGGTTCCCTTAAAGCTGTTCACATCACGTTAATAGCACCTCATTAAATCATTTTGATTAAACCTTAAGTGTGCTATTTATTTCTTGCTAGGACTCCAATTTATATACCCCAATTTAGCACCAATAATTGTTAGCATAAATAACAATAGCACTATGTTATTGATCTCACTGATAGCTATCTATTTCCACAAGTGTTTTAAAGACTTGATGATGTGAATAGGATATTGTCTGTACAAAGGGTTTGGCATATTGCGAGAACTGAAGTATTATTGCAAGGACTAAAGAACTAAAATATTATTGAAGAAATGACTAACTGAATGAAAAAACAAATGAAGTAGCCTCAACAGGTTCGTGAAAGACATTACTAAAATATGGAGTATAAGCCATGGCAAAAACTGTGAAGAATGTCATTACAAATACTGCAATAGATGACTACTATCTGTTTTGGTCTGGTTATTCAATCAATTATTGGTTTATCATCTAGCTGCTAGATCCTAGCATGTGTTTTTGAATGTGATTTTCAAGGCTCTCATGAGAGACATTATAAAGTAATACATGTATTACAAGGTATTAGGTTCACTAGGACATGAGGTTAGTCTGGTATGATTTTCTTTTGGTGAATGTTCTTATCACTGATAAACTACTCTAAGAACAATGCCCTAGATTGCAGGCAAATTCATTTGTTTGTGCTTTCCAGAATCTACCTGCAGTGGTCATGATTCTTATTCCACTAACGTGGTTCCATAAAAATATCACAGCTATCCCTTTAAATCAAGTTGAATCTGAATGTATGACCCTATCCTGCTGAGCAAGCAAAAAATTGCATCTCAGTCTTTTTTTAGACTCTTTACCCCTACACCAGTAACGGTCATATAATAGCCATGGAGATTTCATGTAGCAACATGGTATCTGACCATCTGAACACACATTTTTCTGAAATGCGCTTTACCCAATCTGAGAATCACTCTACAGTTGAGAATTCCATTGTTTCCGTTTGACGTGGGGCACAGAATATTTTGCTACATCTGGAAGCAATCAGACTCAGACTCCAAACTCCCTGTATGCACCCTTTCCAGATACTGGGAAATTTCCTTAGGGCTGACTTAAAGAGAAAAGAATCCCCCCTGCCCACCATAATCCAATCATAGAACTCAAGAAAAATTTGAAAAATCAAGATGGGATGATTGGTTGTTTGCGATCAGAGTTTGATTTCAGTTTTGCATGACAAACTTTCCCTGAGTAGAGAGACAGCTTAACATATCCTGGTACCTTCCTGAAACTGGGAATGAAAACACACAGGTTATATGACTCAAAATATGTTAATTGAAGCAAAATGGTAAGTTATAATTTGCCTGAGATCTATGCTTGTATGGTCCTTATCTGTTCAAAGTCAGCTGAGTGGCAAATAGTAGTTATGGTCAAGAAATTAATACACTTGTGATTAATGAATGAAACACAATAAAACAAAAGACAAATAGCCTATATCAAAGAGGCTTTATTCTTTATTTGTTTTGTTTTTATGAAAATGTACCACATAAGAGGTATGGGCATAATGATAAAAAGTATATTCTCATGCTTGGCATCATGAAAACTAGATATATAGATAATATTGTTTCATGGGTTGTTTGTGTCTTTTTTTTTCCTTTTCCTTTTTTTGTATTGCATTACTACACAGTTAACAGGTTTAAAGTACTATTATTTATTTCATAAAACATACATATAAGACACACACCCATATTACAAAAAGAATAAAAATATCATTTTATTGCCTCTATATTTAGATAGATCATACATTTTGGCATTTTTTGAACTAGAAATGGTTTCCAAACCTTGGCCTTTAAAAATGTTGAAGATAATATAAGCTTAAGGCATAATTTGTTTTTAAAATATGGTCATTTTTAAAGATTCTTGAATTATTATAAAACTATCTTGAGAAAATACTTCACAACCTAATTTACCATCACATAATATAAATAATATCATTAAAAACATTACTAGTTTGTCCTTCACAATGTAAGTGCTATAATATTTCAAATTGTAGTTGTCATATTTTTCTGATGTGACTATTTATGCTTGAGACTTAAAATATGTCCATAGAGGGAGAAGGAATTTAAATAGTCCATAATCTCTTAGCCCTGAAAAGATGTTTTTAGTTATGTCTATATCTATGGTTGCATTTTCACATTCACTGTGAATTTTCTCCCAAATACAACACTAGATGATTAGAGGTTTTAGAAAAATAATAACAACAAAATTTTCAGCATGATTAATATCAGATGAATAAAAACGGTCACAGGCATGATAGCTGAAATATAATCTTAAAAATGTAAGAGCAGTATCTTTAGAATTTTTTAATTTTAATTGCTTAATTCGGTTTTCAAAAGTATTTTTTTCTTTTACGTCAAGGTAGTACTTAATGTTTGTGGTCAAATGATCCAATCATGAGGAATAAAACATCCAACTGTTTAAAATGTATTTGGTGCCATTTGCTTGGGATGTAAAATTATAATAAGAACAACATAAAGCTCCTTTATGGAATTAATTTCTTTAAATTTATAAACCATTTATCAAGAAGAAGACTTGCCTCAGGATAGATAATGTATTGAGAAGTTCTGGCTTCAAATTTTCTGAGAAGGAAACTATGGTTTCAGAATAACAAACAAATAATACACTGTTCAAAGTTAAAAACAGCAAGAGCTAATGTGTGAAAGCGATAACTAATACTTGACACTTTCTCTGAATAGCATGTGGGACTAGGCTTACAAAGTCTCAGAAATGGAAAGTAATTTGCCAGGTACAAAAGAAAGCAAACGATCCACACATTCTGTAACTGCAATAATACACAGGGACCAATGATTATTGACTCATTGACTGGCATATAGAACAAACCAAGTAAGTCAAGAAAAAATACTATTTTAAAAATATCTTCCAATTCTTTCCTCATTATTTTACAGTTACCTTTATTTTATGATCTCTGTCATTTCTATGGTTTTCATTTGATGAATTTGTCTTCTTACTATGATTCCTATTTTGTGGCATTTTACATGTGATTAATTATTAGATGCTGCATCTTTTGAACTTCTGAAATTTATTCTCTTTCTTTAAAGCTACAAAGTTTATTTTGGTAACCATAAGCCACATTTGATTACTGAACATTAAAATTTGAATTTATATTTTTAAAATTAAATTAAATTAAAAATTGTATTTTTCAGTGACTCTAGTGACATTTTAAGTGCTTAATAACTACATGTTCATGTTTAGACAGTGAAAAATAATATTTCCATCGGAGCATAAAATTCAATCACACATTACCTTAAAGGATCTTTGTTTCTTTAAAGTAGGCAAATTATTTGCAGACCAATTTAAACTTTTTGAGATGTGATTTTTAGCTTTTTTTTGTGGTAGATATACAGAGGTCTTTATTCTAGGGCAATTTTAGATCTTGTACTAAACCTTGATCTTTCTGAAATCTTCACAGAAGGTCTCAGGTGTTCAAACAGGTTCTCCACTCTGGCTGGTTGGAACTCCCACGCCCCTGAAGCATGTGTGTACTCTAAGACATCTTCATCTAATGAAAACCTGGGACTTGTTTTTGTCAAGCCTCATAAAACATCACCCTGTAACATGTGCAGCTTGGTATTTAGGCCGTGTAAGTGGAGCCCTACGCTGGAATTTTTCTTTGCTCCCTCTTCTCTGTGACTCTGACACACGTACTTTAGTCGCTTTATTCTCCCTGAGCTCTCTATCTTCTCAACCAAGCAAACGTACTAAACCCTACTCAGGTTTCCCTCCTTGCAGCACGGTCCTCAGAATGTTTCAATGGACAAATCCTGGGCTCTCCTTGTTTGTTTTCCTTCTCCCAGGAATAACTATCCCTCTCTACTTTTATCTGACATATGAAAAGTGTTGATTCAATGCATTTTTTCAATTTCTAGTCTTTCTGGTGAAATAGCAAATATAGCACATAACTGGTACTATTTGCTAATAATTTGTTCAGGATTTTCTGTCTATGTTTATAAAGAATGGTCATTTATTTCCATTTCTTATAGTGTCTTTTGAGTTTTACTCTGTTTACTTGGTACAGTAATCCCAGCACTTTGGGAGGCCGAGGCGGGTGGATCACGAGGTCAGGAGATCGAGACCATCTTGGCTAACATGGTGAAACCCCGTCTCTACTAAAAATACAAAAAAATTAGCCGGGCACGGTGGCGGGCGCCTGTAGTCCCAGCTACTCGGGAGGCTGAGGCAGGAGAATGGCGTGAACCCGGGAGGCGCAGCTTGCAGTGAGCCGAGATAGCGCCACTGCAGTCCAGCCTGGGCAACAGAGCGAGACTCCGTCTCACACACACACAAAAAAAGAATCTGCAAATATCCTGCCTTACATGGAAAAGGGACTTTGCAAATATGATGAAAATAAAGACCCTGAGACAGACAGACAGTACTGTGGATTATCCGGATGGTGTCAATATACTCATGTGTTTCTGAGAAGTCTAGAACCTTATTGGCTGTGGTCAGAAGGAGAGGTGACTATGAGAGAAGGACCAAAGAGATGTATGTCAGGGTCTCACTATCCAATACTGGCTTTGAAAACAGAGGAAAGGTGCCATGAGGCCAAAAACTGTGAGTGACTTTTATAAGCTGAATAGTGAAACAATGGATTTTCCCCTGGAGACTACAGAAAGGAATGAAACCCTGTCACACCTTGATATTAGCCTCAGGAGATGAGTGCTGGATTTTTGGAGTTATGTAATTGTAAGATAGATTTCTGTTGTTCCAGGCTACTGCATTTGTGGTAATTTGTTATAGCAACAATGCAAATGTAATATACTAGGTTAGGCTGACAACACAAAACATATTTGGAAATGTTTCCTCTTCTACTGTTGTTTGAATTTCAAGAAATCGTGTCAAGTAGGCGTTATTTTTTCTCTAAATGCTGGTAGAAGCCACAGTGAGACTATCAATTCCCAGAGTCACTTTTTGTGCAGGTTCTTAATTACAAGTTCAATTTTCTTACAAGATATAATCTGTTGTGATTTTCTATATTTTCTTATATCAGTATTGTCAATGGTAATTTGTTTTTCAAAGTATTTTCATCTCCACATTGTCAAGATGCAAAAAAAGTTCATAATAGTTCCGTATTCATAATTACTATAGTATCCATATTGAAATCCTGTGTTCTCTTTCATTCCTGATAATGAAAAATTTTATTTTTTTCACTTTTTCCCTTTATCAATTTGTTTAAAGCTTTTGAAATTGTATCTCTTTTTTAAAGAACTTTTTGTTGTTCTTGTTGTATTGAGGATTTTTTTTGTTTATATATTTTCCTTTTGAAAAAAATTTCAACTTTTATTTTAGATTCAGGGGTACACGTGCAGGTTTGCTACTTGGGTATATTGTATGATGGTCAGATTTGGGCACAATTGATCCCATCACCCTGGCACAAAGACCTTTTTTTTTGCTTTTTTTGTTTACACAATTCAATTATGATATGTATTCAGTTGATCTTTTTTTTACCCTAGTTTGCATTATAGAGTTTTTTGGAGTTGATGGTTTAACAGAAAAATCATTTATAACAATTATTTTTACAAAATTTGTTTTACCCCTTTCTCTTCTTCTTCTGAGATTAGAATTATATGCATGTTAGAATACTTAATATTACTCTTTATGTCAGTAATATTCAACTCGTATTTTAAATTTTTCTCTCTTTGTTTCAGTCTGTATAATTTTTATTATATCTTTGAGGTCACTGTTCCTGCCTTCTGCCCTGTTCAATTTGTTGTTCAGTCTATCCAATAAATATTTGGTTCCCATTGTGGAACTTTTTAGTTTTTAAATTTTCTGTGTGTATTATAAGTTTTTCTGATATACTAATATTTCATCTCTTGACACATTATAGCCATATTTCTTGTAAATTTTTAAAAATATTTATAATAGTGCCTTTAAAGTCCTTGTTTTCTGATCCTGACAACTGAGTCACTTGTGGGTCTGCTTCCACTGATTATATAATTTGTTTCTTGTAGGCCACCATTTTTTGTACTTATACCTGCCTCATATATATATTTTTAACCGTATTTTACACCTTGTGTATTAGACAATGGACACACACACATTTGTTTTGTTATGTGTATTATCTAGAACATGCAAGCTCTTTTTATTGTCTAACAATTAGTGTGAGAGAGGCTGATCCTGTAAATTTTTCCTAGAGTTGGGCTGGTCTGGGGAATAGTTTTATTTAGACTGAGTTTATGTGTGATTATGCAAACCCTGAACCTTCTGGATCTTCACTACCTTTTTGATCTTGTCAGTCTTTGAGCTGCAAGGGTATTACATTGCTGTTTTAAATATTTTGGTTTACCTTTGGATTCAATCAGCTCTGGAATCCATGCACTCTGAGAATGTGTAAACTTTTGCTGTTTCTCTCTGCTTTTCAGTCCCTTAACCAGTGCCTCTTTCTTAGTAAAATTCAGGGAAAATTATTTGATGAAGTGGTGTCTCCTTGCATCTGGAGCTTGTACAGTTGAAATCATCCTTTTAATTCACAGCATTGTATAAGAATTAGCTGATTTCTCCTGCTCCCTGCAGTATCTTTCTATCTACAGCCACCTTACACCTTTGTCTACTCATATTTTGCCTAGGCCCTCCACTTTGGCAGTATGTTTTCCTGTGACAGGCTTATTGATGTCTAAAAGTTAGCTTCTCAAAGCCCCTTTGTATGTATCACTGTTTGATAGCCCAATATCAAAAGTATAATTTTTTTCTTCTGGGATTTTTCTTATTTTTACCACACAAGTCATTTGCTGTCATTGTATATTTTAACAGGAAGTGGAAAGTCCTCTCATAGTGTCTTTAACATTATACTCCATCAATCACTGTGACTATAATAGTAATAGGACTTTGTACTTCATTTTAAAATGTTTTAGTTAATGCGAAAAGTTACTGTTGATTTCCAAAAATTACAAATAGGCTGGGTGTGGTGCCTCGTGCCTGTAATCTCTCAGTTTCAGAGGCTGAAGCAGGAGGATGGCTTGAGGCCAGGATTTCAAGACCAGCCTGGGCAACATGGCAAGACCCCAGCTCTACAAAAACTTTTTAAAAATTATTTGGGCATGGTGGTATGTTCCTGTAGTCCTTCCTACTCAGGAGGCTTAGGTGGGAGGATCACCCGAGTCCAGGAATTTGAGGCTGCAGTGAGCTATGATTGTGCCTGCTCTCCGGCTTGGGTGACATAACGATCCTGTCTCAAAAAGAAAAAAAAAAAAAAGACCAAATAAATGTATTTGGATTAAAGTGTTCTTTCCCTGGAAGTCCATGATTCAATCTTTTCAAACTTCATTTACTTACCAGATTTTGAGTTTCTGGTATATGTATGGCATGATGATAGATTTTGAGGACTCAAGAATAAATAATAAAACGAGTCCATGCTTTTCACTAAATATCAAGAGACATTTCAGAAAAATAACTATAAAAAACAATAACATGTAAAACTAGAATTTACTGTCAACTGGCTGTGAGAATTGAAGAAGAATTTCTGATTAAGATCCATAGAGCTGAAATGTTAACCTGTGGATTTGATGTGAGAAGCACACTTGGCAGTTGATGCTGATACACGCTTTCCTGTCACTCGACACAGAGCAGACTGACTGACGTCAAAGTCTTTGAAATCATTTGTCTGTCGTGCCATGACTTAGCTTTGGTCACCAACACAGACTCTGTGCTATCATGAAAAAAAAATGCAGCTGTCTTCTATTATGTAAAGTTTGCTTTATGGTCAGTATACAATTGCTTTATGAGGTATGATCAGAGAACAATGAATTACTGTAAGCATACTGTTAATTGTCCTGATATTCCATGTAGGTAAAGGCCATACATCAATAGTAGAAGTGGTGCAAAATATCCATGGTGTAGAGCATCTTGGATTTTTTATTTTATTTTATTTTATTTATTATTATTATTATTTTGAGACAGAGTCTTTCTCTGTTGCCCAGGCTGGAGTGCAGTGGCGCGATCTCGGCTCACTGAAATATCCGCCTCCCAGGTTCAAGCGATTCTCCTGCCTCAGCCTCCCAAGAAGCTGGGATTACAGGCGCGTGCCACCATACCTGGCTAATTTTTGTATTTTTAGTAGACACGGGTTTCACCATGTTGACAGGCTGGTCTCGAGCTCCAGACCTCAAACCCATCCACCTTGGCCTCCCAAAGTGCTGGGATTACAGGCGTGAGCCACCACACCCGGCCTGCATCTTGGATTTTTAATTCCAACAGAAAATTACTGTGGTAAAGCCATGGACAGGAAGCAGACTGGTACCAGTCCTGTTGGAGACTTCAGATTTCCAGGTGTTCTATTGGTTGGGAGGGTCAGAAATTGTGATCTTCTATTAGAAGAGCAGTACATCTTAAAGTGACACCCTCCATGGATATTTCAGAATTAGTGGAAAATGGGGACAAAACAACTTGCTTTATTGCTATAGAGCTGTGAATGTGCTTCTGTCAGAAGCCAAGTTTAGAATTTCCAGGAAATTAGTTTTCAATAAGCAGTTATATGTATTTTTGATCATGACACAAAGCTATGAATAAACTAAAAATGTATTATGCATTGACTTTCTTATTCACTTTTTGGTTTGCACTGGGAACCACTGAATGCTTGGATCTAAGAGTATGTGAGACAAAAAGTCTAATACTTCTTTTGAAACTCTCCAAAAATCCTTATGCCAGGGTTGGTAATCAGAGTCAAATTAAGGGTGCAGTGTTGACCATCATCAGATCTATAAATAAGTCTCTTTGTACTAAGAGGAGTAAATAAGACATATAAACCTCTTCTTAGCAACAATCATAATAACTAAAAATACCTAGGCAGGGGAGAAATACGCAAGAACAGGGGGATGGAATATTGTTTTAGTTTGCTAGGGCTTCCGTTAGCAAAATACCACATATTGGGTGGATTAAACAGCAGGAATTAATTTTTCTCACAATTCTGGAGCTAGAAGTCTGAGATCAAGGTGTCGGCAGGGTTGCTTTTCATAAAATCCTCTCTCCTGGGTCTGCAGGTCGCCATCTTCCTCCAATGTCTTTACGTGATCTTACCTCTGTGGGTGTCTGTGTCTTAATCACCCCTTCTTGAAAGGATACCATCGATAGCGGATTAGCACCCTATTCAAACAACCTCACTTTACCTTAATTACCACTTTAAAGGCCCTATCTACAAATACAGTCACATTCTGAGTTACATGGAGATAAGTACTTCAGCATACCAATTGGAGGGAAAGAATTCATCTTATAACAATCATCTCTTAAAACAATTTAATATATAAATCAGAATAGATGCTCTCATATTGACTATTTATAAAAAACAACTTTTTATGAAGCCACCTCACACCACTCCCATAAATACACACAATTTTTTGATTCTTTCAAAATGATTTCATATTTAATTAGGTACGATTTTTAGGTAACAATGTAAATCGAGAGAAATTTATCAAGGCCCTTTTGCAAGATATAATGCAGATGGACATTTTTAGGAAATAAATCTGTAATTTATTATTCCCCGTGCAGGAAGCAGAGTTCAACTAGAAGCAAATGAAAGACAATGCAAGATAATCTTACAATATTAATTCACTGTAAGCCAAGAGTGGCTTGATCTGAGATTAGGAGAATCATATGACATGTGTTTGGTGGCAAGTATGAGGGTGAACACACCTCCAACTTATCCTTCTCCAAGAAATACAGAGCAGACACCCTGAGATGGTACTTATTCACAATTGATGTGTGGCAGATAGAGTAATCAATCAGAAGGAGAGACTGATCATAGCTAGCTATTAATGAGGGTAGCCATGTGGGAATAGCGTAGCTTCAGCCAGATCTGAAATCTTGCCTTGGATTCTGCTAGCTTGTAAGAAGAACCACAAATATATATATTTTCCTTTTCCTTATCTAAAAATATTTCAAACAGGTCCGGACATCTCTGAGAGAAATCTTAATAGTATTCTGAAATAGGTTCAATCTTATATAAGAATTTGATATGATAAATGTGAAATATTTTACATTAGTGGAGATACAATGGACTTTGGGAGAATGTGCAGAGAGACTGAAAGGAGTAAGGTTGCCATTTCAATAAAGAAAAGTATAATTTATTAATATTATAGGAACTTGAGATGTAGTTATGTTGCAGGAGTTCTGGGCATGTACTCAGAGGCTTTAACGTTTTCAACGATTTGCCTTGCGTGCTACACATTATCTTCTTAAAGTAACAGGGCTTGTGACTTTGAGTGAGCAGCCATTTACATGGTGACCTTCACAGTCATCCATTTTTACTTCTTACTATTTTCTCAACAAATTGCATGACATAATAACGCATTATTGTTTTGGGATTACTTAGAGACTTGGATTTACACAATATAAATAAGTAGCATATTATCTTCAGGCGTTTCAGGATTTAAATTACATGACATAGGGCTCTGAGGAGCCCATTAAGGCCTCTTAAGACCATAGAAAAACTCAATTGGATCAGAAACCCTCCATGTGGGTCATTATTGCTACGTGGATTTCTTCAGAGTCTGAAAAAGTCCTAGGGGAGAAAGACTTTGTTACTATGATAATGTGTAATTTGTAGAATCAGTTGAACCATTTTTCTCTGTGTTTGTCTTGGAAGAGTCAGTGTCTAAATCCAGTTACACGGAGGGAAGTAACATGGCCAAAATAATGCCTTCAGATTGTTTCCTGGCTAAAAAGTGTCTGTCTGTTCCCCTGTTCTTTAATTTCCTTGAGGTGTTCATGTCACATAAATTTGTAGGAGAAAGGTCCTGCTAGCAATGAAGTGAACCTTAACTCAAAATTAGTATTTAATGTGTGTGTGCGTGTATACCAGAATTGGATCAGTAGAATTAATACAAGAAAATATAGATAATTATGCAGACAACTTTCTAGTAGATGAAGATTTTCTAAGTATATCTCAAATATAAGCACCATGAAACATGTTTTTAAAAACATTAAAAAGATTTCTCTTTTTGAACATATCATAAAGTGAATATAACAAAAATGGATTAAAAGATTTATTATAGGCTAGGCGCATTGGCTCATGCCTGTAATCCTAGCATTTTGGGAGGCCGAGGTGGGTGGATAATGAGGTCAGGAGATCCAGATCATCTTGGCCAACATGGTGAAACTCCATCTCTACTAAAATACAAAAAATTAGCCGGGCATGGTGGTTTGTACTTGTAATCCCAGCTACTTGGGAGGCTGAGGCAGGGGAATCTCTTGAACCCGGGAGGCGGAGGTTGCAATGAGCTGAGATCACACCACTGAACTCCAACCTGGCGACAGAGCAAGACTCCGTCTCTGAACAACAACAAAAAGATTTATTATATAAACACGCTTTCAAATCAGTAAGACAAAGCTGAACATCTCCAGTAGCAAACTGAACATAAACACAGGTAGGGTAATTTTCAAAGAGGATACAGAAATCTTCAATATGCATACTAAAAATTATTTAATCTTTCTGCTATCCACAGATGTAGGAATTAAAGTAATAATGTGAAAGTGTCTTTCTCTTACTAACTTGGTAAAGATTCTTGTAAAATGTCTAAAAATCTCATGGCAATTATTTACAGAGAAAACACATTTCTTAATTAAAGTGTGATTTTTGGAAAATTATTTTGGGGCAAAGTTAATTTCTGCCATTAATATTTTGCATATAACTTCACCTTAAAATATAAATATAGTTTGCACAATACTGTCTACCCAGGAGTTGAGACCATGGAGGTTTAAAGAAAGGGAAGAATAAAGTACAGTCAATGATAGAAAGCCTATAATATGAGAAACTTTGGAGGGATTTGATTAGGATCCCTCTCTTTTAAAGGATACTTTTGAAAAAAAGAAAACATTGCAGTTTACAATAGGCACATATGAGAATCAACTATTTCAACGGTATTCAGTGTTTTAGAAAAGACCAAAGGCATGGAAGTGGGGATGCTGTTCTTAATGTCTGACAAAATATCTTAATCATCTTCTCTAATCTTCCACTATTTTCCACACAGGCAGAAGCTGCTACTTTGTAAATCAATTCCCCATTCCCAGTTCCCCACTATAGAATATTCCCCCCACATGCACCCAGCACAATGTCTTCCACTCAACAGTGCCTGACAATCTGATTCTTCCTCTCCCATTCCTGCCTTTCCTTTACTTCCACATGGCTCCTCTATTTCCCCTTCATCCTCACTCCCACTCTAGAGCCTCCATTTGTGCTCCCCACAAAAAACTTTGGAAAGTGTAGTCTGGCCTCTTACTCCAGTTATTTTTCTTGGGAAAAAATTTGTCCATTTTCCAGATTCTGCACCAAAAAGGAAAGTTCAGGTGCTGACAGCCACAAAGCAAAAACCCTTCCTGAAAGGCAGAAAGAAGATAGAAAGACTTCATACTCATTAATCCTTCTTGTCCTTGCTCTGCTTCAACAGGCACTAGGCACATCTTTTCCTGTGTGCCATGCTGTGGGATTGCATAATCAGGTCAAGAAAGCTATAAGCCCCTACAGGCCATAAAAATGTAATGCTCAACAAACACAATGCTAAAGTCTTCTCATTTCCCAAACCACGTATTCTTCCATTTGATTTGCACATGCTCCTTTCACGAACATTTTTGCTGAAATTTTTTGGCAGGAAAAGTTAATCTTATGCTCCAAAATGTAAGACAGGAAGTCAGTTGTGGTGCTGTTGGGAAAGGGACATTTGGCCTGAACTGATCTCAATCAATGCCAGTTTTGGGTGATTCTGGAATCAGTTGATGGGGTCAGTTAGAAAAGAGCAAAACTATTTAATACAGATTTACTTGTCTGTTTGTGGGATATCATCTCAAAATTGTAATTGGTGATATGATCTATAGAATTATTTTAAAGATCTTTCAAAAGTAAAACAGTACATGCTTCTGTTGTAGGGATCAAGTGTAAACACAAACAAGATAAACAAAAATAAAAACAAGTGATCTAATATTTCACAAATGGGTACTTAATCCTTGGGATGACATTCCCAGTGATGACATAATACATGCTGTCAATGCTATTTCTCCAACAACTTGGGTACAAATAAAGATGATGTGTTCTGCAAAAAAAAAAAAAAAAAAAAAAAAAAAGAAAGGGAAGAATAAAGAAAAAAGAAATAGCCCTTTCTTCTGAGCATAGTTAGCTCATGGAAAACCTGAACAGTTAACCGTAAATAAAATTTTTTTTGAGAAAAACAAAACATGTGGGCGTGTGTGGTTTGTGTGGGGTGTGTGTGTGTGCACGCATGCAGGCATGTTTCCTATGTTTCTAGGTCACATTTAATTTTGAAATTCGCAATTGCCAAAATCTTTTTTTTTTTTTTTGAGATGGAGTCTCGCTCTGTCGCCCAGGCTGGAGTGCAGTGGTGCGATCTTGGCTCACTGCAACCTTGCCTCCCGGGTTCAAGCAATTCTCTTGCCTCAACCTCCCGAGTAGCTAGGACTACAGGTGTGCACCACCACACCTGGCTAATTTTTGTATTTTTAGTAGAGACGGGGTTTCACCATGTTGGCCAGACTGGTCTTGAACTCCTTGGCCAGATGATCTTGAACTCCTGCCCACCTGGGCCTCCCAAAGTGCTGGGATTACAGGTGTGAGCCACCGCACCCGGCCAGACAATTGCCAAAATCTTAATTACCCTCATGTCCGTTGCCTAGGAATGTTAATTTGAATGGTTCAATACTCTGACATGCTTTAAGTTTCCAAATGTCAGCTGTTTAGTGCAATTTCTCAATCAGGAGAAAAACAGGGTGCTGTAATTAATTCAGTACCCTGACTGGAGCCTGTTCTTATTTCAATATTTAACTTAAATATGTGGTTATTATCTAGTGATCTCCTAGGTAATAGAATTCATTCATAATAAACAAGTAAGAGTTGTCTCATGGTATGAGAAACTGCCCTTGAAGGAGGATAATGGAATTTAAAAAGCTCATGAAATCTGGTCAACACTTGACATGCTCAGATGCAGTGCCGATCTCCTCAAACATGCTTTTAGCTAATCTCAGATGCAGTCTGGGGTAGTGAGGGTGATGGGGGTAATATGGAGGAGACCTTGCCTGCCTGCCTGCCTGTCTGTCTATCCACCTACCAACCTATCAATCTTCTATCATCTCTCTGTTCATTGTATTCTACTCTTACTCAATTTTGAAAAATTATGCATTTTTTATAATTGAGTAAGCAGAGTACCTTTGGAAGCACAGGAAGTAAGGAAAGGGAAGTGAGCGCTAATAAATCGATGGGGAACCAGAAAGATGAGTGTCTGAAATTTGGGATATGTCTTTACTGAAAATCCCTATAAATCAATGCAAGCTAAGTGCCTTTCAAACATGCTTCACCATAGTGGAATTCAATACTGAGTTAAAGGGTAATTCTCACAGTTTACACTGATTGACACTTATTTAATTGACTTCCATTTCATTAGCTGTTTGTCACATAAGATGCATTACTCTGCAATGTCATTGACATTTAAACATTTGTTAAAATATTATCAATAAGTTGTTGAGAAAACTTGCTATATTCTTTCAAAAGTTTAATTTTAGATATTTTAATACTTCCTAGTTATAATTGTGTATACTACATAGAAAGAATAAATTTTACTTTGAAAGAAGTATTTATAAAAGACAATATAATCTAGATATCTCTAGAATTCAAGAATTCAAAGATCAAATTAATTTTAAAGTCTATCTATAAGTTTTTGGAGAAGACAGGATAACATACCCATTCATTATGAAAAATCAACAAAATGTGTTATAAACTAGTAAAAATAACTGAATATATATTTAAATCCCTATCTAAAATGATCTTTCACAGGTGTTCCATTACAGGAATTGGTAATTTGAAATCTACATAATAATGAGACTAAGTACTTAAGGAAATAAATTTACCTGGATTGAAGATAAAGTACATTTTCTAAAACACATTTTATTCCTCAAAGAACTTAAAGTTACATTGTTAAAATGCTTAGCTATACATAGGTGAAGAATCAGCAGAAGACTCATAATTAATCTAAATCATTTGGTGAGTGAATGCTTTTCAGATTTTAAATCAGCTTTCTTATTTCCACCCCAACTTCTCTGAATTCTAGAACCTTCCAGAACCTCTGTGATGTTCAGAGGAAGAGCTGGCACAATAATTTTTACTTCAAGTATGATTTAAATGGTGTGCAATCCTGCTGAGAACAAAAAGGAACTGTGAGACTCCTGTAGAGCACTGGACGAGATGCCAGAATGTGATATCCTCACACAACTTTGTGTGTGTGTGTGTATGTGTGTGTGCATGCATGTGTGTGTGTGTGTGTTTGAGAGTGAGACGGAAACAGAGAGACAGAGCCTGTGTGTGTGCACATGCACACACGACTGTTTGCAGTGTAGATAGTTCTTCGATCTATATAACTAAGAACCTATCTTTCAGAATATAGAACTAACATACTTTGAGTATCATCTTTACTTATTTGTACCTCAGTTTAGGTCTGTATGAAATAAGAATTCATCAAGGATTGTGGTTTGAGATTTTTCTCCTTCAATTTTCATCTTCTTTCATAAAAGTCTGCCTCAAAATAGATATGTGAATTATCTCTCTGATGTTGGAAGAAAGTCAAATGTATTCTAACCCTTACCTATGTGAGTGCTTTTCACACATGGAAAAAAAGAAAAAAAAACTCCATTATAATAAAATATGCATTTTTTTCTCAGTCTAAATTTGAGATCCATTGAAGTATAAAAGGATCATTGGTTGGCCATGAGTCCAGTAAATTATGAAAAGAGCTTGATCTAAGCCTTATCTTTCCCTAGTTTGGTATAATTATGCCACTGTATAAGATTATTTAGGTTGTGTGGAAACCCATTAATTCACAGCTTATAAGAGCATGTACAAATAGGAAGAAAAAGAAATTTTATTTTCATAATCTCTAATAATTAGTAGGATCCTTATTTGCCCTTTCATCAGGCCAAAATTCATAGTGGACACTACTTACAAGGAACAAGTGATATGAAATCATAATTAAATAAGACTGTTTTCAAGGTTAATTAATCCTAGTGAGGTTAAGTTCAATAATACTAAAATAAGTCCAGTAATACTAATGAGGCTAAGTTCAATAAAATCGAAGTAGTCAATGAACGAAATCCAAAGTTTAATACTAGAAGAAAATAAGAATTTTGAGATCTGTTAAAGTATCTCAATTTGCATCAGGATGTAAGAATAAATATTGCCACTTATATGCATAGGTCTCTAAGGTGAGAATGTCTTGAATTGAGTTAGTATTTGATGATGTTTAAATTTCAGTAACAAAGGGCCGGGTGCGGCGGCTCACGCCTGTAATCCCAGCACTTTGGGAGGCCGAGGCGGGCAGATCACGAGGTCAGGAGATTGAGACCATCCTGGCCAACATGGTGAAACCCCGTCTCCACTAAAATACAAAAAAAAAAAAAAAAAAAAGAAAAGCCAGGCATGGTGGTGTGTGCCTGTAGTCCCAGCTACGCGGGAGGCTGAGGCAGGGGAAATCACTTGAACCCGGGAGGAGGAGGTTGCAGTGAGCCAAGAGCCAAGATCACGCCACTGCACTCCAGCCTGGCGACAGAGCGTGATTCTGTTTCAAAAAAAAAAAAAAAAAAAAAAAAAAATTCAGTAAGAAATATGTGCAGGTAACGAAAGGTAATTTTAATGTTGTTGGGAGGCGAGAACATGCATCTCATAAGCACCAGGTGTATTGACTTTCACAAGCGTTGAAATAGATGTTTTTCACTTGTATCTTAATCTTGTGGTATACTTCCTGAATTATATGTAGTATACAGGTAGATTCCACATATGTAGCGGTAGTACAACTTTTAATAGTCTTATTTCAAAAACAAACAAAAAACATTGTTTTCTGTCTTTCGATTTAGGATGTATTTCTTTTTAAATTTTTATTTCTATATTTTAATTGATACATTGTAATTGTATATCATTATGGGGTACCATTTGATGTTTTGAAACAGATCTGTGTTGTATGATGACCCAATCAAAGTAGTTAGTGTATCACTTTATGCACTTGTCATTTCCTTGTAGAGAACCTTAAAAAGCCTGTATTGTAGCTGTTTTGTAGTATATAGTATTTTCCTGTTAACCATAGAGACCCTCCTTAAAAAAATAGTATATCTTTTTTAAAGCAAGACTTATGATTGGACTCATCAGGGTTTTATGAGTTTTCAAGAAGCCTTTCTAATCCAAGTCAATTCCTCTTGCATTAGTTCCAATAATTGTTTTCTTTCTACTTCTACTACTATTTGTGCAGAGTGTGAATCATGCTGTATATTATTCCTCTAGGGTCCCCTAGCGAATCACTTCTTACCTAGTAAGAAGTATGGTCCCCAGTGAGAGCTTGATAAGGGCTTGTGCATTTGTTTTGACCTCTTAAGATAGTGCCCTACAACTATTCAAAGAAGATTAATCTAACCAACCCACTGAAAGATGAGAGACTGCGAGGAAAACTGAGGTGCTCCATTCACTAGCCAGAATTAAGAATAGTTGCAGCTGTGGGTATGATCGTAGGTGAGAAGAGCAAAAGAGCTCTCCAGTGAAGCCCAGCCTTAAATGCTGATTTTCAGAACTGTGACTAAATAAATGTTACTTGAAGTCAGTAAGTTTTGGCGTGGTTTGTTGCACCTCAGTTGATAACTGATGCACACCCCTGTTTCGTAACATGATTTTTATCTTTCACATCCACCTCTCTAGCTGAATAGCCAGACTATACAGCTAATTTCCTTTCTTGACTCATAACGGAAGAAGATTGAAGGCGCATATGTTGGGAAAGAGAAGATTTAGTGTAAGTAGCAGCATGACAAAAAGCCTGAGTCATACACAACCTCATAAGATCAGGGACATTTAAAAATCAGGTAATGAGCTGTAAGGGATATTAATCTAAAAATCCACGGAGCACAAATCCTGTGTAGCTCTTACTACATCACCTTAGTTCAAAAGATTTTTACTTAATCTCTAAGTGAATAAATTATATTTAAATCCCCCTTTCCTCTCACTTAAATATTTCTATTTAGTAGACTCACACCGTGGATTCTTAGCTGATTTCTGCTTCATGCTTCAAATTTAATTTGTTATTTACATGTGCAAATTGGTTTTGCATAGATATGGTAAGCCATATCTGCTTATGAAATGTTAAATTTTAAGAAATAGGCATCTTAAAACATTCTCTCATATTAAGTTTTCATCTTCTGTCATTCTGCATATTGCAGACATCTGATCAGACTAAATCAGCAATAATTAGGCAGTATTTACAATTAAGCCAAGCTTAGAACATTGGCATATGGTTTGTGAGATCAGGTGGCTTTGTGTAGGATTTTTTGCTTGGTTTATTAAGAAGTAATCGTGTATACCTATTCGTATCACAAAACCTCTGAAAATATTTTAAACCATCAAAAGAAATTGCTGCTTTTTCTTTCCCATCTTTTTATATTTCCCTTAAAGCTCCTGACAGAAATGAGTAGAAAGAAACTATTTTATTTAGAATAAAAAAACTCTAGGTTAGTATTTGAGACTCTGGCCTAATTTTCTCTAATAGCTTATCACTCGGTCATTGTGGCTTTGTGATTTGGAAGGAAAACTATCTAGAATAGGTGTCAGCATGCATTAATGCAGACATATTCATTCATTCAACAAATTATTTTGAATGTCTACTACATCTCAGCATTGTTCCATGTCCCACAGATACAGCATTGAACAAAATGGGCTAAGCCTCTAATCTTTTGGAGCTTATATTCTAATTGTTGTTTTAATACCTCCAACCCAAATTTAGTTGGATGTTGAGACTGATGATCCCTATATACACACCAAGAGGATATAAAAGATTACTCATGTATTGAGGCTTTCAGGGTGGAGTGCAGGATAGGCATCCAAGCTGATAGAAAATAACTTAAACATAGAGAAGAAAACATCACTAGTATTTACTGTGGTTGGGGGTGTGTCTGGGGTGAAGGTTTCCCCTGCAACAGGCTGTTGGTTACTCAGAGTTTCGACTTCCCCCGTCTCCAGAGAGGGAGCACAATGACTTTCTTACTTGCTTGCCCAGAAGGGGGACAAGAAGGGAGGAGAGCGGGATGGGGTATAAAAGCTGTCAGATGTAAAACATCAGAAGTAGCGTTAGTTCCATTAAAGTTCACATTTGATATTTAGTTGATTACCAAAATGTGTAATAATTAAATAATTGTACTTACTTATGTAAGACTTTATGGTGGTCTAAGGGGCTTATAGCCTAAGGCTGGTAAGGGAGATTAAAGATCTGCTGAATTCCTTGTTCAAGAGTGCCTTGAGTATTTTGAGAAATGAAATTAGTTCCTTGGTCACTATCAATAATGTTTACAACTTCAAAAGGAATAAGAAGTATCTGGTAATAACTTGTATTGTAGTTTGAGTATGTACAGATATAGGTGTGATTTTGATTTATATTTTTGTTATCTGTGAGGACATTGCCATAGAATTTTACCCCAAAGGGATGACTTTGGTTACTGAATTGTTGTTGTTCTTTGACCAGATGAGCAGACCATCGGCAATGGCTCAAGAGCCTGGAAAAATATGCAGATGGAGATAATTGTGGGCTATGGCATATTCTAGTGCCAAAAATGGCTAAAGTTTGTTTGATTGTGCTGATCTTTGGGTATTGTCTTCGGGTGGGACATCTTTGTCAGAAATGGATATAACATTTGTTAGAAAAGGATGTACTATCAATAGATAGTAAATCTCTTCTGACTCCATTACATGTAATAGTGACACTGTGTTCTGTTCTATAAAGTACACAAACTACCTTTTCTGTTTAGTCGGTTGATCCCAAGAGGCTTTCCCGATGGTCGATGTGTCTAGCAGAGGGTTGACATACTCCAGTACCATCGCGTCTGTTATGGGACTGGAAACAAACAAAGTGACTTCCTTCTGTAGGTGGAATATGCCGGAGGCTCTACTCTGTATCATTTTTATTCAGTAAGAAGGATTCTATGGTTGTGTTGGATCTGTAGGATGCTTTATCCATGCCCTAAGGCATGATAGGAAAATGAGTCCTAAGGCCCACCTTTGAGACAAGTTAGCATCATTTTCCAAAAGGTTCAATATTCAGCCTACAGTGGTTATACTGATGAAATATATCTGGTGGCCAAAGAAGACCGTTTTTTGGCACCAGAAGCCTATGAGCAACCTATAGCCAACATGTGTATTCCAGAGAATTCCAGGATGCATGAGAGGAAGTTCTTGGGTCCTCTGGAGTGAAAAAGTGTCTGAGGTGTGATGAAGGTAGTCTCTCTCTCTCTCTCTCTCTTTTTTTTTTTTTACATTTTGTAAAGACTGGACCTTTTGTTGTTGGAGACACCATTTAAAGTGGACCAATTTGAAGATAACTATAAAATGAATTTAAGTGAAATTTGTAAATGAAGAATTTGTTGCTTCAAGAACCAAAAATACCAAAAACATGTTGAGCTTGTTTTAAAATTGAGGGTTCCAATAGGGAAAAAGTTATTCCTTGATGGCAGTTTTTGACGGACCAAATAATGCCCAGAAATTTAAGTGAGGTGGTGGGACCTTGTACTATGTGTATGGTAATGGCTCATCCCTTTTTATCAGTTGCTTTGTGAATGTTTGTATCTTGAATAAGTGCACGGAATGAATCTCCTCAGAGAAGAATCTCACCAATGTACCATATCCATGATGTATCATTCCCATTGATGCCATCAATCTATCTTACTCAGGTAATCTTGGATAAAGGTGGATATGATCGAGATCTTGCCTGCAAAGATTGTGTGATATGGGAAGATTGTGGGGATACTATATGGGTATCCAGGTAAGAGTGAAGTGTGTTGCATTGAAGGTAAAGGAAAACTGCTAAGCGGCTATTGAAATAGGCAAATATAAAATATATTATTCAAATCCATAGTAGTGGGTAATTTCAGTAATATTAGGTTTGGGGGTTTTAATCAGATAAATCATGGTATCAACAATGTGATAATCCAGTATTAGGTACCATTCCCTTTTACTAGGTGTTATCACTGGAAAATGTGGGCTATTAAATGTGGTACATTAAATGGGGTAGTAGGTAAAATGGTGCCTTCCTTTTGTAGGTCTGAATGAAGAGTGGGTCTTGAATTATGGGCCTTGATTTCTCTGGTCCTTGTTTTCTCTATGTTCAGACATGCTAATTAATTTCCCCAGTTTGTAAAACTGTGTCTGATGTTGAATAGTAGTACTCCCAAACTGTTAACCTGGGAATTTATTTACTGCAATCAAATAAGGACAGTTTTCATATTTCAGTGTGCTCCACGTGACTGTTCTGTTCTAAAGGAGAATGAGAGTGGAAAGAAACAATAGGAAGCATAATACAATTCAGGGTAATAAGTGGAATAAATGAAAAAGTCAAATGAAATTAGTAACTTCTAGCACTTTGGGAGGCTGAGGTGGGCGGATCATGAGGTCAGGAGTTCAAGACCAGTTCGAGATGGTGAAACCCTGTCTCTACTAAAAATATAAAAATTAGCCGGGTGTGGTGGCACACACTTGCAGTACCAGCTACTCAGGAGGCTGAGGCAGAAGAATTGCTTGAACTGTGCTCACCGCAGAGGTTGCAGTGAGCTGAGATCGCCCCATTGCACTCTGGCCTGGGTGACAGAGTGAGACTCCATTTCAAAAAAAAAAATTAGTAATTTATGAAGAGGCATATAAATTATGGCTTATTTAATTGTGCATGAATTTACTTGGCATTTTTAAGAAAAACACAGTGGTGAAACAATTGTAGGCTATCTTAACATAGTCTAGATCTTCCATACCTTGGAGTCTCTTAGTGAAAGACACAATTGGAACCCCTTCAGGGTTCTAAATATTGTGATTACCTATGTCTATGGAGCAGTACTAACAATTAAGAAATGGCATAAGTAGCTTTAATATCTATCTCTTTGCTCTTTTATCGCCAACTAAAATTTTTAAAAACTTGTAATTTCTGATTTTTTAATTCTAGTTTCCATATCATAAAGGGATCATATTGTTAATAAAGTATAAAATTTAATTGTAACTTTAAAAATCCTTGGTCGTTTTCATTGTGCTTAGCTCTAAATTCACAAAGATGAGATGTTTTACAGAGTTCCTCACGTTGATAAATATTTGTAATTACTTACTGACAAGATATGAGGTCCTCATTTTGTCATGAGTCGTATTCTTAGGGAGATGAAAACACTTATTTTGGGTCCTACTCTGTATCAGGCATTGTGCAAGACATAAAAATGTTAAGCTTCAATGCCATGACACACCGTGATAAGATCAGAAAACTGGGGTTTCATGGAAGTCAATACTTAGGACAAAGACATGCAGCTAGTAAGTGGAGTAATAGGGCTTTGGACCCTAGGTTTGACTGATTCCAAATTACCTGTTCTTTCCTTTATAAAGTGCTGCCTCCACTGTCAATGATGAATCATTGTTTTCATCACATTGCCAAAAGGTAGTAACTGAAGTTCAATTATAAGATATAATCCGTCAAAATGTTTGGAGTTTTTTTATTATAACTAATCATACTCTGAGTTATGTCAGGAGATGTATTAAAAATATAACCGAAGGATAGTCAGAAAAGAACCACATTGCCGAAGCAGTTGTCTCTGAATCAGAATCTATAGATTATAATCTTGTCTGTAACACTAGCTTCATGACTTTGTTCAACTTTTTAGAGCCCTCTGGGAATTTGGTTTCTAAAGTAACTTCCTGTCCTCAAAGTCTGATTTCTACAATTTACTATACATATTTATGATTACTGGGTGAGGTACACTTACGAGCTAGCTTGATTGAATATTTTTGAAGAATATTCAAGAACTACATTTTTAAAAATTTGTTCAGTGGGTTAATTCAGTAAGGACTATCTGCTTTTGCCCCAAGTGGAAGAGTGGTCCTAATCTAAAAGATACTTTCAACTAAGTTCTGGGGAATACATTGCTTTTTCTCCCCATCTTTGTGTTTATCTTAGAATCTCTTGGTGGTCATATTATTGGATAAGGAAAAGCTGTGCTTTGGAAATAGCAGTGCCCCAGAAGGGTGGAGACCCAAAGCTTAGAGACAGGCTAGAAATGCCATGTTCCGAAATAGGGCAGATTTCAGATGAATGATAAATTGAATGGATGAAAAATAGCTCTTAGTCACTTTATTCCAATGAAATACATAATAAAGTGATGAGTCATAAGAGTAGCTGAAAAAAATCGAATTGTCAAGATTAGTATTAATATACAGAAAAATAGATGTTTAGTAATATTTTTAAATATTAAGAGCCCTTTAACATGTGCAATGTAAAGTCAAAAGCTTTGATTAAAACTTTGATTTTATGTACTTTTGTATATAAAATATTAATTTTTATATACAATAGAGGCTTTGCCAATTGTGTTTCTAAGGGCTGAAGAGATATACAATTCTAATTTAAAAGCAACACTAATTTTGCCCATTTGGCATTGAAGTCTTTATGGTTGAGATTGATCAACCAGACTGTTGAAATGTTTAACAGCATTCTGTAAGGGCATTCAAGAAGTCTCATTATTCTTACTTTATATTAAATAATAGTTTATCTTACTGATTTTCAAAATAGATTTATCTTATCTGATCTTCAAAATAAATTTTTCTATTAGGTGGCGAGAGTGCTGACCAGCTAACGAGTATGCCAACTCCTTTAAAAACTATAATTGTTGTTAGTGTAAATAGATAAAATAATACTCTTGTTATTCATTCAATAGTAATTAATTCTCCAGTGTTTTTCTATTACTGATGCACAAATGAAAACATGCCCATGTTTGAATTGTGATAACACCCCCAAATTACTGACCTCCAATGATACTCTCCCAGAAACAATCTGTTGGCTTTCTTCATTTGTGCAAACTGTAACTCTTTCAAGGTTTAGATGAGAATACAAAAAAACATTTTCTTTCTTATACTCTCTCTCCTTCACTTCCTATTCTCAATTCATAATCTTCCACTATAGGGGAAAGATGTGTGCAGTTTTGTGAGTTCATTTTATAAATCTACAAAATATCTATTGTCTGTCCTAGTTCTTTGTCTGCTGCTATAACAGAATAACCACAGACTGGGTAATTGATAAAGAAAATACGTTTATTTGGTTCACAGTTCTGGAGGTTGGGAAGTCGTAGAACATGGAATCAACATCTGGTAAGGGTCTTCTTGCTGTGTTACTTCCCATGGAGGAAGGCAAGAAGGCAAGAATTATGTGCAAAAAGAGAAAACAGGATGGGCCATGCTCCCCATATAACAACCCACTTTCACAATAACTAACCCACTTTCACAATCACAGCATTAATCCATTCATGAGGGTGGAGCCCCCATAACCTAGTAACTTCTTGATGGACTCACCTTTTAATATGGCAATTTAATTTCAACATGAGGTTCAGAGGGGACAAATATTCAAACCACAACATTGTCTAAGCCTGGAGTGAGAAGATGATGAAACTACATAGATGGTATGTGATATTTTACTGGTCAGAATGGCTTAACTACCTGAATTTTATTTGTCACATTAAAACATTCTTTCATTGTCAAACTTTAAAATGGCTGTCAAACTGACAGCTGAGTGAGTAAAGCAGTAATTCAACAGCAACTGCTTTTTAAGAAAGAGGTATGAAGTGTTGAATCTGGTAGTTTAGTCACTGTTCAAACTAGAATTTTAATTATGTAACCCTTACTTATTCAATATATCATCATTAATGCTAATCAGACATATTCATTGTTTGTCTCCTTCTAGAGGGGGAAAGAAATCTAATTATATTTGATGTAATATTTACATATGTATCTAGATAAGACCAAATGAAGTGTTACTCCAATGAAATAGCAATGTTTCTGACATCCTGAGAATGAAATGACCCAATACTGAAAGACTTTTGATACATACAGTTGTTGTTGGTACATATTTGCATACTGATATTATGATAATTATAAATAACTTTTATATTATTGTACTTTGAGAAGAATATGTTTATCTAAAGTTATTTTGAGTTCAGAATTAAAAATATTCTATTTCTATATTTGGATCAAATGAAAATCTTATATGTTTAGTAAGACAAAACTTAAGATGGAAGACCATACATAAAATGACATATATTAATATATATCTGTATTAAGAACCTTAATAGTAGTATGCTCATAAAATAGTCAACTAAAATACAATTCAAAAACAAGTACTCTTATTATTGATATTGAGTGAAATGTTTTTTGTATAAGAGCCTTTTTTAAAAGTTGAAATTTAGAGTTTTCTAATGTCATCACTATTGCAACTATCATCAATAAAAGCGCTATTTTAAAATATACAGCAAATTATTATCATTACTTATAAAGATGTTCTCCCTTTCTACCTCAAAACATAACTGTTTTGAGGCTACAGAGATTGCATGGCATGTGCACATACACACTCAGACACACATTAAATACCTCAGCTTTAGGCTGAGCAGGGTGGCTCATGCCCATAATCCCAGCATTTTGGGAAACCGAGGCAGAAGATCACTGAAGCCAGATGTTCAAGAACACCCTGAACAACATAGTAAGACACAATTTCTACAAATTTTTTTTTAATTTTTTGACTCGTGCCTATAGTCTCAACTACTATGGAGGCTGAGGCAGGAGGATCTCTTGAGACTAGGATTTCAAGATTACAGTGAGCTATGACTGCACTTCAGTCTGGGTGGCCAAGTAAGACTCCGTCTTTAAATTTAAAAACTTTATCAAGTAATATTTAAAATTTTCCCTACTTTATCCAGAATTCATATGTCACACATGATGCCAATCCTATCCACGTGTCTAACTGCGTACTTGATAATATTCCAGCTCCCTGACCATTCTCACCCCATCTCTGACTCCACCCTATCTATCTATGAACCTTAACTTATTATCCATGTGTCCTTGGGAATGGAGGTAGAGAGATGATGCTTCAACAATTAAATTGCAGGTGCTACTAATTGGAAGAGAGAAAAGAAAGAACAGAGAAAGTGTGACTTTTTTTTCTGACAGGGACCTGAAACTGGGTCAAGCTATGGTAGCACTAGTATGGATAAAGAAGAAGGTGCTCATCTAAAAGTGTTTGCAGAGAGGGATTTGACAACAATGAATCTTACAGATAGGCTAAGATAGGAATGTTTCTATTACCGTAGAAATAACAACAAAATGGCCAACATATGTTGGTGCTTACTGTTCACCAAGTACCATGCTAAACATCACAATTGCACTATCTCATTCCAACCTCACAAAGTGCCTGGAAGATAATATCACACAGTGATTACTTGCATGAATTCAGGAATCAGATTATCTGGGTCCAATCCTAACTTTACTGCTTCTAACTATGCAAACTTGGGATATTGCTTAGTCTTTTTTTTCTTCAGTTTTCTCATCTATAAATATATGGTCTACCTTAAACATTTATAATAAATATTAAATGATATACAGTGTGTCAATTGTTACAAATAAAAAATTCATTAATACACCAAAAATAATTGAGCATCAGTATGTATCATATAACATTCCCAGCACTTTAAGATGCTGTTAAGAAAGTAGAAACAGATTCCTGACCATGTCAATTACACTCAATGAGAGTAACATTTAATCTGCTAACTACAATTACTACTGTTATTATATCAGTTTTTCAGATGAGAATACTGAGGATTGGTCGGAAGTACCAAAGCTTGTTTTCTGAACGTAAGGAAGTTTGGGCAGGGTCATAGACTTTTGAATTCGTCATTCTAAAAAATAGGAATGGATGTGAAGAAGAATTCGTGCCCAGTTAAGGTTGGAAACCATACACTTGTGATATATATCTAAAATGATATTCGTGATTATATAATTAGTCTACTCACTTAAGCCAAAACCTTGGAGTTATCTTTGACTCCTATCTTTGTCTCACATTTTATATTTAATCAATCAACAAGTTGTATTGGTTGTAACTTTCAAATGTGTCTGCACATTGACCACATTTTATAATCTACACAGCCACCAGCGTAATCTAAGTTTCTAATGCCTTCCCTCTATATTATCGTAACAGCCTTTCCCTCTCAGTCTCCTACCGTGTTCTTCACACAGATGGAAGCCATAGTATATCACCCCTTCACTCCAGGGCCTCCAATGGCTCCCATTTCTTTCAGAAGAAAATAAAAATCCCCTGCTATGGCCTGCAAACCTCTCCACAAACTCTCATTCTTATTTTAGCTTTTATTGTTGTAGATCCACTTCACTTGCTCTGCAGTTTTATCTTCTTCCAACATACCAAGCATACTTCTACCACAGAGCCTACCTACTGCCAGTGACGCGTTCCTTTAGACATCCTATGGCTCCATTCACTACTGCATTCAGCTGTGTGTTCAGATATCACTTAGCTTTCCTTCTTCACAATGCATGAATCGGTACACACACCATAGCTACTCTGTGCCTCTTAATATACTTTGATTTTTTTCATTTATTTCTGACTGGCTCCTATTGATTTAGCTGTTTCTTTTTTTAATTGCCATCCATTCCTACTAGAATATAGACTCTATCACAGCAGGGCTTTGGCTTTCTTCACTACCATTTCCTTTCCTTAACACAAGTGCAGCACCTGGATCTAGTAGTCACTCAATTAAACACACACACACACACACACACACACACACACACACACATTTTAAATGAATGAGTGGATGAATGAATGAATAAATCAATGAATTTAAAATGAATGCAATTTTTTTTCAACAGTATTCAGCTTACTAAGTATGGAAACACAGAAGCTGACTAATCCACAACTTCTTTCTTTCTTTTTCTTTTTTCAGATTTATACAATAGAAGACTAAAATGCTTGGGGGTGGTGTTAAGATATTGGTAAGCTGACAAATGAATCATCAGCCGTCGGTTAATGAATGTGAAGAAAATGTTATTGACAGTTTAGAGAAAAATATATGAGCCTCAATGAGTTTGAAAATGCTTTATCTTTGTAGTAAACTACTAAGAGTTTGATGACAAAGAGATTGCGCTCAGAAGAAGGTGATGAAAAAGTGTTTTATTAATATATGCTGTATGGAATAGGAATGATTCATGTGGAGTTGACGCTCAAATCCTAAAACTCTTAGCGGCAGGAGTCATCTTAAGGTAAAACCATAATTTCTATAAACGATATTTCTTTTCTTTTCTTTTTTTTTTTTTTTTGAGACGGAGTCTCGCTCTGTCGCCCAGGCTGGAGTGCAGTGGCGCGATCTCCGCTCACTGCAAACTGTGCCTCCCAGGTTCACGCCATTCTCCTGCCTCAGCCTCCCGAGTAGCTGGGACTACAGGCGCCCACCACAACGTCCGGCTAATTTTTTTTTTTGTATTTTTAGTAGAGACGGGGTTTCACCCTGTTAGCCAGGATGGTCTCAATCTCCTGACCTCATGATCCGCCAGCCTCGGCCTCCCAAAGTGCTGGGATTACAGGCGTGAGCCACTGCACCCGGCCTTCCATTAATCCAGATGTGTTCAGAAATGCCCTATTTTTGTTAATTGATAGGTATTAATTGTCTCACTGAATATAGGAAGAAATTAGTGACTTTAGTTTTATTAAGGACTCTTCATACTGTGATTGATTATAGACTTTTGGATTAGCTAAGACACTCCAGATCTGACTGCACGGTCTAGATCTCTGATGGCTAATATAGTATAGCCACCAGCTACATGCATCTGTTTAAATTTAGATTCATATTAATATTAATTATAATTAATGACATTAAAAATCCTATTCCTCAGTCTTACTAGCTACATTTTCAGTGCTCAAATGCCACCTGTGGTTAATGGCTACCATCCTGACAGTGCAGATACAAAAAGAAGTCTTTGTTCATCTCAGCAAATACTACTGGAGAGCCCTGGTCTAGTAGAGGATCACCAAGGTACTGGGGTAGCCAGAAATACAGAATGCTTTATTTCTGTGACTGCATTCCTAAATCTAAATACCATGTTAGTTTGCTAATGTTGATATAACGGTAAGATTGTATCATGCATGACAAATAATCAACTGTCTCAAAAGATAGTAGTTGTATTCTTGTATGCATTAAGTTTTTAAAGATGAAGTATGAGTTTTAGGGAAATTGAAGACCATTGAAACCCACATGGTTAGATAGAGTTACCTGTAATCCAGTTAGTAATGAATTTCAAAAACTGTTGACTACATTCTTTCAATGACAAAAAAGAAGAGATACTTCTTGTACTTGAACATTTTATATTAAAAATGGGGCATAGAGGAATATGCTCTCTCTATCCTAATTTTAATTCAACAACTTTTTGACTTTTATCTTCCGAAAGATTTTTGTATTCAGAAATGAACTTAGACATTAAAAATACATTAGGGAATAGTATACTCAAAGATCCAATGTTATTGGATACAGTCTATGAACTCACTACAAAGGGCGACAATGTTCAGCAGGAAGAGTCTGGGTGACAGGAGTATGAATTCATCTGTGTGTTATCACACTGAGTGCTTATGCAGATTATCCACTTTTATCTCAGTTTATGCTGGATTTCTGAACCTGGCATATACTTCGGGACTGAATAGATGGGCTACTTGTATTTGACTGGTAAGGCAATTAGTAAACAATGGCCCAATAAGGGGAAGCTCATAAGAAAAGGTAACGTCACAGGAGGCTCAGTGACTAGAAAAGGTCGTCCAAAGAAAACCCTTGTAGAGAAAATCGTAAGACATAATTGAGGGTGTGACATCTACTTAGGTCCCCACATTCCTTCATTGTGGAAATGGCTAATATCAATGGGAAGCAATCAATACTGCCTACAGACAGACTTACAAGCTAAATTTCATTAGGAAAGGCTTCACTGGCTGGTAAAAAAAAAATTAAATAATAGGATTATAAGTGATCATTCATAATATATTACTAGAATTTGTATTCTCTTCATGAGGAGTATGGGGAGGGTTGTCCAGGCACATGGGCTATTGTTCTGTAAGACCTATAACTCTGTGTGCCATGAAGGGATGGGAGAGATGTGAAGAATGATTAATAAAAGTCCTAGAAGCACAAGCGAGGAAGCAGAAGTTTGAGACAGTAGTGAACAGCAGGAAGAACACTTGACATTTTTTCCTCCATCAATAGCTACTTAAGTAAGCATGAAGTTCTGGGTTTTGCAAGCTTGCTATTTAGTGCTCCTGCAGGGCCTGTTAAGAACACTAAAGACAAATCCTACCTGAAAGGAACCCAGGGACCTGCACTGTCCAATATGGAGCCAATAGCCACATGTTACTAGAAAATAAGTGCCTGAAATGCGGCAAGTCCAAACTGAGATAGGCTCTAAGCATAAAATGCATATCAAAATGGAAAAAAATAGTATGATAAAAGTATGCAAAATATCTCATTAATAACCTTATATTGATTACATGCTAATATGATCTTGTTTTGCCTATATAAATGTGTTGTATTAAGGGACTGATTCAATCAATGATTTTTTATTCCATTTTTTGTTTCAATGCCTGCCTAACCTGACTCATTGCAATTGTCCAGTTAATTGTATATTTACTGGTTGATGGAAAAGTGTCTAGTAGCTATTGCTATATAGTATGTTAAGATCTAGCTAAAACCTAAAAGGTATTCTTTGCCTTTATACTAATGACATTGCTGTGGCAGGAAATAATGAAGTGAATGCTATTACATAAATATTTGGTATTAATCCATATACAAAATGTGAGTGCGGAATTCACCCCTAAAGTACAAATTTCTTCCCCCAAATCGGAAACTCTGGAGGTGCTTAAAATTTGTGCATTAACAAGCTCTGTAGGTTTCACTGATGCCTGCTAACCTTTAAGAACCTCTGCTCTCACAGTATTTTAAATCTTTATTCTGGAGGAAGGATATCAACCTTTTAGAAATGGCTAGATAATTTATTATTGTTTTGCCAGAGATCTCTGTCTCAGGAGACTTTTTACTTAACAAAATTACATACAAGCCATCAAGAGAATGAGAGATTAAAGGAATAATATTCATAACCATAAGCTCTCCTAAGCCAGTTATGAGCCTTTTCCTTTAGGTGTCTATCACTGGGAACTGGAAGAATGAGATGCGTGTCCACAGGAGGTGGGCTCAATGGCAATGTGAAAAATTTTAGAGCTATGATATTGGGAATATCTTGGGCTTCTTCATCAAATTCCCTTCCTTATCTAGTCTTGTGTCAGAGTTGTTTGTAGGTTGGGTAGGTATTATTGCCCCAATTTATGAAGGGTAAGATGTTTTATAACTCTGTTATCATGACTGAGTGTATTTCCAAATGAACAAGATATATTTAATTGTTTCTGAAAAATACCATTGTTTGCAAATTATTAAGTCAAAATAATGTAAAAGTATGGTGTGTTTTAAGTTGAATGACACTTGCTAATTGTGATTACATGTGTCCTGTTATTAGTATTACCCATACTCAAAGGTAAGGCATTATTTTTTGAGTTTACTATTCCCACAAATCACCTAAGGAATTTATTAAAATGTAGATTCCACCTTAGTAGACCTGAAGAGGGGTCTGAGTTTTTTCATAACAAGGTCCTAGGAGATGCCGAACCAGGGTCCCCGTTTTGAATAACCAAGCACCCCCACACCAGTCCTTTGGAATCCAAAGCTGCATTTTTTACCAAGACTAGTGGGTGAATCTTGGTCCATTAAAGTTTGCAAAACACTGATACCATGATCTAAAGTGATTGAAATGTTTGACTGTTCTTTATTACCACCTGGGAAACTTGAATAAAATCTGATTCCTGGGTCCTATACTGGACAAAAAAAGTTAGAAATTGTGTGGTGCAACAGAACCTGGTAACAATGTATTTTCAGAACTTCCTGGGTAAGGAAGACAGAATAATGGTCCCCTGAAATTGTCCACATTCTAATCCTTGGAATCTGTGAATATGCTGCCTTTTGTGGCAAAAGTGACATTGCAGGTGTGATTAATGTTAAAAGTCTTGAAATGGGGGAGAGTGTCCTGGGTAATTCAGGTGAATCCAATGTAATCACATGAGTTTTACAAGTGGGAAATGTTTCCCAACTGAAGATGGAGACTTGATGACAGAAGAAGGGCCCGAGAGATACAACATCACAAGATCTCCACCCACTTACTGTTGCTGGCTTTAAAAATAGGTTAATGCGGACTCCAACCAAGGAATGAAGGTAACCTCTAAAAACTGGAAAAGATAAGGAACTAGATTCTCTCCTACAGTCTCCAGAAAAGAATGTGGCTCTGTAGACACCCTGAATTTATCCCAGTGTGACTCATGTTAACCTTCCAGCCTACACAACACTGATAACACAAATGTTATCATTTGTGTTTTTTCAAGGCACTATGCCTGTAGTAGTTTGTTATAGCAGCAATGGGAAACTAATATACCAGTGGATATTAACCCACAACCATTGCTCTAGGGGTCTATCAGAAGAAGCCAGCAGAAGGCTTTTGGAGTTTCTTAAACATAATAAGGGTTTCTTGGGTCCAAGTGTCCTGCAGATTCCCAGAATTTCCTGACCAGCCCAGTCACTCAGATCTATGTCTGCCATGCAGGGATCTCTGAAAGGTTGAGGAACCACTGTGTACCTGTAACTTTGAAAGTAAGTGCAATTTTGCTAATGTTGATAGATTATGCCCCTAATCATTTGTATTCAAAGTGCTATATGGATAAAGGTGGGTGTTTTTGTTTGTTTGTCTGTTTGTTTATTTTATTTTGTCCTATTATTTTGGTGGGAGGAAAGGAGGAGGCGGGTGTTACAGAGTCAGAAAAAAAGTTGAAAATAAGAAGGCAGTAAATGTCCCACATTTTTATAAGATTTTTGGCATCAGAGTCAATAAAACATTCCATGACATACAATATAATCCCAGGTTTTGAAGATCTAGCTGCCTTAGTAGTTACTGAGAGTGACAGACATTTTCCTACCCTTCCATCTCAAGAGCTACCTTTCTCCTTCCATGTTCTCATTTCTGCTGTTGTTCACAGATGATCTTGCTCCCTTCAGAGACAGAGCAATGGTGGCTGTAGCCACAAGGCTTCTGTGTGCACAGAGGAGTTTCCCTGTGAGGCTCAATGAGCCCTCAACTGTGATTACAGGGAATTTTTCGCAATGCAAATGCCTCTTCCATAGTAACAATGACAAAATAAAACATGTTAGGGCAGCCACTCTTTCTGAGCTCTAGTGCATGCTAGTTGGAGTGCGTATCAAATAAAAATCCCATTTAAATATATTTTATTCATTTTGCATCTTTAAGTAATTGGGTTTATTGAATTATCAACAAAATAACTATAGCTTTCATCATCAGTCTAAGTTTCTATAGTCTAGTAAATTATAATGAGAATATTCAAATGGCTTTTAACAGCTGACATTAAAGAAACATTTCTAGGGATATCAGAATTCTAGAAAACACAAAATTTGGACACAGGCTAGGGTTCTATGATATGGTGGTTTATTTAGCTAATTTAAAGTATGAATTAAAGAGCTGCTTTTATTATAAAAAACAAATTTATGGAGCACACACTCCTTCTAAAAAGTCTTGATTCAACAAAATATAAGGACTGAAGACTGCAATAGAGTTACCAGAGATGCCATTCTTTTAAAATTCAGCAATGTTCATTTCCATTGTGCTTCAAGTTTTTGTATTTCTCTTTTTGGCAACATAGGTTTGAAGACTATTTTACAATATTGTATAGAATATAAAACTTCAAAGTACATATTTCCTATGTAAAGTCACATGCTGTATAATGACATTTCAGTGGTCCCATAAGATTATAATGGAGCTGGAAAATTCCTATTGCCTGGTATTTACAATACTATATTTTTACTGTTATTTTAGAGTGGACCCTGACTTATTAAAAAAAATCAAACAAGTTAACTATAATACAGCCTCAGGCTGTCTTCACGAGGCATCCAGAAGAACGTATTGTTATCATAGGAGATGACAGCTCTATGCTTGTTATTGCCCCTGAATACCTTCCAGTGGGACAAGAGGTGGAGGTGGAAAACAGTGATATTGATGATCCTGACTTGTGCAGGCCTAGGCTAATGTATGTGTCTGTGTCTTAATTTTTACCAAAGTTTTAAAAGTTAAAAAATTGGGAAAAAGCTTATTGAATAAGGATATAAAGAATATGTTTTGTACAGCTCTGCGATATATTTTAAACTACATGTTATTACTAAAGAGTCAAAAAGCCTTAAAAACTTAAAAAATTATTAATTAAAAAAGTTACAGTATGCTAAGGTTAATTTATTATTGAAGAAAAAATTAATAAGTTTAGTATTGTCTGATTTGTAAATGCTCATAAAGTCTATAGTAGTGTATCCTAGGCCTTCACATACACTCCCCATTCACTCTGACTCACCCAGAGCAACTTCCAGTCCTGCAAGCTCCATTCATGGTAAGTGCAATGTACAGGTGTCCCATGGCTGAAAATCATCATTCTCAGCAAACTAACACAGGAACAGAAAACCAAACACCACATGTTCTCACTCATAAATGGGAGTTGCACAATGAGAACACATGGACACAAGAAGGGGAATATCACACACTGGGGCCTGTCGTGGGGTGGGGGGCTAGGGGAGGGATAGCATTAGAAGAAATACCTAATGTAGATTACGGGTTGATGGGTGCAGCAAACCACCATGGCACGTGTATACCTATGTAACAAAGCTGCACGTTCTGCACATGTACCCCAGAACTTAAAGTATAATAAAGAAAGTTAAAAAAAAATCTTTTATATTTTTTTTACTGCACCTTTTCTATGTTTAGATAGACACATACTTACTGTTGTGTTATACCTGCCTACAGTATATAGTATAGTAACATGCTACACAGGTTTGTAGCCCAGGAGCAATAGGCTATACTATATAGGCTAGGTGTGTGGTAGACTATGATATCTAAATTTGTACACTCTATGATGTTCACACAATGATGGAATCACCTAACATTTATCAGAACGTATCCCTGGTGTTAAGCAACACATGATTGTGTTATACTAACAATTCCCTTAGAGATTATTGGGGAAAAATTTAATAAGATATTTCCTACGTTTGTAATAGACCATCAGTGGTGACGCTCTAACAAGCTGTCATGAAGATGGCCATACACAACAATTCTGCGTGTTTTCTTTTGCTATTTAAGAGTGCTCTGTTTGGGAACCCTGACTTATAAACTGTGGTTCTGGCCAGATGGAACCTCTGAAGATATGAAAGAAACAAAAAGAGAGTGGAAAGATGTTTTAATACAGAGTATAAAAAGAAGGGATTGTGTGGAAGCATAATAAAGGCAAGAAATAAAATTCCTTTAAAGCTGATATGAATTAGAAGGGAGATGACTGATTCAGAAAAGCAATGCAGATGCAGTGAAGCATTTCAGAGACATCTGAAATAAAATGAAAACAGGTGCCTCTAAACTGCTGTCTCTTTGTACTTTGACTCCTGCCCATTTGTTTTCTACCTGGCAGCCAGGAAGATTCTGTGAGAATTCAAGTCGGACCCTGCCCCTCCGTGGACATCCCTCCAATGGCGCTCCGTCAAGCTAATGTCCTTCCTCTTGCTCTTGAAAGCCTCTCATGATCAGCCTTCCAGAAAACAGCCTCAATTCAACCCATCATTTGCTCCCCCAGGGCTTCTGCACCTGTTCTTCCTGCATTAAATGCTCTTTGAGTCTGTGTGAATCATTCCTCTTCACTTCCTTTGACATATACGAAATGTTTATATTTTCTGCCTTTTACTGGAAAACTTCACCCCCACGCCTACACGCCTTCTATTTCCCTTCTTTACTTTCTTTTTTTTCTTTGTCTCTAGTTCTACTTACTTTCCAGCTTATGCTATTTATGACTGTCTATTGTTTCCTATACTGCAATGTAAGCTCCAGGAGAGCAATGAGATTGTCTGAAATATCAGCACCTGGAGCACTGATTGTATTTTAGGAATTCGATAAATACTTGCAGAATAAATGAGGTAGCAATGATCATGTCTTCTGAAGAAGAAATAATCATTAATATTCAGTACTCAGTAGGCATCAAATCTATGTTGAGTGCCTTCCATACATAATCTCATTTACTCTTAATAACAAACCTATAATAGATGCTAATACTGGACCTTGCTTACAGAGGAAGTAATAGGATGATAGGGAGGGGTAAAATGTGGCATAGACATGGTTGTGGGGTAGTTGTGGTTATGAGTCTTCTGATACCAGTAGTTTTTTCTTTTAATTTGTGGTTATATAGGAATGATCTACAATGTCTGTTGGTTTATTATATTAGAATGTTATATAGTTGTTTGGGCAAAGCATCATGATAGAACTATACACATTAATCCTATCAGGAAATTGATACGATTTAAAAATTATTTAAAACTACAATAAACTTTTTCTTTATTATTGAGACAGAGTCTCCCTCTGTCCCCCAGGCTGGAGTGCAGTGGCGCGATCTTGGCTCATTGCAACCTCCACCTCCCAGGTTCAAGCCATTCTCGTGCCTCAGCCTCCCGATTAGCTGGGATTACAGGTACCCGCCACCACACCCAGCTAATTTTTTTGTATTTTTAGTGGAGACGGGGTTTCACCATGTTGGCCAGGCTGTGGCCAACATGATCTCAGGTGATCTGCCTGCCTCAGCTTCCTAAAGTGCTGGGATTACGGGTGTGAGCCACCGTGCCCGGCCGTCAACTACAATAAACTTACTTCATCTTGGCAATAAACACCAGAGAAAAATTTATCTCTCTAAAAAAAGAGAATTCAACCAAATTCAGCTTTCTCTCTTAGGAAATGTTATTATGTTACCATTTTCTCCTGGTGGACCTCAGAATCCCTATATTGAGAGTCAAAAGAAACATAGGGCATAGTAATGACCTTCGTGGTTCTTAGTATTATATTAGTTGATTTACAAAGAATAATTGAAAAAATATACCTATTTCTAGATTGTATCAAAATTATATTTGACTCATTTTATAACTTTAAAATGTGCCCAAATTGAAAAATATAGTACAATAAAGAATCTATATTATCCAAAGTCTTCATATCTTTGTAAATCATTTTTATTTTGATTGTTTTTTCCTGGTATATGTGAGTGGTCTTTATCTCCTCAGGAGTAAAGTATCTTTTATTACTCAGAAACTGAGCTCAAAGTGATGTAGGTACAATAATATTTTATTTCAAAGGGAAGTGTGCACTCATAATTCATTTTCCTCTGCTGTGGCTTGTAACAAGAAAAGGGATGAACTTAGAACAGTAGAAGAAATATGTTAAAAAACAGCAGTGGGATTCAAAAATAACTACTGAGCTGGATGCCACCTGACCGTGATGCCTTTTCAGTTTCACACGTGTATTTGTCAGGGCTTTCCAGAGAAATGGAACCAATAGAATGAATATGTATATATCAGGAGACTCATTATGGGAACTGGCTCATACCATTGTGGGGGCCAAGAAGTCCCATGATCTCTGCTGTCTGCAAGCTGGAGAGCCAGGAAAGCTGGTGATATAATTCAGTCCAAGTCTGAGAACCAGATAGCAAGAGGAGCAGATGGTGTAAGTCCTGGTCTGAATCTGAAAGCTTGAGAACCAGAAATGCCAGTGTCCAAGGGCAAGGGAAAATGGATGTCTCAGCTCAAACAGAGAGAGGAAATTCAGCCTTCCTCTACATTTTTGTTCGATCCAGGCCCTCAATGGATTGCGGGGCCCAGATTGGTGACGACCTTACAGACATACTCAGAAACAATATTTTAATACCAGCTCTTTGGGCATCCCTTAGACCAGTCACAAGTCCATTCCTTGGAAATCTGGGCATTCACATGCATCTCTTTAAATCATGCTCAATGTCTAAATAAGGAAAATAACAAGGTCAAAATTCCACCCAACATAATATAACTATCCTGCATACAACCAAAAATGCACTAACCCCTTCCTCAGGAGAGGAGGTACATTCTTTGAGGAATGGTCACTCTTCTTCTTGATATTTCATAACTTAAATAATATGAAGTAAAATTCACAGTAGTTAATTACTGATATAGAGTCAATACATATTATGTTATGTGATAAGGAAATAAGAGAGGAAAGAAAACAGAAAAACTTGCTTAATATACACACATATTTTATATATAGTATATATATGTATATACATATACTATATATAGTATACCTATGTATATACATATACTATATATAGTATACCTATGTATATACATATACTATATATAGTATACATACTATATATAAAAATATATATTTTATATATACATACACATATATACATAGACTATAGTATATACATATATGTATATGTATATATAAAATATATATTTATATATAATATATATTTATATATATAAATCTATTCATAACAAATGAAGGAGAAAATGCTCTTGACAATTACAGTTCTGTTCCTGTAACTGGTCATGTGGTCATAGCTGATCGTTACCTTCTTCCACTACCCATTCTGTATTCTCTTTGGCGTTAGCAAGCACCTCAGATGGTTATGGTTCTTTATTTGGTGGATTGACCCAAACCTTCATTCATGAAGAGCCTAGGCCATTAGTTGTTCTGCCTGGATTGAGTTGTTGCAGTTTTACAATGCTCTTAATCATAAGCATGTGTGATTTAAAGATACGCTAAGGGATCTTATGTTTTCTAAACATACTCTTCCTTACTTCCATTGTGGAGTGGTAGTCTAATTTACCCTTAGCAGTCAAGATAAATCACAGCCTGCAGAATAACTCCCTTCTTTACTTGTTGATTCAGCGGCATAAGGAGCCCAACATAGCTGGGTGAAAGTCTTAACTTCCAGTTCAATGAAACATTGTTGTGTCTCCTGGTGGAAGCATTCTTCCCTCTGGAACTAAGACCTCTAGGCCAGCAGAGGATAAAGTTGTAGGAATAGTAAGAAAACGTTTTGTTGGTGAGTCATTAGAGGAAACAGTGTGTAGTACCACTCCCATTTATGTTCCTTGATTCCTGGAACTGTGAATACTGGCTATAAGAAAAACAATACCACATTGAGAGCATATACAACCTTCTGGAGAACCTTGTCCAAGCTCTGCAAATTATTGCCACCTAGCTGGGGCTGTAACTGAGTCTTCAAAGGCCGTTATACTGTTCTATCAAGCAAGCTACATCAGAATGGTGAGGAACATGGAAGACCAGTGACTTTCATGAACATGGGCCCACAGTAGCACTTCTTTTGCTGCTAAGTGAGTTCCTTGATCAGAAGCAATGCTTTATGGATTACCATAATGGTGGATAAGGCATTCTGTAAATCCACAGAAGTAGTTTTGGCAAAATCATTGTGTTCAGGGAAGGTAAGACTATATCCATAGTAAGTGTCTATTCCAGTAAGGACAAAACACTGCCCTTTGCATGATGGAAGTGGTCCAATGTAATCAACCTGCCACCAGGTAGATGGCTGATCCCCCCAGCTACCTGGAGGAATGGTACCATATCAGGGGCTTAGGGTCGGTTTCTTCTGCTGGAATATTGAGCATTCACTGGTGGGCATACCCATGTTAGCCTTGGTCAGTGGAGGTCCATGTTGCTGAGCCCATGCAAATCCTCCATCCCTGTCACCATGGCCACTTTGTTCAAGAGTCCATAGGGTGATAACAAGGATGACTGAGGAAAGAGACTGGTATCCATAGAACAGATTATCTTATTCACTTAATTATTAAAACCCTTCTCTGCTGAGGTCCACCTTTAGCAAACATCCACCTGTGACACAAATACTTTCAGGCTTTTTATCTACTCAGGGAGGTCTATCCGCATACTTCTTTCCCAAATTTCTTTGTCACCGATTTCCCAATCATGTTTCTTGGGAGTCTCTGACTATTCAACCAAACCATTGGCTTGTTTTGGTATGAAATTGCATATCTGGCCATTTCTTCTTCTAAATGAAGTATGAAACCAGGTGCACCGCCTGAAGTTCTGCCCACTGAAAGGAGTTCCCTTTACCAATGTCCTTTATGGGTATCCCAGAGAGGGGCTGTAGTGCTGCAGCTGTCCACTTTTGAGTGGTGCCTGCATACCATGCAGAACCATCTGAAATCAAGAACCAAGTCTCCTATTCCTATGCCGAGTGATTGTAAGGAACTTTTCATGAGGTCGTATGTGCAGGGTTGTAGAGAGAGGGCAGCATAGCCGGAGTGGGGACCATGGGCATGGGAGCCACTTCTTCATGTAACTTCCTTGTGCCTTCAGAGTCTGCTTAAGCCCTATCACATGTATACCACTTTCATTTAAGGATAGTGTTTCTGTGCACATTCAACCTTAGGGCTTCGTGGGTCAGATAACACCCAGTTCATGATGAACACCTCAGGCTGCTGTATGAGAACTTGGTGACCCATGTGTCAAGCATTCAGGTTTTACTAAGGCCCAGTAGCAAGCCCAGATGATGGCGGGGCTTTTCTTCAACATCCTAAAAGCTTGAACTGTGATTCACCTACCGGAGCCTGACATAGGCTTCATATAGCATTCCTATCTGCTACTGACACCTCAGGCACCATTGGATCTACTGGCTCACATGGCCCAAGTGGCAGAGCAGCTTGCACAATGGCTTGGAGCTGTTACAGACCTTTCTGTTGCTTTGGACTCCACTGAAAACTAGCAGCTTTTCAGGTCATTTGATTAATGGGCTGGAGTAACACACTAAAATTAGAATATATGGTGACTCCAAAATGCAAATAAAACTACTAGATGGGCATCTTTCTTGGTTTTCGGAGGGGGTCAGATGCAACACATCATTTTTCACTTTTTTTGTTTTTGTTTTTGTTTTGGAGACAGAGTCTTGTCTGTCACCCAGGCTGGAGTGCAGTGGCACAAACTCGGCTCACTGCAACCTCCACCTCCTAGGTTCAAGCAATTCTCCTGCTTCAGCCTCCCGAGTAGCTGGGATTACAGGTGCACGCCACCATGCCCGGCTAATTTTCGTATTTTAGTAAAGACGGAAATGGTTTCACCATGTTGGCTGGGCTGGTTTCAAACTCCTGACCTCAGGTGATCCGCCCCCCTTGGCTTCCCAAAGTTCTGGGATTACAGGCGTGAGCCACCGTGCCTGGCCTCTTTTTCATTTTAAAGGGATATCTGGACATGCACCACTGAACACCTAGAAATTTCACTGAGATATAGGCTCCTGGATTATAGTCAGATGTATTTCCCTCCTTCTGACATGCAAACGTCTTACCAATAAGTCTACAATAGTCATTACTTCTTGTTCAGTAGGTTCAATTAACGTAAGGTCATCAATGTAATGGACTAGTGTGATATGTATGTATGTGTATATATATACATATATATATATACACACACACATTTTTATATATATATGTCACATTTTCTTTATCCTCTCATCGATTGATGGGCATTTGGGCTGGTTCCATATTTTTGCAATTGCCAATTGTGCTGCTATAAACGTGTGTGAAGGTATCTTTTTTTGTGTAATGACTTCTTTTCCTCTGGATAGATACATAATAGTGGGATTGCTGGATCAAGCAGTAGATCTACTTTTAGTTCTTTACAGACTGTTCATACTGTTTTCCATAGTGGTTGTACTAGTTTATATTCCCACCAACAGTGTAAAAGTTCCCTTTTCATTGTATTCCTGCCAATATTAATTATTGTTTAATTTTTTTGATTACGGCCATTCTAGTAGAAATAAGATGGTATTGCAATGTGGTTTTGATTTGCATTTCCTTGATAATTAGTGATACTGAGCATTTTTCCATATGCTTGTTGGCCATTTGTATGCCTTCTTTTGAGAATTGTCTATTTATGTCCTTAGTCCACTTTTTGATGGAATTGTTTGTTTTTTTCTTGCTGATTTGTTTGAGTTCCTTGTGGATTCTTGGTATTAGTCCTTTGTCGGATATATAGATTGTGAATATTTTCTACCACTCTGTGGGTTGTTTGCTAACTCTGCTATTTCTTCTGCTGTACAGAAGCTTTTTAGTTTAATTAAGTCCCATCTATTTATCTTTGTTTGTGTTGCATTTGCTTTTGGGTTCTCGGTCATGAAGTTTTTGCCGAAGCCAATGTCTAGAAGGGATTTTCCAATGTTATCTTCTAGAATCTTTATGGTTTCAGGTCTTAGATTTAAGTCTTTGATTCATCTTAAGTTTATTTTTGTATAAGCTGAGAGATGATGATCCAATTTCATTCTTCTACATGTAGCTAGCCAAGTAGTCCAGCACCATTTGTTGAAAAGGGTGTCCTTTCCCCACTTTATGTTTTGGTTTGCTTTGTTGAAGATCAGTTGGCTGTGAGAATTCAGCTTTATTTCTGGGTTGTCTATTCTGTTTTACTGGTCTATGTGCCTATTTTCATACCAGTACCATGGTGTTTTGGTGACTATGGCCTTGTAGTATAGTTTGAAGTCAGGTAATGTGATGTCCCCAGATTAGTTCTTTTTACTGAGTCTTGTGTTGGCTATGTGGGCTCCTTTTTGGTTCCATATGAATTTTAGGATTGTTTTTTCTGGTTCTGTGAAGAACGATGGTGGTATTTTGATAAGAATTACATTGAATTTGCAGATTGCTTTTGGCAGTATGGTCATTTTCACAATTGTAATAATCACTTGTTTTTCATAGTATGATAGTCTTTGATTATCCTGGTAGATTCAGTATGCTAATATTTAGCTTATGTTACTGAGTTTGGTCTATCGTTTTATTATTTTTAACTGTTCCCCTCTACAATGTAAATGATAGATTTAAAGAAAATAAATAGGATAATATCACATTTTTCTGTTGTTAAAATTTATATACCAAGAGAAATCTCAGTTGTTTACATGTATATTTTGGGGAGAGATAACTTTGCAAGTCAGTTTTTTTCAGTTTTTCACTGCTGCTTAAGTAAATTTTCCTATATATATATATATGTTTGTTGTTGTTGTGATATACAAATTAATTAGTTTAGAGGGGTATAGTTTTGTCCTAATTGAAATTTTCATAATTTTTCTACAAACAGATGTTTTCTGTTTATATATCTCATTTGTTAATGTATATTCTTTGTATTAAAATTATTCATATTTATGTGAATATTTAAATAATCTTGGTTATTTAAAATGTATTAGTTCTTCATTTCCTTCTTTATTTATTTTTCTTCCTTTTAAATTAACTCAGGCTGCAGAGAATATTGACTAAGAGCAGGTCTTGAAGAATTAGCTTTGACATTAAAAAAAAACCTTAACCGTTATCATCTTTAAAATCTGTGTTATAATACCACCTTCTGATAGTGTTGTGGTAAGAAATAAATGAGATATATAATCAAAACACTTAGTTTACCGCTTTGCAAATTCAGTTCTAAATCTTGGCTATAAATACTTGAATATAGTAAGTGCATTTGCCATGTTCACCCAGTCTATTTTTTTTCTCGATTTCATGGATGTCACTATATTTTATTGCACATGTGTAATTTCATCTTTTCTAGAAGTCCTCATTATTAATTTTGATGTTTTATTTGAATCAGTGTTTTAATATTTTGGAAATGAATTCCCCAATTCTGTTTGCTTTTGTTGTTCTTTAGACTTAACACATTACTAATAATTCCTTTATTTTCATTTTTGCCTGAACATTTGACCTTATTTTTATTCTGGATATTTAAAAGCTAGAATTTCATTTTTTGCCTTGTAAATGTACATTTATGAATATATAATGAAAACTTGGAAAATATATACAATCATCCCTTGGTATCCTGGAGGACTAGTTCTAGGACCCCCTGTGGATGTCAACATTTGTGATGCTCAAGTCCTTTATATAAAATGGTGTAGCATTTGCATATAAACTATGCACATCCCCTTGTATACTTTAAATCATCTCTAGATTAACTACAGAATACCTAATATGATGTGAATGTTATGTAAATAGTTGTTATACTGCTTTAATAGAATAAGTAAAGAAGTCTGTACATTTTCAGAATCTTTAAAATATTTTTGATCTGCAGTTGGTTGAATCTACAGATATGGAACTGTGTATACCAAGGGCTGAATGTGTATCTTTCCTAAGACATAATGTACTGTTAACAAACATTAATAATTATACCATTTACATTTTACCAGTTACTAATTTTCCCAACTTTATTTTTATCTTCTTTTCAATGACAATGAGTACTATCAACATATGTATATTTATTTTATTTTACTCAGATACTTTAATAAACTTATGAAAAATATTTCCGCACTAAGTAACACAGTGAATAAAATTCATGGCTGAAGTCCTCACTTCTCCATTCATTCATTTACTTACTAACCCAAGAAATTATATCTATTGTAAATGAGGCATTATACTGGGTGTTAGGAAAATAAGCAAGAACTAATTAGGGGTATAGTTAGTCTATTTGAGTGTGGAGTCAATCTTCACTCACAATGTAATGTTAAGATAACTATTCTCAATTAAACAAATATCTGTTTGATAGAAGTTGAACAATAGACCTCATTAGTAGCAAATATTGTGTATTTATAGGGAGTTTGGGACATGTGAAGCAAATAGCAAAATACTAATTTTGGAAGCTCTTCTTTGCTGCTGCGGCTTCAAAATATTAGCCTTAATGCTTAAATCATAGAAAATTATTGAATTACAGTGCCCAGAGAATCACTAAATTATATTGAAGTAATTAATAACTATGGAAGGATGGTCACAAATTATTTCGGAGATTAAAATATACTCTGAATTTTTACATCTCTAAATAAAATTATTTATATATCATGATTTTTGTTAGTCAATCATACAAATACTTAGTAATATTTATCAGCAGAAAATTTTTCTCTAGGTCTAATTTAACATTTTTACCTTAAAGTGCATATTTATATACAATGCTTCAGAATAGAAACAACATGAGCTGCTGAAGATTGAGCAATTCACTAGAGATTTTGGTAATAGTAATCATATTTAAAATGGTGATTATAGAAAACTTCTTACATTTATCAGTTTATTAGTAAATATAAGGCACACTATAAGCATTTTACATATACAAGGAGACTTTCATAAATTTTCATTAAAAATTTATGTTTTGAAAAAAACTATGCCTAAATTTAAAATTTTTTCTGCACCAAAACAAGCTCATGCTAAGTTGTTACACATGTCTGAACAAGATCTAGTTTAAGGCATTAAGAAGGATAAGAAATCACTTTGAAAAGAATTCCTAACAGAACAACATGAATTATGCTAAAATTGAAGCAAGAACAAATATCAAATTTATAGTGAAGCTTGGATGGAAGAATGGTTAAATCATTGTCGCTTAAAAAAATAGCTTATGAGGACAATGCCCCGAAGAAATCAGTGGTTTTCAAATGGATAATTCGTTTTAAGAATATAACAGATGACGTTGAAGATGAAGCCCACAGTGGCAGACCATCCACATCAGTTTGCAAGGAAAAAAAAGTAATCTTGTTTGTGCCCTAATTGAAGGAGACAGACAATTAACCGCAGAAACAACAGCCAACATCGTGGACTTCTCAGCTGGCCCAGCTTAGACAATTCTAACTGAAAAATTAAAGGCAGGCAAACGTTCCACTTGATGGGTGCCAAAACTACTGCACCCACTTCAGCTGCAGACAAAAGCAGAGCTTTCCATGGAATTTTTTTTTTTTTATTGTACTTTAAGTTCTAGGATACATGTGCACAACGTGCAGGTTTGTTACATATGTATACATGCGCCATATTGGTGTGCTGCACCCATTAACTCGTCATTTACATTAGGTATATCTCCTAATGCTATCCCTCCCCCCTCCCCCCACCCCATGACAGGCCCCATTGTGTGATGTTCCCCTTCCTGTATCCAAGTGTTCTCATTGTTCAATTCCCACCTATGAGTGAGAATATGCGGTGTTTGGTTTTTTGTCCTCGAAATAGTTTGCTGAGAATGATGGTTTCCAGCTTCATCCATGTCCCTACAAAGGACATGAACTCATCCTTTTTTATGGCTGCATAGTATTCCATGGTGTATATGTGCCACATTTTCTTAATCCAGTCTATCATTGATGGACACTTGGGTTGGTTCCAAGTCTTTGCTATTGTGAATAGTGCCGCAATAAACATACGTGTGCATGTGTCTTTATAGCAGCGCGATTTATAATCCTTTGGGAATATACCCAGTAATGGGATGGCTGGGTCAAATGGTATTTCTAGTTCTAGATCCTTGAGGAATCACCACACTGTCTTCCATAATGGTTGAACTAATTTACAGGAACAGTGTAAAAGTGTTCCTGTTTCTCCATATCCTCTCCAGCACCTGTTGTTTCCTGACTTTTTAATGATCGCCATTCTAACTGGTGTGAGACGGTATTTTATTGTGGTTTTGATTTGCATTTCTCTGATGGCCAGTGATGATGAGATACCATCTCACACCAGTTAGAATGGCAATCATTAGAATGTCAGGAAACAACAGGTGCTGGAGAGGATGTGGAGAAATGGAAATTTTTTAAAGTGAGATCAAGATCCTGAAGCATTTATTTGCAAAATTATAACAGGAAATAGAACATGGCTTTGGCAGCACAATCTTGAAGATAAAGCACCATCAGCACAATGGCTACCAAGAAGTAGAAGTGGTCTAGTCAAAGCAAAAGCAGACTGGTCAAGAGGAAAAATCACAGCAACAGTGTTTGGGGAGGCTCAAGGCATTTTTCTTCTTGCCTCTGTGGCAGGCCAAAGAATGGTGACATCCGCTTATTATGAAAGTGTTCGGGGTCGGGCGTGGTGGCTTACACCTGTAATCCCAGCACTTTGGGAGGCCAGGGTGGGTGAATTACCTGAGGTAGGAGTTCAAGACCAGCCTGGCCAACATGGTGAAACCCCGTTTCTACTAAAAATACAAAAAATTAGCCAGGTGTGGTGGCACGTGGCTGTAATCCCAGCTACTCGGGAGGCTGAAGCAGGAGAATCACTTGAACCAGGGAGGTGGAGGTTGCAGTGAGCCGAGGTCATGCCACTGCACTCCAGCCTGGGGGACAGAGTGAAATTCCATCTCAAAAACAAAACAACAAAACAAAGAAAAAAAAGTGTTTGGAGAGTGTTAAGGCAGAGCTTTAGCAGAGAAACATCCAGGAAAGTTTTACAAAAGAGTCCTTCTCCAACACAACAATGCTCCTGCTCATTCCTCTCATCAAACAAGGGCAATTTGTTGAGAATTTTGATAGAAAATCTTTAGGCATCCACCTTGTAGTCTTGACTTGGTGCCTGCTGACTTCTTTTTGTTTCCTAATCTTAAAAATATGTGTAACGGGCACCGATTTTTTCTTCAGGTAATAATGTAAAAAAGACTGCGTCATTATGGTTAAATTCCTAGGACTCTAGGATTCTTTGTTCTTCAGGGATGAAGTAAAAAGCTGGCATCATCACAAAAATGTCTTAAGCATGGTGGAGCTTATGTTGAGAAATAAAGTTTATATCTTTTGTTTTTTATTTTATTTACTTATTTTTTTGAGACAGAGTCTCGCCCTGCCGCCCAGGCCGGAATGCAGTGGCGCGATCTCGGCTCACTGCAAGCTCCGCCTCCTGGGTTCACGCCATTCTCCTGCCTCAGCCTCCAGAGTAGCTGGGACTACAGGCTCCCGCCACCACGCCCCGCTAATTTTTTGTATTTTTAGTAGAGACAGAGGTTCACCGTGCTAACCAGGATGGTCTCGATCTCCTGACCTCGTGATCCACCCACCTCGGCCTCCCAGAGAGCTGGGATTATAGGCGTGAGCCACCGCGCCCAGCCAACATCTTTTATTTTTACCTTTGAATTTCATTTTTCCAAGAACTTTTTGAAGTATCCTCATATAAATATATCCATTACTTCATACAACCCAAAGGCTAGACCTATCATTATTCTAATTTATAAATATGAAATTGAGAGAGAAAACAGATACGTACATTGGTTAATATGACACAAACAGATTACTATCAAACAATCCTAAGTTAACACTGAGGTATTAACAATGAGGTATTAACACTTAGTCAGTGAATTAACTGACTGTCAGGAGGCAAGAAGCAGAACATGTTCATACATATCAGTTTTGCAAAATTGAAGTCTGTCAGATATTTCGAACACAGTTCCGTAACTGAAGGACCTTTGAAGACTCTTTGGAAATAATGATCTTGCTGTTTCATATGACAGTGAGGTTGCTTCTACAAATTCTGTTCTAGTCAAATAAAAATTGAAGAAGATCGTATGGAAAATTTCTTTTTTTGATGAAAAATTTTCAGAAACAAAAAGGGTTTGTTTTGTCATTTCATACGTACCAATCATGTTCACTGTGAGATTAAAATGTGTACTTTTTTCCAGAGCTATGAAACTGAAGACATACTATATTTCTTCTAGGCCACAACATATAGTAATGACAAAACGTTTTTTATAAAATTTAGATTTTATTTTTTTCTTTTAGTTTGTTGTACTTTAATGTTTGGTTTCAAAACTGAAAATATTGTCTTGATTTTAAGTTTGAAAGTACTCAAGAGCGAACTTGTGGATACACATCTTCGTATTCCCAGTGTCTAGACCTGGATTATTACATTTGCTCAGTATTTGTTAAATATGTGAAAGCACCAAGTAATGAGCAAGATAAGGTCAATCTTAACTAGCCACATGTCTATAAGAATTTTTTTAAATTACCCACATTTGTGGCCCACAGGGATGTTGATCTTCCAGTTGGTAAATCAAATATTAGGGTGTTTTTATGAACGGTATTGAACCTAAGTGTAGTCCATACACTTTACAGAAAGCCTTTGTTACCTCTGAAACCAATAGGATTTATTAAAGAAATTGGTGTTAAAATAACTAACCATGGTTTACATCCTCTATATTTCAGTCTCTCCCTTTCTCTTGCAAAAAGAGTCAAATTCAGACAGTCTTTAAGTTCTTCATAATTCCTTATTATGAAAATCAGAAGTTAGTTTGTATGCACATAATAAAAATATAAATCTACTATAGACATTAAACATACTAAAAAAGGAAAGATGTCCACCTTTCTTATGTCTTCCACCTAAATATATCTCTTAATCATAATGTTAAAACTGTAGCTATGAATCATTAACACATCAGAAAAATATTATAATATCAGATATACTATTTTATCTTTAAATTTAATTCTTTCATAAAACTCACATTCCATGTATCACCATTCCTTTGCAACAAATAACAGTTCAGTTGAGATTCTCTGCCTTTCTCTGTTGAGGTGAAAATGTTTTGAAACCCAGATATAAAATCAGGATAAAGTGAAAAATGTTCCATTTATTGGCAAAAGTTTAGACACATAGATCAATGGAACAAAACAGAAAGCCCAGAGATAAACCCAAGCAAGCATAATCAATTTATTTCTGACGAAGATTTAAAAGAAATTTAATACAGAAAAGAAATCTTTCAACGAATGGTTCTTGAACAACTGGACATCTATATGCAAAAAAATGAACCTCAACACATCTTTTATGCCTTATACAATAACGAACAGAAAATGGATCATAGGCCTACATGAAAAACACAAAAACTATAAAACTTATTTGAGAAAACAGAAGAAACGTTATTCAACAATGAGTTTGGTGATGACTTTTGCAATACAAAACCAAATACATCATTCGTAAATGAATATTAATAAATTTGACTTTAGAAAAATTAAAAACTATTACTTTGCGAAAGAGACTGTTAAGACAAAAAACGGAAGTTAAAGGTTAGGAGAAATCTTTGCAAACCACATATCTGATGAAGGACTTGTATTAGGAATACATTTAAAGAAACCATTTGAAACTCAAAATTAAGAAAATGAACAGCCCAATTAAAAATAGACAAAATAAATTAACAGACACCTCATTAAAGAAGACATATTTAGGGAAAATAAGCACATGAGCATATTAACATATGATCTACATCATAGGTAGAGCTTTTGTTTTTGTTATTATATAAGGTATAAGATATGTGTTGAGGTTCACTTTTTGCATATAGATATCCAATTGTTCAAGAAACATTTGTTGAAAAGATTTCTTTTTTCCATTACATTTCTTTTAAATCTTTGTCAAACATCAATTGATGATGCTTTTTTTGGGCTTTCTGTTTTGTTCCATTATAAGAAATATTCCAGATAAAAAACCTACTTACTCTATGATTCCATTTATTTGAAATCCTGTAAAATGCAAAACTGTAATAATGGGAATACAGTGCAGTGATCACCAGGGGGTTGAAGCAAGGAGCGTATTTGACTAGAGGAAGAACAGGGGATATTTTAGGTCAGTGGAGCTGATGCGACACTGGAGTATATGGCACTGTGGTGGTGGAAAGCCCAGGAAATCTATGACTGAATGCTCAGAAAAGCTATGACTTTGTCACAATCCACTGAACTTCGCAGCATTGATAAAGACAGCTTTAATATTTGCAAATTTAAATTACCAACTGAGAAGTCAGGGAGTCCCAGGATAAAATACAGGCCATAACAACAGAGCTAATTATATTGCAACTGTGTGGCAGAGTCCTACCAAAACAGTCGGAGCAAAAAGGGACTGATGAAACTAACTTTGGAAAATAGTTTTCTAATCAAAACTTTAAGGTGAAAACAAAAGGCACAGTCCATAAACACCACAGTCTAGTTGGTAAAGTCACTTCTCACAGGGGCACAGGTAAGCATTCTAATGTATAAATTTTGTGTGTATACCAGGGCTTAACAAAGGAGTAGATACACAGCATATGGACCTTCCCCACTCTCTGAAAGCAGAACAGTGGAGCCATTATAGAGCTTGCTTCCTTTATTTCCTGCCATTTATGAATCATTGTCTTTTATTGAGTAATGTCCAACATCTTGAAAAAATAGAGAATAGGAAAATAATAGAGAAATCAGTGAAATAGAGTTGGTTTTTCAAAGAGATCACCAAATTACCAAGCCATTAGCGAGACTGACTAAGAAAAAGAGAAGACTCAAATAAGTAAAATCAGAAATGAAAGTGTGGAAATTATACCAATCATATAGATAGGTTAAATATTTTAATTTCTATCTCTTTCTTGTAATTTAAATGTCTTTTACCATTAGTGACTTCAAACATTTTACAGTATATATTATATATTTATATATTATATATTTCATATTTTATATATTTTATATGTGTAAAATATACATGGACCCTCTTTTCTTCAATTGCCTGTGTAATAATATGTAAGGTCTTTTGTACATTAAAGAAATTTATCTCATAAATGCATTTATGTTGCAAATCCTCCAGTTCATCATTTGGTGATAATTTTGTCTTTACGGTGAATTTCTGTGAAGTCACATCTGTCACTTTTATGTCTTCTGCTTTTGGTAGAAAGCTTTTTCTGCATAGAAAGACCTTCTCTATTGTAACTTTATGAAAAATACGCTTTTAAATTTTCTTAGTGCTCATATATTTAATCAATCTAAAATAGATATTGTGCATTTCAATCTGAAATGTACATTATTTTGAGCTAGTATACTATTTGCATATTTCATTCTCAGTGAGTAGTCAACAATCTCATTCATTTAATAAATACATCCCATCCTTATTGCTAAAACAAATTTCACTTACCATATGTGTTTGATGACTGTTCCTTTTCTGCAAGGCTATATTTCTTATATTGGTGTTTTATTTATTTTTGTTTTCTGTGTATTCTTTTAGACCACACTTTATTTTTAAAAAATTACCCTCATAATCTAGAGAAAGGGGGTAAATAAGACAGTTCTGGCAATACATATATATTTTTGTACTTAAGCGCAGCAAATGAACTGTGGAATCATGGAATAGATTCAGCAACCAGCATGCTATGTGTAAAAGGTACTTACGGTTTGATCAGGTAAATTAAAAAGTTAAAGTTGACTTAGCTGAAAACGAGCTAACATACAAAATTATATCAATAGAAATACAGTAGGCAGGATCATGGAGATTGGTCTGCTAGCTTTATGCAGTTTATATCAAAAGTTTAAATTTATACCCATGCTGAGTGCTCACATTTATGACGGCTACTGTGTAGTCATTTGACAAATTGTCAAATATTAAAGTAATATTATTAATATAATTAATTATAACATATATTAATATGTAATATAACATATTACATATTAATATGTAATATAATATAGTATATTATGTTAATATGTAATATAATATATATCAACAATATTAATATAATTATAATATAATTTAATAATACTAATATAATATCATTATAGCAATGATTATACAATAATATACAATATAATTATTAATGTATTATTACCATATTATTATTATTAATATGTCAATTATTGCTATATTATTAATATAATTATTATGTAATATAATATAATTATATCACTATTATTATATTATAATATTAATATAATAGTATATAACATTAATATAATATAATATTAATATAATAGTATATAATATTAATATAATATAATATTAATATAACAGTATATAATATTAATATAATATAATATTAACATAACGGTATATAATATTAATATAATATAATATTAATATAACGGTATATAATATTAATATAATATAATATTAATATAATGGTATATATTAATATAATATAATATTAATATAATGGTATATAATATTGATATGATATGTTTATATAATGGTATATAATATTGATATGATATGTTAATATAATGGTATATAATATTGATATGATATGTTAATATAATGGTATATAATATTGATATGATATGTTACTATAATGGTATATAATATTGATATGATATGTTACTATAATGGCATATAATATTGATACGATATGTTACTATAATGGCATATAATATTGATACGATATGTTACTATAATGGCATATAATATTGATATGATATGTTACTATAATGTATATAATATTGATATGATATGTTACTATAATGTATATAATATTGATATGATATGTTACTATAATGTATATAATATTGATATGATATATTAATATAATGTATATAATATTGATATGATATATTAATACAATGTATATAATATTGATATGATATATTAATATAATAGTATATTCTAACTTATATTACTATATAATATAATTAATTATGATATAATTAATATTACTAAAACCAGACAATGTGTCATATGGATAAGTCTAGAAAACCAATTGAGATTTGTGGTTTGTATGGGTGGTGGGAAAATAGCTTTGTATGCTAATGGAAAAGAAAATTTATATTCATTCCATGTGAATTACTTTGGTCCACTGCTCATTTGAAAAATATTTCCATGCAAGGAGGCACTGCGTTCCCTTAGCTCCTGTTTGGTTGACAAGAGATTAAGTTTGTGCTCTAGTGACTGATTTATTTCCACTCTGTGGAATGGCTCACGTTAACAGGGAGATAAAGAGTGAAAAACTAAAATTTCATTTATAAGAGTTTAATTTATTTTTACCAACAGATTGAACCGAAACTCTATAATACTAGAAATTAAGCCTGAGGGTTGGCGCTAGGTTAATAACGTCCTTTGTTTTCCTTCCCTTAGATTTCTCTTTTGCTACAATTATTTCATCACCACAGTTAATCCCAGCAAGTCTCCATTAATTCGATGCCAAACAGAATAGTATTCTAAACCAGCAACTCCGTAGTTACTTTCTATGGCTCAACTTTCAGAGTTTTTGTGAAGAATGGGATTTAGAAGCTTATTATTGACCAAAAATACGTAAAGCAGACTTGAAAGTTGTTTTCTGGGATATGGCTGCACTCTTAATTCAGTCACAAATTGAGAAAGAATAACTGAAGCCGATAGAGGCAATGGTAGAATGCAGATATTTTCCTCTGACTGTTCTATATTAGAAACAAAGAGAAGAGGTAAAAGAAATATGTGAGGAACAGTTATAGACGCTATCGAAACTGGAATGAAAGCGTTAATCATTAATCCCACGACTTACCTGGAAGTTTGGATTCTGTATGTCTTTGTGATTTCAGGTCTTGAGCCATTTTTTGTGAAACAGAGTTCAGCTTATTTATCACAATAAATGACTGTTGTTGTTTTTTTTTCCCCTCTGCTATCATATAGAAATTAACTTAAAATTTCCTGAACTAACATGACTCCAACAAGAGAAACTAGAGATGGGGGTAGAAATTATTTTAAAAAACAAGAGAGTTTTAACAATAAGATTTGTCATTACAAAGTAATAATAATTGATTTCCACGTCTTCATTTATTCTCCAGGGTCCTTTATAAAAGGATATTAAATTTCAAACAAGAGCCAGACTATAAATAGCACTGAGAAAGATAACGCATTTAATTAAATATGTATTTAGTGAATGACTGATTTCAGTTAATTTCTAAGAATATGATTTGACAATGTGACTGTTTTCACAGTTTACGGTGTTCAAAAAGAAAAGGAATACTGCAGATTATGAGAGAAGAAACTAGAGTTTTACATAAACTTTTTTTAGGATTGAATCAAACTAAATTAGCACTTTTAATTAATTTTGTATGTTAAAAGTTGTAGATCACTATGCTAACATATCAACCAAGAAAATAATACGCTTGGGAAAGTTTCTTGAAGTGGAATGAGGTGTTATGCAAAATGAAGATGAATGAGATTTGGTTATCAAAATGCTAACCATCAACACCTACCTGCCAATCAAAATGCATTGGTAACTTATTTTAAATTTCAGATAAAAAATTATATATATTCTAATGAATCCAAAATAAATATAAAAAGATAAATAGTATATCCAGAGAAATTAATTATATAAAAGAATTTTCCGTCTCAGATTATACATCAAAGATATGGTCATGTCTGTTTTACCTACTTTGTATAATATTATGTCACATATGTAAATTGATAGCTCTATCAAAACTGTAAAAAATATTAGTGAAATGTATTTCCCAATTCATACTTTGTGTGCAACTTTTTTTTTTATTTATTGGGCAATTCATTTAATCTGACAGCTCTAATTTTATGGAATTGTTCTTTCAAGACATATACTTGAAGTTGCTCTTTATATCAATCTTGTACGACCTTCTTCATATTTTTCTCAACTCACAATCTAGACATAACCCTCATAAGATAATATACATATTTTATTGTTAGTATCGCTGCTGTCATTGCCAATATGCAGAAAAAGTTAGGATGTAGTGTCAGGAGGCATTCTTTCCTTAAGCAAACATTTCGAGGGTAAATTTTGTATCTTAAATGAACATAGTCCCAGAACATTGACAAATGCCCTAAATAAGCACGTATCATTTCATATTTTCTTTCTTTCTTTTTTTTTTTTTTTTTGAGATGGAGCCTCGCTCTGTCTCCCAGGCTGGAGTGCAGTGGAGCAATCTGGGCTCACTGCAAGCTCCGCCTCCTGGGTTCACGCCATTCTCTTGCCTCAGCCTCCCAAGTAGCTGGGACTACAGGCACCTGCCACCATGTCCGGCTAATTTTTTGTATTTTTAGTAGAGACGGGGTTTCACCGTGTTAGCCAGGTTGGTCTCAATCTCCTGACCTTGTGATCCGCCCGCCTCAGCCTCCCAAAATGCTGAGATTACAGGCGTGAGCCACCGTGCCCGGCCTCATGTCTTCTTATTCTATGAAGTTCCTTATATGAACCTATATGTGTATAAAAAACAGTAGCTTTTTCTGTATAAGGAGGAATGCAGAATAATTATGTTAGTCTTGTGGCACAAGTGTTAATATAATATGACCAACTGCTTTTTCAATAAAATTAGAAAACTGCTTCTTGGCAATCCAATAATATAGCAAAAAATGTCATTTCTCAGTTTATACATGCTCTGTCAAGTTTGTGTACTCAGATCAATCTGAGACTATAGTTTCCAGTTTTTCTTTTTGTATTTTACCTAGTGTTCCCTCCTTTGTGTGTTCAGTTTGTGTAAAATTCTAAACAGTTATTTTAAGTCTCATATTCTCCCTGAAATTGGGGACTTTAGACAACATTAATTTTCCTTTGTTTCTGAGTCACTCTTATATTCAGCTGCATGCACATTTTGTTGGATATTTTGTGTCTCCATTTTTCACAAATGTTGACCACAAAGAAACAAGATCATTCAAATATAGAACTAAAAATGATAATTAATTTTATTTTCTAGTAAGTTTTACATCAAAGCAGGAGATATACTTATAAGAGACCCAACAATCCATGTATTTTTCTCACATATGTGTGTGTACATATATATATACACACATATATGTATATATGTATATATATGTGTGTGTATATATATGTGTGCGTGTGTTTGTGTGTGTGTATATATGTGTATATATATGTGTATATATGTGTGTGTATATATATGTGTGTATATATATGTGTATGTGTATATATATATATATATATATATATAGTTTTTTTTTAACACTGCTTTTCCTCTTGGGCCAATCATATTGAATTCATCCTAGAACATAGCCTACTGCTTTGCCCTTTTAAAACAATTTCCTGTAAGTATTTTCCTGGCTGATGTAGTTTCAGGACTCTACTATTGTTTTAAATTTTATTTATAGTCAAGAACAGGTTTTATTATCAGTAAAGTGTCCTTTGCATTCTCTCAAAAAATGCAATGCATATCTGAGGAGGTGGACAGGTATTAAAATCGGAGATGGAAATTATAATATAGTGAAGGGAGAACAGCAACATAATGTACTAGATTCTAATCTAGATAAAGTAAAAACAAAAAAAGTAAAATAGATACAGTAGGACAAAATTGCTTGTAGCACAGAATAATTAGATAAAATATACAAATTGTCTGTATAATGCATCAGCAAGGTGCTGATGCAATGGAGAACTAATGGGGTTTATATTGCAAAAAGGAAGGGCCTCCAAGAGGTGGGCTAACTTCTGGAACCACTTTTCCTTAGAGTGCTTACTGACTCTGCAAAAAGCAGGAGACTGGAGAATGTGCACTTTGCCTAGAGGACTGCTGCTGGGGCATTGGATGACCTCATGTGGCTGAAGAGACACATTTGAAGACTTGAAGCAATCTAATCATATGTAGTTGGTTTTGTCTTTAAGACATCTGCCAAATTCTGAAATTACATAGGGCTTAAGTATAAAATATATAAGCTAGACATCTCTTTACAACCAGAGCTGAGATCAGGAAACGATTAGTTAAGAGCCGATTGGATGTACTAATACATGCTGCTAGAATAGTAGTGAAGGACTGAGCTTTATTAATCCTGTAATTAGCCACTACTCTACTTACCTAGCAAAGGGAGGTGAAGCACACTCTGCTGAAATAAAACTTAATCTGTAGCTTTAGGCATATTATACGCAATGTCCAATATGCAATAAAAAATCAGTAGGTATTCCAAGAGGGAAGACCACAGACAACAGAAGCAAAGCTGCATGTGATCAGATAACGGAATTAGCAGACGAGAATTATAATTAAGGATGATTAAGAAAACAGAGGGCAAAAGGGGAAAAAGGAGTAGAAAGATGGGAAAAAGGAGTAGAAAGATGTCAAAAACTAACTAGAGAACTGTAATCCATGAAAATCAATTAAATGGAAGTTCTAGAACTGAAAAGGATGACATCTAAAAAGAAAACGGAGAAGTTTTGGAAAAATCTCTGACGATTTTCCATTAAAAAATGCCGGTTTTATTAAACAGACATACTAGATTTGATTTCATCCACTTCTTCTACTAGCTAGATAAACTTAATTTCACCTACTTGGGCATTAGATTCTTTATTTTTACCATTTGCACAATAATACCTATCCCTTAGAGTGGTTTTACTCAAATGAAATAATATATAACAAGAACCTAGAGTAAAACCTGCCACAAATAAACCTAAAAGATGGAAGTTTTTATTCTAATATTAACCTAAAATAATATTAGTTTAAAATAACATTCGCTGATTTTTATAGGAAATAAGTACCTCAAGGTTTTTTACAAAAAGAAAAGGAAGGATTATATGAAGGCTGACAGTGTCACACGATGTTTGTAGAACTGAAAAATGAATTAAAGATAGACGAAATAGCAAGTCAAAAGGGTAACCCTAGAAGAAAAGTGCAGCGAGGTAGAGAGTGAAAGCAGAAGACAAATTTGAAGCAATGTCTGTTTTGTAGATCTTGTTTTCTGGAAACTTCATTCTCACTTAAGCAATGATGGTTTCTCTCTCATTATCCTGATTAGAGCAAGGAGAATAATTCATGAGATTCTGCAATTTAAGCTGGACACACACACACACACACACACACACACAGGCTTGCTAGCCTTACACATATTCTGCTAGCTGCTGAGGATAGATATTTCTAAGTGAAAAATGCTTCATAAATAGTAAGATGTAACTGTGCTAATGGCCATGTGACAGGGTATAAATCTACAGCTAGGATCTATTCACAGATGTTCACTTAAGGTTGATTAGTTCTGGCTAGTGTTTCTTTTACTTGTCAGCAAGAGGAAATTTTATTTCAGACAGTAGGGAAAATTCAGAGACACACGTAAATAAATAATCTTAGGGAGATTTTATATGTACGTTTTTTGATAAATTACCATCTCCCTAAAGCCAAAGGGAATCCAACTGCCACAGATCCCTTACTGTTGCTGTACCTTGATAAAAGCCCTAGAATTTAAGATTGGAAACTTTTGCTTTTATTTTTATTTTAAAGTGATACATCCTCAACTGGTAAGTCAATTTTTACTTAATTTGTATGGAAATGTTATTTTCTACTTAGTCAAGATAGTTTCAAGAAACTAGAAAACATTATATTTTTATTTTTTTAATCTATGACAGCATAGACATTGCAAAATGTATTTTTCAGAGATGGCTGCACCAATACATATTCCAACCCCATTTCTCCATTGAGAGGGGGATCTATGTTTCTTCCCAATGAAACTGAATGAACCTGTGTAACTGCTTTGACCGATAGAATCCAGAGAAAAGGACAGTGCATGACTTTTGAGGCTAGATCACGAAAGGCAACAAGCCTACTACTGGCTAGAATCTTTCTCTTGGTTCATGTGCCTTTTGGAGCCATGAGCCATCAGGTTAGAAACTCAGCTATTCTGACGCTGCCATACTTAGAAGACCATATAGGGAAACCATATACAGATGGAGCTGCCTGAGGAATCCGAGCTATTTGAGTCTTTCCAGCCCACGCATTCAAATAGGAGTGAAAAAGCCTTTGAAATGAGAGTTCATGAGAGTTCCTCAACCTGAATGGTCCTTATGAGCCATGCTGTGTTCCTAACCCTTAGAAAGTCTGAGAGATAATAAATGATTGTTTTAAGGTATTAACACAGAAAAAGTAACTAGGATCTACGTCTTAATAGTTCAAACTTTTAATACACCTAATTGGTGTTAAATAGGATCACACTGCTAAAGTTGTGGGGTCACCATAACTATGGTGTGAAGTTGGAGTGTAAATTATTTGGTTAGTCATTTTATAAACCTTCTTTATTTTCATTTTGTCACTGTCTCCATAGTGCTTTGAAGTTAGGTAGTTTCAAATTGAGTCTTGATTTTACCACTTATTAGTATTCTAATTTTCAGTGTTAACTCCCCTCTTGCTGTTTCCTCATTTATAATAATAAAGGTGATATGACCATTGCTAAATGAGATCACATATTTGAAAGCTTCTTATACAATGTTTCAAATGTAGAAGGCACATATTCACGTATATGTTGCTCTTCGTGGAGCACGTATAAGGGTCTTTTGGAAGTGAGGATAACCTGGATTTGAAAATTCAATTCCTCATGTATCTATTTAAAATTTTGAGAGTTACTTAAGCTTCTTGATACCAGGGAATTGCTAATGACAAACTAAAATTCCTGCTGAGAATAACTGAAAAAGTTACATAAAACCACAAATTATGCGTATGAAGTTATCAGAGAACTGCTGGGAAACGGCAAATTAAAGGGACAAAATGCTGGAGAAGGCATTTCCGTGAAGCGAGGTTAGCCAGCATTCTGCAGTCACTTTTATTTTTTTTTAAACCAGACCACAAGTAGGGGGCTGAGATTCCCATGATTTGGACAAACATGTGAAACAGAAGGTGAAAAAAGAAGCAGGGCTTTTGGTTGTTACATAAAACTAGAAAGAAAACAATAATTATAACAATGACACATTAAGAGACCAGAATTCTACTACGAAGAGTCATTAATTGAAGTTCTGGCCTGTCAGATTGCCCCTCAAAATATTTGTCAAATTCACAAATTATTTGGGACATGAAGCTAAGAGACAAAACAAAAGTTATCTGAATAACAGCACTGAAGACTTAGGGTCCAGGTCCCTGCAGTGGGTAACACCCTACTAATTGCACCAGTCTCCCAGTTGGACCTCTTTTCCTGTTAGCTAAGTCCTAGGACTGGGGATTAATTAGAGCTAGACTAAGGCTTAGCAGACCTGCAACCTTACCTCAGGTTGGGTCAATACATGATTAAAAGAAAGCAATCTGTCTCTTACTCTATCTGCCTAGGAAAGGAAAGTGAAAGCTAACAAAACAAAAAAAGAGAAGTAAATACATTCATAAATAAAAATGGTAGTTTTTAACATAATTTTTCAGTAACTCATAGAACAAGCAAACCAAAAAATAAAAAATAATTTGAATATTTGAATTGTAATATTAAGAAATTCAGCTTAACAAGAATACCCAGTAACTGCAATTATACATGAAAACAATTTCAAAACATATGCATGAAAAGAATGTGAAAACATATTCTATAAGAACCAGAAAGCAAACTTCAACCAATTTCAAATAATTGGACTCATGCAGAGTATATTCTCTCGCCACAGATGAATTTTTGAATTCAATAACACACACACAAAAAAATAGAAAATGTCCAAATGTTAATTAAAGGAAACACTTCAAAATAACTCACAGTTAAACATAATTTTTATAAGTTTTAAAAAATATTTAACTGAATGTAATAAAAAAGACATAATATGCAAAATGCAGCTAGAACAGTGCTTAGGTGAAAATCATGCCCTTGAATGCAGGTAGATAAGTAAATAACTAGATACATAGATGCCTAAAGGTCACTGACTTAAGCACCCACCTCCAGAAGCCATACTAAATGATTATATTACAGCCAGAATAAAGTGAAAGAACAAAAGAAAGAATAGCAGAAATCAATGAAATAGAAAGCAGATACAAAAAAGAAAAAATAATCATAATAGACAAAATTTTCTTCTCTTATAAAATGAATAAAATTTATAATCTAAAAAATTTAATAAGGGAAAGAGAGCAAGAGAACAAGAGAAACTAAATACAAGTAACAGTATCAGAAAAGAAAAGGGGGCATCACTACAGTCCCCATAGTTATTAAGAAGGAAAGAAGATAATAGAAGCAATTTTATTCAATTAGATTTGAAATCATAGGTACAATAAGCATATTCCTTGGAAATGAAAAACGTAAAACTGACAGGAAATCTGGATACCCTTTATCTAGTCAAGAAATTAAATTTATGTCAGACTCTTTCATGAAATAAATGAATAAATGATCTCTGCCTATATGCTTCATCAATGACTTCTGAAAACTTAGAAAAGATTTAATACTAATCTTACAAAATTTTCTCCAGGGAATTATAAGATGGAAGACACTTTACAATTTCTTTCATGAGGCCCACAGGATTATGATACCGATACCTGTTGATAGTGATAACCTGACAAGGCTTTGATGGAATAAATGTCAAGGAACTCTCTCCCATAAACATATATGTAAAATTTAAACAGAATTAGTAAATGGAATCTAGCAATATGTAAAATAGGAAAATCTAAAATGTGGAAATCTGACCAACTGTGACAGATTTCAGGACTGCAAGAAGTTCTTTAATTAATGGAATAAAGAGAAAAATGTATGTTATCCTCTCAATAAAACCAGCAAATGCACCTGAAAACAACACAACATATCACAATTTATAGCTATTTTCAAAATATGCATATGTAGAAATGGATATTCTTAATCTGATAAATATTATCTAAAAACAAGCAACAAAGCAACTTATACTTACTGATAAAATATTGAATGCTTTCCACTTGAAAAGAAGAATGAGAGAAAAAAATCCACTATTACAGTTTCTATTGAAATTGGGCCAAAGCTCTACACATAATAGAAAGACAGGATTTAAAAAATAAAAGTATTAAAAGGAAGAAATTATAATATTGTTATTTCCTGTTTTAACACAGAATATTCAAAAATCTGGAAATAAATATATTAAATTGAATACATAAGTTTAATAAGTCCACTGAAAAAATGGACAAAATAGGTCATATTAGTAAAAAATAATTAAATACTGTAATTTAAAAGGAAACCACTGAAAATAACATCAGAAAACATCAAATACCAAGAAAACATTTATTAAAATTGTTTAAGTGACTCCAAAAAGTGCCTCACGGTTCCAAGACAAATTGTTGATGATATCAATAAATGGAAGGTATACCATGTTCAAGGTTTAAATTACTCAATTTGTAAATATTTTATATCTTCATAAATCCATCTATAGAGTTAATATATTCCCAATAAATATTACAATAAGCAGTTTTGTTGAAATTGAAAACTTATTCTACAATATTTAAACAGATAAAATTTGGAAAGCATATACTACCGGATATCAAGGCTTGCTATAATGCCATAACAAGTAAAACAACTTGATGTGGGCAAAAGTAAAGATGAGTCAATCAATGGAAGAAAAATGGGTCTGAAACACTTAAACACATATAGTTATTTGATTTACCTAAATGTCACTGAAATACAGGGAATGAAACAGTAGTCTTCCACTAAAAGACGTTAGGTTTATTTGATACATATAGAGAAAAACACATTAAAAAGTACCTCACAAAGACAGATAGCAGCTCCAGACAGAGTTTTGTCCTAAATGTGAATGGTAAACTATAAAACTGCTTAGTGATAACATGATAGATTATCTTCATGATCTTGGGGCAAACAAAGATTTGTTGAAGGAAATGAAAGCCCACTAAGCAGACATGACGGTTTTTATAACTTCGGCTTCCTTAAAATTAAGAACTTTTGTTTTCAAATAATTTTCATATATCAAACAATAGACTTGCATTCAAAATGTATGAAGAATTCCTTCAGATCCATAAGAAAAGAGGGAAAACCCTCGCAAAGAAATGGAAAATAATTGGTCAGGCGTGGTGTCTCACGCCTGTAATCCCAGCACTTTGGGAGGCTGAGGCGGGTGCATCACCTGAGGTCAGGAGTTTGAGACCAGCCTGGCCAACATGATGAAAGCCGTCTCTACTAAAAATACAAAAACTAGCTGGGTATGGTGGTGCATGCCTGTAATCCTAGCTACTCGGGAGGCTGAGGCAGGAGAATTCCTTGAACCCAGGAGGCAGAGGTTACAGTGAGCCAAGACTGTGCCATGGCACTCCAGCCCGGGTGATAGAGTGAGACTCTGTCTCAAAAAAAAACAAAAAGAAAAGAAAAGAAAAGAAAGAAAAAGGAGAAAAATGGAAAATAGTCTTGAATAGGCAGTTGACTAAAGATGATGAGGAAATACTCAAGAATCCTATGAGAAAACACCCAATAATCCTATGAGAAAATATTCAATAATCCTATGAGAAAATGCTTGCATCATTTGTCATCGATAATTTTCAAATGAAAACCAAAATGAGATACCCATTTTTACCTAATGGAATAGACTAAAAATAAATACAAAATAAATTGACACTAAATAATGAGCATCTAATACTCTCAAATATTCTGAAGTACAAATTTGGGCAGAAAAAAATCGCACTATTCACTAAACTGAACAAAAGCATACTCTATGACTCAACAGTTTCACTTACTGGAATCTACCCAACAGACATGCGGCCATAAGTCATCAAAAGCCATGTACATGAATGTTTGTATTGGCTTCCTTATTTATAACGAAGATCTAGAATTGATTAAAATGTGTATCAACACTAAAATGGAAAAATACTTTTCATATATTCATAAAATGGAATCCCATACATCAATGAAGAAGAAAACTAATACTGCTGCTATTTCATCATAATACTGAGTATGTGCTTTATATAAAGTATGTGAAATTTAAACAGGCAAAACTATTCTATTATATATATATATACACACACTATTCTATATAATGTGAGGGCTCAGAATATTATTTACTTTTGTGTGTAAGTTAATAACTGATATCCATAAGAGAAGCTTCTGGGGTATTGATTATGTCCTATATGGTTACATGGCTTTATTTACCTTGTAAAAGTTCACGAAACTCTAGATTTATGATATATGCAACTTATTGTATGCATGTTATGCATCAACTTAAACAATTGAAAAATCTCCCCAGCTTGCGCATATTAGCATAATTTTGGTAGGAATACCTACATGGGCCAGCGATGTAACAAGGACCATCTAAATTAGAAATGAGGCAACCTATATGTAGCTCCAACTAAACGCTATCATTCAGAATTGCAAATCTAGTGTTGTCATATTAAGAAAGCTAGACATTTTAGATTTTTTGTGAAATTTTCTCGTTTTAAGTCTTTCTGTTTTATCCCCACTCCCAAACAGTATGTCAACATAAAAAACACAAAACGTGTTTTATCTAGGAGCAAACGTTTTGTGCTCATTGAAATCTTGGTATGATTATTACAATCTTGATAACAGATGTCTTTCCTCTGTAATTTTCTTAAACAGAGAAATGTAGACCTGTCCTTTGGTTATTGTTAGGGCAACCTCAGTGCTGCATTAGTATTGTTTTCTATTGTGGTATCTTTCCTTTCTGCTACCTCAGCTTTCACAAGTCATTTTTATTCTTTTTTGCCAGCTCAGCTGACCATTGTGAATGTTATTCTGTACTGAATCATCAATATAGAATGGTTGCAATTCAATTAGCTGTCAGGGTATATAACCTCAAATCTACTCCTGGTCAACATTTATGAAATGCTCAGCTAAGAGGCACAATATTTATGGAAAAGTTTCTGAAAGGTAAGCAGTGCATTCATTCTCTGAATGCTCTTAATAGCTACCCATAAATTAATCCATAGTACAAGTGTACCACCCACCTAGACCACAGAATTTTGCCACCTCCTAATACAACAGCATTTACAGAATTGCCTTTTGGCCATATGCCATAAGCATACAATGAGAGATAGAGTAAGAAACCTCCCTAACACATTTGTTGCATTTATGCTACATAACTGTTTTTCCAATGATGAATCACCATAGAAATATCTCTTGAACCCAAGCATCAAAAAAAAAGCTACTCATGGCAATCGGATTACTTTTGTTTCATGGGCCCTCTGACTCACGTGCCTCCCTGCTTCTCGAAAGAAGGGTACCTGGAATTACATTCATATGCAGGAAACTAGAAAATCAATATGGAATATGGAGATTTTCACTGAAAAATTAATTGCACTCAAATATTTAGAGAAACATTTTGAATTTTTATACTCTCCAAACGGTTTGCCACACATGCATATAAATAAACTAATCATAAGCCATTTTCTCCATTTTGATTGGTAAATATTTTTTATTTTTAGTTTGTTTTGTAGATATCTTAAAAGTATAAGTTTGAAGCATAAGCTTTCATGACGCCAGTATAAGTGCACAAGACATTTGAGAATGTAAAGATAAGAAATAATTAAGACTATGAAAGGTACGGAATTGCTCCTGATGTAACTCTTAAAGACTTTGACAACAAGGAATGCGAAAGCATTATCAAAGTATACCAAGATATTTGATAGAAAACATATTCAAATGTATACCTTAATTGTGTATTTATTGAAATGAAAATAAATTCCAGTTCCAATTTCGCTAAAAACCCTGAAGTATGACAACCTAAATATGTCACCTTCATGTCATTCTTCAAGACTAATTATTTAGCATGTTTTTTGCCTTCTTTAGCAAAGAAATACTGAGCAAGTATATTTATTCTAATATTAGAGACTGACTTACAAAATTGTCATTTTATCATATATGATATCAAGGTTGAAATTGCACTTAGTTACTACAAAACAAAATGGTGAATGTTTGCAATGCACATAAAAGATAACCAAATTGAAGCACATCTGAGAGTTAACGAAGACAAGAGGATGCTTAAAGTTTCAAGAAGCCAAGAGCAGGATAGCTACAAGAAATTGGAATCATATTGGAATCAAACATTGCATTAACAATACTGACTGCAAAAGGATCAATATCTCAGATTTCTAAGGGCACATGATTATGAACACACAATTTCAGACCAAAGAAAAATAGCCAAAATATATATTGCTATATTATTCAAAGGTTAACCTGTTTTCCAAACTTTAAAAATATTCTCAGGGATATATTTCCTCAAAACAATAAAGAGATCCAAAATAATAGTAATATTAGATATAAGAGCCCGACAATTTCTTTCTAGAGGGGAAGAAAAACAAGCGTCAAGTTGACAGTTGAGTAGCAAGGTGAGCATGCATGCAATCAATTGAAATGAGAAAAGGTCAGGAACCCCTAGAAAAAACATAGATTTATGTATGTTTTTTCTATTAGATAGATACTATTAGTAATCAAATGGTGTCATAGCTTAAGACAAAAAGAAAATTAGAATAACAATTGAAAACTCCAGAAAAATAAAATTTTACTTTAAATAATCCTTCAATTATACATCAAACATACTATGGTACAATTTTGGATTGATGAATGCCAGTTTAAAAAGTTCCCTCTAACTCATTTATCTGGAATAACAGATTAAGTATATTTTAGCTACATCCTCTTTTCTGCTCTTTTAATTTCACGTTTTAGGATAAATTAATATTTACAAAATTATAATAGTGTAAATGCTGTTCGGTAGTTTTCCCTTTAGAATAAACCTATAGAAAAAAGACAGAGAAAATTGAATTGCAGTCACTGATCATAATGTAAACATTATACAATTTTTCAATGTTGCTGAAACAGTATTACAAACAGTAGCTGAGAAGTGAAGAGGAGATTGCAGAGGAAGGAAAACAGTAGACATATACATTCCATTGTCATGCTTAATAGAAAATTAAAATATATAATTTCTAATACTTACAGAAAGAAATAATTATAAAATATCTCACATAGATTAAACAATTTCAGAACATATAAAATTTGAGAACAGTGAATGAAGAGCTGGAAATAGTTTTCATGAGTTAAATTCCTGGTCACTGAATGATAAATAAATATTATCTATAATTACAAAATGGGCATAGTTGTACGCTATGTAAATTTCATCAATAGGTTTAAAATAATAGTTTTTAAAAATGGTTACTTTTAAAGGGTCATGATGGAGAATTGTATTGGGATACCATTTTTATTTTTATTTTTGTACCCTTCAGTTCTATTTTATTATTTTTTAATCATTCAAATATGTTACTCAATATCAAATTCTTTTTATAAAACATGATAATTTGGCTTTGCATCCATTTTTTTTCTGGCTAAAAAGGAGACATTAATAATACAATAAGCATAAAATAGGAAAATTTATGTTATTTCCTACAAGATAGGTTATAAAAACATCTTGTTAGATAATGTTACCACAATAAAAGAAAAGCTGGTGAAACTTCAGGATATAGATATGTTAAATGTAATATTAAACAAAAAATTGAAAATTTTAAAATGCATATATTATTTTACTGAATGCTGCTATTGGAATTTTTTTAATGTATTCCAAAGATATATTTAAAAAACTGGTTATTAAAGCAAATAATAGATTTCAGTTTATGTAGTTTATGTTAGTGTTCAGACAATTTTACAGATCCTTAATGAAGATATATCTTATATAGAGTGCTTGAATGTAAAATCAATAGTAAACACTTTTTTAAATGATTTCAATTTTCAATCAGTTTAAAGATAATATGGGGATATGTCTGCAGACTGGACCAATACTGTGAGGAAAAGTATGAATACGTTTTAACAGCATTTACAACAGCTTACCTTCAGGCATTTACTTCAGGTTTCCACAATGTGAAAAATATCAGTGTTCTTGTAAACATGATAAAGTTTTTTTTAATCAGTGATTTATACATGCATAAGTATTTGTGGAGCTCTTTATGAGGAAATGGGAAGCAACTGCTGTGACTTACTCTAATATAAAATTTATCTAAGTCTTTTTCATGATTTTGCAAATTCACTGTTAAATTGCACCTGACAGCATCATAGCAATAAAAATTAAGTTTGAGTGTTAGATGGTTGATTGCCTGAGGAGCCTTTACATGTCATGAAAAGTTAAAGTTTGAGTTGTAAGATAAGTAGCATCATCAGCCAACTTTCTTCACAGTGAAATTCCTTTGATGAGTATTTCACAAAGAAAAAAAATCTAATGATTGAATCATAAAACCTTTGACCCAATCATCTGACAGAATTGATCTGATCTCCAGTCAAGAAGATACACTTCTCGATACTTTGTTATATCTGTGAAATGACCTTCTCTTTTAAGAAATATAGCAGGTGAATTACTCAAAGAAGCCTTTCTAGTAATGATTACCTAGAATTCTAGATAAAAATATATTTAACTGGCCAGGTGCGGTGGCTCACGCCTGTAATCCCAGCACTTTGGGAAGCCGAGGCGGGAGGATCACGAGATCGCTACCATCCTGGCTAACACGGTGAAACCCCGTCTCTACTAAAAATACAAAAAAATTAGCTGGGAGTGGTGGCAGGCGCCTGTAGTGCCAGCTACTCGGGAGGCTGAGGCAAGAGAATGGCTTGAACCCGGGACGCGAAGCTTGCAGTGAGCCGAGATCGCACCACTGCACTCCAGCCTGGTCGACAGAGTGAGACTCCATCTCAAAAACAAAAACAAAAACAAAAACACCCATATATATATATATATATATGTTTAACTATTTAAATGGATAATTTAACTGGTAAAGAAAAAAATAGAAGCAATTCTTAGAAACCAGAAAGAGAAAGAAAGGAAGGGAAGGGAAGTGGATAGGAGGAAAGAGGAGGGGTGAGGAAGGGAGGGGGAAGGGACGAAGAGGTAAATAAGCATAGAACCCAGGAATACTCTGATGTTACCTGTGACAGCTTAGAAAACTTGATTTAAACACTAATCTGGGACACAAAAGACAAAGGCTGGTGACTAAAGAGTTGGGGCTCAGATCTGAGATTCCTCTATCAAAGATCATATCCCAGAAGAGTGAAGGCCTCAGTAGGTGAACTAGAAAACACAGCAGAGGTAAACAGAGAGTATTCTAGACTTTCCCTAAGTGTTAATTTCCCTTGGTTTCTTTGGGATATTAGCTTGCTCATGTGCATTTTTTTTTTTTAAGAGACAGAGTCTTGCTCTGTTGCCCAGGCTGGAGTTGGTGCAGCGGCACCATCTTGGCTCACTGGAGCCTCAAACTCGTGGGCTCAAATGATACGCCCACTTAAGCCTCCCGAGGAGCAGAGATTACAGGCGCAAGCTACCATGTATGGCTAATTTATTTTTATTTTTGTGGAGACGAGTCTTGCTATGTTGCCCAGGCTGGTCTCGAGTTCCTGGGCTCAAGTGATCCACCCACCTCAGCCTCCTAAAGTGCCAGAATTACAGGCAAAAAGCCACCATATCCAGCTTCATGTGCATTTTGAGGTCATCTAAGAATGTGATGGAATTTTTTTACCTGATTTTGCTATACTACTGTTCAGAGAAAATCCAAACTCTATAAAGTAATTCAGAGTTTTATTCTGAGCCATTATGAGTGACCGCAGCCTGGGGAAAACGCAAACCCAAGAAGCCTTAAGTAAGTAGTCTCCGAAGTGTTTGGATTACAGTTTGGTTTTATACATTTTACAGAGGCCAGAGTTACAGGCAAAGACATAAGTAAGTACATGGAAAGTATATATTGTTTTGGCCCAAAAAGACAGGATATCTTGAAGCAGGAATCCCCAAGTTTTAGGTGGATTCAGATTCTTTAATTTGCAGTTGGTTAAAGTAGTAAGACTCTCTCTAAAACTTGGAGTCATCAGACAGGAATGTTTTAAGATAACAGTGCTATGTAGCAAGATTGATGGCCAGCAGGCTTGACTTAACCTTTGCCTTGCATGGCATTGGGTCTTATTTGTAATTTGGAATTTCATTGCCGTAAGGAGTGTGTTTGTCAGTGTTATAATCTCTGTTTTACATGAGCACTGGTCAGTTGTGCCTAAACTCCAAAAAGAAGAGGATATCATGGGGCATGTCCAACCTCCCTTAAACAATCATGGCTGAAAATTTAGTTGTCAAGATTTGTGTCGGTCAAGAGGGGGTCCATTTTCAGCTAGTAGGGAGCTTAGACTTCATTTTTAGTTTACATCAAACAGTGACTTCCTTCTTTCCAGAAATTTTTCTCTTAGTAACCAATTTCAGGAATAAGATGGCTGATTTTTGTGTCAGTTTCATCTCTCTATGGACCAAATTTGCGGAGGTCTCAAGGGAACTACCAATTAAACACACGTCTTACCTAGTATATTTCCTTTCTCTTAGGGGTATCTTCCTTCCAGTTCTTGCCTGCTTTTAGTCACTCTTAACTCTTCAAAAGGTTGATTTTTATGGGTTTTCTCCAAGTTTATAATGGTTTCTGAAATGAGGCCCTTTGTCATTACAGAAAATAGTACTCCATCTTTTTTTTTTTTTTTGAGGCGGAGTCTCACTCTGTCGCCCAGGCTGGAGTGCAGTGGTGCGATCTTGGCTTCCTGCAAGCTCCGCCTCCCGGGTTCACGCCATTCTCCTGCCTCAGCCTCCCGAGTAGCTGGGACTACAGGCACCCGCCACCGTGCCCAGCTAATTTTTTTTTTTTTTGTATTTTTAGTAGAGACGAGGTTTCACCATGTTAGCCAGGATGGTCTCGATCTCCTGACCTCGTGATCTGCCCGCCTCGGCCTGCCAAAGTGCTGGGATTACAGGCGTGAGCAACCTCGCCCGGCCTATCTTTTTTTAAAGCTATGCTGTCTTTTCTAATATAATGTAAATATACAAATTGTGTTATTTTAAAGTGCAATTTCATGACAGAATTTCAACTACTTAAATACATGATGTCCGTGGTAAACACTATTTTAAATTGTGATAAAATACTTAAAGAAAATAGTAAACATATGGTCCTGGATCCTGAGAAAATAATTCCTCACACAATGCACGAAATGTATCCATTTCTTAAAAATATCAAACATTTGCTTTTCCTTAGTTGTAAATAATTTTCTCCTTTGGGAGAATTGGTGATGCTGAATAAGTGATTTGTGAAGCAAAGTAAATTTATAAGATCATTACAAATGGCAGCTTCCAGAAAATGGTGAGGGTAATATGTCAAGGCAAAAAAAAAAAAAAAAAAATGCCGTTTCTTCAGTCACTGAAAATCATCTCCTTAATCATGCTGCTTGGGGAAAAATACATTTGCTTTTCCCGTCTAATTTTCCAAATGACATGCTGATTTTACATGGCTCTGTTGATGCATAAGTAATTGATAATTCAGAAGAATGTATAATAAAATGTTCTTGAATATCTTACATTTTGTCTCAGTTGGGTAATCATCTACTTCTTTCTTCTTACAGGTCCTTATTATAAATTAAATAAATGACTATTTTGAATGATTCTTTAATCATATACATATAGACTATTGATGAGTAAAATATATATTTTGATAAATCTTCCACTCTACTATCCAATATAAAATTTAAAAACAATGTCTTCTGTAATATAAAACACTGTATAATATAAAAATATTAATCAAACTTAGAGTTTAAGAATGTGGAATCTCCAAGCTAAACCCCTTTCTCGGTTTTTGGTTAATCAGGGATAAAGTGAAGATTAATATGATGAAGATTGCTGATATGGAAAGAGTGGAAAATAATTATTCAGACTGTGGATTTTTTTAAAGAGGCTTCTTGCTTTAATAATAGTAGGAGATGAAGAGGAATGATGTGATTTTTATTTTTTCACCTGCTTTTTAGTTTTTGTAAGCAGAGGCATCTTTACTAAACCATCTGGCTTTTATAATTACTAATCAGAGGCAAGATGCTGTAAGCTTCTTATCAGTCAGAGTTCATCATTCCTCACTGATTGCTCCAAATAGCCAGGAAAATGGAGAATCACAGTTCATATACATGTAGCCAAGAAAAACAAAAATTAAACTCTGTTCTATTCTGGAGAACTTGTCCTGTGAAAACACTACGTGCATCCCCTTTGGCCGGGAACACCACAGTGGTTCTGTTCACACAACTAATGGGAGCTGCTCCAGAATTTCTGTCTCTTCCACTCATGGGAACCTGAAGTAGTTGAAGGCACCATGCAAGATGACAAGAAGTGGCTGCCTCATTGTATACATTCAAATTTTGGAGGAAGAACATATGATAGAAAAAGCTTAGGTCACATGATATAGGTGTGATTGATAAAGCATCAAGGAATGCTGGGAAAGTGAGATTTGGTTTCTTCAACATTCACAATGGAAGACAAGGTCCACCTTACAAAAAGGGGAATTCGGAAAATGTAAATTCAGATGCTCACTAGACAAAAGAAATGGCAAGTATCCACTATGGAACGGTCTAAAAGAATTAAAAACACCATTGACCAAAGCTAATAGTTAATGATAACAGCTACAAACTTAAAGGTAATTTAAAAATTCCAGTTACACCTAATTTGGTTTTTTTTAAGCCCATTGAAATATTTTTTAATGAAATACTGTTCAGATTTTCAGGAACTTCTTGAAAATTGTAATGCATTTGGTATGCAAGTGGAAAAAAATCTGTGATCCAAAGGGAACTATCTGTGAGTTTATAAACAATAGTCCTCCTCCAAATGGTGATTGTTTTTTTCTTCTTGCAGGAACATCTGTGATTTTATGTTTGTGGTTTGAAGAATTTTGTTTTTAGCTTAGCTTGTTTTTATTATCTGTTAGTTCTTCAAGACAATCATAAGTATACATTGACTGTAAGACTATATAGTAGGCTTCCCTATGTTGAACTGGTTATATTTAATCATTCCATTTAATCAGGACACTATCTGAAATCTGAAATTTCGACTATGCTTATGCAGATCTTGTGTATATAAATTCCGACTTCCCCCAGCACTTTGGAAGGCCGAGGCAGGCGGATCATGAGGTAAAGAGATTGAGACCATCCTGGCCAACATCCCGTCTCTACTAAAAATACAACAATTAGCTGGGCATGGTAGCGCACACATGTAGTCCAAGCTACTACATATTGTAAAATTATTTCTTTTTGCAGATGTCTAAGTTAGCCTAATGTATTTCACTTAGTCTGTTGGATAATGGTTATCTTTCTTTGGTTCTTTAATGGCACTGTTAATTATCTAAAAAATTACCAGAAAGTAACCTAAGAAGATGCAAGTCTAGCACCTATCGTGGAAAGTCAGTCAAGTACAAAAGGGAAAATTTTATGGTTATTTTAAAATGAGCAGAATCAAGCTTCTATGGATTTCTTAAGCACTTCAATTTCTTTTGCAGTTTCTCATATTGATTTTATGTGAGTATAATTATTCTAAAGTAACAGTAGATATACCGCTATTTAAAACAATATAAATATTAAATACTTTATGCAAGAAAATACTCAAGAATTAGTAAAAAGGAGGCAATATTAACCAATAGAGATGTAGAAGACATAAGCTCTAAAAATTCACCCACTAATATATTGTAGGAAGATCTATGGCTAATTTTCCCCAATATATAATTACATTTGCTCGAACACGTCCTAAAGGTTTCTTCATTGAATGCCACCCTCACAGTTCTGGCCCTTTTCCTTTAAGCTTAATCAATATTTGTAGTCTTATATTTTTAAAATTCCTCATGCTTACTCCAATCTTTTAAATTTTGGATCTCATCAACTTTACATTCTAATGATGAAGATTCCCTTGAAAGCAACATAAAAATTTACTATAAGATGCACCCTCTGAAACGCTGACCGCATTTATACTGTTGAAATAACCAACTCACAATATATTTAAAAGGAAAGTGTTCACAATTCTCAGGTTTGTTCCAGAAACTCTAAGACCGTTTTGTTTTCCTTTATGAAGATGGCTGAAATCACTGCATCAACTATGCTCAAGCCACTTTATTAGGGGAAGAAAAGAATCAGAGCTATGTGCCAAGTGCCAGGTTAGGGGTTAAAAAGTTTAGAGTGACAACACATGTACCAGAATCTTGGCATGTAGTAATAGGAGAACTTTAAGACAAATTCTTAAATACTGGAGTAAGAAGAGCAGGACATAAAATTAATCAACGATGTACTATGTGCCCAAATTGCCACTATTGTTCCTTATAGATTTATTTTTCAACTAGACCATAAACTCTTAGACTTTTCACTCTATATAATTCTTATCACCATACTGAGAATATAGTAAACAGAATGCTTGCTTACTAATTATCTAATTTATTAAGATACTGGAAACAGCAAGAGCTTTTTTCTTTTTCTTTTTCAATATCCCCTAAACCCATAAGTTAAGCTGACTCAATTAGGAAGGTTCAGATATTGTACTGTAAACCTTGGATTTAGATACACTTTGGCCCAATCCTACTCTTACCATTTCTAGAAGGGAAGCCTTGAACAAATTATTTAACTTCCATGAACTCCAATTGCTTTATTCATAAAATGAGGATTAATTTTTTTCTTACAACATAAACTGGAGGATACATTGAGGTGGCATGTTCTCTGATAATAATATTAGTGTTATTTATTCTGTTACTATTATTATGTATTATGCTGTGGTATAAAAACAGCATTTTGGGGTTGAGTTAATAACATGCTTATTATTTACTGTTTTCTGAACAAGGACACATAGTGTGGGCTAATGCTAAATTCTCTAAACTTTATGTTTTCATGATAGTGTAGGGTTGCATTCTTCCTGTCTCAGTAAAACCTCTTTAAAGGAAAAAGGTGTGGACTTTTCTATGTTTTTAGTAGATCTGAGAAAGATAGTCTGTTAGCTTGCAAAGATGGCCACAATTTCTTATCTCTCCCTGTATCTGTATTTTTGCCAGACTATTCTGTAGTTCTTCTACAGGGATCAAGTCTATTTCCTTACGTTTTAAATATGGACAGGTTTTGTGGCTTTCTTTAGTTAATATACTCAGTGGAAGTGATGATGTGTAGTTCTGACTTAAGACATCTGTGGGATGTTTCTGCTTCCTCTGTGGCTCTCTTGCAGGCTACTTCTGGCATGTCCTTGTGGTAATGGGAGATTTGCAAGAAAGCCGTCCAAGGCTTTGATCAGCCATCTGCCATCCAGCCTTCAAATCTGTAAGCCAGATCAACAAGGAAGATTCACATAGCCAACTGTCAGCTGACTCAACAGTGTGCCCAATACACACTGCTTGTTAAATGCCACAAGGGTTTGGTTTAGTTTCTTAAAAGGAAATGTTTTTTTCCTTTTAACTGTATCAGTCAAAAGACAACTGATACAGACTCCAAAACTGTGTGCTAACTCATGACGGCATGTTAAAACTGGAATGTGTCCAGCTATATAAAAAATTTTTTGGCTGGGCGCAGTGGTTCACATCTGTAATCTCAGCACTTTGGGAGACTGAGGCAGGAGGATTCCTTGAACTCAGGAATTCGAGACTACCCTAGGCAACAAGGGGAATCTCCGTCTCTACAAAAAATGCCAAAAAATATTAGCTGGGTATGGTGGTGCATGCCTCTAGACCCAGCTGCTTGGGAAACTGAGGTAGGAGGATCACTTGAGCCCACGAGGTTGAGGCTGTTGTGAACTGAGATCACACCACTGCACTCCCAGCCTAGGTGGCAGAGTGAGACCCCGTCTCAAAAAATTTAAATTTTTAAAAAAATTATGATTATGTGTGGAGGGTTAATACGTTATTTCATTTATTTTCCAACTTTTAATTGTGATTAAAAAATGACACCTACAGAAAGTTACAAGCATAGAACAAAGAATATATATATATAATATATATATCCCTCATTTAGATGTGCAAATGTTAACATTTCACCACACTGATTTCTTTTTGTATTCATCTGTAGGATTGTTTTCTGATGAATCAATTGAAAGTAGATTAAAGATAGCATAATCTTTCATTATTAAATTTTGTCTAGCCATGGTAAATGACTACTAGTCACTCACTTATTGTAAGACACAGCTTCCATTTAGCAGGACTCCATCCATGGAAGTTGTTTGAAAGGCCGATGCATATTGGATACGGCCAATGTCCTTGTGGTAATGGGAGAGGTGCAACACATTGGGAGAGGCCAATGCATTGGCCATATCCAATATGCACTGGCCTTTCAAAGGGCTTCCACGGATGCAGTCCCGCTAAATTGAAGCTGTGTCTTACAAGAAGTTTCATATAAGACACCCTTAAGAATCATGTTTAGGAGTAAATTGAAATTTAACATAAAAAATAAATTACAAATACATATGTAAATATGAGACACCAGTTTTTTTTCCTACTTATAGGAAAAAAATTTTAACTAGATACATTATGTCTGAAAAACATTTATTAGAACTTCACAACAATTAGCTTTGACAATGAACCTTAACACTTTCATTTGCCTCAACAGATTTGGAAATGAGGTTATGGTAAAATATTATACTTACTTTATAGTGAGCATCTCCTTGCTCTCAGAAGAACTAGAGAGTTAATTCTGCTGTTGAGTAATAATGTATGTAATTTTTTTTCTTTCAATACCTTTTTGTGTTCTTCTAAAATACAAAATCACGCTGTGGAAGTAGATGAATACGCTGATCTTTGTGTTTATTATTTTTTCTCTATTATGTATAACAAAATTTCTCCTCTGATAATAAATGGATATATATATTATTTTTTCATTTATGAATTAGGTCTTTTTTGTTTGCTGAAAGAATTTTATCTAAAAACATCATTGTCACCTGTACTAACTTGAAGTGTTGGGGATAAAAATTGCTTTCTTTCTTTTTATTTCAATCACCAGAATGTGTAGAATTAGCATTTTGTAAACTTGTGAGCAAGGCATCAACAAAACCAAGCCCAGACTTCCTGGATTGGACCTCGGTATTTTTCCCATGAAAATTAATTCTTAAAGAAGGTATCACTTAGAGAAATGATCTGCACATAAGAACCACACAATCTCGCAAAGACAAAAAGCTTTCAAGTTCCTAGACACCACCCAAAATCAAATGAAACAAAGTTTCATGAATTAAGGTCCAGTAACTTGAATTTATCAATAGTTCTTTCCATAACTGTGGCATGTTCTTCCTTTTCTTGTAAAAGGACTTTGCTTGCTGAGTGATCAACCTACCCGTCTCTTCTTTATCGTCCAAAAACATACAGGTAATATAAAGAGAAGTTATAAACCAAAAATTCAATAATGCTGGTCTTATATTTATCTCTGTATTTATCATAATTCTTTATTTTTTCATATGGCTTCAAATTGCTATCTAGTGTTTTTTTGTTTGTTTGTTTTCATTTCTTCCTAAAGGACTCCCTTTATCATTCTTCTTGGGAGTGCAGACTCCCTCAGCTTTTGTTTATCTGGAATGTCTTACTTTTACTTCATGTTTGTCCTTTCTCTGTCCCCTCTTTCTGAGCTTCCTTTTATGTGTATGTTGCTTTATGTGAATGGTGCTCCAGAGGTCTCCTAGACTCTGTTGATTTTTCTTCATTCTTTTTATGCCTCAGACTACATAATTTCAACTGACCTATCTTCAAATTCATGGATTCTTTCTTCAATGTATGCAAATCTTTTTTGGAAAACTTCTAGTGAGTTTTTCGTTTTAGTTCTTGTACTTTCAACTCCAGATTTTTTATTTAGTTTCTTTTTATATTTTCTATCTCTTTAACGAAATTCTTTGTTCATGCCTCATTTTCCTAATTTTCTTTAACTCTTCACCCATGACTTCCTTCAGTCATTCAGTGTATATTTGACTTGAAATGTTTGACTAGTAAGTACAATGTCTGTTTTTCTAGGGACAGTCTCTGGTTTTTTTTTATGAGCTATATTTCTATACTTTTTGTTTCTTCACATGCTTCCTAATTTTTTGTTGAAAAACAGACATTTTGAATATTATAATGTGGTAATTCTGGAAAGCAGATAATTTATTATCCCCACAGTCTATCTTATTTCTTGTTTTGCTCTGTGCCTGTTTCTAAACTATTTTTGTAAGTCTGTATTATTTGTCATGTGTAGTCTCTGAATTCTATGTTCCTTAACTTATATGAAGTTAAGTGATTCAAAATCTAAGCTGTTGAAATTTATTTTGAGCCTCAAAGCAATGTGAATACAGAGCCTGAGTCAACTATAGGCAGCTGTAACCTAAGCAACTGTAACCTTTATTTCTCTGATTATAGATTAGCCTTAGTCCTTACCTGCGTTGTTTTATAAATGTGTTAAATTACTGAAAGGTGCCAGAGAAGACATTTTTACTATTGACAATTGATCTTCATTATAGATTAACTTTTTTGTTGCCTTTCTCACACAGACTGTGCATGGCTATCATATTAAGATGGAATAATAATTTAAGACTTTTAAATAGAAAAGGAAATGAAAAATTACTGTAAAGAAGAGAAAATAAGCTGTACAGGAAATACAAACTGTAATTAATTTGTTGTTGCTCTTAAACTAGCTTTGTATTGAAAATGTCATAATCCTGTGAGATGTATTTGTTTTCTGCCTATACAAGCAAGAAATTAACTTTGAATTTTGGAACACTGACCCTATCTCTCTGGATTCTGTGTCTCCCAAATGGCTATTCCCAGCTTTTTACGTGAATAACAGCGGATTGTTATTCTTTCAATCACTTCAGGTTGACACTTGTGCTCAACTAGTGTTCTTGTTTTGTTTTGTTTTGTTTTGAGACAGAGTCTTGCACTGTCACCCAGACTGGAGTGCAGTGATATGATCTCAGCTCACTGCAACCTCCGCCTCATGGGTTTAAGCGATTCTCCTGCCTCAGCCTCCCAAGTAGCTGGGATTACAGGCACCCACCACCACATCCAAATAATTTTTTGTTTTTTTAGTAGAGACAGGGTTTCACTATTTTGGCCAGGCTGGTCTCGAACCCCTGACCTTGTGATCCACCCTCCTCAGCCTCTCAAAGTGCTGGGATTACAGGAGTGAGCCACCGTGCCTGGCCTCAGCTAGTGTTTTGATAAAGATTTTTTTAAATATGAGAGGCCAAAAAAATGATAAAAATAGATCAATAAATGGAGATAGAGAAAAACTTTTTGAAAAGAAAATAAAAACCACTCTAGTCCTTGCAAATTGGCTCTGTGCTAGACCACTCCTTCAACCTTTAGCCCATCTATTTACAACTTTGCCTTTAGCTTTAAATTCGTGCTTTTAATGTGCCCAAGATCAGCCATTGTTTAAAAGCTCTGTTTTCTGGTGTGTCCTGCTTTTGATATGCATGTGATTTCTAAATTCCCCAGTATACAGAGTAAAGACAAACAAAGACAAATTACCATATATTCAGAATTTTATAAAATATGCAGCATATTTAATAATGCAATTATAGAATATTTAAATTAATTTTAAGCACCGAAACAAAATCTGTTTTTATTATTTAAAACATGTTCATATAAGCTGTTGTATTTATAGTTTTTCTAGTAATATTGTTCAGTTAGTAAAATTAAATCAAGATATATATGTATGTGTATATATGCACATATGCTTTTATGTATACACATAAAAACATACATATATTTATGTACATGGATATGTATATACACCTACACATAAAGGACACTGTTAATTAACTACTTAAATTATTGAAACATATGTACTACTATACCTGAGAGTTATCATTATTCCTTAGTTTTATTTATCTTAGTAATATTGTTATCCTAGTAAAATTAAATCAAGCTATATATGTATGTATATTTATCTTCTGAGTACTTTTATATCTCAAATAAACTTTCTTTCTAGGTTTTCCAGCCAAGCTTTGGTGCTCTATTCTTGGCCTCATTGCAATATTTTGCCCCAGATAGCTGTAAGTTGGTTGTCTTAGTGTGTTTTTGGAAAATGTCCACCTCTTTTCTGAAGTTTGAGGGTTAGGAGTTAGCCCAAAAAAAGACAAGCTCTTTGTGTCACCCATTCAGGTAATGCCAGAGTAAAACAAACACAATTCATTACACATAAGGCCTGCTCTGGTATCTCCAGAACAAGGAGGAGCATCCCATACCGGGAACACAGGCTTTTGTCTTCAAGGTCACCACAGAGCCAGGGAGGGGGCTGGGGCAAGGGAAAGTAAAAAGGTCACAAAGCCTTACTAACCTTTTAAGTTGCCTTGGTATTCATTCTCTAAAATCATAGGTGAGGTAAGCTGATAATGTTTTATTTACTTAATTAAAAAATGTATCCGGGCGTGGTGGCTCACGCCTGTAATCCCAGCACTTTGGGAGGCCGAGGCGGGCAGATCAGGAGGTCAGGAGATCGACACCATCCTGGCTAACAAGGCGAAACTCCTTCTCTACTAAAATACAAAAAATTAGCCGGGCGTGGTGGCGGGTGCCTGTAGTCCCATCTACTCCGGAGGCTGAGGCCGGAGAATGGCATCAACCCAGGAGGTGGAGCTTGCAGTGAGCCGAGATCGCGCCACAGCAGTCCAGCCTGGGCGTCAGAGCAAGACTCCATCTCAAAAAAAAAAAGAAAATTTTAGAAGGAGAACAATGCATTTGAAAATGATCTATTACTATCCTTGAGAAAATTATATCTTCATTTTTAAAGAGAACATAATTCTTAAGAATATCATATATTCAGAATTTTATAAAATATGCAGCATATTTAATAATGCAATTATAGAATATTTAAATTAATTTTAAGCACTGAAACAAATAAAATCTGTTTTTATTATTTAAAACATGTTCATATAAATCGATGTATTTATAGTTTTTCTAGTAATATTATTCAACTAGTAAAATTAAATCAAGATATATATGTATGTGTATATATATACATATGCTTGTATATCTACACATAAAAGCATACATATATTTATGTACATGTATATGTATATACATCTACACATAAAGAACACTGTTAATCAACTACTTAAATTATTGAAAACATATATAATACTATACCTGAGGGTTATCAATAATTATTCCTTAGTTTTATTCGTCAAATGTTTTTAGCATTCTCTCATTCTCAGACAGGAGAATTCACTCATTCTCAGACAGGAGAATGGATTCATTTATTTTAAATGAATTTTTAAAAATATTTTTTCAGAAAATATGTAAAGCCCTGGGACACATAAAATGAAAATGAAACCTAATTCTCATTCTAAAATTATGATATATTGTGGATCTACTGCTGCAGATTTATATATACCTTTCAGTACTAGCTTGTTATTTAATTTTGAACTGTATGAGTTTTATGCAATCAGCACCTTTAAAACATCTTCATATCCTATTAGTCAAATAGATTTTTCTGTCTTGAGAAAGACTATTGGTTGTATGGATACTTGCTATCTCTCAATGGAAATCAAGCACTGAAGCTGAATACAGTAGTTGATAGTAAAATGTTAGCATATGCCTCACTCTTCCTTCCTTAAACATTTTTCTGGGAAAAAAGTAGATAAAAACACACTGAGCCTTTTAAATGCAATATCTCTTTTAACCTTAGAGCAAGTATTTGAGATATCCTTTTTTTTTTTTATAAGCAAGGCATTTATAAGGGAATTGTCATAGCATTCTAAATATAGAAGGAAAATGTGAATTGAAATGTTTAGTAATCTATGACATTTTATGTATTTTTTGTAGTTGTTATAAATGAAATTGCTTTCTCAATTTCTTTTTCAGCTAGTTTTGTTATTGTTATAGAAACACTACTGATGTTTGTAGGTTGATTTTGTATCCAAGAACTTTATTGAAGTTTTTAATAGTTCAAAAAGGATTTTGGCGGAATTTTTAGGTTTTTCTATATATAAGATCATATTGTCTGCAAAGAGGTACAAAGTGACTTCCTCTTTTTCAATTTGAATGCCGTTTATTTCTTTCTCTTGCCTAATTGCTCTGGTTAGGACTTCCAATATTATGTTGAATAAGAGTGGTGAAAGTGGGAATCCTTGTTCTAATTCTTGGAGAAAAGGCTTTCAGATTTTTCCTGTTTGTATAATATTAGTTGTGGGTTTGTCATATATGGCTTTATTATTTAGAGGTATGTTCCTTCTATCCCACATGATCTGGCAATCCCATAACTGGGTATGTATCTAAAAGAAAGCAAATCAGTACATTGGAGAGATATCTTCACCTCCATGTCTATTGCAGCACTATTCACAATAGCTAAGATATGATATCAGTGTGTCTATCAACACATAAATGAATAAAGAAATTATTATATATGCATAAGATTAGGTTGGAGCACAACTAATTGCAGTTTTTGTCATTTAAATTAATGGTAAAAACCTCAATTACTTTTGCGCCACACTAAAAAATACTATTCAGCTATAAAAAAGGGATGAAATCCTGTCATTTTGACAGTATGGATGAACTTGGAGAAAACATTATGGTAACTGAAGTAAGCCAGACACGGAGAGGCAAATACCATACGATTTCACTCATATTTGGGAGCTTAATCAATTTCTACTCTTATAGAAGTAGAGAATGTAATTATGGTTATTACAGGTTGGAAAGGGTTGTGGGGAGGGGACAACAGGCAGAGGTTGTGGATATAAAATTACAGCTAGATAGGAGAAATGAGGTCTAGCATTCTACAGCACTGTAGAGTCAACACAGTCAATAAAAATTCATTGTATATGTTCAAAAATTAAAAGACAAATTTCAGTGTTCCAAATACAAAAAAAAATCAATGTTTGAGCTGATCGATATACTAATTACCCTGATTTGGTCATTATATATTGTACAAATGTGTTGAAGTATCACTGTATCCCATAAATATGTACAGTTATTACAGTCAACTAAAAATAAAAGGAAAATATAATTTATGGCATAAGGAAAGCCTCTATTTGTTTTGCAGGTATTTCTATGAAGACATGAGAAAGAAGATTGTGCAGTCTTTTTTGAGTTCTTTACACTTGATTAGGTGTGGCAGAAGGTGGCTATTGTTACTTCACACCCATTTTAAGTTTCTAGTAATCTATGATTATGAATAGAGTAATCAGTAATAACTCTTCCCAGGCAGGTATAAGCCAATAACAGAACATTATGATAAACTATGCCCCGGGTTAGATTAACTGTCTTGCATTGCATAGAAAGTTCCCGGGATGCCAAATCACTAAGGGCCAACTGCCAACGTCTGATTAAAATCTGGAGAAGTTGACACTGGCTGTCTGGGCAGAGACCGAGGGGAGATTTTGCTTTTCACTGTGCTGAGATAAGTGGGGCCCTGGAAAGGGAGTGAGATAGATTAGCATTTAGAGCTCAAATATTCATTCCTGTCAGTCTGATTGTTAGCAGGGATTACTTGAGAAGATAGCAGAGAAAACTCCAACGGGGAAAAGGATTAGAGGGTTTACTGCAGCTAGACTCCCGCCACCTTTACCTAATACGTTTGCCATTAAGAAGTCCTAGTCAATTTCCTCGGAATTCCATGTCTATTGTTTGTAAGTATTTTAAAATTTTCTATGTAAAGCTCATTTTATTCAATTCTAAGGAATTATAATGTTTAACCATATTTTACTAATTTTTCAGTTTCAGATAACTATGAGTAAATGGTTCACAGCATTTGTAAGAGGTGCAAGAAAGAATTTAAGATTTTAATGTATTATGGATTTTTCAAGAGCAGTGTTTTTTTAATTGAAAAAGTAATAAAATTCTCAAAACTTCAGTTTGTGAAATGACATAAACTGATGCTTAAATGCCATCTAATTCAGTCTCTAACTTCCTGGATAAATTCCTCAAAATTATTTCAAACATGTGATGATTCATATTTTACCTAAACACATTCAGAGATAGAAATAGGGAGCTTAAATTGGGTGGTTCATTCCATATTCAGAAAGCTCTATTTATCTTAAAGTTCTATTGTACTGAGTCAAAATTTATGTCCCTATGATTCGTATTCATTAATGTTAGTTCTCTCCTCTGGAATTACAAAGAATAAAAAAAGAAATTTACTTCTACTTTATATTTCTGTGAATGTCGAAACAACTGTCATACCTGAACTCGTCTTTCTTCTAGGCTAATAGAATTACTAATTTCTTTATCGTTTATATACCATGGCTTATTGTTTTCTCAAGATTTCAGCCACTTAAAAAAATCTCATCCACTAGTAACACATTAAACCCATATCTGAACATGATATAGCAAGTGTGCTCTAGCTAGTATACACTTTTCAAAATTCTAAAGTCTGTAATTTCCCTCCTTATCTTTTAGGCAGTATTCAAGTCATTAGAAATTTTTCCAGGCAAGATAATCAAAAGCGGAAACACGTAATACCTGGTTCTAGATCACTGTTTTCCTATTTGACCCAGGTCTGCTGTTATCCTAAGTGACTTCAGTGTTCTTTGGATTCATCTAACATTATAACCTAGTATTTCTCAATATCTTTTCCATAATAAACTTTTCTCAGAACCACCAGTTACCCTTGTTGAAATGCAGAATCTCTAGGGCTAGGTGATTTAAATGCATGTTAAAACTAACCTTCAGGTTGACATATGCTTGCCAGAATTTCACAGCAACTTTTCTAGTTTTTCAGTTCCTTTAAAACTTCCTTTCTCTGGTACCCTTTATTTTCATTCATTTCAATCAAACAGTCTAGTGGCTACCCTCACTCTTGTTTTCACTCGCAATTGTTTCCCTTTTGTGATGAGCTGAATTGCATTCCCCCAAATTCCTATGTTGAAGCCCTGACTCCCAATACCTCAGAAGACGACTGTATTTGGAGGTAGAGCTTTTAAGGAGTCAAGTTAAAATAAGGCCAGTAGGCTGGGCCGTGCTCCAGTCTGACTGGTTTTTTTCGTTTGTTTGTTTTTGTTTTTTAATAAGAGGGGATTAGAACATACAGAGAGACACCAGGGTATGCATGCAGGGAAGGACACCATTTGAAGAGATAGCCAGAAGGTGGCCTTCTATGGTCAAGGTCAGAGGCCTCAGAGGAAACCAACTCCACCAGCACCCTAGTTTTGGACTTCCAGCCCCCAGAGCTGTGAGAAAATAAATTTCTGTTGTTTAAGCCACCCAGCCTGTGGTGTTTTATTAGGGCAGCACTAGCAAATAATACACTATTTAAAATTCTTAAAATTTGACTCTAATATTTTATTCTTATCCATTTATTCTTATCACACCTACATTTACAGAAATTCTCATACCTCATTATTCTCCTAAGAGGTTGGCTTCACCTCTCCCCCCATCAAAAATGCTGTAGAGGTGACTCAACATTGGGATTTATTACTGGCAGGTTAGGTGCTCCATGGTGACAGGAACACGATTAACAATGATGAGGGGAAAACCCATGTTGTTGATTACATATATAATCTTCATCCCAGCTACCATGATCATTTTGTCATGAGCCCATTGAGCAATCACTATATTGACTTGGGAAAAAGTTAACATTCACAGCTAGTCACACTGCCTACCTGATTACTTCCTTCAGTTTGGTGTCATAGAACTAAGGTCTGGCAAATGGAATTTAGGTGAAGGTGCTACATATGACATTCAAGTGGATGTGGCCATGAAATATTCCCATAGATTGGGATGAAAATATTTCCACACCCTGTCATTCCTCTAGAGCTGTGTATTCCTCCTCCCCACTTCTCCCTGTCACCAGCCTTCTTATCTTGTCTTCCCAGGAAGAAAACCACTCAGCCAACACATTAAACACTGCCTATTAATTGTTGTATTTCTTCAAGTCAGACCATCTCCCTTTACAGTCAAGGTGAAAAAACAATTCCACTGCATAAAATCCTGCAAACAGTGGATTTATTTGTTCCACTGTAACTTCTGGGCATCTTGAGAAGGGTTGTGTTGTATCAGTCCAAAATCTAGTGATGTTTACTGTAGATTCAACTATAAACCAGAATCCATTGTATTTTTTTCCTTATTTAGCAGGCCAGAAGGGCCTCATCATGAGGCTTTAAATGTATCTCTAAGGGGAGATGAGCATGCAATTTTAATTACACTTTTAGCTGTATTTGAACTTTATCTCATTTATTTTGCTTGTCAACCTAATTAACAAACAGAAAGAGGCTAAGAGAAAAAGATATTTATTTAGCAATAGAGCATTGCAATGGCAATATGCATGCTGTAGTAAACTGTATCTGTATTCAAGGAAGTAAAGGAAGACAAAGATTTTTAAAGGAAATATGAGAAGGACTACATAATGGCTTTGAGATAATTATCCATGACTACAAGGATTAATGACAGGAGTGGTGCCAGTCAGTGGTTGCCCAGGCAGTTCCTAGGCAGACATCCTCAGAGAAGTATTTTTTGTGTAAGGTTGCAGTGACCTTTGTGCAAGGTTGTGGTTTTTGTAGTCTTTTATGACAGCTTTTATTATAAGTCATTTATGCATGAGAGTCCTTCATGGCCTTTCTCAGCAGTATTTTTCAGAGTTTCTTCTTGTTTTTAATACAAGTGATTCCATTTATTTCAGACAACTTTCACATATGAAACCTAAGGATGGATTGTTACTTTATATCCACATATGTATGGCTTGATAATTCAGATTTGTCTTGATTGACAGCTTAGGATGCTGATCACAAGTCATCTCATAATCAGACATTGTATTTTTTATATCCAGAATCTCAAAAGGTCCATCAAGCATTGCTTATTTTTCTGGAATGTGAGGGGCAAAATACAGCAAGCTGTTAAAGCTATTTGGGAGAGATCTATGTTTCAAATCAATAAATGCCCTAAATGTAACTGATGAGGTAGATCCCTCTATCTTTTTAATCTCCCACCAGCTGGTAAGCAAGTTGCCTTTGAAGGCATTTTGCACACTTGCTAATTCCCTTTCACCAGACTGCGTTGGCATGTCATCAAAGTGGTGGCTGAACATAATGTTCTGTAGGATATCAAAATAGTAATCATTCTTACAGAGTAGATCATGACAAGCAACTGAAGCTTTGGCATAGCCTTAAGGGGATAAGGGGAAGAAGTACTGCTGTTCCTAACAGGTAAAAATCAAGCAGTGTATGATGATCTTGGCTAATAACTACAGCAAAAAGAAAGAAAAAAATCAAATCAATATCTGTATACCTGATGTTGAGGGCTATATTTATTTACTTCACTAAAGAGATTTCATTTGAAGCAGAAGCTGCAATTAGAGTTACTACCTGAATAAGTTTATGATAACCTGCTATTTTTCTCCAAAATCCATGTTACTGCATATACTAAGTAAATAAATAAAAGAGCTAAGTGGAATGTGATTGGAACTCCTATCATGTTGGTGAGAAGGAGTGATAGAGAATGATAGAACAGGGCCTTCCAACTCGTTTTTTCCCAAATTAAGAGTCCCTCGTCCACTAGTCAGGAAGCTATTGGAAAGATTGTTCTTTTTTTTTCTTTGTCTTTGTCTTTTTTAGTATTTCTGAGATCAGATGAGATCGGGCTCGTTCAGGGTGGTATGGCTGTAGACCTTTTTTAGTATTTCTATTCAAACTTCTAAACTATAAATTAGTGACCTGTGTGGAAATAAACAAAGCTTGAGACTTTCAATCCACTATTCCCACTGTAAAAAAGTCCTAGAACAAAATTTCTTTTGCCATTTCTGATTAGTGGACGACAGCGAAGCTTTCTATCCTCAGGGATTTACAACACCTCCATGTCAGTACCCAGTAAATCTCCAAAATTGAGAGTTATAGTGATATCTTTTCACTGGTCTTTTAAAGGATGGCTAGGGGGAGTATTGTTTATTTACTTATAGAATGTTTCACATTTCTGCCTTATAAGTATGAAACCCTTCTTTCATTAATGCACTCTAAATCTGTAAACTGGCTGTGATGGGGAAATGGACTGAAAATGTATAAATCTCAAATGCAGTCTTAATTAAAGAGATTGGAATCATTTTTATTTATACGGGTTAAGTAAAACTTGAGTACGTTGCCCAAACCTGGAGTGCTCAGAAAATAATGATTAATCATCAGCCACCAAAAGTCTCTGAGGATCACACCATTATGATTTCTGGACAACTTTGCACCCCATGATAGAAAACACATAAACTTTGACTCTCGCAGTTAAGAGCTGCAACTTACATCTGCTACTTCCAAAACCCATCATCCTCATTGAAATTAGGAGGCAAAATTCATGGGGATATCTCTTACTTTCATTCTTGGCTTACAGAGTAGAGCCTCCAGATGTCTAAATAGGAAAGCATTTTAAGAAAGTGTTGGTTCCTCTCTAATTTATCTCTCAATAATGAGAGAAGTTTAGAACTGTATGAATACACTGTCACTTCATTCACTCAGTTTTGGATTCCATGTTCCATTTTGTCAATGTTCATATACTTTGCAACCAGATCCTGTGAATCATCATATAGCCTGAAAAAAGATGTATTTGAAAACCATCAGACAGTATCTCAAACAAGTTAAATGAACCTCTATATTTTCTTTATTATTATGACATTTTAAGTTAGTTTTGTCATTAATGGTTAGTTGAGATCCCAAGGGGACTAGACCATTTCACCTCTATATTAACCAGTCCTTGCATGCAGGCTTCACTGGAAAGAGGGATCACAACCATGGGTAAGATAGTCTCCTTCAGCTAAGGGAAAACCCTGGGCAGTGACTAATCTGTGAGCCAACAATGGGCAACAATCCCTGCATCTGGAGAAAGGAGGGCTTTGGCTGATACACCATAGTATTCACTACCACGTGTTATCTCTTACGTGTGTATGAGCAAAAAAATAGTGTTTACTTTTGCTTTATTTTAACTTTATATAAAACTTACATAGCTATGTAAAGCATTCCGATACTTTCATGCATTATCACAATTCTCAGATTTATCTATATTTTAAAATACAATTTTAGTTATTACATTTCCATTGCTATAGAATACTTGATTATATGAATATACAATATTCTGTCCGTTTGGTTATACTTTTCTGTTATGAGAACAGTTCTCATGTGTTTTAGTTAGTCAGAGCACATCCATATAACTTGTAGCACTTTTCAAGAGTCTGCATAGGATATAAATCTAGAAAGGTAATGTGCAATTGCTGGGTCTTTGATGATTTCCATTTTCAGTGGATATTGGTTTTGAGCTATCATATGGTGCATTATCAGTTGCTAATTGCGAGTGAGAAGTTTTCACTTTTACCATTCCTGTATTTCTGTACTTCAAAGGAAATATAATACTGTGTGCAAAATTTGGGGAAATCATTTCACAAGAATAACGGAAAAATATAATACATTACTTCACAATTTCAACCCAACATGAGCTGTTTTAATGTGGAAAGTCTTATTTGAAATAACATTTAATTGACAAAATAAACTGTTAGCAGAAGTAAGGAGAGGGCCACAAAATAATTTATTCAAAACAGGCTAAAATTTGTAAGATTAAAGGACATTATGTGAATCATGGTCTGATGTGATCGCCTTCATGTACATTTCTTCTTGATCTCATTGATTTTTTTGGTTCCTCTTGTCACTATGTTTCCTGCCCTTGTTGTCTAACCAGTTCTTAATTAAGTCATTGAAATGAACAAGGTCAAAAACAAAGTTCTTTATTTGATACCCTCATGTTGATATTAATCTATCCTTTAATATTCTAAAGAAATTCATAAGAACACAATCTTTCTATTAAGTTAAATGTTTTGTCAAAAAGACCACATTTTGGTTTTTTTTTCCAATGAGAAATTTAACAAATGCTTAGCCAGGTTCAGCATTTAATGTATTAAATACAGAACCATGAATTCAAAATCAAATATCTGATAATTGAATATGTTCTGGAATGCATTCTGGATCCTAGTAATCTCCACTTAGCTAGATGCACAAAACATTCTTCTAATAGTGCCCTATATTTCTTGTTGATTGCTATACTAATTTTCAGTTTTAAGAAACCTTAATTTTAAAATTCTGGGCATCTGTCAATTTGTCTCCTAACACCTCTTACTTTCAGATTTTTACATAGATGTCAACAGTCATTTATCATGCTCATCTGAAATATTGTTTTATACTAAAGAATACAAATTATTGTGGAAAGATTATTTTAAATGGTTATAGCAATTATATATATTTAACTCATCTCCTATTTCGGTCCTTCACTTTGGTCCTATGGTGAAAGAGGTATTTTCAGTGACAGTGCAAGATCTCAATCTCTGAGATATTTTATTAGGTGAAAAAACAAGAAATATAAAATATAGGATGAAATATATACATTTAGAAACACATAAATACACATAGAAAATTTTAACAGTATCTTAACAACTGCCTTTTAGAAGGGTTAGGGATCAATTAAAATAAGATGAGAAAGTGTTTAAGCCTTTAAAGTCTGCCTGAGAGGATGAGATGTTTATAATTGAGTGTTAATTGCCATAAACCATCTTCAGCATTATATCTAAATGTAATCTCGTATTTGAACAATTTTAAAGCGCTCAAACAGCAGGTGAATAAATTGGGAATAGGACTATAAATAGCGAGGTACTCAGAGTTCTGTGGAAAAATAGGACAGAACAAAACAGACTCATTTGAGTAAAGTTTATAATCAAGAGGACTGAATAAACTTTTAAAATGAGTGATTCATTTTCTCTACTTTCTGATGAACAGTTTGGAAACTTTTGTTTTGCAGTAAATTATAAAATAGAATGCAATTGTGATAGCTGCCTGAGTGTTAAAAAAAGAAAGAAAGAAAGTCTCTGGAAATAACCCGAGTTTTAGAATACATGATATTATATTAAGAAATTAATTAAATACATATATTTACTATTAAGACCATTACAGTTGGATTAATTATTAATGAAGATAATAGAAAATATCCTTTTAGTAGCTTCCATGAGTATCTTTTCAAAATTTCATTATTTCTTCAGCATTTCATATAAAATTTGTGCCTTTTTGATATATATTTCATGGTAAAATATAATCTTATTATACAATTATTTTTAAGTATGCCAATACCGTCCAATTTTTTAGCTCATTTGTATGTCCAATTTTATTAAATTTAAATGTTTCTAGGTCAAAAATGAAAATAATGTAGCTATAAACAGTAGTCATGACTATAATAATTATGACAGTTCTATTTGCCATTAAGAGTATCCTTAAATCACTAAATATCATCCAATGTTTTAGGCAAGTCATGTTTTCTAAATTATTTTATTTTATCATCACAAATGCACTCACAAGGAAACCTCAGATTTTTAACACTATTAAAATACTCTTGTTTTAAATAATACTTGAAGTGTCATTTTTTTTTTACAGCTCAAGTATTATTTAAAAAAAGAGTTACATTAATAAGGATACATAATTATTTCATACTTGAAATAATTCTGCAATAACAAATAGAAACCTGTATAAATACATTAAAAGTAAAAATGTAATTGAGATTCAGGAGAATGTTGAGACCTAATCCAAGAAAGTAAGCGTCACAATAAAACAATGCAGGAGCTGACAAACAAATAAGCCAGTATAGAAAAGTACATAATCGGCCGGGGGCGGTGGCTCACGCCTGTAATCCCAGCACTTTGGGAGGCCGAGGCGGGCGGATCATGAGGTCAGGAGATCGAGACCATCCTGGCTAACACAGTGAAACCCCGTCTCTACTAAAAAAAATACAAAAAAATTAGCTGGGCGTGGTGGTGGGTGCCTGTAGTCCCAGCTACTCCGGAGGCTGAGGCAGGAGAATGGCGTGAACCCGGGAGGCAGAGCTTGCAGTGAGCGGAGATTGCGCCACTGCCCTCCAGCCTTGGAGAGAGGGAGACTCCGTCCCCCCCAACAAAATAAATAAATAAATAAATAAAATAGAAAAGTACGTAATCAACCTGGTAGAGCTAAAAAACACACTACAAGAATTTGATAATGCCATTGCAAGTATTAAGAGCAGAATGGACCAAGCCGATGAAAGAAACTCAGAGGTTGAAGACTGGCTTTCTGCAATATGAAAGAAACAGTCAGACAAGGATAAAGAAAAAAGAATAAAAAGGAATGAACAAAACCTTTGAGAAATATGGGATTACGTAAAGAGAACAAATCTATGAATCACTCATGACCCTGTAAAAGATGGGAGGAAATGAAGCAACTTGGAAAACATACTTCAGGATATCATTCATGCGGACTTCCCCAGCCTAGCTAGAGAGGCCGTAATTCAAATTCAGGAAATGCAGAGAACACCCTCAAGATACTTAACAAGAAGATGACCCCTAAGACACCTAATCATCAGATTCTCCAAGGTTGAAATGAAAGAAAAAATGTTAAAGGCAGCTAGAGAAAAAGGATAGATCGCCTACAAAAGAAAGCCCATCAGACTAACAGTGGGCCTCTCAGAAGAAACCCTATAAGCCAGAAGAGATTGGGGTCCTATATTCAACACTCTTAAAGAAATTCCAACAAAGAATTTTACATCTGGCCAACTAAGTTTCATAAGCAAAGAAGAAATAAGATTCATTTCAGAGAAGGAAATGCGAAGGGAATTCGTGACCACCAGACCTGCCTTACAAGAGCTCCTGAAGGAAGCATTTAATATGGAAAGACCATTACCAGTCATTACAAAAACACACTTAAGTACACATACCAGTGTCGTTATAAAGCAACCACACAAGTAAGACAGCATAATAACCAGCTAGCAATATGATGACAAGATCAAATCCACACATATCAATACTAACCTTGAATGTAAAAAAGCTAAATGCCCCCCAATTAAAAGGCACAGAGTACGGCCAGGCACAGTGGCTCATGCCTGTAATCTCAGCACTTTGGGAGACCGTAGGCTCAAAATAAAGGGATTGAGAAAAATTTACCAAGCAAATGGAATACAGAAAAAAAAACAAGAGGTTGCAACCTTAATTTCAGGTGAAACAAACTTTATAAAACAAAAATGAGAAGATAAAGAAAGGCATTACAAAATAGCAAAGGGTTCAAGAAGACCAACCTATCTTAAATCTACATGCACTGAACCTGGGTACTCTCAGATTCAGAAAGCAAGTTCTTAGAGATAGATACACAAAGAGAGTTAGATTCACACACCATAATAGTGAAAGACTTCAACACCCCACTTACAGTATTAGATCATCAAGGCAGAAAATTACAAAGAGATTTGTAATTTTAAAAATTACCAAGAGTTGAGTTGAACTCAACACGTTGCCAAATGGATCTGAGAGACATCTACAGAAATTTCTACTCCAAAACAACAGAATATACCTTCTTTTCATTGCCACATGGTACATACTCTAAAATTAACCATGCAATTGGACATAAGACAATCTTCAGCAAACCCCCCAAAACTGAAATAATACCAGCCACCCTCTTGGACCACAGTGCAATAAAAATAGAAATCAAGGCCAAATAAATTGCTCCAAACCATAAAATTACATGGAAATTAAGCAACCTGCTCCCGAACTGCTCTTGAGTAAATAATGAAATTAAGGCAGAAGTAAAAAAGTTCTTTAAAACTGATGCAAAGAAGGATATAACATAACAGAATCTCTAGGACACAGCTAAGACAGTGTTAAGAGGAAAATTTATAGCACTCAACACCAATATCAAAAAGTTAGCAAGATCTCAAATTTATAACCTAACATCACAACTAGGAGGACTAGAGAAACAACAACAAACCAACCCCAAAGCTGACAGAGGACAAGAAATAAGCAAAATCAGAGCTGAACTTAAAGATACAGAGCCATGAAAAGCCATACAAAAGATTAAAAAATACAAGAATTGTTTTTTGAAAAAAATTAATAAAACTGACTGCTAGCTAGGCTAATAAAGAAGAAAAGAGAGACGATCCAAGTAAACACAATTCGAGTTGATAAAGGGGATATTATAACTGATGCCAGAGAAATACAAATAACTATCAGAGACTACTATGAACACCTCTGTGCACTGCACACGAACTAGAAAAACCTAGGAGAAATGGATGAACTCCTGTACATTCATATACAGCCTCCCAAAACTGAAGCAGGAAGAAATTGAATCCCTGAACAGACAATAGCAAGCTCTGAAATTGAATCAGTATGAAGAGCCTTACCAACTGAAAAACGCCCAGGACCAGAGAGATTCACAACTGAATTCTACCAGATGTACAAAGAAGAGCTGGTACCATTCTTACTGAAGCTGTTCCAAAAAAATTGAGGAGTAGAGACTCATCTCAAACTTATTCTGTAAGGCCAGCATCATCCAGACACCAAAACCTGGCAGAGACACAACAACAACAACAACAACAACAACAAAAGAAAACTTCAGACCAGTATCCTTAATGAACATTGATGCAAAAATCCTCAACAACATACTAGCAAACTGAAGACAGCAGAACATCAAAAAACAAATCCACCATGATTATGTAGGTTTTATCCCTAGGATACAAGGTTGGTTAAACATACGCAAATCAATAAATGTGATTCGTCACATAAACAGAACTAAATACAAAAACCACATGATTATCTCAATAGATGCAGAAAAGGCTTTTGATAAAATTCAGTATCCCTTTGTGTCTGAAATCGGTGGGTTCTTGGTCTCACTGACTTCAAGAATGAAGCTGCGGACCCTCGCGGTGAGCGTTACAGCTCTTAAGGTGGTGCGTCTGGAGTTTGTTCCTTCTGATGTTCGGATGTGTACGGAGTTTCTTCCTTCTGGTGGGTTCGTGGTCTCGCTGGCTCAGGAGTGAAGCTGCAGACCTTCGCGGTGAGTGTTACAACTCTTAGGGCAGCGCGTCTGGAGTTGTTCGTTCCTCCCGGTGGGCTCATGGTCTCGCTGGCTTCACGAGTGAAGCTGCAGACCTTCGCGGTGAGTGTTACAGCTGATAAAAGCAGCGTGGACCCAAAGCAGTAGCAAGATTTATTGCAAAGAACAAAAGAACAAAGCTTCCACAGTGTGGAAGGGGACCCCAGTGGGTTGCCACTGCTGGCTTGGGCAGCCTGCTTTTATTCTCTTATCTGGCCCCACTCACATCCTGCTGATTGGTAGAGCCGAGTGGCCTGTTTTGACAGGGCGCTGATTGGTGCGTTTACAATCCCTGAGCTAGATACAAAGGTTCTCCACGTCCCCATCAGATTAGTTAGATACAGAGTGTGGACACACAGGTTCTCCAAGGCCCCACCACAGCAGCTAGATACAGAGTGTCGATTGGTGTACTCACAAACCCTGACCTAGACACAGGGTGCTGATTGGTGTGTTTACAAATCTTGAGCTAGATACAGAGTGCCGATTGGTGTATTTACAATCCCTGAGCTAGACATAAAGGTTCTCCAAGGCCCTACCAGAGCAGCTAGATACAGTGTCGATTGGTGAACTCACAAACTCTGAGCTAGACACAGGGTGCTGAGTGGTGTGTTTACAAACCTTGAGCTAGATACAGAGTGCCGATTGGTGTATTTACAATCCCTGAGCTGGAGATAAAGACTCTCCACCTCCCCACCAGACTCAGCAGCCCAGCTGGCTTCACCCAGTGGATCCCACACCGGGGCTGCAGGTGGAGCTGCCTGCCACTCCTGCGCCATGCGCTCACACTCCTCAGCCCTTGGGTGGTGGATGGGACTGGGCGCATGGAGCAGGGGGCGGTGCTCATCGGGGAGGTTCGGGCTGCAGGTTCGGGCTGCACAGGAACCCACGGTGGCTGGGGAAGGCTCAGGCATGGCGGGCTGCAGTCCTGAGGCCTGCCCTGCAGGAAGGCAGCTAAGGCCCGGCGAGAAATCCAGTGCAGCACCGGTGGGCTGGCACTGCTGGGGGACCCAGTACACCCTCCGCAGCTGCTGGTCCGGGTGCTAAGCCCGTTATTGCCCGGGGCCGTCAGGGCCCGCTGGCTGCTCCGAGTGCGGGGCCCGCCAAGCCCATGCCCACCTGGAACTCCAGCTGGCCCGCAAGCACCGCACGCAGCCCCGGTTCCCGCTCGTGCCTCTCCCTCCACACCTCCCCGCAAGCTGAGGGAGTGGGCTCTGGCCTTGGCCAGCCCAGAAAGGGGCTCCCACAGTGCAGCGGTGGGCTGAAGGGCTCCTCAAGTGCCGCCAAAGTAGGAGCCCAGGCAGAGGAGGCCCTGAGAGCGAGCCAGGGCTGTGAGGACTGCCAGCACGCTGTTACCTCTCACCTTCATGTTAAAAACCCTGAATAAACTAGGTATTGAAGTAGCATTACCCAAAATAATAACAGCCATCCATGACAAAACCACAGCCAACATTATACCGAATGGGCAAAATCTGGAAGCATTCCCTTTGAAAACCAGAACAAGACAAGGATACCCTCTCTCACCACTCTTACCCAACATATTATCAGAAGTCCTGGCCAGAGCAATCAGGCAATAATAATAATAATAATAAAAATAGAAAACATCTAAATAGGAAGAGAGGAGGTCAAACTCTCCCTGTTTGTAGATGACATGATTCTGTATCTAGAAAACCCCATAATCTCTGCCCAAAAGCTCCTTGATCTATAAGCAACTTCAGAAAAGTTCCAGGATACAAAATCAGTGTACAAAAATCATTAGCATTCCTATACACTAACAACACTCATGCTGAGAATCAAATCCCATTCAAAATTGCCACAAATAGAATAAAATACCTGGAAATACAGCCAACCAAGGAGAGCAAAGAGCTCTACAATGAGAATTACAAAACACTGCTCAAAGAAATCAGAGATGAAACAACCAAATAGAAGAACATTTTATGCTTCTGGATAGGAAGAAACAATATGACTAAAATGACCACACTCCACAAACCAATTTACAGATTCAGTGCTATTCTTATCAAACTACCAATGACATGTTTCATAGAACTAGAAAAAAAATCTATTCTAAAATTCATATGGTACCATATAAGCACCCAAATATCCAAGACAATCATAAGCAAAAAGAAAAAAAGCTGGAGGAACCACATTGCCCAACTTCAAACTGTGCTACAAAGGCTACAGTATCCAAAACAGCATGTCACTGCTACAAAAACAGACACATAGAGCAATGGAACAGGGTAGAGAGTCCAGAAATAAAGCCTCAGACCTACAACCATCTGATCGTTGACAAACCTGACAAAAACAAGCAATGGGAAAAAGACTGCCTGTTCAATAAATGCAGTGGGATAACTGTCTAGCTATATGCAGAAGATTCAAACTGGAGCCTTTCCTTTCACCATACCCCAAAAACAACTCAAGATGGATTAAAGACCTAAATGTAAAACCCAAAGCTATAAAAATCCTGAAAAGTAACCTAGGATATACCATTTTGGACATAGAAACTTGCAAAGATTTTGTGACAAAGATGCCAAAAGCAATTGCAACAAAAGCAAAAATTGACAAATGGGACCTCATTAGAGAGCTTCTGCACAGCGAAAGAAAGTATCAACAGAGTAAAATAGCAACCAAAATAATGAGAGAAAATACTTACAAACTATGTATCTTACAAGGGTCTAATATCCAGCATCTACAAGGCACTTAAACATACAAGAAAAAAAACATTAAAAAGTGGGCAAAGGACAATGAACAGACATTTTTCAGAAGAAGACAGACATGCGGACAATAAGCACATAAAAAAACACTCAACATCGCTGATTATTGGAGGAAATGCAAATTGAAACCACAGTGAGGCACCATCTCACACCATTCAGAATGGCTATTATAAAAATTCAAAAAATAACAGATGCTGGCAAGGTTGCCGAGAAAAGGGAACACTTAAATACTGTTGGTAGGAGTGTAAATAAACTCAACCATTGTGGAAAGCAGTGTGGAAATTCCTCAAATAACTAAAAACAGAACTACCATTCAACCCAGCAATCCCAGTACTGGATATATACCCAAAGGAATATAAATTGTTCTTCCATAAAAACACATGTACACATGTGTTCATTGCAGCACTATTCACAATAGCAAAGACATGGGATCAACCTAAATACTCAAGGGTAGACTGCATAAAGAAAATGTGGTATATATACACCATGGAGTACTATGCAACCATAAAAAATAATGAGATAATGTCCTTTGTAGGAACATGAATGGAACTGGTGGCCTTTATTCTTAGCAAACTAATGCAGAGACGGAAAGCCAAATATACATGTTCTCACTTATAAGTGGGAGATAAATAATGAGAACACATGGACAGAAAGAGAGGAACAACAGACACTGGGGCCTACTTGAGGGAGGAGAGTGGGAGGAGACAGAGGTTCAGAAAAAAAAAAACAAAAACAAAGAAACTGTCAGGTAATATGTTTAGTAACCCGGTGACAAAATAATGTGTACACCAAACCTCTGAGTCACAGTTTACCTATATAACTAACGTTCACATGTATACCCCTGAACCTAAAAGTTAAAATATTTTTTAAAAAAGGAAATGTAGCAGTACCAAACCTCTTAGAAAATTTATCAATAGTCCTTTGTATCTGAATTACTTCTTCACTGTAGAAAGTGCATCTCTTTAAGCTTAAGTAACTGTGGTTTTCACCAGCTTCCAGCAATAATTAATCCAATTTTAACTTTAAATTCAAAGTGATATTTTTTCATTTTATCTATAACTTACTGTATTCCCAGATATCTTTTTATTGGCGTAAGATTGACATGCAAAAAGTGTTTTTATTTAATGTATACATCTTGATGAGTGTGAAGATAAGTATCCACCCATGCAATCATCACCATAAACAATGCCATAAACATAGTTATCACATCTAAAAGTTTCCTTCCTTCCTCTTACTATTTGTTTGTTATAAGAACACTTAATACAACAGCTACCCTGTTAGATGTTTAAGTATATAATACAGTATTGTTCAGCTCTCTGTCCTAAGCTGTACATGAGATCTGCAGGACTTATTCATCCTTCATAACTGAAATTATGTATGCTTTGAACAATATATTACGTTTTTGTTCTCAAATGTAAAATAATATATGAAATGCTCGCTCTTCCTTGTTAATACTTAAACAGGAACTTATTACTTTACTAGTCCCCTTTTCATTGATTTGCCTTGTGTGAGGCATTCTGCTTGGCAATGTGCAGGACAGGTTAAAAGAAAAGAAGTAAGTGTAGCCAAATGGTAACAACTGAATATAGAAAGTGATTGTTATCACTGGTAAGACAGAAATTCTACCTCAGTAAAGAAATAATTAAACATGGAAACAATTTAATCAACATCCAATATTAAATGAGATACAGAACAATTCACTTAATCCCAAAATGCTACTATGCATAATTGGACACTTTTGGATTTATGAGCAATTAGGGGCCCTGGAATCACCTAAATTTATCATAGTAAACACCAATTATTATTAAGCCACATGAATATAAGACTGAGCTTTGGAATTACTAAAATGCAGCTATGATTTTGCTTTATTTGTCAACTATGTGAGTGGTTGCAGGCAAATCCTTATAAAGATCAATTTCATAAAACTGTAAAATGTTCATTGTGTAATTTATAGTAGTTTTGAGAATTAAAGGAAATAATGTCTGTAAGTCACTTATCATACTGCCTGGGCCAGGGTAACCACTCAAAAAACTGTGATTTATTGTTATTACTATTTTTGTTAATGACAATTAAGCATAATGAGCTTTCAAGTCATAGAACTCTGGAGAAGAGGAAGATCGCTGCATGGATCAAGGTATAAGAATGTCAATATTTTTATTAATGTGGATTAAATAATTACATTGAAGATGCATTTTAATGGGCAACACAAATAACTTTTATATGTTCCATTAAATACATTATTCAACTTCTGAAACAGTGATTGCTGTCAATATCACTTTCTATTTTGAAATACTGGCATGCCAACTTTAAATGTGCCTATTTTGTATATTCCCAGAACTACCTCATAACATTCTATGAATATTTACATCTCTTATATTGGGAAAAATAAACTAATTTACATTCTTATATGTTATATTCCGCCGTTCTATCTGTTATATTTTATGTTCTGCCTATATATGCTTTTTATATTAAAAAAACTACTTTTACAAAACTGATACAGTTAGTGGTCAAGTAAAATCAAATATAGCTCTGTGACACTGTCTTCCTCACAACTTTCTTTTTTCCTGAAAAATTTCATTGAGCATATAAAAGTATTTTTAAAAACTCAGATTTTTAGTTTTTCATATTTCTGCAAAGGAGAACATTTCTGCTGGTGGTAAATGGATCTTAGGTGGAATCTCTCTATGAGATCTGCTGCAGGTTAAGCATCTCTGGATTTCCTCCACAAAAGTGATGAGAGAAACAACAAAGAGAATCAGGGATAGAAGAGAGTGGCTACTGATCACTGCCCTTAACCTTCTTTTTCCCCTAGAACATAAACAAACACTCATATTATTCTTTAATTAATTGCAATGTCACTAAGAGGTAATCCACTTCTTCTATAAATAGTACTAAATAATATCTTCCGGCAAAATGCTTTATTCCAAAGAATATTTGTATTTAATTATCCCTCCAGATCTGTTAATATAACAAGTTCCTTTCTGTCTTGCTCTTTGCTTTTTTTTTTTTCAGATTTGATTCTTTTCCTTTAACCTCTTTTAAAGATGATTGAAGTTGTTCTAGAAGCCACATAGGCCTTTAGGCCAATCAAATCAAACTTGCCATAGAGTTTGGCTAACTGCTATACCACACCATATGTATGCCCCCAAGAGGCTGCCTAGTATTATAGCTCAGATAAATGCCTTGTTAATACAACAGTCTGAGTGAAAATTTTGTAGTCATATCATTTTAAGGTTAATAATAAAAAGATTATTTTTCCTTCAATTCATCATGACTTCTAGTCACATAAAAATTTCTGAAAAAAAGTAAAATCCACTGTTATTGGATTTTTGATAAAATGATCCAAGTATTGAGTGCTATATTTGGAAAGGTCAATAACGGTAGTCTTCTAGAAAGAACAAATCATTAACGTAGCAAAGCATGCTTTCCTTCCTTTTGTCATTTTCCTGTAACCACTCGAAAGAGTCCTTTCATTTTCAGCTATTGAGTGAGAAATTTCTTAAAGAAATGGCGTATCTTTTGTCCTCTCAGTCAAAAATAGGACATTTTTTCTCAATAAGATTGTTTTCAGAAGCATGTTTATTAAATTCAGAAAACATAGCAGGTGAAATATACATTCTGTAATTTAAGAAAACTCAGGAATGTGTAGCTAAATACTTATTGAGTCTAAGTTATGAAACACATTTAAGATAGCAATATATTATTTTTCTTACAAATTCAAAAATGTTTACTGAGTACATATTACTGACTGATAAGATAGCAATATATTATTTTTCTTACAAATTCAAAAATGTTTACTGAGTACATGTTACTGACTGATATGTTAAAATCAAGTGTTATGTAAATGAAATAGACACAGCTGAATCTTCAAGGGGCTGACAGGCTGAAAAGGTGAGACAAATATGAAAATAAAGAATTCAAAGTGTTGTAGGTGCTATGATGAAAGTACCTAGAAAGTACTATATCTAATGCAACTGTTTGAATGCTTGCTTCTTCCTAGATAAATAGAATGATTGTTTTGTGAAAAGCTTCATGGAAAAAAATGAGCTGAGCTAGGTCAAAAACTTTTAGAGCTAAAATAGACAATAAACATATAGATAGAAGCAAAAAGAAAGAAGGTGTGAAAAGCAGGCCTTTCTGAGGAACTGAAAGCAGTTCAGTGTGGCTAAAAAATCAAAAGCCGTGGCTTGAGTGCGGAGAAAACAGGCTACGGAAGCCCATCAAGACGATATCATGGGGGCCTTTGAAGGAGATAGCAAAGATTTAGCTTTATCATATGAGCAAGTCGCAGTATAAAATGACTTGAACAACATCTGTATTTCAGAAATATCTGTGTAGCAAAAATTTGGGAGGACAATGGCAAAGGTAGAAGAGAGGAGGTCATGAGTCCAGTGGCAAGACTTTCTATAATCCACACAAAAATAAAATGAAACAACAGCGGAAGAGCAAATAGATGGGGAAAAAAGCAAAAAGAAATTAGACTTTTCCAGAATTATTAGATGTTGGATTACTAGATGCTTTTAATGTAGCCATTAAATAAAAAGAATAAAATCATGTTCTTTGCAGCAATGCGAATGCAGCTAGAGGCCATTATCTTAAGTGAATTAGCATAGAAATAGAAAACTAAACACTGCATGTTCCTCATTTATTAGCAGAAGCTAAACATGGTGTACTCACAGACATACGATGGCAACAATAGACACTGGGGACTACTAGAGGGGGAAGGGAGGGAGGGGGCATAGGATTGAAAAACAGTTGGTCACTATGCTTAGCACCTGGGTGACCAGATTATTCATATTCCAAACCTTAGCATCTGCACTACATACCCACGTATCTAACCTGCACTTGTATCCTTTGAGTTTAAAATAAATGTTGAAATTAAAAAAATTAAACCAATAAATATCTTACTGTAATAAGAAGCAAAATTAAAAATTAAAAAAAAATAAACTGAGACTTCCAATTTCAGCTCTGGCATGTAAAGAACCTGGGAGTCATCATCCTAACCTTTCAAGAGCAAAAGACTGATAAACTAAAAATCCACAACTTTTCTTAGACTCAACAGAGAACTGAGGTTACAGGGCAAGTGCTACCTCAAAATCTGGAGACAGTGGCACATTGATAGATACAGATCTGAGATTTGCCTACTGAAAGCAGAAACTGCTGGAATCCATAAACTGGTAGGGAGAATTGAATGGATATCTTGGCAAATTGCTGAAGGGTGACAGTGGACTAGCATGTTGGTGGGAAACTCTGATACGCCACATTCATAGTAATTTTATTATGGGAATCCTATCGGAGTGTCATGGTGAGATCTGAGAAAGATCCTTTCATGACCCTAGCTGGGGCAGGGAAAGGGCAGCCATCTTGAAACCCGCTCAGACTCTTCTCACTAAAAAAGATCTAGTTTTCAGAGGAAAGAAACTAAACAGAAGGGAATTCAGAATGTTTTCCCAGATGGGGCAAGGTAATTCCTCGGCACCCCCCAACCCCACCACCCCAGCTCTTATCTCACTTACCTCTTTATGGGAAAAACAAAGACACAAGTGAAATCCGCAGTGGAGTGGGCTTCGGAGAAACAACTTGGGAATACTGCAGCCAGAGAAGAAAGTAGAGGCAGGGGGAATAAACTAAACTCCAGGATGAGAGTCTGAGAGACTTGTGAAGGCCACGCCCTAGAGACACAGTACCACTAACGACTGACACAGTACCACTAAGGACTGACTTAAGCGAATTATAGGACAGCCCCTTTCCCACATGCTACCAGGACACCAGCAAACCTCTGATATTGTACTACTGAGGGAAATTTAAAAAGATCTAAAACGTACAGACCGTCTCTCTGTCTGGAGTAATAAAAATAAAACAAAAGGAGAGACTAAAGCAAGAATACCAGAAGAATTTGAAGTCTCTGGTTCCCATATGTACAACATTAAACACAGCCAAATTCCAAGCCAGATTAATATAAATGATCACATTAAAGATCTATTTACCTGGTTACCTATTACTTGATGAAATACATCCAGCTTTCAAAAATAAAAATAAAAAAGGGAGAAGAAACAAAACACACATCAGAGAAAACACACACATGACACAGATTTTTGAATTAACAGGCGGGGAATTTGAAATAAATACAATTAATGTGTTCAGAGATCTAATGGCAAACACAGACAGCATAGAAAAGATAAGTAATTTAAACAAGTAGAAGTGCTAACAAAGATTTGAAAGGAAATGTTAACAATTAAAACATAATAACAAAGTTGAAGAATGACTTTGACAGGCTCAGCAATAGACTAAAAGTCCAAGGAAAGAATCAGTGAACAGCAAGATTGTTCAACAGAAATTTCCTGAATTAAAATCCAAATAGAGGGGGTAAAAAACCCGTAGTGTGCAATAACTGAGATGATTTCAAAAGATATCACATACAGACAATAGAATTCTGTGTCAGAATGAGAAGAAAAGGAAAATGGAGTCGGAATAAAAATCAGTGGAATTAAAAAAAAAATTTGTAGTGATGACAACCAAGAACTTTTCAAATGAAGAACAGATTCCAAAGCACAGATCCCAGAAGTTCAGAGAACTAAATAAGGATAAAGTAATATCATATTCAGTAGTGAAAAACTAAAATCTTTTCCTCTAAGATCTGAAACAAGACAAGGATGTCAACTCATGTCACTTCTATTCTACATAGTACTGGAAGTCCTAGCCAGAACAATTAGGCAAGTAAAAGAAATAAAAGACATTCGAATTGGAAATGAAAAAATAAAATTTTCTTGTTTAGAGATGACATGATCTTATCCTAAATACTCTACACACAAAAAATATTATTTCTAATAGACAATTTAATAAAGTTGCACATACAAAATCCAGATATAAAAATCAGTTGCATTTTTTAATACTAATAATGAAAAAGCTGAGAAAGACATTAAGAAAATAATCACATTTATAGTAGCATCAAAAGAAAATAAAAAGCCTAGTAATAAATTGAATGAAGGTCTTGAAGGACCTGTAGGCTAAACAGTATAAAATACTGATGAAAAATATTAAAGAGACACAAACAAATGGAAAAATACTCCATGTTCATGTTTTGGAAGACTTAATATTGTTTACTGTTCATACAACCCAGAACAATCTGCAGATTCAATACAGTTCCTACCAAAATACCAATGTTATTTTTACAGAAATAAAAAAATAAAATTTTAAAATTCATATGATGAAAAAAAGGACCCTGAATAGACAAAACAATATTGAGAAAGAAAAATATGCCTGGAGGTATCACACTTTGTTATTTAAAAATATATTACAAAGCTACAGTAATTAAAACAGAATACAGACAGATATATAGACCAATGGGATACAATAAAGAGCCTAGAAATAAATGCACACATATAGAGTCAACTCATGTTCAGCAAGAGTGCCAAAAATACACAATGGGGGCAGGATAGTTTCTTCAACAAATGGTATCGGAAAAAACTGAATATTCACCTTCGAAAGAATCAGATTACACTCTTACCTTCTGCTACGCACAATAAACAATGCAAAATAGATTACAGACTTAAATACAAGGCCTGAAACTATGAAATTCCTAGAAAAAAATGGGGGAAAATCTTCATGACATTGATCTTGATAATAATTTTATAGAAATAATATAGCTTTCATAGACAAGCTAAGGCAACATAAGCCAAGACAGACAAATTGGCAGTACATCAGTCTAAAAATCTGCACAGGTCTGCAAACCACATATTTAGGAAGGGGTTAATTTCCAAATGTATAAGAAACTCCTATAACTCAATATCTACAAAAAACAACCCAGTTAAAAATGGACTAAGTAGTTTAATAGACATTTCTTCAAAGAAAACCTACAAATGGCAAACAGGTACATGAAAAGATGCTCATGTTCACTAACCATCAGGGAAATGCAAAGCAAAACCGCAATGAAATATCACCTCACATCTCTTAGGATGGCTATGATTAACGACAACACAAAAAGAAAAAGAAAAGACAAATATTGGTGACGATGTAGAGAAATTGGGGCCCTTGTACACTGCTATGGAGAATGCAAAATTCAGCAGCTGCAAACAACCGTCTGGAGATTTTGTTTAACATTAAAGATAGAAATACCATATGATCTGGCAATCCCACTTTTGGATATTTATACAAAAATCAGGATCTTGAAGAGACATTAGCATCCCCATGTCCACTGAAGCACTCACTAGTCACAATAGCCAATAAATTGGAAAAAATCTAAATGTTCATCAGCAGATGAATGGCTGAAGAAAATGTGCTATATGTCTACAATGCAATATTATTCAGCCTTAGAAAAGAAGGAAATCTTGCAACATGCAACAACATGGATGAAGCTGGAGGATATCATGCTGAGTGAAATAAGTCAGTCACAGTAAGACAAATACTGTATGACCCCACTTATGTAAGCTATTTAAAACAGTCAAACCCACAGGACCAGAGAATGGAATGGGGGTTCCCAGGGCCTTGAAGGGGAATGAGGAATTGTTACTCTAAAGGTATAAGATTTCAATTATACAAGGTGAATAAATTCTAGAATGGTGTACAACATTGCACCTGTAGTTAACAAACTGTATTATACACTTAAAAATCCATTAGATGGGTAAATCTCATTTATGTAATTCGAGTGATGGATACCTCAAAAGCCCTGATTTCACTGCTATGTGATCTATGCATATAACAAAATTACACTTGTACTCCATGAATGTATACAAATAAAAAAACACACCAATATTAGCGAGTAAATAAAAATTTTACCATGTGAATACTGGAGGTAAACATGAGCGAATTCCATTATAATCTGGTAGTGGATACTTTTTATGACAATGAAATAAAAATCTAGGACAATAAGGGTAAACATTTATGGATAAATCTTAAGAATTAAAAGTTTGCATAGTGGTAAGTGAAATAAAGGGCAAATGATAAACTGGGGAAAGTGATTTTGAAACTTGTCATAGAAAAGGGCTAACGTATCTAACAGAGAGAAATTCTGATAGTTATTAAGCTATCATCTCTTTTCTCCAAATCTACTATTTATAGTGTTCTTTAGGCTAGTGCTAAGATTCTACAAATGTTTTTCCTGACTTTTCCAGGTGTCTTTCTAGCAGGTCGGGTCAACAGAGCAAGAGATAGAGATAGAAGAGAGGAACAAGAAAGAAGGAACTCGCTCTTTCATATTTGCCATGTTTCTGCAAATGTTGCCCCAGCAGGGGCGATTAGTTCCGGATAGGATCAGAGCACTCCCAGAAACACTTTCACCCTCAGAAGTACCAAAAGAAGACTGACTGCGCCTATCAACAGACTCATAGGTCTGAATTGTCGGCGGAGGTCTGAATTGCTGCTCTACATTGCCTTTCTTCAAAACCTCTGGCTTCTCATAATTCCAAACTGTTGCTTTTGTTTTCCCAGCCCTAGTGGTAGCAATTAGTTGTTGTAGTTACCATCTGTAGTACCTTAGTATAACTATTTGCTGCATTACATCAATATCTGTTTAGGTATCTCTTTATACTTAATTCCCTTTGTGGCAGTATCTACTGTCATTTATATTTTTCCGAGTGCCCTGACTAATAGATTTTCTAAAAATTGAGAAGAACCAAAGCACCAGTCCCCCAAAAATATATAGAAAAAAGATCTGAAACAAGTCACAGGAAAAGAAATACAAATGATGCTCAAACATGGGAAAATACACTTAGCCACATTCATAGTAAGGCATATGCAAGTTAAAACTGCCATTCCTTACTTTGGAGTATTAAAAATCTGACATTTTGAAAATATATACTGTTGGTGAGGCTATGGATAAATAGCATCCTTATATATCTCTGGTAAGCATGCAACATGTAAGAACTCCTTCAAAGGAGTTTAGTCATTTCTAGCAGAATTATCTATCAACTTTTTCCTTTTGACAAAAAAGATCCATTTCTAGATATCTATTGCAAAATTACTGGCATAACATGAAATGAAGAAGGCACAAAGATATTCTCTGCAATACAGCTGGTAATAGCAAAAGTCTTGAAACATGTCACATGCCCATAGGAAAACAATGGAATAGCCTATGATACCTCTGAGTAATACAGTAGTCCCCGCTTATCTACGGTTTATCTTTCTGTGATTTTAGTTACCTGCAGCCTGAAAATATTAAATGGAAAATTCCAGAAATAAACAATTCATAGGTTTTCAATGTTGTGCCTCTTTGAGTAGCATGATGAAATCTGGAGCATCCTGCTTTGTCTCACCCAGGACCTACATTATTCCTTTATCCAGCATTTCAAAGCTGTGGATGCTACCACCCATTAATCACTTAATAGCAATCTAGGTTATCAGATCGGCTGTTTCAGTATTCCAGGGCTTATGCTGGAGTCACCCTTATTTTCCTTAATAGCAGCCCCAAAACAAAAGAGTAGTGATACAGGCATATTGTTATAATTGTTCTGTTTTATTACATTTGACCCTTGAGCAATACAGGGGTTAGGGTCGCCAACCTCCTGCACAGTCAAAAATCCACATATGTTTTGATTTTCCAAAACCTTAACTACTAATAGCCTACTCTTGACGGGAACCCTTACCAAAATAAACAGTTGATTAACACATATTTTGTATGTTATATGTATTATATACTGTGTTCTTACATAAATAAGCTAGAGAAAAGAAAATGTTATTAAAAATCATAAGAGAAATACATTTCTAATAGTGCACTGTATTTATTGATATCATAAGTTTACTTCATCTGTTTACAAAATGGATCATCTGCCTGAAACGACAACGAATCACAGCCTCAGACCTTAATCTGTGGTACATATCGGGCAATTCAACTTTTTCTCATAATGTCATGACTTTTCTGTTTCTTGGGAGCACTTCCAGCAACACTAGTGGCACTTCACATGGATCCCATGGTGTTATTCGAGGATTATGGTATTGCACTAAGCACTATTGCACTAAGCACTGTGAAAGAAATGCAAGAACTGTGAGAGATCAGTTTTTACTTAATACACAATTTACTGGAGAGATGAACTGCTCATGCACAGATGATTTTTTAAAATTTATTTTACTTTAAGTTCTGGAATACATGTGCAGAACGTGCAGGTTTATTACATAGGTATACATGTGCCATAGTGGTTTGCTGCACCCATCAACCCGACATCAAGGTTTCAAGCCCCGCATGAATCAGGTATTTGTCTTAATACTCTCCCCCAACTTACCCACATCCCCCGACAGGCCCCAGTGTGTGATATTCCCCTCCCTCTGTCCTTGTATTCTCATTGTTCAACTCCCACTTATGAGTGAGTGAGAACATGTGGTGTTTGGTTTTCTGTTCCTGTGTTAGTTTGCTGAGAATGATGGTTTCCAGCTTCATCCATGTCCCTGCAAGGGACATGAACTCATTCTTTTTTATGACTGCATAGTATTCCATCTTGTATATGTGCCACATTTTCTTCATCCAGTCTATCGCTGATGGATATTTGTGTTGGTTCCAAGTCTTTGTTATTGAAAATAACAAAATAAATTTTGTTATTGAAAATAATGTTATTGAAAATAGTGCTGCATACACAGATGATTAATAGCACATGCAGATATTTGCAACACTTGAGTAAAATTATTACAGTAGTACAGTATGTAGCACAGTTACTATTTTTGCAGTTATAACACTGTTTCTTTACTCTTGTTTACATTTCTCCCTACTGTCAATGGTGTCATGTGTAGTCAGTATTTGTGTGCCTATGTTTTGATACATTTTAACTTTTTAAAATAGATTTGCATATATTTTATGGTAATAAGTGATTAAACAATTATATACATATATTTTATGCATTCATGATGCACCTAAAATTTCTTTTTTTTAATGTTTCTAGGCTGCATGCTTTATGTGTAAGTTTTTTCAAGTTAGCACAAATCTCCAAAATGTTTTAAATATATTTGTTGAAAAAAATCTATGTGTAAGTAGAACCACGCAGTTCAAACCCATGTTGTTATTCATGGGTCAACTAGATTAGTTATTGTTGTTAATCTCTTATTGTGCCTAATTTATGAATAAATTACTATATATTATTATTTGTAAAGAAATTATAATTACTAAATTACTATATAAATAAATTACTATATATACTATATAAACTTATTATAAAGAAAAAATTTGCTTTTAAGCTATGAAATAGATCAGTTATTCCCACCGAGTAACAAAGTTAGTACAACGATTGGCAAAATTTTTTTCTGATTGACCAGTCTGATTGAATTAACTGACTTCTATGTGTGCTGACATGTTGTTCTGTAGTGTGCAAATAAAACTTTCAATATTTATTATATAATCTTTTTTTTTTTTTTGAGACAGAGTCTCACTCTGTTGCCCAGGCTGGAGAGCAGTGGTGTGATCTGGGCTCACTGTAAAATCCACCTCCTGGGTTCATGCAATTCTGCCTCAGCCTCCCAAGTAGCTGGGACTACAGACACAGGCCACCATGCATGGCTAATTTTCGTATTTTTTTTTTTTTTTTGTAAAGACAGGGTTTTGCCATGTTGGTCAGGCTGGTCTCAGGCTGGTCTCAAACTCCTGACCTTAAGTGATCTGCCCGCCTTGGCCTCCCAAAGTGCTGAGATTACAGGTGTGAGCCATGGCACCCGGCCTATTTATCACATAGTCTTTATTGTTCTTTACTGTTCTTGGAAAATAAAGAATTTTAACATCGAAAAACCTATTAAACTTATAACACAGATTATTTGCAACATCATAGTGTATGTGAAAATTTAACTATATTGGATGTATTAACGCAATATCTGCTTTATGTAGGTTAATTACAATCAAGCAAAATACCAATGTTTACCAGGCTTTCCCCAAACCAATTAGGAAAGCTCCTGCTTTAAAGCCTTTTACATGTATTGTATTTTTGCAGCTAGAAAAACCTTTCTTCAGATATTGGTAAGTCTGATATCCTTCATGTTGCATAAGTCTTACATCTTGTCAAACATCACTTTATCTAAGGGGCCATCATAATATCAAATATGTAACCCATGTCACTCCTTATCTTTCAAGAGCACTTCTCACAGACTTACATTGTAGTAGACTTTGTATCTATTCATATTTCTATTGTCTTTTCACACATGCAAAAAAAAATGTTTCATGAAGGCAAAGGCTTTGTTTCTTTCATTTGCTAACATATTGAGCACATAGAACAGCTCTTGGTGCATGGTAAATGCCACCAAAGTATTTGGTGAATGAATGAATGAATGAATGAATGAATGTTTTCTACCCTGTCATCTCAGAACCCTCCAACCAGTGAGTTAGTACCCAAAACTGCTGAGCAAGTTATGCCAATCCAGTTCACTTAAAACAGCTGAAAGTAAACCAAGAAGGAAATGTCCAACTGGGTACCAACTAGAAAATAATTCAAACAAAATTAAAAAAAAAAATTAGCAAAAACACCTTTTGTTCATACTAAATATTGTGTAAAGTTCTAATATATAAACAACCAAAATGGAGCTATCCTGGTTGCAATAAGGTAGTGAAGCCAGGAACCTCCATGACTGTCTTTCCTTCAATATCTATGTTAGTCGGGGTACATTGCTAGCAACTGGAGAAATAAAATCTGAAAACGATAGTTTGAATATGTGCCTCAAATGTCATGTGCTGGAAACTTAATCCCCAATGCAACAATGCTGAGAGGTAGGATTTTTAGGAGGTGATTATGTCATGAAGGCTCTGACGCCATGAATGAATTAATGCTGTGACCGTGGGAGCTGGTTATTTATCCCTGGAGCAAGTTCCTTAAAAAGGAGGAGTTTGGCTCCCTCTTACAGTCTTTCATGCCTTCTCTTGCCCTCCCAACTTCTGCCATGGGATGATGCAGCAACAAAGCCCTTGCCAGATGCCCGCACTTTGATACTGTAATTCTCAGCCTCCAGAACCATGAACAACACCTTTCTCTTTATTATAAATTGCCCAGTCTCTGATATCTTCTTACAGTAGCACAAAACAAAGGCACCATGCTTCATCATTCTACTGAGTAAGCAAAATTCTGGCATAGAGTTGTTAAATTCCTAATTCAATAACAATCTCTCTCTCTCTCTGTCTTACACACACACACACACACACACACGCAGACACACATGATTTTCTTAACATTCAAGATCTATTCAACTGTTAGAAAACACTCTTCAAACATTTTTCTGTTAAATGTAATTTGTAACTATACTTGGCTGACTGTATATTGGTTTTCAAAAATAGTGTATAGAATAAACAAAAATTAAACACTTTTCTACTATACTCATTAACCCTCCAAACACTTAGAGATGGCTACTCTTCCTGTCCCCAGAATAGAGCATGCAACCCTTTCAAATATTATTTGTTGTGCTGACACATTTCAATTAAACTATATATATATATTTAAAACAATTATAGAATTGTATGTTACATGTATGATATAATCTATTCAGGACAGAGGAACACTATAATTTTCAGAAATTATTAAGATACTATACTTTTCTAAATAAACCCTCAAAATTCCAAAGTTTCAGAAAAATAAAAAATGTTCAGCATACTGTAGTTTGCAACAAAATGAAAATAATGCTTGTGATCAGTGATTTAAAAAACTATAATCAATATTTTATTTGGTTTTTATGTCAATTAATATTTTTACAAATGTTAAACTTCTCAAAAATAATGACGTTAAAAATAATATATTGTGAGTAATTTTGCTATATCTGTGAAATATGTCAAAGAGCTTTGTACATTCACCTTTGACTTGAAGATCAATATTTCTGAAATTGTGCTGATTAGGCACAGGAATTTATATTCCAGGGAATACAATCCGTCAATAGTCTAAGTCACATAAAATAGAGAAAACCATTCTCCTTAATGACATAATCATCAAACATAATTTATTAAAGGCTTTTCTGTGTTAAATGCTGATGAAGTCAGTAGACAGGTGTGATCTTTCCAATGCAGGAGATCATAAATTGAGATTCAAATCATTGATCCCAAAATAAAATAACGTAGTGTATTGCGACATGATCTAATAAACACTGTTGAGACTTCAAAGTTATTCCATTATTAGATACAGTTGAAATTAAAATAACAATTAGAAATAATTATTGCCAAATACATCACGAAAATTAGGTGAAATGAGCAAATTTATAGGGAAAAAACAAAACAGACTCATTAAGAATGATATTTAAAAATTAGGTGTGCTAAAATAGAATAAACTATTTTATTTTATTTTATATTGAGTAAAATAAAAGTATTCACGCTGGTTTTCAGGTTGTATTTTTCCATTCCTAGAGTTTATTTCTAAACCTCTCTACAAAATTCTTTCTCTCTCTGTATCTCTCTTTGTATTTGCATCTCTCATATAAAATTTATTTTTTCTAAATTACCACATAATAAACTTAAACCATGAAGCCTATATATGCTAAATGCTTCATTGGGTATTTACTAAGAATAAGTCATTCCCTTCTGCAAAGAAATTACAATTATCAAAATCTACAGATGAATATTGGTAATGTATTATTACCGAATCTATGGAGTTTACTCTGATTTGTCCAGTTTTCCCAGGAATGTTCCTTAGAGTAAAAGAAAATACAAGTTCATACACTGCATACACTTGTAATCTCTCTTTATTCCCTTCAATCAGAAATGGTTCCAGTCTTTGTGTTTCATGACATTGAAATTATTGAACAGCACTGGTTATTTTATAAAATGACCTTCCATGTGAATTTTTCTGATTTTTCTCATGATTAAATTCACCTTATCCACTTTTTGCAAGCATGCTAGAGAAGATGCTAAGTATTTCTCAGTGCATCAGATCAGAAGGCACGTGTTTTCTATTGTCCACTTACCTGCGGTGTTAACTTTGATCACTTATTTAAGGTTATTAGCTGTATGCCAGCCTTCTCCGCTGTGAAATTACTGTATATATTTGGATTTTATTTGTAAGGAATATTTTTCCCTTCTTGGTTTATTCATTGATTTGTGTCATTATTGACTCTAATATCTATTTCATTTTTTGTGGTATAATCCAATACAATATTTATTTTGTTACTCAAATTCTTTAGTTTTAGCCATGAGAATCCCTTTTCTGTTGGATCCTGTGTCTTCTGAAATTCCGCATTCATTTGTTTCTGAGCACTTCTGTATTTCCTAGCACTATAAAATTCTGCAGCCTCATCTCATTTTTCCTTGTCCCAGCTCTAGAATCAGTCCTTTGGCTGGGGATTCCAGTTTGTTTCCTCTATGAATGGTGTTTAGAAACCAATATCTAGCAAAAAATAAGGCCAGCACTCAAATGCCCAAAATACAGCAATACACACCTGCATCATTTTTCTGTATCACACTGCCCATTTTATAACTCACTTCTAACACCCAACACCCTTCCCACCATACAAGCACCAACCAGATCTCTTCTTATAGCTGACTGATTTCTGGTCCATTCTTAAAGACATGATCATTAGCTTCAATAATAGAAACAGTAATAGCAAATACTGCACTACAAACAAAATAACATGTTGTTTTATTGCTTTTAAATATTAAAATAGAAGATAGTGTATCTTCCTGTAAAAAATAAATATTATAATACAAATATTATAGAAAAAAAAGAAATCAACATCTAGACTCTGCATATGCTTGAGGCCACTTAGATGGCTCACCTTTTAGGCACTCTAGCAGACAGAGAGAGAAAATATATGCACTAGCCCATTCAGACACACACTTCTGTATTTTGTAAAGTAGTTTGACCATGGCTAACCTATATCCTTGTGAGAAACAATTTGCCAAGCAGAGCATAATGTTAAAATGCAGTTCAGTTCTCTTTGTTTGTAGCATTACTATATCTAGTCACAACACTATTTTTCAGATTTACTTATTTCAGTTCTTGTTCCCTCCACCCCTTCAATGAGGTTATGTCATACCCTTGTAATACAGTTAGACTCATTAGACACAGCTGTATTGCATCCAGGGATTCCCTGACATCCTGCTTTGGTTGTTGGTACCGTTTGCATACAGAAAAATCAGGCCTTAGAAGTTTTGAGTGTTATCGGGTTGAAAAATGCATAACTGTGCATCCATAATCTTCATCTCTTTTCATATCTTACCAAATATCTTATGGTTCTATAAGATATGCTTTCATTTCTGATATGATTTGGTTATGTCCCTACCCAAATCTCATCTTGAATTGTAGTTCCCATAATCCCCACATGTTGTAGGAGGGACCCAGTGGGAAGTAGTTGAATCATGGGGATGGTTTCCCCTATGCTATTCTCGGGATAGTGAGTAAATTCTCACAAAATCTGATGGTTTGGCCGAGCGTGGTTGCTCACTCCTGTAATCCCAGCACTTTGGGAGGCCAAGGCAGGTGGATCATTTGAGGCCAGGAGTTCAGGACCACCCTGGCCAACATGGTGAAACCCCATCTCTACTAAAAATACAAAAATTAGCCGGGCATGGTGGTGCATGCCTGTAATTTCAGCTACCTGGGAGGGTGAGGCAGGAGAGTCACTTGAACCTGGGAGGTAAAGGTTGCAGTGAGCCAAGATCATGCCGCTGCACTCCAGCCTGGGCGAAAGAGTGAGATTCTGTGAAAAAAAAAAAAATCTAATGGTTTTATAAGGGGCTTCCCTTTTGCTTGGCCCTATGCTTCTCCTTCCTGCCACCCTGTGAAGAAGATGTGTTTGCTTCCCCTTCCACCATGATTGTAAGTTTCCTGAGGCTTCCCTTGCCATGCTGAACTATGAGTCAATTAAATCTCTTTCCTTTGTAAATTACCCATTCTCAGGTACGTCCTTATGGCAGCGTGAGAACAGACTAATACAATATCTTACCAATGGTTCTTTTGTGTGGCAGCTTTATACTAAGTCTCTCCCACATCTCTCAAACTAGCAAATACTCATCTCTTTTCCATCACTACATTTTGTCTTTTTCAGAATGTCATTTAAAGGGGGTTGTGAAATATAGCTCTTTTCAATCTGATTTCTTTAACTTATCAAATATGCATTTAAGATTCATATGTGTTGCTGTGTGAGGCAAGAGCTTCCTCTTTTTAAAAATTTATGAGTAGTATTCCATTGCATGGATATTCCACAGTTTATTTGTGTCCACTCACTCACTGAAGGACTTCTGGGTTGTTTTTTATCTTGATGATGAATAAAGCTGCTATAAACATTCAAATATTGATCCTTGTATAAACATAAACTTTTAGTTCTCATGGATAAAACTCAAGAATTCATTTGCTAGATTGATTGAAAATTTTGTGGTTAGCATTATAAAAACTGCCAAAGTGTCCGCTGGAGTGGCTGTATCATTTGGCATTTTCACCATCAGAGAAAGAATTTCCACTGTGCCTTGTCTTCAGGAGCATTTGGTATTTTAATGCATCTCCAACCAGAGTCTCATAAGTGTGTAGTGGGGTCTTATCTGAGTCTTTATATGAATTTCCCTAATGCCTAATAAAGTTGAGAATCATTTTATAAACGTATTGGAATCTGCATATCTTCTCTTATGAAGTATCTATCTTTTGCTTATTTTTATTGGGTTGTTTGTTTTTGTTTATTGTTCAGATTTAAGAATTCTTTATGCAATCCGGATATAAGGCTTTTATCAGGTATAATTTGAAGATATTTCTCCACATCTGTTGATTGTGCACTTACTCTCTTAACAGAGTCTTTTGCAAGGCAGACGATGTCATTGTTTATAAATCCTATTCATCAATTTTTGTTTCTTTCATAGATGGTATATTGGTGTCATAATTAAAAACTTGTTGCTAAATCTAAAGTCATGTAGATTTTCTCTTTCAGAAGTTTTATATTTTATATTTTACAATTTCATCTATGATCCATTTTCAGATTTTCTTTTTTTGTGTAAAATATATACCATGGATTTTTTTTTCTAGTACTGTTGTTCAAAAGCTTGTCCATTCTGTTATCTTTGCGTCTTTGTAAAAAATCAGTAGACCGTATTTCCTCAGATCTATTTCTAGCCTCATATTATCTATATATCTATCTTTCCACCAGTACTATGCCTTCTTGATTACTGTAGCTTTATGTTAAGTCTTGAAATGAAGATAGGAGAATCCTCCATCTTCATTTTTCCATTTTCAAATTATTTAGCTTTTCTAGCTCACTTACTTTTTCATACAAATTTTAAAATATAGTTGTCAATATCTACAAAAAGCATGATGGAGTTTTCATTTGGGTTGCACAGAATCTTGATGAAATTGGAGAGCATAATTAACAAGGATTAGCCTTTGAATACAATTTTTCATGATTTCTTTCCATTTTCTATGACTTCTAATTTTCTATGTTTATAGTCTAATCATAAATGTCCTATATGTATTTTAGGTTTATGTGGCAAGGCCAGGAGAAAAATGACAATGGTCATGGAATTACTGATTATAAATAGAAAGTGTTATTATACTAAAATAGCTTCCTTTCATGAGTAATGTTTCCCCATACTCATATTATTCAAAACTGGTTATTCCATAATCAAAACATATCCTAATATAAAACGGAAATTTTGAGGAGCTAGGTCAAACAATTTGGACAACTCGAATGTTTAATATATGCCTCATGTTTGACAATATTTTTGGAACCAATAATGACATTAAGATTCAGGTCAGATCTGTAATTCACATAATTCCATGTTGACAAGTAAACCCTTTGTGTAAGCCCGATTTCCTATTCAACTTAATGAGACCACAATACCAAAACACGACAAATAAATAACAAGTAAAAATCTAAGCTAGACTCTTTCAAAAACATTAATGCAAAGTCCTTCACAAAATATTAGCAAAAATTCAGAAATACATGAAAAAGAATAATACATTATAACTAATTTGAATTTATTTCACTAGGACAAGCTGGGTTTGGAATATAAGAATCCTTCAAAGTAAATCACTAGAGTGGAAAAATGGAGTATAAAAATTTATGATTATGTCAATAAGATTTTTAGAAAGTATTTGGTAAAATTCGTTATCCATTTAAGTCCAGAACTCTTTATAAAAATTAAGAATATAGGGAGAGAGGAAATCATGAATAGCCTTTCCACGACCTTTTCCTCTAGATTCAGAGAATTCCTCCATCAAAAGTAACTTAAGGAATGGCTTGGATGGAAATTAAATGAAGGTCCTGATGAGTTTGCTGTGCATTGACTGAAACTGTTTTTTGAGTAACCTGTAACTGATGAGATGCAACGGCACAGAAAACAGAAACAAGTAACATATCTGTGTGGGTGCTATCTGTTTAGTAATGGAAAAAAGCTAAAGAGCCTGCAGATCCAATGCCTTTCCTGAGCTGTGGTAATCTACACCCCCTTAGTGTCATCTATGTGGGCAAAACAGTCCCTAGATATGAAAGAATTTGGGACATCAGAAACTTCACGTGGGAATCAAGTGCTCTACTATATTATTACTATGCATTGTGTATTGCCTCTTCTTACTGTTTGTTAAAGCTATTTAAGCTTGATAATAAGTGAAGTCTATTGTGTCCCATGAGTCTGAGAATAAATCCAAATCCATCTTCACTGATAGTTCAAGCTGTTGAGAATTAATAAAGGAAATATCTTTAGTTCAGTAGAGGTCATTGCAAAAAAAACAAAGTAAATAGTGTATCTGCTCTTTAAAAAATCAAAAAGTTTTTCCCTCTGAGTTCAAGACTAAGATAATGAAGGACATTACTACCATATGTATAGAATATTGACCTTAGGTATCTGCCAATGCAATGAAAAACAAAAGAAAAAACTTAAGAATGAAAAAGGAATCATTAATATTGTCATTTTCATGGATAATGTAGTTACATACATAGAAAAGTCAAAATAATGTAATAGAAACTATTAAGTGTAAAAAATGGATTTAGCAAGTTTGCTGAAACCAAGCTATATAACCAAAAATAAATAATATTCACCATTGGGACACAATTACAAAATATATTTTTTAAAAAAGTTATTTACAAACACAAGAGTTGTACAAGAATAAACATAACAACAACATAAACAATTTTGAGAAAAAATAAAGAAAACCTAGATAAAGCAATGAATCATGTATCTGAATTAGATGTTTCAATATTATAGAGGCATCAGTTTTCTCAAAATGATCTATGACTTCAGTATGATCCTCATCACAACCCTAGCAAAATTTGTAAAATATATAAAGTATACATTTTGTTATCAAAATTCAAAGGACCATATACAGCCAAAACAACCTTGAAGAAAATTTTAAAAGTTGAAGATGCTTTCTACCAGATGTTATCAATTACAATGGTATCAATTGGTATGGTCTGGTATTGTCCCAAATAGATAAATCAAACTATAGGAATTAGAAGACAAAGCAGCATGTATACAAACTCTAGATTTGACTTCTGAAAATATGAGAGTAAAAAGCAGAAGGAATATGGCAGTCCTTTCAGTAAATATTGCTAGGTCAATTGGATGACAATTGGGAAAAATAAATAAGTCTTAACTTGGGAATAACACCAGCTTCCAGTTTTAGGACTGGCAAATATTTTCTTACATGGTAAGAGAATAAATATTTTATGTTTTGGGTCAAGATACAAAACCATGGACCTTATATAGGTACTTATACAGCCATTCAAATGTAGACATTTAAAAATGTAAAAAACGTTGTTAGCTCACTGGACATTAAGAAAAGCCAACAACAAGAGCAACAACAACAAGAAACAAGCAGCTGGACTAAGAAAGACAGACAACTCAATACAAAAATGGGCAAAGACTTGAACAGGCACTTCAGAAAAGATAATACTAATTTGTTCAATTTCTTGAATAATCAGAGAAATGCAAATTAAGCCAAAACAAATTATGTTACACACTCCTGAAACAGGCACAATTTAAAATTACCGACAATGTCACATTTTGGCAAGGATGAGGACACAGTTAACATTTTTTTGCTCTGGTAGTAGAAATGCAAATTAATACACTTTTGGAACCTGTTTTACATCTCTATTTAATTCAAATAAGCTCATAACAAAATATGTAACAACTTTACTTTTAGGCACGAATCCAACATGTTGACACATACATATTTGATTCAACATGCATGTATAAGGATGTTTACAGCATTATTTAAATTGGTATAATCTACAAACAGTTCAAGTGTCTACCTAAAATAGAAAGGATGAATAATATAAGTGGATGGTGGACTATAGTAGGTCATCCAATAACGTCATTTCATCCATTATCTTTTTATTGTAACATTGATGAGTAGAAAAAATAATTTCTGGCTGGGATCATTGTCTGTGTGGAGTTTGAAGGTTCTCCCCATGTCTTTCTGGGTTTTCCTGGGTACCCTGCTTTCCTCCTACATCCCAAAAATGTGCACGTGAGGTTAACAAGTGTGTCTATATGGTAACAGCCTGAGAGTGGGTATGAGTGCACCTTGCGATGGAATGACATCCTGTCCAGGGCTAGTTCCCATTTGGTGCCCTGAGCTCCCAAATGGGCTCTGACATTTATTTCATATAGCTGACATTTATTTCATTGTGAATTTCTCTGATGTTTCCTCATGATTAAATTCACATTATGCACTATTTGCAAGCATGTTAAAGAGGATGCCAAGTATGTTTGGTCTTTATTTAGAAGTTTGACAACGTATTTGTGACCAGAAATATGATGTAGGAACTTAACTCAATTTATATCAATTAGTCTATGATAAAATTGGTTTCATTACACAACATTTTGCTTAAAGTTACAGTTTCCAAGATCCTATCAACTATGTTAATTAAAGACGTGCTATATTATAGAGCAGTGAAAATGAGGAAACTACTGCTGCATTCAAATATGAATTTCACAAACATTAAGATGAGTAAAAGAAATCAGCATAAAATAATATGTACTTCTTAATTCAATTTTTATAAATTAATAAATAAGAAAAATAAACAAGCAAAATCAATCTGTGGTGTTTGATATTAGAATAGTTGTTACTTTTGTGAAGGAAGAAAGAAAAAATTTAGAGAAGGCAACTCTAGGGTATGGCAATATGCAAATTTTTGATGTGTGTGGCAGTGTGAGTGGACTACTCTGTCATAATTAATTATGGTGTATATTTATATTTTGTGAATTTTTAGTTAAGTGAATATACTTCAACAAAAACATTTTTCAAAATCAAATAAAATTTTCCCCAAGATAATATTTATCAGGAAAAATACTTGCTAATGTCTCCCGGATTTTCAAAGGTTAATTCAGTAGTTCTTTTCTTTATGCAACCTTCCTTGATTACTCTCTCCTTAGAAAATAAAATCTTTGATGAAGCAGTAGGTGCAAAATTTCTTATAGATATTAAACAATATTGAACACATAGAAGCACTACTTACAGGAAATAGTCCTGGATTTAATGTCGAAATGTCTGAGTTGTAGCAAGCTCTTGAAGAAGACACTAAATCACTTGATGTAATCAGGCCCCTGATCACAACTGCCTCCTAGCCTCCAAATCTGGAATTGCCTGCTAACTAATGGAAGAACCTCATAGCCATTATTTCATTGAATATACTTTTCCTTTATGTTATAGGCTTCCATACATTACTTTCCTATTACCCGTAGTAATTCCCTTCTGGTTTCTGTAAATAACTCATTTCCTTGTTTCTTTCTTGGTGATATTTTCATGATCTTATCTGGGTATTTTCAGTATCTGATATGCTATGTTAAAGAGCACCAAACTCATCTGACTTTTATTATGTGGATATTGACTTGCATTTTTCAGGCTCAGAGATTTTGAGAAGTGTGGTGATAGAGATGCTTGATTCTCATCACTTACTCTACCTAACCTGGATGCGCTATCTCTGGGTGGGCAATTGATTTTGAAAACATGAGCTGGCCATCTATCACTGCAAATGTCTAGGTCCTATTATATTAAACTCCTTCACAGTATTCACCTCCTAGAAGAGAACTCTGTATCATGTATGTCTTCTTCAAGCATTGCTTAAATAAAATAAATTATATTTTATCACCAAGATACTGATTGATTTGAATCCAATATTTTAGACCTTGTTATAATATTATTTTTTAAAAATCATATGGGTAAATAAGTAAGCATAAGAAATGAAAAACTCAGCAAACTGATGCAAGGGAGATAAACTTGCTGTAGAATTTTCCAAGGGGGTTAAATTAAGAAAAGTGGGTAATAATGCTTTCAAAAATTATCAGTAAACAGTGATTTATTATAAATCAGGTATCACTGTCAAGGCTATTACCCCAAGCTACTTCCTATGAAATTGATTAGAAATCATTGCAATTTGACCATTAGTTAATTTTTAAAAGCTTATATCATATTGAGGTAAGTGGAAAGATAGAAAGGCCATAAAAAAATGTACCCTTGCAAGGCTCAAATGTTGGAATAGGTATGAGCTGTTAGTTTTTAATAGTTTAATAATGAAAAAAACAGAATAGTAGCTATGAACAAAATTTAAAACATATTTTCATATTGGCAAAATATAACTGACTTGTATGATGTCTGAATGAAGGCTAATTTTGTGTTTATATAATTATATCCAAACAATAAATTGCATGATTGCTGAAAGAGAACAATATTAAAGTAAGTGTGCGATGTTCTGCCCTCCCATTCATATTCAAATAGCAATTGCAATGTGAAAAAGAAAAGTTTAACTTCTGTTCAGTTCTAACTCATAGACTTTTAGGGATTTGAGATAGATGTCTCTTAATTTTGGGTCACCTAAATACTAACTCTAAAAAAGGAATTTAATTGCATGGAAATATATTTGGTAGATTATCCCAGAAAACACTTTCAGTCAGGAAAGAGAAAGAAGCCAGTAAAGGGTGTTTTACTAAGACAGTCACAACCCAGGGCAACTGGAGCTCAATGAAGCTGGTCAGCTCTGGGAGACAGTGTGGAACATGCTTTGCAGCATCCCCAACCAAGGGATGAAAAGACTGGCACATTGATGCAGCAAATCCCTGTTTATCCATGCTTTAAGATCGCTTCTGGGAGCACTAAATTGTTGGCACTTTCAGGTTGCCCTGTGCAGATACAAAGTATCTCCATGCAGCTGGATAAAATTCTTGCAGCAGCGAATCACAAATGATTGTAAGAAGCAGCCTTTCACATGTAGGGACAGTGAAAGCCATAGCAGGACACTGATGGTGTCAGCTACCATTCTCCTCATACACCACCCAGTTCATTCAAGCCCCACATTAGGGATATTCTGTCCTGTCATTGATTTTCCAAGGTATGATGGGAAACAATTAAAAATAATTAATAGCAATAGTAAGATGAGTGGAAGAAGCTACTGTCCTACTATTAAAGGCGATCGTAAGTAATGTTTATTATTGCCCTTCCTCTACAATGTATTCTATATCCCCCTTATCATTGGCATATATGCTGGTGTAAGTCACTTGTTTAATGGGGTAACCTAGATCTTCTTCCCTGGTGGTTTATGCCCTTTGTTATCCTGCATTGCAGTACCTTGGTAGCTGCTATTTGCTGTTCAAGTTGTAGAAACACTCTTTTTGCACCTAATACTGATGGTATACTCCACCTTGATACGGTTGTAATAACAACAATTTATTATAACTACCCTATCAAGGTAAAGTATACCATCAGTATAGAAACTGCTTTTTTGCCTACTGTCCTACAGCCATGAGGAGCACAAAATAACTGCATGAGAAGCACACTTTAGACATAACAGTCTCCTTAGCCTGTCCATTGGCAGAGGACCCATTTGGGAAACAGCAGAACCTAAAATTATAGATTTGTAAAGAACAAATTCCCCAAATGATTCATTGGGAGTGTGAATGAGAAGAGCCCATTCTTACTTCCACCTCTTGGATTCAAGACCCATGAATTTTAGCTAATGGTCATTGATACGATGTATAAACCACTTTTTGAAAAGCAGTATCCTAAATCTACAGGGTGTCATTCCACAACTGGTATCTTAAATGAACTTTCTAGTATTATATTAAGTTGGCTGCCTGTTAGGTGAAACCAGAAAATTCTGTGTATATTCACTGAATATACATTGAATGATAAGAAGTAGGATACTTGGGTAATTGTACTGACTGAGACACTATAAGTAAAAAAGCAAATATTATACATACTAAGGATAGAAAAAATAATCCAAGAAAAGATGAATTGTTTCCATGTTTAAAATAAATATTTTCGGCTGGGCACAGTGGTTCATGCCTGTAATCCCAGCACTTTGGGAGGCCGATGTGGGCAGATCATGAGGTCAGGAATTTGAGACCAGCCTAGCCAACATGGTGAAACCCCGTCTCTACTAAAAACACAAAAATTAATTGGACATGGTGGTGTGTGCCTGTAGTCCCAGCTACTCGGGAGGCTGAGGCAGGAGAATCACTTGAACCCAGGAGGCGGAGGTTGTGGTGAGCTGATATGGCACTGCTGCACTCCAGCTTGGGCAACAGAGCGAGACTTCGCCTCAAAAAAAAAAAAAAAAAAAAAAAAAAGAAATGAAAAATTTCCAATGCAATCAACTTTTAATTGATTGGTTCATTAGACTCTTTCTGCTATTTTAAGGGCTCAGCATTGGTCTCTGCTGCTGACAGCTTGACCCTGCATGGATGTAGCTATTTCAGTTATGGGGCCATTACACAAGGCCTAGGGTAGCCACAAGCAGATGTGTGGTAACATGCACTAGATGAATTATTCTGTCAACCTAGTTGTTCTGGGAATTCTCTCTCGTGGATGGTCTCTGGTAAGCATGGACACGAGACTCAATCCATCATATATATTTCCCTACTTCTGTAGGTAAATCCACCTGACTCTTGCCCCTGATTTCATAGTCACCAATAATTCAGTCTTCTTTTTTCCAGGCCCGTGATTAAACAGAAAGCTATTGACCACTATCCAGAGTTCATAAATATCTTTAACTCACTCACTTTTCCCTCCACAACAAGTTGACAACCAGATATTTCCATGGAGTAGCTCACGACATGGCAGGTAACAAGAGCTCTGAGAGAGAGAGAGCCACAGAGGGAGGGCAGGTTGGAAGTAAACTAATCTTGAATGAAAGACCTCCTATCAAACTTTCCATATTCTGTTCCTTGGATCCAGACGAAGCTCAAGGGATTATATGAGGTGCTGACTATCAGGAGCTGGATATCCCTGGGTACCATTCTAGAAGCCACCTACCACAACAAACTTTATCTTTTAGCTCTATCTTTTCAATCTGATAACCTTCAATATCTAACCATGATTACTGACTATTATTATAACAAAAATCACACAGTCATAGTTATTCTTATAAATTTTTCACAAATGAAGAATAAAGCTAGCACCTTTGACATCAGAAAAAAGACAAAAATGCCCCTTACCAATTCTATTCATCATTGTACTGGAAGTTCTAAACATGAAGTAAAAAGAGAAAAAAAATAAGAAACAAAACTGTCTGTACATATGAACGTGTCTGTAGAAAATACAAAAGAATACACATATAAAGCATTAGATTTAACAAGAGAGTTTGAAAAAGTTGCTGGAAATTTTATTAATTTACAAAATCAATTGCATACATGAGACAATTACAATTTAAAAATTAAGTTTTGAAAGATTACCATTTAAAATAGCATCAACTCATAGAACAAAAATCAGAAATAAAACAATGGGCATTGCTATTAACATTACAGAATTTTTAAAAACTGCTATGAACAACTGTATGCCAAAGAATTAAACAGCCTAACTAAGAAGTACACATTCCAAGGAACACACAAAATATTGAACCTGACTCAAGAAGAAATAGAAAATCTACATAGACCTATAAGTAAAAAGACTGAATTAGGTATTTTTTAATTCTCGCAAAAAAACAAAAGATAAAGAAAATACAAGACCAGATCACTTCACTGGTGGATTATACCAAAAGTTTAAAGAGAAATTAACACCAATCATTCTCCAACTCTTCAAAAATTAGAAGAGGAGATAATACTGTCCAACTTTTTCTATAAGGCCAGTATTACTCTGCAACCAAAACCAGACATTAAAAAAGAGAACTATAGAGTAATTTTCTATATAAAGAAATTATTTTAATCTTAACTTTTGTCTTCCTAGATCAGTTGTTCCGAATTGTATTTTAATGTGCAGTTATATTTTTTCACTTACTTTATGAAAATTTCTTCTAAATTTTATGTGCTTTAATATATACATTATCCTTTTGATACCTCATATTCTTGCAATAATTTGTATACCTTTATAATTTACAACTTGGTTTCATTTGGTTTACAGTTTATGCTTTGTATTTCTGAAATGACTTCCATTTGGTTTTTAACATTTCTCTTAGAATTATTTTCTAATCATTGTTTGTAAGTCATTTTAAAGCACAAAGAAAAAGCATAATTGTATACAGAGTTAGGGACTAAGTGACACATACAAGAAAATCAAATAAAACAAAATTGCAAAGTGTAATGGTATATAACCAATGATGATCAAAAAATAAGTATAAGAGAAATTCATGCCATATAAAAAGTCTGTGATATCTCTTACATAAAGATAACATGACATTTTAATTAATAAGTACAATGGCAGGAAAAGTAAATTGTGCTATAACAATTGCCAGATGCGGATTTAATTTTTACACAAAATGCCTGAATATTTCTAATTACCATAAATATATGGTTATATGTATGTATTAATATAAGAATATGAGAGTTACACAGAAATAATATGCCTAAATTTTTTGAAATTTTCTTATTTTAGTATATCAATTTTGGACAGTAGATACTATGGATATACTGAAGCAAGACTTTAGGAACAATTACTTTGAGTAATTATGACCAGTATACAAATATTGTTCTGTACCTACACCAAATCTGGGAATTTTCTTCAATGCAGTTAAATACTCAGGTCACTGTTAAAAAGTACTGGTGCCTCTTAATGACCTAAGAGAAATAAGGTCATGCTATTCAAAGTGTGGTCCTTAAAATGATGTGGGTCCACAGGTTTTTTTTTTTCTTTCTTTCTTTCCTTTTCTACAAAAGGAAGAGTTAAAAAATTGAGAGTAAACATTTAGAAACTCTTATAATAGTGTAGCAGAATAATTTATGTCTGTTGGGTCTCATAAAAATTAGCAAAGGATACCTACACATGTATGTTTATCACAGCCCTATTTACAATAGTAGATATGTGGTATCAACCAAAGCGTCCATCAGTGGATGGTTGGATAAATAATATAATACAATGAAATACTAATCAGCCATAAAAAAGTCATTAGTATTTCAATAAAGTCTGCAAAGCTCTCATTTTAAAATATCAGTTTCTGTAACTAGGCAGTAAGATTGTCTAAAATAAAATTTCCCAGCATTCTTCTGAGAATGTTGAATATAAAATACAATCCTGTTTTTTATTTCTTTTATTTTACATTTTTTTTGAGATGGAGTCTCACTCTGTTACCCAGGCTGGAATGCAGTGGCACGATCTCGGCGCACTGCAACCTCCGCCTCCCTGGTTCCAGTGATTCTCCTGCCTCAGCCTCCCGAGTAGCTAGGATTACAAGTGCGTGCCACCACTCCTGGCTAATTTTTGTATTTTTAAAAGAGACGGGGTTTCACCATGTTGGCCAGGCTGGTCTTGAACTCTTGACCTCAAATGTTCTGCCCACCTAGGCCTCCCAAAGTGCTGGGATTACAGGTATGAGCCACTGTGCCTGGCACTCCTGTTGTTTTAATACCATAATAGATGACTTACAGACTTATAATGAGGTTTTGGGAAAGTCAGTGATGAGCTGAGCAGGAGCCAGCATACAGGAAAGGGAAATGAGATCTGGAAGAGTTTGGGCAGAAATCTGTGCCACAGATGATCAGCTGCTCTCTGCCACAGGTGAGGTGAGGCCAAGGGGTCATCTCGGATTATTGTTTTGGTTTAACAAATTTTTGGTCAACATTTTTAATTAAACCAACTTTTAAAACAAAATCATGTGTGAAGCATCCAATTATATATTTTAAATATATAAAATATCTACTTTAGTAGACTTGGAAGGTTATTATGAAATAAGAACTATACACTTTGTTTGTATAAAGAAAAATAAAACTTGAAAACGGAAAGGATCTCAAGAGGTTCTAAGGGGCCAACTTATGTTGAAATTCAATATTTTGCTTGGGAAATTTTGTGATTTTCGCATATATCGTAGCTTCTTGTGCAATTAGCTAGAAGAATGACACAAAATTGAGGTCCCAAAGTTGTAGTACAGATGTAATGAAAAAGAGTATGTATAATCAATAAGGAAACAGGCATATCTGTTAGAGAAATATAGAACAGACTATTGATTTTGCTCATCAGAAATGTTGACAGAGCAAAAACTTATTATAGAATAATTCTTCTTTATTTCCTTCATTTCTCCTTCCTTCCTTCCTCTCCCTCTCACTACCTCCTTCCTCCCTTCCTTCCTTTCTTAATTTTTCCATTGAAATCTCCCAAAAGGCCTATATTTGATTATTTATAAGAAAAATGGAAGACAAATGAATAAGTAGCCTGTTTATTTTTACCGAGTTTCATTAGAAATATATAAACAGAATAATATATAAACATAGAATCTGGTTAAAGGATTATAAAAATAGAACATTACAAGGATTTATTCTAATTTCTTGCCTAAAAATGTTTTTGTTTTAGACAGGTTAGTGTTTAATAATTTTTGAAACCTCCATAGTTTTTTTTAATATACACAATAAATTGGCACCAGAGCTACAATTTTCTTATACATATTGAGGGAGAATTTTAATAGGGCCAGAGAAACTGCCCATTTTTCTGCTTGACAAGTGTATGTTTTCAAGTGAGTTGAAGGGAGGGGACATGACGTTTTTGTGTCATCAATGAGTATAAGTTCCTTTTGGTTTCTTATGATCAGAACATCTTGCTGAACCTAATGTTAAATCTACTATTCAATGGCTTAGAAAGACAGTGAAATGTGATGTCTTCCTATATCTAGAGAAAATGTTTCTGATTTACTGGTGTTAGTGTTTCACCATAAATATAAATTTTAGTTCGATCTCTTTTCAAATTTTAGTGTCATTTTCAGACACTATGAGATGGTGAATCTGGAAGAATTAAAGAACTAAACACTAGTAGCTCACTTAAGGAGAAAGAGACTTCTTAAAGGGTGGTAAATGTCTTACAGAATTTCTTGGAACGATGAAGAGACAGCATCTAGTTTGAGATATCAGAAGTGACTTCAGAGCTACATGGCAGAACTAGAATATTAAGGAAAACACTGTGCTGTCTGTGATCAGAAAACTGTCATGATCAAGAAGCCATTGCAGAAAAACAAAGCACATCCATAACAAATCCTACTTCCAGAAACAGCAGGAAAAAATGAATGTGTAGTTTATGTTTCTATCAAATCTTCCAAAGGGTACTTAAATACAGAATACAGACTATCTTAATGTTAGAAAGTGTATTTGTATAAATTGGTATCTGTAGGGAGTCTGAGAAATGTATTCCGTAGTACAGACACATATACTGTTGAAGGCTGGAATAAATGCTGCATGCCAGTCCACCTTACCTACAGGTTGTCAGCTCATATTCCAATGCATAGCTCAGTTAGTTGGTCAGCTGATAGGGAGGGGAAAATACAGCACATCACTTAAGGTAGTATCTTAAATATCCACCATGCTTTGTAACACTCTTAAGAATATATATTGAAAACACATCCCCATGAGAAATTTAAAAATGCTTTGTTATATAAATAATTATGTAGCTCTATTTTTTTGAACAATTAAATTTAAAGCTTTGCTCTGAGAATCAACATAATATTCTAACTACCTAAACCTACAAAACTTGCTGGGAAAAAAAGAAACAGGTTAATTATAATAGCGAATCTTACACATAGGCAAAAGCTTTCAAACACTAGGGAAATCAACAAATTAATAAAAAGAGATGAGTGGGCAATGATTTTTTGGATATGACTTCAAATGCACAGGCATCAAAACCAGAAATAGACAAATGGAATTACATGAAACTAAAAAATTTCTGCCTGGCAAAGGAAATCAAGAGTGAAGACGGGAGCTACAAAATGGGAGAGGGGAAACATTTACCATCTACATATCCAACAGGGGGTTAATAACCAAAATAGATAAGGAACTCAAACAACTCTATAGCAAGAAAATGAACAACCTGATTTTAAAATGATCAAGAGACCTGAATCAACATTTTTTGAAAGAAGACATACAAATGACCATCAGGTTGAGAAAAAAATGCACAGTATCTCTAATCGTCAGGAAAATGCAAATCAAACCACAATAAGATGTCACCTCATTCCTGTTAAAGTGGCTATTACTAACAAGACAAAAGGTAGCAAATGTTGAACTGGATATGGAGAAAAAGGAAACCTAGCACACTTTAGGTAAGAAGGTAAATTAGTACAGCCATTATGAAAAACAGTATGGAAATTTAAAAAAAATTAAAAATAGTGATCCAGCAACCCCACTGCAGGATATATATCCAAAGGAAATGAAATCAGTATGTGGAAGAGATATCTGCATTTCCATGTTTATTGCAGCACTGTTCACAATAGCCAAGATATGTAATCAAACTGAGTCCATCAATGAATGAATAAAGAAAATGTTGCAAAATACATACAAAGGAATATTAGTCAGGCATTCAAAAGGAAATCTTTTCATATGTGACAACATATGCCATTATGTTGGATGATGTTAAGTGAAATAAGCCAAGCACAGAAAGACAAATACCACATGATCTCACACATATGTGGAATATAAAAAGCTTGTCACATAGAAGTAGAGATTAAAATGGTGGTTACCACAGCCTGGGGTGGTAGAGGGTGGGGATGTTGGGAGATGTTGGTCAAAGGATACATAATTACAATTAGATAGGAGGAATATGTTCAAGTGATCTATTTTAGCAGCGTGGTGACTATAGTTAATGATGATATAATGTATACCTGAAAAATGTGAAGAGAGTAGGTATTAAGTATTCTCATCAATAATTGATAATTACATGAAGTAATACATTTGTTATTTAACTAGATTTAACCATTCTACACTGTATATGTACTTCAAAACATTATGTTTTTACACTGCTGAAAAAGACACACTTGAGACTGGGTAATTTATAAGGAAAAAAAGGTTTAATGGACTCACAGTTTCACATGGCTGGGGAGGCCTCACAATCATGGTGGAAGGCAAAAGCCACATCTCATGTTGTGACAGACAAGAGAAGAGAGCTTGTGCAGGGAAACTCCGCTTTATAAAACTATCAGACCTTGTGAGGCTTATTGACTATCATAAGAAAAGCATGAGAAAGACCTGTCCCCATGATTCAATTACCTCCCACCAGGTCCCTCCCATAACATTGGGAATTGTGGGGGCTACAATTCAAGATGAGATTTGGGTGGGGACACAGTCAAACCATATCATTTGGCTAATTTGTGTTTTCCTAATAAAACAGATCAAACATACAGAACAGCAGAATATACTTCACTTTACCTCTACTCTCTGGTCTTCTCTATACTTGATATGGTTTGACTGTGTCCCCACTCAAATCTCATTTTGAATTGTAGCTCCCATAATTTGCACATATTGTAGGAGGGACCAAGTGGGAGATAATTGAATCACGGGGGTGGTTTCCCCCATACTGTTATCATGATAGTGAGTAAGTATCACGAGATCTGATGATTTTATAAGGGGTTTCCCCTTTCACTTGGCTCTCTCCTTCTCTCTTGTTTGCCACTATGTAAAATGTGCCTTTCACCTTCTGCTATGCTTGTGAGGCCTCCCCAGCCATGTGGAACTGTGAGTCCATTAAACTTCTTTTCCTTTATAAACTACTCAGTCTCGAATATATCTTTATCAGCAGTGTGAAAACAAACTAATACAGTACATTGGTACCAGCAGAGTGGAGTGCTGCTGTAAAGATACCCAAAAATGTGGAAGCAACTTTGCAACTGGTTAACAGGCAGAGGATGAAAGAGTTTGGAGGGTTCAGAAGAAGAGAGAAAAATGTGGGAAACTCGGGAACTTCCTAGAGATTTGTTGAATGGCTTTGACCAAAATGCTGATGATATGAACAATGAAATCCGGGTTGAGGTGGTCTCAGATGGAGATGAGGAACCTGTTGGAAACTGGAGCAAAGGTGACTCTTGCTATATTTTAGCAAAGATACGGACAGCATTTTGCCCCATCTTAGAGATCTGTGGAACTTTAAACTTGAGGGAGATGATTTAGGGTATCTGGCAGAAGAAATTTCTAAGCAGCAAAGCATTCAAGAGGTGACTTCAGTGCTGTTAAAAACATTCAGTTTTAAGTGGGAAACGGAGCATAAATGTTCAGAAAATTTGCAGCCTGAGGATGCAATAGAAAAGAAAAACTCATTTTCTGAGGAGAAATTCAAGCTTCCTGCAGAAATTTACATAAGTAATGAGGATCTGAGCGTTAATCACCAAGACAATAGGGAAAATATCTCCAGGGCCTGTCAGAGACCTTCACAGAGCCCATCCCACCATCACAGGCCCAGAGGCCTAGGAGAAAAAAAATGGTCTCACTGGCCATGCCTAGGGCCCCCCTGCTCTGTGCAGCCTAGGGACTTGGTGACCCGCATCCAAGTATCTCCAGCTATGGCTAAAAGGGGCCAATGTAGAGTTCAGGCCATTACTTCAAAGGATGCAAGCCCCAAGCCTTGGCAGCTTCCAAGTGGTATTGAGTCTGTGGGTGCATGGAAGTTAAGAATGGAGGTTTGGGAACCTCTGCCTAGATTTCAGAGGGTGTATGGAAATGCCTGGATGCCCAGGCAGAAGTCTGCTGCACTGGTGGAGTTCTCATGGAGAACCTCTGCTTGGGCAGTGTGGAAGGGAAATATGGGGTCAAAGCCCCCACACAGAGTCCCTACTGGGGCACTGCCTAGTGGAACTGTGAGAAGAGGGCCACTGTCCTCCAGACCCCAGAAAGGTAGATCCACTGACAGCTTGCACTGTGCACCTGGAAAAGCTGCAGACACTCAATGCCAGCCTGCAAAAGCAGCCAGGAGGGAGGCTGTATCCTGCAAAGCCACAGGGGTGGAGCTGCCTAAGACCGTGGGACCTATCTCTTGCATCACTGTAACCTGGACGTGAGACATGAAGTCAAAGGAGATCATTTTGGAGTTTTAAGGTTTGACTGCCCTGCTGGATTTCAGACTTGCATGGGCCTATAGCCCCTTTGTTTTGGCCAATTTCTCCCACTTGGAATGGCTGTATTTACCCAATACCTGTACCCCCACTGCATCTAGAAAGTAACTAATTTCTTTTGATTTTACAGGCTTTCAGGCAGAAGGGACTGGCCGTGTCTTAGATGAGATTTTGGACTTGGACTTTTGAGTTAATGCTTAAAATGAGTTAAGACTTTGGGGGGACTGTTGGGAAGGCATGATTGCTTTTGAAATATGAGGACATGACATTTGGGAGGGAGTCAGGGGTGGAATGATATGGTTTGGCTGTGTCTCCACCCAAATCTCATCTTGAATTGTAGCTCCCATTAATTCCTATGTGTTGTATGAGGAACCCAGTGGGAGATAACTGAATCATAGTGGTGGTTTCCCCCATACTATTCTTGTGGTACTGAATAAGTCTCACAAGGTCTAGTGTTTTAGAAAGGGTTTCCCCTTTCACTTGGCTCTCTCATTTTCTCTTGTCTGTTACCATGTGAGATGTACCTTTCACCTTCAATCATGATTGTGAGGTCTCCCTAGCCATGTGAATCTGTGAGTCCATTAAACCTCCTTTCCTTTATAAATTACTCAGTTTCAGGTATTTCTTTATCAGCAGCATGAACACGAATACAATACCCCTCATGAGGAATATAAAACCTTAAACCAAGAAATTGGCAATTTTTTCCTCTTTGATGCTGAATTTCAAAGCAGATAAAATAATCATCGCTGAACCCTTTCCTATTTACAGACTTATTTAAGGAAAGTGACTTCCTAAAAAGACAGAAAACAAAACAAAACAAAACAAAAACTCAAAGCAGATAAAAGTAAAGGCTCCACAGCCAAAAGCCTAAGTTTGCTTTATACAGCACATTGACAACAGTTATCTCACCTTGGGAAAAAAATAATTCAACTTTACAAGCCTAACTACACTAATCTGTAAAAATTCATGTAATAATACTATCTACCTCAAAGAATTGTATATATAGATTCTTTTTTAAAAAATATACATATACACTCATGCCATTTGCAAATAATTATAGCTTCATATCTTCTTTCCCAATTCCTACTTTTTTTCTGTATTCCTTTCTATTGCTTTATCACACTGAGACCTCCAACAGAGATCTTTCCTGATACTGATCTCAAAGGGAAAGTTCTCAATATTTTACCATTAGATATGCTGTCAGATGTATGTTTTTGACCATCACTTTTATTAGATTAAGGATGTTCTTTTCTATTGTTACTTTGCTGAAAGTATTCTTTATCAATGGATGTTCACTTTTAAGAAATATATGTTTTGAATTTATTGAGATGACTATAATATGATTTCCTCCCTCGTTTCTTTTAATGTGGTAAAACCCATTGTTTGAAAGTAAAATGTTTAAATATGCATGTACATAGATTGGATATGACATATCTTGTCTAGAATTTATTTACTAATATTTTGTTAATATTTTTGCACATATATTTATGACATCATTTGTCAAGTTTTGATACTAAAATTATTCTGACAAAAATTATTTAAAAGTGAGTTCTACCTTTTCAATTCTCTAAAGACATTTCTGTAAGGTCGATTCTATCTTACATGTTGGACAAAATTTGGGACTTGCCTTCATGTTTCCTTCATGAGATTTTTCTTTTTATTTTTGAATTCAATTTATTTACACTTCACTGATGCAGGACCACACAAACATGCTATTCCTGATTTAATAATTTTTTGAGGTGGTGTAGTATGTTGTATTTTTAGATAAATCTCTCCATTTTACCCACATTTAAGAACAAGGTTAGTACTTTCAATTTCTGTAAGACATGGTGGCAGTGTTCCTTTTTAATTCATAATAATGGAAATCTGTTTCTCTTTTTAGATCACACTCATTTATGAATTTAGTCTTTCCACATGAATTACCTTGGTATCTATTGATTTTCTTTACTGTGTGTTTGTGTTCTTTTTCTACCCTAATGTTTAGTATCTCTTACCTTCTATTGCCTTTTAAATTAAATGTTCTTTTAAATTGATTCTTGAGTAGAATCTTGGTTTATTTTCAGCCATTCTATTTTTCCGGTAAATACATTTAAAGCCACACATTCTCTTCTCAATATAGATTTTGCCATAGTACCTGATTTTCAAGTATTTGGATAGTTTCTAAGTATCTTTTTTGCTATCAGTTTTCAGGACAATTTCTTCTTGGAAACAGAACATATTAATGAATTCTATCCATGAGGACTAGTATAAAATCAATGCTCACGAATGTTCCATTCATATTAGATACATTTATTAATCATGTTTTTCAAACTTTCTCTATTTCTACTGATTTTTGTCTTTATAAATTTAGCTAGTAAATGGCTGTTGTATATAAACATCTATCACTGTAATTGAAAAACTGTCTATTTTTAAAGAGCATTTTTGCTAGTTTTATGTATCTATAGAATACGTTATTGTGTAAATAAAATTTACTATTTTTATTTCATTTTGATAATTACTTCTGTTATATTTATGAAAGTTTAACTTAACTCTTGCAATGCTTCTGTCCTTCACATGTACTTTTTCTGATATCAGTAAAGTTATACCAGACATTTTGGAGTTAATATATACATAATTTTTTTTTGTCATTTTATTATTATTCTTTTCTCATCATTTCACTTGAGATATGTGTCATGAAAGCAGTCTGCAGTTTTGGGCTTTATCCTGTGTTATTTATTTTTATTTTAAATTATTCAATCAGTTTACATTAAGATAATCACTAACATATTTGACTTATATCTTCCAACCTCGTTTGCATTATAATTGCCCTATTATTTTTTCTTCTTTACTTGCTGAATTCTGAGTTAATGTAAATTTTTCTTCCATTTCTTTTTTATTTATGTTGTTAGTTCTGTATCTTTTTATAAATATTGAAGTGGTTATTATAAGCTTGATTTACTGAAGTCCACTTAAAATAGTATTTTAACACTGCTTAGAAAATTCAAGAACTTTCAGAACTTTTCAAGTGAAATTATATGAACTTCTTTGTGATTCTTACAGACATGGATCTTAATGCTGTAAGTGTGTTAAAGTCTGCAAAATATTATTGTTGTTTCTTACACTGTCAATATGCATTTCATATGGTCAATATTTATTCACTTTGTGCTTTTCATTTCTTCCTGCATTTCCATGTTTCCATATGCACAGTCCTGTGGTTTTATATTTGTGTGAGTCTTAAGTGACTAATTATCTGTTCATTTTTAAATTTCTTCATTTTGTGATCATTTTCAGGTTGAAAGTTGTTTTACAACAGTTTCACAACGTTATTTTAATCATTTTTAACATCATTAATGGTTGAAAACTCAGAAGCCAATCTTACTGTATCAACTTTGAAGTAAATGTGTTCCTTCTTCTGTTTTCTTTTAAGATTTATTTTTTCTTTGTTTTGGTTATTGGCAGTTTTACTATGAGGTGATTATATAAAATGTTCTCATTGTTTAACCTAGGAAAATCTTTGCCAAACATCTTTTATCTATAGCTTAATGTCTTTCATCAGTTTAGAAACTTCCTGACCAGTATCATTTCAAATTTTGTTTTAATCTCTTCTTTCTTTCCTCTCCTGAGACTCTACTTACATATATGTACAATTTCTGCCTATATTCTACTCCTCTCTTTTCTTTCACAATTCTTTCATCTTTTCTTTCTCAATTATTCAGTCTGAATATTTTGTACTGACTTGTAGACTGAGTTCACTATTCTTCTGTTGTGTCTAATATTCTATTAAACCTATAGTTTGAACTTTGTGTCTAGGTTTTATTTTTCACGAGTCAAAGATTAACTGCCTCTTGGCCCTACTGACAGTCTCCTGGCAAGAGTTAGGTACCAATTGCCAATACCTAGGGGTGGGGAAATAGAGGGCTGGCAAATTCTGCTTTGTTCCTCTAGGGTGGGGTAGGAAGCCCAGCTCCCCACTGGGCCTCAGTGACACCAGAGGAAGGGAGGGTGCAGGGGAGTGCCAACTAGCCCTGCCTCTCAGCACCTCATTATTCTTCACTCATGCTGGTTGTAGGGTATAGATTCACTTCCCCACTTGGTCTCACTGACAACAGGGATAATAGAACAAGAGGGTCAATTGACTCTACTTTATCTTGCCTTGCTCAGTCTTATTCCTGCCAGGTGGGTGAGGAGGTTCAGCCCCGTAATGCACCTTCCTGACACCAGGAGTAAGGGGAACGTGGAGTGTTTATTAGCTCTGACCTGCACCATCTTATACAGTCTATACGATGTTAGGTGATTATACGGGCTCAGCTCCCACACAGCTCTGCTGATACCTGGCATGTGTGTGTTGGGTGTGAGTTAGAGGAGGCTAGTTCTTTTTTGCATTACCAAATTAAATCTCACTGTTACCGGGTAGGAGTGGAGAGTCAGGACACCACCTGGTTCTTACGGTGGGGAATGGAAGACCAGCTGACTATTGGGTCCTATAGATACAACATAGCAAGCAAATTAGAGCATTCCCTGCTTCCGTGAGGCAGGGAGTTTGGTTGGAAGACCAGCTCCCCTCTTGACCCACTAAAACTGCAAACAAGGGGATGCAATTTTTCCATTGGTATTGGCTGGGTATTGCCAAAAATATTTTCCTTTGAAAGGTTAGGCAGTGACAGGCTTTTCTTGCAGTTTTTTTTGCTTTTTGTTTTGTCTATGCCTGTTGGTGGATTTATATTGAGATTATAAGAAAATTCAGTAAGATCCAAGAAGAAAAGTTGTGAGATTCCGTAAGTGGCCCACTTCTTTCCATGTTACAGAGGCTTCTTGCTATGCTTGTTGTTGTGTTGTTTTAGTTGTAAAAACTGAGGATTTTTCAGACTGTAAGACAGAGGACCTCAGAGGAATGGGGCTACTCCATCTTCATGAACTAGAGTTTCTAATGTCATTATTTTATTGTTTAATTTAGATTGCTTCAGATTTTTTCCTTCATCTGATATTTCCAATTCTATTCTCTTGCCTCTCATTGATATGCACACACAGCAACATGCAGATTGCGGTATTTTTAACTTTTGTCTTTCTAACATACTTGAAATAAATTTTCATATTGATGACTATCTATTAAAGTGCATACTCTCATTTCTACATGTTTTTGTGTGTTTCCATTCACATTAATGGTAGCACCCCTCACAGTTGGCTTTTGCTTTATTCATTAACAATTTTGGAACTCAACCAAAAAATGACATAAATAGCTATACTAAAATTCTTTTAATTACTGTCTAAAATCACACTCAGGCAGAAAATGTGCTCTATTTATACATTTAAAAATTGATACTTAATATGTCTTTGATTTTTTGCTGAGTTGGGTAATTGTTCCACAAATAACTTTATAAATATTCTCTTGATTATTATTCTGAATGCATCTCCAGATATAGAAATGGAATTGCTGGCCATGGGGCATGTATATTTACAATTTTATTAGAAACTGCTAAATTACTCTTCAAAGCAATGCTAATTTACACTCTGGTCATGTGCTATTACTAGACACTTTGGGTTGGGTTTAAATGCGGAAATGTGCCCTTTTTAAATTTTTCTGATTTCTTGTGGGTTGAGCAACTTTTTGTCCACAAATTCACCATTAAGTTTTGTTTGTAAGTTTTTTAATGTAATTTGTTCATTTTCCATTTATGTCATTTTTTCATTTTCCATTTACTTTTACAGGATTGCAGGTTGTTTACGTAATGTGGAAACATGAATAGAGGGCATTTTCTCCCAGCCTATCATTTATTTTATTCACTTGTTTATTAAGCATACTTTTTAAATGTTTCCTTGGTATTTTTATCCTTTAAGATTTTTATTGAAGTATAATCTATTACATACAATGTATAAAGTATGCATATCTGGTGTATGAACTTCTGCCCATCTGTGTAACCATCACACAAATCAAGATACAGAAATCTGCCAGGAGCTCAGAGGCCTCTTGAATGTTGCATCGAAATCATGACCCCCACAAAGGTAACCACCACTCTTTTTGAAACATCGTTTAATTTTACCTGTTTTTGAACTTTTTGTAAAGTGAGGTATATAGGATGCATTGTTTAGGGTTGTTTGCTCTTCTCTTTTTCTTTTGAGATTCATTCATGCTTTCTCATATAGATTCAGATCATTATCTTTCCATTGTTATATAGGATTTATCATTTGCATACACTACAATTCATTATTCATATTACTCATAATTAACAAATTTTGTTTGTTTAAAAGCTGGGCAATTTTAAATAACTGTCCTATAAATTTTCTTGGGCATATTTTTCTTAAGTGGTTTTACCAATTCACATTCCACTAGTGATTGATCTCGCACTTCTGCGATACTTAGTGGGATCACTTAATTTTTTTTCTATTTTTTGTGTAGTGGTATCACTAAATACTTGCGTTTTCTTAATGATCTTGAGTCCCTATTCAAAAATTAACTTGAGATTAACTATTGGATAATCCCAAATTCAAAGCTAAAATTGTTTGAATGATCTTTATTGTTCATTGTCTTCTTACATGTTCTATATATTCTGCATAAATACTTTATATATTCTGCATAAGAAATAAACCAAATATTGACCAAGGATATAGTAGAATAATGCAAAGAATAAGGTACTATTGCAAGAGTGGATAAAGCTGGAAACCATCATTCTGAGCAAACTATCGCAAGGACAGAAAACCAGACACCGCATAGTCTCACTCATAGATGGGAATTGAACAATGAGAACACTTGAACACAAGGCGGGGAACATCACACACCGGGGCCTGTCATGGGGTGGAGGTCTTGGGGAGGGATAGCATTAGGAGAAATACCTAATGTAAATGACGAGTTAATGGGTGCAGCAAACCAACGTGGCACATGTATACATATGTAACAAACCTGCGCATTGTGCACGTGTACCCTAGAACTTAAAGTATAATTTAAAACAAATAAATAAATAAATAAGAAAATTCACGTATAACTTTCAACTTTCCAAAAACTTAAAAAAAAAAGAGTTAAATTGGAAAAATATCACAAAAATATAAGAAGAATCTTCCATTCTGAATAACTTCATTTATAAAGTTCAAACAAATACATCTTAACTATGATTGCAGATGTTAGAATAGTGGTTATGGAGTGGGGTATTAAGTGGGAGAGGATAAGAAGAAATCTGCCTGGTTCCTGGAAATCTTTAATCCTGTGTGGGTGAGGACTACAAGAGTACATACTCATACAAAATATGTATTCAACTGTGATTAAGGTCCATGCACTTTACTGCTAATTATTTATACCATGCAAAAAAGTAAATAGCTACCTACTCTAAGGTAACATGAATAGGTCCTTGTTAGCTTTTGGAAGACATGTTTGTTTAATATTTACATGTATCTTTCTTACTTAGCTCCAAGCTCCTTTGAAAATGATTTTGGGATATGCTGTAGAAGGCAGGGAGCTGTTGGTATTCACAGCTCACTGATTTTCCATATGGATAATAAATTAGTTCAGAAATATTTAGGGAAAGGACCATCTTTTCTTCATTATATTGCAGTGTAACTGTGTTTACATCAGTTGACAGCGTGTGTCTCAGGCTGTTTCTGATTTTTGTATTTTTTATGTTTGCCCATTCATCTCCTTGCATCAATACCATACTGTTATAACTACTGTACCATATACAATGTAATAAAATTTACCCAACCTGGGATTTAATTGCTTAATGTTTTTTGCTTTGATATCTATCATCATCTTTTGAAACTATGTAGCCATTATCTTTTGAAGTTTTGTTTATCTCCCATGAAGTTTTTCTTCTACTTCTGCGACTTTACTTCCATATAAGTTAGGCTCTTTTTATTTCTTATACGTTCTACTCTGTTTTTTTTTTTTCAGTCCTTATTTCTCTTCACGTTTCCATCTAGATAAGTTTTTCTTGTCTATATCATTGTCACTAATTCTCTTTTTCTTACTGAATTTCTATAAATACTGATAATTTCAACTCCAAGATTTAAATCTGAGTGGCTTTTAGAAATTCCAGTAACCTGGCGAAATTATTCATGTTTTCTTTAATGTCTTAACTCTATTAACCATAATTCTGAAAAACGTATCTGGGGGTTTGGGGGAAGTCTGGTTTCTCTCTATAGATAAGTAGATAGATATAGATAGCAATACAGATATAGATATGTCTATAATTTAGTCTTGTATGACATGCCCAATAATTTTTATTGAGTACATAAGTTTGGGTATTATGAATTGTAGAGGTTTTGGATAACATTATATTCTTCCAAAGAGGATGTGATAATTCTCTGGCAGGTTGGTAGAATTTGGGCACATGTTTCTTGTAGATTTCTGATATGTTCTTTTATAAGGTTAAGGCAGTATCCTTCTATTTTTAGATTGCAAATATGTGTATTTGCGTGTGCATGTGTGTGTGTAAATATTCCAAATGTTCATTTTATACGTTCAAAGGTTCTGTGTTTCTATTATATACTGGAATAAATCCTAGATTGTTAAAATCATCACTTTGTTATTGTATTTAGGATATCAGCGTCTTCATGAATGACAGAGATTGCTTTTTAAATATATTTTCTATACTTCCCTGAATTTGGTGTTAAGATAGTAACTATATAAAGTAAATGTTGTATTGATCCTTTCTTCTATTCTCTTTCTATCCCTTGAATGTTTGGCAGAATTAAAGTATAAAATATGTGGGACAAGTTTATATAAATATCTTGGTGGGATATTTTCACTATTGGCTCAATTTATTTAATGAGTACATATTATTAATTTTCTATTTCTTCATATTTTTCTAGAAAACTATCCATTTCCTCTAAATTAACTGTATGCTATGAATCTCTTGGGGGGAAATCTAAAAGGGAGTTATAGTAAGTTTTTTCATCCTTTTTATTTAAAGGATGTCCTAGGATGGAGAAACATTTGTTTGCTTAGGAAAGAAAGGTGATTTTGCATTATTCAGAGATTGATATTGAAGTCTATTTATTGGGCTTTGAATTTATAATCGTAATTTACCAGTATTATTTCTAAAACACATGGCATACTAGCACTCATGATTTATAGAGTTTGAATGTTTTGTTTCCTCTGGCTAAATATAAATTGATATTTGATCAAAGTGTGTCTGGGGTTGCAATTAGATCTGTGTAGAAAATTACATAATTATGCAGATATAAATAAGAACATATCAATCTGAATGAAATTATGAAGGTAGGTTTGCATGGATAAACCATTGTAATTATGAACCTTTGACATGCCATAGTTGTTTTTACTGAGTTGCTGTCCCCCAAGGCCTTCTTAGGAAAACTAAGGAATGGTTTTGCCATGCAGAAAAAAAAGGGGAGATAGAAAATTTAATAATCTAAGACATTATTTAAGAAAAATAATATTTAGTGTTGTGGCAAATAATATTTAAAATTTTGCCTATACAATACTAAATTAGAAGAAAATGAGAAAATAAAGAAAAAAATGAGGGGAAAAAGTCATTGGATCTGTGGAAGAAAGTCTTGGGTTCTTGTAAGCTTTATGTTTCTTTATTCTCATTTGTAAAACAATAAAGTTGGGCTAAAAGATATTTATTATTACTTTATATTTTGAAATTCTGTGACTCTATGAAATAATATTAAGTCAAAAATTAAGAACAAAATAAATTTGGGTTTCCTATAGATCTTTGTAGAGCTTTGTTTTGTTTTGTTTTTGCCCTGTAGATGAAAAAAATCAGTTTTAATGCAGAGAGTCTATGAAATAGGACGTAGGGATACTAGTGGATAAAATGTAGATGCTCTAAAACTGCTAGGCCGCACATTGCAACAATTCCCTTATATAAAGTTCAGATTCACCTATCTTCCAAGGATTTTCTCCCTGGTTTCATTAAGAAAGTTTTTATTCTTCACTTTGAAGCCATTATCAGTTGGAAAACAATGCAGAGAATAGCTTAAAATTACATAGCCCTTGCTGTTCCCTGTGGGTTCTCAATGTCTGTTTTCCTTCCTTTCTAGTTGTAAAATGTCCTGTGTTGCATGCCAGTTTTGCTGTGAATTCAGCTATGTCTACATATTGAAATCAGCAAAGCCTGCCTCCACCACCCAGGTCTCTTCACTGCTGTGCTGTTTAAGCCAGTACTCCTTCACTTCTTAATTTATTTCATCCTATTTGTGGTCTTTTAAGTGAGGACAAAAGTTACTTTCTACAGTGAAGTGCTTCCAGCCAATCTTGGATGTTTTAACCTCTAAGCAATTATACCCCTGTATGCCTTAAGAAGCAGTTTGGGTCTTTCAAACTGACAATCTGTAACAGATAACTTAAAAAAATAAACCTTTTTGTGGATCCCCTTTTCCACAAGTAATATAATTTTTTGATTTGTAAATCTCTAGGCCCTAAAATATTATGAAATATTTCCATGATGATCTCTGGGGTCAAAATAGAAAAGGTAACATTTGAAACAAAAAGTCATTGATGATATTTACTTCATGGTCCCCAAATAACATTCTTTTTGAATAACAAAAATATTTATCTATGAATAATGATGATAAGAAATTGGCTTAAATGTTAAACTTAGATCTGTACAAAAAGAATTAAGAGACATTAATCGTATTGATCCTTACAAATGCTATAGATGTTTATATATTTTATTAAATACTTGAAATTTTAATCAAACAGTTTCAAAACACCTTTTTATAAATTTGTGGTTTCACTTGAGCATTCTCATAATATATGTATAAAACTCTCATTTAATTTTAGCAGATTAAAATATATTCACGCAAAAAGATTCAAATAAACTATTCAAATCATTTACATAACAAATACCTCAGTGACAGGACAAATTTAAGGCAGAGGGGTATCATACCATATCATGATAAAAGTTGCTTTTACAGATTATCTTATCTTTAAGGACGATTTATTCGGTTGGTGCAAAACTAATTGCCTTTTTTATCATCACTTTCAATGGCAAAAACCACAATTACTTTTGCACCAACCTAATAAAATCTGGACAACATAATGAGATTTTGTCTTTCATTTAAAATTTTGTTTTACTTAGCACAGGCCTGAAATACTTAAAAATCATCTTACTGCCTTAAGAACCATATTGCTGGCCATAAGACATCAACTTGAATAAATTAGCTCATTTCTCTAGAGTTCCCTACATATTTACTCTCTAGAAGCTATAGGTTGTCGATTCACTGTGCTAGGTGCATGAAATACAAAGGTAAATAAAGCATGTTCCCAGCCCTTGGGGAGTTTTCAATCACATAAGGATGACATACAAATTTAGAGATTTGTAGAGACAATGTAGTAAGTGCAATCATAAAGATATGCTGAAAGATGCTGCACTGTATTTCATAATCCACGCTTCAGGTTCCTTATTTGACAAAAAGGTGAACATTTTTCATAGCAATTTAGAAGGATTTACAAAAGTTAACACTGGATATTACATTTGGAAAAATATTCTTGAGAGAAGTAGAAAATGCTGTAATTTTGATTATTATAAACCACCACTCCACACTTACAGTAGAAAAATTCTTTAGTCAGATTCGCTGATTAGATAGGCTGGGCCTACACATTTATGCTCATTGTATCTCATGGGCCACAAACCAAAATTCTCTGATTATCACTGGCACTGGAATTGAAAAAAAAAAATAGCAATAAAAGTTTATATAATTTATTTCAGAAAAACTCCAGGTGCCTCTCACTCTCATGGTGTCTTTTGTAGAGAAGGACTAAGTATTATTTCTGAGGCCTAATTACGCTTATTGTTGCTTTTGTTGACAAAATTATTGCTACGATGTTGAAATTTGAATTCTAATCTAGATGTACTGACATACTAAACACTCTCTGTGCTTCTCTTTACTTAACCATATTTTGCTCACTTTATTGATCCAATATGTGATTGAAATATTTTGGGTATGCAAAAGTTAAATATGAGTATTTTTATTTTAAAACATTTTGATCACAAACTAATTAAAAAGAACAAAATTAGCTGAATTAAATGGGAATGTCAAATTTAATATAAAGGATAAATACATCATGACCATGTGAATTTTTCCCCCAAGGAAAAAACAATTCATGTAATTCATCATATTAACAGATTGAAAAGAAAAATTAATCAACAAAATCCACCTATTCCTTATAAAATCCTCTAGGAAACTAAAATAACTGCTAACTTCTTCAAATTGGTAAAGGGAATTTATAGAAAACCTACATCTAACATTAACAGTCTAAAATGGGAAAAAGCGAATACCTCTCCCACAACTGGAAAAAAGATAAAGTTGTTCCCTCTCACAGCTTCTACTTAGCATTGTACAGAAAGTATTAACTATTTCAATAAAGAAAGGGGGAAAAAATCAAATACATAGAAAAAAAGAGGAAAACTATCTTTATCTGCAGAAGAAATCATCTCTGTAGTAAATGTTAGGACTGCACAAAAGAGCTATTTTCATGCTTAAATTTAGCTGTATGATTCATTTGAGTTCATTTTTAATATGGTGGGAATTTTTTTTAACTTGGATCTATTATATATGAGATATTTCTGGACTTTCAGTTTAAGTCCATTTTTCTATATGCTCATTGCTTATATTTTTTGTCAATATTACACTGTGCTGATTACTATAGTTTTATAAGAAGTTTGAAATTGGGTGGCATAATATGGGTTGCCTTAGGGCATAAGACACAGTTTTGATATTGTATCAAAAGTTATTAATATATAAAAATTATTGTATTTTTATAGCTAGAAGTGGGATATTAGAAGTGAAATTCAGTTTAAAGAAAACACCATTTACAATACCTTTTAAATTAGCATCAAAGACCAGTACCTTTAAAATTATGAAACATTGCACAGAGAAATTAAAGAAGAGTTAAGTTAATGGGAAAATACTCTGTGCTCATTTATCGAAGACTTGGTTTGTTTAAAATGTAATTTCTCCCTAAAATGTTCTATAGATTTCTTGAAATCCCAATCAAAATCACAGCTGGCTTTCTTAAAGTATAAAATAACTTATATATGTGAAAAGATGAAGAGCATAGAATAAACAAAACAATTTTTCAAAGGAGGAGAAAAATGGAGAATTTATGCCATGCAATTTCAAACTTCTTATAAAACTATAGTAATCAGCACAGTGTAATATTGACAAAAAATATAAGCAATAAGCATATAGAAAAATGGAATTAAATTGAAAGCCCAGAAATAGCTCATATATAAATAGATCCAAGTTAAAAAAAACTCCTATCATATTAAAAATGAACCCAAATGAATCATACAGCTAAATTTAAGCATGAAAATTTGAATAATATAGAAAAAATATTTAGTGATTTTAGGTTAGGCCAAATTTCTTTGCTACAAATAATGGAATTATAAAATAAAAATAGTAAGGTTTCAAGAAAATTAGAACTCTTTGCTCTAATAAACACACTAATAGGAAAATGAAGACACAAATCGCAGAGTCGAAAAAATATTGGCAAAAAGTATATACAATAATGAATTTGTATGCAAAATATATTAAAACATTTTTACAGCTCAGTAATACGACAAGCAACCTAATAAAGTAAAAGGAACAAATTAGGTACATAAATAGAAAAGAAACACATGAAAAGATTCATAAAATTATTGCTATTAAAACAATGCAAATTAAACAGTAACAATAATTTGGGAGTGCCTACTCACTAGAATTGTTAAAATTGAGAAGACTGACAATATCAAGCGGTGTCAAAGATGTGAAAAAACTGGAAATTGCATACATTGTTAGTGAAAATGCAAGATGACACAACTTTGTAAAAAAAAATCTGTTTCTTATAAAGTGAAAAATCCATTGTAATTGTAGTTAATGTATAAATGATGGGTATACAAAATACCACAAAAGTAAAGGTGACCTAAAACAAGAAAAGTAATTGTAGGCCCATTCAATGCTTACGTTTATAATCAGTAGGTGCCCTTCCTTCCAGCAACTCAGGAACTTGGCTGTTTTCCATCTGTTGGATCTGCCAATGTCTAGGGCTTTTGGATCCTACACTGATCCTGTGCATTCAGGCAACATATGAAGGAAGGAAAAGTGTGACAGATTGCTTCTGCGATCATTTGATTTACTTGATGATATGATAGGACCTAACTACAAGGGATGCTAGAAAAATGTAATGTAACCATGTTCTCATGATGTAGAGGAAGAGTTTTGATGAATACTTCACAGTATATATCACTATTATAAAATGTACATAATCTCCAAATAGAAATATATCCAAGGAATCATTTTCTTTTATTTTCCTAATGCATAAATATCACCCAATTAGATGCTGCATTATAGAGATTATAGAAAATAACATAAAGACATATTTTATGTGACAAAGGCCAATTTTCACTTCTGGATCACAAGTAATTAGCTATACAACTGGTAGTTAGAAATCAATAAATTGCTGTGTTTCTTATGACCATCTGTCAATCTTTAGTAATCATATGCATTACTTTTGAGTCACACCAGGCTAAATTCTAAGCCAGCAACTGAGTTAAGAGTTAGATATGAGAAGGGAAAATAAATGGTTTTCTTTTTATAGCATAATTCATATCCTTAAATATAAAATAGTTGCAAAAGGGAAAAATTATGAGTAGCTATGTTTAAAAAAGCCCATATATACACGAAAGCTTTTATGTGCTTTTCAAAAATTTTTATAAAAATATATAAATAGGCCGGGCATGGTGGCTCACGCCTGTAATCCCAGCACTTTGGGAGGCTGAGGCAGGTGGATCACAAGGTCAGGAGATCGAGACCATCCTGCCTAACATGGTGAAACCCCGTCTCTACTAAAAATACAAAAAATTAGCCGGGCGTGGTGGCGGGCACCTGTAGTCCCAGCTACTCAGGAGGCTGAGGCAGGAGAATGGCGTGAACCCGGGAGGCAGAGCTTGCAGTGAGCTGAGATTGCGCCACTGCACTCCAGCCTGGGCGACAGAGCGAGACTCCAAAAAAAAAAAATTATATATATATGTGTATACATATATAATTTTATATATGTGTATACATATATAATTTTATATATGTGTATACATATATAATTTTATATATGTGTATACATATATAATTTTATATATGTGTATACATATATAATTTTATATATGTGTATACATATATAATTTTATATATGTGTATATATATAATATTATATATGTGTATATATATAATATTATATATATGTATATATATAATTATATATATATATAATTTTAAAGATAGAAGTTACTGTTACTTAACTTAAAATTTTAGGAAGCATTTTAAAAAGTTTTTATTTCCAGATATTTGTAGATTCACGTGCAGTCATAAAAACGATACAGAGAGATCTCAAATATTCTTTACCTGGTTCTCCCAGTGGTAACATCTTGCAAAACTATAGTGCAGTACCACAACCAGGATTCTTCATGTTGCATATTTACATGATAGCCGCATTCTCTTCCATCCCTCCCTACCCCTTCTCTTGCAACCACTAACCTGTCTTCAATTTCTACATTTTGTTGTTTCAAGATAGTTATGTAAATGGAACTATATAATACGTAACAGTTGGCATTTTTTCACTCAGCATAATTCCATAGAGATAAAGAGATACAAGACAAGACAATACAGAGATGCAATACAATACAAGACGACAAATCAATAGATAAAATGGCAACCCTAAATTATATGTCCTCAGTGAAATGTCTTTAAAATACTTTAAACAATAATGGACAAAATGGAAGGAGAAATAGACAAATCTACAATCATGTTCAAAGCTTTTAAAACACTTGTTTTATTTTAGTTACTAAGACAGCAAACAAGCAAAAAAATAGAATATGGGAGATTTGCAATTAATAAACGATATAATTCATACTTTTAGAATCTACATCCAACAACTGCAGAATACATATTCTTTTCAGGTGAATATAAAACAGTCACAAAATAGAATATGTCTTGGTCTTCAAAGGAAATTAAACTATTACAAAAAGTGGAAATTATTCAGTATTTTCTCTCACTTCATTGGAATTAAAATAGAAATTAATAATTAAAAGTTAATTAGAAACTGCTTAAATATGTGAAAATTAAGCAACAGACATAAAATAGCCTATGATTCTAAGAATTAGAAAAGAGAAATTTTTTATGATAATTAAAAGGTGACAATAAAATTTTGAGATTAAGCTAAAGGAGTTGCTGAAAGGGAAATTTATACATACAAATACACAAATCAGAAAAATAGAAAAGTTTAAAATCAACCTTGTTTAACTAAAGGAGATACAAAATTATAAAATTATTTTAGATAAAGGCTGGAAAAAGTAAACAATAAATATGTGAATAGAAATCAATTAACTGCGATTTCTACTTCTGGTCATGTTATTGTCCTTCTGTTATAAAAACTCGGCGCTATGTATGAGAAAGCAGTTTTTTGGCATCAGGCTACATGCAGCATAGAACTATGATTCCAGAATAACATGGAATCAAATTAGGTAACTAGGCTTTTCTTTTGTGGAAGTACATTCTGGACAGTAAAGTGAGAAGACTGAACCAAGTAAAGTGTCTTGGTATTGCACAGTTGATTCAAACAGACCAGAGTTTGAGGATGGGGGAGCTTGAATTTATAGGGAAGAATAAGGGAAAGGCGGGAGCTACTCTGAGATGCAGCTTCAGACACCTGCATAAGGATCTGCTTAAATCTGTTACAAAAGAAGTATCTGTGCAAGTGTAATTTGAAATCCAGCAGGCCAGGCAGATTATTTCTGAGGAGCTATGAGCTCAACAATTGTAAGAGCCTCCCAGACCTGGCAGACTCTTGAGTTCCAGTAAATTATTGTGGAGAGGCCTCATGAAACACCCAGGCTGTTCAACAGGGACTCCAGCTAACTCAGGTCTTAGCAGAGCTAGACTAGCCCTGGAGAAAAGGCTACTTTAAACCTTCCCTAACAAAATTTGAAAACAAAGCTTATAATTATTGAACGGATCCACAAGTTACTTAACTCTTTCCAAACAAATTCAATATTCTTTAAAAGAAGACCATAAAATCCAAGTGTTAAAGTTAATGAAGCAGGAACACAGGATCATAATCAGGAGAAAGATCAGACAACAGAAATAGGTCAGAGAGGATAGAGTTGATGGGATTTTAAAATAAGGGCTCTAAAAGAATTAATATTTAATATAAACATGCACAAGTATTTGGAGGACAAAAACATGAATATGTTGGAAAGGCAAATAGAACATTTTGTAAAATCCTATGACAGATGAAAAATATAATCTCTCAAATGAAAACCTCAACTGATGAAATTAATAATACATAAAACAGAATAAGAAAAAGAAAGATGTTTGAGCTTAAAAACATAGAAAATATCCAAAATGAATCACAGACAGTAAAATACTGAAAAAAGTTAACAATGATCTCATATTAGTCTGTTTAATACAATCACGCATTGCTTAATGAAGGGATATGTTCTGAGAAATGCATCCTTACACGATTTTGTCGCTGTATAAAGACTGTGCACTCAGGCTACAATAAATTTGCAAATAATATTGGTTTCTTCAATAATAAATTAACAATAGCTTACTGTAACATTTTGACTTTATAAACTTTTCGATTTTTTAAAATTTTTGACTCTTCGATACTACTTAAAACACAAACACATTGTAGAATGACACAAAATGTTTTATTTCTTCAAATCTTTATTCTATAAGCATTTATTAATCTTAAAATTTCTTTAATTTCGTTTTTACTTGTTAAACATTTTTGTTAAAAACTAAGACACAAACACACATATTAGCCTAGGCCTACACAGTATCAGAATCATCAAGATGTCACTAGGTGATAAAAATTTTTCATCTCTATTATAATCTTATGGGACAATCTGCATATGTGTGGCCTGTCATTGACCAAAACATGTGGCACATGACTGCCTATGTGAAATTTGAGTCACAGTGAGTGTGTTAAAAAAAAAGCACTTAAAGATATATTGTAAATTTTTACCAAATTTGATGAAAACGAGAAATCTTGACGTCAATGAACATTGAATAGATTAAACGCAAAGGAAACTATGGCAAGGTACATTATTATCAAATTGTGTAAAAACAAGTAAAAAACATATCAAATTGTGTAAAAACGAGTAAAAGCCAGAGATGAACAAAAAAAAAAAACATAGAGAAATAAATGGAAAAATAAGAAACAAAACAAGCCAGAATATTATGGAATATTTTGAAAGTGCTAGAAGAAAAGACCTGCTACCTCAACATTGTATATTGTCATAATATATCCTTCAAAATTAAAGGAGGCTTAAATACATTTTATTTAAACAAAACTTTTTTTAGAATGAGTCACTAGCAAATCTAAACAACAATAAATAAAATAAGAATTTCTTTAGGGAAAAGAAAAGCATATCAAGTGTAAACTTGGAAGGTTGTGGGAACAACAAATATTTAGATAAAAAAAGTACTTCTCATTAAAAAATTTATCACAAAGCACTGTTTAAAAATAAGATCAATTAGAATATATTGCAAGGTTTGTAACATACATGAAAATAAAAATATTTGAGAAAACAGCACAAAGAATGGAGTGAGAAGTATCCTGGTGTAAAGCTCTTACACATTGTGCTTGAATTGGTATAACATTACATGGAGGTCAGCTATAATAAATTAATGCTGCATTTTGAAACTCTTATGTATAGGTATAGAAACTTTTCCATAAAGGGTCAGATAGTAAATATTTTAAACTTGTGGGCCATCCATTCTCTGCATCGGCTTCTCAACTATGGCATCAAATAGTAGCCTTAGACAATTACACTGACAAGGTAAAGGAATGTGTTTGGCATGTTCCATCTCTGTGAGAAACACCCAAGAATGATCAATTAAAAAAAAAAAAAGAAAAAAAAAACAAAACTTAGTTTGTAAATAACTGATACCTCAAGGCCATAATGTCCAACCACTGCTGTAAAGCAATGACTAAAAATTTCAAACAAATGTTTGAAATTATAAATCAACAAAAGAGATTAAAATTATAAATTTAATTTAATTCATAAAATGTAACAAATCTTAAATCAGATTAAAGGGTACAAGCAGTAAATGAATAGACTTAAATCCTATAATATTGATGGCTTTATTACACGGAAATGACCGAAATACTCAAATTAAAAGGTAGAGATTATCAGACTGAATAAAGAAACAAGGCCCAATCATACTGTCTACAAAAAAAAATCTCATTTTAAATATAAGGATACAGAGAGGTTAAAAATGAAAGTATGAAATACCTAATAAAAAGAAATTACAATGCCAGTTCCCATATTAATTTCAGGCAAAATAATATTTAAACAAAGAGCATTGCCAAGGATATAAATATTTCCTAATTATAAAGGAGTCAGTTTTTCCTGAAGACAAAACAATTCTAAGTATGTGTAAATGCATGTAATAACTAAACTTCAAACCATTTGAAACAAAAAGAACTGAAAGAAAAAGGGACAAATATGAAATTAGATTTGGAAATCTTAATAGTCTTTTCCCAGTACTCAATAGTATAACAAAAGTGAAATTTATTACACTTATAGAAGATTTGAACAATACTACCATGATTGATATTTACAGGACACTTCATCCAATGAAACCAGAATACATATTCTCTCCATATGCACATAAGACATTTGCCAGAAAACCCCAGAAAACGAACAAACAAAACATAAGATGAGCAAAAACAAGTTTTTCCCTGCGTAAGTTTCAAATCATAAACAGTGTGTTGTCCAGTTAATAGTTAAATTAAAACTCAATGAGAAAGAAATCTTATTTGAGGAAAAATCATCAAATAGTTGGAAATTAAATAATACATTTCTAAATAGCATATGCCCAAAAATCAAGTAACAAGGGTAATTAGAAAATAATTTGAAATAAAATTAAAAACAATTACATAACATATCAAAAATCATGAGGTATAGCTACAACAGGGCTTAGAAAATTTTTTATAACTTTAGATGCTTATATTTGAGAAGAATAAAATGATCTAAAATCAGTAATGTAAATTTTCACCATAAGGAGTTAGAGAATGTAGTGCAGATTAATCTCTTAATAGTAAAAAAATTTAGAGATGAGTAGAATTTAATAAAATAGGGATGGAAAAATAATAATCGAAACCAGAAGCTCTTCTGTTTCTTAAAGATTAATAAAATTGATAAACTTCTTGATCATGAACAAAGGAGGAAATCACACACTGTCAATATTAGGAACAGCTATTACAAATATTAAGTGTATAAAAATGAAACACAGTTGATCCTTGAAAAACGTGAGGATAAGGGAAGCCAACATGTCACGCAGTTGAAACTTCATATATAACTTTTGACTCCCCAAAATTTTAGCTACTTGACTGGAAGCCTTACCAATAACACAAACAGTTGATAGACACATAATTCATTTATTACATGTATTATATACTATATTCATGTATTACATACTGTATTCTTACTATAAAGTAAGGTCGAGAAAAGAAGATATTAAGAAATAAAGAAGAAAAAATACATTTACCATTAATTAAGTGGAAGTAGATCATCACAAAGGTCTTCATCTTGTTGTCTTCATGTTGAGTGGGTTGAGGAGAGAAAGAGGAGAGGTTGGTATTGCTGTCTCAGGGATGGCAGAGGCAGAAAAGGTGGAGAGGGTGGAAGGGGAGGAATGAGAGGTAGAAGAGGCAGGCATACTCTTTACAGAACTTTAAGAAATTGCATTGCAATTTCTGACTCTTCGCTTTTTCATTTCTCTAAAAATGTTTCTATTTGGTACCAATCTTTCTTCTATTGGTGGTTTAGTTTGAGTGCCCCTGTCTTAGAAGGGTCCATGTCATAAGAGACATCAAAAGCAGTCACGAACAATCAGAACTCTTCTGCAAGATTGCCTGAAGTCAGTTTGTTTTCTGGCACTGTTTCTTCTGCATCTTCTTCCTCATCATTTGGCACTGATTTGGAAGCACTCACCTCCATCATGTTATCATCTGTTATTTACACTGATGTGGTGTCTATTAGCGCTTGAATTTCTCCAAGATCCATATTCTGACACCCTTCATCTCTCACCTTTTATTTTTTTGCCATATCCACAATCTTTTTCATAATTTCTTTGATTGGCTCTGTTTTAAATCCTATGATGTCATGCACAACATCTGGACAGAAATTTATTGTTTTGGGATTGATGGCTTTCATGACGTTTTCTATAACAACAATGGCATATTCAATGCTGTAATTCTTCCAGACTTTCATGATGTTATTCTCTATTGGGGTTCTCTTCCATAACGTCGATGATCCTTTCCATAGAGTATCATGTGTAATAAGCTTTAAAGGTCCTTATGACCGCCTGATCTAAGGCTGAATTAGAGATGTATTTGACACAGATAGATGACTTCCATGCTTTCAGTGTTGAATTCATGGGGTTCTGCCCTGCCAGTGGCTTTGTCCTATACTAAAAGAACTTTAAAATACAATCCCTTACTGACAAGGTAGTCCTTGACTTCTGGGACAAAGCACCACCGAAACCAATCCAGAAGAAGCATTTCCATTGTCAAGGCCTTATAACTGTACAACCACATAACTATCAGCCGGCATCTGTCTTTCCCTTCAAAAGTCAGGTGTTAGCAGCTTTATAGATAAAGGTAGTTGTGATCATATATCCAACTGCATTTGCACAAAACAACAGAGTAAGCCTATCCCTTCCTGCCTGAAATCCTGGTGCGCAACTCCCTTCCTTACTATTAAATACCATTCAGGGCATTTTTTCCTAGAATACGGCACTTTCATCTGCATTAAAAACCTGTTTATACACATATCTTTTTTCCTCAATGATTTTCTTAATGTCACTTGGAAACTCTTCTGCTGTCTCTTGGTCTGAAGAAGCTGTTTCTCCTGTTATCTTGACATTGCTTAAGCAAAACCTCTTTAAAAAATTATCAAACTATACTTTGCTGACATTAAATTCTCCAACTTTAGATCTTTTACCATCCTTCTGCTTTGAATTGTCTTATAATGACTTTGCCTTTTCTTGAGTCATATTACAGTCTATAGTTATGTCTTTCTTACAGCAAACCTGCACCCACATAAAAACCGCATTTTTAATACAAGATTTAAAAAGTATTTTTCAAAAAGTGTAAGATTTTTGTGCCTGCTGATGCAGCTGTAGTGATGGCTTCACAAATGTCCTTTCTTTTCTATAATGACTTTTACATGGAATTAATTTTCGGGAAATGGCGGGTAACCACAGCTGCAGACTTCAGCCCATGGTACATATTAAGCAAATCAACTTTTTCTTGTAATGTCATGACTTTTCTCTGCTCCTTGGGAATATTTCCAGCATCACTATTAGCACTTCATATGGGTCCCATTCTGTTACTCAAGATTTACGATATTACACTAAAAATGATTTTTTTAATACATGAGAAAAATGAGATACTTCTTACAGACATACAGTTTACTGGAGAAATGAACTGTTCATGCAGAGATGACTAGCACCACAGGCATTTTAAGCAGATACTGGCAATCATAGCAGCAGGCAATAGACAAATTCCTAGGGAGACAGGGATGGGTCCCTAGCGAAATCTGACCTTCAAACCAAAATCAGCTTGAAGCCTGAAAACCAAGCTGCCAGTTACAGGTGGAATCAGTGACTGGAGTGAAAACTTCCTCAATGCCTTTTAGCCAATCAAATCATGCTTTTTCGAGGCCTACCCATAGAACAATCAGCATGCACTCCCCTATTTTGAGCCCATAAAAATCCTGGACTCAACCTCACAGATGGCTAACCACTTTCAGGCCCCCTCTCACGCAGAGGGCTTTCACGTCCCCTCTTGCTGCCGAGAGCTTTTCTGTCACTCAATAAAATTCTTCTCTGCCTTGTGGACCCTCTGGTTTCCACATACCTCATTCCTCTTGGTTGTGGGACAATAACTCAGAACTCACTGCATGGCGGGTGCAAAAAAACCTGTAAAATTCTTGCTCACCAGGCTATGGGAGTGAAAAAACCTAACCCATTGGACACCACACACCCCTGTTTGCTGAGCTGCGGGTGAGCTGCAGGCGAGCTGCAGGCAGCAGGAACAAATGAGAGCTGTAACACTCCATGGAGGCTCAGACCTCAGGACTCACCAAGCAAAAGCTGTAACACCTCTTGGGGATCCGTGTTTGCTAGCATCTCGGAGTTTTTGGGTGTTGACGCATCCCCCTCATCCAGACACTGGCGCTCAAGGTGGAACCGTTCATGGCATGCATGGACCAGCTGTGGGCTGAGTGCAGTGCTGCAACGAGTACAGGATCCTGGCTGGCAGCACAAGCCAAGTGCAGCCTGCCAGGCTGATTGGGTGGAGCAAGCCCAGCAGGCCCAAGCAAAGCCCAGGCAGGGGCACTGCTGGCTGCCTGAGATTTCCAGCTGAAAAGCAGCATCAAAAGAATCCTGTGTCAGTCAGTCGTGGTGGCCCACGCCTGTAATCCCAGCACTTTGGGAGGCTGAGGTGGGTGGATCATGAGGTCAGGAGTTCAAGACTAGCCTGGCCAAAATGGTGAAACCCTGTCTCTACTAAAAATATGAAAAATTTAGCTGGGCATGGTGGCGGGCACCTGTAATCCCAGCTACTCAGGAGGCTGAGGCAGAGAATTGCTTGAAAGAAGGAGGTGGAGGTTGCAGTGAGCTAAGATAATGCCACTGAGCTGAGATAGTGCCACTGCACTTCAGCCTGGGCGACAGAGTGAGACTCCATTTTGGGAAAACAAAAAACAGAACAAAACAAAAGAATCCTGTGTCATTTCTGGGGGCTTTCCAGGATTCTCAGAAGAGTAAGAGTGAACCTCTCTCATTTTTTATTTCTGAAGCTTCTTGTCCTAAGAATTTTTTTTCCCAAAAACAGATAAAGCACCAGGCTCTGTCAGCCAGTTAAGAGCTAATGGCACAGCTGCAGAACACAAGCTTGCTGGGCAGAACTTTGTCAACACTCCGCCATTGCCCTTGGGTGTTGGGAATGTTGGCTTTGTTTCAATCCAGCTTCCCTTCACGGAGGTCTAGCCATCTGTGGGAGGGGAAGGAGGTCCTGGGGCAATTGCGGGTATTGGGCTGAGGCTATACCTTGGTGTTATCCAAAGGCCCCTGGACTGGCTCCAGTCCCCGACAGCCCACTAGGGTGTTGGCACGAGGACCTCCAGTCTTTTCTATGTCATTTTTATCCTTTCTTTTGAGGCTGTCATAGCTCCTATCTCTTTTTTATATTCAATGATAAGGGTTTTGTTGCAAACCAGAGAGAGAAATAATGTAACTGAGCACTTGGCTCAGTCATCAGGAGTATAATTTAGCACAATGTGGTTTCTGTCTATTCTTTGAAGCATGGAGTATGCCATGATTGAGAGGTTTCTTTTCCCTGTTGAAGAAACCCAGTAGCATGGGACAATAGGCTATTTCCTCCAGGCACGTTCCATCCCCTGCATTTAAGTTTTTTTTCCAACATGTCAGGAGTCAACATAGTCCTGTGAATACAGCAGGCTTTTCTATGCAAGGGATTACTTTTCTCCCCTTTGGAGGCATCTTATTAGGCCAGATCCCCAATTCCAGAGACTCCTTTTCTTTCCTTTGTTTGAGGAGGATCTGGCTTCACAATGTCACTTTAGCATCACTGCAGTGTATTTTCCAAGCTTTCATTTGGAACCTTAGAAAGAAAACTAGATCCGAGGGACCCAGAAGCAGTTGACAGCAGAAAGCTAGGGCACAGCATACATACGCGCAACTATCCCTATCGATTAGGCCTTACTGCTCATGGGTGGAGGACGCACTCGCATTCATAGGTGGCACCTCTAGTGGCCACCAGGACTCAGGAAAGGAAAAGAGGGAAGAAAGGAAGGGATACCTTTTTTTCTCTCCCTCACATACCACAGGTTTTCACTGGAAGAGAGAAAGGAATGAAGGAATGCCTTTCCCCCTGTCTCTCAGATGGGTAATGATACGGTTTGGCCGTGTCCCCACCCAAATCTCATCTTGAATTCCCACGTTTGGTGGGAGGGACCCAGTAGGAGGTAATGAATCATGGGGGCAGGTGTTTCCATGCTGTTCTCGTCATAGTGATTAAGTCTCAGGAGATCTGATGGTTTCAAAAAGGGGAGTTTCCCTGCACAACCTCTCTTCTCCTGTCTGCTGCCACGTGAGACACGCCTTTCGCCTTCCACCATGACTGTGAGGCCTTCCCGGTCATGGGAACTGTAAGTCCATTAAAACTCTTTCTTTGTAAATTGCCCAGTCTCAGATATGTCTTTATCAGCCGTGTGAAAACGGACTAACAGAGGTAACAAACCATCTTTAGCCTTTACACTCCTCTTGAGTGCATCCTGAATCGCTGAAACTCACTTGAGCCTCAGACACTGGGAAAACAAACAAACAAAAACAAAAAACGAAACAAAGAAAGCACCTCATATTCCTTTGCCCAAAAGTTTCGCTGAATTATGATTTGCAGGAAGGACAGGCCCGGCCTCTGGAGGGAAGCACTAATTTCAAAGCTACCCTGCATCTGGACCTTTTCTGTAAACATGGAGGAAAATGGTCTGAGGTCCCATATGTGCAGGCTTTCTTTGCCTTGCAAGGTAATCCTGACCTTCACCAGGGTTGTAGGATGGATTCAGCCCTCCTAGCAGCCATCTCAGGAGAGGCTGCAAGGGCAATTCTAAGGGACGAAGGAAGCAAACCTCAGAGGTGCCTCCAGTGGGAGATTCAGCTCCCTCCAGTCCTGCTCCTCCTGGTCCACCCCATCCTCCCTATCCAAGTTCTCTCTCAAGCTTGCCGCATCCTAGAAATCCTCATATTAGGCGCATTCCAGTCTCACTCCTGCCCCTATAAGAAATGCCTGGGGAATATGGTCCCATTAAGGTACAGGTTTCCTTTTCCTTACAGGACTTAAGGTAAATTAAGCAAGTTATCAGATGACCCTGACAGTTAGATAGAAGCTTTTCAGAACTTAACCCAAGTATTTGAACTCTCATGGAAAGATATTGTGTTACTTTTGAATCAAATCCTGATAACCGCTGAGAAGCAGGCTGCCCTACAAGTGGCAGAGAATTTGGGGATGAGCTTTGTATCTCATAAAGTATCAGGGAAGGGGGTGAGTTGTATCTCATAAAGTATCAGGGAAGGGGGTGAGTCATAGAGTATCAGGGAAGGGGGTGAGTTGGAAGGATAGCAGTAGCATTGGAGGACCCTAAATGGGACTCCAGTGATGAAATGGGGGAATGGAGGAGAAAACACTTCCAGGTGTGCACATTGGAGGGCTTACAAAGGACTAGAAGTAAACCTCCCAATTACTCCAAACTATCCATGACAGACCAGGGATTAGAAGAAAATCCCTCTGCTTTCCTGGAAAGGCTAAGAGGGGCCTTGGTAAAGCATACCTCTCTATCTCCTCATTCTGTCGAGCGACAACTATTCCTAAAGGATATGTTTATTACTCAGGCAGCCCCTGATATCAGGAGGAAGCATAAAGAGGCCAGGGGACAAGGCAGTACTTTAGAGAACCTCCCGAAAGTGGACACCTTGGTCTTTTACAATAGGGATCAGGAGGAGGCCTGAGAGAGGAGATATAAGAAAAAGGCAGAGGCTCTAATGGCCACCTTGCAGGCTCACAAGCCCCAGAATCACTGAGATGCACCTGTTAACTGCTACAAATATGGCAAGCCGGAGCACTTTAGGAAGGACTTCCCAGGCAGCATGAGGAAGCCACTTTGACCCTGTTAAATCTGCAATGGGGATAACTGAACGGTGGACTGTCCCTGGAAATGCAGGTCACCAAGTCCAGAGCTAGTCTCCCAAATTGTCCATCAGGATTGATGGGTCCTGGGACCGCTCTCTCCAGCTGCAATGGTTCAGACCACCATTACCATCCAGGAGCCCTAGCTGATTCTGAACATCAAAGGGAGGAAGGTAGAACTCCTCCTTCATACCTGAGCAGCCATTTGTCTACTCCTTTCCAATCTGGGCCTCCCCTCCTCTCTTAGCATAGCCATGAGGGATGTCTTAGGAAAGCCTTTAACCCAATATTCTTCCCAACCCCTTAGTTGTAACTGGGGAGACCTCTTGTTTACCCACACCTTTCTAATCATGTCTGAAAGCCCAAATCCTCTGTTGGTCAGGGATATTCTGGCCCATATGGGGACTACCATCCTTATGGCTCCAGGATAGACTCTTTGTCTCCTTCTAGGGAAGACTGATATTAACCCAGAAGTTTGGGCAACTCAAGGGGAAATTGGCCAAACCAGAACCACCATACCAGTCTGAATCCTCCTTAAGAATACCAACTCCTTCCCTAACCAGAGACAATATTCTTTAAAACCAGAAGTTAGGAAATGGCTAGAAGCTATCATTGATAACTTGAAGATGTAGGGCTTCCTCAAACCCTGCAATGGCCCTTGTAATACTTCAATATGGCAGGGGCAGGTATAAAAACTCAATGGAGAATGGAGGAGTGATTTTTCTACCACACTTAGGAAGTTGTAGATAAATAAGCCAGAACTGCACAGTGAAACAATTCACATATCCTGGGAGTATCACGAAGGAATTTAGATAATAAAAGTTAAGTTTGTAACTATATTTGTATTTGTCCATTTGTTTATTTGCTAGGATAAGGCAGACTGCACTGACACTAAATATGTAGTTGTTCCACATCATGGAAGTTTATTTCTTGATTATGCAGCAGACATAGGCAGTTATGTTTGCAACAAATATCAAGGATTATGTGTATATTAGTTCTTGTATAGACCAAAACATGTTGGTCCATAAAAAATCATTCAATATATAGAAGCATTTTTCTTTACTATCTAAAAGATCAGGATAGTCCCAGATTTACTGGAACTCTGGATCTTCAGCGTGTATGCTCTTGGTCATTTATGAGTTGTTTCCATCTCAGTCCACTGAAAGAAAAAGAAATGGAGATGCACACACTAGACAGACTTAGAAACAGACCTGAGAGTGGCACAATGCAGTTTTGTTCACAAAGTACTGATTAGAAATCACTGGTGTAACTGCATCTAAGTGCAAAGGAGAATGAGAAACATGATTCAAATGTGCGTGTAGCAGGAAATGGAAATGGATTTTTATGAATAGCTAGAAGCGCAGCCAAAATGTAAAAGAAGTGTTGTGTGTTTGGCGATTTTAAGGACAGTTCATACTGGAAGACATAAAAGCTGCAGCGTATAGCTTAGGAAAGGTGGGGAATGCACACATAATCAGTTGATAACAAATGACTATAAAAGAATTTACAAATGAGCCCAAGAAGGAATAGGGCTTGAGGGGGGCAATAGTCAGCTAGAATTATGTAGCATTTAAAATGTATAGAGACTATTGAATACTTAAGCACAATGTATACAACAACAGCAAAAGTATTGGGAATTGTTGATGTCCATATATCGTTGCTTGCTGTCAAGTAGATTTTTCTCAACAAGTGCAAGCTTTAAAGATGTGATCTTTTAGATCTGTCCACACCTTTGTATTAAACTGCACGTGACTTCTTTGCAGTTTTCTGTTATAGAGAACAACCTTTCCTAATAGGAAATAACTCAGTAAGCCAGGAGTGTGTTATGTGCTCTATCCATATTTAAAGTTGACGGTATTTTCCCTGTATAAAATTGTGTTTTATCTGGAAGCATTCTTTATTACAACATCATCCAACTGTTGTCTAGATTTTGGAAAAGTAAAAGTCACAGCATTCTGTCATGATTCCCATGAGACATTCCATCTTCTTGTTCATATTAAGTTATAGTTGGTTAAATTGAGACCCCTCCCCTTTAAATTCATTGAAGTCCTAACCCCTAATACCTCAGAAAAATAAATTTATATGGAAATAATATTATTGTAGATGTAATTATTTAAGTTAAGATGAGGTCTTACTGAAGTAGGGTAGTCTTCTAATCCAATATGACTGGTTACTTTATATAAGGAGAAATTCGAACAGAGATAAACACACTGGGGAAATGTCATGTGAAGATTGGAATTACACTGCCACAAGCCATGGAATGACCAGAAGCCATGAGAGACTCCCAGAACAGAGTCTTTCCTAGACCTTTTAGAGGTAATAGGGCTCTGCTGACACACTGATCTCAGATGGAAACTGTGAGACAATAAATTTCTGTTTCTTGAGCCTCCCATTTTGTGAGATTTTGTTACAACAGCTTCAGGAAACTAATACTCATGGACGCTAGAGCTTGCACCACTCAAAAAAGGTGTATTTACCTTCTGTACATAAGGGATTTTTAATGAGATTTCAAATCACTACAAGGATTGCATTTTTTTCTACAGTGGAGTGGATTTCTACAAATGTAATAGTCATCTAAATAGATGTATTATTCTCATATCCAATGATTGTTTTCTGGGTGATAAAATATACCCAATATATTCAATGACCACCTGTAGGTAGTATGCCTTCTTCCATGCATTACTTTTTCTTAATTAATGTTATTTCTTTTAAATATTCTTCCCTGAAAGCATTTATTTCTAATGTAGAAAGCAAGTGCCATAGCCGATTAATTGCCATACTGCTTTTTCACAGTTGTAACCCTTTTCCCTCAGTGACTGCATTATAATTTTATCCTTTTGCAAAGCGTTATAGAAAATCTCAACTTCTATGACAATGCAAGATTTTCAGAATAAAAAAAAACTTAGATTTCAAATAAAAAGATTCTTGAACACTCTCAAAATATTTACCAAAGGAAAAAGAAAAATGTAGGAATTCTGAAATTTTAATTGCAATTACTATATTCTGAAAGTTTACACATATGTATGCATTCTGGAAAGAAGCATACCCCATACCCCATAGTCAATAAATGGCACCTAAAGTATCGTTCACATTTGGTTTTTGGTTCTGTGTTGCTCAATTATATGTTACTTTGAATTATGTCAAAAGGTGATGAGCAAGTCAGAGATGTTAGCAGGGCATTTTATGGTTTAATGACTCGTAAATACGAGTCAAGGCAAAGAAAGTCTTATTTTTCTCTAGAACAACATTTTCAATAAGTTATTTCCACCAAAGATGCTAACTCTATATTTAAGCCTAGTGTCGAAGGAAATTAGTAAGATACTGCCTGATTGGGCTAAGAGACAGGTTAATCCCTGGGGTAGGCCAGGTAAGGAACAAATATGCAGTCAGCATCTGCTGCCATGGTAATGCCAAGCCTGAGTTCCTTCTTAAAGCTGAAGAAGCTTTGCTGGTTCCTTCAAATACCAAGCCTGAGTATGTACACTTTTCTTAATTAATACCTTATGCAAGTGTCCTGGAATAAAAATAACCCTTGATTATGTCTCACAAACATACCACTGAGGCAAGAATGTGATTCAACACCCAGAACTGCATACTTTCCTTAACTGCTAGACAGTCCTGTAGTCAATTGAAATTTCAAATACAGTCTCGATGATTAAAGGATGAAAAGCACCTCTGTCAAGATGAAAATCAATTCTTACCTTCATTCAAAATTAAGACTCTCCTGCACTTCCCCTTGCTTAAGCCTGCAGTTAGTGGCAGCCTGACTTTAGAGAAAGAGTTTATGGATTCTTCACTTTGCTTCTTCACCTTAAACTTCTCCAACCCACCCCCAGCTTGCTACACAATTTCTGATCCTTTTTGAGTCTGGTGAAGCTTGGGAGTGGGGATCAAGAATGGTAAAAAGAGTTGCAACAGAATAAGAAATGTCTCACCTGAACTAGTGTTTTCCTAAAGAGCTGAGCCCACTTTCTTAGGCAGCACTTTTTACCTCTCCAGTGAACCCTATCCCTGGAGATCTCTTTCCTGCATTGGCTCAACTGGATGCATTTCAACCCAGGACGTTCGTATGGAACATCTCGTATAATCACTATGAACATCACATTTTTCTCTGGTTTTTTGCTGACAGATTCTCTCTGCCTCTCTTGAAGAACTTAAAAGCCAAGGCCCAGTATGACCCCACGTTGTTTTTCTCCCTCACACAGCCCATAACTATGTGACAAAAGCAAATTTCCTTGCCTTAGTAAATTGAGTCTGGAGATGACGCCGCACACAGCCACTTCTGCCTTTCTGCCGTGGGCTATGTCAGCTTTATCAGGGTGAGTCAGTCACTACTCCTGCTTCTGTCACAGAACACACCTTTGAAGGTCTTGCAGCCAGCTCTTGCTGGCCTGAGATGAAGGAGGTAATACTCCTACCATTGTTTCCTGTGGGCGGACTTAGTCTGGCAAATGCTTTCCAAAGAAATTTCTGCCTAACGCCCTCCCTCTCTTTCCACTCTTATCCATAAATTTAAATCCTTTATCATGTTGAAGAGTCCAAGCCTCATGGAACCAATTCTTAAAATACTCCTTTGTGATTTCTGCATACAGAAAACTCCCTCACATTCAATTTGGGAATGAATAGCTGTCATATTGACACTTCAGTTGAAACCAATTCAGGAACAGTCCTGCCTTAAAACCATTTTATGTGAAAAGGAAACCATGGGGGATTTCATTTCCAAGCTAAAATAGTATCAGCATTTTTAATTTGAATTTTGATAAACCAATTTTAGTTAGAAAAATTTCACCAGCATCCTAATGAGAAAATCTACCAAAGTCTTCCAAAATAATTTATCTAGCAGTTATCAAATCAATGTTTAAAAAGCACTTGGAGTATAAAGTAATTATTTTTGTCTATCCATATGCAACATAAAAGTTTACCCAAACTTCCAAGTTTTACATGAGCATAGTATTTCATACTGAAAATATATGTGACTTGCAAGACACTTTATGGTATTGGGGCCTCTCTCTTTTAATCTTCTGGCAAATGAAGGTGACAAGAAAACCGGCGGAGCACAGTCATGGTACTTAGATGATTTCCAAACAAGGTCTTTTCCAGTGAAAAGATCTCACAACATTATTTGCACTCAAAATACACATTTGTTTCTCCCAAGATGTGGAAATAATAAGAAGAAATAAAGTCTAGGGAAATGAACACTAAAAGAGGGATATAGTTAGAATGTTATATATGTGTATCATAATTTTACTATATATTATAATTTAACTTTAAAATAATAGTCACAGCCAGGCATGGTGGCTCATGCCGGTAATTCTAGCACTTTGGGAGGCCGAGGTGGGTGGATCACCTGAGGTCAGGAGTTTGAGACCAGCCTGGCTAACATGGCGAAACCCTGTCTCTACTAAAAATACAAAAATTAGCCAGTTGTGGTGGTGTGCGCCTGTAATCCCAGCTACTCGGGAAGCTGAGGCAAGAGAATCACTTGAACTCAGGAGTTGGAAGTTGCAGTGAGCCAAGATCGTGCCACTGCACTCCAGCCTAGGTGACAGAGTGAGACTCCGTCTCAAAAATAACAGTAATAATAATAATAGTAGTCACTAAATAGGAAGAAAAAATTGAGAAAAGAAAATTATCACCACTAATTTACTTAACAATAAACTGTAATTTTAATATATCCTTTCTCCTATATCTTCTTAAGGTATTTCAAAAGCTGAAAGCATCCCACTTGACCATGATTCATTGTACCTCTTCATTAAAAACCATTAAGGTTTGGCATGGTGGCTCACACCTGTAATACCAACACTTTGGGAGGCCGAGGCAGGGGGATCACCTGAAGTCAGTAGTTTGAGACCAGCCTGGCCCACGTGGTGAAACCCCATCTCTACTAAAAACACAAAAAATTAACCGGGCATGGTGGCATGCACCTGTAATCCCAGCTACTCAGGAGGTTGAGGCAGGAGAATTTCTTGAACCTGGGAGGCAGAGGTTGCAGTGAGCTGAGATCACACCACTGCACTCCAGCCAGGGCAACAAGAGCGAAACTGTCTCAAAAATCATTCACAAAGATTGCATATTATCCATCACACTATCGGCCACTATTTATCTAGCCATTTCTTAATTTGATCACATTTCATCTATTTAAAATTTCTGCACTCATAAGCACTGTTAAATTATGTCTCTGGCCAACAGACAAAATGGACTCCCAGTGGCTACCTGAGGGGCTCAAAGTTAAAACAGAACCAGGCAGCCACAACTGGATGTGGGAGTGGCCACATATTCTGTTCTCAGAAAGATGGAAAAGTGTCACAGGATCCCCCTTTCTAGAATCAGGTCAATCCAGTCCTTGTTGTGGGTGCCAGGATAAACTGTGGCAGGAATCTTCACCTTCCTAAGCAGTTCTTTGAAAAAACATCTGAGAGAGACTTTGGGTTTTGGGCTTGGTAATCACCCAATCAGTGCTCAAGTATTTTGGCCAATCAGAACAGAACATGTCTGAATCTTTCATTTGCATAAATAGACCTGTTTGACACTGAGGAGAGGACTCATCCTATTTAACCAGACCTTTTCTTTGTGTTTTGAAGATCAAACCTTCACTTGTACTGGAGGTTATACTTCCCTAATCTGCAGATTGTTTTTTATGAAAAATGAATGTTTCCCTTTGTCCTCTGTAGATGCCACGGTCTTCTGTTAACAATACTATTACTCTGGGCATTTTTTAAATTTTGGATTATTTTGGTGAATTTTCAGGTTGACTCTCTTGATTTGGAAGTTCACCTCAGTAATTTACTCCATTGTTCAGATAGCCAGTATTTTTTTAATGCTCTAGTAATTATATCTTATGCAAATATTATAGAAAGCAACTTCTTTTATGATCAATAGTTTATTGTGTTCACTTCAGAAAATCTTGCTTATTCCAAAGTAATAAGGAAATCTGCTATGTTGTCTCATACGAGCTTTGTCATTTTGTCAATTAGAATTACATCTATTGAACATCTTGAATTCATTTCTTTCTGCATGACATGAAGCAGGGGTTAATGTACTTTTTCTTTTTTCTCTTCTTGTGGAGCTCTAGCTAATCTATTGTTATTTGTTGGGAGAGAATAAACAGATTCTGGTGTATGTACCTACCATCCCAATACAGATTAGTGAAAATAATTAGAATATATTTACAATTTCTTAAAAGTCCATCAAAAACAACATTGGTTTACAATGAAGCCATAAACATATCTGATGTTTAAGAAATTCCTGGAGGTACTAAAGGAGTTGGAATAAGACCAACAGAGAAACAAAGCTGTCGCAAATCTCAGGCACAAACATATGCAAGATCAGACTGTAGAAAGGGAGAAGACAGAGCAACTAAAGGCCTGAAAAATGTGAGCAATGGAAATCTCCAGCAACTATGTTCCAGGGTAGCGAGGCTGCTCTGCCACTCTCTGCACGCTCTCTCTCCAAGGACTGCAAATTTGGACAGTTCAGACCTGAGTCAGGTCAGTTTCCCAGGCAATTGTATGTATGTATATAGGTGTGTATATAGGTGCGTATGTGTATATGTATGTGTGTAGACTATATTCTGGCATGTTATTGTAAACTTTGGAAAGGGAGAAAAACTGTGCTCAAAATATATCACATTCAGAAATATACGGCACTCTTCCCACAGTGTCTTAAGATGGTAACAGATTATAGCTACTAGAAAAAGCATCAGCAGATACTCAAACAAGATATTTCATGCACAAAAATAATCATACAAAGTTCTTTGTACAAAACATAAAAAATCTGAGAAAACAATAAAGCCCAAAGAAAACTTTACAATTAAGTACATTACTCTGGTGAGGGGAATGTTGTATAATTTCATATATGATAAATTTGCATAACAACCATTTGTATGTTATGAAACAGAACCAATTAGAACCAATTTGAGATCTTGGAAATTCAAAGTCAATTTGTAATAAAACAAAACAAACAAAACTTCAGTAAACAGTAAGGATGACACACATGAAAAGTTAATGAATAAACAGGGAGATGGAATCAAGGGATTAGTGTCAAAGAAATAGGAGAGAGAAAGTAGGAGTTGAAAGTGGAGACATAGAAAATCGATCTGAAGAGTCAAATGTCTTCTACTAGAATTCTAGAATTTGAGAACAGATTGGAGTGAGCAAACCAGAGAAGGGAAGGGAAGGGGAGGGAAGGGGAGGGGAAGAAACAAGGGAAGGGAAAGGAAAGGAAGGGAAGGGAAGGGAAAGGAAGGATGGAGAGAGGGAGGAAGGAAGAAATGTGGCATTTCTAAGAGCAGATTTGATGAGTCTTCAGACTATTATAGACCTACCAAGTGCTGAGAATGAATGAAAACAGAAAACAATAACAATGCCTAGCTACATCCTGGAGTAAATAATTCTGAATCCCAAGGTTAAAAGAAAATCCCAAGCACTTTATATTTTACCTTATAAGAAAAAGAATACATTATTGTCATGTTTCTCATCAGTGCTGAAAGAAGAAAAATTAATTCTTTAATTTCTAAAGGAAGATCTTGTAGTCTGCTACACACTGCTAAAGTGGAAAACTGTTGAATGAGTATTGACTCTCTAAGCAAATTTACAACCTTTAAATACTTTCTTATAAAAAGTAACACGCCAGAATATAGTCTACACACATACATATACCCATACGCACCTATATACATACATACATGTGTCCAGGCGCACAAAAGAAGATGCATTTCCAACAGCGAGAGACAAAGAGAAAATTGTATAATTAGTGTAGGAGATGCTTAAACATCATTATGGAATATGTGATACTTATTTTTGATAGACAAAGGAAGAAAGGAATCGCTTATCGCTCTTCTGCAGTTATTAATGTGAATACAAAAATTCAAGACTTTCAAATGCATCTTTTACAAATGACCACAGTAGCTTTCTCTTGGCATTCATCAAGGATCAAAAACAAACAAAATCAAGGTCAAATTCATCCTGCGTATTAAAATACTCAGTTTCTTGGTTTCATAACAGCACTGCTGTTTGAGCACTGTGTCTGGTAAACCCTGTACCTTTCTCCTGTAACTAACACACACATCTTATGGCTGATTTTGAGTAACTGTCATGCATCTCGTAAACTAACCCTGTCATGTATCTAATTCGACCCATACCTAAAGTTTTTGAGCCCACATTATTCTTGCCTACATTCACAAATTGATATTAAGCAGTTTGCTTTATTTCATATGTGTGTTTATTTATGTGAAGCAGGTTCACGGTCCTCAACAAGTCATGTGAAGCCAATTTATTACTTACAGATAGGCAGCAGAAGCCTAGGATTTATTGTAGTCTGTTACACACTGCTAAAGTGGAAAACTGTGGAATGGGTATTGACTCTCTAAGCAAACTGACAACCTTTAAATACTTTCTTATAAAAAATAACATGCCATGATATAGTCTACACACATACATATACACATACGCACCTATATACATACATACATGTGTCCAGGCACACAAAAGAAGATGAATTTCCAACAGTGACAGACAAAGAGAAAATTGACCTGTGTTCAGGTCTCCCAAGACTCTGGAGAGCTGCATATGCCTCACTTGCACCACAGCTGCAGGACTCCAGAAAGCAGCTCCACTGGGTCTTACACTCTAGGCTCCCAGGGTGGACTGGGCTAAACTGTTGAACCACATCCTTTTCTAGGGGGTGTTGTTGAGACAGAGCCCAGCCTGTTCCAGCCAGTCTCTTATTTCAGAATATTGCACTCCCAGCACATTCTACAGTTATTCTTGAGAACTACGAGTAGAAAAGGAGGGCAAATGGAGTCCTTCCAAAACCACCCAGAGAACTGTCCTGCACTTTAATACCTCAGTAAAAGTTTATTTAAACGTTTTGATTTCCAATGTGAATACTTGACAAAGAAAAAAATTATAGAAAGACCAAGACAAATCTTGAGAAGCATACACCAAAATCATTAAAATAATATGTAAAGAGAATATGATTTAGTTTTAGAATAGGAAAATGTTTATTAAGCTTAGGAGGAAAAAAATCATAAAATAGCATGTTGATATATTTGAAATTATAACTTTTTTTTTTTTTTTTTTGAGACAGAGTCTCGCTCTGTTGCCCAGACTGGAGTGCAGTGGCACCATCTCGGCTCACTGCAAACTCTGCCTCCTGGGTTCATGCCATTCTCCCGCCTCAGCCTCCCCAGTAGCTGGGACTACAGGCGCCCGCCACCACGCCTGGCTAATTTTTTTGTGTGTATTTTTTTTTAGTAGAGACGGGGTTTCACTGTGTTAGCCAGGATGGTCTTGATCTCCTGACCTTGTGATCCGCCCGCCTTGGCCTCCCAAAGTGCTGAGATTACAGGTGTGAGCCACTGCACCCGGCCGAAATTCTAACTTTTTTACAAAAAAACTTAATCAAATTTAAAGACTACTTAGTAATTATATGCTGAATACAACGTAGGTATGTCAGTGGAAGAAATAGCATCCAGGATATTTTTAAATTTTGTATTATTAAAAAAAGATAAAGAACCTAGTTTTTAAAAAGAGGGCCAGGGTAGAAACTAAAAACAACATATTAAAACTGGAATGGACACGCATGTAATCCCAGCACTCTGGGAGGCTGAGGTGGGCAGATCACGAGGTCAGGAGTTCGAGACCAGCCTGACCAACATGGTGAAACCCTGTCTCTATTAAAAATACAAAACTTAGCCGGGCGTAATGGTGCATGCCTGCTACTCAGGAGGTTGAGGCAGGATAATTGCTTGAACCCGGGAGGCGGAGGTTGCAGTGAGCTGAGGTTGCGCCACTGCACTCTAGCCTGGGCGACAGAGTGAGACTCCGTCTCAAAAAAACCAAAAAAACAAAAAACTGGAATGGAACTAATAAAAACAAAGATGTCCTCAAATACACAATTAGGAAATTCAAATTTAAACAAGTAATTGTAATTCCTTCCTCAGTTCGAGCAAAGCTGAAAGATCTGATGACACCAAAATAGTATGAATATAATGTGGATATTGTTCCTTTTTCTTGTCCATACACACACAGAAATATGGCTATATCAGAACTGGTAGTTCATAAATCCTTTGTTGTCATTTCAACTGCCTTATTTACATTTAGGTTAGATTTTTTAAAAATATGGGCCAGTCCTTTATTCCTCAGATATTTTTGGCTTTTAAAACTTAAAAATCACCAAAAATATAAAACATACGACTACAGAATATCATCTTTCTGTACTTAATACATTGCATTATAATTCAAAACATTTTCAAAAGTTTCACAACTCCCTGTTTATCATTCTACAAATGAGAAATATGTAGATATTTGAAGACATGTCTTGATTCATTTATTTATTCAAATTTAATATATCCAGGGATAAAGTATATGCCCCTTTCCAGTTTTAGTTCATCTTTTTCCTGTCTCATTAAAATGTTCAAAAAAACATTGTATACCTGCAGCCATCATTAATTTACTTCTTTATCTTTCATGATCTTTATATGACTACATCCTGTGCTTATCAGATTAATCACAGGAAAATATCTGCAGGCACACCTTGGAGATTGTATTAGTCCGTTTTCTTACTGCTGATAAAGACATACCCAAGACTGGGTGATTTGTAAAGAAAAAGAGGTTTAATGGACTCACAATTCCACCTGGCTGAGGAGGCCTCACAATCATGGTGGAAGGGAGAATGTACCTCTAACATGGCTGCAGACAAGAGAGAGAATGAGGGCCACGTGAAAAGGAAAGGCCCTTATAAAACCATCAGATCTTGTGAGACTTATTCACTACCACGAGAACAGTATGGGGGAAACCACCACCATGATTCAGTTATCTCCCACTGGATCCCTCCCACAACACATGGAAATTATGGGAGCTACAATTCAAGATAAGATTTGGGTGGGGATTCAGCCAAACCATATCAGAAACATTGTGGGTTCTGTTCCAGACCACCCCAATAAAGCAAGGATCACAATAAAGTGAGTCCTGTGAAATTTTTTTCAGTTTCCCAGTGCATATGAAAGTTATATTTATACTACCTGGTAGTTTATTAAGTGTGCAATACCATTATGTCTAAAAAAAGTACATACTTAGATTTAAAGATACTTTATTGCTGAAAAATGCTAACAATAATCTTAGCCTTCAGTGACTTCTACTCTTTTTGCTGGCGGAGAGTCTGCCTTTATGTTGATGGCTAATGATTAATCAGGGTGGTGGTTGCTGAAGGTGGGGTGGCTGTGACAATTTCTTAAAATAAGACAATGAAATTTACAGCATTCACTCTGCCTTTGATGACAGGTTTCTCTGTAATGTGCAATGCTGTTTGATAGCGTTTTATCCACAGTAGATCTTCTTTCAAAATTGGAGTCAATCTTGACTCCAGACCCTCCCATGGCTTTATCAACTAAGTTTCTGTAATATTCTAAATCTTTTGTTGTCATTTTAACTATGTTCATGGCATTTTCACCAAGAATAGTTTCTATCTCAAGAAACCACTTTCTTTGTTCATTCATAAGAAGAAACTCTTCATTCAATAAATTTTATCATGAGATTGTAGCAATTCAGTCACATTTTAGGCTTCACTTCTAACTCTAGCTCTCTTGCTAGTTTCACCCCGTCTGCTGTTATTTCTTCCACTAAAGTCTTCAAGCTCTCAAAATCATCCATGAGGGTTGGAATAAGTGTCTTCTGAACTTCTCCTAATGTTCATATACTGACCTCCTCCCATGAATCGTAAATGTGTTACATGGTGTCTAGAAAGTTAACTCCTTTCCAGAAGGTTTTCAATTTGCTTTGCAAAGACCCGTCAGAGGAATCATAATCTATGGCAGCTATAGCCTGAAAAAAAATGTATTTCTTTAATACTAATACTTGAAAATTAAAATGACTCTTTGATACGTGGGCTGTAGAATGGATGTTATGTTATCAGGCATGAAAACATTTGTCTCCTTATACATCTCCATCAGAGCTCTTGGATGACCAGGTGCAGGGTAAGTGAGCTGTAATATTTTGGAAGGAATCTTTTTTTCTGAGCAGTAGGTCTCAGCAGTGGGCTTAAAATATTCAATAAACCAATGTGTAAACAGATGTGCTATCATCCAGGCTTTATTGTTCCACTTACAGAGCACAGGCAGAGTGGGTTTAGCATAGCTCTGAATGGCCATAGGATTTTCAAAATAGTAAATGAGCATTGGCTTCAACTTAAAGTTACCAGCTGCATCCATGAAGGGGTGGCCTGCCCCTCCACACCTGTGGGTATTTCTCATCAGGTGGGATGAGAGACTGAGAAAAGAAAAGAAATAAGACACAGAGACAAAGTATAGAGAAAGAACAGTGGGCCCAGGAGACCGGCACTCAGCATACGGAGGACCTGCACCAGCACCAGTCTCTGAGTTCCCTCAGTATTGATTGATTACTATTTTCACTATCTCGGCAAGGGGAATGCCTCAGGAGAACAGGGTGATAGTGGGGAGAAGGTCAGCAGGAAAACATATGAGCAAAGAAATCTACGTCACAAATAAGTTCAAGGGAAGGTACTATGTCTGGATGTGCACGTAGGCCAGATTTATGCTTCTCTCCACCCAAACATCTCAGTGTAGCAAAGAGTAACATAGCAGCATTGCTGCCAGCATATCTCGCCTCCAGCCACAGGGCGGTTTTCTCCTATCTCAGAATAGAATGAATGTACGATCGGGTTTTGCACCGAGACATTCTGTTCCCAGGGACATGCAGGAGATGGAGGCCTTCCTCTTATCTCAGCTGCAAGAGGGCTTCCTCTTTTACTAATCCTCCTCAGCACAGACCCTTTATGGGTGTTGGGCTGGGGGTCAGTCAGGTCTTTCCCTTCCCACAAGGCCACATCTCAGGCTGTCTCAGTGGGGGGAAACCTTGGACAATACCCAGACTTTCTTGGGCAGAGGTCCCCACAGCTTTCTGCAGTGCATTGTGCCCCTGGTTAATCGAGAATGGAGAATGGCAATGACTTTTACCAAGCATACTGCCTGCAAACATATTGTTAACAAGGCATATCCTGCACAGTCCTAGATCCCTTAAACCTTGATTCCATATAGCACATGTTTCTGTGAGCACAGGGTTGGGGCTAAAGTTACAGATTAACAGCATCTCAAGGCAAAACAATTTTCTTAGTACAGATCAAAATGGAGTTTCTTATGTCTTCCTTTTCTACATAGACACAGTAACAGTCTGATCTCTCTTTCTTTTCCCTACATATCCCCCTTTTCTTTTTGACAAAACCGACATCGTCATTATGGCCCATTCTCACTGGTCGCTGTCTCTTCGGAGCTGCTGGATACACCTGTAGACTAACAACAGACAGAACAGGCATACAAGGATTAGTATGAAATTTACAATAGTGGAACTTCTGATGGTTTTAACCCAAGTGACCAGGTTAAGATTTGCAAGGCCATCAGCAGCTTTCACAATTGCCTCAGTTCCTGGCATGAAATTTAAATGGGCTTTGGATGCCTCAAAAATTTGTTCTTTTAATTTTGAAATGTCTAAAGTAAGATTGTCTTCTCTTTCTTGCAGTTGGTGTCTAACCATGTCCCAGTGATGCTCAGACTCATTATAGGCTTGGGGCGTAATACAAAAATCTGACGTATTCCAGTCACACTGTAACTGAAAAAGATATTCCAAGCTCATGGGCCTATCTCCCATCCAAATGACAGTTTGTCTAAGATCATTAATTTGGTTTGCCAATTTTTGATGTATTTGGGTCTGAGAATTCCACAATTTTGAGGAATTCTTTTGCCAATTATTTACATATTCTGCAGTTTGAAGAGAGGAGTGCAAAGCAATTCCAGCAGCCGCAGCAGTAGCTGCGACTGCAATAAGGCCCATAATTACTGCAATCAAAGTAAAAATGAATCTTTTGGATCTAGTTAGAATTCCTTTTAATACTTCCATTAAAATATGGACAGATGGGGAAGACTCCCACGGGTGGTCCATGGACACAGGGATCCACACGCCCTCTCTTGCTCTCACTTGTAGAATATGGTGCTGCCAATTAAAAGTTGAATCAATGTAAGTAAACAATCTATAATTTTCACAGGTTATAGTTTGGGAATCTGGTTTAATAACTATGTTTCCTACAACTAGCATATAAGAGGGTTTTACACAACTTTGCAAAGGAATTGTCAGACTGGAATTTAGGTTGATAGTATAATATGGCTTACGATCTCTTGTTCCTATAGCTTGATTTCCAGAACAAATTCTAATGTGGTGCAAGGCCACAGTAAGCTTCCATAATTCTGGGTGTTCAGGACCAGTAACAGGACTAACTAACTTTGGTTAAGGTGATGAAATTCTCTTTTCACCCCATTTCCTATGGATAGGGTGATTCTAACCTTCTATAAATCTGGCCATCTTTCAGTTAAATCACTATCATAGGCTGGATTAATGGGCCAGATGGACGGGACCTGTGAACCTGAGCAAGTCTCTACCAGTAGGATCAGGCTGTCCTTCGAAGCTTTGAAGATAGACCTTGATTTCTATCTAGTTATGAAAGTTCTAGATGGCATCTTCTACATTTAGAAAATATAAACTTTGTACATTGAAAGTCCGTTGTTTAGTGTAGCCACTTTAATCAATTCTCTAAGCCAGATCTTCTGGATAATTTGCTGCAGCTTCTCCCTTGCTTCTTCACCTTGCATTTCTATGTTATGGAGGTGGATTTTTTTCCTTAAAGCTCATGAACCAACCTCTGCTAGCTTCAAACTCTTCTCCTGAAGCTTTGTTACCTCTCTCAGCTTTCATAGAATTGAAAAGAGTTAGAACCTTGCTCTGGACTAGACTTTGGCTTAAGGGAATGTTGTGGCTGCTTTGATCTACTCTCCAGACCACTATAACTTTCTCCACACCAGTAATGTTGGAAACAAATGCACAGTGCTGCAAAGAAGAACCAGCACTGAGATAAAGGATTTCTCAGCAAGGCAAATTTACTTCTGCAGAAGGGTGCTGCCTGCATCAGTCACGATCACAAGAGCACACAGAACAAAGGAGAGTAGGAGTTTTTATTCCTAATGCAGATTCTACCTCTGTATCTTTCCCCCATTGGCTGGGGTTGGACCACAGACTCTAAACTAGTCCCGACTGGCTAAACATTTAAACTTTCTTGGATAAGGCATGTGTGCGATAGAGGAGAGAGGGAGAGGAGGAAGAGGTCACCTGTGGGGGACTAGAAAGCTAACCTATTCCACATAAGAAAAGAAATGTGGATTGGGGCTTATCATGTGTAAGCATGTTTAGACAGGTTACTGTGCAGCAAAAGCTGGGGGTGGGGGGTACTTGGAATTTAGAGAATAAAGAACAGGGGAATTGAACAAACTGTTTGAAGAGGAACCTAGCTGTATCTAACAAATAATAATTCTGTTTTGATTTCTTATCATTCATGTGTTAATTGTGATAGCAATTTTAATTTCTTTCAGGAACTTTTCCTTTACACTTACAACCTGGCTAATTGTTTGGCAAGATAGGCCTAGCTATTGGTCTGTCTTGGCTTTCAACAGGCCTTCTTCACTAAGCTTCATCATTTGCAGCTTTTGACTTCAAGTGAGAGATGTGTGACACATCCTTTCACCTTTACACTAAGAGGTCATTTAAGGGCTATTAGTTAACCTAATTTCAATATTGTTGCATCTCAGGGAATAGGGTGTCCTGCGGAGAGGGAAGAGACAGGATAATGGTTGGTTGGTGGAGCAGTCAGAATACACACAAAATTTATGGAGTATGCTCTCTGTTTTATATGGGTGTGGTTTGTTGCATCCCAAAAACAATTACAAGAATAACATCAGAAATCACAAATCATGGATCACCATAACAGATATAACAATAATTAAAAAGTTTGAAGTATTGTGAGAATTACCACAATCTGACATAGCGACATGAAGTAAGCACACATTACTAGAAAAATGGCACCGATGGATTTGCTAGTTGCAGGGGTGCCACAAACCTTCAATATGCAAAATATGCAATATTCATGATGCACCGTAAAGTGAAGCACAATGAAATGAAATAACGACAAAAATATCAATTTTCTATTGTCACCTTAATGATTTACAGGTTGAGACCAGGTGTGTTAGCTTATGCCTCTAATTCCAGTGCTTTGGGAGGCTGAGATGGGAGGATCACTGGAGGCTAAAAGTTCAAGATCAGCTTGGGCAATCCATCTCTCATTAAAAATAAATTAAAAATTAGCAGAGTACACCCTGAAAGAGTCTTTAGCATAAAATAAAGAGGAAAGCTGAAGACATTCCCTCAACGAAGATCAATATTTAGGGACATTAAAAGAAAAGACAGAAAAAGTTATACTGAATGACTAGGAAAATGTGGTATGATGAAAACCAAGACCTGAAGTTAACATAGTTGTTGAGTTGACACAAAAATACACTCTAGGTGGAGGACCAGCATGTAGAATTTGATACAGAAAGGATGAGATGTGTGCAGTGCCACATGCCAAAGGCAGTGGGTGTTTCTAGGATATCAAGATTCCCTCTCAGATGTCCTTCTTTACTTCAAATTGTTTATGCTCCATTTCTACAAGATGTGGTTCCAAATTCTCAGACTCTATGCATTATTCTCTTTTCCTGGCATTACACCTACCTCATATGGGATTGCTTTGCAATGTAGCCACACTCTTCTCTTACCTACCCAGAGGCAGACAATATAGCACTTTATAATTATAAAAGGGTTGAAAAAACAATCTCAAATATCAAAATAATCTCTCCTCAACTGTATTCTCTCTATTTATCATTCTCTCTTTTCAAGAATGCTGTTTATTTATTGAATCATTTTCCCTTATTTATCCTTTGTATTATCCATATATGTATTATATTTAAAAATTAATAATTTTTTTACATTGAAACTAGAAATTCTAAACTAGGAATTTTTCTTACAAGCATTGAAGAGTAGGGTGATTATTTAGAGCAAGCTTTTCCTTTTATAGTTTTCAACAAAATGATACTGTTAACTAGTCACATCATTATACATCATTATCTATAAAAGACTTAGTTCCTATCTTAAAGGCCTTAAGTCCAAAATTGCAATGAATATTCAATTGTCAGATTATTTTATCATTACTTTTCTTCACTAATACAGTAAATCAAGTACTGAGCATAAAGGTAATTTGAAAGCTTTTCTTCTTTTAGTTTGAATAGGACATTTCTGCCATGTATGTGCTAAGGCCTATCTTGCTTTATATATGAAAATCAGTAAAGTTTCCTATGCAATGACATGAACTCATGGCATGTCATGCTGTGGAAATATTGGCTTCCAACAATTTCATTTTCTCCTTGAGAACAGAAAAATGGATCTTCAAACAACCACAATAATGAGGAGTTCTGCTAACGGGTTTCTGCCAAGGCTTGCTTTATTTCAAAATTCTTCCTGATTACACCGAGTTCTTCACAGGATGAGCCATCTGGCAATTTTTCTGAATTTCTCACTAGGATGATGGCAGAAATTGAGAGCAGAGCCAATTCTCAGAGAATACAAAGGAAGAATGTCTAGATTGCCATGGCAGATTTTTACATCAATGCCAAGAATCTCTGCACAAATGCTAGGTAGGATATTACCACTGAAATCTGATTGAACTGTCCAGGGACATCTGACTCTGCATTTACTAATTATGCTTCTGCTAATTGAAATTTGCAAATCGCCCTCCTCTGCAAAATTTTTTAAAAACTACACCTTCACCATATAGATTTGCAAAACCAAAATATTGACATTAACGCATTTATGTTTAAACTGACACTAAGCTCTTTTGTGGAACTCAAAATCTAGGATGACTAATTTTATCAATATAACATGGGTTTAAGTAAGAATAACACCAGGGCAACATAATGAATAGATACAATATGATAACCTGTTGCAAAGACTAAGGCTAGTACTTCATTTTTAGATGGATTTCTCGAAGAAAATAGATAATAAAATTAACATCGCTTTTCCTTTTTTTTTTTTTTTTTTTTTTTTGAGATGGAGTCTCACTCTGTCACCAAGCTGGAGTGCAGTGGCACGATCTCAGCTCACTGAAACCTCTGCCTCCTGGGTTCAAGTGATTCTCCTGCCTCAGCCTCCCAAGTAGCTGGGATTACAGGCACGTGCCACCATGCCCAGCTAATTCTTGTATTTTTAGTAGAGACAGAGTTTCACCATGTTGGCCAGCATGGTCTCGATCTCCTGACCTCATGATCTGCCCGCCTTGGCCTCCCAAAGTGCTGGGATTACAGGTGTGAGCCACCATACCCGGCCTAACATGGCTTTTTCAAACATTCAGAAGTAATATAGTTTATACTTTATCCAGATTCCATAAGCTCTTGATAATAAATGGAAATAATTGATTTTTGTCTCCAATTAAAATGTTGAAATAAGTGTAGTAGCTATATTTTGCATTTTTTTCCTAATTCATATCTAGGAATTGTATTCACTCCTCATTCAGCATACATTTATTGATGCCTACTGTGTGCCAGGTATTGGGAGTTTCTATGAGTACACAGAGTAATAAAACAGAATTCTGACCGCAAAATTTCAGAAACCAGCATGGAAGACAGAGAAATGAATAAACTGAATGTAAATGGTAGATCTTTACTATCTTTAGAGAAAAATATATTTAAACATGTGGTCTTCATTTGATTGTCAATATCCTTGGTTTCTTAGCTGTTGAATTTCTTGAAGATACACATTCTACCAGACCTGAGGGTCTTTGAGACTAGCTATTATATTTTAGGTTTATGCTCAATTAATAATTTTTACTAAATATTAATGAATAAAAATAGCTTTGGAGGACAAATATTAATGAATATATTTATTAATGAATATTAATAAATACAATATTTATTAATGATATTTATTAATGAATAAAAATAGCTTTGGAGGACAAAGCTATTAATGAATAAAATTCATTAATTCATAATTATTCATTATTCATAATAATGAATAAATTCATTATTAAAGCTATTAATGAATAAAAATAGCTTTGGAGGACAAATTATTAGCTCTTATTAATTTTTGTAGAATTATATATTCCCATTTTATGATAGTTTTGGGAGAGCTAAGAGTAATAGCTCTGAAATTCAATATCTAGCTTGCATATTACTGCTATAGGCATTCATGATTTTCCTCTCAGCCATCAGCAGGGGTAAGGGGGTTGGAGAAAGGTGTCCTGTTGTGATTACAACATGGCTGTAGCAGCTCCAGGAATTATATTAACCTATGACACATTCAGAAAAAAGGGACCATTTGTTACATTGCATCAGTTTAGGAATAAGTAAACTTCTTCTAGACTCCTTATTGGACATATCTTTCTGTCTCACTGTTCAGGATTTCATCACATCCAGCTCCCTAAACCAATCACTGCACTTGTCTCAGTGAGCTAGATTCCTAGATTTATAAGCTAGGGTGATGTGGATGCTTGAGGTTTAATCATTTTGACTAACTTGGGGCTACATTTCAATCATTTTGATTCATTCAGAGATATACTCATAGACTAGGGATTTTCATGGTAAGAAGCTCAATCTAATGGAGATTTGATGTGCACCAGTTTGGTGGAATGACCATGTTTAAACTCAGAGGGAATGGTTTACATTTGTATATAACACAGTACATATTACTTGGAGAATCTATTAGTCCAGCTTCCACAAACCAGGGGAAGCTTCAGGAAGAAAATAATCTTATTGCTGATATCTTTAAGATCCTGTCTGAGCCCTGACAAACACAGGAAGACTGTGGATTAGAACGAAGACTCACATGGTTTGAATGGGAGGTATTTTCCAATGCAGATAGTTGAAACCTATTGGGTAATGAAGGAGGAGTTTGCATCAGAAGAAACAGCGATACATATGAACATCACTGATTAAAAAAAAAAAAAAACAAGACCACAACAACAACAAAACATGTTTGACAGCATATGTGGGAAACTTAGAAATTACCTGAACATAATTTAGAAAGTTTTTTAGATCTGGACAAGGTCAGAAAAAACATTGACTCTATTATTGTTATTAAAATAATGTGTCTTATCATGATTTTTGGTCTGGCAAAATATGAGTTAAATAGAGTAATTAGTAAAGCAGTTTTTTAAAGGAATGACAGTTAGCTTGGTTTTGGAAATATTGATGTTATTGTTTCATTTAGGCATTTAATTGTTTAATCATTTTTTACAATGTAGCCATAAAATTACTTGTAATTCATGACATTTCATTACCGAATAGTTGTGTTAGAAATGTATACTCTAGGTAACATGGACACAAAAATTTGCTTTCAATATATGAAAGAAACTCACCTACACTCAGACAGACACACATGTAAAACATATATACATAAAAGATAGTTAATGTTTACCATCTGATGTACCAAACACAATATTTCTAATTGTTTGAAAAATAGAATGCTATTTCCTTTTCAAAGCAAAATTTCTAATTTGATATTACATATAACTCAGCTGAAGGAACTTCATATGACTATAAAATTTGCTATTAGCCTTATATAATTAGCTTTCTTAATGAACAGTCGAAGCCTAATAAAACATTCATCTGTATTTTTAAAGTGTACATGTGCAACCACTGGTTTCAAAATGACAATTTCTTAATAGAACAAGGATTTAATTTCTTCAAAACATTAACGCCGGCCTCACTGAATGTTTCAGTTGAAAGTAACTGGATTGGAAAATTGGAGTAAGTTTGTTTATGGGACTGTTCACTTTCTCTGGCTTCCTGGAAAGAGTTTATATTAACTTGCAAATTATTTCTTGCTGCCTCATTTTCTTCTTATTTCTTCTTATTCCTTAATTTTTATCCTTAATGGGCTACATCTCCAAAGCTCTCCAAAGCTTATACCCTCCCAGTTGCACTTATTATCTCTCACGTGAGCTCAAGGCACCCGCTTCTGGGTAGTTCTCTAAATGTGCCAAGAACATTGCTGTCTCATACCTTTTGAGTTTGCTATCTCTCTGTCTCCTGAGATCCATATGACCCCAATTCCTTACACTCATGTGCCTGTCCAACAGCCCCTGTTTTAGAAAGGGCTTCTTGATCTTCTATCTATGATAGCAACCCCCTCCATTATTTTCCTCCTTTTATTTTTCTTGAGACAGGGTCTCATTCTGATACCCAGGCTGGCATGCGGTCACACGATGACAGCTCCAGCCTTGAACTACAGGGCTCCAGCTATCCTCCCATCTCAGCCTCTTAGTTAGCTAGAAATATAGGTGCATCCCACCATAGTGGGTTACTTTGAAAATTTTTTGTAGAGACAGGATCTTACTATGTTGCCCAGGCTTATCTCCAACATTTGGCCTCAAGCAATCCTGCCACCATGGCCTCCCAAAGTCCTGGGATTACAGGTATGGTCCACTGCACCCGGCCTCCTCATTCTCTTTTATCAGTTGTCCTAGCACTGAACTTATATTTTATGGTCAAATTATTTACTTTTCTCTTTCTTACTAGAATACACGGTCTATAAAGTCAGTGTTTTTTTTTGTGTTTAGTGCATTGCTATATTCCTAGCAATTAGACCAATACTTAACTACAGAACATATTTGGAAACACAAATAGTTCCTCATTTAATGATGGTCCAACTCACAATTTTTCAATTTATGATGTTGCAATAGCAATATGCATTCAGTATGCTCCTCAACTTAATATGGGGTTATATCCAGATAAGCCCATCATACATTGGAAATATCGTAAGTCAATAATGAGCTTTCGATTCACCATATTTTCAATTTACCATTGGATTATCACGTCATCACACACCATACATCAAGGAGCTTCTATAAATAACGAAGTAAAAGGGGCAATTCGTTCTGTTCTGAATGTTAAAAATGGTTAATGGAGTAAATTAGTAGCAAAAGATATTAGAAAGGTAAAGAAAAGACAAATACAGAGAGACTTTTATTTAATCATAGGAAGTTTGAATTTTACCTTAGGTATTCCTTTGTTATTTAGCATCACTCTCTCCACAAGATCAATTACCAATATAATTGATTTCCTCTACACCAAATCCTTTTCCCATCATTTTCCATTTTCCTTTGGTATTATCTTCTTTCTTTTATTACGTGGCTCAAATGACGTTTTCTAATGCTGGCTTTAAGACTTTAAATATTCTGATATATTTAAGGTCATGTGAATTGTAAATCATAATTATTTGCAACTTGTGGTTTAATTCCTTTGGAAAGGTTGCGCTATTCCTTCCTTTACCATTTTCATATAGTTAAATATGACAAATAAAATGTTTGATCTGGATCAAGACTATTTCAAATTAAAAACTAAAATAGGAAAACAAAACGTAGGATGATTGGGCTTGTGCCATACATAATCACTGCAGAGAAATATTAAGGAACTTAGTGATCACATATAAGTTGTTCTCAGCATTATCAGATGTAATGCCTTCTTAGGCCAATATGAAATGTATGCAAAATATACATATACCTACCTAAGCATGTAATTTTAGGAAAATCAATGTAACATATAAACTGTAGCATAAAGGATAAAAGGAAAAAAACAATTTATAAAATACACTTTGTTTTCCATATGTAAATGCTGGGTAAGACCATTACAAAAAAATTCTAATGAAAATCACATACTTGCACTTATGTGTCACTGTAAATGCTGTAACTACAAATGCATTCTTATGTAGTTACAGTTTGTCGGTGACTCAAATAATATGCATGGCATTGACAACTGTTAAAAGATGTTTCTCAATAGTGAATACTCCTCAATAAAATTATGAATAAAAACAATGCACTTTTGTCTCAATTTGCATGATGTTTGCATTTATGGAAAGTTCAGAGTGCATTAGATTGTGCACAAAGGTTCTTTGCATATCTAAAATGACGTATTTCTAAATTCACATAATTATAAAGAGGCGTTTCATCTGCATGACATTCGAAAATCAAGTAAGACACGCTATGATATTGAATTGTTCAGAATTATCACGGGCACTGCAGGAAAACATCATCCCTGGCCCACATCCACCGAATGTCAATAGCACTCCTTAATTGTTGTTTCAACCCAAAATACCTTCAGATGTTGGAAAAATCCCTTCTGTGGAGTATGCAACTGCTGCCATCCTTTATTCCAGCAACTGAAAACTACAATACTGAAATACAGTCACTAAAGTACCCTAATGAACTTTTTCTTGTAGGCCATATCAGCCTCTTGAAATATTCATTTCTAGCAATCTTGATTAATTTCACAATTATAACTCTTAAATGCATTCATTTGCATTTTCCATTCATTGAATAAACATTTATTAAGCACCTGCTGCTCTACTTGTCTGTAGCAATACAAAAAAGGACCTCCCCAGCAAAAAATCCAAAGAGAGTAACAAAAAAAGACAGTTCTTTTCTTAACGAGCATTACAACCTAGTGAAATATAGAGGTTTTTGGCCTGTAACTTTAATTAAAAGTCTCCAAAGCTTCTGCTTATTGGGGTTAATAAGCAATAATTAATCAACACATTTCACAGCCTTTATTCATTCTAGTGATCCCTTACACCCACCCTTAAACTTCCAAAATTATCACCAAATATGCTCAAGAAAGCAGTAACTACAATAACTTCTAGCTTTGGTGGCTGCTTTTGTAAAGTAGACCCGTGGAGTTAAATTTTTGAGAGAGGTATAGTGAGGTATACAGTTCATGAATTTGAATAAACACATACAGTCGTGTAACTGCCAAAATAATCAAGATATAGAATATTTCCATAAGCCCCTGAAATTTTTTCATGACGCTCGGGAATCAATCTCCTTTTTCAAAACCCAGCTTCTGGCAACCACTAATCTCTTTTCCATTGTAAAAATGCTCCTATTCCAGAAAGCTATATAAATAGAATTCATACCTAATGTAGCATTTTGCTTCTGGGTTTTCATTTAGAATTAGGTATTTGAACTTCATTCATATCGATGTATTTATCAGTAGTTCTAGTCACTTTTCATTTTAAGTGTTTTTCCATTATTTACCTAGAAACATGTTTGTTAGATGAGATAGTAAGTTCATGTCTACCTGACATGCTAAAGAATTTTCCAAAGTGGCTATTAAATGTTGCATTCCCACCAGCAATATATGAAATACCTTGTAGTTCCACATTATTGCCAGGACTTGGTGTTGTAAATTTTTACCATTTTATTGAGTGTAAATTGGCATAATTCTGTGTTTTAATTTGCATTTCTCTGATGGCTAATAAGGTTAAGAATATTTTCCTATGCTTATTGCTAATTTGCATTTCTGATTTGATAAAATATCTGGCCAAATATCTCATAAAAATTGGCTTGTCTTTTATTATTGAGTAGTAAGGGTTCTTTACATATTTCAGATACAAATATGTTATAGAATATATATTTCACAAATATTGACTTCAAATATGGGGCTTAGCTGTTCATTTTCTTAACAACACTTTGTAAGAACAGAAGATTTTGATTTTGATAAAGTCAAATTTATCATTTTTTCTTTTATTATTTGGAATTTTTATATATTAAGAGGATCTATTTGCTAATGCCAAGATCACACAGATACTCTTCTACATTTCCTTCTGTAAGAATTACAGTTTTAGCTCTTGCATTTAGGTTTTAATTCATTTCAAATTATTTTTATATGATATGTGTAGTAATAGTCAAAATTATTATCATTATTATTTATTTTGCATTTGAACTTCCAAATAGTCTGGCACCAATGGTTAAAAAGACTCTCTTTACCCAATGTATTCACTTTGTCACTTTGTAACAACGAATGGACCAAATCATATATATGTGAGGTTTACATCTGGACTCTATTCCTTTCCATTGATCTACCCTTTCCTGAAAATACATTATTTTGATTATTGTACCTTTGTAGTAAGTATATAATTAAGTATATTATCTATTAATTGTATATTTAGTTTTATTTCAAAATTATTTTTGCTATTCTAGGTCCATTGCATTTGCATATAAATTTTGGAATCACCTTGTAGTGTAGATATAGTGAATTGTATTGATTGATTTTCAAATATTAAAACATTTATTTCTAGGAAAAATTTTACCTGGTGACAATTTAGCATCCTTTGAGAATACTGCTAGATTTGATTTGCTAATAATTTCTAAAAAATATTTGTGTCTATTCATGGGGTATATTAAAGTTTTCTCAAATTTTTGTCTGGATTGGGTAACGGAGTAATGCTGGCCTCATAAAATGAAATGAGAAGCCGTCTCTCTTCCTCAAGTTTCTGTTTAAATTGTGCATAACTGGTATTATTTCTTCCTTAACTATTGGTCAGAACTTTGCCAGTGAAGCTGTCTGACTTGAATTTTCATTGCGGAGATTATATATACATAATATATATAATTAATATTTAAGCATTAATCTGTATAAATAGATGTAGTCATTGCTTCAGGTAATTTATTTCTTCAAGACTGAAATTTATGACCATTGTTAGTTTGGGGAAAAAAATTGACCATTTTATTCATGTTGTCTAATTTATTGACAATGTTTTGCATAAACTTGTTTTATTGTATATGTAGTATGTATAATATGTGTAGTGATATTTCCCACTCCCTTCTTTATTCTTGATGTTGTAATGTTTGTCTTTATCATCTTTTTTTTTATTATTCTGGCTAAAGCTTTATCTATTCCATTGATATTTTTAAAGAACCAGTATTTGGATTCATTGATTTAGCTGTTCTTGATTTCCTTGTTTTTTTTTTTTTTTTTTGACAATTCAACATTTTATTCATTATCTTCGAGTTCTTTTTCTAGATTAGCTTTAGTGTTTATATACTCACAAGCACTTTAAGGTGGATGTTTGGAAGCTGGGAATAAAACATAACCTCAGGGGAGAATTTTTCCCAGAGGAACTGCTTGTGTTCTTATGGGTTTATTCACATCATAAAGAAAAACATTCATAATAAAACAATTCACTATTATGATTTATCTAGGTGTTATCATGTATAGTGGCAGTGAACTCCCTGCATTCTTAGCAGTTCCTTAGAAATTTCCTTCACTTTGACTCTTGGTCAAAATGACTTATTCTTTAAGCTGTTTTTTTTTTTTTTTTTTTTTAAAGTACAAAACTGAAATGTTTCTGGAACCTTGGTGTACCTGAGAATGTCATTTTGCGTCTCAGGTTTTCACTGCAAAATTTTGCTCATTATCCTTTGGCTTTTAATGGGGATGTACAACTGCATTCTGCAATCACCTTCAGTTTTGTTTCCTTAGATGTTAACCTGTTATTTCTGTCTGAATGTTATTAGTATTGATTTTTCCATACTCTGAAAAATCTCATCAATAGGTATTCAAAAAAAATGTGAGTCCTATAGTCAAATATTTGTGGTAAATATTGGATTACATACATGTGATATTGTGAAATATCTATTTGGTCTGAATCCCTATTTCCTGGCAAACGGCTCCTAAAATTATCGAAATTGCCATAGTGATGAGTGTCCTTTGTGTGCTAATGAGATGACTGGGGTTGTGGTCCCCTATATAGCTTCAGAATGGGGGCTGGTCACCAGAAATGCCAAGGCATGACTAAAGGGTTGGGACTTTAAGCCACAACCAGTAAGCTCCAGGAAGAAGAGAGAGGATGAAGGTTAAGTTGATTGCCAATGGCCAATGATTTAATCAATAACGCCTGCATAATACAGCCTCCATAAAAACCCAAAAAGACTGAGTCAGGTGATCTTCTAGACAGTGAACACGTGGAATTACCTGTAGGGGCATGGAAGCTCCATGTCCTTTTCACTTTTCTTACCCTAAGCATCTCTTTCATATGGCTGTTCATCTGTTAATATCTTTTATCGTAAACTGGTAAATGTAAATAAGCATTTCCCTGAGTTCTGTGAGCTGTCCTAGAAAATTAATCAAATGCAAGAAGGGGGTCACGTGAACCCTGATTTATGGTCAGACGTGTAGGTAACAACCCATATTTACATTTGGCATCTGAAGTATGGGGGGAGTCTTTTGGAACTGAGCCCTCTAACTTGTGGTATCTGACACCATCTCCAGGTAGATAGGATCAGAGTTGAGTTAAATTATAGGACATCCAGTTGGTTTCCACTGGAGAATTGCCTGGTATGGAAGGAAACAACCCTTATAACATCGGGTGTCAGAAGTGAGCTAAGTGGTACGTGACAGTAGGTAAAGCATTTTGGGTTTTCCTATATTTATAATAATCTAAAATGCTAAATAAACGTTGTGATTGTAGGACTTCTGATGTGAACAGTGAACCTTCAAAGCTTACATAGAATTTCCCAAACATACTTAACAACAGAACACTTTTGAGTTCATGGAACCATGAGTATGGGCTCTTTGCCACCATCAGGTGCCAGCATCTCCCTGCAATAGCACTCACTGTAGCCTTGTTAAAAGAAGTCCTACAGAAAACATACCTTCCAAACCACAGAAGGTGCTGCCCTGGACAACAGGTAAGAGTAATATTTGCCTAGAAAGTGGTCAAATCTCACCTGCCAGGCAGTAATTAGAATACATCGTGGGCCATAAAATTTCCCCTGCATTTTCTTGAGAATGTCTGTGGTTAACTTCCTCAGGGAATGCTTTCCCAGGGCAGATTTGATCCAGAGTCACCTAAAAGACCTGAACTTGCACAGCAGTTGCAGCACAAACATTTTTATATTCACAAAGTCAAAACACCCATTGACAGTAGATGCCCAGTTTGATAATGGCTAGCAAATTTGTTAACCACTCCATAATCATTTGCAAAATACTCCATTAGAAGAGAAGGAGCGTCAGCATAAGCAGTGGGCCACACTGTCCCAGTGATGTGTTGGTAATGACTACATCCCTGCATAGACTATATGGCATAGCCCATTTCACAAGAGAGATTTTCTACCATTTCAGGAGTTAATAAAGTTGGTGAATTTCTTAGAAGAATGGAGATGACTAAGCATGAAAAGTATGCCTGGGAGTTGATAGTCTCCATTTTCCTTTAATGTGCCTCCAGGAATTGTAAAATGGTAATCTTGATGTAGTCTGTCATTTTGCTGAAAAGAAGTCACAGATATATCCCAACAATCCTTGGGATTCACCAACACAGCCAGTTTTCAAACATTTTCACACCACACATCTCCCTTTTTCAGACCGCTGTTCAGACAACAAAATCTCTCAGTTTATTAAACAAACCGTTCAGACCTTCCACTCGTGTTCCATGGGAGAAAAACGTGCAAGATAAACTGGGCACAATGTCATACTGCCCCTCAGCGTAAATCACACCATCGTAGCAGGAAGATCCCAAGGCACTAATTCAGAATTTTGAAGATTTAGACACATTTTTATCCCTCGTATCATCTCAAATATTTTTTAGTCCTTTCAGAAAGTTTGTCAGATAGTTTCTTAAGGGCATGAATGACAGTCTGGGTTTTTGGCTATGATTCTTTAGAAAGCCCTGTGGGAAAATGTAAAATATCCTGACTCACTACCAGAAGATCTCTATTGCTGAGCAGTTCTTCAATTGACCAGAATTGGGATAAAGAAAAATTGTATAAGAAGCTTCTGAAACCAAGTCATCTAGTGCTCCCTCATGTAGACTATCAACTGTTACATGATATCCACTGTACTGGGAAGACATGACTATCAATCTTGGGAATATTGGTTCCCTTAAGAAATGTACTATTCAAATCTAAGACTTGAACATCAAGGTTGACTGATCTTTTAGACTTTTCCTTGTCTAGATGGAGTTCACTGATTTCACAATCAAGCAAACATTTCAGCCACTTGGCCGGTTTCTGAATTAAGGAAATCTACAAGTTTTTTTTTTATCATCTAGTAATTTTTTCAAACCGAATATAATTTCACATTTGTGTTCAACTTTTCTATAATGTTGCAATACTTCTATAAGCTTCTTCTGCAACCTATTTTATTTTATTTTACTTTATTTTTTCAAGACGGAGTCTTGCTCTGTCACCCAGGCTGGAGTGCAATGGCACCATCTCAGCTCACTGCAACCTCCACCTCCCAGGTTCAAGCAATTATCCTGCCTTAGCCTCCTGAGTAGCTGGGATTACAGGCACCCACCACCACACCCGGCTAATTTTTGTATTTTTAGTAGAGATGAGGTTTCACCATGTTGGCCAGGCTGGTCTCCAGCTCCTGATCTCGTGATCCCGCGCCTCGGCCTCCCAAAGTGCTGGGATTATAGGCGTGAGCCACCATGCCTGTCCTATATACTCTTTAATGCTGCCACAAGGTGAGCAAGTTTCAAAAAATCTCTCAAATCCACCAGTCTGTCTGTACAAGGAAACAGAGAACCCATCAAAAAAAGAGCATAACATGGAGCCCAGGTGGTAAAAAGCATGATGTTCCACAGGCAATGCCATCTTCCTTGAGGCTTGACATAGAACTGATAAAGAAATTCAGTAAATTTGTAGGATACAAAATAAACACACAAACATCAGTAGCATTTATATATGTCAACAGTGAAAAATCTGGAAAAGAAATAAAAAAGCAATCTCCTTTACAATAGCTGCAGAGATTATAAAATACCTAGGAATCAATGTAATCAAAAATGTGAAAGATCTATACAAAGAAATCTATAAAACTCTAATGAAAGCAATTAAAGAGGACATAAAAAATGAAAAGAGAGTCCATGCTCATGGATTGGAATAATTAATACAGTTAAAATGACAGTACTACCACAATAATTTACATATTCAATGTAATCTCTGTCAAAATATTAATCACATTTATTTTGCAGTAGGCAAGTCTATGAAAGCCTACCCCATACTCTGAGGAAGCTGCAAGTCAGAAGAAAATTGAACATATATAGCAAGACGAGGTGGTGGTTCACAGCATTTTTACCTCCTGGATCCAGGGATTATATACAGTAGGGGAGGGGCACATGTGCTCCAGAGGGAATGGGTAGGAATTTGCTCTAAAGGCCAGATTTATGGTAAGTATGAGTTTATCAAGGTTGACTTGCTCTCTGGGCAGAATTTACAGTATGTGCTCTTACACAAGGAGCAATAGATAAACTGGAAATGTCAGAGGGCTTCCCAGACCTGGGGTTAATCAGAAACTAACATGGCAGTTTAGTATCCAAGATGGATTTGCTTCAGTCTCCACAACATTCTTCAAGCAATACAAAAAACAATCCTAAAATTTATATGGAACCACAAAGGACCTCAAATAACCAAACCCATCCTGAACAAATTTGGAGGCATCACATTACCTGACTGCAAAATATGCTACAAAGCTATAGTAAACAAATCGACATGCTACTGGCCTGAAAACTGACACATAGACCCATGGAACAGAATAGAGACCCTTGATACATAATAAATCTAGGCATTTATAACCAGCTCATTTTTAACAAAGGTGCTGTGAACACACAGTAGAGAAAAGGCAGTATCTTCAATAAATAGTACTAGGAAAACAGGATAATTGTATGCAAAAGGATGAAAATAGACCCCTATCTCTCACCATATACAAAAATCAAATCAAAATGTATTAAATACTTAAACCTAAGTCCTTGAAACCATAAAACTACCAGAAGAAAACATCTGGGAAACACTTCAGAACATTAGTCTGGGAAAAAATTTTTTTGGTAAGACCGCAATGGCACAGATGACAAAAGAAAAAATAGACTAATGAGATTACATCAAGCTAAAAAGCTTCTGCACAGCAAAGAAATCAACGAAGCGAAGAGACAACCTACCGAGTGGGAGAAAATACTTGCAAACAATCCATCTGATGAGAGATTAACTCAAACAATTCAATAGAAAAAACCAAATGATACAATTTTTAAAATGGGCAAAAATGTGGAGAAAAGTGAACCCTCATAACCTGTTGGTGGGAATGTAAGTCAGTACAGCCACGATGGAGAACAGTATGGAGGTTTCTCAAAAAACTGAAAATAAAACTACAAAACTACTGTATATATACAGCAATTCTACTACTGGGTATATATTAAAACAAACAAAAAAGAAAATCAATATATTGAAGAGATGTCTGCACTCCTATATTTACTGCAACACTATTCACAATAGCCAAGAGGGGAATCAACCTAAGCAGCCATCAGTGGATAAATGGATAAAGAATATGTGGTATAAAGACAAACAGAATATTATTCATCAAAAAATTTAACGAAATTTTGTCACTTGCAGCAACATGGATGGAACTGGAGGTCATTATGTAATGTGAAATAAGCCAAGTACAGAAAGACAAATATCGCATGTTCTCATTCATATATGGTAGCAAGAAAAGTGGATCTTATGAAGATAGAAAGTAGATTGGTGGTTACCAGAGGCTAAGAAGAGTAGCAGGGAAGGATGAAGAGAGGTTGATTAATGGATAAAAATATAGAGTTAGGTAGAATAAACAAGACCTGGTGGTATTTGATAGATGAGCATGGTGTCTATAATTAACAATAATCTATTGTATATTTCAAAATAGCTCCAAGAGAATAATATCAGAGTGCTGCCCATCCCAAATGTGGGAGGTACCAAAGGGGATGTCCTGGCCGTGTGGGAAGGCTGGCTAGGGGTTTGTTCCAGGAGCCCTGTGGAATGTGCCTCCTACAGCATGATGGTGCTGAACAGACATTCTGATTTGGCATCTCCTTTGGCTGAGGTACAGAGCAAAGTTTCCAGGGCTGAGAATGGTAGTTCCACCTCCTTGCTTTGTCTCTGGCTGTCCTTAGGGAGATTTCTCCCTTTGGGCAGTCACAATGCTTCCTGTGGGTTAAGGCAGGCACAGGTCTTCCTCCAGGGAACCCAAGATGGTGGGGAAACTGTCCACCCTGATCTCACTTTTTCTAGTATAAAAACTGTGAGATGAGTGCGAGAACATTGTCCACATGCATGGTGTCTGGAAGATGGGAGGAAAGGCCTCTCACATATGGAAGTCTCATTCTCTTACCATGTGCTCACAGTTTCTTCACTTCTCTGTGGCCCCAAGAATTGTCTTATCCTTATATTCGAGTACTGGGATATTGCTGGTGCTAACCTTGGCGCTGTATATGTTGTTTGGGTCTTCTATGGAGGGCAGTGAAGTTAACTTGCTCCCACACCACCATTTTGGAACCAGAAACTCCTGGTTATTTTTATGAGATGAATTAGTGTATTTTTAATTATTTTCTTTATATGTTTTTCTATTTTTTAAACATGAACATAGACTGATTTTGTAATCAGAAAAAAAATCTCTAAATTAAAATAAAGAATACTCTAAAACAAAAGGTTCTGCCTTATTCTACAAATTATCCCGTATTTAAAGAAGGTTAAACTGACAGTATTGCACAGAACTTCTATGGAGAACAGTATGGAAGTTTCTATTATAATTTTTCCTCTGAAATGTGGGTTCTAATTTTTTCTCTACTTCTACCAATCACTTACAGAGGAGTGTTAAAGTCTCTAACTATAGTTTTGGATTTTAAAAAAATCTCATTTTAAGTTCAATCACAGCTGGATCAAGAATCTTAAAGTTCTTTTGATAGGTGCATACATGTTAAGCATTACCATGCCTTCCTGCTACCTTGACTCTTAGTTCAAACGTCTCCTTTATCTAAAATTAATATTGCCACTCCATCTTTCTTTTGTGCTGTATCTCTCTCTATCCCCTTACCTTTAACTTCTTTGTGTGTCTACATTTAATGAGTTTCTTATAGACAGTATGTAATTTGTTCTCACTTTTAATTCAATCTAATAATTTCGCCTTTTGAGTTGGCATGTTTAGACAACTAGAGTTAGTGCAGTTTTTCATTTCTCCCCTCTACTTTTTGTTTGATTTTTCCTCTTTATCCTTTGGATCATTTTGAGCATTAATTTTACTCCATTTTCATCCACTACTTGCTTATCAGTTAAACCACTTAACTTTATTTTTGCATATTGTTAGTCTTTTCCTCTAAATCCTTTGAGATACTACTCACAGTTATTCTGTAGTCCTTTGAGGATAGTTCCACTGTATCTGGGTCATACATATCTGGGCTAGCTTCAGATGACGTTCCTTCTCTTATCAGTCTGTTTTTACTGTTTTGTGTGTGTGTGTGTGTGTGTGTGTGTAAATTTTGAAGGATTGCTGAACATGCTGTGTAGGACACTAGAGACAGAGAAATCATTTTCCGTGCCTCCTCTTCTCCCAACACAATAGTATTGTGAATTTAATCAGTCTAATCAGTAGTTGAACTGGGATTAGTTTTAGTCATGGTGGTAGTCACCTTCCTTGACTTCAAATTTCACCAAGAAGGTATTGCTGCAACCTTTTAAGCATTTGATGACTCCCAACCACATAGTATAAAACTAAAAAACCTGCCATAGCCTGTAGGTCTCAGATCTCTGTCTTCTACCTTTCTCAACTTTTTAACGTCCCCACTTTCCATTTTGTAATCAGAATAAGCGCTCTCATGTTTTGACCTATTATCTGCTTATCTTTTCTAGCACTGTTCACAATTGGCAATTATGTATTCAATTCTTGCTTACCTTAATAATTTTACTCCCTTACTGAATTATAATTTACATTAGTTCTTAGTACAGTCTGACAGACTGTAGGTTCCTGGTAATTTTTTAAAAAATAACATAAGAGCTGTAACAAGAAGAAAACATACCAATAAAATTAAGACTAGATGTTAATCAGGATAATGGAATTACCTCCAACATGTGTGCCGTACTGAATAATTTCAGACTTATAAAAGTTATTTTACATAGTAATTCTTTATTTGAAAATATGATTATATTTGATGCAGTGACTTTCCTTAAAACATGCTAAAACCATTAGAATTAAATAGATTTTGCCATAAAGTGGCGTGTTCCATTTTGCAAAGTACAACTGCTTTAAAATAGTGGCTGATGGGTCTCTGGGTCTGGGTGCAAATTCAATATTTAATCTCAATATATAAATACAAGCATTCCATTAACTTATTCAAATGGGATTTATGTGAGTCATTTTTATTTTGTCCCACATATCTAATCAGTTTTGTGACTTTCTGGTCCTATGGTTGTGAAAGCAAAACTAAAAGAAAAAAAATTGAAAGGATAAGAATTTCAACCACTATGATATTTTTTAAACTCCTTTTGCCTTTTCTGTCATCCCCCAACATTTAGCTTGATACCACAAGCCTTTTCACCTCAGAGACAAAATAAGATTAAGATCCAAATGTATGGTGCTCAAAAATGTCATTATCACATTGGTGCAACATATAATACTGAAAGGGTGATTTTAAAATTCTTTTCTAAAACCACCAGTTACCAACATATTTACTAAATAGGCATGGGCTAATCAGGAATTTACAATATGTTACAAAATGTATAGTTCATTTCTAGATTCATATAATTTATGCATGTATACAATTGATTTGAATATATGCATAACTAAGCTTGAGTATTCTAAATTTTATTTTTAAAACATTGACTTTAAAAAACTTCAAAATAATATAATAATTTTGCTTCATACACCATAACTTTGCAAAATACACACAGATTAACAGAAACCATAAGGTCTTCAAGAACATCTCTAGCTATTTTGAGTATTTGCTTACAGTGGTAATTTGTGAGCCAGAGGGAAGCAGAAGTTGGAAGGTCTTCATGTGTTTGGTACCAACAAAAAGTTTTTCTAATTTTTTTTTTGACACTGAGTCTTGCTCTGTTGCCCAGGCTGGAGTGCAGTGGTGCAATCTCAGTTCACTGCAACCTCCACCTCTTGGGTTCAAGTGATTCTCCTGCCTCAGCCTCCCAAGTAGCTGGGATTACAGGTACAAGCCACCACGCTCGGCTAACATTTTGTATTTTTAGTAGAGACAGGGTTTCACCATGTTGGCCAGGCTGGTCTTGAACTCCTGGCCTCAAGTGATCTGCCAGCCTCAGCCTCCCAAAGTGCTGGGATTACAGGTATGAACCACTGTGCCCAGTCAAATTTTATAGTTTTGACAGAGATCCACTGCAATAGGGAAAAGGGAAGCTAGAATGTAAGAAATATTTTTCTATGTTGTAGCTGTGTGCTTTCTTAAATAAAAATACAGTCTACCTATGACGTCTTATATCAGTGAATTTCACAGAAACAATTGTAAATTATGACAAAGAACATCCTAGTAATGTGTTAATGATGTTACATAGGAGGGTATTGACATGGCTGTTTCAGTCAAATGGAGAGCAAAGCTATCTTACGGCCTAACATACGCCTTCATCCCTGTAAATGGGTAGAAAAGTAGCAGAGCTGGCCAACATCACTGACCATGCCCAGAGCATTATACCATCATTGTCATCGATCGTCATCACATCATTATTTGATAACACAGTATTATTATGTATCATTGTGTAATGTATTACATACCATAAAATTGCATATGAGTATTATATAACATTACTATTATGTATTTATATAATCTGCTAATTATTATCTATTTTATAGTTATATACCTTTCTAATCATTATCATATTTATATCATAATCACTCCTGATATTCATCACTCCTCATGTGCACCCTCATTATATTCCCTTACCAAAATTATAACCCAGATTAAATATGAATTTCCACCTGTCTTATGCATGTATGATGAAGATAAACATGGCTATAGATAAATACATAAATATGCTGACTGAGACCACTTGACAACTAATTGGGTACTGAATCTGGCTTCACTAGTCAATTTCAGTCTTGAAAACCTCAAATGTCTATTCCACATTTTTTTTTCCATCTTCCTATTTCCAGCACCTCCTCCCCATCTTCAACCTTGAGGACAATGCTTTCTTTTTAACTGAGAAAATTAAAATAATAATATGAAGACTCCCTGAATCACATCTGTGTACATGCGACACTGGTATTCCCATACCATATTCAGACTCTCTTCCTCTTATGATAGTTGAACTAAGAATGCATGCTATGATCCCATGTAATCTTAACCTGGGATCATGGTGTCTGGATAGAAATCACACAGTCGATAAACTTGGATAGGAGGGAGGAAAAACTAAGCCTATTTTTATCTTTGTTACTAATCACTGACAAAAATGAGCATTTCCTTCAATTGTGTAATAAATGTAGGTAACAAACTATGGTTGTATTAGCGGACAGTGTGGCTTTATCGCCAATATTTTTATATCATATTACAGATGGTACAGGTATCTTGAAATGTCTTCAACTCTTTTCACTGTCATGCAAAGTCATTATAGCTAACATTTAAGCTAAGCAATAGTAACCTTCAAATTTACATTCCCTAAAATAATAAAGTTAAGTTTAATTTGTTGACATTATGTTGTTTTCCTTATTTAAATAATTAAAAATGAGCATATATTAACATATTATAAATTGTTTAAAATATTTTGATGACTGTATTTGAATTTAATTTTTTATAATCTTATGTAATTCATTTTATGCATTTAGAATTATTAATTATAAGGAGCCCATAGGCATCTACAGAGCTTCAGTGGGTCCAGGGAGTGTAAACACACACCCACACATCCATGAGCACACACACACTCATGATCATACACATACAAACACAGATTGAGAGCCCTTGATCTAAAACCATATGCCGTCACTCAACAAGTGGATAAATAAATTGTGATATATATAGGACTCAGCCATAAAAAGGAACAAAATAAGGGCATTCGAAGTGACGTGGATGGAATTGGAGGCCATTATTCTAAGTGAAGTAACTCTGGAATGGAAAACCAAATATCGTTATGTTCTCTCATAAGTGGGAGTTAAGCTATGAAGATGCAAAGACATAAGAATGATACAATGGACTTTAGAGCTTTAGGGACTCCAGGAAAAGGATGAGAGGAGTGAGGGATAAAAGACTACAAACTGGGGCCAGGTGCAGTGGCTCATGCCTGTAATCCCAGCACATTGGAAGGCTGAAGTGGGCAGATCACAAGGTCAAGAGATGGAGACCATCCTGGCCAACATGGTGAAACCCCGTCTGTACTAAAAATACAAAAATTAGCTGGGTGTGGTGGCATGCGCCTGTAGTCCCAGCTAGTAGGGAGGTTGAGGCAGGAGAATCGCTTGAACCCAGGAGGTGGAGGTTGCAGTGAGCCAAGATTGTGCCACTGCACTCCAGCCTGGGTGACAGAGTGAGACTCCATCTCAAAATAAATAAATAAATAAATAAAGACAAAAAAAGACTACAAATTGGGTACAGTGTATATTGCTCCGGTGATGGGTGCACCAAGATCTCAGAAATCACCACTGAAGAAGTTATTCATGTAACCAAACATCACCTGTTCTCCAAAAACCCATGGAAATAAAAAATAAAAATTAAAAAATTAAAAAAAAAAAAAAGGTTGTACCACACTCAGTAACTACTGAAAGTTTCTAGGATGATTCCTCGCCATGTGAAAACCAGATGCTCTGTCTGTGCATCACAGACATATGCAGGCAACACCTCACAATCACCCAGGGCTTTGATAGATGTACTCTATTTGATAATTACTGGTCAGAGTTATGCAATCCATTTGATAATTTATATACTGCTATTCACAAAATGTAAAATTAAAATTTCTGTAATATGTTATTTGTTGTGAAGTAAACCTATAAAAACAAACAAATCACATTGTGATTTTTTGCAGCAGGACGAGTAAATTGGTGCAACTATTTTGGCTCTCACTAAAATTCAAGCACGCATTAATTTGTATGTGCGCCTATCAAATCAATATAATCTTAAAATTGTTCTGTGGTCAAAATATGTTTCAAAAAATTCTGCTTAATAAAACTTATTCTGCCTTGTATTATTAAAAAAAAAGGTGAGTAAGGCAGAATCTATGCATATCAAAAAATAAAAGTAAAACCATATGCCACTCTTTCCAATTGAGCACTTTATTCCATTCACTCTCACCTACTCAAGGACAGCCTTTAACAAATACATCCGTCTCTGTTTATATTAACATTTATTGTCTTACAACTAGATCATTCCCATTAGCTTACCATTATTTCTATTTCCTTTAAACACACACACGCAGAGAGAAAGAAACAAACAAAAAAGGGTTTGTTTAACTTCGCTTTTCTAAAAGCTACCGTCTTATCTCTTTGTTCCACTTGGCACCAAAACCAGAAGAGCTTTCTATATTCACTGGGGCTGCTTTTCCTCTTCCCAATTTCCCTTAAACCTATTTTAATCAAGCTTTCTCTTCATCACTCTTCCAAACAGTACCAGCTATGATCACTAATTATATCCATGTTTCAAATTGCAATGATCTATACGTGATCTTCCTGTTATGATCTATCAACACATTTTCATGTACTTTCTTGATTTAGTTCTTGTTTCTTTTTTCCTGTTTCATTGGTTCCTTCTGAGCTATCTCCTTTTTTCCCAAATACTGAATGTAGAAGTGCCACTAGACCCAGTCATTGCTTGTAATTTACTCTTTATCTAACTCACTCCCTTGTACATTTTATTAGACCTCTGGCTTTTAATATCATCAATAGCTAAAGACTGCCAATTTTATTCCTTTAGCTAAAACTCTTTCCAGAATACTAGGCTCACAATCTGTGTACTGGACACTACCAGTGTAGTAGTAGAGTTGAAAAATTTTCTAGACACAAAATCTAACTATGAACAGAGAATAGAAAATATTTGACTATATAGAGAGTTCATGCATATTGTTCAGACACGGCGCTCTATATTGCTCAGATTTTCAAAGAAGAATAATTCTACCTTCTGTAAATACTGAAATATAAATACCAACATCAATAAAATAAAATACTATGGCTTATAATTTTTTAACTTTTATTTAGTAAATCAAGTAGTGTGGTGTTTTTAAAAATTCCATGAGAATTTGTCAAGTGACACAATGCCTGACGCCTAATGTCCAGTTACCAAAAATGTATGTGCAGGTAAACAAGTCACCATTACCATAATTTTCCTGATATATTCTTGATGCTTATCTCTTTAAATAGCTTTCATTTCTTTTTTATTCACTTGATTATTTTATTAGTAGAATATCTTCTTAAAGAAAAAATAATAGTGTTACTTGTTCACTCTGATACCACAAAAAAAAATGAAAGTAAAAAAACCAAAATGACCTTCCGAGGCTGTGTGTATATGCACACATATATGTATGTAGACTTATACATGGTAGATATGTATAATTAGTAATATATATTTTGCATAATATGTATGCCAAAATTTGTTTCATGTATATAACAAATACATACATAAAACATTTGTATGCACATCACAAAATGGGATATACTGTAAGTTATTATTAAACAACTAAACTCTAATCGAGGTGATTTCAGTAAAATCTGAGGGCAGTAAGACCGCAATGTAATGACAGTAATATATGTGATCCTGACCAACTATGTCATGCTCTGTCCTCAGGAAAACTGCGCTAGTAGAGTTAGGCTGAGCTTCTTAAAATGTAAAAATGGAAACTCCATGAGAATTTGTTTACTTACCTATCACTTTATAGGGACACAGGCATGTGACCTTTTTCCATACAGGATTCCACTGTAAGGAAATGGAGCTGATAGGTATGTTTGACTACAATTTCACTATGACCATCAATTATAATAGTAACCGATACATAGTAAGACTTCAGCACATATTTGATGCATGAATTATCTAGATGGAATTTTTTGTTAAGGATATTGTATTCTGTATACCTTTACTAAAATTCAATTTTTAACCAAGCATCTAATCACTGTTTAGTTCTAAAACTGGGAAGTGTTCCCTGCACTGTGATTATGAATATTGTGGTCTTATTAAAAGATGGGCTCCTTTGAAAACGATTAAATTGTCTCTCTGGCTTAGGTATTAGTCCCTTGTATTTTTGATTATGACAAACTGTTCACCAAATGCCATGCTCTTAATGCACTAGGATAAAATTGAGTTTCTGTCACTATAAAGTCAAGCGTCAGACTTTAGTCCATGGTGATCTTATTAAGACAACGTCACCTATGAAGGCCCATTCAGCTAATCAAGAAAAACAACTCTTGTTTTTCAACTCCATTGTATTTTTCTCTAATTTGGTCTTGAGGTCTTGCTCAGGAGTGGGGCTACAAACTTCAGCTCTGTTCTGACAGGGCCCCAGGCCAAGTGGATGTGTACAGTCTAGCTTTCACAGGATACTTCTTCATCCTGGTGGATGGCCTAATGACCTGTGACCAGGTGTCCCTCTCACAGGAAACTTATTTATACTGGCAGAAGCCTTTATGGCTCTTGTCCTAGTCATTCTCTAGGAGAGGAGCTCTGACTAGGAGGAGAGTTAAGTTCAGGTGTGTCAGTGAGTTTAGACACAGAGGAGGTAACTCAACAAAACACATGATAAAACAGAAGCAGTATATTACTTACCGGTCCCGGAAAGCAGAGGGCAGCACACCTTGGATGGACTAATGGGAAAAGGGAGATGGCAGGAACATGCTTGCTCAACCAGCAAGTAGTGGGGCATGAGAGACAGCAGACAGCAAGGGCTGTGAAGGCTGAAGACTTTACTGACTCCAGGGCATTACCCTATCAGGTTTCCCATGGGGATTTCTAATTGGTGAGTCTAGAGCGAACAGGGATGAGTCCTGTGGAGTCACACCATGACTGACTGAGTGGTGGTCACTGCAGCATATTTGTGCAATCCATGCGGGGTGTGGGGGTCAGTCAAATAGCCTTTGTCTAGCTGTCCGATATGGATGTAGTCAACAGAAGGTGGTTGTATACTGCAGATATCTGGATCAACCACCTTGAGAAACTAGGAGGGGGTGGAGGATTTGAAACTGTGTCAAGGATGACTAAGCCGTTCTTGAATGAAGAAGTCGAACCTATATTCAACAAGGATGCTGATGAAATATGAAATTATAAATATTCACTACAAGCAATCACTAACTGAAACAAAATATGTAAGCCAAGATATACAAAGGCTATCCCATTATAAAACAGTTTTGTTGTTATTTTTATATGATATAGATGTTTCATTACTTCATTGACTCAATAAGCATTAATTGCTTTCTCTAGCCAAGCTCTACATGAGGCACTGAGGATATTAAAGAGAATAGTGCACACTGCAAACCCTGCAACTTTAAAATAATTTTAAAATAGCATACTTTTCAAAGGAGTAGAGAATACATGATGGGTCTTGATAGGACCCTGAGATCCACATGCAAACATTCTCTCCTCTGAGAGTGCCCCATAGTCTGTGTGGCACACCAGAAATGGCAAAAGCATCAGTCTTCTTGGGATATAGAATTATGGTCCAAATTTAGGACCGCTAGAAGGAAGAAAGGGGATGAACAAAGTAACGAGAAAGAAAGGCTCAATTCAGCATTCAGATAGAGACTGCTTTGGTTTCCGTTTCAACTCTGCATGCATGAGATGAGATGAGAAGAGGCACAGCAGAAAACAGCATATGGAAAGTTGGAACATTTTAGCAAATTCCCAGTACTGGGGAAAAAAAAGGTTTAAATTTTTTATCATATCAATTGAGAGGAGATTTTAATAGGGATTTATAATAAGACTCCAGAATGATAATTTTTTAAGCAATTAGGACCAAATTCAAGAGTAAGAATCACGCTGTACAATTAAAGGAAAAACATATTTAAATGTGCTTTAACAAAACCTAAAACAAAGCAGACAGCATCAAGGTGATTGTGCCTGCTGGAAGAAAAGTTAACATTCTTAAAAGGAAGAAAAAATAACCCAGTCTTTACAATTAGCATATAAAATGACCAGTAGGAAATTTTTTTAAAAAGCATAGGCATGCAAATAAGCAGAAAGATGTGGGGTATAATCAAGAGGAAAAAAATATCATTAGGAGCAAACCAGAGTTGACATGTATTATAATAATCAGAGAAAGACTGTAAAATAATGCTAACAAATATGTTAAAGTTATATGGGAAAAGATGGATTTAGTGAGTAAAGAGAATAAAAACTTTAGAAGAGATATGGAAACTTTAAATAAGAATGAGATCAAAATCCCAAAAGTGAAAAACATTTGAAATCAAATATTTTATCAGATTATTTCTGCTTCCAGCCATGACTGAGGGAGGGGTTTGCAGCTAACCCATCCTCTGTAAACAAGTGTTAAACTGGAAAAATTATATTGACCCATTAATTCACACACTGGACAGGAAAGATGTGGAGTTTTGAAACTTGAGAGAAGGAAAACACATGCAGCGAGCTTCACATTCATTTAATCTTTCTGTTCTCGAGTATTTTTCAAATTATGGCATAAGGAAATGGAGTCTAAACAGTAACAATCCCGTTGTGTAGAGGGAAAGAGGATTACCGTTCCGAATTACTGAGGCAGATGCAATATTTAGAGACAAAGACGGAAGGTAGCTACTCAGAGAAACAGCTCCCCAAATTTGTTTAGAGGACCCCTTGAGTATTTCACTAACTAGTAAACTGGAAATACTCAGGGCAGTACTCTGCACCATTTTGCCAAGGACAGACATAAAGAGGTGGGAGATTAATGATGATTCTGGAAACCGCACAATTTTAGGAGGTTGTGGAGGTCCAACCTCCAGAAAAGAAACAGCTTAATGAATCGCTAGGCACTAAGTTGAGACCCTAGAAAGACGTGGTCTAAGGAATAGAGTTTGGTTTGCTTTAAATTGAGAATGACTTCATATCCCAATCAAAATGCCTAACATGAAGCAACTAAGACTCATCAAGTTCAAGCTCATTTGCCAGAAAATTATCTGCCTTCAAGACCAAAATTAAATAGTCTTTAAAGCACATCAACAAAATCCAGAAAATGAATAAGGTGGCATCTACAATATTTACCATAAATCAAAAATTACTGGATATGCAATAAAGCAGAATATGACATACAACTAGGAGAAAAACCAGTCAATTAAAATATACCCATATATGAAAATGTTAGAATTAGAATACAATTACTTTAAAACAGTTATTAAAATATTTTCAAGGACATAAATGAAAATTTATCTGTGAACTGACAGAGAATATTTGCAGAAATTGTTAACTAGTGAAATGTAAATGGGGAAAACTTTTTTACTTGACCAGTGTCTCAAATACAAAGTTTATGAAATAAATGTAGATTACTTTAATGACACTATAATTAATATGCATTCTTTTAAATGAACCACTCCCCAAATAAAACAAAACAAATCTGAATCAAAGAAGAGATAACTCTGTCAGATGAAGATGTGTGTTCATCTTGGATATTGGTGTAAAGTGTAAAGACCAGACTGGATATAGAGAACAGGGAACTCATACGCTATTGGTGGGAATGTAAATTAGTACCACCATTACAGAAAACAGTGTGAAAGTTCCCCAAAAAACTAAAAGTAAGACGGGCATGGTGGCTCACGCCTGTAATCCCAGCACTTTGGGAGGCCGAGGCGGGCAGATCACGAGGTCAGGAAATCGAGACCATTCTGGCTAACACAGGGAAACACTGTCTCTACTAAAAATACAAAAAATTAGCCAGGCATGGTGATGCGCACCTGTAGTCCCAGCTACTTGGGAGGCTGAGGCAGGAGAATCACTTGAATCTGGGAGGTGGAGGTTGCAGTGAGCTGAGATCGTGCCATTGCACTGCAGCCTGGGCCACAGACCGAGACTCTGTCTCAAAACAAACAAAAAACTAAAAGTAGTACTCCATACAATCCAGTTGTATCACTACTGAGTTTTGTTTTGTTTTGTTTTTAATTAGAGTCAGAGTCTCCCTACATTGACCAGGCTGGACTCCTACTTCTGACCTCAAGCAATCTTCCCAGCTCAGTCTCCCACATAGCAAGGACTGCAGTTGCATGCCACTGAGCCCAGCTATTAGTGAGTATTCATCCAAAGGAAAGGAAAACAGTCTATCAAAATAATACCTGCATTCATTCATATGTTTATTGCAGCACTATTCACAATAGTCAAGATATGGAATCAACCTAAGTGCCCGTTAATGGATGAATGGAAAAAGAAAATGTGGTATATATATACACAACGGAATACTCTTCAGCTTTAAAAAAGAATGAAATCTTGTCATTTGCAACAATATGGATCAAACTGGAGGTTATTATGTTAAATGAAATATACTGAGCACAGAAACACAAATATTGCATATTGTCATTCATATGTGGGAGCTAAAAAAAGTTGATCTCATGGAGTCAGTAAGTAGAATGATAGATACCAGAGTCTAGGAAGGGTGTGTATTGGTGGGAAGGGGATGGAAAGAGGCTGATGAATTGGTACAAACATACAATTAGATAAAAAGAATAAGTTCTGATGTTCAATAGCAAAGTAGGGTGACTATAGTTAACAACAGATCATATGTTTATTTATTTAATTCGTTTAATTTATTTATTTATTTTTGAGATGGAGTCTTGCTCTGTCACCAAGCTGGACTGTGATGGCATGATCTCGGCTCACTGCAACCCGCACCTCCCGAGTTCAAGTGATTCTCCTGCCTCAGCCTCCCGAGTAGCTGGGACTACAGATGTGCACCACCATGTCCAGCTAATTTTTGTATTTTTAGTAGAGACAGGGTTTCACCATGGTGATCAGGATGGTCTTGATCTCTTGACCTTGTGATCTGCCTGCCTCGGCCTCCCAAAGTGCTGGGATTACAGACATGAGCCACCGTGCCCGGCCCGAGATTGTATATTTCAAAATAACTAGAAGAGAGCGCTTGAAATGTCCCCAATACAAAGAAATGATAAATGACTGAGGCAATGGACGTCCTAAATACGCTGATTTTATCATTACATATTGTACGCATATATCCACATATCACATGTACCCCATAAATATGTACAGTTATTATGTATCAAAGGAAGAAGGGAGGGAGGGCGGGAGGGAGGGAGGAAGGAAGGAAGGAAGGGAGGAAGGAAAGAAGGGAGGGAGGGAGACTGGACTGGATGAGTAAATTCAAGAATTCACTGGAGGGAGAGAATAAGTTATAAATAAGTCAATGGAAAGAGGACAGTTCTAAGCAAACTTAGAAGACATAGTTTGGGAAAAATACAATGAAGTGTCAGTGAAGAGAGGTAAAGGGTAGTTTGTTTTATATAAACTAAGAAGAAGAGTGGACATTTTCATTCTCTGTATCTAGTTACTCTAAAGTTTTGTTTTCCTCTATTCTCACAAAGCCTACCATTTAGCAATATTCAAAGGCACCTGAAGAAAGGTTACACATGGATGCAATATTCTAACCAATCGAACTTGGCTACTCCATCAATCAAATGTTCTGTCTAGTAATAAATGCAACTGACAGTCACTGATATTCTTCCAGATTTCTTCCAGGCAACCTAGTCATGTAGGGAACAATAATATAAACAGTGTGCTTTTCTCCCCAGGATATATTCTCATTTTTGAATAATTTTCTATCCTCCTTATGACTCAATAAATAGCACCATGCTACTCTTGTCCTAGCTAAGTGTCATTGCTACCCTCAGAGTATTCTTCACATCATTGCTCCCAATGCAGGAACATAGATTAAAACAAGAAGGAGGAGGAGAAAAGAAAGGAAAAAGAAAAGGGGCAAGTCAATAGGACTCGCTGTTACTATCATGCACTCTATTTGCTGGAAGGAAAGATTTTATATCACAAAATGCTCACTAAACAAGCTGGTAGATACTAAATTATGAGGCTAAGAGCTAGCTTAAAAGATATAATATGATCCGGCAGGGCACAGTGGCTCACACCTGTAATCCCAGCACTTTGGGAGGCCGAGGTGGGCGGATCACGAGGTCAGGAGATTCCGCCCATCTTGACTAAGACGGTGAAACCCCGTCTCTACTAAAAATACAAAAAACTAGCTCTGCGTGGCGGCGGGCACCTGTAGTTCCCGCTACTCGGGAGGCTGAGGCAGGAGAATGGCGTGAACCCAAGAGGCGGAGCTTGCAGTGAGCCGAGATCACGCCACTGCACTCCAGCCTGGGCAATAGAGCGAGACTCCGTCTCAAAATATCTATATATATGTATATGTATATATATATATACATATATATATAATATGATCCATGATAAAGGAGACTGTTCCTCCCTTGCTAGAATACTGAGCCAACAAATCAGGATGTGAAGATAGAGTTAATGTCTCTGATAACATACATCTGACTTTTAAAATACGTATTTCTTATCCCTATGATTTTAAGCTGTGTTGTATTCATAAATAAGTTCTCAGAAGCAAGAGACTTCAACCAAGGAATATCATGTTTTCAAAAGATTAAAATCTGATCTTGCCACCTTGCTCTAGAAAAGGGACTATGGCATTGATTGGACTGTTTGACACCATCAAGTGGAAACTATTGAAACTATGGTATGATATCAGAAGTAGTACAGATGTATTGAAACATTTGAACTGTTTGCACAGATTTTAGTGACTCATTCTTTTCTGATAATTCCCATAGCCTGCACTCTCCCACTTCCAAGCATACAGTGGGAGCACCATATATTGTTCAATATAACCACCCCTATGACCACAGTTACATGGCCAAATATAGGGACAAGTTCAACACTGAGGCCATCAAGTCCTTCACGAGGTCGAAACTACATAGTAAGTACAGGATTTGATGCAACTATCTGCCATAAAGATGGATGAAATGCTGAAAGTGATAATAAATAAAATACATTGTTGGGCTCAGAAATAAGCTCACCAGCTTCCTGGAGCAGCAACAAAATTGAAGTTTTGAAGAAGGAACAGGAGGATTTTGCCCATCAAATATCAAGATTTGTTATCTGGGCACAGGGAAAAAGGAACCAAGGAAACAGAGCAACTAGACTCAGAAACAGACCCACCCATATGTGAAGACTTGTCATGTAATATGAGTAGCTCTGCTCTATAGAACAATACTAAAATGATGAGCTCTTTGATAATTGGTTCTGAGCAACTAGATCTTCTTATTACAAAATAAATTGCCTCTGACAAAAACAAATGGAAACTCAACTTAGAATAAAGATATAAATGAAAGCAACATTTTAATATCTTTTAGTAGAGACTGTCAGGTAACATGTCTCTGGCCTTGGGTAGGGGAGAATTTATAAAGGTACAAAACATATAAAACATGAAAGTAAAGTTTAAGAAATCTGACTACATTACCTGTAAAAAATCTGTTCATAGAAAGACAGCATAAAGACAATTAAAAGAAAAGACATGGACAAAGAAATAATTTTTAAAACGAGACCAAATGACCAAGGGAGTATAATCAAGAATTTAAGTGAACAAACATAAGTAAATTAATAAACGCATCCTTATTGACAATAAGGAAAATAAAACAGCTCAATAAAACAGTCAATTAACATTAAAAGAATCTAAATGACTAACATTATGTGAAAAGATGCTCAAATTTTCTAATATTCAGAGAAATAAAAATTAATGATTCCATTCTATACTAATAAAGTGTATAAGAATTCAAAAGTTTAATATCAAAAACCATCGAGGATATAGATAGTAACTTCTAATGTGGCACCCTCAAGCCATGTTGAAGATGTAGCTGTCCTACAGTCTGTGGAGCAGATAAAAGGCATAAAAATCTTGAGACAAATTGTGCAACAGAAAGCTCCAGTGATAGATACTAACTCAATTTATAGGATCTTTGGAATATCAAGTGTTTCTATGCATTAGATTTCGTTTTAAAGTACTGCTCTGCATTTGTAGTTAAAACTCTCTGTCAGATACAGAGAAGTTCCTTAAAAATGCCCCAAAGAAGGATTTTCTACAAGCTTTTCACTTATACAAAAGGGAACAGTCCTGGATGTTCTTGAAATCCAGCTTGCTGCAGACCATTAAGGCAAAAAAAAAGGAAGCAAGTTTTCCCAAACTACACTCAGTGATAGTCTCAGAATGGAAGCTATTTTTTTTTTATTATACTTTAAGTTCTGGGATACATGTGCAGAACGTGCAGTTTTGTTACATAGGTATACACGTGCCGTGTTGGTTTGCCACACCCATCAACCAGTCACTTACATTAGGTATTTCTCCTAATGCTATCCCTCCCCTAGCCCCCACACCCTAACAGACCCTGGTGTGAGATGTTCCCCTCCCTGTGTCCATGTGTTCTCATTGTTCAGCTCCCACTTATAAGTGAGAACATGTGGTGCTTGGTTTTCTGTTCCTGTGCTAGTTTGCTGAGAATGATGGTTTCCAGCTTCATCCATGTCCCTGCAAAGGACATGAACTCATCCTTTTTCATGGCTGCATAGTATTCCACAGTGTATATGTGCCACATTTTCTTTATCCAGTCTATCATTGATGGACACTTGGGTTGGTTCCAAGTCTTTGCTATTGTGAATAGTGCTGCAATAAACATACGTGTGCATGTGCCTTTATAGTAGAATGATATATAATCCTTTGGGTATATACCCAGTAATGGGATTACTGGGTCAAATGGTATTTCTAGTTCTAGATGCTTGAGGAATCGCCACACTGCCTTCCACAATGGTTGAACTAATTGACACCCCCACCAACAGTGTAAAAGTGTTCCTATTTCTCCACAGGCTGCTCTGGGAATGTCTCTGCTATTCTATGTGAGACTGGACTGCATGTTGCCCAATTTTTGAAAGCACATTATGCAAGGATTTTTCTCTATGATATGAAACTTATTGTTCCAACCATTCAAGATCTTGATATCAGCAGGGCTTGGATCTTCCTTTTTTGCAAAACATTATCTGTTTTATTGTACAATCTTCCTTCTTCTGCCCTTAGTGGTAGATATTCCAAAAAGGATTGCATGTTAGCTTTCTCGTAAATCTTATTTATTTCATGGGTCCAACTCTCATTTTCTGTGGGCGACCACAGAATCAATGATTTTATGCATAATCCCACTTCTCACCCTCAAACCCACATTCACAATTGTTGGACGTCTCCATTTGTTCAATAAAATTTGTGTGGTAATGGCAATGATCTCTGCACTGACAGCTGCATAGCCTCTGACCTGTTGGTGACTATAGAACCGTTAAAATGTGGCTAGTGCACCTGCAGAAGTTTATTTTATTTCAATTTAACTAATTTAAACTAAAGTTTAAGTGGTTCTATGTGGCAAGTGGCTGCTGTATTGGACAGCACAAGTGCACCTGAAACACAAATGATTTTTTAAACCTCTTCCTAGAATTACCCCAGAGCGTTTCAAATACCAACGATTAATTTCTCCAAGTCTTTGAAACTTCGTTGTCCTCAAGCTTTAATAGTCATTTTTGTAGCTTGGTAAATTATCTCAGGGAAATTCTCACTCAACGTCTTTATTTTCAAATTCTATAAACTAAGAATGATCTGATATGTTCTTTGAAAATCAACACTATTTTGTCTTTTAAGAAATCAAAGTACATATTTTAACATTTTAGTATTTACTGTGTCCACATTTATACTATTTTATCTCAAGATATTAGATTATGTTGCATCCATTCTTTACTAGCATCTTAGCTTAAATGCAAACTCTTGGAGGCCAGCTCTCAAACCAAAATTCTAATAAACATTTCTAAAGGTAAAATGAGCCCATAATTTCATGATATGAGCCTAATTTTCTCTGCAGGTAGATGATAGAGTAGAAAATTACAAAAATCAATTAGCTATTGTTTGTGAATGGATAATTAGAGACTAGTTGTTTCAAAGTTCATACAAAATAAATTCAAAGGAAAAAGTGTTGCACCATTTTAAAACAAAATGTCAGGATGAAAATTTGAGTTTCAGGAAATTGGATCATAACTGAACGATGATTATTCATGGCTATATATCAAATAATATTTTTACTGTTCATTTGCATAATGAATGATTTATCTTCAATTTCTGATTTTAAATAGGAATGTCTTGCAGTGTAACAACATACAGAACATTAACAACATTAATATTCTTACTAATATTGCCACAAATAATGTTAACATTCTTACTTTACAGTGAGAATACAGATGATTCCCCATTAAATGGTTTGGCTTAGAAGTTTTCAACTTCACAATGGTGTGAAAGTAGTCTGCTTCCAGTAGAAACTGTACTTTGAGTGCCCATACAGCCACTGTTTTTTTACTTTCAGCACAGTATTCAATAAATTACATAGATACACTACATTTTATTATAAAACAGGCTTTGTTTTAGATGTTTTTGCCTAACTACGCTAATGGAAGTGGTCTGAACACATTTCAGGTAGGCTAGGCTATGCTACAATTTTCAGTAGGTTAGGTGTATTAAATGCGCTTTTGATATTTTCAGCTTATAGTGGGTTTATTGGGCAGCATCTGTATCAGAACGATGATCCCAAGATCGCCTCTATATCATCAATTGAATCAAAGTTAGAAATAAGAATTTTGTCATATCAATATGATTATATAGTCATATAGTTATACACACACAAAATAAATAGCTGATTAGGGACATATTCACTTATCTGCCTTTTTCTGATATTTATTTTCAGACATGCTTTAAATTCCTTCCTGCTTCCTTTATGGCACAGTGCCCTGCCTTCAAATTAATATATGGAAAAAAAACACGTAATGAAAAAATACAGTCCAATAGCACTAGATAGTTTTAATAAACTCTAAACTCAGATGCAAATCCCCGCATTCCAAATACCCTCACCTCTCCCCAAAAATATAAAAATGAACCTGCAAATGAAAATGTTAAGTGCTCAACACACATTTTCTGTTTCTTCCGATTAAGGTACTTCAAAATTAAATCGGTTATCTGAAAAATTAGTAAAGTCCTCTCAATAGAGAATTTAAATTTGAATCTAGGCTATTTCAAAACAAGATATTGAAATGAGAACTAAGCAAGCGTCAGAGAAATAAATTAACTGTTGCTTCCTGCCTCCTGTAAAATATCAAAATTTTATGAGTTTTCTCTAATGTAATCATTTGACAAGCATGAAGGTTTGTAAGTGAATAATGAGAACATAATAGCATACTTTTATTTCTCACCAAAATTCGAAAATAAGCAAACTAAGAACTATAAAAATAAGAAAAAAGCCAGCCTGGTGCAGTGGCTCATGCCTGTAATCCCAGCACTTTGGGAGCCCGAGGCAGGTGGATCACTTGAGGTCAGGAGTTCAAGACCAGCCTGGACAACATGGTGAAACCCCATCTCTACCAAAAAAAATACAAAAATTAGCCAAGGGCAGTGACATGTGCCTGTACTCCCAGCTACTCACGCAGGGTGAGGCAGGTGGATCACTTGAACCTGGGGGCAGAGGTTTCAGTGAGCTGAGATCATGCCACTGTACTCAAGCCTGGGTGACAGTGACACTCTGTCTCAAAAATAAAAAAAAAAAGAAAGACAAAGAGAAAAACAAGCATAAATACTTAAAAACTAATACACGGAGCAGTAAAAATATAATAACAAAATATATATAACAATGAAATATTAATTAAAACTAATATGTACATTTTTATTTTCCCTAGAAAAATTTTATGCTATTTACTTTGCACATTATTTGAAAGTTAACAAGAATGACTTTTTAAAAATTAGTTGTACCTGGTACTTTTTTGCTGGAATTCATTAACAGCTGTTGAGATATATTTATTAGACTATCTACATATTCTACTTCTAATTGATTTCTTTTTAGTAAATTGCCTTTGCCTGGAAAAAAAAATGTCATTATTTCATAAGGATTAAGAAAAATGTTTTGTCACAGAATTGTCACATAGGGCAGACTATCTCCTCTTATGGTTCTTTTTTTTTTTTTTTTTTTTTTTTCCTGAGACGGAATCTCGCTCTGTCGCCCAGGCTGGAGTGCGGTGGCGTGAAATCGGCTCACTGCAAGCTCCGCCTCCTGGGTTCACGCCATTCTTCTGCCTCAGCCTCCCGAGTAGCTGGGACTACAGGCGCCCGCCACCTCGCCCGGCTAATTTTTTGTATTTTTAATAGAGATGGGGTTTCACCGTGTTAGCCAGGATGGTCTGAATCTCCTGACCTCTAGATCTGCCCGCCTCGGCCTCCCAGAGTGCTGGGATTACGGGCGTGAGCCACCGCTCCCGGCCTCTTACAAATCTTAATCATGTGCATATGTGCATGCACGTCTCTCTGCATTTTTAATATAACTTGACAGAATTTTTGTTACATTGGTCTTTTTATAAATTGTATAGTTTCGATCTCTACACTTTTTATTTTCTAATTATTTCATAATTAGACTTGTATGGAATACGTTTGTGGTAATACACAGATTTATCTGGTACAACGCCTCCTTATAATGGGTGACAGTTACCTACTTTCAAAATGCAGTTACTGTTGAACCTGTCAATCAGCATACTTCCGTTTCCTCTCTCCCACTTTTCATGCTCTTTTGGCATTCATATTACTTTTAAATATGTTACATTCCCCAGAATTCATTGAAATTGTATTACTCAAGATAATTTCACTTGCAAATATTATAAGCCCAATTCAAACTTAGTTGAGAATAATCTAAAAGGAGGAGCAATATATAAACCTCCGTAGTGAAATTGTTGCCTGGCCGTAGGTGGAATGAGCTGGAAGCAGAAACTCAAATACCGTCAAAACGCTCTCTCTACGATTTTCCTCTCTTTTCCCTAAATTTTTCCATGTGGCTGGACTTATGACCAAAAAAACAATGGGGATTTAGATCCTTACAGCCTCCAGAACTGAGAGAGAGTTTTCTGGTTCTGTTTCTAATAGCAAAATATTATAAGGTAATACAGAATGGCTAAGATAAAGATACACATCCATTCTTATAGCAATAATTTCAGCCAGATGGCTACTAGTGTGCTACTAACAGTCATCATGGGCCTATAGATACAAGAAAGAAAAATTTAAAAATGTCTTTTTTCACAGACAATATAATCTTGTCTGTAGAAAATTCTAAGGAATCTACAAAAATGCTATTAAAAGTAACAAGTTTTGTAAATTTGCAGAACGCAAAGTCAATATCGTGACAGTTAATTTTAAGGGTCAGCTTGACTGGGTTAAGGGACGCCAAGGCAGCTGGTAAAGCATGATTTCTGGGTGTGTCTGTGAGGGTGTTTCTGGGAGAGGTTATCATTTGAATCAGTAGACTGGGTAAAGAAGATTCCCCCTTACCAATGTGAATAGGCATCTTTCAATCCCTCGAGGGCCTGAATAGAACAAAAGGCAGAGGAAAGGTGAATTTTCTCTTTCTTCTTTAGCTGGGACATCCAAGTTCTCCTGACTTCTAACATCAGCGTTCTGGATTCTCTGACCTTCGTTTTTGAACATCCCTTAGTGGCTTCTCCATGCCCAGGCCCTGGAGAAGCTGGAGGTGGGGTACCCCACCAGCTTTCCTGGTTATATAGATTGCAGATAGCAGATGGTGAAGCTTCTTTGACTTTCATAATCATGTTAGCCAATTCCTATAATAAATGTCATCATAATACATGTTCTATTGGTTCTGTTTCTCTGAAGACATTAACAAATATAATACACAAAAAATCAATTGGATTTCTATAGACTAGATAAACTTATAACATTTAAATTCAAATTTAAAACACAGCATCAAGAAGTATAAAATGATTTTACTTGCCAAAGTATGTGCAAGATCCATTCACAGAAAACTGAAAATATTGCAGAGAAAGATTAAAGTAGAATTATTTGTGGGGAAGTATACTCCATTCATGAATTTGGAAAGTCAATATTATTAAGATGTGGATTATTGTCCAAACTGAACTATAGATTCAATGCAATAACAATCAAATTCCCAGATTGCTTTGGGTAGAAATAAACAAACTCATTTTAAAATTAATGTAAAAATGCAAGAGACCTAAAATAGAGAAAAACAAATCTGAAAAAGTAAAAAATTGGGCCAGGCACGGTGGCTCATGCCTGTAATCCCAGCACTTTGGGAGGCCGAGGCAGGCGGATCACCTGAGGTCAGGAGTTCAAGACCAGCCTGGCCAACAGGGTAAAACCCCATCTCTACAAAAATACAAAAATTAGCCGGGCATGATGGTGGGTGCCTGTAATCGCAGCTACTCGGGAGGCTGAGGTGGGAGAATTGCTTGAACCAGGGAGCGAAGGATGCAGTGAGCCGAGATCATGACATTGTACTCCAGCTTGGGCAACAGAGCGAGAATCCATCTCAAAAAAAAAAAGAAAAAGTAAAAAATGTAGATCATCAGCAGTGGACTTTGATACTTACATTAAAGTTATCATAATCAAGCAAGTATACATATATACAAATATGTATGTATTTAATGTAAGTTACATGAACTTTAATGTAAGTATTAAAATCATAAAAATAAATAGATAAGTGGTACAGAATATGAGAATTCAGAAATAGAGCCATTCAAGCATTCTAGTATTTGACAGAGGTTTCAGGAAATTAAATGGAGACAGGATAATGTTTTCAAAAAATTGTGTTGTAACTATTGGATATACATATACCACACAAAAAATAATATTTTTTGGCTCCTGCCTTTAACCATATATAAAAATTACCATGAATAGGCCTAAATGTAGTTGATGAAACTATAAACTTCTCGAAGAAAAACATAAAAGGAAATCTTAGTGACTTTGGAATTTGGCAAGATTTATTAAATAAGGCTTAAACATCACACACTACAAAAGGAGTATAATCAGTAAAACGTCTTTCTCAAAATAAAAAAGTTATATTTAGAGTACAGTAATAAGAAAAGGCAATGCACAAAGTGGGAGAAAATATGTAAAAATATAAATCTGACAAAGGGCCTTTCTCTAGAATATATGAAGAACGTCTTATATAACTCAAGAATAGAAAGATTAACCAATATTAAAAATTAATAAAATAACTCAGAAAAATGAGACATACAGTGGCAAATAAGTACATAAAAATATCCTTAACAAAATTAATTACAGGGAAATTAAAATTTAAATTATAATGAGATATCACTGCACACCCACTAGAAAAACAACATTTAAAAAGTCAACAATACCAAATATTGTCAAGGATGTGGACCAACTGTTATGGGTATGTAGAATATTATAGTCACTTTGGAAAAAAAACTTCAATACTTTGTGAGAAAATAAAGTTATACAAATACTATACAAGACAGTCATTCTACAACTAGATATTTATGTGGGAAAATGAAAACATGTCCACAAAAAGATTTTTACATGAATGTTCATAGAAGGTTCATTCATAATAGCCAAATATTGGAAATTATACAGATGTCTATCAACAGATAACAGTTTAAAAGAATTGTTGTCTATCCATATAATAGAATATATCACCAATAAAAAATAACAATACTCTAATTCAAAACAACATAGATTAATTTTAACAGCATTATGATACATGTTAAAAATCAGACCCCAAAACTCCCTACTGTAGGATTCCAATTTATATGATATTCTAGAAAACACATAACTATACTGATAGAAAGAAAATAAATGATTGTCAAGGGCCAGGAGTTGTGGAAAACTTTTGAGTTAATGGAAATGTTTTCTTTCATAAGTTTCGTGGTGCTTACATGATTATCCACATTTATCAGAATGTATTAAATTATGCAAGTAAAGTTGGTAAATTTTATTGTACATAAGTAATAGCTCAATAAAGCTACACTTCCAAAGTGGTATAGAAGTGGAACCGAGGATTATTTTAAAAATGTAATGCACACACATGCTTCTCAGCAATGGACTGAATTATGAGAGAGAAATATCCTTGGTTATGTTCTATAACCAAGGATATAGAAGATCTGAATAACACAATCAATCAACAGGATCTAATCTGCACATAGAGTACACTGTAGTCAAAAATAGCAAAACAGATATGTTTTGCAAACATCCATGAAATATTTATCAATATTGAACCTATGATCCTCACTAATAAAAAAGTAAACAAACTTTATAAAGAATAGAAGTCATATAGAATGTGTTCTCTGACCATAATGAAATTTGACTAGAACTCAATCACAGAACATAAAACAACCATTTCTAAAAAACCATGATTCAGAAAAAAAGTCTCAAAGTAAATTTTAAAGTGAAAAAAAAAACTGAGTTAAAATGAAACTATCACTTATCAAATTATGTGGTACGCAACTAAAGCAGGACTGAGCAGAAAATTTCTCATATGAAATAAGAAATGATCTCAAATAAATAACTTAGTCTCCTGCAGGAAACCTAGAAAAAGAAGATTAAAATAAATTCAAAGTAAGCAAAAGGAAGAAAATAAGAAACATAAAAGGAGAATCAAGAAAATAAAAAATGAGAAAAATGAATAAACAACTAGCACTTCAAAAAATTCAATAAAGTTGTTAAAACTGTGGGGAGATTAACAAAAATAAAAATAGGAAAAACACAGATCACCAATATCTGGAATTAGGTAAGGTATACCCATATAGATTGTGCAGCTATAAAAGGTTAATAAGTAAATACTAGGAATAAATTTATGTTTATAAATATAACCCAACCTAGAAGAAAAGAACTAACACCTCAAAAACCACAAACTTCCACAACTTATCCAGTATAAAATTTATGTTCTGAATAGCACTGCAACTGTTAAAGAAGTTGGAGCTAACACTTAAAGTTCCATAAAATAAAATAACCATGCCCAGATGGTTTCACTAGAGAATTTCACCAAACATTTAGAAAAAATTAACGCCAATTTTGAACAATCCATTTCAGAAAATAGAAGATAAAGGAACACTTCCTAATTAATTTTATGCAGCAAGAATTACCTTGATACAAAAACCAGACAAAAGTAGTATAAAAACAAAAACAAAAAATAGACCAATATCCCTCATTAAGACACAAAAATGCACAACAAAATATTAGCAAACACAACCTAAAATTTTTTTTAAAAAAAGGAATTATACCCCATGGACAACTGGGGTTTATTCCAAGTATGCAGGACTGGTTCAATATTTGAAAATAAGTAAAAGCAATCTACTATATTAATAAACTAAAGAAGCAAAATCACACAGAGATCATAACAGATCAAAGGGAAAGATGATGGCTGACAACGTGCCAAGATTTTGGAAAACACCCATCTTCAGATATGTAATGACAAGATAATTGCAATGGCATTCACTATGTCCATGGAAAGCCTTGTTTGAAGAAGGAAAGGAAGGCCAGGGTGGCTGGAGTGCAGTGATGAAAAAGCGAATGGTAGGAAACAGAACCAGAGACAGCAATAAAAGGGTTGACTCCTGCAGGGCCTTAATAATCACGGTAAGGGTTTAGAATTTTATTCCAAGTTTAATGAGAAGCCATTGGAAGTTACTGCTGAGTAGAAGGGTGACACTATCTGGCTGAAAGGAAAAGGTCAATTGATTCAAAAATGATTTCCTGCAGGCTGTCCTCCCAAAGAAAAGAAGCTGGCTTGTTTGAGAGCACCATGGAGACCAGCAATAGCCTTGTGATTAAGAAATGAATCCCATCAGCTAAAATACTTATATGAAAGGGAGGGCTTCTTGCTCTCCAACTGTTAGTGCTAAGGTGGCAAATCATACTACTGGCTCATCTCCTCATATAGCTGCAGCTATAGGGCTGTATCATTTCCTTTATTACTCCGTAGGGAGTTGTGTTCCTGTAACTGTAAGCTGGCAGAATAGGGCTGCCGTCTTGCTATTGGATCTTAGTCTCTGATCAGGGCACATGAGAGCACTTCCATAACTATGCTCTTACAAGGCTCAGGTCAGCATCTCTCTCTAAGACTTATGCCCGTTTATATTAGATCGCTATGCACTTTCCTACAATGCAATGGGTGGCAGGGGGCTCACACTTTTGTTATTGTCCTGCCTCAATGAGTTGTTCCCAGTAGAAATTGCTCTGGCAAAACTGATACGCATGTGCTTTGTTGCAATTGTCTATGGTTTGCTAGACATTGGCTTAATCAAAAACAAAAAACAAAAACTCTGGCTGCTGCTAAGAAGAGAATAGACCAAATGAAATCAAGAGCATAGTTAGATATATAATCCTGGAACCTACTCCTATAGTCCAAATGAGAGATGATGATAACAGAGAATTTGTCAATTGCTGGGTTTATGTTAAACGCTGGGTTTATGTTAAAGGATTTCCCGATTGATTGAATCTATGGTATGAAAGAAAGAAGAAATCAATACTGACACAAAGGGTAGAGGCATCTGTTATTAGATAATTTAGGAAAGAGGAGATCAAGATGAAAGCTTCACTGAAGGAAGACCCTTGAGAGAACCTTTCATTTGCTCACAGCCTTTGACAAGGACAATATTTTACTGAATGCCAACATCTTTGGTATGTTGAAAGTCTCAAGAATCCTCAGCATCCATCAGAATGTTAACAATAGTGGATACAATGTGCACTCCTGATAATGAAGAAATTAGATTTACACATGTACATAGAGTTTCATATTTAGAGAAAAGGCTACAGCATTGGATAATGCACAAAGAAATTTCTGTATCATAAAGGAAAGGAAGAAAAGAAAAGAAGCATATTGCCTGTTGTATTCTCTTCTTTTCCCCTTCACAGTTGTATTTCCTAGCAGTTATCTATATTCTAAAGATTGAGTGCTTATCATTCAACTGAAAATGATTCTCGTCAAAGTGATCCACTTCTCTGGTAAATCTAAAATGTGAATTTGAATGTTATTTTGTTTTCCAACTCCCCAGAGAATCACTTCCTCATCTTAATTACTTTCTATTCTTGACTTCTATAAGGGACTTCTTAGTTAGGTTTAATTGTCTTCCTTTCCTTTTTCTTCTCAATCTGCATACTCTCTTTCATGAAGTCATTTCTCCCACGCACTAATTTATACCTCAAGCTTGATGATAATCAAATCAGTATCAGCATCTAGACAGTGCTTATGAATTTTAGAACAGTACATCAAATTACCTGGCTCCTAAATTCCTCTATTAGTGTGTTCCCTAAACAATTTAAACCCAAATGTCCAAAATGGAAATTTTCATCCCCATCTCAAACTGTTACTATTCTTGAGTTCATCTTTTAAATATAAAAAACATTAATTTATTTACCAGTCATATAGTCTTGAATTTATCTTCTTTCCTCATTCCTTGCAATTATTACTTGTTAATTCCTGTTTATCTTTTGAATTCATACCACTGACTTTTAGTACCATTATTATCTCTTCATGGATTACAATCAATATTTTTTAATGAATATATAATAGAGAAAATCGTGTTTTACCTAATCTAATTTTAGACTTCATTTTGCAAATTAAAATAATGAATCCAGGTAGGGCTACATGTGGCTGGTGGTTTATGGACTAGTTTAATTTATATTAGAAATGGCTACAAGATATCTATCTTTAAGAGATAAGGGTTTTAAAGAGAGGAAAGGGTTAAAGAAGCTTTCTAGGGAGAGTTTAGGAACCTGGTTTCACAGGCTTGGGTCTATAGTCAAAGGAAAGCATTGGGAACAACTGAGAAACGTGCAAGAGATTAAGAGAAATAGAGGGAAAAGATATGAACAGTTTTGTAAATTACACATTTAACTCCACCATACACCTGTTAGTACATTCTTAGAAACTATTGTTGCAGCTTTTTCACTCCTGTTGCTCCGTGGTGGGAGGCAGTGTTACAGCTCTTTACTCCCACTGCCAGCGAGCTCCAGGTTCCTATCCCACAAACAAGAATAAGGTGTAATGATACTGGAAAGTGAGTAAGTCAGAGTCAGATTTATTAAGTGACAGAAAAGCTCTCAGCAAAGAGAGGGGACCGTAAAGAGGGCTGCCAACTATGAGGATGAGTCCCGGGACTTTATGGACTGGGAATGGGGAGGGGTGTGCTGACTGGTCTGCAGGCTGTCCTGGAGAAAGCACCACTCTATGATAGTCTAAGGCCGGGCACAGTGGCTCAGGTCTGTAATCCCAGCACTTTGGGAGGCCGAGGCGGGTGGCTCATGAGGTCAGGAGATCAAGACCAACCTGGCTAACAAGGTGAAACCCCATCTCTACTAAAAATACAAAAAATCATCTGGGCGTGGTGGCGGACACCTGTAATCCCAGCTACTCGAGAGGCTAAGGCAGGAGAATGGTGTGAACCCGAGAGCCGGAGGTTGCAGTGAACCAAGATGGCGCCACTGCACTCCAGCCTGGGCGACAAAACGAGACTCTGTCTCAAAAAAAAAAAGGAACCACTTGCTTGGAGGCAGAGGTGGAGGCTTGGCCCAGGACCAATCAGGAGCTGACGTGATGATTCACTCTATGTAAATGAAGACTCCCCAGTGGCCAATCATAGAAAGGTAGTATATGTAAAATAGGTGAAAAGTTAGAGACTAAGGTGTGGCCCGGGAGAGGGAAATGTGTCCACAAAAGGAGTGGATGGAATTTGTTCATGCAGTTTCACCGAGTAGGTGTTTCCATTCAAGGACGCGGGTGCTTTCTTACCTGGGGCCTGCAGTTTGATTTTCAGGCTGTTCTTGGTTTGAAGGAGTTTTACCAAAGACCCACCCTGCCTGCCTGACCAGTTTCTTCCTTCCTCCTCTCACTATTGAAAATATTTTAAATTGCTTGGTAATTATTTGTGGATGACAGTCCAGTATGAATGCTACACTGGATGCACATGAATCTGCGGATAGCACCAAGGTTTTTTCCGTTGATTGCACATTTTACTCTTCGTTATTTCAATGTTGAATATCCTCATCCCGCCCGCATCTCTCTTTCAACCCTGGCTCTAATTTATCTTTCACAATTCAATTTAGATTAGACTGCATCCATATTATTAACCAATCTCTTATGCTGACCTTGCTACTACTAGTTTAGGAGTCTCTTTTCCCTGCCTTGATACATATTTATCTTACCAGAGCAATGATCATGCCAATCATTCCCTCCTTAAACTGGTAGTATCTTAAATATTTATATAGAGACAGAGATCTATAGAGATATGATCTTAATTGCTGTTATAGTCTGAGAGCCTGGCCCAGTGATCTCTTAATAATAAGCATTTAATAAATATTTGTTTAATGAATATATGCCATATTAATACACGTTTACCATGTAAATATAAAAATAAAGTGCTCATTATATTTGAAATACATTCATGAATCACATAACATTTTGGTCAATGACAATCCATATATATGATGGCGGTGCCATAAGATTCTAAAGAAATTGAAAAATTCCTGTTGCACAAACACTTACCGGTGTGTTACTATTTCTTTCTAGTATGCAGTATAATGACCTGTTGAACAGTTTTGCAGTCTAGGAGCAATAGGCCATACCATCTACGTCTGTGTAAGTATGAGTGCTGTATGATGCTCTGAGTGCTCTATGATGTTAGCACAACGATGAAATCTCCTAACCACGCATTTCTAAGAAAAATTCTCATGGTTAAGAGATGCATGGATTCAAGTTGCTACAATGTATATGTGCTTAGTGTTTTTTGAATCATTAAGTTTTCTGGAAACCTAATGTTTCCAGAAAAAATGTTGATGACTGCAAGTATAAAATATATGAAACAAGTATACACGAAAGCAAAGAGAAAAACAAAAGAAATTCATAAAATGAATAGCTATCAAAGAATCCCATCTATTTACTATATGTTTTCCATCATATCGAAAATCATATATTTTCATTTTATGGAAAAGTTTGACAATTTTATTTGTAGTAAAAATTTAAAGGCAGCAGCAGGTGCAACGTGAGTCTTTATTGAAAAAGTTTGTTAAAATATTCTGTATGAGTCTTGGGTGATTCTCGGCTCACTAAAGCTTGTATTTTATCTTATCTCCAATGATGTGGCATCTGACTCAGTGTAAAGACTTGTGATCATTTATTTGATTGCAACCATCTGTTTTCTAAAAGTCATTTATCTCTCTCAGGATTTGGAATAATATCTACAGATTCCTAGGGTGCCCTCTTTCTTTTCCCTTGAGGAAAATTACTTTGTCTTGATTGCCTATTTCTTTTTTATTCTCTCCTGGGTTTTGTCCTAAATCAACCCTGTCCTTGGGGAGTTCAAAGGCAGCAATTAGTAAGTTTGAGTGTAAGAACTACCAGTGACTGCATATGAGAGAAAATGAATATGTGTGTGTTCAGGGGCCCCATGTGCCTTTCCATCTGCTTTCAGCCCATTAAATTCTCATTTGGAAGCAATGGCATACAGAGAAGTCAGAACATTTACTGTAACATGGTTTTCTCTAGCTAAAATATGGCATTGCTAACAGGAGAAAATCTAAGAACTTACCTATCATGAGCAGATTATGTGTGCCTATTACTTTATAAAGCAATTTACTTGTATAATCTATCAACTCCTCACGACAATTCAATGAGGTAGACATTATTTTATTTTCACGTAAAAAAAAAATTTCAGGATTGCAGACTTGCCCAAGGAATCCTAGCTAGTTAAGGGCAGAGATGAATTCAAATCTGTGTCTGAACAGCTTCAAGACTCATATTTTCGTAGAAAGCTCTTTACCTCCCATAAATATTTAACAGCATTTTAGTTTACTATACTTTCAACTTGGTCCAAGGTTGTCTTTCAACTTGGTGGTGTATGTGTTCTATAAATCTCAGAGTATATATAAGGAGAGTATCAGACATGGCTGTGTGCTAAAAGATGTTTACAGCCTAGTTGGAAGGGAAGCATATGAACAAGTACAAAATATTTCACTAAATAAAATGTAACAAAAATTTGAAGACTTATATGTTTTGTTCTTTTATTTTCAGTTTTTAAGGCTGGAGGGTAAATCTCATCCTGTTACTTCTGTTTAGCAATGGAGTTCACTATAATAAGTGTTGAAATCAAGTGTTATATTTTTCCCAACTTTGCTCATCCATTTAAAAATTGTTTGGAGCTGGGCGCATTGGCTCACTCCTGTAATCCCAGTGCTTTGGGAGGCTGAGGTGGGCAGATCACTTGAGGTTAGGAGTTCGAGAGCAGCCTGGCCAACATTGTGAAACCTGTCTCTAATAAAAATATGAAAATTAGCCCAGTGTGGTAGTGTATGCCTCTAGTCCCAGCTGCTCGGGAGGCTGAGGGAGGAGAATCATTTGAGCCAGGGAGGCAGAGGTTGCAATGGGCCAAGATCTCGCCACTGCACTCTAGCCTGGGCATCTGCCTCAAAAAATAAAAATAAATAAAATAAAAATTGTTTGGCTTTCTGTGCCATTAACATTTCTATGTAAAGTTTATAATAGATTCAATAATGTCTAAAAGGTTCCTGATGAAATTATAATTTTTGGGACTTCATAGATTAATTTGTAATTAAATGACATCTTGAAAACATTGAGTTTTCCAATTCACAAACAAAATATCTCTCATCATTATTTAGCTTTCCTTTAAGTTCTCTCAGCATTCTTCAATTTTTTTGGTGAAGAGTCTTAGGCACTCTTTCTCCTTTAGTATTCCATGTTTTTGGAATTATTATAAAATATTCATTTTAATTTATATGATAACATTTTTCTTGCCAGTACACACAACTATAATTGGATTTTTAGGATTATTAAATAATTTTATAATTTTTTGAGTGCCTTCAAATATGGCTATTAGGAACTGAATGCTATTTGGAACTCATTGACAAATAATACCTTAAACTAGCTCTTTATAATATTAAAAGGCATTTCATATTTATTACATCATTTCTTTGTTTCAGCAAAGTATGATAATCATTGAGGATAATATTTATCAAACACATCATTTATAATAAATTGTTATATCTTAAATTTGTGTCCTATCGGCTTATCAATTCACTTAGTAGGTCTAGTGTTTGTTTGATAGTTAGGATTTTCTACCAAATTAACTATGTCATCTACCTTTTCTTGCAGTAACTAGGACAATCAGCTTAAGGTAGAGTAGAAGGGTGAGAATGGGTATCCTTGCATTCTTCCCAATCTTAAGGGAAAGTGCTAAAAATTTATAGTATGCATGGTTTTTTTGTAGATGCCGTTTACGAGGAAGAGAAAGTTACCTTTCATTTCTAGTTTCTTGGGAATTTTTATCATAGGGGAATGTTGACTTTTGTAAATCTTTTTAAATCACCTATTGAAAGATCATAAAGTTCTGTTCTATTTTATTTTATAATGTGGTGAATTATGTTAAATGTTAGGTGAATGTCAAACCAAGATTACTTTGCTGGGTTAAATTCCATATGGTCATGGTGTGTGACTGTGTTTATGTATTATTGGATTCGAGTTGCTAAAATCGTATTATAGCTTAGATAAATATAGATTATTTTTCTTTATTGTTAATGTTTTTGTCAGTCTTATTATAGAGATTATGCTGGCCTTATAAAACTAATTGTAATGTTTTTCCTCTTCCAGTATTTTGTGACAGATAAAGATTGGTGTTAAATTGTTTAAAAAATATTTTGTAGAATACACCAGTACAGCATGTAGGATTGGAGGTACCACTGTGGAGGGTATTTTGGTGATAAATTCAGTTAATCATAGGTCATAGGATTATCTAAATTTTATATTCCAATTTTGTTAAGTTATAGTTTTCAATAAATTTTTTCATATAACTTGTCAAATGTGTGGCCATAAAGTTGTTTATTATAAGCTTTTATTATCCTTTCGATGTTTTTAGGACCTATGTAAACACCCCTTTTATTCCTGATATTGATGACAAACATTCTCTTCCTTTTTCTTCATCAGCCTAGCTAAGGAGCTATCAATTTTGTTTATCTTTTCAAGAACCAGATTTTTGCTAGTTTAATTTTCTCTATTATTTGCATATTTTCTATTTTGTTCATTTCTGTTCTCATGTTTATTGTTCCCTTTTCTCTAGTTATTTTGGATTTACTTTGTCCTTCTATGTCTAACTTGTATGTAATTAACTTTAGCCCACCATTCTCTTCTAATTTCTGCACTTAAAATTATAAATTTTCCTCACTAAACTGTCTTAGTGGCTTTCTAGAAATTTTATTAGACTATATTATCAGGATCATACATTTTGAAATATTTCCTAATTTTCTTGTAATTTCTCCTTTATATCTATAGAATATGGAGAAGTACATTATTTAATTTACAATGTTTAAAATTTTCCTAAATATCTCATTATTATTGGATTTTAGTGTAATTCAGCTGTGGTCAGAAAATTAACTATGTATAATTTCAAAAGCATTAAATGTATTGTGACTTATTATTATGGCCTAACTTAAGATGCTCCTGGTGCATATGCCATGTCACTTGAAAAGAACGTGTATTCTGACAGTTTCAGGTGTCATGTTCTACAGTGTCAATTAGGGCAAGATGGTGATGGCTGTTCAGATCTATATACCTCTTGATCTGCTATGTAATTGTTCTATCAATTACTGAAAAGAAGTTCCAATTTTAACTCCATTCATGAAGTTTTCTGTTTCTTTTCTTAATTCTATCAATTTTTGCTTCATGTATTTTGAAACTCTGTATGTAGATATGTACATATTTAGACTTACTAAATCCTTGAGGAAGTAACTGTCTTTTATTATGAAAAGTGTTTTTCAGTTTTTTTGTCAGTGGTAATATTACTTTTTCTGAAGTCTAGTTCTTCTGACGCTAATATAATAACTGAAATTCTTGTGGTTATTTTTTACACAATATATATTTTTCACATTGTAGTATTAAAAAGTTTTAAGTGAGAAAATATTATAAGTGTTTTATATTTACTGCAATATTTATTTTTTCTATTGTTGTTTTTCTTTTCTATACATCCACGTTTATATCTTGGATCATTTGTATTCAGTCTGCAAAATAGTTTTTATCAAATCTTAAACTACACCCTTTAAGCACATTACATATGGTGTTCAATTTTCTTGTGGTTTGCATTTTTTTTTGTGCAGAGGGTTAGTCGTTATTTATTTACTATTATATGTAATGCTTCCCCTGTCCTTCTCTGGCTGCTTTTAGTATTTCTTCTTTATCACTGCTTTTCTGTAATTTGATTATGATGGTTTGCTTTAGCATAATTTTATTTGTTTATCTTGCTTTGAGTTTGCTGAGCTGTGAGGAGGTATGGGTTTAAAGACTTTTATTAAATATAAAATATTTTCAAACATTTTTTTCAAACTTTTCTTCCCCAGATCTGTTTCTAATGAGTAATTTTTTTGAATATGGGACATACTTTCTTCTCTAATAATTTTTGATTCTTGATGGACATTTAGAATCACAGATTATTAATTATCTGAATTGTGTTGCCTTTCTTTAAGGAATACTGAGTTTTGTGCCATCAAAGAAAACCAGAAGCAGTAGTTAAAGCAATAAAAACAGATTTTCCTCAAGAATTGGTGATATTTTGATAAGGACCATGACATCTCTACAATGATGAGAGAGATTGACCATAGTTTCCTTGTAACATCTTTTTTGTATGGTTTATTGAATTAGGGTAATTCTGGCATCACAGAATGAGTTAAGGAAGTACTCCCTTTGCTTCTGTCTTCTGGAGAAACTGTAGAGAGTCGGTATAATTTCTTATAGAATTTGTAATAGAGGAAAAGGATAAATGGCGATTTACAGCAAAGGAGCAGAGACTGCAAGGGGAGGCAGTGAGTAGGTGGAAAATTACTGAGGAAATATCAGGTATTGGGACATTCTGGCTGAAGTGGCTTGAGAACATTCTTGCTGAAGGCAGGCCAGGGTGATCAGACATCACTGGGAGGGGTGAGGGATGAGGAATTTGATTAGATATTGAAGGTGGGGGAATCTCATTCAACTGACTTTGCAAGATTCTTGCTACATCTGGGCAGTGCAGGCCCAAGGACAGACAGAAAGTACAAGGCCTGGAGGGCTTAGAGTTTAGTCAGGGAATCAGTGCTCTTAGGAAGCTGATCGATTTCAGATTTTCAGATGAGCTTGATCACTTTAAGGCTTATTCTTAAGCCTTACCTTAAGCATTGCTTTACTCTCTCCTAAGGTTTTTGTTGTTGTTGTTGTTGTTGTTTGACGGAGTCTCACTCTGCTGTTGCACAGGCTGGAGTCCAGCGGTACGATCTCGTCCCACTGTAACCTCCACTTCCCAGGTTCAAGTGATTATCCTGTCTCCGCCTTCCCAGTAGCTCTGATTACAGGCATGAGTCATCATGCCCAGCTAATTTTTATATTTTCAGTAGAGACAGTGTTTCACCATGTTGGCCAGGATGGTCTTGAACTCCTGACTTCAGTGATCCTCCTGCCTCGGCCTCCCAAAGTGCAGGGATTACGGGCGTGAGTCACTAGGCCTAGGCTAGGCATCACCTTTCTTGGTCATCTCCTGCTTCCCCCAGCTATCCGTCAGGGTGTCTCCACTCTGACTGGTTGGGGTTCAAACTCTGCATGCTTCCCTTGATTTTTACCTACAATAACCTGGTAGTTGCTTGCCCAACTTCATGCCTAAGCTTCACTCCTTGTATGTGCACATGAATATTCAGGAAAATATTTCAGAAATATTTGGAGCTCTTCCCTGTATACCTTCCTCCTCTCTGATAACTCTGCCCATATCTCCAAGTCCCCAAGCTTCAGTTCTAGTCTCTTTAGCTCAATGAGATAACCATGCTCTCCTGATGCTCCCACCTTGTGAAGAATTTTAACAAATTACATAGGCACGAAGCCTGGGCCATCCTAAGACTCTACTTGTTTCTTTCTCATCTCTCAGAATCAGGGTCTTGAGCTGCCTCTTGTCCAAAGCAAAAAAACAAAAAACAAACGACAACAACAACAAAACCATTGGTGGAGGTTATTCCATAGGGGAAGAAGTGAAAGTCCAGAATGTCAGTTTGTGGTTTTGTTTTGTATTCCATCTTGGTAGCCCATTAGAACCTATCAAACTTATGGCTCATGGACATTGAAAAAAGGTTCTTGAATTATAGTTACGATAAAAATCATCACATTTAAAGCATATTTCATAATACATAACATTGTGCAAAATGGGTCTTACCTTTATATAAGTACTGCAAAAGGTATACTATAACATTAAATCATTTTGATTGGCAGTCTGTCAATTGTAGACATATCATAGTTGATGAGGTCCTTTAAAGCCCATGCACTATGTAATACTTGTCCAAAGTATTGAAGGAGAGCATAAATGCCTCCAATTCTATAATGAGAAATAAAATGTGTTTTTCTGATGGCAAGGTATAGTATTTACTTTCATATGGCAGTGATGTGTAGAAAAAATGTGTTGATTCGCAGAAATATGAAAGTAGACCTTGCTTTTGGCATCCCTATTGTCACCTTATACATTTATTTATGGACATTTTAAATATTTTTCATAAAATTTAGATAGAAATTTTCTCAGAAATTTTAATATAATTAGTATAAAATAACATATATGTGCATATTAAGCTCTTTTCTTTTGCCAGAATTGTTCAGAATTCCAAACTTTTCCTGTATTTCAAATATTGAGCTAATCTGAAGATAGAGTTCTTTTCAATTTAAAAATGCTCTGTTTATAATGAGAAGAAGATAAGGGAAAATGGCATGAATTTTGAAAGGTTCTCCAGAGAAATTTCTGAAACATGTAGCTCTTTTTCTTATTTTCAAAAGGTGAACTATACTGTCATATACCTCTGAACTGAAAAAATGTTTTTGGTTATGAAAATGTAACCCTCCAATGAAACAATTTTATTTTCTCTTAGTTCTTGTCATTAAGTTGTACTTTTGAAAGCCATAGATAAAAGTGTTAGGATTTCTTTCCCTATATCATACGGTAGAGAAACACACACACACACACACACACACACACACACACACACACGCACACACAGAGATGCACGTTAGTTTATTTCTTCATGATCTCCTAGTGCATTGTGTATAATTGTTTATCTGAGAAAAAAAGAGAATTATTTCATTAATTATTGTTGATCATTGCATCAGTCATGCCAGACTACTAACATTTTCTCAAACTGAATAGCCCATCTATTTAAAATTAAACAATTTTAACTCAATGTCTGTCTGTAATTAAATACTCATTGCTAAAAACAAGAAGAAAGTCCTGGTTAGTGTACCCAATACATCCAGCATTGTAAGTATTTCTTTTTAAAAGTAGGTTTAGTAAATAATCTCAGCAGAATTTTAGTCAAACATAAACATGAATGCTAAGTAAAGCTGACTATGATGTAGAAATTATGAAGCAGCTGAAATCCTCAAATTTTTAGAAAATTTCTAGGCATATAATTTTTCATAGGATGATTTTTGTAGAAACAATTGAAAATATGCCTTTGAATTTAACTTAACTTGGTCTACTTATGACATTTTATCTCATCAGCAGTGAGACCATATTCTCATAATGTGGTTACTAAATGCTGTTAACAATATAATGATTACAAGGATCGAAGTCAAATTCCTGAAGATGCATGGGGGCTTCAGTTTCTTTCAAGATCAAATTCCCAAATTATTGATGTGGGATATATTCCCCAAAATGAGGAATGTACATTTTGTATCAATGACAACCTTTACAGCTAATCACATAAAAAGAAATATTTTTGATTTTAAATTCTGTCTGTTTTTATTGTTTACCTCTATTACAAATATCTATAGCCAAAGGAGTACTTATTCTCTATTGTTCTATATAAGTTTGGGGGATTTGAGGATAATCTACTACTAATAATTTTGTTTGAAGCACCGAAATTTATAGCTTTGCCTAGAACTGGTGTGGATTCGTATTTATGTCAGAATTGAAAACATTAATCCATTCATAGATAAGCTAGTATGTATACAAATGAAAGATAGAAATAATAAGAATGTATGCTATTGTTTCAGAAGGCCAGACATACTATTATCCAAACTGAATCTATTGTCAGTTTCAGCCTAACACGGAAAGTATCTCAGTGTAAAATTTAAAAATAATATTTACCCGTATCATACTTGATTTACTGTGCTTGTTAAGAGAGCAGTTTGCATCTATTGGAGTAACATTAAAAGCCCGAAGTCCTTAGAAAGTCACTCTGTATACTACTCTCAAGCCCTTACACATTTACATGCCCTACACACCCATAAAGGTATTCTCATTACATCTTTGAAGTACAAAAAGCAATGCAATGACATCCTGAGAAATGTATATGTGTAATTGCATGCTTGTATATATTAAACACATTTTAATGCCTAGCCAAATTAACATCGAATTTCACTTAAAGACCTATTTATCTTATTTTCTATTTATTACTACATTGTATTGGGCATTCAACAAATTACAAGGCTTGTTAACAGGCAAGAATAATAATAGTCTGAAGAAACAAAACAAGTATCAGAATTAGACTCAAGTATGACATAGGCTTTAAAATTACCAGAAAAGAATTTAAGTTAACTATGATTAAAATGTAAAGGGTTCAAATAGAAAAAATTAGAGAACATGCAAAATTAGATGGAGAATATAAGATGAAAGATATTAAGTCTAAGAAAACAAATCACATAGAAATTCAATAAATCAAAGACATGGTAATAGAAATAAAGAATGCCTTCTAGTGGCTCACCAACGTATACAACAAGGCCAATGAAATAATCATTTAGCTTGAAGATATGGAAATAGAAACTTCTTAAAACTGAAATTAAAAGAGAATAAGAAATGAAAACAAAATACAGACCAAAGCACATGAAAATATTGGGATAATTTCAAAAGGTGTAACATATATATTGGAATACTAGTGGGAGAAGAAAAATAGAATGGAGCTTTAAAAATATTAAATAATTGTAGCCAAGAATATTTCCAGATTAATTGCAGACACCAAAGCTGAGGGAGTACAAAGCAGGATAAATACAAAGAATGCTATGTCTAGTCATATCATGTTCAAAATATAGAAAATCAAAGACAAAAGCAAAACATCGAAAAAAGACAGGGAGGAAATTATGTTACCTACAGTGGAATAAGAACAAAAATGGCAGTGAACTTCTTGTCAGAAACCAGGCAAACAAACAGAAGACAGTAGAGTGACATATTGAAGTGTTGACATAAAAAGTAACCAACCCAGAGTTCCATATCCACTGAAATTATCCTCAAGATGTAGCATACATAAGCTCAGAGACAAAACTGAGAGCACTACCCTTCAAGAAATATCAAAAGTTCTTCAGAGAAAAAGAAACTGATATAGATAAGAAATCTGGAGCCACATAAAGAGATAAGAGCATCTGAGAAAGAATAAATAGAAGTAAAATAAATTGTTTGTTTATCCTTAATCTAATAGATAACTGCTTACTTAAAGTAATAATAGTAACAATGCACTACTGATTATAACACACGGAGGCATAAAATGAATGACATCAATGTTATAAGGAACAGGAGTCAGGTATTCAAAATACATTGATATAAAAAACCAGCTGCAAATTATAATGTGTAATTTGAAAGTGGACTTAGACTATATATACACAGACATATAGATTTGTGTATATATGTATGTATACTTATACATACATACATACACATAATCACACACATACACATATGAAACACTAATTTTATTAAAAAATTATAATTGATATATTAAGAGAGGAGATAAATATTGCAGAAAATGCCCAATTAAAATATGAGATGACAGAAAAAAAGGAGGGAAAAGAGAAAAAACGAGTAATTAATAGATAGAAAATAGTAACAAATACAGTAAATATTAATTCCACTTTAGAAGTCATCACTTTATTGTGAGTGATCAAAATATACCAAATAAAAGAAACCTTAAGAGTGGATAAAAAACAGACTCAACACTACATTGCTTCTAAAACAAACAAAAAAATTCAAATATAAAGACTCATATGGCTGGGCGCGGTGGCTCATGCCTGTAATCCCAGCACTTTGGGACGCCGAGGCGGGTGGATCACAGGTCAGGAGATCAAGAATATCCTGGCCAACATGGTGAAACCCCGTCTCTACTAAAATACAAAAAATTACCCAGGTGTATTGGTGTGTGCCTGTAGTCCCTGCTATTTGGGAGGCTGAGGCAGGGGAATGCCTTGAACCCAGGAGGCAGAGGTCACAGTGAGCCAGGATTGCACCACTGCACTCCAGCCTGGTGACAGAGCAAGACTCTGTGTCAGAAAGGAAAAAAAAAAAAGACTCATATAATTAAAAAATTTGGCAAAAGACCCAAAATAGCCAATACTGCCTTGAAGGAGAAAAACAAAGTTAGAAGAATAACATTCCTGACTTCAAGACTTACTATTAGCTACAGTAATTAAGACAGTATGGTACTGGTGGAAAAAAATGGCAAATAGATCAACTGATATGGAATAGACACTCCAGAAATAGATCCACATAAATATTGCAACTGATCTTTGACAAAGTAGCAAAGGCAATACAATGGAAAAAATATAGACTTTTTCAAGAAATTATGCCAGGACAGCTAGATATCTATAGGGGGAAAAAAAAAAGAATGTAGACCTTAACCTTTCACAAAAATTGATGCAAAATGGATCATAGACCAAATGTAAAATACAAAACAAAAAAACTCTTTAAAATATATAGGAGGAAATTTGGAAGACCTTAGGTATGGTAATGACTTCTGAGATACAACACCAAAAGCATGATTCATGAAATAATTGATAAACTAGAAGACTTCATTATAATAAAAAATTTCTGCTCTAAGAAAGACACAGTCAAGAGAATGAGAAGACAAGCCACAGATCAGAAGAAAATATTTCAAAAGCATATCAAATAAAGGACTGTTATTTAAAATACACAATTTTTTAAAAATGTGCAACAAGAAATCAAATGAAGAAAACAATGAAAAAGGGAGCAACAAATCTGAACGCCTCATCAAAGATATACAGATAATAAATAGGCATATGAAAAGATCCTCAACATTGTCATTAAGGAGTTGCACATTTAAAAAACAATGAGATACAACTGTATGACTGTTAGAATGGCAAAAATCCAAAACACTGGCAACACTAAATGCTGATGAGGATGTGGAGCATCAGGAACTCTCATGCAAAATGGAACAGCTACTTTGGAAGACAGCTTGGTTGTTTCTCACAAAACTAACCATACTCTTACCATAAGATTCAGCAATCCAAAAGACTCAAAAACATATTCATACAAAAATCAGCACAAGAATTTTTAGAGCAGTTTTATTTATAATTGCCACCAAGATGACCCTCAGTAGATGAATGAATGAATAAACAATGGTGCATCCAGGCTATGGAATATTATTCAGCACTAAAAGGAAATGAGCTATCAAGCCATGAAAACACATGGAAGAAACTTAAATGCATATTACTAAGTAAAAGAAGCTAATCTGAAAAGGCCATGCGCTGTGTTTCCAACTATATTACATTCTGGAAAAGGCAAAACTAGATATACAGTAAAAGGATCAATGGTCTCCAGGGGTTGAGGGAAGGGGAAGGATGAACAGAAGGAATACTGAGGATTTGCAAAGCAGTGAAACTATTTTCTATGATACAATAATGGTGCATGTATGTCATTATACATTTGTCTAAAGCTATAGAACACACAATCCCAAGAGCAAGCCTTAATGTAAACCATTAAGTGATTACGACTTTTAGTGATAATGGTGTGTCAATGTAGGTTTATGGGTTGTAACAAATGTATCACTCTAGTGGGGGATGTTGGTAGTGGGGTAAGGCTGTACATGTTTGCAGGTAGGGAGCATATGGGAACTCTTTGTACTTTCTCCACAATTTGGCTGTGATTCTAAAACTGTTCTTAAAATAAAGTCTATTTAAAAATAAAGAAAGAAAATGTGTTAAACCCAGAGCTGATACATATGGCTTCTGAGATTTGTAGCAAGAAAAAAAGGGTGTGACCCATCCACTCCACATCTTTTCAACACCCTGAGTTATTTTTCCTGCCTCCACATTGCCTACTCTCCCATCTAAAGCCTTCTTAGGCCAAAGTGTTTCCAAAGATATTCTAAGAGCAAAGAAAACCAGCCCAGTTGTCCCATAGAAATGGTGTTTACAGTCTTTTAAATAAACATAGAAATCAACCCTCCCTGGTCTTAAAACTTGAAACTTACATTTGTCTTATCTGAGTTCCTTCATCAGGAAACCCCCCTCAGGCAAGAAACTGAAACTTACCAGATCACTGCATCCACATGAGAAGCCAGACACCACATCCCTCACAATTGCTTCCTTACTCCTTCCTAATTCTGGGTTTTCACAAGTAGCTACATTCCTTCCCCTCTACATAAACCTTCAATTTATATATTTCAGTTGGCTGAAAGAGATGGATTTGAAACTGATCTCATGTCTCTCCATTTGACATCACCCAAATAAAAAGCTTTCTTTCCTGGCAATACTCCTTGCCCCAGTGATTGGCTTTCAGTGTGGTGAGCAATGGCAACTATATCAAACCCTTGGTGTTTCCATAACACAATCAGTGATCTGAAATTTCCTCTTCTTGAAGAAGGGTATGTAAAGATGAGACTTATCAAATTTTAACTCTATGTGTAATTTCTCATGAAATTATAGGTAACGTAGTTAACGTAATGCTAGACTCTGTTATACTTTGGACTGAACATAATTTTGAGATGTTATTTTGGAATTTAATGAAAAAAATAATATCCCTCTGACTGATCATATTACATATTAGAAGTTCTTAGTGATATAATTTGTGTATTATCTATCTTTGACCTTATTTAAGGAGCAACATAATAAGTGGTTAGGAATTATTTTTTAAAATGGAGTTTCAATGATCTCACTTATAAAAATGGAATTAATTCAATTTTTCATGAGATCTAAATAAAAAATAAAACAATGCATGCAAAAGCAACAAACACAAAACTAATTAATGTTCAGTAGTATGTCTCTGTTTTATTTTGAAGAACTATTTCAATACATAGTTTCAAACCTAAGTATTTATGTTTTAAACAAGATTGCATCACTCTTGGTGAAGAGTTCTCATTCATTTAGTTTTTTGAGTTCTTATTCACATTATTTTATTCACATTATTATTCAACCAACATCTTTTCTTACCCTTCTTCTTCTCCCTTCACCTCATTCCCCTACTTGATAAAAAAAATTGCTACAGTAGTTCAGCTTTCTTCATGTTATTCACATAATTTGAGTATCCCTGCAAATGCATTTTCAGTTCATATCACATGTTAATGATCAAGGCCAAAAATCATTCAGCTCTATTGAGTATATTTCATATGTTTAGCCTTCTAGAGCTACTTTCTATTAATTATTTAAAAACACACAGACTCCAGAAATGTTAATTACTTACTAGTTTATTTAAGAAATAAATTTGGTAATAATTACTATTTAGTTAATTAATTAGTAAGATTGTAGTTTATAGATCTCAGCTCACTGCAACGTTCACAGTGAGCTGGTTACAGTATATATATAATATAATACATAATAATTACTTATTAGTTAATTAAGAAATAAGTCATAACAATGAAGGTGAGTTTGAAAAAGTGTACACAAATTTTGTTTATCCTAGTCAAGACATGTTTCCTATATTTTATGGATGTAATCAAAATCACATTACATATCAATTTTACACACTAGTTTTTTTATAAAATTACAGTCAACACAAAAACAAATCCTTGAAAAATTGAAAATGTATACTTTTTATTTTAATAATCATATAACATGTCCTGATTTTTAATTAGCAACTCTTCAGACCATTAGCATACATCAATCTCAATCTCAATCTCAATCTCATATAAAATAACTTCCTTTTGGTTTGCTAGTAGAGTTGCAAGCTAAATTGCACATTCAAAATATCTATAAACTGGCTGGATGCGGTGGCTCATGCCTATAATCCCAGCATTATGGGAGGCCAAGGCAGGCGGATCCCCGGAGGTGGGAAGTTCAAGACCAGCCTGGCCAACATGGTGAAACCCCGTCTTTACTAAAAATACAAAAATTAGCCAGGCATGGTGGCGCATGCTTATAATCCCAGCTAGTCAGGAGGCTTGTAATCCCAGTTACTTGGGAACACAATTGCTTGAAACTAGAGGCGAGGGTTGCAGTGAGCTGAGATCTATAAACTACAGTATCTATCAAGTTGCAAATTTTAAAAATTTCAATAAAACTACACAGCTGCAGATCATTACAAATGAAGAATCCTGACATTATTTATTTTAGCCTTAATAGAATGTATTAGAATTCAGTAAAAAGAACAGCCTATAATTCTTCAAGAGATAAAAGAGCATTGTGATTGCTTTTAGTCAGTCTCTAGAGTAGCGTTGTCCAGTACAGTAACCACGAGCCACATGTGGCTATTGAACACTTGAAATGTGTCTAGTTCAAAATGAGATACACTCCAGAATAAAATAAGCACTGAATTACAAGCACTTAGTACCAAAAAAAGTCAAATGGATATTTATTTTTCACTTATCACATGTTGAAATATTTTGAATATACTGTGTTCAATAAAATTATATTATTAAAATTAATATTTTATTTTATTTTTAATGTATTTATTAGAAAATTTACAAGTACATATGTGGCTGGCATTGTATTTCATTTGGGTAGCTGCTCTAGGAGATCACCTACATCTTTATTAGTACTACAGTAATGGCACATCTGATGACATAATAAAATTTGATACATTCATTTATTCAAACAAACTTTTTTAGCTGATATGACATCATTTGACTAATATGTTTTTGAAGAATTGATTTTTTCCTGAGTTCTGACATCGAAAAGACAAATCAAAAAGCACCCCTGTGAATCTGTCAGAATTTTAATTCAAGAACAGTGTTCATGAGTGTCATATGGAATAATAATTTTTAGAATTTTCAGCCTTTGCTACACCAATAAATAACAATCATTAAATGTAAAAGACTAAGACATTTATCAAAATTAGTACAGCTGGTAATTTCCATTTCATTAAAATTTATATGTGTTTTCATTTGTAAATTTTCTTAAACAGTCTGAGATTCATGAAAGCTTTCAAAGTTTATAGATAGATATCATGAACTCAGTGATATTTTATGCAGCATTTCGTCGATTTGCTCTTTTTTCTTTTCTGGAGAGAGCAATAAATGACTTCATCAGTTTCCTAAAGGACTCAGTGATACAAAAAGTTTAATTTTCTACTTTAAAACCATTTTAAGTTCCTTCCAGTTCTGTGGCTTCTTTCTGGTTGAGGTGAATGCTATGCATAAATTTCTTCAATTTAGTCTATGCTAATAATTTTTTTGAGGATTTGACTTTAAGAAATTAACTGACAATATTGAGAAACAGTAAATCCTCATGTGGTTGGGTGAGGGATTGCTGTTTAAATCTGAAAATTGCAGCAATTTAATAGTTTAAATTATAATTGACACATTCTGAATATCTGCTACATGCAGTGGAAGACTTACTGCCTTCGTTAAGAGAAGCTGTTATGTTTAAGTTGTCAAAATTTAGTTAAATTAATTTCTTCTGAAGGCAATCATCAAATTTTACCCAAAAGAAACTTTATGGAATTCTCATGCATCATTAACTTCATATGAACATAAGCTAATATGAAGCAAAACATCCCTCAGGCTCTGTGAAAATATATAACAACTCTCTAGCCTTCCACTGCAGGATTTGGTATCTGAAACTGTGCTTTTCCTATCACAGGAGCCAGATTTTCTTTACAGAGTGCTAATTTCATAAATATTTTTCCAACTTAGTGTAGCCAAACACACGGCCCTTAAACAAGAAAAGGCCCACAGTCTTGGAAAAACAGAACTACTTTATATGGATATTTGAAAATAAAAACTCATGGCTTTAGTTCCTCCTGTGTTTATGCTAGCATAATAAAATACTCAATGCTCAGCTCTATCATTTGAAAAACTTCAACCCCAAATATATATTTATTGCTTATCTGAGATTATGAATACTTCCACAATGTAACAGTAACTCTAAGTATGGTAGGGTTGGCAAGCAGCACCCAGCAATACAATAGGTGGGATATCCAGGGAGCTGACTGCATCTCATAGCACACCACCCTGAGTGGACTGGAGTCCTAAAGAACCATGGCTAAAAGGTGCGCTTTAGATCATGGGTGTCCAATCTTTTGGCTTCCCTGGGCCACATTGGAAGAAATAATTATCTTAGGCCACAGGTAAAATACACTAACGCTAATGATAGCTGATGAGCTATAATGTTTTAAGAAAGTTCACAAATTTGTGTTGGGCTGCATTCAAAGGAATCTTGGCTTGCACGCGGCCCATGGACCCTGGGTTGGACAAGCTTGCTTTAGATGATGTATTATGTGTGAATAAGGGAAGTAGAGTGGAGAAACCAGAGCTTGGGCTAGGGAATGGGATGAACACCCAAGAGACTCAGGATGATAAACATGTACAAAACATTACAGAGGTTTTTGATATTTTGACAATCTCTATGTAGAGCCATAAACAATAAATGGACACCATCTCAGTGGCTCAGTGACATCAAAAGCATTTTGATAATGATGTCAAGGTGTTACATGTCTTTATCTCTTTCATTCTCTTATGAGTATAGAGAGTGAAGTTTCCAGAGGGTATGTGAAGCAAGACATCAAATTCAGTAGCAAATATAAGACTTCACTGGGAGGCCAAGGTGGGAAGATCTCTGAAAGCCAGGAGTTCAAGGCCAGCCTGGGTAACACAGTGAGACTTTGTCTTGACAAAAAAATTAAAAAATTAGCTAGGCATAGCAGTGCATGCCTGTCGTTCCAACTACTTTGGAGGCTGAAGTAGAAGGATAGTTTGAGCCCGGGAGTTTGAGGCAGCAGCCAGTTATGACTACGTCACTGCCCTCCAGCTTATCTCTTAAAAAAAAAAGAATCTAGGGCCGGGCGCGGTGGCTCACGCCTGTAATCCCAGCACTTTGGGAGGCCGAGGTGGGCGGATCACGAGGTCAGGAGATCGAGACCACGGTGAAACCCCATCTCTACTAAAAATACAAAAAATTAGCCGGGCGCAGTGGCGGGCGCCTGTAGTCCCAGCTACTCGGGAGGCTGAGGCAGGAGAATGGCGTGAACCCGGGAGGCGGAGCTTGCAGTGAGCCGAGATTGCACCACTGCACTCCAGCCTGGGCGACAGAGCGAGACTCCGTCTCAAAAAAAAAAAAAAAAAAAGAATCTAATCAACCATTAAATATTTGAAAAAAATGTAAAATAGTGTCATTCTTCTCAATGTTTTTTGTTTTCCTAAATACAGTTATATTAAACAGAAATGTTTTTAAGTTAATGAGTAATATGTTTATTATTGTTATTTTAAGTGAAAAATAAATGATTCTCTTTTAAATTTCTAATATGGTAAATATTGATAGATATAACCCACATAAATAAAAGGTCTTTGGGTTGTTCAATAACTTTAAAGGCATAAAGGGATTCTGAGTAAAAAATAATTGAAAGTCATAAGTTCATGTTACTAGATTAAAATGGGGAAACAACATACTATCAAAAGATGCTGAACAGGCTTCTTATAAAATCAACATTTCTGTCAAAGAAACAGGAGTAATATTTAGCAATGAATATCACAGATTCATTCAAATTACAATCAGATATACAAAGAAAAGTTTCTACCTGACTGATCAATGGGCAAATTCACACTTTTAAATCAGTAATATTTTGGTCTTTTCCAGTTCAACTATCCTTTTTCTGTTTAAATTGTCAATATATGTAGTATTCAAGGTTCAGATTCCTATTTGTTACTGAATTTAAAAGTTTTTTGGGCTAGGCTTGGTGACTCGCACCTGTAATCCCAGCAATTTGGGAGGCCTACATGGCAGATCAGCTGAGGTTAGGAGTTAGAGACAAGCCTAGGCAACATGGCAAAACCCTGTCTCTACTAAAAATACAAAAAGTAGCTGGGCATAGTGGCAAGTGCCTGTAGTCCCAGCTACTCGGGAGGCTGAGGCACGAGAATTGCTTGAACCCAGGAGGCAAAGGTTGCAGTGAGCTTAGATGGTGCCACTGCACTCCAGCCTGGGGAGCAGAGTGGGACTCTGTCTCTAAATAAATAAATAAATAAACAGTCTTTTTGGTGATTCTGTTACCTGAGTTAAATGCTTTCAAAATGCCACTTCTCCAAAGAGCACCTGGTGTATGAGGATGTTCACTCTATCATTGTGGAAGCAGAGAAGATTTCTGATTGGATTCCCTTAGTATCTTACAAATTCCCACCCTTTGCTCCAGATTCCATTTGGCCATTTTCTGGGCTGGGGACTCTCAAGTGCGACTGATTCCACTGGGAATTTTGAGATTTATGTTAGCATATGGCATGCGAGTGCATGCCCTGGCCACTGTCATACTATTTCTGCATCCTCTTCTCTCTCACTAGGCCTCTGGGCACCCAAAGTTCATCTCAGAAAGTGCATATTTTCTCACTGGTGTAAGCAGAAACGCCTATATCCATTCACACTGTAGGTAGGCCATGTGCACCTAGGTGCTGGGCTTTAGAATCTGACGAAGGCTCATCTCATCTCATTCTATTTCTGTACCATAATCAATGTTGTACTGGGTCAAAGACTTCAGAACCAGTACACTGGACCCAATATCTCCAACACTTCTTTAGATGTTTTTAAAGCAATGTTTCATTATCAATGATCTACTTCAAAGAGTAGTTAGAGGAAATGGAAACTTGCCATATTAATCATTGTTTTCTGCTGTCATCTCCCTTCTAAACTCACCGTTGCTTAGCTATAGAGGAACAAAGCTCACGCCCCATTCAGTTTTACTGTGACACTTCTCCATTCCCTCCTCTTCCTTTTATATTCCATTTCCCTTGATAAGCTCTCATACTAATAAGAGAATAAAAACTGAGGTGGAAATTAAAAAGAGCAATGAAATTAAAAAGAGAAAAAGAAGTATGAAAAACAGATTTTCCTTTATTTTATGATATGAGTTTATAGATTCCTGTTTTCTGCAACCAGTAATTTCAAGTATTCCATTTTTTGTGAGCAGCACAACAAAGGTCATGAGACACCTGAGCAGGCCTGGATTGCAGCCATCCAAGCGCCATAGTGAAGGTTATAAGTCCGTGCAAGGCACTAGAGCAGGCCTAGATAACAGCCATCTGGGCTGTATAGCAAGAGTCCTGTGTAATCCTGAGTTATGAACCTGTCACAGTTTAATTAACTGCCTTTGTTCTGCCTCTGTATCCTGGCTTTCACATCACTAAGCTTCATGCCACTGTAAGCTTGTTTCAAGCTAGCCCATCCCCTTTTAGAAGTGTGTGTAAAAGTCAAGTGCTGTCTTTGTTCTGGATCCAGTCTTTGGATGTTAATCTGCTGCGTCTGTGTGCACTCAATAAAAATCCTCCTGTTCCAACTATTGGTCTCTCCAGTCTCATGAGTCCCACAACAAAATCAGAACTCATTTTAAGAACTAGATATACCTATATTATTTTTATATAATATGAGAAAAGATATCTTCAAATTCTATAGCAAACATTATAATAAATAGTAAAACATTACAAACATTTACAGTAAAATCAAGAACAAAGCATGGATTCTCAAAATCCCCTACTATTCAATATTTTCCTGCAGTTTCTACACAACACTTTAGGACATAGAAATGAACAACATATAAACATCACAATGGAAGAGCGAATTTTTGTGTCCATTCATCAGCCAATGGACACTTAGGCTGTCTCCATGTCTTGGCTATTATGAATAACATTCCTGTGATCATGGGAGTGCAGATACCCCTTTGAGGCACTGCTTTCATTTCCTTTGAGTATATACCCAAGAAAGGCATTGCCAGATCATAAAATAATTATAGAATTATATTTTAATATTTTGAGGCACCTCCTTATTGTTTTTCATAATGGCTGTACAAATTTACATTTCTTCCAACAGGGCTCAAGGGTTCCCCTTTCTCTACATTCTCGCCAACCCTTGTTATCTGATGACTTTCTGATAATAGCCATTCTATTGGTTTGAGGTGATCCACTTGCATGTGGAATCTACAAAAAAAAAGTTCAACACATAGAAACAGAGAGTAGAATGGTGGGTACCAGGGACAAGAAAGGGAAGGAAATGGGGAGAAGTAAGTGAAAGAGTACAAACTTGTAGTTAAATTGGATAAAGAAGTCTAGCAATCTAATGCACAACAGTGATAAGGTTTGGCTCTGGGTCCCCACTCAAATTGTGGCTTTGTGTCCCCTCCCAAATCCCATGTTGAGTTGTAATTCCCAGTGTTGGGGGAGGGACCTGGTGGGAGATGATTGGATATTGAGGGCAGATTTCCCCCTTGCTGTTCTCATGATACTGAGTGAGTTCTTATCACATCTGCTTGTTTAAAACTGTGTAGTACTTCCTCCTTTGCTCTGTTTCTCTCTCTTGCTCTGGCCATGTGAAGACCACTACTGCTTCCCCTCCACCTTCAGCCATGACTGTAAGTTTCCTGAGGTCTCACAGCCACATGGAACTGTGAGTCAATTAAGTCTCTTTTCTTCATAAATTACCCAGTCTCAGGTAGTTTTTTTATACCAGCGTGAGAATAGACTAATACAAAAAATTGTACTGGGAGTGGGGCATTGCTATAAAGACACCTGAAAATGTGAAAGCAACTTTGGAAGTTGGTAATGGGCAGGAGTTGGAACAGTTTGGAGGGATCAGAAGAAGATAGGAAGATGAGGGAAAGTTTGAGACTTCCTAGAGACTTCTTGGATGGTTGTGACAACAATGCTGATAGTGATATGGACATTGAAGTCCAGGCTGAGGTGGTCTCAGATGGAGATGAAAAACTTATTGGGAGCTTGAATAAATGTCACTCTTGCAATTTGGTAGCAAAGAGACTGGGACATTGTGCCCCTGCTCTGGCGATCTGTGGAATTGTGTATTTGAGAACTGATTTCGGGTATCTGGTATAAGAAATTGCTAAACAGCAAAGTATTTAAGATGTAGTCTGGCTGCTTTTAAAAGCCTATACTCAATTTGCACAAACAAATCAATTGCATAAACAAAGAGATTATCTGAAACAGGAACTTATATTTAAAAGACAGGCAGAACATAAAAGTTTGAGAAATTTGCAGCCCAATCATGTGGTAGAAAAGAAAAACCCATTTTCTGAGGAGGAATTCCAGGCTGCAGAAATTTGCATGAGTAAAGAAGAACTGAATGTTAATACCCAAGACAATGGGGAAAATGCCTCCAGGGCATTTTAGAGACCTTCACAGCAGGCCCTCCCATCACAGACCCAAAGGCCTAGGAGGGAAAAATGACTTTGTGAGCCAGGCCCAGGGCTGCTGCTCTGTGCAGCCTCAGTACATGGTGCCCTGCATCCCAGCTGCTCTAGCTTCAGCCATGGCTAAAATGGGCCAAGGTATAGCTCTGGCTGTTGCTTCAGAGGGTGCAAGCCCCAATCCTCGGCAGCTTCCACGTGGTGTTGGACCTGCCAGTGCACAGAAGGCAAGACTTGAGGTTTAGAAACCTCTGCCTCAATTTCAGAGAATGTAGAGAAATGCCTGAATGTCCAGGCAGAAGTCGCTGCAGGGGCAGAGCCCTTATGGAGAACCTCTACTAGGGCAGTGCAGAGGGGAAATGTGAGGTTGGAGCCCCCACACAGAGTCCCCACTGGGTTACTGCCTAGTGGAGCTGTGAGAAGAGGGCCACCATCTCCTAGATCCCAGCATGGTAGATCCACCAACAGTTTGTGTTGTGTGCCTGGAAAAGACACAGGCACTCAATGCCAGCCCATGAAAGCAGCTGTGGTGGTGGGGCTTTACCCTGCAGGGCCACAGGGGCAGAGTTGTTTCCAAGGCCTAGGGAGCCCACCTCTTGCATCAGGGTGGCTTGGTTGTGAAACATGGAATCAAAAGAAATTACTTTGGAACTTTAAGATTTAATTATTGCCCTGCTGAGTTTCAGACTTGCATGGGGTCTGTAAGCCCTTTTGTTTTCTCCAATTTCTCCCTTGTGGAATGGGAGAATTACCCAAATGCCTGTAACCCCATTGTGTCTAGGATGTAACTGATATGTTTTTGATTTTATAGGCTCATAGGCAGAAGGGAGTTGCCTTTTCTCAGATGAGACTTTGGACTTGGACTTCTGAGTTAATGTTGGAATGAATTAAGACTTTGGGGAGCTGTTGGGAAGGCATGACTGTGTTTTGAAATGTGAAAAGGACATAAAATTTGGGAGAGGCTGGGGGCAGAATGATATGGTTTGGCTCTGTGCCCCCATTCAAATCTCATGTCTAATTGTAATTCCCAATATTGAGTGAGGAACCCGGTGGGAAATGATTGGATCATGACGGTGGATTTTCCTCTTGCTATACTCGTGATAGGCATTGAGTTCTCATGAGATCCGGTTGTTTAAAAGTGTGTAGCCACTGGGCATGGAGGCTCACGCCTGTAATCCCAGCACTTTGGGAGGCTGAGACAGGCAGATCACAAGGTCAGGAGATCGAGACCATCCTGGCCAACATGGTGAAACTCTGTCTCTACTAAAATACAAAAAATTAGCGAGGTGTGCTGGCACGTGCCTGTAGTCCCAGTTACTCAGGAAGCTGAGGCAGGGGAATCGCTTGAACCCGGGAGGCAGAGGTTACAGTGAGCCAAGATCGCAGCACTACACTCCAGCCTGGCGACAGAGCAAGACTCAGTCTCAAAAAACAAAACAAAACAAAACCGTTGCATTTCCCCCCTTTGCTCTCTCTCTCTCTCTCCTGCTCTGGTCATGTGAAGACTGTGTCTGCTTACCTTTCACTTTCTGCCATGATCATAACTTTCCTGAGGCCTCCCAGCCATGTGGAACTGAGAGTAAATTAAACCCCTTTTCTTCATAAATTACCCAATCTCAGGTAGTTCTTTACAGCAATGTGAGAATGGACCAATGCAAACAGTAAGACTATAGTTAATAATATTGTATTGTATGTTCAAACTTTGCAAAGAGAGCAGATTTTAAGTGCTGTTACCACACATAAAAAAATGCTAACTATGGAAGATAACGGATATGCTAAATTGCAGACCTGTAGTAATAATTTCACTATAGATATGAATATCAATACCTCATGTGTATACTTTAAATTTTAAAAACAATGGAATAGACATAAACATCTTTATTGAATAATTTTCTTCATGCTAATGTATTACTTCAGGTTTGATTGAACCAAGAGAATGATCTGATATTTTGGTAGATTTGTAAGAACTTTCAGTAAGGTGGTCTGCTATAAAATAAATATACAAAATCAATTGCTTCAGATGGCTTTACAAAGCAAGTCAATTAAAATAAAGCTCTCAATAGCAATTAAACATCAGTGATACAAATAAGAACTTTTCTGTTCTCCTTTTTATGTCTCCCTTCACTCTCATTTCTCAGAAACTGTAGTTAAGCAACTATAGAGAAAAAAAATAATAAAAAAAAAAAGTAATGAAAGAAGATGCCAGAAGCAGAAGGGAAGGCCTTCTCTGATCAAATAATCCCTTTCTGCAGTAGCGTGAGCTGAGGAGAGTAGATATATTTAAAATCACTTTCAAAGCTTTCATTATTATAATGAAGCCATACTCAACTTTTGAAATGAGATGAAGTTTTAATGTATAATGTGAGAACATGACATGGGATTGGAAAAATCCTGAAACCACCCGAGTTTTCATTCAGAGCAATGAAGAAAATTTCTACTGAGTATATTTTAAAGCAACACGGAGGAAAAAAAGTTGTTTTGTGATCTAATTTATGAGTGATGCTAGTATCACCTAATGGTTGTATTAATTTATGAAATTAGAACTCTCTCAATGTCTGATTTTATAAAGTCATAAAATAATTTATACAGTACATACTATATATAAGTAGGAGTCATCCCTGTAATCCCAGCACTTTGGGAGGCCGAGGCGGGCGGATCACGAGGTCAGGAGATTGAGACCATCCTAGCTAACACAGTGAAATCCCATCTCTACTAAAAATACAAAACATTAGTCGAGTGTGGTGGTGGGCGCCTGCAGTCCCAACTACTCGGGAGACTGAGGCAGGAGAATGGTGTGAACCCGGGAGGCGGAGCTTGCAGTGAGCTGAGATCACGCCACTGCACTCCAGCCTGGGTGACAGAGCGAGACTCCATCTCAAAATAAATAAATAAATAAATAAATAAATAAATAAGTAGGAGTCATCAAATTATGGATATTTACTCTCTTGCATGTTAGAAAAATTTATAAGTGATTTTTAAATAGTGTAAAACTCATATCAGAATATACATATGTGTAGTGTATTAACTAGACAGAGTTCCAAACACTTTTAGAATATACTACAGGTTATTTCAAAAGATGAAAAATTAGTTGTAGCAAAAAGCCATAAACTTTCATATATTTAAATACTTTACACTATTCTTTATACTACCTGGAAAATCTTGTCTCCTAACACTGAGCCAAGTTACCACAGACCCTGTCAAGCTCTCTTCCCAATCCCCGTAATAGAATTCATGGCTCCTTCTTTTTGAGCTCTTCTTGCTTCTTTTAAATAATGTCTGCACTTTGGAATAGCACAGTGGATTCAGTTGTTTGTCTTGTTAGATTAAGCTCTTTGAGAACAGGACTGATTTTATCTTTATTTTTGTATTCTTAGTGCTCCATTTATGCTCGATACCTTTTAGCAGAACGATGTATAATAATTCTGTTGAAAAAATTAATATATAAATCAGAGTTCTTACAGTGATGAAAATATTTTATTACTATTGTGCATGTTAAGTTTGTGCAAATTTACTGAGTTACTTTTTGCTATTTTTTGCATTGTTTAGCATTGCTTGTTTTATTAAATGAACATTGTATTCATGGCCTTTGTTTAAAAATCATCAATGATTGCTTTGGCTTCTACTTTCAAAGAGATAAATTTGTATAAACTAGTCAAACCATTATAAAATGAATGTTAAAATCATGAACCATTTGAGTGACTTATGGCTATTACATATATTATAAATATAATGTAACTATACTTTCTGAGACTGAATAATAAAGAATTTTAAATGATTGCTGATCGTGGTATGAAAAATGAGAACAGACTTACTTTGAAAAGGTAAAACAGCCATAAATCTGTTTAATGGTTGATAATATAGCCAATATTTTAAATGATAGTAGTTTAATATATGCAAACTGAATTTGATTTTATAAATAAAATATAAATCACTAGAAAAGAAACTCATATTTCAAAGGGAGAGTAAAGCACATTCCAGTCATGCGCAGATAACGATGCTTCAGCCAACAATGGACTCTGCCTATGTAACAGTGGGCCAATAAGATCACAAGGCAGCTACAAATTTCCCATCACCTGGTGCCATCATAGCCATCCTAGTGTCATAGCACAACGCATTACTCACATGTTTGTGGTGGTGCTGGTGTAAACAAACCCACTGTGCTCCCAGCCCTTCTCATTTACTCACCACTCACCCACCAACTCACACAGAGCAACTTTCAGTCCTGCAAACTCTATTCATGGTAAGTGCCCTTACAGATGCACCATTTTAAAATCTTTTCTACCACATTTTTACCCTACCTTTTCTGTGTTTAGATACACAAATACTTAACTTTGTATTATAATTGCCTTCAGTATCCCGTACATTAACATGCTGTACAGGTTTATAGCCTAGGAGCAATAGGCTGTGTACCATATATCCTAGGTGGGCTATAACATCTAGGTTTGCGTAAGTACACTCTGATGTTCACACAAAGATGTAATTTCCTACGGATGTATTTGTCAGAATGTAAGTATCTCGACTGTTAATTGATGCATGATCATAATCATGATATAGCCACCTAGGCTATATGGTACACAGTCTATTGCTCCTAGGCTATAAACCTGTACAGCGTGTTACAAGGCAGAAGAAAACTAAAATACATATATATATATAATTGTGTATATATATAAAATTGTATATATATATAATTGTGTATATATATAAAATTGTGTATATATATATACACACACAATATGTATATATGTATATACACTGTAAAATATACAAGGCAGAAGAAAACCAAAAAACGTGATCTAAAGGGCACTGTAAGAGTCCTTTAACTTCGTAGTACATCATGTAATGATCTATACACTGTCTGTATGGTAATCACCCATATTGCCACCACTTAGCTTTATGTAAAAACTATCAATGGTGTATTTACTCTATTTTTGCCTTTGTAAATATATATAGCTCCTCTTCTTGGAAAATGAAATTGGCAAGGCATATATGCTGTATTATATCTACAATCTCACTTCTTATTTCCTTCCTTTCATCCTTCTTTCTTCCTATTATGAAGTGAATTGTGTCCCCCCAAATTGCTACTTTGAAGCCATAATCTCCAAAGTGACTGTATTTGTAGGTAGGGCCTTCAGGAAGGCAGTTAAGGATAAACGAGGTCATAAGAGTGAGCCCCTAATCTGATAGGATTGGTGTTTTTATAAGAAGAGGAAGAGACACCAGAGAAAAAAGAACCCTCACCAGAAACCAACCCCAAGGGCACTGTGATCTGGGATTTCTGGCCTCCAACACCGTGAGAAAATAAATTTCTGTCATTTAAACCACCCAATCTGGTATCTTCTTATGACAAACTAATTATCTTCTTTAATTCCTTCCTTCCTTCCTTCCTTCCTTCCTTCCTTCCTTCCTTCCTTCCTTCTTTGTATCCACCCAGTTGTTTCTTTTTTTTTTTTTAACCTCTCTCTGTTTCTAAATGGAACCTTTTCTCTCCTCTATGGTTAATAATTCACAACTGCAATGCACATCTCAAGCCCAGAGTTGGGTCTTGATTGATGTAAGTCAATCATAATGTTTCTGTTCCCCTTACCAATCATTGGTTTAACCTATATCGTGTGATACAATTTGGCCAAATGAGACTAACGGAAACTTCTGAGGGGCTTCTAGCAAATGTGCCTCTGCTCTCATTGATTAAGAGAGAGGGAGCCCCTTTTAAAACTCAGAATATTGTATGGTCTAGATATTACTATATTTGACACAGATGGACCAGTCTCAGACAATCCTATATAAGATAGAAAAACGAAAGATTTTGCAAATCTGGGTCCCTGAGGCCTTTATTGAATCATAATATCTTATTTCTAACTGCAATAGTAAATTACTATAGACTATGTGGTTTCATCAGAAATCATTTATTTCTCAGAATTCTGGAGGCTGGGAAGTCCAAGACTGAGGCATCAGCAGATCAAGCCTCAGGTGAGAGTACTCCTCTTGGTTTTCAGGCAGCTTTCTTCTCCTTATAGCCTCACATGGCAGAGAGTGAGAGAGAGTGAGAGAGAGAGAACTCCCCTGTCTTTTCCAATAAGACCAGTAATCCTATCATGAGGGCTTCACTCCCAGGACCTAATTACCCCTCAAAGGCTTCATCTTACACTGGGGATTACAGTTTCAACTTATTAATCTCGTGGGAGAAGGGCATAAAAATTCAGTATATAGCAATGGATTCAACATGCTCTGAAAGTTCTCTAGACCTGAACTTCTTACCAAGACGTTAATTTTCCTTGTTCAGACAAATTCGAGTTTGACTTTTTAGCATAGAACTGAAAGCATCCTACGGGATACAAAATAATTCTATGGTAACATCATAGATGATAACAAAATGTAAGTTGATGCAATAATTCTCTGAGTTTATTGTGTTTTGTTGTATTCATCTTCACTAAGACTCCCTTGAAATACATAGTGCATTAAGAATGCTTTTTCTTTTCTTAGTATTTTTTGCATTTTCTTGGCAAAATTAACAATTTACATTTCTAATATTTTCTCAAAGGTGAGATATAGTATACATTTCATGCCTAAAATGTACACAGAACAGAATTTGTACAACTCAGTTATTGAAAAAGCAGACAATTATGTAAATACAACTTGAATCAAATAAAAAAAAATTGCCAGAACCCCAGAAGCCTCTTCCATAGCCCAATCACAACCCTGACTTCTAAAAGCATGGGTTATCTTTGCCTGTTTTGTAACATGTAAGAAAGAGGATCATAAAGGATATTTTTTTTTTGTTAGACTATTTTCTTTATAAATATGTTTTTGAGATCCACGCATGTTTTGCAATTAACTGCTGATTATTCATTTTTATTACTGTATAGAATTCTCATATGAATATATCCCAATTTATTTATCAATTTCAACACTGATAGAAATTTATCAAAAGATATTTAAGATGTGAAAATGCAAGCCACAGGTCAGTGGGAGGTATTTACAATATGGCTATTCCTCAGTATCTAAGTAAGATTGGTTCCAGTACCCCATATAGATGCCAAAATCCACAGATGCTTGAGTCCCTTAAATAAAATGGTGTAGTATTTGCAAATAAGCGATGAACATGCTCCCATATACTTTAAATCATCTTTGGGTTACTTATAATACTTATTGCAATGTAAAGGCTATGTAAATAGTTGTTATAGTACACTGTTTTTTATTTGTAACAAAGGATATTCAAATCTCCAATAAAAACAGGTAAGATTATTTTTCCTTTTAGTAATCATAAAAATTCACATTAAAGCATAATTAAATTCTACTATATATCCCACAGAATAGAAAAACAAAACAAAACAAAAAAATGAACAAAACGAACAAACAACAAGCAAATGACAATATCAAATATTAGCAAAAACGTAGAGCAATAGAAACTCTTAGTTTCTGCAGATGGGATTGGGAATTACTAAAATATTTTGGAAAACGTTTTCCTTAATATTTAAACTTGAGCATATACATTCCCTATGACCTGAAAATTTTACTCACAAGTGTATTCCCACCCAGAAGAGTTGACCATTTGTTCCAAGGAATATGTACATGAATCTTTACAGTAGATAATCCGATTAGTCAAAAAAAGGGGAAGTATTTTTTAAATCATCTGAATATATGCTTTAAAATTATTCAATTCTTTCTTCCTTATTAATTCAATTGAATCAATTGCATAATAATTTATAAAAGACAAGGAGCACTAAAGGAAGGAGGAAGAAAGGAAATAAGAGTTAAATGTTCAACCTAGTCAGCTGAGCCAGAAATACTCATAGGACATCTATACACTCAAAATTTATGGACACTAAGCCCAGGTGGATCAATTATGGAAGTCATTACTATGCGTTGTGAGTCAACTCTCCCATTCTCCACGACCATTTTTTATACCTAATACTCTCAAGTCTAATGTGCAGATATGGAAGTGTACTGCTCACATCTTGCTTCAGGAAAGACCCACTATAAGGAATGCAGTTGGATTAGTGACTCTAGCTGTGACAACTTTGAATTCCTCATAGCATTCACAAACAGGCTATATTCTCCTTCCTGGGTCATTCTCACGTGTGGATTGAACATGGTGGAGGAAATAGAACTCTATTTCTGAAGGACCCCTCAAATGCACACTATGCCCTGTGACTCTCCTTCATCCTGGTTGAGATTGTCTCAGAGCTGTACTTCAGTATAAGATTCCATCTACTCAGTCTTCTTTCCTTTTTTAGCAAAAATCTTCTTTACTGATTGGCAGATCTGCATTTGGTCTAAAGCTCTCCCTGCTAACTCCTGTTCTTTCTGCCCTTTGTCCTTCACAGAATCTTTCCTAAATAAATCATTTACACATCCAATTCCATCTTGGTGCCTGCTTCCGAGAGAACTGGAACCAGCATGCCTGGTAACCTATACCCTCTCCAAAAGCCCTCAGGAATGGTATCTCACAGTCCTATGTTACAGAGTCAATAATCTGTAGAAATTCCTCAACTTTTCCCCAAGAGATTCTAAAAACAAACCTACACTGTATCAATTAATATTTTTCCAGATTGTCAAAAAGAGTTGTTCAGCTTTAGATTAAAGGTGACTGCAAATTATTTGCCACATTTTCCAGTGAAAGGTGGGATCTAATTTTCCTGCCTTTGAAATTGAGCTGAAACTTCTGGGGCCAGATCACATAAAACATTGCAGATTTCAAGCACATCTATTAAAACACTCTGTGGGAGGCCTGAGCTACAGTTTAAGAAGTTAGAGTACCCCAAGATCTGGGGAGAAGTTCCATGCTTGTCCTCCCAGTCCATAGTCTCAACAGAGCCCGGTCTTAGAGCCATTTTTCACCAAGGCACAAGACATATAAATGAAGTAATCCCCCACCTACCATTGCAATTTCAGTCAATGACACATCTCACTCAGCTGATTTCTACCTCAATTCCTGACCCTCAAATGTTAAGCAGTAATAAGATAGAACAAAATGTTATTGTTGTTAAGTTGCTGAGTTTCATAATAATTTATTCTACAGCAATAGATAATCTGAGCACCCTGCTCTTGTCTATGGGTCATACATTAACCCACGGGCTCTGTTATTATCCTTATTGTTTTAGGAGGATACAGTGTTAATGTTTCCTTTTTCTCTAATTATCCAATTTTATACTGTTTGGCACCATTTTAACATGCTTAATTCTTAAAAACACAGACCCTGTGGATCAGGCTTGTTGGACTAACAAACAGACACCACAATTTCAGTGGTTTAATCACATAGAAGTTAACATTTTGCTGATGTGAGATCCCTGGGAGGGTGTTGAGATTGTCAGGGGCTCTTCACTACATGAGCATTCAGAGACTCATGCTGCTTTCATCTGTGTCTTTTCCATCCCCTAGGACCTCATTATAGTCTGCATCTATCAGACAGAAAAGGAAAGAGTACAGAAAGGGGGCATAAGAAATTTTATATACTAGGCACAAAAGTGGAACATCTCAAATCATCTTATAGTCTGCTGGCTAAAACAGAGTCAAATGGCCACTGTAACTGTAAGGGAGCCTCAAGTATAGCTTACTTGCACAGCCAAGAATAGAAGAAAAGGATTCTATATCTACCACCAGATCAGACTAGTTATTTTGTTGAAATACTCCAAATAACTGTAGAACATGGGCATTTCAGAACTCTCACATAGCAAATTAGTAAACAATTTTATGAATCCCCACTATTGGATAACTCCATGGAGGAGTGTTCTTATGTTTTCTTCTTCATTCCCGACCCCCCTCCCCATTCTCCTTCATCCTCTAGGTATCTCTGAAATGTCTTTTTTCTTTTTTTCTTTCTTTCTTTTTTTTTTTTTTGAGACAGAGTCTCACTCTGTCACCCAGGCTGGAGTGCAGTGGTGTGATCTCGGCTCACTGCAAGCTCCACCTCCCAGGTTCACGCCATTCTCCTGCCTCAGCCTCCTGAGTAGCTGGGACTACAGGCACCCACCACCACGCCCGGCTAATTTTTTTTTTTTTTGTATTTTTAGTAGAGACAGGGTTTCACCATGTTAGCCAGAATGGTCTCGATCTCCTGACCCTGTGATCCTTCCGCCTCGGCCTCCCAAAGTGCTGGGATTACAGGTGTGAGCCACTGCGACCGGCCAGAAATTTCTTATAGTACCTAGATCATTGTACATAGTTAATATGCATTTAATAAAACCAATATTTAATTAATTAGGATTACTTTTCAAAAATAATAGTAGAATTTCTTAGCTTCTTTGCATTGGGTTAGAACACGCTCCTTTAGCTCAGCAGAGTTTGTTAGTACCAACCTTCTGAAGCCTACTTCTGTCAATTTATAGTTAGCTCTTTTTGTTGAATTGATCCCTTTACCATTATGTAATGGCCTTGTCTTTTTTGACCCTTGTTGGTTTAAAGTGTGTTTTGTCAGAGACTAGGATTGCAACCCCTGCTTTTTTTTTTTTTTTTTTTTTTGCTTTCCATTTGCTTGGTAAATTTTCCTCCATCTCATTATTTTGAGCCTCTTTGTGTCCTTGCATGTGAGATGGGTCTCCTGAATACAGCACATCGATGGGTCTTGAATCTTTATACAATTTGCCAGTCTGTGTCTTTTAACTGGGGCATTTAGTCCATTTACGTTTAAGATTATTATTGTTATGTGTGAATTTGATCCTGTCATCATGATACTATCCATTTATTTTGCACACTAGTTGATGCAGTTTCTTCGTAGTGTCATTGGTCTTTATATTTTGGTGTGTTTTTTCAGTGGCTGGTACTGGTTTTTCCTTTCCATATTTAGTGCTTCCTCCAGGAGCTCTTGCAAGGCAGGCCTGGTGGTGATGAAATCCCTCAGCATTTGCTTGTCTGTAAATGATTTTATTTCTCCTTTGCTTATGAAGCTTAGTTTGGCTGGATATGAAATTCTGGGTTGAGAATTCTTTTCTGTAAGAATGTTGAATATTGGCCCCCACTCTCTTCTTGCTTGTAGGGTTTCTGCTGAGAGGTCCGCTCTTAATCTGATGGGCTTCCCTTTGTAGGTATCCTGGTCTTTCTCTCTGGCTGCACTTAACATTTATTTCTTCATTTCGACCTTGGAAAATCTGATAATTATGTGTCTTGGGGTTGATCTTCTCATGGAGTATCTTACTGGTGTTCTCTGTATTTCCTGAATTTGAATGTTGGCCTGTCTTGCTAAGTTGCAGAATTTTTCCTGGATAATATCTTGAAGTGTGTTTTCCAGCTTGGTTCCATTCTCTCTGTCTTTTTCAGGTACTCCAATCAATCATAGGTTCAGTCTTTTTACATAGTCCCATATTTTTCAGATGTTTTGTTCATTCCTTTTCATTCTTTTTTTCTCTAATCTTATCAGCATGTCTTTTTTTCAGCAAGAGGATCTTCAAAATCTGACATCCTTTCTTCTGCTTGGTTGATTCACCTATTGATACTTGTGTATGCTTCACGAAGTTCACATGCTATGTTTTTCAGCTCCATTTGGTCATTTATGTTCCTCTCCAGCCTGGTTATTCTAGTTAGCAGCACCTGTGACCTTTTATCAGGATTCTTAGCTTCTTTGCGTTGGGTTAGAACATGCTCCTTTAGCTCAGCAGAGTTTGTTATTACCAACCTTCTGAAGCCTACTTCTGCCAATTCATCCATCTCATCCTCTGTCCAGTGCTGCATCCTTGCCGGAGAGGCATTGCAATCATTTGGAGGAGTAGAGGCACTCTGGCTTTTTGGGTTTTCAGCATTTTTTTGTTGGTTCTTTCTCATCTTCATGAATTTCTCTAGCATCGATCTTTGAGACTGCTGACCCTTGGATGGGGTTTTTGTGGGGACTTTTTTCGTTGATGCTGTTGTTGCTTTCTGTTTATTTTTCTTTCAATGCTCAGGACTCTCTTTTGTAGGGCTGCTGTGGTTTGCTGGGGGGTTCACTTCAGGCCCTATTCATCTGGTTCGCTCCAGCACCTGGAGAGATCACTCCAGGAGTCTGGAGAACAGCAAAGATGGGTGCCTGCTTCTTCCTCTGGGTTCTCTGACCTCAAGAGGCACCGACCTGATGCCAGTAGAAATGCTCCTGTATGGAGTGTCTGAAAACCCCTGTTGGAGGGTCTCACCCAGTTGGGTGGCACAGGGAGCAGGACCCATTTAATAAAGTACTTTGACTGTCCCTTGGTGGAGGGGGTGTGCTTCACCGGGGGGAAACCCCCTTGTCTGGGCTGCCTGGATTTCTCAGAATTAGCAGGAGGAAACACTTACTCTGCTGGTCTGCTGAGACTGCAACCGCTCCTCCCCCAGGGGCTCAGGCCCAGGGAGATCAAAGTTCTGTCTCTGAGCCCCTGGCTGGAGTTGTTGAAGTTCCTGCAAGGAAGCCCCACCCAGTGAGGACAGATGGGTTAAGGTCAGGCCTGAAGAGGCACTCTGTCCACAGTCTGCCTCAGCTGGTGTGTTGGGCTGTGGGGGATACCTCTGGGACCAGGCCATCCAGCTTCCTACTCCAGCAGGGGAAAAGTGTGGCCTGGAGCTATAAAGATGGCTGCTGCCCTTCCACTACCCTGGGAGCTTAGTGTGTTAGGAGACTGTCAGTCCCAGTGTTGGCTGTTTTCCCTTCCTCAAGGAGATCAAATGGCTTAGACAGCAGGTAGCTGCAGCTGTGGTGCTGGTCGGGGCAGGCTCAAGCAGATTCTAGCTTAGTGGCTGTTGAGAATCGGCCTGGCTCTGTGTTTGGGACTCTCAGTCCCCGTGTCGTGGGTTCATGAGTGGGATCTTTCAATCTGCAGGTTGCACAGTTCTGTGGAAAAAGCACGTTTTCCCAGGCTGGGTAGCACCCTCGCTCAATGCCTCCCTTGGCTGGGGGGTGGAGGCTCCCCTGCGCCATGTGGCTCTCAGGTGGTCTGCCACACCACACTGCTCTTCCTTCCACTCCGTGGGGCATGCCAGCTGCCTAGTCAGTTGTGATGACAGAACCCGGATGCCCTGTTTGCCAGTGCAGGATTCGCACACGTTATGGTTCTTTTCCATGGAGCCTCTGATCACGCTGCTTCTAGATGGCCATCTTGGCCTCACCCCCGGTATTCTTATATTAGAATAGCGCTTAATATAGTTCATAGTGCAAGGAGAAAGTTATGTTAATCATCATAGATACTACAAAAGCACTTGTTAAAATTTAACAATAATTCTTGTTAAAAAATGCCTTCGATAAAATAAGAATAAGATATATTTTTTTATTTATCACAAAACTGGCCCATCTATATCTCAGTGTGTATGCATGTGTTTGCTCCAAAACCTGTCATCATACTTAGCGGGAAAAAGACTAGAAATAGTCCTTCTAAAGTTCTATTAAACTCAGGAACAAAACCAATGTCCCCTCTAACGTGTTATAAAAGATACTAGCCAATTATATTACAGTGTAATTATACGAGAAAGGAATAATCAATATCAAAATATGAATAGTGAAGACAAAAAATCTTCTATTTATAGATGATAATATTGGGGTTTTTTTGTTTGTTTTTTAGAGGGGTTCTTGCTATGTTGCCCAGGGTGGTCTCAAACTCCTTAGCTCAAATGATCTTCCTGCCTCAGCTTTCCCAGTAGCTAGGTGTACCCACCCTGCCCGGCTCAGTGGAGTATATTTTTTATATGAAAAAATATAAAATGATCAACTCAACAACTTCTATAAAGCAAGAGGATTCAGTAAGTACACTGATAGAAAAATCAGTGTGTAGAAATTGATACCTTTCATATATACAAATAACAATCAGTGAGAAGATGTAATGGGAAAGATTTAAAATCACTTAAAATAACACCAACAAGAAATTCCTAGCAATAAAATTTAAGGAACTGATATCAAGCTGCTACAGAAAAAAATACTACAGCACCCCTAAAGGACACAGAATAAGACTTGAACAAATAGAAAGATTCAAAATAATAAAGTTAATTCTTAAATTAGTTTATAATTTAATGTGGTCTCCATAATACTTTGAGACCTTTTATTCTGGAATTACAAAAAGTTATTATTCTAAAATACATAAAAATATCTAGGAAAACTCAATTAATATTAAAGCATATTCTAAAAGCCATGTAAATTAAAACAATGATGTACTGGTAAATGAATACACAACCTTCTAATTTTGCAAATAGAAAGTTCTTAAATGGATCTACATGTATTTGTGAATTTAGAATGTAAAGACATCATCTTATATTTGCAAGATAAAGATAAGCTTTTTAGTAAATGCTATGGTAAACAAATAAATATAAATGGCTCATAAATAAGTATGAACCTCAGTCATAAGAGAAATGCAAATTAATCCTAAATCAAAATATTTCTCATCTTCCAAAATTGATAAAACATCAAAAGTATGACAACAACACATTTTGTTGGTGAGACTTTAGCAATGATCAAAATTCCAAAGAAAAATATCTCCCTTTGACACAATGCTTTTATGTTTCTGAGTATCTATACCCATATCTATATTGGCACACTTATAAAATGTCCCCTTTTATAAAATGTCCACAATTGTTCATTTAACCTTTTTCTTTTGCAGTAACAAAAAATCGCAAGTAACTCTAGCTTTCCTCTGTAGGAGATTAATTAAATAAACTGTGGAATGCCCACAAAATATAATACTGTATAATTACTTAAATACTTCGGAAGGTCTCTAAGTGCTGATATGAATCATTTTAAGTGAAAAGCAAGATGCTGGCCTGTGGAATTATCAAAATTCACATCTACATCTATATCTATTAATATATGTATACAGAAAACCTTTATATGTGAAATGAAAAATAAGACTACAAACTCATATATACTTTTATTTCTGGACAATAATATACAAGTAATTTCTCTAAGAGGAGAGAAAGGAGAGAGATCATGGCAGATGGGACAGAGGTAGGAACAAGATTTTACACTCTATATATTTTGTATAATTTTGATCTATGTACATATAATCAGCTCATATGCGAAACTACATCTGGCTCTTCTTTTAGACAGTTGTTTATTATGTATGTTTGTATGTCTCATTTTTTCTAGCAAACTAGGGGGGCTAGTTTGGTGAGTGGTAGAATTTCAAATGACTGTTGAGAAAGGGACATTATTGTAGTCTTGCTAAAAAGGTGACTTTGAAGTAATAAAACATTTCCTCTTTTGTTATCTTTTAAAATCTTTGTTCACCAAACATCTTTAAATCCTTTAACAAATTGATTTTATATTCAGAGATTAGGTCATTATAAAACAAAATACAAACCAAAAAAACCCTCACATAATGATAAGAAAAACAAAATTTAATATTACGACTTCTTTGGTGAATTATTAGTTTAAAGAGTATATTAAATATATCTGGCAGTAAAAAGCATGCAATTTTGCCAACTATAAAATATTATATATCAACAATGTTCAATATTTCAACTTCATATGAAGTTGAGCATTTTGTATATTTTGTTATCTTGTCTAAATAAAACAATATACAGTATATATAACCTATTAAGGTGGTATTTGTATTTCCTTACCCAAAAATGTACATCTCTGAGTAATGTATTCTGAGATACAAAATACATCAAACACATTTTGATTGCTCATTGCTGACATTTTACCTCAACAAACAGCAGGAAGAAGGAGGATTCTTTTAAACACTCTTCACATGAATGTATGTTTCATTTTAAAATAGAATTGAACATATTTTTATCTGTATTGTTTTGAACTGTTTGAGAATATGTATGAATGGTAGACCTAGAGTTCATATTACATCTGAGTTTTGAACAAAGCTAGGTGCCAGAATGTTCAATTTGATATTCTTTAGCTGGGAAGCCCCTTATACCTGATTTTCTCATTTTTTTCTAATCCTCATACAGATTTGTTGAATTGCAACATTATGGGAGGTGCAAGTCACATTGTTGGAAGAACAAGTCACATTATGTTGGAATATATTTCTACAAGTTATTAGGTATCATTTTTATTTAAGAGTTCTAAAATATAAACTATTTTTTCAAATCATTTTCCATAGTGTATTAATTTATTATCTTAGTAAATATGTATTAAGAACTTTGTATGGTGCAGAATTCCATATTATACCTTTAGTTAGTTTACAATGTCTTTGAAGTGAATAAAATTTGAATCAGTGACATGATGTACTCAGTAATTTTGAATATGCAGGTGTTATTATTTTTATTTGATATACAAACTAAAGTGAAATTCTGACCAAACTTAAGCCATGGTAACTAAGCATGTATTATATTATAGAAGATGATGTGAAGTGTTCTGGGAGTACAAAGAATAGATTAATCAATGAGACTATAAGTACTTAACAGGCACCTTTTAATATAAGTAAAATGAACCGAGCTTTAAGGGGCAAAAAACTTCATACTCTTCAAGGAGTCTCCGTATTTTCTTTCAATGGCTCCTGCCTGCCATTTCTCCAGCCATTCATCTAGATACCTTTTCTCATGTCCCCTTACTTAAGAAATAACCCAACCAGATGGATCTGAAAATTATTATTTAGCTTAAACAGAACACTTAATAAGATTTTCTATATTTTATTGTATAACATTATGTAGCAAAGGTATCTTGGGTATTCAATTTAAATCACGATGTATACATTGTGATTAAGTATTCAATCCTCTCTATAAGTTTTAAATGCCATAAAATTCTAGCTGACTGTTACCCCGCTAAGCCCTAATCCTTCTTGGGCTCATTTCTATATTTATTTATATTCATTTGTTATCAACTAATTATGCGTGCATTCCCCAGCTTTCCTAAGGTATACCCTGCAGCTTTTATGTCTTCCACTATGAACTGTCCTTGAAACAGCCAAACACACAACACTTCTTTTATATTTTGGTTGAGATTCTAGCTATCCATCAAAACCTGTTTCCATTTCTTCTACACGCAAACCTGAACGATGTTTCTCCGTCTCCTTTGCAGTTAGATGCAGCTACATCAGTGAGTTCTAATCAATACTTTGTGAACAAAACTGCATTGTGCCACTCTCAGGTCTATTTCTAAATCTGTCCAGTATGTGCGTCTGCATTTCTATCTTTCTTCAGGTGGACTGAGTTGGAAACAACTCATAAGTGACCAAGAGCATACACGTTGAAGATCCAGAGTTCCAGTAAATCTGGGACTATCCTGATCTTTTACATAGTAAAGAAAAATGCTCTATATATTGAATGATTTTTAATGGACCGACACGTTTAGGTCTATACAAGAACTAATGTACACATAATCCTTAATATTTGTTGAAAAGATAACTTCATATGTCTGTTGCATAATCAAGAAAACATAATCAACTTCCGTTATTTGGTACAACGACATATTTAGTGTCAGTGCAGTCTGCCTTATCCTAACAATATACAAATGGACAAATACCAATATTGTTGCAAACTTAACTTTTGTTATCTAAGTTCCTTGGTGATACCCCAAGGATCTTTGAATTCTTTCACTGTGCAGTTCTGGCTTATTTATCTACAGATTCCTAAGTGTGGTAGAAAAATCCATTTTTTGGGAATCTGTATTTTGTGGTGGAGTTTGATAATCATTCCCTGAAGCTTAGCTTAGAAAATGTTTTCTTCAGTCCACCCCTTCTTTTGTCTTATTTAATCCCTTTAGCTCAAAAGAGTAGATTCCCTTCGCTACAAATAAGAGTTATTTCCAATTACAGTGACCTATGTAGACTCACTATCCAGCTCACTCTCTTCCATGTTCTTCACAACTCTCTGGACCACACCTCTGCTTCTTCTGTCCCCAAGGTTTATTTCGATGTTAGTCATCGTAAATCACAGTAGACACTAGGGAGACATGAGGCAGTTGGCTGAGAGGGGACTCATCAGTGTGGATGCTGTTCATTAAGCCAGTGTTTACTGCATTCGTGTTTTGCTCTATTTTGTCCAGAATGAACTCATACTTCAAAACTTTTCATCTTTTTCCTATGCACTAGTTTCTCTTATTAAAAGAGTCATCTGTTTTCAAAAGGCACATGTTCAAAATTAGAGAAAATATTTTAAAATTTAATAGTTTGTGGAAACATCATCGAACTGCTATTTGTTTTCTCTTAATATTTAGAAATGCAGAATTGTATTGTTTATGGAAAAATAAACTTCCCAAACACAAATTCACACACACACAAACATACACACACACAGTAATATTTTGAAGATACTCAAGACTGTCTTGCTGACTTTTGTCTTAAATCTTCTTATTAAATAAATAGCACTTGGTTTCTGACAATAGCATTGGAAAATTTTTATACTAAAGGTAAAAGTGGAGCAAATCAAACAATGTAATCTATCACATAAACAGAACCAATGGCAAAAACCACATCTCAATAGATGAAGAAAATGCCTTCAATAAAATTCAATAGACCTTCATGTTAAAAACTCGCAATAAACTAGGTATTGATGAAACATTTCTCAAAACAATAAGAGCTTTATAACAAACCCACAGTCAATATAATATTGAATGGACAAAAGCTGGAAGCATCCCCTTTGAAAACCGGTACAAGACAAAGAAGCCCTCTCTCACCACTCCTATGCAATATAGTATTGGAAATTCTGGCCAGAGTAATCAGGCAAGAGAAAGAAATAAAAGTATTCAAATAGGAAGAGAGGAAGTCAAGTTGTCTCTGTTTGCTGATGACATAATTTTCTATTTAGAAAAACCCATCATCTCAGCCCCAAAATTTCTTGAACTGATAAGCAACTTCAACAAATTATCAGGATACAAAATCAAAATTTTGTGTAAAATTCGCAAGCATTACTTTACACCAACAACAGGCCAGCAGAGAGCCAAATCATGAATGAACTCCCATTCACAATCCCTACAAAGAGAATAAAATACCTAGCAATATAGCTAACAAAGGATGTGAAGGATCTCTTCAAGGAGAACTACAAACCACTACTCAAGGAAATAAGAGAGGACACAAACAAATAGAAAGACATTCCATCCTCATGGACAGGAATAATCAATATCTTCAAAATGTCCATACTGCCCAGAGAGTAATTTATAGATTTAATGCTGTTCCCAAACTACCATTGACATTCTTCACAGAATTAGAAAAAAAAACTTTTAAATTTCATATGGAATGAAAGAAGACCTTGCATAGCCAAGACAATCCTAAGCAAAAAGAACAAAGCTGGAGTCATCATGCTACTTGACTTCAAACTATACTACAAGGCTACAGTAACCCAAACAGCATGGCACTGGTGCCAAAACAGACATATAGGCCAAAGGAGCAGAACAGAGATCTCAGAAATAACATCTGACATCTACAACTACCTGATCTTTGACAAACTGGACAAAAACAAGCAGTGGGTAAAGGATCTCTTATTCAGTAAATGGTGCTAGCCATACATAGAAAATTGAAACTGGACTCTTTCCTTACACATCTTATAGAAAAACTAACTCAAGATGAACTAAAGACTTAAATGTAAATCCCAAAACCATAAAAACCCTAGAAAAAAACCTAGGCAATACCATTCAGGACATAGGCATGGGCAAAGACTTCATGACAAAAACTCCAGAATCAATTGCAACAAAAGCTAGAATTGACAATTAGGATCTAATTAAACTAAAGAGCTGCTGCACAGCAAAATAAACTACCATCACAGTGAACAGAAAACATACAGAACGGGAGAAAATGTTTTCAATCTACCCATGTGACAAAGGTCTAACATCCAGAATTTACAAGGAACTTAAACATATTTACAAGAAAAAAACAAACAACCCCATCAAAAAGTGGGAAAAGGTTTGTAGTTCTCTTGAAGTGGTCTTTCACATCCCTTGTAAGTTGTATTCCTAGGTATTTTATTCTCTCTGTAGCAATTGTGAATGGGAGTTCACTCATGATTTGGCTCTTGGTTTGTCTGTTATTGGTGTATAGGAATGCTTGTGATTTTTGTACATTGATTTTTTATCCTGAGACTTTGTCAAAGTTCCTTATCATCTTAAGGAGATTTGGGGCCGAGGCAGTGGGGTTTTCTAAATATACAATCATGTGATCTGCAAACAGAAACAATTTGACTTCCTCTTTTCCTAATTGAAAACTCTTTATTTCTTTCTCTTGCCTGATTGCCCTGGCCAGAACTTCCAATACTATGTTGAATAGGAGTGGTGTGAGAGAGGGCACCCTTGTCTTGTGCCAGTTTTCAAAGTTAATGCTTCCAGGTTTTGCCCATTCAGTATGATATTGGCTGTGGGTTTGTCATAAATAGCTCTTATTATTTTGAGATATGATCCATCAATACCTAGTCTATTGAGAGTTTTTAGCATGAAAGGGTGTTGAATTTTCTCAAAGGCCTTTTCTGCATCTATTGAGATATACATGTGGTTTTTCTCTTTGATTCTGTTTATGTGATGAATTATGTTTATTGATTTCCATATATTGAACAAGCCTTGCATGCCAGGTATGAAGCCAACTTGATCGTGGTGGATAAGCGTTCTGATGTGCTGATGGATTTGGTTTGTCAGTATTTTATTGAGGATTTTCACATCGATGTTCATCAGAGATATTGGCCTGAAATTTTCTTTTTTGTTGTGTCTCTGCCAGGTTTTGGTATCAGGATAATGCTGGTCTCATAAAATGGGTTAGGGAAGATTTCCTCTTTTTCTATTGTTTGGAATAGTTTCAGAAGGAATGGTACCAGCTCCTCTTTGTATCTCTGGTAGAATTCGGCTGTGTATCCATCTGGTCCTGGACTTTTTCTTGTTGGTAGGCTATTAATTACTGCCTCAATTTCAGAACTTGTTATTGGTCTATTCAGGGATTCAATGTCTTCCTGGTTTAGACTTGGGTGGGTGTATGTGTCCAGGAATTTATCAATTTCTTCTAGATTTTTGAGTTTATTTGTGTAGAGGTGTTTATATTATTCTCTGATGGTAGTTTGTATGTTTGTGGGATCAGTGGTGATATCCCTTTTATCGTTTTTTATTGCATCTATTTGATTCTCCTCTCTTTTCTTCTTTATTATTCTGGCTAGTGGTCTATCTATTTTGTTGATCTTTTCAAAATTAGCTCCTGGATTAATTGATTTTTGAAGGGTTTTTTTTGTGTCTCTATCTCCAGTTCTTCTCTAATCTTAGTTATTTATTGTCTTCTGCTAGCTTTTGAATTTGTTTGCCTTGCTTCTCTGGTTCTTTTAATTGTGATGTTAGGGTGTCAATTTTAGATCTTTCCTGCTTTCGCTTGTGGGCATTTAGAGCTATAAATTTCCCTCTACACACTGCCTTAAATGTGTCCCAGAGATTCTGGTACGTTGTATCTTTGTTCTCATTGGTTTCAAAGAACATCTTTATTTCTGCCTTAATTTCGTTATGTACCTAGTAGTCATTCAGAAGCAAGTTGTTCAGTTTCCATGTAGTTGAGCGGTTTTGAGTGAGTTTCCTAATCCTGAGTTCTAATTTGATTGCACTGTGGTCTGAGAGAATGTTTGTTATGATTTCCATTCTTTTGCATTTGCTGAGGAGTGTTTTACTTCCAATTATGTGGTCAATTTTAGAATAAGTGCGATGAGGTGCTGAGAAGAATGTATACTCAATAGAATATACATTCTGTTGAATGCATACTCTGGGGTGGAGAGATCTGTAGATGTCTATTAGGTCCACTTGGTCCAGAGCTGAGTTCAAGTCCTGAATATCCTTGTTAATTTTCTGTCTCGTTGATCTGTCTAATATTGACAGTGGGGTGTTAAAGTCTCCCACTGTTATTGTGGGAGACTAAGTCTAAGTCTAAGTCTCTTTGTAGTTCTCTAAGAATTTGCTTTATGAGTCTGGGTGCTCCTGTATTGGGTGCATATACATTTAGGATAGTTAGCTCTTCTTGTTGCATTGATCCCTTTACCATTATGTAATGACCTTCTTTGTGTCTTTTGATCTTTGTTTGTTTAAAGTCTGTTTTATCAGAGACCAGGATTGCAACTCCCACTTTTTTTTGCTTTCCAGTTGCTTGGTAAATATTCCTCCATCCCTTTATTTTGATCCTATATGTATCTTTGCATGTGAGATGGGTCTCCTGAATACAGCAAATGCACATGGATAGGAAGAATAAATATGGTGAAAATGGCCATACTGTCCAAAGTAATTTATAGATTCACCAGCTATCACCATCAAGCTACCCTTGAATTTCTTTATGGAATTGGAAAAAACTACTTCAAACTTCATATGGAACCCAAAAAGAGCCCTTATAGCCAAGACAATCCTAAGCAAAAAGAACAAAGCTGGAGGCATCACACTACCTGACTTCAAACTATACTGCAAGGATACAGTAACCAAAGCAGCATGGTACTGGTACCAAAACAGATCTATAGACCAATAGAACAGAACAGAGGCCTCAGAAATAACACTACACATCTACAACCATCGATCTTTGACAAACCTAACAAAAACAAGCAATGGGGTAAAGATTCCCTATTTAATAAATGGTATTGGGAAAACTGGGTAGCCACAGGCAGAAAACTGAAACTTGACCCCTTTGTTACACCTTATACAAAAATTAACTCAAGGTGGATTAAACACTTAAACATAAATCCTAAAACCATAAAAATCCTAGAAGAAAACCTAGGCAATACCATTCAGGACATAGGCACGGGCAAAGACTTCATATCTAAAACACCGAAAGCAATGGCAACAAAAGCCAAAATTGACAAATGGGATCTAATTAAACCAAAGAACTTCTGCACAGCAAAAGAAGCTATCATCAGAGTGAACAGGCAACCGACAGAATGGGAGAATATTTTTGCAATCTATCCATCAACAAAGGGCTAATATCCAGAATCTATGAAAACTTAAACAAATGTACAAGAAAAAAACAAACAACCCTATCGAAAAGTGGGCAAAGGATATGAACAGACACTTCTCAAAAGAAGACATTTATGCAGCCAACAGACATACAAAAAAAAGCTTATCATCACTGGTCATTAGGGGAATGCAAATCAAAACCACAATGAGATACCATCTCAAGCCAGTTAGAATGGCAATCATTAAAAAGTCAGGAAACAACAGATGCTGAAGAGGATGTGGAGAAATAGAAATGCTTTTACACTGTTGGTGGGAGTGTAAACTAATTCAACCATTGTGGGAGACAGTGTGGTGATTCCTCAAGGATCTAGAACTAGAAATACCATTTGACCTAGCAATCCCATTACTGGGTATATACCCAAAGGATTATAAATCATTCTGCTATAAAGATGTATGCATACGTATGTTTATTGTGGTGCTATTCACAATAGCAAAGACTTGGAACCAACCCAAATGCCCATCAATGATAGACTGAATAAAGAAAATGTGGCACATATACACCATGGAATACTATACAGCCATAAAAAAGGATGAACTCACGTCCTTTGCAGGGACATGGATAAAGCTGGAAACCATCATTCTTAGCAAACTAACACAAGAACAGAAAACCAAACACCTCATGTTCACACTCAGAAGTGGGAGTTGAACAATGAGAACACATGGACACAGGGAGGGGAACATCAAACACTGGGGCCTGTCACGGGTTAGTGTGCTAGGGGAGGGATAGCATTAGGAGAAATACCTAATGTAGGTGATGGGTTGATGGGTGCAGCAAACCACCATGGCACGTGTATACCTATGAAACAAACCTGCACGTTCTGCACATGTACCCCAGAACTTAAAGTATAATAATAAAAAAGTGGGCACAGTATATGAACAGACACTTCTCAAAGAAGGCATTTACGCAGCCAAGAAACATATGGAAAAAAGCTCAACATCACTGATCATCAGAGAAATTTCAATCAAAACCACAATGAGATACCATCTCTCACCAGTCAGAATGGTGACTATTAAAAATTCAGGAAACAATAGATGCTGGCAAGGCTGTGGAGAAATAGGAATGCTTTTACACTGTTGGTGGGACTGTAAATTAGTTCGACCATTGTGGAAGTCATTATGGCAATACCTTAAGGATCTAGAGCCAGAAATACAAATTGACCTGGCAATCTCATTACGGGGTATGTACCCAAAGGAATATAAATCATTCTACTATAAAGACACATGCACAAGTATGTTTATTGCAGCGCTATTTACAATAGCAAAGACATGGAATCAACCAAAATGCCCATCAATGATAGAATGGATAAAGAAAATGTGATGCATATACAACATGGAATACTATGCAGCCATTAAAAGGAATGAGATCATGTCCTTTGCAGGGACATGGATGAAGCTAGAAGTCATCAACCTCAGCAAACTAACACAGTAACAGAAAACCAAACACGGCATGTTCTCACTCGTAAGTGGGAGTTGAACATTGAGAAAACATGGACACAGAGATGGGAACAACAGACACCAGGGCCTGGTAGGGGTGGCAGTTGAGGGGAAGAACTTAGAGGATGGGTCAATAGGTGCAACAAACCACCAAGGCACACGTATACCTATGCAACACACCTGCGCGTTCTGGGTTTTTTTTTTTTTTTTTTTAGAAGAAATAAAGAATAAAAAAAATTAAAAAAAAAAAAGGCTAACATTGAACTCCTGATGTAAATTGAATGTTATGTAAACTCATAAACATGAATTAAATTTTTTAAGTAAAGTAAGTAAAACAGAAAGTTGAGTAAACCAGGAAATCAATAGAGGAGACTAGAAATAAATTAAAGTTGTAGAATGTTTTTAGAAACTAAATTACAAAGGTAAAAATCACACTAAAAGGAACTCACCGTGAAGAGCACATGTAAAAATTTTAACTTTGTCCAAAATATTAAATGGAGCATGGGTACAATAAAAACATCATTAATATTTTTGTTGTAAATTCCAAAGGACAAAAAACTGTTGCCTCTATATCATCATTTATTCATTTTACTAACTTCTTTTTAATCCAAAAAGCATTCTGAAGAGTGGAAGAGTATATGACAAGAAATGTTGTTGGGCTGATTGTATATTTTAGTGGGAGAAAAGTATTCATAAACAACTTTGCTATGGGGCAGATGGCTGTAACTGCTGTAAAGATATATTAAGTGCTGTGGGAATACAAAGAAGGAAGAGGTGGCTCCTCATTGATTTGATCAAAGAAGGCATCACAGAAGAGGTCACATTTGAGGGGAATCTAGAAAGATAATAGGATTTCAACACTCATACTTCTGAGGGTAGGGAAGGCCTTAGAAGGATAATGACTGCATTGAGCAAACGCTTTAAAGCAGAAAGTTATCCAAGGAATGATAGAGATCTGTTTGAGCATACAGCAGAGGACTTGAAGGACTTTAATGAGATGCTAAGTTAAAACGTTATATTAAAGCTAGAGTTACAGAATTTGAGGGTGCTAGATTGAGGAATTCTTTATAAATTTAGCAGAAAATTATGAAGTATTATTTAAATTGAGCAGATATATAAAGTCACTAGAGCTAGTTTATATCTTAAGTAGAAGTTGTCATAAGTGTCAAATACTTAAGGTGTAAGATTTAGATGTTTCATGGACTATATTATCATGTGTTAACTAAAGCCTGCCTCAGAATAAGGCTTGACACAATTTTCCCTAAATGCTTTATGGACTGAACATTATAACAAAAACAAAGACCTAATCAGGACATAAAGGCATATCTGACACTTCTCCAGTATTTGTAGGAATAAAACACAATGGGAATCTAATCAGATACAAGAATAAGTTAGCATAGAACCTCTGGACATTTTCTAAACTATTTGAAATTTTGGTTTGCAACCATTTCTCATAATGATGAACATTATACCTTTAAGATACAAGCAAATAAAATTATGAAGCCATTGCAATTAGCAAGATAATTTCAAATACATTTTTAATTAACCAATAGTAGTACCCAATCTGTTTAGAAATATTGTTAAGTATTGTAAAGTCATATCCAAAAGTTTAGAAATATTGTAAACTATAATAATATTTGCAAACTGGATTAAAGGCTCATTACAATTCTCCCTGCGTGAGGAAAATGTTGAATTTTTATAGGTGAAAATTAAGTTAATTGAGACTAGATAATGTATTCTGTCTATCCTAAACTGGGCATATAGTATGCAATACTTTCCTACTTGCCAAACATGAAGGAATGAGTGAGTTACCACTGTATCTGTGTTGGGATATGAACAACTTTTAACATATATAATATGTGACCACCTGACACTTAGACCAGGAAAGAGGGCCAGTGTCAATCTGTAAATTAAGGTATGCATTTAAATATTAGTAATTATTAAAGTATTTATTCTTTAGATTTAAATGAATACTAATAAGAGTTCTGATGTTTGCTTCTATACCACTATGTATGTTCCTGATCTCTACTTCGTAAATCACTATTCTAGTGATGGATAAGACAGCTTGATTTAAGCTTTTATTCCACATTATATTCATAAGGCATAATATTATTTTGTACCTCATAAATATATACAATTTTAAATTGTCAGTTTACAATGAAATAAAAACTTAAAAAAATCACTACTCTACAATTATACCTTTAGCTTGATATAAAAATTCTATTCACATGCAAACACAGGGACAAGATAATCTCTTATTTTCAATTGTCTGTATAAAAGGCTAATCACTTGATTGCATTAACCAATCTATTCTTTCTGGCTATTCTATATTTTCCCTTACCTGAGTATGTTACAAACCTATTTTGCCTTTATTCTTGGCTACATCATTAGCCATATTGTACTTTAAATAATACATGACTTGGCTTCATTTTGTTTTCAACTACCTTGGGGTGTAAAATTAGTGTGGCAGGGTGCGGTGGCTCACATCTCTAATCCCAACAATTTGGGAGGCCAAAGTGAGAGGATCACTTGAGACTTGGAGCCCAAGACTAGCCTGGGCAACATAGGGAGACTCCTTCTCCACAGAAAGTAAAAATTAGCCAGGCATGGTGGCGTGCACCTGTAGTCCCAGCTACTCAGCAGGCTGAGGTGGGAGGATCGCTTGAATCTAGAAGGCTGAGGTTGTAGCGAGCCCTGACTGTGCCACTGCGTTCCATCCTGGGAGACAGAACAAGAATCTGTCTTAGAAAAACAACAACAACAACAACAAAACAGAAGGCCGGGCGCAGTGGCTCACAGTGGTAATCCCAGCACTTTGGGAGGCCGAGGCAAGTGGATCACCTGAGTTCAGGAATTTGAGACTAGCCTGGCCAACATGGTGAAACCCTGTCTCTACCAAAAATACAAAAATTAGCTGGGCATGGTGGTGCATGCCTGTAATCCCAGCTACTCGGGAGGTTGAGGCAGGAGAATTGCTTGAACTCGGAAGGCAGAGGTTGCAGTGAACCAAGGTCGTGCCACTGCACTCCAGCCTGGGCGACAGAGTAAAACTCCATCTCAAAAAAAAAAAAAAAATTTAAAAATAAATAAATAAATAAATGAAATAATATGTGAGTGAGACTAACTCTGTTTTGTATTTCTTGGGTACCCTAAGCTTGACTGCTGATTATTTTTGTTTCTTACTCTGTAGACCTGTAAATAACTTCTTTATCTCTCCTCCTCCCTCTCATTTTATCTTTTAACCACTGTCATAGTGTCACTGATAAATCCAAAGTTTAATTGCATGCATTCACTCACCCACACACACAGACTCTAGAAAACTTATTTATTAATTGAGAGAAAGCACAATTTATATACAGTGGCAAAAATAAGAAAAGAGAAGGCTGGGGGAAGCCTTTGCATTGAAAACTGACTATATATGTTAGTTGATTGGAAAAGGAGTCAGAAAACTCAGAATTTAAGGCTGAGCGATTGCAAGAATATTAATACTATTGAGTAGAATACCAAATCAAGTCCATATGGGAGGCAGATTTTACCTCTCGGGGAAACCTATGGGATCAGGTCTTTCTGAGTCATTTAGATTTGTTTATTATTATTGTTCGGATGCAAGAAATTAATTTTTAGGTAGAAGGAGAGGTATAGTAAGATTAATTCATTATACAATTAACAGAGTCATTTAAGAGACCAATTTTTTAAGCCAACAAAAAGAGTTGTCAAAACCAAAGGAGGTGTATCCATGGATGGCTCTGAGCATCTAGGAACTAGCAGAGATTATTTGGGAATAAAGAGCACAGGATCACACAGACTGACTAGAGCTCTCTTCTTCTCAATACTCCGCCACAGACACCTGAAGTCATCGTGTACACGGGTATACCAAGGGTAGACCCAGAGGGCCTGGGTCTGGAGAGCTGAGCTTCTCGCTGAGGGCACTGGTGACAGAGGTGGTGAGGCATTTTGAAGAGGAGACCTGGGTGCCAATGAATAACCATGAATAGGCCTGTCCCAAAGCACACGTGACAATTCTGTAGGGACTCCCAGAAATAGATGAGAGATACTGTAGTGGGAGGAAAGACATTCTAATTTGAGCATTAATGTTTATTACTACCATAGTGCAGAAAAGCTCAAGAAAACTCAAGTACCAAGAGGAGCAGGAAAATCCATAATCCAGGCAAGTGTTTGAAGCCGACTTTGTGGAAGTGGAATCACCACATTGAGGTTTTGGTTCCAGTTATGGGAGTAGGTGTGATTATTAATGGAGAGTGAGATAAAAGAATATAAGAGAAAGATCTTAAGAGACATCCTCATTTGTTCTGTTATTTAATTTGGATTAACACATTTTTCTCCAACCACTAAGATTCCCAACTTTTGATTTGGGATGAATAGAAGTTGAGAAAGAAGAAAAATGAATTAAATAAAGTAGATGTATCCCTAAAGATAAAGCCATTTAAGTCATAGTATGCAAATGAGAACTTTTAAGTGCTATTCATAAGAGGCCATTACTGCAAAGATGTATATATTATATCTTGCTCAATTTAAAGACAGAAATATATCAGCACTGTAAGGGTCAACTTAATTAAAACTATAAAAATCACTCATGTTAGAGATTCTATATTTCATTTCAGTGTCCCTAATCATGACTGCTTTAAGAAAATTCTTCAGTCTATTTTCAAAGAAATATTTTCTCAACTGTAGGGTTGGTTGCTTTAAAAATGTATAAACAAGATAATTTTGTATCCTCTGAAATCCCATTTTAAGCAAGACCTTTTCTTTGCCCTGTGATATTCGATAGAGGAAAATTTTATTTTAAATATATACAATACATTTGATAAATTATTAAGTAAATTACACTTCAGTGCCAAATAGTTCCTTTTTATATTGCTGGATTATTGCTGATAAGGACAGCACTCTTCTTTATATTGTCCTAAAAATAATAAAACAATTAAAATCGAGGAGTAATAACTGCAATGTTAATTAATAAGATTTGTACCTATTGGAATAGGCCACATAAAAGTGAATAGTGTGAAATCAACTAATCAAGAACTTCTTGGCTTTATCAGATTTATAACATAGCTTTAGCTTTTAGCTCTTCTTCCACTTTGGATTAGTCTAGAGGAAACACTGAAACTGCACTCCTCAGATACCCTTCCTTACATGGTTCTAGGTTAGGATTGCCCACAAGAGAAATGAGGAGGAGCTCTGGAAGGGAGGAGAGAAGCAGCCGCCCTTACACTCTGCAGGAGAATCTCTCACCTGTTTTAGCTGATAGGCTGGCTCATCTCCATGACATTAGGCAGCTGTACCGGTGGAGGGTGTCCAGGTTCTTGTCATCTTGAACAAAGAATTGGACAAAACGCACAAACAAAACAAGGGAAGAATGAAGCAACAAAAGTAGAGATTTACTGAAAATGAAAGCACACTCCATAGGTTGGAAGCAGGCCCGAGCAAGGGGCTCAAAGGCCCTGTTACAGAATTCGCTGGTGTTTAAATACTTTCTAGATATTTCCCATTGGTTACTTGGTGTACTACACCCTATGTAAATGAAGAGGTTGAAGTGAAGTTACAAAGTTATTTACTTGCTGTGCACCCTATGCAAGTGAAAAGTATGAAGTGAGGTTACCAAGTTATTTACTTGATGTGCACCCTATGCAAATGAAGAGTATGAAGTGAGGTTGCAAAGTTATTTACTTGGTGTGCGCCCTGTGCAAATGAAGAGGATGTTTCCTGTCAGAGCTGAAGTAGATTTACAAAGATATTTACTTGGTCTTAGAAGGTTGGGTTTTTTCTGATGATCTAGGTCTGGAAGTCAGTTCTGGAAGTTAGGTTCCCTCCCTGCAGACCCTATTCTGCCTCACATCCATGCCCTTCAGCTCCTGTACCTCCCACTGGATCTCCTTGTTAAACTTCAGAGTTCAGGGCCATTTGTGTGTGCAGCCATTGCAAGTAGGTCAACAGCTTCTTGTGCTGGTCACCTATGTGGTCTTGGGCTAGCTGAAGTGAGAGACCCACATGGGTTCCAATTTGTCTTTGTGAGCTCCTGATTTTCTTTGTAAATTACAATTTGTCTTTGCAAGTCCCAGCATGTCCTTGACTTCTCCCCTTTATGCTGCGTGGCAACTATCTTTCTTGCTGAACTTACAGCAACTTCAGGACTCCCCATCAGCAAATGCACAGGCAACAGACCTTCACAGGTTCTTCACCAGCTCCCTTTGTCATCCCTAGTCCCCAGTTGGTGAATTTTCTCTAATGCAGCAACCAATCCCATTTAGAGCTTTACTTTCCCAATTTCTCCCAAAATTGTATCCTGCCCCTGTAATAAATCTTTTATTCCACATCATTCACCAAACCCTATCTGATACAGGCATGAAAGGAAAAGGGTTTATTTTTCCAATTTAACCAAGAGTTTAATTTCTACTTTTCTTGTCAAACATACTTTCAAAGTGAACTCAGTGTTTTCTTAAATATTGTTTAGAATAATCTTCTCCATTATGATAACATTTATATTGAGGAGATGTTGTTAAAATAATACAAGTTGTATTTCCTTTCTTGGTTCAGGGACTGTAAGATGAAAACAAATTGCCAAGACAAATACCACAACTATACAAAATATTTTCTTCTGATAAGAGCAGACTCTGCTCGATAAAAGTTGGCTCATGACTACTCACCATATAATTTAAATTCTATCTTCAGGAAGTCATTGAATAACATTGTTTCATTCAACATTATTCTGTTATAACATCGACAGGGAAAATAAAATTGATTCTCAGCCAGGACCACTGCCTGTATGGACTTTGCATATGTCTGTGTGAGTTTTCCCTGGGTGCTCCAGTTTCCTCCCACATCCTAAGGTTGTGCTTATCAGGTTATTGCGTGCATCTCAATACTCCTAATCTGAGTGAGTGTGAGTTTGTGTGGGTGTGCATGCCCACCTGATGGGACAGCTGCCCGTCCATGATGGATCCCTGCTTTGTGCCCTGAGCTGCTGGGATGGGCTCCTGCCACCTGTAACCCTGAAGTGGAATAAGAGGGTTGGAAAATAAATATATGAGTGGATACAAATTATTGCTAAATAAAAATATGTCAAATAGAGATAATCACCCAAATTTGCAACAACAAATGATGCTGTTGGAAAGCACTCAGCAAGCTGCTGTATTAGAGATTGTTTTTCAACTGTGTGGTGGTGGGAGGTGTTCTTTATGAGTTTTATTTGCAAACATTTATTCCTTGAATGAACCCACCACCAGGATGACAGCCATCACTCACTGATTCAGGAAAAATTGGCTAATCATCTTGTTTTTATTAATATTTCTTAAATATATAGCTCACATTTATTTGGTGATGTCTTTGTGACCATAAATATGCTGTAGAAACTTAGCTCTTGTTTGTATCAATTAGCCTGTGATAAAATTGGCTTCCTTTTACCTCATTTTATTTAAAGTTGTAGTTTCCAAGGACCTATCCACAGCATCCAGTGAGGTCTTAACTATATTGTGGATTTGATCTGTTCTTTGTTTTGTGGTTATCTCCTCTTTAGTGTTTCATTCCTTTTAATTAATTAACCTTCTTGCAACATGATAATGCAATTTGACAGAAGAGTTTGGAAATCATAGGCTAGAAACTGTTTAGAAACTGGAGGTAACACCTATACCTCATGTTGAGATGACTTAATGAAGATAGTGGAATAACAACAGCAACAAAACAACAGCAGCAGAAACTATACAATTTAACAACAAATGCAAGATGTGGTCTCATGTAATTTTTATGAGTAAACTCATTTAACCCTCACTACTGTAAGATACTTAGAAGTTGATATTATTCTCGGTTTAATGATAAGGAGCTGAGGCCTCAATTTTTTTTTAATTGCTTTTAAGTGTTTTAGCTCCACAAGTGACAAAAATATTTGGATTCAAATCTGTCTCTTCTCAAAAATGATATTCTTTACATTCAATTTCTCTGCTTTTCTTTACAACATGCCTATTTTCTAAAATTTGTTTCAAAATTCAACTCTTTTATTTTAAAAAACTATAACATTAAAAAAAAATCCTGTCCCTGCATATAGCTCATTTAGTTTAACTCTTATAAATCCTATTAAAGGACACACAAGGTTTTAAGATGACATTTTGTTGTTGTTGTTATTGATGCTAAGGGTAGTGAAGCAGGATACTTCCCTGACCCCTTTGAGGGACATGCAACAGGGGTGCCTCATTTATTCAGCCACTGCTCTCAACTCTTCATGGGAGGGAGGGATTGTGTGGCTGAATGAGGCAGAAACTGGAGTGCATGAGTGCTGGAACTGGCCAGCCACTTCAGTGCTGCCAGAAGCAAACTCTGTGTGGGTCCCACAGCAGCATCCAGGTTGCTGAGGGCAGGGGTGCCTGTGACCCCTGAAGCCCCAGAGGGTGTGTTACAGTGCTTTTTTAGCTCTACTGTTTGCAGATGGCTTAAGCGTAAACAGCTAAGTGGGCCCTTTGCCTCACTGGGTGAGGTGGCTACCCTCCACCAGCGAAGGCAAAAGGCCAGTGTGACAGCCTTTTGTGTCCACACTTGTGGTTGCCAAGCTCTTATCTGGCATCCAGGAAAAATGAGGTCGCATGAATGAATTCAAGGATTGTAAATGTGGGGGATTTTACTGCTGATGAAAGTGGCTTTCAGCAGGAAGGGGAGCTGAAAAGGGGACGGGGAGGAAGGAGGTAATCTTCCTCTGAAGTCCGGCCATCTCTGGCAGGATTCTTCTCCGAAGTTACACTGTCAAACTGTCCCTCTAAAGTCAAGCTGCTTCTCTCCAATGTCCAGCTGTAGCCCTGAATCCAGCTACTTCTCCCCTCTGCTGGCTGAGTCTGGGGTCTTTATAGGCAAAGGATGGGGAGGGACAGGCCATGGGTAGTTTAGGAAAAGGCAACATTTGAGAGGGAAAACAGGTGTGGAAGTTCTCACTTGGGGTCACAGCTTCAGGTTTTTCAGCTTGAGGTTGGGGTTTTCACTGGGAACCCACCCTTTTCTGCCTAGAATCTCTCTGCCTATCAATAATATAAAAACTGATTCGTATAGCTACCTTAAAAATATTTTCTTCCAAAACAATCAAATCTGACAGGAATGTTTTGGCCATCTTAAAAATAAAAACCAATGGCAACAAAATGAAAAAGCACAGAGAGACAAGTAGAATATTCTTTCTTGAATTTATAGTGGGAAGCTTGATAGAACAAAAACTTCCATCAAATCTTCCTCATCTCAGCCCATTTGGAAAGGTGACAAGAACCATATCTCTCATGACATTATGGTACTTCGCTTGTCAAACCTTTAAAGAGAAATATATATATATATGTGCTGGCTCCAGTCCTAGTTTAAAACTGTTTTGCTCACTCAATACTAGAAGCACTCTTATAAATGCACTGTGTTCATCCACTCATCTTCCACGTTAACAAGACTTTGTTTTGCTGAGAGGTTGTGATGGGTGTATTTGGAGGAAAAAAGAGTGTATCCTTTTGAATTCCCAAAGAAAGAAATATAGATTAAGGACTGGAAAATAATCTCACAGTAATAACATGTTTCTGAATGTAGTTTCCCAGAAGGATGTCATTACAAAAACTGATGATAATTTTGAGGTTTCAGACTTAAACTTACAGAATACTAGAGGGAGAACATGTAGGAGAAAAAGCTAAAACCCATAAATAATTAAATCAACTAAGGCACAAAGATCATGCATGAATGATAATTGATAAATATATCTTGCATTTTAACAACAGATAGTTATTTCAAACTTGTCATATCTATATCTCTGTGAGTGGGGAATTCATATTCTCAATAAAATAATTCCATATCCTTCCCTTAAATCATTACCCCTCTTATTTTGAAACAATGACATTCAGAACACAGGAAGCAACAATTTGTTTTGGATCATTACCTGGTGATTTTATTAACCCTTTCTTTCTTAGAAGCATCTTTATTTGTGTGTGTGTGTGTGTGTGTGTGTGTCTGTGTTTGTGTGTGTGTGTGTGTTTAACCTACAGAGTTGAGTGATTATAATTTTTGAGCTGGAGCTTGAGAAGAAAGTAAGAATCGAGTTGATGGTATGCTTAAAGAAAATTCACGCTAGCTTTAGAGAACTAACTTGCAACCTGCGAGATCAGAAAGACTTGATAAAATACACTTTAGCAGAGAGGCTGCTGGCATAGAAAATGCAGTCTTCTTTCTACAGCCTGGTGAGCTCTTCTCAGTCCCTGCACCAGATCACAGCGCAATAGCTACTTCCTTAGGGATGCTTTCCCCCGAACCCCCTAGTGTGGATTAATTTTCTTTATTAAGATTCTCATTTATTTCTCACAATTTATCTCAGTTATCATAAAATGATTTGAACAAAATCTGTAAGCCCCTTAGGGGAAATGTTGTTTGAAGGATTTGTTTTTCGTTCTTGCATGACTGCATCTCCAGTGAACAGAGACCAGCACTGTGTAGAGAAAACAGTAACAGCTCATAATGATAAGTTGAAAGAATAGTCAAGTGAATAAATAATCCACAGCTAATGGTGCAGTCTGTCTTAAAATCTAAATGTGCTCATCATTTAAAAAAGGCAAAAATGCTGAAATAAGATATATGAGGATAAGTCTTCACTGCACAACACAAAACAAAATTTAATATTCTCGAACATTAAATTATGGGAAGAAAATCTGATTTGGAGAGAAGAAAAGCAGATATGATATGCACTGGGGAATCAAAGAGCACAGTAACTCAGACTCACCTTACTGCAAGAAAGATAAAGATAAAGGGAAAAGAAAGAGAAAGAGAAAGAGCAGCAAGGAGGGAAGACAAGAGAGGGACAAATGATGAAGGGAAGGGGAGAAGGCAACATGGATTGGCCCAGTTACATAAAGACAGGAATGTTAATTGTACTTGGTGACTTGCTGGTCTTTTATGACCTTATCAAAAGTTGTTCAGTGGAGTGATGTTACAGTAACCAATGCAGAAAAGTTTGGGGATAGTTAATAATGGTGTCTTTCTTATGCCATTGCTGTGAGAATTAAAAGATTTAGTAAAGTTCAAGTTTCTAGCATAGTTTCTGGAACATAGTAAGCTTTCAATAACAAGCCCACAAAGAGCAGAGTTCATGATTAGTTAGGAAATTTGGGGTATTTCTCAAAATAAATGTTAGACATCATTACCATTATTGATGTTCTTGTTATTTTTATTATTCCAATGTATTGAGTGTTTGTTTTTGAGAGAGTAGAATTATAGTTTGTGTTTTTATGTATTACTACAGATTGATTGATGAATAATATGTGTAAAATTAAAAATGGAAACCACGTAAATCTGTCTAACTAAGCTGACCAGGCATAATTACCTGGGAATAAAAATATAAAAAAAGCAAAAGAAACTCTAAATTAAAAAGCAAAAACAAAACTGGAAGTTTATTTTATTTTACACGTAGACTGATAATGGAATAGTCAGATAATAATGATAAGAAGAAAGGATGCTCTTTATTCTTCCTATGAGCTTATATAATAAACATTTAATTTTTCTAACTAAATTGGCATCTTTTCTGTATGTTTTACTTTCTAGATTGTAAATGGTACAAAGAAGTCAGTGACACACTTGCTGAATGACAACGTAATATACAATATTGGGATTGAAATACAGATTTTCCTATTTTCTTAGTTTTGAAAATCAACTAGAGATTGTTCAAATATATTAAAAGTAGGAAGAATTTTTCATACTATGTGCAGACTATTATCTGATAATAAGCACAAATAAAATTTGATTGACATTAAATATAAGTAACTGGAAATTATTGTTATTCCTGTTGGAGTGAATACCTACTATAACAATCGCCTCTATTTGAAGATCTTCTTACCATTCATTTAATTTACATAAACTATAGTTGAAGATAAAAAGCAAACAAACTTTTCACTACCAGTTACATTCTAAATGTCCGTTAATAAGAAAAAATTCAAGTTTATAACCAAGAATGTTTAAGGTAAGTAAAATATATAGAGAAAAAAATTTCAAATTAAAATATAAATAATTCATAACCTGTGTCTAAATTAAATAATCTCAATATGAAATTCAATTGACAGATAAAAATTTGTCCCCAAAATTAAATTATTCTAAAATTTTTTTTTCCACAGAATTACTTGCATTTTAAAAAATACTTTCACTATTGAGTCATCTAAAACTAACTGGACAAAATGTAAAGGCCTAAGAATAACTGGTCTAGAAGTTTAAATTTAATAATTGCTTCTTGTCAAATGTTTACTATCTAGAGTTTATACTCAGGTAATTAAAGACTTGGGGATTTTGAAGGCCATGGCCTTGTATACTGCATGGCTGAACTGAAAACAAAAACAAAAACAAAAACAAAACAAAACCAAAAAAAAAAAAAAAACAGCCAGAGGTCTATGTGCTGTGATATTGTTGTTCAGAAGAGTGGAACTACTGGCAATATTTTCTTTTTAGAAGTTAGTCTGGCCTCATCCTTTGAGACCCAAGCCCAGGAGTGTAAACAAACATCTATAAAGAAACAGAAGCAGCAATCTGGAAATGGTGTCTAATACAACCTCTTTTATCCCCACCCTTTGAGGCAATTCAAATCAAAGGAATTCATTAAAAAAAGAAAAATCTCAGCAAGCATTCTAGTGATAGTTCATGCAACAACTCCTTTATTTCACTAGTGGGAAATTGAAAAGAATTTGCCCAACACAGTTAAGAAACTGAATTCCTGTTGTTGCAATATCCTGACTATATTCTCTTCTAGTTGAAAACAAATCCTAGATCCTATTTTGCCCATTCCAACTTTCAAGCAGCAATATTTTGTATTTAAGATATTATTTATAAATTATTTTTTAAAATAATGCCAACTATTATTTAAACCCCACAAATTCTTGAAAAACTGATTTTATCTAATTTCAGCCTTCATTGATTCATTCATGTAGAAATATAAACCAGGCTACTATCTGCATAAAAATATTTGATGAACCATATCACCAGCTAAGTACAAGGAACTTCATAAAAATTTTGTGAAATATTACAATGTCTAAGTTTTACCAGATAGCAATTGACAAATATGTTATGTAGTTGAAAGCCAAAAAAATATATATATACTTAAAACCATAATTAGTTCTATGTTATACGATATTGAAATCAATTTAGAAGTTTCACTATAGCTGTGTAGCCTTATGTTTTCTTCTTTAAAATAAATTTAATAAATAACAGCTATTGTAGCTACTCCACTTGGCCTTTACTTATAACACTTTCTTTTTTTTCGCTTGTAATGTAAATAGAATGACAACCTTCAATGTTAGACATATATTACGACTTCGCTGAACATGCTACATGTTTGTTTGCTTGTTTTTGCCAAAAAGACATGGTATTTTCAGTGGGACAGCTAAAATAAGTAAGGTTATACTCATCAAAATTCTTTATATATGTCTGAAAACCATTACCATCTGATAATTCAGTTGGTGCAAGACTTCTAAGTACCTTTGTCTGAGGTTGTTTTGTTTGTTAGTAGGCTAGCTGAAAAATGAGATTAGCACTAAATCTATTAGTGTCAGAATAGAAAACGATCAAGAGTTCATGGAAATGAAAACATGTTAAGAAGCCAGAATAGGGAAAATAAATTAATAGAAAAAAATCTCATCCTTTCTGGAAGATGATAGACTGCAGTTTAAAGAACAGTAAGCTACGGGGACATTGGCGATTTAAGAGGGTGAAACACTGCAGGCCAAGGGAGCAGGCAAATAGAAAAGTAAGGATGTTATGACACCTATCTTCCCTTAGCAGTTAGATAGATCCATAAGAGGAATTTGAGAAGTCACTCATTAACTAGAATTTATACAATAAAGAAGTTATTCAGTAAAAGGTACTACTCAATTAAGTATAGAAAGAGTACAATTTCTGCTTTTATATTTCTAATGTCCATTTTTGTTTCATGTATATCTTGTTCTTTTATAATTACACAATTAAAAGATGTTCATTTTAGCAAAAAAGTCATGTAAACCAATCACTCAGAAATAAATTTTATTTTCCAACCATTTCCTATATTTATTTGTTGTCTATAAATGGAAACCTGGGTGTATATGATTTGATATTTTTTCTCATGTTATAAGACATTAATTTCTTTCAATGTCAACAAATACAAATACAATAAATAAAGAGAAAATATGATCATATTCATTTTATAGAAAATAAAATTGTGGGCTGGGTGCAGTGGCTCATGCCTGTAATCCCAGCACTTTGGGAGGCTGAGGTGGGTGGATCACGAGGTCAGGAGTTTGAGACCAGCCTGGCCAACATGTTGAAACCCCATCTCTACTAAAAATACAAAAATTAGCTGGGCTTGGTGGCAGGCTCCTGTAATCCCAGCTATTCAGGAGGCTGAGGCAGGAGAATCGCTTGAATCCGGGAGGTGGAGGTTGCAGTGAGCCAAGATCATGCCACTGCACTCCAGTCTGGGTGACAGAGAGAGACTCCATCTCAAAAAAAAAAAAAAGAAAAGAAAATTGTGGCTGGTTCTAGCTAGCAAGTAAGAGAGCTGAGATTCCTAAACTTTCATGGTATCTCTCAATGCAGTCATTACTAGGAGTGAAAGTGGCAATCAAATGTTACGTAACATGTGTTTTGACTTTTACTATCAAAATGACAGAAATAAATACCATTATAATTTCCTCAATAATGTATGTATAATATATGTATTTATATGTAATTATATATGTAACTATATATGTAATTATACATGTAGTCATATATGTATGCCATTTCTCATCATTATTTTCATTTTTGCTAAACATTCATTTACATTTTTAATTTTTATTTTTGATTACTTTTGGAATGTCTCCATATTATTATGAATAATTTATTTTTATTTATGGTTTTCTCCATTACTTATATGAAAGAAATATTTTTAAGTTCAAGCAATATAACAATTTCTTTTTGTTATATGGAAGTTTTAATTTTTTTTTTTTTTTTTGAGACCGAGTCTCGCTCTGTCGCCCAGGCTGGAGTGCAATGGCGTGATCTCGGCTCACTGCAAGCTCCGCCTCCCGGGTTCACACCATTCTCCTGCCTCAACCTCCCGAGTAGCTGAGACTACGGGCGCCCGCCACGATGCCCAGCTTTTTTTGTATTTTTAGTAGCGATGGGGTTTCATCGTGTTAGCCAGGATGGTCTCGATCTCCTGACCTCGTGATCCTCCCGTTTTCCCTCCCAAAGTGCTGGGATTACAGGCGTGAGCCACCGCGCCCGGCCTAAACTTTTTATTTAAATTTTGAACATGTATTTGAATTATATGTATCAAAACACTGCCACTTTGACTTTTTGCTTAGTGGAGTGTAATCTACACTTCTAATGTCTTGTGTCTTTGAGTTCATTCTTTAAAATCCTTTTTCACCTCAATTATATTTTCTTTTAGTATGTTTATGGCTTGTCTCTTTACATTTCAATATTTGGTTCATTCAGTATTTATTTGACCAATAATACAAGGGAAATCAAACAATTAAATTATTTAGTCTAATGTCCTAATTTCATTAAAGCAATAATCTAATCTAGCATATTGCTTTGAGATGCTGCTTTATTATATATGAGAATTACACATTTTGAAAAATCTGTTTTCACATTTTCTCTTTCTGAAGCTTATTTGACATCTATTTATTTTACTTTTTTTTTTTTTTTTTGAGACAGAGTTTCGCTCTGTCGCCCAGGCAGACGGAGTGCAGTGGTGCGATCTCGGCTCACTGCAAGCTCCGCTTCCCGGGTTCACGCCATTCTCCTGCCTCAGCCTCCCGAGTAGCTGAGACTACAGGCGCCCGCCACGGCGCCAGGCTAATTTTTCGTATTTCTAGTAGAGGCAGGGTTTCACCGTGTTAGCCAGGATAGTCTCGATCTCCTGACCTCTTGATCCACCCACCTCGGCCTCCCAAAGTGCTGGGATTACGGCATGGGCCACCGTGCCCGGCCTTATTTTACTTTTTATTGATATGACTTACTACCCGGGAAGGATATTTTCCATTTATAATTTTTTCAAAAATTTTCTTATTCTCCTATTTGTTTAAGTAGGTAGATATCAGAATCATCTTATGAGGAAAAGGAACTCCTTGCTAGTTTGACCAAGATTTCGCCAAATCTCAGAAGAGTTAGTTTTTCATTTATAAATTATATTACTCAGCAAAACTTTGTAATTATCTCTTGAACAATTCTTGTTTTAGTATTCTATATATTTTATACTTTTGTTGGGATATTTTTCATTTTACTTTTTTACCCAGCTGATAGAGTGAATATACTAATATCTGATCATGTGTTCAATTTTTATTGCTGGAATTTTTGATATTTCTCTACTGAAATCATTTTAAAAATTATTTAATATTTGGAATAAATAGCATGTGTAGGACAGAATGGCATCAATATAAATAGAGATGTATATTTAGGCTTGTCAATTACATATATTTTTATACATATACATATCAGAATCTTATTAATTATTCAAGTTCTGTAATATATACAAGACAGATGGGTTGTTGTTTTTTATTTTTATTTTTAATTTTTTTATTTCAATAGCTTTTGGGGTATAAGTGGTGTTTGGTTACATGGGTGAATTACACAGTGGTGAATTCTGAGGCTTTAGTGCCCTGCTCACCCAAGGAGTATACATTGTACTCAATATGTAAGTTTTTTTCCCACACTCCTCTTCCACCCTCTCCCTACCGAGTCTCCAAAGTCCAAAATACCACTCTGTATGCCTTTGTATGCTCCTAGCTTAGCTCCCACGGTAAGTGAAAACACACAGTATTCAGTGTTCCATTCCTGAGTTACTCCACTTAGAATCATGTCGTCTAATTCCATCCAAGTTGCTGCAACATTTCATTCCTTTTTATGGCTGAGGAGCATGCCATGGTGTATCTATACCACATTTTCCTTATTCACTCATTGGTCCATGGGGACTTAGGCTGGCTCCACATCTTCGCAATTGCAAATTGTGCTGCAATAAACATATACACGCTGATGTCCTTTTCATATAATGACTTTTTTTTTTTTTCTTTTGGGAAGATATCCAGTAGTGAGATTGCTGAATCAAATGGTAGATCTACTTTTAGTTCTTTAAGGAATCTCCATGCTTTTTTCTATAGATATTGTGCTAATTCACATTCCAACCAGCAGTGTATATGTGTTCCCTTTTCACCACACCCACATCAACATCTACTGTTTTTTGACTTTTTAATAATGACCATTCTTGCTGGAGTAAGATGGTATACATTGTGGTTTTCATTTGCATTTCCCTGATGATTAGTGATGTTGAGTATTTTTTCATCTTTTTTGGCCACTTGTATATCTTCTTTTGAGAAAGGTCTACTCATGTTATTTGCCCACTTTTTGATGGGATTATTTGTTTTCTTTCTTACAGGCTTGTCTGAGTTCCTTGCAAATTCTGGATACTAGTCCTTTTATGGATTCATAATTCGCGAATATTTTCTCCAATTCTGTGGGTTGTCTTTTTACTCTGATAATTTCTTTTGCTGTGCTTTTTAGTTTAATTAGGTAGGTCCCATTTATTTACTTTTGTTTTTGTCACATTTGCTTTTGGGGTTTTGGTTATGAATTCTTTTTCTAGGCCAATCTCTAGAAGAGTTTTTACAAGATTATCTTCTAGAATTTTCACGGTTTCAGGTCTTATACTTAAGTTTTGGATCTATCTTGAGTTTATTTTAATATAACATGAGAGATAGGGATCCAGTTTCATTCTTATGCATGTGGCTAGCCACTTTTCCCGGCACTATTTATTAAATAAGGCGTCATTTCCCCAATGTATGTTTTTGTATGCTTTGTCAAAGATCAGCTGGTCGTTAAGTATTTGGCTTGATTTCTGGGTTACCTGTTCTCTTCCATTGGTCTATGTGCCTACTTTCATACAAATACCATGTTATTTTCATAACTGTAGCCTTAGAGTATAATTCAAATTTGGTTAATGTGATGCCTCCAGATTTGTTCTTGTTGCTTAGGATTGCATATATTATTTGGGCTCTTTTTAAATTCTATATAAATTTTCGGATTGATTTTCTAATTCTATGAAAAATAGTGCTGGTATTTTGATGGGAATTGCATTGAATTTGTAGATTGCTTTGAGAAGCATGGTCATTTTCACAATATGGATTCTTCCTATCCATGAGCAAGAAATGTGTTTCCATTTGTTTGTGTCATCTATGATTCCTTTCATCAGTGTTTTGTAGTTCTCCTTGTAGAGATTTTCCACCTCCTTGGTTAAGTATATTCCTAGGTATTTTATTCAATTTTTTGCAGCTGTAGTAAAAGAGATTGAGTTCTTGATTTGATTCTCACCTTGGTCATTGTTGGTGTACAGCAGGTACAGCAGTGCTATTGATTTGTGTACACTGATTTTGTAACCCGAGCTTTTGCTGAATTTGTTTATCAAATATACAAGTCTTTTGTAGGAGTCTTTAAGGTTTTCTAGGTAGACAATCATATCATTGGCAAACAGCAATAGTTTGAATTCCTCTTTTGCAATGTGGATGCCCTTTATTTCTTTCTCTTGCCTCATCATTTTCTCTAGGACTTCTAGAATAGAAGTGGTGAAACTGAGCATCCTTGTCTTGTTCCTGTTCTCAAGGTGAATGCTTTGAACCTTTCCCCCATTCAGTATGATGTCAGCTACGGGTTTGTCATATGTGGGTTTTATTATTTTGAGGCAAGTTCCTTCTGTACCTAGTTTTTTTTATAGTTTTTATCATAAAGGATGCTAAATTGTATTGAATGCTTTTTCTGCATCTATTGAGATGATCATATGGTTTTTGTTTTTAATTCTGTTTACGTGATGTATCACATTTATTGACTTGCACATATGAAACCACCCCTGCATCCCTGGGATGAAACCCAACTGATCATGGTGTATTATCTTTTTGATGTGGTGTTGGATTTGGTTTGCTAATATTTTGTTTATGATTTTTGCATATTTGTTCATCAGGGATATTGGTTTTTAGTTACTTTTTTGTTATGTCCTTTCCTGATTTTGATATCAGGATTACACTGGCTTCATAGAATAATTTAGGGAGGATTCCCTCTGTCTCTATCTTTTAGAATAACGTCAACATGATTGGTACAAATTCTTCTTTGAATGTCTGATTGAATCCAGTTATAAATCTATCTGGCCCTGGGCTTTTTTTTTTTGGTGGTGGCTGGGGGTAATTTTTTTATTACTGATACAGTCTTGCTACTTGTTATTGATCTGTTCAGGGTTTTTATTTCTTCGCGATTTATGTTTTCAGGAATGTATCCATTTTCCCTAGGTTTTCTAGTTTGTATGCATAGAGGTGTTCATAGTAGTCACAAATAATCTTTTTGTGTCTGTGGTATCAGTTGTAATAAAAAGAGATGTTTTAATACTTCCTACTTTTAATGTGCTTTTTAGCAATTTTGCTTGTTTTTAGAAAAATATCTTAATTTAGCAAATTATCATGGAATGAATAAATTAAAGGCAGAAATAGTAAAATATTATCCGATTTTATAATAGCCAGCACTTATAAGTGATATATTAGGTTTATTTGATTTTGTTTATTGCATTTTGTTTTCTTCTTTTGCTTCTATTTCTTTGTAATTTCTCTGTGATAACTATAATTCTTAGCTTTCACCTTCTCTTTCTAGTGTGTGTTCAGAGAGTGGTTTTTTTCCTGTTAATGATTACATTTCAGATTTTCAGGAGCATTTATTGATCTGAATCATGTTACATTATAAAGTCAAATGTGAAACACATTGCGTGTCCCAGCTAATTAGTTAAGCTTTCATCCCACCTGTTATTTCTTTGTGAAATGTTTTAGCATAGCGCTATTATTCCATATAATTTTACTTTATATAAAACATCTGTAGAGAAAAAAAATATTTGCCTTCTCTTTACAGTAACATTTATTTTACTTTGTCTCTATTTTGAATGGCTTAAGCCCACATATACTACCTTTTTGTACCTTGACTTTCTAATTCTTTCCTATACTTGCTTCATCTGTTTCTGTTGTATGTGTGTATGTGTGTATAGAGTTAAAAAAAGTTATACGTTACACAAACTTTGTAAAGCTTTTACACATGAGAAAAAGGCATAATTGCAACACGAGTTTTAAGCTTTTTTTTTTCAACTTCATTAATGTGGCTTCACTGACTTTAAGTAATTGTTTCTGAGATAACTGTAAACATGATTTTTTATAGATTTACTCAATGTGTTACATTTCATTTGCTCACCATTCTTCATTCCACACTTTCCTTCTTTTATAACATTTCTCCATTTTTAATGCAATCTTTAAAATTTCCCTTAGGATCTTTTAGCACCTAACTCTCAGAAAAGTCGTCATTTCTGAAAGATAGCATCCTTGGACATAGGATTGTAGCTTGATGGCAATTTCCTTTCATAATTCAAAGATATCACTCCACTGTCTTCTGGCTGCCATTGTTACAAGGAGGCAAAAAATTATTACATTAATTGCCTTTCCTTTGTAGGCAGTCTAGCCCTTATTTTTTGGGTGCTTTTAAAATACTCTTTTTGATTTTATTTTATACTCTGATTTTCTTTCATATATTTCTGGGTATAGATTCATACTTGTTATTCCTGTTTGGAATTATTGATCTTCCTGAATCTGAGAACCTGTGCCTTTCATCGATACTGGAATATTGAGTATTGATTCATATATTTGATTAATAGATTTTGAAAATTGCATTTCTTCAATTATTTCTATCCTCTTTGGTATGTATCAAAGTATTTCTTGTTCTCTTATTTTCATGTGCCTGTCTGTCACACTTTGCATCTCCTGTCTTTGTGACTTTCATTTTGGGTTTTCTTTTTTCGGATATGATACTCAATTTAAACTCCCCGCAAATGTTTCTTATAATCTGCTCACTCCACCCATTGATTAATTTTTTAAAAATATTTTTTATTTCTAAAGGTCTTGGGGGCACAGGTGGTATTTGGTTACATGAGTAAGTTCTTTAGTGGTAATCTGTGAGATTTTGGTGCACCCCTCATCTGAGTAGTGTACGCTGTGCCCAATTTGTAGTCTTTTATCCCTCACCCTCCTCCCTACCTTTCCTCCGAGTTCCCAAAGTCTATTGTATCATTCTTATGCGTTTGCATCCTTTTAGCTTAGCTCCCACTTACGAGTGAGAACATACAATGTTTGGTTTTTCCATTCCTGAGTTTCTTCACTTAGAATAATAGTCTGCAGTTCCATCCAGGTTGCTGCAAATGCCATTAATTTGTTGCTTTTTATGGCTGAGTAGTATTCTATCGTGTGTGTGTGTGTGCGTGTGTGTGTATGTGTGTGTCTGTGGTACGTGTGTGTATATATATATATGATATTCTATCATATATATCTACATATAGTGTATATAAATTTATATATTGTATAAATACATATAGTATATTTTATATACACTATATATACAGTATATATAGTGTATATATAGATATATATATGTATGTGTGTATATATATATATATATAATCACAATTTCTTTATCCACTCATTGATTGATGGGCACTTGGATTGGTTTCATATTTTAGCAATTGTGAATTGTGCAGCTATAAACATGCACGTGTAAGTATCTTTTTCATATAATGACTTCTTTTCCTCTGGGTAGTTACCGAGTAGAGGGATTGCTGGAACAAATGGTAGTTCTATTTTTAGTTCTTTAAGGAATCTCCACACTGTTTTCCATAGTTGTTGTACTAGTTTGCATTCCCACCAGCGGTGTAGAAGTGTTCCCTTTTCACCACATCCATGCCAACATCTATTATTTTTTGATTTTTTTGATTATGGCCATTCTTTCAGGAATAAGATGGTAGGTATCACACTGTGGTTTTGATTTGCATTTCCCTGATCATTAGTGATGTTGAGCATTCTTTCATATGTTTGCTGGCCATTTGTACATCTTCTTTTGAGAATTATTTATTCATGTCCTTAGCCCACTTTTTGATGGGATTGCTTTTTTTCTTGCTAGTTTGTTTGAGTTCATTGTACATTCTGGATATTATTCCTTTGTCAGATGTATAGATTGTGAATATCTTCTCCCACTCTGTGGGTTGTCTGTTTACTCTGCTGACTGTTGCTTTTGTTGTGCAGATCCTCCACAAAGCTCCTAGAACTGATAAATGAATTCAGCAAAGTTTCAGGATACAAAATTAAGGTACACAATCAGTAGCTCTGTTATACACCAACAGCGACCAAGCCAAGAATCAAATAAAGAACTCAACCACTTTTGCAATAACTGCAAAAAAATGAAACACTTAGGAATATACCTAACCAAGCAGGTGAAAGACCTCATAAGGAATACTACAAAACACTGCTGAAAGAAATCACAGACAAATGGAAATACATCCCATGCTCATGGATGGGTAGAATTAATATTGTGAAAATGACTATACTGCCAAAATCAATATGCAAATTCAATGCAATTCCCAGCAAAATGCCACTATCATTCTTCACAGACTAAAATTCATATGGAACCAAAAAAGAGCCCACATAGCCAAAGCAAGACTAAGCAAAAGGAACAAATCTGTAGGCATCACATTACCTGACTTCAAACTATACTATAAGGCCACAATCACCAAAGCAGCATGGGACTGGCATAAAAATAAGCATGTAGAGCAGTGAAACAGCATAGAGAATCCAGAAATAAACCCAAATACAGCCAACTGATCTTAGACAAAGCAAACTGATCTTAGACAAAGTGTTCCCCACTTTATGTTTTTATGGGGAACACCCTATCCAACAAATGGTGCTGGGATAATTGGCCAGCCACATATAGGAGAATGAAACTGGTTCCTCATCTCTCACCTTATACAAAATTCAACTTAAGATGGATCGAAGACCTTAAACTAAAACATTTCTAGAAGATAACATCAGAAAAACCCTTCTAGACATTAGATTAGACAAAGACTTCATGACCCAGAATCCAAAAGCAAATGCAACAAAACAAAGATAAATAGATGGAACTTAATTAAACCATTGATTGTTTTTTAAATCAATTTTTACATTCTTATTTTCTTGAAATTATTTTTGGTTTTAATCAAATATGCTTGGCCACTTTGATAAATTTTAATTTTTGTCACAATTTTGATTTTCTATTTTTAGAGTTTGACAATAAATCAGTATTATATTGATTATATTTCACTCTCATATCTGCAGTTGTACATTTTGTTGGTTTTGTTGATGCTCATTCCTTTTCTATTTTCTCCCATAAATTTTAAGATTTTCAATTGTGAGTTTATGTTTTTCATCATATTTAGTTTAGAAAAATTTTTAAGACCAGATTCAAAATGCCTACACCGAAGAGGATATTTGCTAATTTCCTGGAAATATTTACAACCTAGGAATAATTTAAAAATACATATTTTGCTTGGTGTTTTTCTGGACCCCTAAGTAATATGAATTGCCCTGAATCCAAGTCAGCATTGAATTTTGTTTAGAGGTTTTCAAGTGAATGTTTTCTCCTCTCCATCCAGTACCAAAGAGAATTATAAATCCTACTCTCTCTGTTTATATAATACTTTTCTCTCTCTGTCTGTCTCTCTTCTTTTTTTTCTATGTAGTTAGCCCACTGAACATGTGGACTTTCAGCAAATTCAGCTTTATTGAATGGGTCTACCATATGACCTCTAGTCTTCTACTTCTTTACTCATTAATATCTCGATTCAGTATCAACAGGAATGAGCAGATAATCCATAGGCAAGCAATAGCTCCAAAACTTTTTTGACCCTATGGGTGTAAAGATTTTCACTTCTGAAGAATTTGCTTTCTTCTCTATCAGCTCAGACATGTATGTCGAAAGCTGTATTTTTATGTTATCCAGCATTTCTAGATGTGCCCACCACATCTAGAAACTGAGGAGTTTCTCAGATAATTTACTGTGTAGCATTTTAAAAAGAGAAGTCCAATTTAGTTTTAAATTTTTCATTTATTTTAAAAAATATTTGTCATCAATTATTGATTTCAAAATTTCCCAGGGTATTTCAAGATAAGAGTGCTATGGTTTGAATGTTTGTGCCCTTCAAATGCATGTTGAAACTTAATCCCTGATGTGGAGATTTTGGGAGACGGGGCTTTTCAGAGTTAATTTTGTGTTCACTTCTACTCTCTTTCAGAAGGCTTTTGATTTGTTTGCTTCTGCTTGGTTCTCTGTATAAGAGACCACAGTCAAATATTCTTGTCTGAACATAGTTTTTAAGCCTCAAGGCTGATCTTATTCACACTGGCTCCTGAGGCTTTCTCATCCCAATTTTTTCTCTCAAAAAAGCTATGTCATACACTTCCAAAGCAATAGTCTTTGGTGGAAAGACAATAAACCAGCTTGGTCTGTGCCTCTAGGAAACTCCCATAATCAGAAGAGAACACTTAATCACGATCATGTGAGGTGCCTGCTGCTAAGGCTGCAAGTACAGAGCTATCCCTGGGAAGAAGGAAGGAGCAAAGAAGAATATTCTCTGCAACTCTTTTCCCTTAAGGTTTCTAGGATTGCAAATATCACTTCCATCCCGTTACTTTAGATAGAAACAGTCATATGGCTAACCTTGCTTTTAACAGCACCAGTAAAATGTCATCTTTATTTCTGGCAGCCATATCCCAAAAGAAAAACTTGGGGTTCAAAGGATTTTAAATCACTCTACTATAAAGACACATGCACAGGTACATTTATTGCAGCACTGTTCACAATAGCAAAGACTTGGAAACAACCCAAATGCCCATCAATGATAAACTGGATAAAGAAAACATGGCACATATACACCATGGAATACTATGCAGCCATAAAAAAGATGAGTTTATGTCCTTTGCAGAGACATGGATGAAGTTGGAAACCATCATTCTCAGAAAACTAACACATGAACAGAAAACCAAAAACTGCATGTTCTCACTCATAAAAGAGTTGAACAATAAGAATACATGGACTCAGGGAGGGGAACATCACACACCAGGGCCTTTCGGTGGGTCGGGGACAAAGGGAGGGAGAGCATTAGGACAAATACCTAATGCATGAGGGGTTTAAAACCTAGATGATGGGTTGATGGGTGTAGTAAACCACCATGGCACATGTATACCTATGTAACAAACCTGCAAGCTCTGCACATGTACCCCAGAACTTAAAGTAAAATAAAATAAAATAAATAAATATTAATAAGCCAAAAAAAGAGAAAAACTTGGGGTTATATTGCCATAGAAGTTAGGAGGGAAAATATTCAACTAGCAGTGTCTGCCACAGGATGACTTCTTCTTAGTTCAATGAAGAGCCTGGACCGTAGAGCCATGCCTATCCATATTTTAGATCTGCCACCTTTAGTGATGGCTAGTGGGTTTGTTTCCAATGAGGGTAATACAATAGGCTATATCCCAGGATTGTCATGCAGATAAAATACAATAAAATAGTTTTTAGCAGAGTGCTGGGCACTATGTACAGAGCTCTATAAATATTAGTCATGATTATTCTAAATAATGATGCTCATAATGCTGATGATAATGATTGTGTGGTCTGTCCCATATCTTTTAGATTTTTTCTAAAATTTACAATGGAATGAAGCTGAAGACCACTTTTACAATCAATTTTCTTTGTACATATGTTCAGTAACTACTGTGTGTCAGGCACTGTTCTAGACACTGAGTTGAAACAGTGAAGAAAACAAATCAAGGTCTTGCTCTAAAGGAGCTTCTGACTGTCTTTAATTCCACTCATTTCCCACTGTGTAACCCTCAACCCCCTGGATGGATATAGCAAATGAAATGCTATAATCTTCCAGCATGCATTGCCATCTGAGTTTAATCTGAAGGCGCACGCCTGCCTTTTTTCAAGAGAGTATGCCTCCCAGAATGAATTATCAGTTCACTCGAGACTACACATTTATTGTTTGAGCTTGTTTATTCATTGCCTAGACAGAAAAAGACATCCACAGATGAGGATCACAGGTTGGTGCTCACTGTGTGTATGAAAGCCTGATAAAATATGGTGAAGGTGGTACTCAACATCCTCCTACGGTTTTAGGTAGACTGCTTCATGAAGCAGCACCAACGTACACTATGTGCTAAAGCCTTGGAAGCTTGTTCTTAATCCAGATACTGCCTATAATTAATGTCAAATCTTCCAAGATTCTAGCAGTAGGTGTTCTGCCGGTCTCCTTTCTTTACTTTTGAATTTTTGTCATTTTCCTTCATAACTTCAGCAGAATTTTAATTAGAATATTATGGAGAATGCATGTGGCACCACTAAGCACACACCATTTGAATCAGATATGCTTCACTTTCAGACACAACTTAAAAATGTAGTAAGTTTGACTGTTCATTTTACTTGATGTTCTTCCTATGATAATTTTAGAACTACTGATTTTTTAAATATTAGAAAAAATTTTAACTAGGCATATATACCTAACTTGCTTAACATCTTGTTAGCTTTAATAAATACTTAAAATATTCTTTCCAAATATGACTTTGTGTTATGGTGCCTTAAAATATCCACTGTATCATATTTACATTATTAAATGTATCACTCTATTACAGAAAGTAGGCCTAACCTCCAGAATATATATTTCTTGAGTTTATTTATTGACTACAATAAAATGTTTAAAATCTGAATACTTATTGATGGTATGGTCTTCTGTCATGAACAATGTATACAATATTTAATTGAGGCCTGCAGCCCAAAGTCTCATTACACAGTAAATGAGAAGCATGATGAATTAGAGCAATAAAACAAATTTACTCTTTATATATCTGGGGATAATTTTGCACACTGAACAGAATATTAAAACAAAACAACTTGTTTTAAATTCAGATTTCTAATTTCAAAAAGATCTTTAATAATCTCCAAGACTGTAAAAAAGTTCTTATGGGTGGATCAGCTGTCTAATCAGCTACTTTTATGTCTTTGACTTATATATAGGGAAGATTACTTCTAACCTGAGAAAGAAAACCAAAAATCAAAATGTTTAGGGGATGTGTATATGTGTGTGTGTAGAAAGAGTGGATATAGGGAAATTTGAAACACGGAAATCAATGACTGAAGTTGAAAGAGAATGAATTGATCCTATTGAGAGGTTGAAGGATTCGTATTTAATAATAAGTGATTTTTCTTCTTACCAAACAAACTAGAATGTAGAACTCGCTAAATTGTCTGTTTACATGTCTTTTAGATGCTATGGAAAAAAACAGAAGAGAATATAATCAATAATTCTATTTTGGTAGACTTATATCCATGATGTCTATTAAAGATTTAAAAAGGCATGTCAAGTTAGCAGTGGAATATATGAATCTGGAATTCTTCAGTAAAATCCAGGATGAAAACACAAATTTCTGAGTTATTGGCCTGCACATGGTGTTTACAACCTGTAAAGCAATGGAATGACCACCTTAGAAAATCTGAAGATGTAAAAGGGTGAGTGGACTTTAGGTTAAACTTGATTTGTTGGACACATTTGTCTCTGTTTTCTCCTAAAACCTAACTCAGTAAGAGTACTATAGCTAAAACCATTTATCCCTGCAAGAACAAAGCTATCAGAAGATAAAGCAGCAGTGAACAAGTGCAAGTGTGGTCAATATTTCTTAGAATATCTTTTGGAAGATAGAAAACATATGGAGGAGTTCAGAGGGCTGAAAAGCTGCATAGCAAGTGCCTGGAAGGGGAGACCAATAAGCATAATTTACTCCTTTGGAAAAAATCTAGAGGGGCTTAAATATCAGAGGAACTATTTACTCAAAAAGTGTAGGCAAGGCAGGACACTTGCCTTGCAAGAACAAAGCTATCAGAAGATAAAGCAGCAGTGAACAAGTGCAAGTGTGGTCAATATTTCTTAGAATATCTTTTGGGAGACAGAAAACATATGGAGGAGTTCAGAGGGCTGAAAAGCTGCATAGCAAGTGCCTGGAAGGGGAGATCAATAAGCATAATTTACTCCTTTGGAAAAAATCTAGAGGGGCTTAAATATCAGAGGAACTATTTACTCAAAAAGTGTAGGCAAGGCAGGGAGCTGAAAAGGGGGAAGACTGGGAAAATACAGGATAGCAATTAGAACTGGATCTCCTTCCCCATCCTATTCTGGGAAACTTTAACCAGGGAACTTTTAAGATCAAGGATAAAGAACAGTTGATTAGTACCATGCCATCTTGCACCGCAGAAGCCAAAAAGAGTAGAAAGTATTTCTTCTAGAGCTGGAGTTTTGGTTTAATTTCCACATGAAAGTCAAATGCTTACTGCTTCTCACATCTCTAATGGCACCCATAGGCAAGGAAGTATAGTATCTGAGACTGTGTTAACAACGTTCTGTCCACTTGCTGGTTTTCTCAGTGGCAAGAGACAAGGAGCAGACTGGACAATTTTGCCATGTTTATCTAGTAGGTGTGGTTGGCTCAAAGTTAACAGCGGCTTCTTTTTTTTTTTTTTTTTAATTTTGAGACTGAGTTTCGCTCTTGTTGCCCAGGCTGGAGTCCAATGGCGCAATCTCAGCTCACTGCAACTTCCGCCTCCTGGGTTCAAGCGATTCTTCTGCCTCAGCCTCCTGAGTAGCTGGGATTACAGGCATCCGCCAGCACACCCAGCTAATTTTGTATTTTTAGTAGAGATAGGGTTTCACCATGTTGGTCACACTGGTCTCGAACTCTTGATCTCAGGTGATCCGCTTGCCTCTGCCTCCCAAAGTTCTGGGATTACAGGCGTGAGCCACCATGCCCTTTCAACAGTGGCTTCTTAATTGTTGCTAAAGCAATATATTCTTTAAGTTGAATGTTTTTTACTCTGGTTTCTTAATCATGGAATGCAGGTAGAGTTTATTCCTGGAACCAACAGATCCAGTGATAATTTTCTCATTCCTCACTTTCCTCAGTGTGGCAGGCAGACTTTTCACAGGCCAATTCTGGAGTGTTTTATTGGGGTTAAATCCTGAAGATCCTACCTGGAGCTACTTCTCTAACTTTTCCAATGTATTTGTCTAAGACTACTATCTGCTGTATTAAATACATTTTATCTTTTTTGGAAATGTTATTTTAAGTTCTGGGATACATGTGCAGGATGTGCAGGTTGGTTACATAGGTAAGTGTGTGCAGTGGTGGTTTGCTGCGCCTATCAGCCCATCACCTAGGTATTAAGCCCAGCATGCATTAGCTATTTTTCCTGATGCTCTCCCTCCCCCACCCTCAACAGGCCCCAGTGTGAGTTGTCCCTTCTGTGTGCATGTGTTCTCGTTCAGCTCCCAGTTAAGAGTGAGAACATGCAGTGTTTGGTTTTCTGTTCCTGCATTAGTTTGCTGAGGATAATGGCTTCCAGCTCCATCAATGTCCCTGCAAAGAACAGGATCTTATTCCTTTTTATGGCTGCATAATATTCCATGGTATATATGTGCCACATTTTCTTTATCCAGTCTATCATTGATGGGCATTTGGATTGATTCCATGTCTTTGCTATTGTGAATAGTGCTGCAATGAACATACACGTGTATGTCTCTTTATAGTAGAAAGATTTTATATTCCTTTGGCTATATACCCAGTAATGGGATTGCTGAGTCCAATGGTATTTCTGGTTCTAGGTCTTTGAGGAATCGCCACAATATCTTCCACAATGGTTGAACTAATTTACACTCCTACCAACAGTGTAAACATGTTTCTATCTCTCTGCAGTCTTGCTAGCATCTGTTGAGGTTTTGATAATCACCATTCTGACTAACATGAGATGGTATCTCACTGTGCTTTTGATTTGCATTTCTCTAATAATCAGTGATGTTGAGTTTTTTTTCATATGTTTGTTGGCCACATAAATGTCGTTTTTTGAGAAGTAGTTGTTCATGTCCTTTGCCCACTTTTTAATGGGGTTGTTTGTTTTTTTCTTGTAAATTTGTTTAAGTTCCTTGTAGGGTCTGGATGTTAGACCTTTATCAGATGAATAAGTTGCAAAAATTTTCTCCCATTCTGTAGGTTGTCTGTTTGCTCTGATGATAGTTTCCTTTGCTGTGCAGAAGCTCTTTAGTTTATTTAGATTACATTTGTCAATTTTTGCTTTTGTTGCTATTGCTTTTGATGTTTTTGTCATGAAATCTTTGCCTGTGCCTATGTCCTGAATCATATTGCCTAGATTTTTTTTTCTTTTTTGCATTTTTCTTTCTTTCTTTCTTTTTTCTTGCTTCCTCAGAAGAAAGAATTCAACCGAGGGGCAGAATGCAGAAGGAGAGACCATGCAGGTTTCAGAGCAGGAGTGAGAGTTTATTAAAAAGCTTTAGATAGTAAGGAAATAAAAGAAAAGAAGGAAAGTATAACTTAGAAGAGGGCCAAGCGGGTGACTTGGGAAACCAAGTGTGCCTTGCCTAGATTTTCTTCTAGGGTTTTTTATTCTTTTGGGTATTACATTTAAGTCGTTAATACATCTTAAGTTAATTTTTGTAAAAGCTGTAATGAAGGGGTCCAGTTTCAATTTTCTGCATATGGCTAGTCAGTTCTCCCAGCACCATTTATTCAATAGGGACTCCTTTTCACATTGCTTGTTTCTGTCAGGTTTGTTGAAGATCAGATGATTGTAGATGTGAAGTCTTATTTTTGAGTTGTGTATTCTGTTCCATTGGTCTACGTGTCTGTTTTTGTACCAGTACCCTGTTGTTTTGGTTATTGTAGTCTTCCAGTATAGTTTGAAGTCAGGTAGCATGATGCCTCCAGCTTTGTTCTTTTTTCTTAGGATTGTCTTGGCTAAATCATATGATTATCTCAATAGACACAGAAAAGGCATTTGATAAAATTCAACATCCCTTCATGTTAAAAACTCTCAATAAACTAGGTATTGAAGGAACATACCTCAAAATAATAAGAGCCATTAATGACAAACCGACAGCCAATGTCATACTGAATGGGCAAAGGCTGGAAGCATTCCCCTTGAAAACTGGCACAAGGCAAATATGCCATCTCTCTCCACTCCTATTCAACATAGTATTGGAAGTTCTGGCCATGGCAATCAGGCAAGAGATAGAAATAAAGCATATTCAAATAGAAAGAGAAGAAGTAAAATTGTCTGTTTGTAGATGACATGATCCTATATCTAGAAAATTCCATCGTCTCAGCCCAAAAGCTTCTTAAGCTGATAAGCAACTTCAGCAAAGTCTCAGGATACAAAACCAATATGCAAAAATCACAAGAGTTCCTATACACCAACAATAGACAACCAGAGAGCAAATTATGAATGAACACCCATTCACAGTTGCTACAAAGAGAATAAAATACCTAGGAATAGAGATAACAAGGGAAGTGAAGGACCTCTTTGAGGAGAACTACAAACAACTGCTCAAGGAAATCTGAGAGGACACAAACAAATGGAAAAATATTCTATGATCCTGGATAGAAAGAATCATACTGGCCATATTACTGAAAGCAATTTATAGATTCAGTGCTATTCCCATCAAACTACCATTGACATTCTTCACAGAATTAGAAAAAACTATTTTGAAATTCATATGGAACGAAAAAATACATTTTATTTTAAAATGGCCGGAGTAATTTCCCTTAAAGACACAGTGGGTAGAAAGAGACCATAATGGAAAAGGGGCATTAGGAAAAATCCACGCATAGAATAGCGAGACTCCCACTCCAGCCCCCTTACTCCATTTCTTTCCAAGAATAACGGCAACTGACAAAACCCTCCCTTCCATAGGTACATCCACATATACAGCGTGTGTGAGAGTACACACACACACACACACACACACACACACACACATGTTCTCTGGCATATTACCTTACAGATAAGCCTACCAGTTGACAAGCCTGTGCATATAGAATATCCAGTGTCCTCAGTGATTTTCTTTAAGCATGCAAGGACAAGCAAAGTTTATCAAATATTTGAGCAAGGCTTTAATGTGTAAGACAGAGAATAATACATTTTAAAAAATACAGGGAAAAAGAAAAAGAGGAAGGAAGTAGAAAAGAAAAGAAAAATGAGACAAAAAAATGAAAAAAGGTACAATGTGTGATTCAGAAGACTTTCCAAACTATGATTAAGAGCTATAGAGAACCCAGAGGGCCCAGATCTCCCTTAGGCACCAATGTTTGGAGTTGGTTGTCGAAAGAAGCAATCATCAAAGAACACTCTGAAGGAGTGGCCACTAACTAAGGAGAGACCTTAAGAACGTGTGGAGTTACAAAAGTTGCAGCCGGAATTGCTATGCATTCACCAAAACACATTTTCTTTTTCTTCTGCACACAATGCTAGATCACATTTGGGACCCTCCCTTGCAGTTAATGGTGACCATGTTATAGACAAACAGTGGAATGTGGCTTGGGAATCGACCCCCTAAAAAAGCCTTCAGGCAATCATTCCTACTCTCTCTCTCCTCCCTCATACATTGGCCATCAGAAGACTCTAAGCCCTAAGATATACAATACATCTGGGTTCCCGAATGACAATATGGAGCAGAGCCTCTTGCTGTCTCTCACAACTCTTAGGACTTTATGCAAACAAGAAATTGATTTCTATTGTATGAAGCCACAGAATTTTGTGGTTGACTTTTTACAGTGCCTTGCTTAACCTGACTGATTCAGAAGCCAAGTAAAGTGATGGATGAGTCTATTTTTCTATAGGACACTGAGAAAGGTGAAGCAAATCTCCATGGTTAGTGGTACCAAGGGAGGGAAAATGGTATAATATTGATTTCTCCTCCTCCCCCAATGCCATGCTCCTTGTGCATCCTTCTCCTTTATTGATGGTGCCTTAAGAAAGGGCTCATAGAGAAGCAAACTCCACAGGGTACCTCACTCTCTCTTTTCATATGGTGTGTTTTGAGAAGGGAGCACATAGGATAGCAGTGGATCTTCTCTTTGGATAATGGCTCCCAGAAAATTAAAAGATGAAGAGTGAAATAGTTAGCTATTCTCATGGTCAAATCTCAGAATTATTCATACAATTATTCCAGCAATCCCGCAAGGAAAATGTTAATTTCAGGGTAAAGCATCAGCTTATATGGACCAGATAATGTAGCAAAGAAAGCAGAACACTACGGAAATTTGGAGCTGTGTCTGTTTGGCCATGTTTGCAAACACACTTCAGAAATGCTGCTCCAACTCTCCAGCCCATAAATTATTGAAGTTAATGTAGGTTAAATCTACACCATGACACAAAAGTGGGACATTCCAAGTGTTTTCCCTGCTCTATCAGTGTCCTCACAGTCAACTCAGCAACTTTGAGGCAACAAAATGAGGAAAGGACTCAAGGCCCAGACTTTTGGGGTTGAATCTCGTTTGTTTCTCTTTTGGCTGATGTCCAAAATAAATAAATAAACAAATAAGATTTTCATTTAATGTACAATCTTTCTCTCATTATCAGCCCCAATTCCCAATTTTTCTAGTTGTTAGCACATTAGGTTTGTCGAAGTCAACATCACTGTCATTCTAATGAATGATTAGTGCAATGGGACATAGAATACGCTTTATTGGCTGGGCGTGGTGCTTCATGCCTGTAATCCCAGCACTTTGGAAGGCCAAGGCAGGTGGATCATGAGACCAAGAGATTGAGACCATCTTGCCCAACATGGTGAAACCCTGTCTCTACTAAAAATACAAAAATTAGCTGGGCATGGTGTGGAGCGCCTGTAGTCCCAGCTACTCGGGAGGCTGAGGCAGGAGAATCGATTGAACCCAGGAGGCGGAGGTTGCAGTGAGCCGAGATCACGCCACTGCACTCTAGCCTGGTGACAGAGCAAGACTCCTTCTCAAAAAAAAAAAAAAAAAAAAAAGAAAAACAAAATCAAACAAACAAAAAACCCTTTATTAGGGCTGTGTGTACACTGCTCCCAATAGGGTTACACATATTCAGGACTTTAGAAAGAAGCACTATTTATAAATTTGCTTCTATTTTGTTTTTCTGCTTTATAACCTGGCTCTTTCCTTTAGAATAACCAAAAACACATTGGTGTGGTAATACCTTATCCCTAAGATAGCCCTTATCTGCAGAGGTGCATTCATATTTCTTTCAGTACTTAATGATGAAAAGGATATAACATTGCCAAGAGCAGGGAAGGTCACATCGGTCTTGAGGGTCACTGTTTCATGTGCGCCATTTGCTCTGAGTAAAATGGGAGTCATTGCAGGGTTTTGATCAGAGAAGTGACATAATCTGGCTTATGTTTTGAAAGGCCCACACTGGCTACGGTATTAAGAATTGTCCACAGATGTAAGGATGGAAGCAGTGGGACTCATTAGGACATTATCCAAGAGAGTGAAGATGGTAGTTCAGATCAAGGTCGTTACAGTGAGATACTGAGAAGTGTTGGGAATCAAGATATATTTTGAACCTGAAACTAACTTATTTTCTGATGGATTGGATATGGAATTTTAAAGAAACACAAGAGTCAAAAATGACTTTCAAGTTTTTCATCTGTACAATAAGTAGGATAAAGTTGTCATTAAATGATGTAAAAATGTAGGTGAAGCAGGTTTGGTGCAAAAAAATTATATGTAGTTCACTGTTGGATCCGTTCGTTAAAATGTGTTGCAGATATACGAGTTCAGATGCTGAGTTATATAAATGAGTCTGTAGTTCAGGAGCAAAGTCTTAGATAAAGATAGAAATTTTGGAGTTGTTATTTCTTCTTATGCATCTGTCCATCCATTTATCATCTCTCTGTTTATTTAGATATAGAGATTCATCTCTCCAACCAAAATCAAATCTATTTAAAATTAATCTCAAGAGCCCATTGAAGTAGGGATACTATTTTGCTAGAAGTTATGTTCTAAGTCAGAGAAGAATTAAACTATAAGCAAGAGCTCTTAAATCCTTTTTATTTGATGAAATGTTGTATTCACTTGGTAGGCACATAAAATTTGTAAACACGCACAGATAAATACATACATACTGGCAATAAAATTATAGGAGAGGGAGATGAAGCAGAGAATGGAATAGGCTGGCTTTACAGTTAAGTAGAAAGAATCATATGTGCTCTCATTCTAGTCCTAAGTGGTATGATGATCTGCCTAGCACAATAAAAACAAGTCAGTGATGATGATTTTTCACAAGTAGTGTCAGGCAATGAGGAACACAGGAGCATTATTTAGACAACTACAACTTTTGACTAATGACTTAATATTTTCAATATTCTTCTCGTCAGAATTACGTAAGGCTACGTGTTGGTCACATTTTCAGATATATTATTGCCAAAATATTTTTTAACATCAAAAGTCTCATCGAAGTGGATCGGGATGAAGAAAAAAATGGTAAGTCTAAATGATTTTTCCATGGGGAAAAAATAACGCAGGACTTACTTCTCCTAGCACAGTTTCCCTGGAAATCTAATGGTTTAAGTTAAATATGGCATTTCAGCTCTATCACTAGGCAGTGATGTTTGTTACAAAAATGTTCCATATTTGATGAATTGCATTTGGGCTTGGCAGACTGAGAATGAGCTATTAAAAACTACTGGGACACAGCTCTCAGATCTGTGTGCAGTGGGTTTTCCAAATTGTTTCTTGCGGGACCTGAAAATTTTGCTCGAGGGAGGTTGCAGGTTACTGGTTCCTGTGGCAAATGAAAGTGGATGTTCTCACTCGAATCCAGGATGGTCTCTGCATCAATGCACGTGGCTTTATCCCTTATAAATGGGCAGATACTCAGGTTGCCTGAATAATTTTCTTATGTACTCTATGCATTCTCCATGAAGACAATTCTCCTGAAGCTGTCAGATATATTGAAATCTCTGATCTATATTTTTGCAGAAAACTAAAGTGAACATAGTGCCAGATTATGGCCCATGAGCTGTGTGAATGAGTATGCCAATCCAAACCTAAAACTACCTCCAATATCATGTGGAAAGGGTGTTACATTTGTACTTTTCTTATCTATGCTGTTAACATTTGCAACAGTAGATGACGTAGGTGGTTTAAAAACCTGACCAATATGTCCAGTAAAAATTTAGCCATATTTTCACATCAGGGCAATGACATTTGTAATTTAACTTACATCTCCAAATGCTTATTTCCACTAAGAACACCCAACTTATTTGAGACCAAATAAATAAGAAGTGTTCCATTTGTTAAAAAATAAATAAATAAATAAATAAAGACAAACAAGAGCTTGCAGTGAGTCAAGATCATGCCACTGTATCCAGCCTGGGTGACAGAGCAAGACTCCATCTCAAAAAAAAAAAAAAAAAAAAGACAAACAAAAAAACCAGTATTTTCAGGACATTTTTTACTATATATGTTTTTATTTAACACATAATTACATTTTAAAACCTCTGTTGGAATGCCAGTATTTTTTAATTCATAAAGTTTTATCAAAGATAATTTCCTTATTCATCACAATTTTCATTACAGCATTTTTTTAATAAATTTTTCATTGGATACTTTCAAAATATTTATATATTGCCTTTTAAGCATATAAAAGATTTTCTTAGCTTATGTAATTTTTTTATTGACTTCTGCATGTATTGAACCAAGAACTAGGCCCTTTGAGGTTAATAACTTCTAGCAGAACCAGCTGATTTTTGCCATATAAAAATGCAGGCCCTGGTTTATAATCGAGGGCAGAAATCTTGGTTATGATGTAAGAACCGCAAGTTCTGAAAACATTGGCAACGACGACGGAATCCACTGAATGTTCCCGTGTCCTTTTCTCCTCTTCGGATAGTGCTGGTGCTCCCTCTTTTCCACATAGGTAAGCTTGGCTCATGGCCATCCAGGTCCCAGGTCCTCTAAGAATAGATGTGTCACCTGGCTAAGAACAAGCCAAGGGAAAGTGAGAGGAAGTGACTCATTTCAAACTTGACATTAAAACATGAACAGAACTGTTGTTCTCTCTCCAGTGACTCTTCTCTGTGTTAACTCACAGGGCAGCATCCCAACTTCCAGGATACCAGTTAGGGGAAGGCAGAGCTAAAAGATGGAAGGAAGTTATATCCCTGAAAGCAAGGCCTCCTGCCAGTTTGTCCCACTGATATTGAACGGATAATGGGAAAGAAGTATTTCAATCTAATTTAAGCCAGTGTATTTTGAAGAGTTCAGGTTACTTCAGCATAAAGGTCACATAAACTAATACCACAACTCATTCATAATATATTTTTTAAAGTTTATGAAGGAAAGCAACAGCTCTTGGATTAAAAATTAAGGCCACAGGTCAACATCTGCAATCTAACTCTTGACTTCCGTGCCAGCTTTGTCTTCCTGCTGAAGTCATTCCAAACTACTTGTGCCTCTCTGAAGATATACCTGTCTGCAGTTTTGTTTTGTTTTGTTTTGTTTTGTTTTTGAGATGGAGTTTCACTCTTGTCGCCCAGGCTGGAGTGCAATGGCATGATCTCAGCTCACTGCAACCTCTGCCTCCTGGGTTCTAGCGATTCTCCTGCCTCAGCTTCCCAAGTAGCTGGGATTACATGCACATGCCATCACGCCCGGCTAATTTTTTTTTGTATTTTTAGTAGAGATGGCTTTTCTCCATGTTAGCCAGGCTGGTCTCAAGCTCCTGACCTCAGGCAATCCACCTGCCTCGGCCTCCCAACATGCTGGGATTACAGGCGTAAGCCACCACACTTGGACATGTCTGCAGTTTTTGAAATGCTATTCTCTTTGCCTGGCATGTCCTATTATTACTCTGTCTGTTGAAGTTTTATTGATCATTTCTAACCCACCACCAACATTTACCTTCCTGTTGACCTTTCCTTGAAAATGATACAATGATTAAAACAATGAACAATAAATTGATAAATTTTAAAACTATCTCAACATTATTAATTCAATGAACATTTATTTGTCATGCAGTGTCATACTGTGGACAGTGAGAGCAGTGCCACAGGGACTGATGCTGTGTTATACTGTACTGATGTCTCTCAGGATGCCCCTTTCTATCACTTCTTCCTTAGGTGTTACTGATCACTCTTTCCTTGGTGCTTCCATATATTCTGCTTATCCATATACTATGGAATCCTTTGGGATGATAATATTTGCTCGTTTGCATGCCATTCCATCCTTATTCTAAGATCCTTGAGGATAGATGCTAAGTCTTAATTATCTTTGTTCCTATCATGGATCTACTTGCCAAGAAACAGACAATGAAACCGATTTACGTGAGGAAGATCTGCTGGGGAGCCCTCTCTGCAACAAATTCTTTAAGTGAATGAGGGAAGTAGGACTGGGCAGAGGGAGAAGCTGCACCATGCTGCAGTTACAACAGAAAACTCCGTTGATCCCTTGAAGAGCTCCAGAGCTAGCATGACTCATCAGAGTTGACCAAATTCACAAACTTTATCCCACCCTCCTCTGTTAAACAAACACTGCATTGGAGCTGCCTTTAGAGAAGAAGTGGCATAGCTGTGAGTGAGGCAGCTTCCTTCTGCTGTGCAATTCCCTGGAAATGGACCCATCTGAGAGCTGCCAATAGCCAATGTTCCCTGCACTGGGAAGTGAGTGTGTGGTCATGAGGGGCATCTGGGCTGCTGAACCCATCATCCTCTGCGGCATCATCCTCACTATCCAGGGTATGGTACTGCATGATAAGTCAGTGTTTAATGAATTGATAATGTTGGGATAGTCTTTAAATGTATTGCTTTATGTTTGTGAAATGACTGGTATGGTCTTGTTTAGCATAGTTGCTCAATCATTTGGCATATGGATTATAAGTATCCATTTATGGATTCCCTTCGGCCATCAGGGCAGCTGGCCAGTGTGTGTGGAATCAGAGCAGTGATTCCACAACGTCTGGCCACGAGCAGCCGCCTCCATCTATTACATTCAGCGGATGCTAGAACATTTCATTTTCTTCGTATAGCTTTCCATGGAAAATATTTGGAAGTGCAGGGGCACTGGATACAAAACTAGAGAAAATTTGACTGCTGAGGACTCTTCAGGGCATGTATGTTTCTTTCATTTTACTCACAGAAAGCAAAGGAGGATATACACTTTACTTTTACTACTGGAAAATGACAACTTTAACATAAAAGAAAAATAAAATTGAGGTGATTCTTTTTAAAGTTCAAATCATAGTAAGTGACCATGTCTATAATTCCTGAGGCTGTAATTCTTTCCCAACAATTGAAATGCAGGGCGCATCCAGCATCCTTTGTCCACAGAGTTCCATTTGGCTTAGGTGTTTGCATTGCTGCAAGTCTGCAGGCTGGTGTGAAGAACCATTTGTTATTCTTTCTCTGGAGCACAGTGGGAGGATACATATGACTTGACCAAATTTATATTCATAATCCATAGATAAATTCAGGGAAAGACTTAACAATGACTTAGTATGTTTTCAAATGATTTCTTAAATCTATTCATTTAAAGTGTATTAAAATAATTAAGTTACAGTTTAGAGAACATCTTTCATTTAAGAAAACTCACAGAGAGGATACAAAAGAATTCTGTATCTGCCTTCAATAATGAATAGCTCAATAATTGACTGTGTAATTAAATTATCACCTCTTGACCTGTCTATCATATCCACCTTCTCAATTTCTCCATGTTTTAGGAAGGTATTTTTACAAATAATTAAAATGTATTCTTTAAAGCCTAATATTAAAACAGAATAGAGGTAGACTAAATTATTGTGCTTTCACCAGATTATTTTTGGACTTCTTACTTTTAAAAGGAGGGGAGTAAGAGTCATTCAATTTTGCCTGTAACTGAATCAGCATAAATAAGAAGATTCACTCTAAAACAACATGGTTAGACTTGATGACTTCTTAGTTTCCTTCAGCATCTATCTTCCTATGAAAATGTGGATATACGCCTTGGACCCCAGCAAAACCAGAATCTAGAACGAAGATATCTGCATAATCTAGGAAGCCTGGGAAGTTTCTCTCTCTGGGACAGGAGATGAAAAGAACCCTACCTCCAGCTCAAGATGGAATTGGAAGCTTTTCTGTAACTTGAATTCAGGGGTGTTAGGGCCACCCCGACCAGACCATTCCCTTCCCCTCCCACAGGCCTTACAATACAGTCTCTTGTACTCTCCACACAGCTACCCCAGGGCAAAAGACAACTCCCTCACTTCACTGACTCCTCCAGTAACTATTTGTCCAGACAGTTACAGGATGTGGTTAACATGTCTGTTCACCTCACATATCTGTTCACCTCACATGACAAACCTGGCAAAAAACATCTCCAAGATGTGATCAAGACACCTGCACCCCTCACTCAGCTCCCCCACCCTGGGTGTGAGTCAGTCACACCCAGCTTAGCTCGCCAACCCTGACCCAGTTCCTTGCCCTATACAGCCCTGCTGTAGTCTGTAAGTGGGGCTGCCTCCTCTGCTTTTGTCAGGAGGTAGCCCGACAGGACTGACAATAAATCACCTTGGTTGAACTTGGGTCTATTGGCCTCATTCCTTTCTCGGCCATCCTTCCAGTTATCCCTTACAAGGGGATAGAAAAAAGACGTTATCTCTAGCAGGTTAAAATGTTGGAGCCAAATTTGTTGAATTCCCTGTGTTGAGATATTTCAAAGCCAATGAACTAATATAAATGATGGAAAAAAGAGTCAATTTTTAGTGAAATCCACTGAGCACCCACTTGAGCAAACTTGAAATTACTCCCTAGGAACAATTAACATAATGTATGGGATGACCACAGAGTAAGGCGAGGCAGTTAAAACTGAGCTAACAGCCAAAGAATAAAATAATTCAAAGTTAAACAATTCACCATGAGGAAGGGACATATGAGAAGATTAGTACTCAGAAAAATCAAAGTAGAGGAACAATTTTAAAGTGATGAAAGAATTATTTAAAACTGTTAAAGCTACACATGGAGAAGAGAAGTTATATTAATTGAAACCTAGAAATTAAAAGCTCAAAAAACTGAGTGAAATAGCTAATTAGACAAAGTTGAATAGATAAGTAGTAAAATGTAAGAGAGAAGTGAGGAAAATACTCAAGGTTAAGAATAAAATGATATAAAGTATAAGAGATTATGTTACATGAAAATATTTAGGAAACAGCTTAGTATTTGATGACAACATGAATTTCTATGTAACAAATCCAAATGAATCTAGAGGTAAACTATTAAAATAAATATTAGACTCCAAACTGAGAGATAAAATATTAGAATAAATATTCGGCTCCTGATAGTTTTCCACATATAAGGCAACTATAGAAAATTAATAATTATCCTTTATCATAACAAAAAATCAATTAGGCAATCTAAAAAATTAGAGTTCAGGATTATGAAAATGTACCAAAGGTAGATAGTGGTGATGTTTGCACAGCAATGTGAATGTACTTAATATGCTTAAACTGTACATTAAAAATGGGTAAAACAGTCAATTTTTTGTTATGTGTATTTTACCATAATGAAATAATAGAGGTTATATGTTATTACAATAACAATTGAAAATAATAAAATGTGTAAGAACTTCACAATGAAAGCTGTAAACTTCTCCTGAAATAAGCAAACAAGAATTTAAGTGTATAATTAAATCGTGTTCATAAATAAAATGATTCAATGTCTTATGCCAATTTTCTTCATAACATATAAATTAAATGTAATTGTAATAATCATCTCAGGAGTGTTTTACAATGACTCTTGAGATGTTTTGCATAATATTCAACCTAAGAACAAGTTATTAAGAATAGCAAAGTTAATTTTGAAGTTGATGAATGTGGATGACTTATCTCATAAAATAGCAAGCTTCGTATAGTGTTAAGAATATGCAAAGTAGGGAGGGCTCCACAAGGATCCTTTGTAGAGCCTGGGATAATTTAAACAAGAGGAGACTGAGTTTTAGAAACTTGGGCATATTTCAGTGGCACCAGAAGAAAAGAAATGTGGTTAGAGAGATATTGCACGTCATATATCTATTTGAGTGTGAGGACCTATAAAAACAGGGAGTTGGATCTGCTTCTGTGTGTTAAGAATTATGACCATATGAGAAGATCTGGAGCAGCACCTTATGGCAGGGTGAATAAGGAGGGAAGCAGGGAAGCATTGTGGATTTCCACCAATTGGCATTCAGAGATATGTAAATCAGGCTGGGCGTGGCAGCTCAGGCCTGTAATCCCAGCACTTTGGGAAGTTGAGGTTGGCAGATCGCTTAAGGTCAGGAGCTCGAGATCAGCCTGACCAACATGGTGAAACCCTGCCTCTACTAAAAATACAAAAATTAGCCAGGTGTGGTGGTATGCACCAGTAGTCCCATCTACTTGGGAGGCTGAGGCAGGAGAATTGGCCAGGAGGCAGAGGTTGCAGTGAGCCGAGATCAGGCCACTGCACTCCAGCCTGGGCAAGAGAGCAAGACTCCATCTCAAAAAACAAACAAACAAAGATATGTAAATCAGTTGGGACATGGATGTCTTAGATGATGACTGAGCTGAACCATCTTGAAGGTACTTCTCAAGTACACATAATGCCAAGATCAAGGATCCCAACAGTTAGAGGTTATGGATATTATTTCCAGAAAAAAAGCTAAAGTAGGAGACAAGCAGCCAGACATGACCCAGAAAGTACATTGTCTATGATGTAGAACTTCATAATGTTTGATATGGTTTGGCTCTGTGTCCCCACCCAAATTTCAACTTCAATTGTAATAATCCCCATGTGTCATGGGGGGTCCTGGTAGGAGGTAATTGAATCACGAGGGCAGGTTTTTCCTGTGCTGTTCTTGCAATAGTGAATACATCTCACAAGATCTGATGGTTTTATAAAGGGCAGTTCCCCTGCACATGCTCTCTTGTCTGCTTCTATGTAAGACATCACTTTGCTCTTCCTTCATCTTCTACCATGATTGTGAGGCTTCCCCAACCATGTGGAACTGGGAGTTCATTAAACCTCTTTTCTTTATAAATTACCCAGTCTTGGATAGATCATTATTAGTAGTGTTAGGTACCAAAATCTGTATTAGTCAGGGTTCTCTAGAAGGACAGGGTTAATAGGATAGCTGTATATATGAAAGGGAGTTTTTTAAGGAGTATTGACTCACAGGATCACAAGGTGAAGTCCCACAATAGGCTGTCTACAAGGTGAGGAGCAAGGAATTCAGTCTGAGTCCCAAACCTCAAAAATGAGGAAGTCAACAGCACAGCCTTTAGTCTGTGGCCAAAGGCCAGAAAGCCCCAGGCAAACCACTGGTGTAGATCTAAGAGTTCAAAAGCTGAAGAACTTGGAGTCTGATGTTTGAGGACAGGAAGCACCCAGCATGGGAGAAAGAAGGAGGCTGGAAGACTTAGGCAGTCTAGTCCTTCCTTGTTCCTCTGCCTGCTTTCATCTGAGCTGTGCTGGCACCTTATTAGATGATGCCCACCCAGACTGAGGGTCGGTCTGCCTCTCCCCATCCACCCACTGACTCAAATGTTCATCTCCTTTGGAACACCTTCACAGACGCACCCAGGAGCAATACTTTGCATCCTTCAATCCTATTAAGTTGACACGCAATATTAACCATCACAGTGTCAGTTTCCCAAGGGGCCTCCAAGGAACACAAGTAAGAGGCTCACTGGGATGATAACTACATCTTGAGCATCTATGGTCAACCAAGAAAAATCTAAGATAGCAAGATAGTTAAATACTTCAATCAGCAAACAAACAAGCAAATAACTTTTTTCTTTCCTCCCTTGACTCCTTTATTTTTTTTGTCTTCTGGAAAGAACAGATGTGTGTTGAGATTTCATTCATATTGGGAAGACATAAGAGATCATGTCAGATGTCAGCAGCTAGAGAAAAATCAAGGCATTTATACCTTCACTGAGTCCAACCCATTTAATAAACTGGTTACATAAAAAATAATACAGAGATGATACAGAATACCAAACCTTATCATTGTCTTGAAATTACGATTTTAACATTTATAAAGTTACTCTTTCAGCAGTTTGAAAAAGATTTATTTATGTTAATAGTGTATCTTTTCAGGCAAAAACAAAATTATTTTCTCTATAGCAAAAATTATAATTATTTGGTGTTACCTTGGTTAATTCTAGGCTTTGCACAAGGAGGATTGTAACAACAACTTAAGGGATAAGATAAAAGCTAAAAAAACAAAACTTTAACCAAAGGTCAGTGTAATAGTCTATACATAAATGATGTCACTCAATTTTCTTCTTGATAAGGAAGAAAAATCATTTTATAAGGCTTGACTACTGAAGCAACCTTTAGGTAGATCATTAGATTAAAAATTTTGTTAATTACCGTCACTTCCAAGATGGCCAAATAGGAACAGCTCTGGTCTACAGCTCCCAGTGAGACTGACATAGAAGACGGGTGATTTCTGCATTTCCAACTGAGGTACCTGGTTTATCTTAGTGGGTGCAGCCCACGGAGGGTGCGCCAAAGCAGGACAGGGCATTGCCTCACCCAGGAAGCACAAGGGGTCAGGATATTTCCCTTTCCTAGCCAAGGGAAGGCATGAGTGACTGTACCTGGAGGAATGGTACACTCCTGCCTAAATACTGTGCTTTTCCCATGGTCTTCACAACCAGCAGATCAGGAGATTCCCTCCTGTGCCTGGTTTGGTGGGTCCCACACCCACGGAGCCTTGCTCGCTGCTAGCACACCAGTCTGAGATGGACCTGGGACGCTGGCGCTTGGTGGGGGGAGGGGTATCCACCATTGCTGAGGTTTGAGTAGGTGGTTCTATGCTCACAGTGTAAACAAAGCAGCAGGGAAGCTTAAACTGGGTGGAGCCCACACCAGCTCAGCAAGGCCTACTACCTTTCTAGATTCCACCTTTGGAGGCAGGACATATCTGAACAAAAGGCAGCAGACAGCTTCTGCAGACTTAAACGTCCCTGTCTGACAGCTCTGAAGAGAGCAGTGGTTCTCCTAGCATGACATTTGAGCTCTAATAATGGACAGACTGCCTCCTCAAGTGGGTCCCTGACCCCCATGTAGCCTGACTGGGAGACACTTCCCAGTAGTGGCAGACAGACACCTCATACAGGCAGATGCTCCTTTGGGACGAAGCTTCCAGAGAAAAGATCAGGAAGCAATATATGCTGTTCTGCAGCCTCCACTGGTGATACCTAGGCAAACAAGGTCTGGAGTGGACCTCCAGCAAACTCCAACAGACCTGCAGCTGAGGAGCCTGTCTGTTAGAAGGAAAATGAACAAACAGAAAAGAATAGCATCAACATCAACAAAAAGGACATCAACACCAAAACCCCATCCATAGGTCAACAACATCAAAGACCAAAGGTAGATAAAACCACAAAGATGGGGAGAAACCAGAGCAGAAAGGCTGAAAATTCCAAAAATAACCAGCTAGCACCATAATGACAGGATCAAATTCACACGTAACAATATTAACCTTAAATATAAATGGGCTAAATGCCCCAGTTAAAAGACACAGAGTGGCAAATTGGATAAAGAGTCAACACCCATTGGTGTGCTATATTCAGGAGATGCATCTCACGTGCAAAGACAGAAATAGACTCAAAAGAAAGGAATGGAGGAAGATCTACCAAGCAAATGGAAAGCAAAAAAAAAAAAAAAAAAAAAAAAAGCAAGGGTTGCAATCCTGGTCTCTGATAAAACAGACTTTAAACCAACAAAGCTCAAAAGAGACAAAGAAGGCCATTACATAATGGTAAAGGCATCAACTTAACAAGAAAAGCTAACTATCCTAAACATATATACACCCAATACAGAAGCACCCAGATTCATAAAGCAAGTTCTTAGAGACCTACAAAGAGACTTAGACTCCCACACAATAACAATGGGAGACTTTAACACCCTACTGTCAATATTAGACAGTTCAGTGAGACAAAAACTTAACAATGATATCCAGGACTTGAACTCAGCTCTGGACCAAGTGGACCTAATAGACATCTACATCTACAGAACTGTCCACCACATATCAACAGAATATACATTCTTCTCAGCACCACATCACACTTATTCTAAAATTGACCACATAATTGAAGTAAAACAATCCTCAGCAAATGCAAAAGAACGGAAATCATAACAAATTGTCTGTCAGATGACAGTGCAATCAAATTAGAACTCAGGATTAAGTAATTCAATCAAAACCGCACAACTACATGGAAACTGAACAACCTGCTCCTGGATGACTACTGGGTAAATAACGAAACGAAGGCAGAAATAAAAATGTTCTTTGAAAGCAATAAGAACAAAGACACAATGTACCAGAATCTCTGGGACACATTTAAAGTGGTGTGTAGAGGGAAATTTATAGCACTAAATGCCCACAAGAGAAAGTAGGAAAAGTCTAACATCAACATCCTGACATCACAATTAAAAGAACTAGAGAAGTAGGAGCATACAAATCCAAAAGCTAGCAGAAGAAAAGAAATAACTAAGATCAGAGCAGAACTGAAGGAGACAGAGACACAAAAAAACCCTTCAAAAAATCAATGAATTCAGGAACCGGTTTTTTGAAAAGATCAACAAAATAGATAGACCACTAGCAAGACTAATAAAGAAGAAGAGAGAGAAGAATCAAATAAAGGCAATAAAAAATGATAAAGGGGATATTACCACTAATCCCACAGAAATGCAAACTACCATCAGAGAATACTATAAACACCTCTTTGCAAATAAACTAGAAAATCTAGAAGAAATGGATAAATTCCTGGACACAAACACTCTCCCAAGACTAAATCAGGAAGAATTTGAACCTCTGAATAGATCAATAACAGGTTCTGAAATTGAGGCAGTAATTAACAGCCTAAAACTAAAAAAAGTCCAGGACCAGATGGATTCACAGGCAAATGCTATCAGAGGTACAAAGAGGAGCTGGTACCATTCCTTCTGAAACTATTCCAATCAATAGAAAAAGAAGGAATCCTCCATATCTCATTTTATGAGGCCAGCATCATCCTGATACCAAAGCCTGGCAGCAACACAACAAAAAGAGAATTTTAGTCCAATATCCCTGATGAACATCGACAGGAAAATCCTCAATAAAATACTGGCAAACTGAATTCATCAGCACACCAAAAAGCTTATCCACCACAATGCCGTCAGCTTCATCCCTGGGATGCAAGGTTGGTTCAATATACGCAAATCAATAAACGTAATCCATCACATAAACAGAACCAACAACAAAAGCCACATGATTATCTCAATAGTTGCAGAAAAGGCCTTCGACAAAATTCAACAGCTTTTCATGCTAAAAACTCTCAATAAACTAGGTATCATCGGAATGTATCTCAAAATAATAAGAGCTATTTATGACAAACCCACAGGCAATATCATACTGAGTGGGCAAAAGCTGGAAGCATTACCTTTGAAAACTGGCACAAGACAAGGATGCCCTCTCTCATCACTCCTATTCAACATATTGTTGGAAGTTCTGGCCAGGGCAATCAGGCAGGAGAAAGAAATAAAGTGTATTCAATTAGGAAAAGAGGAAGTCAAATTGTCTCTGTTTCCAGATGACATGACTGTATATTTAGAAAACCCCATCGTCACAGCCCAAAATCTCCTTAAGCTGATAAGCAACTTCAGCAAAGTCTCACCATACAAAATCAATGTGCAGAAATCACAAGCATTTCTATACACCAATAACAGACAAACAGAGAGCCAAATCATGAGTGAACTCCCATTCACAATTACTACAAAGAGAATAAAATACCTAGCAATCCAACTTACAAGGGATGTGAAGGACATCTTCAAGAGAACTACAAACCACTGCTCAGCAAAATAAAAGAGTACACAAACAAATGGAAGAACATTCCAGGACCATTCAGGACATAGGCATAGGCAAGGACCTCAGGTCTAAAACACCAAAAGCAATGGCAACAAAAGCCAAAATTGACAAATGGGATCCAATTAAACTAAAGAGCTTCTGCACAGCAAAAGAAACTACCATCAGAGTGAACAGGCAACCTATAAAATGGGAGAAAGTTTTCGCAACCTACTCATCTGACAAAGGGCTAATATCCAGAATCTACAAAGAACTCAAACAAATTTACAAGAAAAAAACAAACAACCCCATCAAAAAGTGGGCGAAGGACATGAGCAGACACTTCTCAAAAGAAGTCATTTATGCAGCCAAAAAACACATGAAAAAATGCTCACCATCACTGGCCATCAGAGAAATGCAAATCAAAACCACTATGAGATACCATCTCACACCAGTTAGAATGGCAATCATTAAAAAGTCAGGAAACAACAGGTGCTGGAGAGGATGTGGAGAAATAGGAACACTTTTACACTGTTGGTGGGACTGTAAACTAGTTCAACCATTGTGGAAGTCAGTGTGGCAATTCCTCAGAAATCTAGAACTAGAAATACCATTTGACCCGGCCATCCCATTACTGGGTATATACCCAAAGGACTATAAATCATGCTGCTATAAAGACACATGCACACGTATGTTTAATGCGGCACTATTCACAATAGCAAAGACTTGGAACCAACCCAAATGTCCAACAATGATAGACTGGATTAAGAAAATGTGGCACATATACACCATGGAATACTATGCAGCCATAAAAAATGATGAGTTCATGTCCTTTGTAGGGACATGGATGAAATTGGAAATCATCATTCTCAGTAAACTATCACAAGAACAAAAAACCAAACACCGCATATTCTCACTCATAGGTGGGAATTGAACAATGAGAACACATGGACACATGAAGGGGAACATCACACTCTGGGGACTGTTGTGGGGTCGGGGGAGCGAGGAGGGATAGCTTTAGGAGATATACCTAATGCTAAATGACGAGTTAATGGGTGCAGCACACCAGCATGACACATGTATACATATGTAACTAACCTGCACATTGTGCACATGTACCCTAAAACTTAAAGTATAATAATAAAAAAAAAGAACATTCCATGCTCATGGATAGGAAGAATCAATATCATGAAAATGGCCATACTGCCCAAGGTAATTTATAGATTCAATGCTATCCCCATCAAGCTTCCACTGACTTTCTTTACAGAATTGGAAAAAAACTACTTTATGTTTTATATGGAACCCAAAAGGAGCCCACATATCCAAGCAATCCTAAGCAAAAAGAACAAAGCTGGAGGCATCACGCTACCTGACTTCAAACTATACTACAAGGCTACAGTAAGTGAAACAGCATGGTACAGGTACCAAAAGAGATATACAGACCAATGGAACAGATGGAACAGAACACAGGCCTCAGAAATAACACCACACATCTACAACCACCTGTTCTTTGACAAACCTGACAAAAAAAGGCAATGGGGATAGGATTCCTTTTTAATAAATGGTGCTGGGAAAACTGGGTAGACATATGTAGAAAGCTGAAACTGGATCCCTTCTTTACATCTTATACAAAAATTAACTCAAGATAGATAAAAGACTTAAATGTAAGACGTAAAACCATAAAAACCCTAGAAGAAAACCTAGGCAATACCATTCATGACATAGGCATGGGTAAAGACTTCATGTCTAAAACACCAAAATCAATGGCAACAAAAGCCGAAATGGACAAATGGGATGTGTTTAAACCAAAGAACTTCTGCACAGCAAAAGAAACTATCAACAGAGTGAAAAGGCAACCAACAGAATGGGAGAAAATTTTTGCAATCTATCCATCCGACAAATGGCTAATATCCAAAATCTACAAAGAACTTAAACAAATTTACAAGAAAAAAACAAACAACCCCATCAAAAAGTGGGCAAAGGATATGAACAGACACTTCTCAAAAGAAGACATTTATGCAGCCAACAGACATATGAAAAAATGCTCATCATCAGAGAAATGCAAATCAAAACCACAATGAGATACCATCTCATGCCAGTTAGAATGGCGATCATTAAAATGTCAGGAAATTACAGATGCTGGAGAGGATGTGGAGAAATAGGAACGTTTTTAAACTGTTGGTGGGAGTGTAAATTAGTTCAAACATTGTGGAAGGCAGTGTGGCGATTCTTCAAGGATCTAGAACTAGAAATACCATTTGACCCAGCAATCCCATTACTGCATTTATACCCAAAGGATTATAAATCATGCTACTATAAAGACACATGTACACGTATGTTTATTGCAGCACTATTCACAATAGCAAAGACTTGGAACCAACCCAAATGTCCATCAATAATAGACTGGATAAAGAAAATGTAGCACATATACACCATGGAATACTATGCAGCCGTAAAAAAGGATGAGTTCCTGTCCTTTGCAGGGACGTGGATGAAGCTGGAAACCATCATTCTCAGCAAAATATCACAAGGACAGAAAACCAAACACCATATGTTCTCACTCATAAACGAGAGTTGAACAAAGAGAACACATGGATACAGGAAGGGGAACATCACACACCAGGGCCTGTTGGGGGGTGTGAGGTTGGGAGAGGGATAGCGTTAGGAAAAATACCTAATGTAAATGATGAGTTGATGGATGCAGCAAACCAACATGGCACATGTATACCTATGTAACAAACATGCACATTGTGCACATGTACCCTAGTATAATAAAAAAATTTTAAAAAATAAACCAATTTTACCAATACACTTGCAGTTTAAAACAAAAATAAAACACAGTAAAAGAAGAAGCTTCCAAATTAAAAGCATATATTTGTGATTTCTATTTATTTAGAAAATGCAAGAGGACAACACACACAAAAAAATAAAAATAAAAATAAAATAAAACTCTTAGTATTTATTTTTATTATAAATTTATGTTTATTTGTGGTAGGTGTTTAGGTTGCTGGCTCAATTATTTCACAGTACTCTTTTCTGTTTTTTTAATAATGAATTTTAAATCTCTTTTCTGACCCTGATAAATATGCTATCTACTCACTTGGTTTTATTCCTTCTTTTACTCTTTATGGCTATTTTATTGGTATATTAGAGACAGAGGCAATGAATAGGGCTGATTTATATACAGCATTTAACCAAAAATCTAGTAATTAAAAAATAAATTTCATTGTTTTAAAGGAACACTTAGCATAAAATTTTAAAAAGTAGAAATAAGACCACAAAACCTTTTCCAAAATTCCAATATCTACAGACAACTACTGAAATTCTTACATATTTACTTTCAGACTTTTTCTTTCTATTCATACATACTTGGATACTTTATATCCAAGTATGTATTCTTTTATTTTCATATATATCATTATATCAATAGAATTTTCAAACTTTGTTATCAAGTCTTTATAAGCACAATTTCACTAATCCATAAGTATATGAATTACATTTTTTCTCTACAAAATTGTATTGGTTTCTCTTGTTTGAAAGTCTGTGCATAAGCTTACACTCCAAGTTTATTTCTTCAGTCTAAACTTCCTTTCTGAATTCTAGTTTCATATAATCAACAGCATATTTGATATCTACAATGAGTCATCTAACATTTAAAGTACCCGAAATATAACTGAGAACTTTTCTCCAAAGTATGCTCTCTTGTTCTCCTTATTTCAGAATAGGAAACCACTACAACACTGAAGAAAGCTAAAACCGAGGGCATTATATCATCCTTTCTCACACACACGTCCAAGTTCTGTTTTATCTCAAAAGAATATCTATAGTCTGTGCATTTCTCTCTATTTGTGGCAACCATTACCTAATCATCATTTCTTTCATGGACTACTGTAATAACTTTCTAAATGTTCCACAATTACTTTAGCATTTACGGTACTTTATTTAAGATGTTACTCTGTGATAAAACCGTTCAGTGTTCCTCATTGTACCCAGCATAAGACAGTATGATCAACAAAGTCCTTTAAATATCTGACTTATATTTCTAGTATCATCTTTTGCCTCTCTTCTCCTTGATTCATATATTCTTTCAGTTTAGAACGTCAAGTTCTTTCACAGCTTAGTACCTTTGCCAGTGTTTCCACCGATTCTCTTCTCTTTGCACGCGTTTTGGATTGCAAGCTTCAAGCCTAAACTTAACTCTCTTACCATGTTACTATCTTCAGAGAACTTTTATTATTAAAATTCCATGTTTCTGTATCCTCTAGCGCTTACCCAAATTTCTGTGCTATACAGTTTGATTTCTTCTTTAGCTTTCAATGTAAATGTTGCTTATTTCTTTCCTATTTGATGTTCTTGTGTATTTTTTAGAAAGTTGGTTGAGGTTTCTGCATTGTGTCATCTTGTTATTTTATTAGGGATTTTAACTCTGAGTGTGTGAAGAGTTGACCTACAAGCAGAGATCAATGACAAGCGGGCAAGGGCTGAAAGTAACCAGCTCTTCTGAAATTCTGCTGCACCAATATATGATACTATCATTTAGCATTTAACATTCTCTGCTTCGTCACAGAATCAGATATTCTTTAAAATCAGATGCGACTATGAATAAGTTTTTAAAAATCAGTTGAAATCTTAAAAGGCAGAGAGTCCAATGCCTCCATGTTATAGAAAGGAAAAATTAAACTCAGACTCTGAAATATTAGGTGCATATAAATATGTTTTTATGGATCATCTACTCAATGGATAGAGTTGTATAGTACAGTACAAGCTAGAGTACAATGTTGTGTACTCTAGATTCAGCATCTACTGCATGCATTATTTACAGTAATACAAATTTAGCCTAATTGGTCTCCTTACAAATTTACTTTTCTTGCTTATCAGGCACAAAAACATTTAACTCTCTAACTAATGAGTGTATCCTAATCTTATCTCACCTGTAAATATTCAGATTAAGCTAAATATATTTATTTAGGAAAGATAAACTATTAGGTCACCAGTAGAATTATAATTTGGAAGCATAATAATGAAAGTGAGACGCATTGTAATTAAAAACTAGCTGTAATTCTGAATTAAAGAAAGTGGCCCTCTTTTTCCAGCTGTGCCATTAAGTAAATAGTGTTGTGGTTTGGAGTAAATGATTTAATCTCCTTTGTCTTCATTTTCCTCATTTGCGAAATTTCTAAGCTGAGTAAGATCTGGCCAGTCCTTTTTCCTTCAAACTCAAATTTCTCCTTAGGTAAGTTTAGTATAATGAAGTATTTTTAATATAATCAGATTTATTGTTTAGAAACAAATATGGCTTTTCCAGAATGGCACATAATTTCAACTCAATGTGATATTGTGATACTTTTTATTTCTTTAAGAACATTTTTATTTATTTCTAAGAATTTTTCATTGTTTTAGATACATTTTCCAGAATACAAGTATCTTTTTGGGACATCATTCTAAAACACCTGAATAAAAACCACTCTAATACACAATTGCAGTTCTCAAATCAGCCATTTCAAAAGGTTGATTCAATAGCATACAGATCCAAAATAAATGCAATGTCTTCTAAATACATATTGAAATACTTCCTAATAATTTTTATTTATGGTATGTGTAATAAGGAATAAAATAAAAATAGCACTAGGAATTCAAAAGAAAGTAGTATATACATTAAAATCAAGGCTGAAATTCATACTTGCTCAATGTATTAGGCCAGCAATAACATTTGAAAATCATCTCTAAAATCCAGGGCCTGACATAAATTATAAGGAACATACGATAGCATTTTAAAATACGGCTATTCACTAAGAGTAAATTTGAATTTTCAAAATAGTCATTCAATAAATATGTGCCAATCTCAATACTAAGTACCAGACATTAGACTCAGCAGTTAGTGATGGCCAACACAGATTTCTGCCCCCATGGAATTTGTAATCTACATGTGCAATATAAATGCTAAGGTTATAAAAGTAGAATGTCCTGTTGGGGTATACGAGAGAGAAATCACATTCACTCATGAGGGATCAGGATAAAATAAAGAACTGACAAGTGGGTGAAGGAAGACAGGTGATACTGGTAGTACAAGTGGCCAATGAGAAATCTTAGTAGAAAAAACAAAAACCAAAACCCATGTCATGATTGAACACTTTCAAGAAATCCAATATGGTGCTTGCAAAATGTAAAGGTAAGAGAAGAGAAGAAATATATATACAGCGGCTGGGTGCGGTGGCTCACACCTGTAATCCCAGCACTTTGGGAGGCTGAGGAGGGTGGATCACGAGGTCAGGAGTTCAAGACCAGCCTGGCCAGCATAGTGAAACCCCGTTTCTACTAAAAATACAAAAAAATTAGCCAGGCTTGGTGGCTGTAATCCCAGTTACTTGGGAGGCTGAGACAGAGAATTGCTTGAACTTGGGAGGCGGAGGTTGCAGTGAGTTGAGATTGCGCCACTACACTCCAGCCTGGGCGACAGAGCAAGACTCCATCTTAAAAAAAAAAAAAAAGAAAAGAAAAAGAAAAAGAAAAGAAAGAAAGAAATATATATAAAGCAGTGATTCTGAATCTTCGGCCTCTGGTCTAGCAGCACCAGCATTGACATAAATATCACCTTTGTGTCTTCCATGTACTAGATTAGCGATAAAGACTTATTAACTATCTTTAAAATCAAAAGTGTGCCTAAAATAAATTAAAAATGACATTCTTTTTCTATAGCCTGTATATATTTGAACACCTCTGACGGATTTTTTTTTCTTGCGGTAAAATGCAAAGATAAGTTTTCATCATCATCATCATCACTATTACTTTAACTTGTAAATCTGTTGACAATGTTTTGAGGAAATGTAAAGAACAAAAAATTTGTTTCAAGTAAGGGTATAGCCTAGTAAAAGTCTGTGTTTTTAAAGAGTGGATTATTAAAGATAGCCCAAGAATAGGACATATTTTAAAAAATGCTTAAGATAATCTATTTTCTAAAAACTAACTTCTTTATAATCAATGAAAATGACCACATTTTTAGTAATAAACACAATCAATAAATTTCAATGTTTCTCAAGCAATTTTTAAAAATTATATGGATCCACATGGGGTCTAATCTTGATATGATAAATTAGTTAATCAAAATGTCTGTCTTTGCCCATGTATGTGTGTGTGTGATAGAGTAGGAAGAGGAAAATAGACAGAGAGGAATGGTGGAGAATAAAAAAGAAAAATCAGTGTGTTGAAATCAACATAAGGAAAGGTTGAACCACACATTTCAGGAAGCTAGCAATTCCTTCTCATTGATGCAAGTCGACACCTGATGGTCCTTCATGCGCATTATTCATTGACATGTCAAGGGACATACAAGAAATAATTTTTAAATGGGCCAGAGAAACATTTTCTGCAATGTGACTTGCACGTTTCACACCATTTTATAACACTTTTAGCAAAAATTGAAGGTACTTAATATAGTCTCTAATAGTTTATTTTAAATATAATTGAAAATAAAGTACATACACCATGGGAACTAGGACTTAGACTGCATTTCATTTATAATGTTTTAATGTAGAAATAAATAGAAAGGAGTTAAGAAGTGTTATTATTACTTGGGTAGAGAAAAAGGGAACTGTTGAATTTTTTATTCTTGTCAAACACTATGACAAAACATATAACAATGGCATGCTAATAACCTCCCTGATCATGGCGAGTAACAGCATTAATGTGTTTACTGATTAGAGAATTAGAAAAGGACATGGTTCTTATAAGATCATACCATTTAAGTATTCTGATCACTCAGTCTACATATATATCTTACAGGGAAACAACGCAATGGCTCCACCAAAATCACTTTTATGAGATTTTAGAGTCACTAAGCGTGTTTAAAAATAATCTAGGTCAGCAATTGTGTTCAACTATAGAAACAGACTTGGCCTCTTCTTGGAAGAATCAATTACAGTTGCCACTCTGATTTTATTGTCTCTCATTTGCCCTTTCCCTCATTACATTGTGTGGATCCTTGTCATTTGGCCACATCTGTTTGCGAGAAGGTCATGGAGTCAATGTCTTGCCTGATCATCAGCATTTGACATCATTAATGTCACTTTGATGCTTCTTCAATCTATGCTGTGATTGCTATTCAACACTCTTCTTACCTCTTCTTGGGGTATATATTTTCCATTAACAAAGTTTTTCAACTAGACTCTATTTATTAACAGCTTCTAATTCACATGTCCATGCATAACTTTATCCTTGATACATAATCCTTTGTAATTAACTGACTACTAGACATATTTTTGTTGTTTATGTTATTTTGGTTTATAGCCACAACATTCTTGATAGATCTTTTATCTCATCAACTTAACTCCTTTATTTATTTGAAGGTAATCCCCATTGCCCATTTGTGTCAGAAGCCTTGTTTTTCCTTATTCTACCAGTTACCTACTCTTATTCCTAAAATCTAGGTGGTTTATAAGGCATGCCAATTATTTCCCCTTGAATCTCTGGAACTTCATCTCCCCAAACATTGCTGTCACTGTAATAGGAGTAGACTAGCATTCATAAATATTTTTACAATTTCCTACCAAAGCTTGTTTTTGGTCTTCCTTGATAAATCATATAAGTTTACTAATTTTTCTCCATATTTCAGTAGAATGACTTTTTTTCAAAGTCTAATTATGATGACACTGCTTAAAATCCATATTGCCTCCCCAAAACCTTAAAGACAAAATAAAAATCATTTAGCATGGTGCTCTAGAGCCTTCAAGATCTAATTTCTGGCTAAGTTGAACAATAACAACTAAAAGTCCCATTGTTTACTTCACTACTGTCTAGTGAAGGTAGTGACAATTTGCATAAGCTTAAAGCAATTACCATCCACCATACTATGAACTAATCTCCAGATTATTCTGGCTGCTGTAACAAAATACTAGGTGTCTTATAAACAACAGAATTTTATCGCTGAAATCTGTCAGCACCTTACACCAAGGTGCTGACAGATTCAATATCTGGTCAGGACCCCCTTTCTGGTTCATAGATAACCATCTTTTTGCTGTGTCCTCAAGTGGTGGAAGGGGTGAGAAATCCCATTTATGAGGGCTCTGCCCTCATGACCTACTCACTTCCCAAAGCCCACTTCCTAATACTGTCACCTTGAGAGTTAAGATTTTAATATATGAATTTGGAAGGAACACAAATATTCAGACCATACCAAGATCTTATTCAGATTTCACCACTTTTTTCTCCTAATATATTGTTTCTTTTTTTCTATTCTAGTACCCAATTCAGCATTCCACATTGCTTCAATCTGTGGCAGCTCCCCCAGATTTTCTTGTCTTTCATGACCTTGACAATTTTGATGAGTATTCATTAGTCATTTTGTATAATCTCTCTCAATTTGAGTCTGATGTTGGTTATATCTTTTCTTGAAATACAAAATTAATTTGTCTCCATTTTTAGACACACTCAGTAATCACAAAATATACTGAATGAACTAAGTACTCATATTTCCAAATTCCCTGATTTTTTCAACTGTGTGTACATTATAATACCAATTATTTGAAATGTAAAAGTACATAGAATTTTTATACATACACATTAAAATCTTAAAGAAAATCTACCGAGGTTTTGAGTGGGTATTTCTTATAAATTTTGAAATTATAGTCATTATTCCCTTATTGTTTCTATACGATATGACTGTTGAAAAGATTGTGCAATCTTTTTATAACCTGTCAAAAAAAGAACAATTTAAAAATATATTGCCAAGTCTCCATTGTATCCCACACACCTGTGACGTTCAACATTGTAGCTACTAGACACATGAGCCTTCTTTCTCTTCCTTCCTTCTTTCCTTCCTTCCTTTCTTCCTTCCTTTCTTCCTTCCTTCTCTCTCTTTCTTTTCTTTCTTTTTCTTCTCTTTCTCTATTTTCTTTTTCTTGTCTATTTTTTCTTTAAATTTAAATTAATTAAAGTTAAAAACTGAGTTATTTAGTTGTACTAGCCACATTTCAAGGGCTCAAGAGCTGCATGAAGCTAGTAGCCACCAAACTGGACAGTAGAGATTGTAGATCACGTATGTCATCACGGGAGATCCTACCGGGCAGTACTATTCCTACGTCAGGATTACTGGAGACAGTTTTTGCATATTCTCATAGACCTACATCCCAGGTTGACTTCACAAATTAGGAGAAAATGTTAAGTTTTGTTATCTATTGTGAATCTCTAAACTGAAAATTATTCTAGTTAGTTTTGTTATTTGTAAGTATACTTTAGTCAGCAGCCCTTGTCTGTCTTTAGCCAATAGTAGCAGAAAATATGTGTGTGTGCCCGCATGTGTATGTGGGCACACTCATATGCAGACGTTACTATTCTATGCACTTGACGTTAATTATCTTGTAAAATTGTCACACCATAAATTACATATGAACATATCTTCATTTACACAAGGGGAAACTGAAGCAAAGAACTTCCCAGACTCATAAAAACACTAAATGGCGTACCCAAGATTTGCCCATTGTCTTTGCCTCTTTTCCATGCTATATTACCCAGTTTGTCTTTCTCTTTCTTTTTTTTTCTTTCTTTCTTTTCTTTCTTTCTTTCTTTCTTTCTTTCTTTCTTTCTTTCTTTCTTTCTTTCTTTCTTTTTCTTTCTTTTTTCTTTCTTTCTCTTTCTTTCTCCTTCCTTCCCTGCCTCCCTCCCTCCTTTCTTTCTCTCTTTCTCTTTCTTTCTTCTTTCTTTTCTTTCTTATTTTTCTTTCTTTTCTTTCTTGTTTTTCTTTCTTTTCTTTCTTGTTTTTCTTATTTCTCACTTTTTCTTCTCTATTTATTTTCTTTCTTTCTTTTTCTTTTCTTTTTCTTTTTCTTCTCTTTCCTTCCTTCCTCTTTCTTCCTTTCTTTTTCTTTCTGTCTTTCTTTCTGTCTTTCCCTTTCTCTTGCTTTCTTTTTGTCTTTCAGTCATTCTTGGTCCTCTCTCTCTCTCCCCCTCACTCTCCCTCAATCTGTCTCTCTTTATTTATCTTTTCTTCCTTACTTCTTTTTTTTTTCTAAATTGAATTGCTATTTCAAACTTCTGTGTATCTTCTGGGAAATTTTCTAAAACAAACATCAGAAATAATATATTTGATTTTTCATCGGGAGATGTAGTAATCAATAAACATTAAAGTTGTCAGTTATCACATTCCATTTTCTAAGAAATAATTTTTAAGTTTAGTACTATAAGACAACTATGCAGTTAATTTTAACAGAATCTCAGAAGGTCCTGAGAAATTAACTTTTGAGCAGGTATTGAGATTGTTTACGTACATGCTGAAGATCACTTCAAAATAGTTTTCAAGAGAAGTAAAAAATAAAAAGATATTTTTCTCCCTGACTAAAAAGGAAGTAGAGAATAAGGCTTCATTCTAACCCCGAAGGAAAGGTTGTGACTTTTTCGATATTTGAGTTTATGGTTATTTCTTTAATGAATGAAAATGCATTCTTGTATTTTAGATATTGGCTTGGTCTGAGAATTACCCAAAGTTAAGGTGACTTTCAGGTCATTTATTTACAGTATCCAACTAGACCTTGGAAGGAAAATGTCACTGACTTATCTGCAATGTTCATTTAATGAAAGCAATGTTAGGGATCTGTGAATTGGAAAAAGATGACTAATATTAATGATGATTCACATTACTGCATATGGTAAGATTTTAAAGCAATGATAGATTAATATTTAAAAATCCCCATATGAAAATTTTCATTTCATTAAAGCTGTAGACCTTTCAAACACTCAAAATTACTTCAGCACAGTTTCTGTCTGATGCTCTTTATATTAGGTATTTGAACCAACCATAAGTGTTTATATTCAAAAATGTTAATTTCATCAGTTTTGGTGGGTATTTCTTAATTCACAATTCTCCATCTCCAGGAAATTAGGATGACGCTTTCCCTCTCTCTCCTGTTCTGCACTTTATTTGCACTTTGCTTACTTTGTAAATGTCCTTCTCTAGTCCCCTCTTCTATGCTAGTGATTTATTTTCTCTTTTCTCCAATTAACCTCCTGATAAACTGTAAGTCTCTGACAGTTATCTTACAACCACTCCACTTGGCTTGCTGCTATATACTCTGCTTTTTGCCAACAACTAATGGCCTTCACTTCCTCCTATTCTCCCCATGACCCCTCCTTTTTAAAGTAATCTAGGAGACATAAAGTACTTGGTCAGACTTTTAAACCAGGACATCAATTTTTTGGCAGTCAATAATGAAACAGGCTGACTCTGCATGGAAACCATAAAGAACTTCTCTGCTGACTCTTGCCCAGCTCATCTACATTTGTGAATGATGATACATTTTTTATATCATTTTCTTGGAGGGGAGCACAGTAACATTGACATTCCACTTTTTATGTGACAGAATTCAGTGTTATGTAAGCTATATAATAAGTAGTAATTTTATTATTACCTTCTGTGACCCTCTCCTTCAACCCTCTCACTCCACAAAAACAAATAATATTTAACCATTAGTGTTCGAATTGCTGCACAAGTTAATTGGAAGTATAACTTTTCATCAATATAAACATTTCTATTACACTTTACTGTTTCTCAATTTCAGAATACTTGTAAAAAGTATAATTTGCTATTTCAGATGCTAAGAGGGATTTTAAATCTAGACTATAAATATCTATGATAATATGCATCACTTCTGAAGTTGTAAATATTTTATAAATTACTCCTTAATTAAAATAATTAGAGATAACACAATGCCCCCAAATAGTCTGTCAGTTATGCCATGGAATTTGTGACAAACACATTGTAGATGTCAATGTTTTGTTAAGATCAATATTCTTCCTCAAGAATCACAAGTTCTTTGAATCATCCCTACCAGCCCATTAATAATCTGAAGTTTTTATAAATCCTTACAATTTTTATTATATTTTCTTTGCTTAATCACTGTGAATTAAAATATTAACACTCTTTCCCTCTCAGTTTTCACCAAATGTTGAAGCCCTGGATTCAAGTTTTTAAACCATTAAATTTTCAATCTTTCTGCCTCTTATTAAGCATGCAGCTTAGTCATTGCTATAGTCATTCAGTACAGGAAAAAAACTGAGCATGCTATAGTTTGGAATATATTGGAACTATCATTCCAGGCTTTTATCAAGGAGGTTATGTTGAATAACACTCTTCTTTTATAAAAAAAAGAAAAAAATTAACTAACAAAGAAAGATTGTATACATTTAAGGTGTACAAAATGATGATTTGGTATACATATACATTCTGTGGTTATTATCACAATCAAATTAGTTAAAACATTCATCACCACCCACGCTGTACATTAGATTCTCAGAACTTATTGATCTTATGACTCAAAGTTTGATCAAAATCTCCCCTATTTTTCCACTTCCCACACCCTGGCAACCACTGTTCTACTCTCTATTGCTGTGAGTTTAACTACTGTGCATTCCGTATATAAGTAAGATCATGCAGTATTTGTGTCTCTGTGTCTGGCTTATCTGACATAGCATAACGTTCTCCAGGTTCATCCATGTCTTCACAACTGACAAGATTTTCTTCTTTTTTAAGGTAGAATAGTATTCCATTGTGTATATAGATCACATTTATCCACCCATGGAAACTTAGGTTGATTTGTATCTTTGCTATTGTGAATAATACTGCAATGTCATCTTTCTTTGCTTTTCTGGACGCTGTGCTCCTCTTTGGGTGACATTTGAAGTATATTTCTTTGCAGAAGAATAGTACATTTTTAGAATTTTTAGAGTGTAAGTCTGATACTCATTTCTATTTATGGTACCTTAATTTGACTTAAAAAATGTGCGTGTGTGTGCATGCATGCACTATAAAACTAGAGGTATGTTCAGAACAGAATATTCTACTAAAAAGAAGTATTTGGAATACGCTATCACTCTTAATTTTTAATAAGATGTTTTAAGCTTGTGACAGTGTAAAAATCAGATTAAACTCATTAATGCCGAGATAATGCAAGTAAATTCACATATACAATAATTATTCTGTTCATAGCTATTAAGGAATAGTTGTGAATAACCTCATGTTTTCTTTTCACCTTTTCTGACATCATCAAAAACATGAAATACTGAGGGATTATTTAACAAAATATATACAAAATCAGCACAATAAAGACTATACATTGTTGCTAAGAGAAATTAAAGATGACCTAAATAAATAGAGATATATACCATGCTTCTAGTTTGGAAAATGTTAGGATATCATTTGTCCCTATATTTATGTATGGATTCGATGCAATTCCAATCAAAATCCCAGTAGTTATTTTTTAAATGATAAATTGGCCTTAAATAATATGTAGGGATATAAAGGACATAAAATAGCCAAAACAATTTTGCAACAGTAAAACAAGTTTAGAAACATTAGCCTTATACTACCTTATATCAGAATTTAACAGACTACAGTAATAAAGGCAGCTAGGTTTCTAATATCAATGGATTAGAATAAATCTAAAACGTGAACCAGACATACATGGATGATTGATTTTTAACAAAGGTGTCAGAGTAACTCAATGGAGAAACAAAAGCTTTCCCAACAAATTGTGCCAGAACAACTGGATATCATTTGGGAGGAAACAAGTGAAGTACTATTTTTTCCTTCACGTCATACAAAAAAAAAAAAAAAAAAAAAAAAAAAAAAAAAAAAAACTAAACTAAAAGTAGATCTTAAAACTAAACCTAAAATATATATCAATAAACAATTAGATGGAAATATAGGGGATATTTTTAAAATTTGAGATGGGTAGAGACATCTTAGTTGGACACTAAAAGGAACAGAAATAATAAATTACACTTTATCAATAATAATAACTTTTCAAGAGCAAAATGTAAACAGGCATGCTACAGAAAGGAGAAGATATTTCAATATGTACATCTGACAAAGGACTGGAATTCAGAATATACAATGTCTACCCCTTAATATAGCAAAAACTCCATTTAGAGGGGCAAGAGATATAACCGGGCACCTCCTCGCAAAAGATTTGTGACACGATAATGAGCCACATGGATGAATCTCAAAAACGCTTTGCTGAAGGAAAGAAGCAAGACAGAAGAATACATACTCTATGATTCCATTAATACGTAATTCTAGAAAAGCAAAGCTGATCTATACTGGCAAAAAGCAGATTAAGCGGTTGCCTGGGGTCAGGGACCTGGAGGGGCTTTACATAACCAACTTCAAAGGAGTCAAAAAAGCCAGAAGTTATTTAGGGGAACGTTGGAAATATTCTCTATATTGATTTTGAGTATGTATGTGGCAAAGGGGGGATATTACATAGTATATATGTTTGTCAAAACGTATTAAAATGTACTCTTAAATTTTTATTTTATGTCATTATGCATTAATAAAGTTAATTCTAAAACAAGATGTGCCTGTGTTTTATTGTATATAAATAATATCTCAATAAAAATCATGCGGAAACTATAGTAAAATATAATTCGTGGCAGGGAGGAAAAGAGAAAAAAAAATCTCTTTTAAGTAAGGAAGCCCTCCTGCTGTTTCTTGAAGGACTCAGATACTGTTCATATCATAACAAATGAACAATGAACAAATGAACTCTGACACACAGAACAAGAAGCTTTGTCTTTCAGATTTGTTGGGGTTGAGACACATCTCATTTAAAAGTCACTGTCAGAGCCGCAATCAAAAAGCTTGTGGTTTGTCATCAGATATATCTTCTATGTTTGTGCCCCTGCTTTAGATAATGTGTTTTGAGTTTTTGAATTGGAATTCAGGTTGCCTATGTAACTTGTAAGAATGATAAAGAGAAGGTACAAGTCTAGCAATTCCCTAACTCTCCCTGGTAGCAGTAGACACCAATCCCTGGGCTGAATACAATATTTCTTATTTTAAAAAATACATATTGAACCTCTACTGAGCTCCTGACACAGTTCTTGGCAGGTTGCCATGAGATTAATCTACTATGGTTTCTTGAAAATAAATAGACAGGCAACAGAGAGGCATAATCTCTTTTATAACAGGAGACTTTTCCTGATGATTCTCTCGGTCCTTGAATATAATGTAATCTATCTGGATTTTGACTGCTTTGTCTAAGGGTTTCCTTCTTGTTACATTGTATTTTGTTAAAAAAAATTTTAAGCAGTTTAACATTTGCATTTGAATAGGAGCTGTCAACATTGTACCCTTAAAAAGATACACCATGTGATAATTTTAAAAATTTTAGAATGGCTGATAATGCACAGACTGTGGGGGGGAACCTTCACTACATGTAGCTTTCTCACAAGACTTCTTATACTTTCAGATTACCAGTTATTATTCAACAGTTAAAACTAAATTCAGTGAAATAATTTGCCTTGAGGACTTTCTGTGTGTACTAAGAAGTAAGTCATCAACCTGGTGGGTAAGAAATTCATTTTTCAGAAAAATAAGAAAACAGACCAGTACAAGATAATTTTAAAATCTGGAAATAAACATGTATGGTAATTTAGTATAGGATAACAATTATACCCAAACAGTGAGCAAATTATGTAGATCATTCAGTAAGCGAATAATAGTATATCCATGTGGAAAACCCAGATTTGGAACTCCAAAACACACTTTACATCACAATTATTTCCAAATTTGCTTCCAAAATTTAAATGTGAAAAATAACATTTTGAAAGCTCTGGAAGATAATTGTGTGGTGGGGAAAGCCCTTCTAAGAATAACTCATAACCCAGAAACAATAAGAAAATGATGCTGGGCGCAGTGGCTCATGCCTGTAATCTCAGCACTTTGGGAGGCCGAGGCAGGTGGATCACGAGGTCAGGAGTTTGAGACCAGCCTGGCCAATATGGTGAAACCCCGTCTCTACTAAAACAAATACAAAAATTAGCTGGGCGTGGTGGCACGCCCCTGTAGTCCCAGCTACTCGGGAGGCTGAGGCAGGAGAATCACTTGAACTCGGGAGGCGGAGGTTGCAGTGAGCCGAGATCATGCCACTGCACTCCAGCCTGGGTGACGGAGTGAGACTTCTTCTCAACAACAACAAAAAAGAAAATGATTAACATGTCTGACTGCATTAATAAACAGTAACAACAAAAATGTAAAAAGCCACATTTCAACTAGGCAAAATTCAATAAGCGAATGTAAAAGAAAAGTCACAAGAAAAAATAAGCAAGTGTATCAGATGGGCAAGAACTCAAGAATTCAATGTTACTTTCTTTTTGGAGAGACTAGTAAATTGAGCTCTTTTATAAACTGCTAATGTGAATAAAATTTCAACCCCGATGGAGGAAATTTTCTCAGTATTTTTCAAAATAACAAATTGTATATTTCTCAACCCAGAAATTCAATGTGTGGGAATCAATCTGACAGCTGTATTAATAGACACAATTTCAAGACGATCTTTACATATTCATTGCAAAAAATTATTTCTGATGGCAAAAGATTGAGGGAAAAAATTAAATATGCATCAATGTATTATTGATTTGCTTTAAATTGTAATAATTTTAATTAAAGAAAATAAATTAGACTAATTCATAATAGTATATGGAATTGTTAAAAAGAATGAAGAAATGGAGAGGAAAGAAGCTCCAAGATATATTAAATACAAAAAGTAGGCTGTGGAAGAGCAGTTAATATGTATTACGGTTAAATATAGAGAATGAGAAGGTGGGAATGGGGCTGAAAGAGGTACTGAAAAATGATGTTTTTCTCTTTTTATTAGCAAATGTGTGTGAATGACAGCTGGACATACCTCAACCTAGCATGAAGCACCCAGGACTTCACTGCTCCCTTTGGGAGCACCATCTGCTCAGGTGCTTTCCTGTTGACTCCTCTTGATGAGAACGTTGCCCTGAATTCTACTTCAGGACCACATAAGGCAAATATTTTCTCCCTTCTTGACAGCCAGGGCATGGGATGCTTCACGTAAGATCAGCCAAATCTATACCACACTCTGGTTTTGAAACTTGAGGGAGCAACACAAAGTTGCAAGGGCAGATGAGGTATTATTCATGGCAACAGTGATGTACCCATTGAGTATTCAGTACTGAAGAGGCAATTGTCCAGTACTCAATGCCAGCAGCAGGGTGTGACAGCTCCATCCCTAGAACTTACCATCCCTTGGTCCTTTGGATTTTACAAGCTAAAGTCCTCAGGTCTTCCTCCTGGTCTCTATGCTCCCCAGCGTTCTTCCTACAAAGGCCATTTCTTTTCAACGTAACCTAATTGGTTTCCTTTGCTAGCCGGTTATAGTTGTATTGTTATTATGAATTATTTTTTAATCCTTTTGCCATTGAACTACGAATTAGGAAGTGAGTCTTGTTCAACAACCATAGAGTCTAATACTGTGTTTTCAATATGATGATAGGTGATTATTGATGGAATTGATTAATTCAATGACTTAGAGATTATTAAAAATAATGTTTTATATACTGACAATTAGAAAGCTTCAACGTAACAAGGAGCTTCCAAAACTTAAGCTCTGAGTTTGTGCAAATTTCTTGGTTAAATTGATTTGCTCGTATTCCCAATCTATAATCAAAGAAGAGATTGAATAATTTAACATTCTTAAAGAAGCTAATATTGAGAAGACATTGATTATTTCTTAAAATAAAACAGCAAAAAAACTTCTTCCTGAAAATATACTTGATAACAAAATGAGTGTAAAATCATTCAGAAGTCACTTATTCCTTTTAAAATGATAAATTTTATATTTTAGATGACTCTAGTTTTTAATGACTGTTACTGTATACCCTATTTACTTCATTTCTCTTCTACTTTAGAAGAAAGAAAAGATAATTCATGTTAGATAATCTTTCACTCAGGTAAACAACAAGAAAAATGTACTCCTAAGGAAGTGTTCTTAAAAACATGATTATTTTCTGCTTCACACCTGACAACACAATGAAATGCCTTACTGACATTTTATAGTCCCAGAAACCATGTTTCACTGTGGTAATTCAAAATCTAGACTGTTGTAGAAATAGATCAAAAACTTTCCACAAAATTCAATTATTTAAATAATGTATTTTACATAGCCCTAATCATCTTCAACTAGCATACTATTGGGAAATGAAAAGCAAACATGAAATCTATTTGGTTAATATCTTAGAACATTACAAAATTATATTCTTTCCTCTAGACAAAAATTGTTCCCTCTGTATTTTGCTTTTCCTTGTTTTATTAAACACTCTCATGTTGACAATATTGGCTTGACAATTTGAATAACATTCCCTAAGAGCTCTTTAAATATCTACTGTTTCACATATGTTGCCTTTATCCAGCATCCATAGGATGTTTAAAATACATCATATGCCTCATTAAAAAGTTTTCAAAATCATATATTATATAATTCTTAATTAAATTTTTGAATGTGACATGTTTAAGACAGGAACATGTTGGAGTCATATAGTCACTTCCTTAAGGATCAGATTGGCTTCACTCAAAGGCCAGCTCTGTGACTCTTTTTTGTTGTTGTTTGTTTGTTTGTTTGTTTGAGACAGAGTCTCACTTTGCTGTCCAGGCTGGAATGCTGGGTGCTATCTCAGCTCACTGCAACCTCTGCCTCCTGGATTCAAACTATTCTCCTGCCTCAGCCTCCCAAGTAGCTGGGATTACAGGCACCCACCACTATGCCCCGCTAATTTTTTATTTTTAGTAGCCAAGATTTCTGGCCAGTATTTGCCAGAGGCAACACGAATGGCCCAACTTTTATTTTGTTCCATATTGTTGCTGGAGTGGTGTGACTATGGCTACCTCCCCCATGTCCTTCCTGTTCCTCAAGGGGAGCCCTATGGCCAAGAGACTTAAATCCAAAATACTCGTAACCAATGTTTTAGGACAGATGGGAAGGGAGGTGAGCAGGCCTTCATCAACACTGAAAATCTTTTTTTTTTAAATTTGATTTATTTTTTATACTTTAAGTTTTAGGGTACAAGTGCACAACATGCAGGTTTGTTACGTATGTATACATGTGCCATGTTGGTGAAAATCTTTTAAGCAATATAAGAGACAAAATCCAAAAGCCAAAAGGCAAGACTACAAAATTTACTTATCTATACATTTTATGTGTTGAGCTGCCATAGTCTTGGTTTTAGTTACAGACTTGTAGCAATTAGCTATACAAAATATAATCATTTTGTTAAAATCATTTAAGCTAAGGAATTTAGAGGAAATTGTTGTACCACAATGGTTTTGTGCAGTCTTCTTAGAAATTTGTTTTAAGGTGGCTTATAAATATATGTATTCATATCCATATCTATATCTATATATAAATCTCGTGACTGGGAGCACTCTGCCCAGGAAGCTTTGTCACCAGATATCTTGATATCCTCTTGGTAATTTTCTTTTAACCGTCATGGGAAGCAGGACATGTTTTATGGTTGAGATGAAAATGGCCCAGGAAGCAAAGTCCCTCATTTTCCAGCTGTTTAAGCATGTGCGTGCCTGTCCTTGATTTGAAGAGTATGAACTAATTCTATCCCTCGAAATTGGCCCTTACAATACCACATGGCCACCTCTTCTGGGATAGTCCCTGAGACTAGAGGGGCGCTGCTTACATAGCTTTAGCATTAAGGCATTAGCAACAAAAGCAGATAAAGTCTAGTGGCATTCTGAATAGTTTTTAAACTTTGCAGATATCAGGTAGCAGGGAAAGGTAATCTTTGTTGATTTACCTAGTCTTGTAAGCTACAAGTAGCTCAAACAAGAAACAAATACATATAACACACACACATGCACACATATATACACATATATATATACACACATATATATACACACATATATATTTACACTGGTAAACAAAGCATAAAGAATCAGCAATGTTTTGAATAAGAGGACGTAAGCCTTGTGTAGCTCTGACAATGACAAGAAAAGGAAACTCACAGGTAGCTAAATATTCAAGTTATTCAGTATTAAGACACAGAACAAATTAGATAGAAGTCAAATTATTAAATAAGTATTTATGCCTTTGTATACAGGCCTGGTCTAGTGTCATGCGAAAGCACTTTTTTAAATTGTCTTCTTGTCCTAGATCTGAAGATGAGGTTTCGGTTAACTTGAGTTTGGTGCCAGATTCCAGCATTAACGTTTGAGATTCTGTAGGAGCTGATGCTCCTTTTGAGATGAGATAGTGGTATCCAGCAGTCAAAGCCCTGCAACTCAACAGCACAAGGGTTAGTTAACAATATTTGATTAAAAACTCTTTTTAATGGGGCTGGAGGGAGTCTCTTAACTAATGTCCAATCAACCGACTGGAAGTGGTAATACTGTAGTTTATGACTTAATTGAAAGCTGTAAAAAGATTCTACAATCTTACAGTGATTAATTTTTATAGTTTTGATAAGCCCCCAGCAGTAAGTCTAAGTCAGATTCCATTTAGTGTTTGACTTTGAGGATGTTTGTCAAAGAATGGTAAAAGGCTGAAAACATTTGATTAAAACAGAATCTCGGGTCATTATAAAATAATAGTTATTCATTTAACCAGAGTGATTATCAAAAGACTTGAAAAGCAATATACAGGCCGGGCGTGGTGGCTCACACCTGTAATCCCAGCACTTTGGGAGGTGGAGGAGGGCGAATCACCTGAGGTCAGGAGTTAGAGACCAGTCTGGCCAACATGTTGAAACCCCATCTCTACCAAAAATACAAAAATTAGCCAGGCATGGTGGTGGGCACCTGTAATCCCAGCTACTTGGGAGGCTGAGGCAGAAGAATTGCTTGAACCCAGGAGGTGGAGGTTGGAGCGAGCTAAGATCTTGCCACTGTACTCTAGCCTGGGCAATAGTGAGACTACCTCAAAAAAAATAAATCAATATACAAAGTTACATTGATGTAAAAACCTTAAGGTTCTTTTTTTATTTTATTTTTTGAGATGGAGTCTCGCTCTGTCGCCCAGGCTGGAGTGCAGTGGGGTGATCTCCGCTCACTGCAAGCTCTGCCTCCCAGGTTCACGCCATTCTCCTGCCTCAGCCTCCTGAGTAGCTGGGACTACAGGTGCCCACCACCATGCCCGGCTAATTTTTTTGTGTGTATTTTTAGTAGAGACAGGGTTTCACCATGTTAGCCAGGATGGTCTTGATCTCCTGACCTCATGATTTGCCTGCCTTGGCCTCCCAAAGAAAACCTTAAGGTTCTTAACATTTAAATTTCCTAAGTGATCAAAAAAAAAAAAAAACCTTATACAAACAGCACAGGAATTATCTTAAAATCTTCGAATCTTTGTTTTTTGGGCTAGTTATCAAGCCTTCTGTAGTGTGACTGCTTTTCTTATGGGAAGCCCATTTGAATTATCTGGAATTCAAACCTAATGAAAAAAGAACCTGAAATAATCAGACACAGAAATGGTGTGTCCAGAGTCATGAATGAGTGTTACATTTTAGTGGCCTTGAGCAGGGGAATATGTGTCTCTTGGCAACATTATGAGAAGTTGACTGGTTATATTGAACACATTAGACATATGTTGGGGCTCAGAAAACAATACCCCAAAATAAAAGCCTCAGAAGCAGCCTCAGAAATCAAAGTTTTTATTTGGCCTTCTCTTGTCCTCCTCTCAGTCTCATTTTCCCTCAAGGCTGGCCACAGAAACTAGAATCTCCCTTCCCCAGCGCAAGTCCCAGAAACCAGAATTCCTTTCTTCGAAGCCAGCCATAAAGCCTAAAAATATTACACTAACGTTTCCTCCACCTGTCTGTGTAAGAATTTGTCACACAGAAATGATCTGACCTTCCTCGCTGGATTGTAGGTTATAAAAGCCCCATGCCCAGAAGGAAGGAAATGCATGCTCAGGGAGATTAAGAAGGATCTAGACAGATGGGCCTTTCTGGATATCCCCATACAGTCTGCTAGCACTAAGTTTTCTGTACTAGGCCATTTTTGTGTGACGTTAAAGATATCCCTAAGGTCTGGGTCATCTGTAATGAAAAGACGTGTAATCGGTTCATGGTTCTGCAGGTTGTACAAGCATGGCACCAACATCTGCTTGGCTTCTGGTGATGCCTCAGGAAGCTTGCAATCACGGTGGAAAGCAAAGCAGAAGTAGGCACAACACAGGGTGAGAGTAGGAACAAGAGAGCGAGGGGGAAGGTCCCATGCACTTTTAAACAACCAGATCTCATGTGAACTAACTAAGCGAGAAATTACTTATCACTAAGCTGGTGGGGATAAACCATTCACAAGGGGTCCACTCCCATGATCCAATTACCTTCTACCAGGATCCACCTCTGACATAAGGAATCACACACATTTCAACATGAGTTTTGGAAGAGACAAGCATCCAAACCATATCAAAACCCTTTTGTTAAATCATTTTTTTTTACATGGGTGTGCGTACTTTGTTGAACCTAAGTATTAAAATGAGCAATTTCGCCTGTATCTTGGTTCTTTATTTTGAACATTCTCATGTATACACACCAAACACATCTGCATGCCTTCTCTTCAACCAATCTGTCTTTTGTGAGTTGATTTTTCAGGGAACCCTCAGAGGGCCCCTGACCCCTAAACATATTAACAAAATCCACAAGTACAGAATTAAATTATGCTGGAGGAAAACATCACCTTCTTAAAACCTTCAAGATGAAACATTTCAGTAATAGGCTGTAAGAACAGATTTAGAACTGGAAAAAAGTTATAGGAGCCAACAAAAGTTGAAGGACAGAGTTACTATCCCAAGTCTCTTCAAAGGGAGAAAAAGCTGAAAACAGAAGGACACAGGAGAAGTTAAACTTCTGAGATATTGTAATAGTCCATTTTCACACTGCTGATACAGAAATACCAGAGACTGGGTAATTTATAAAGAAAACAAGGATTAATGGACTCACAGCTCCATGTGGCTTAGGGGGAGTTCACAATCATCGTGGAAGGTGAAAGCATGTCTCTCACATGGTGGCAGGCAAAAAGAGATTGATAACCAAGCAAAAGGGAAACACCGTATGAAACAATCAGATCTCACGCGACTTATTCACTACCATGAGAATAGTATGGGGGAAACTGCTCCTATGATTCAATTATCTCCCACCGGGTCCCTCCCACAACACATGGGAATTATGGGAGTACAATTCAAGATAAGATTTGGGTGGGGACACAGCCAAACCATATCAGATATCAATCTGAAAATTTTCAAAACAGAAGCAGATTATAGAATTGAAAATTAAAAACACAATTTCATTAACAGCAAATCAATATTTTAAGAAAACCTTGTTGTTTTAACCAAGTCTTTAGTTTTGCCTTACTGTATTTTAATATCAAAGTTCTATCTCTAGAAGGCTATTATAAATAATTTCTTTTAATTAGAGCCAATGGAATCACATACAGAATTTCCTTCATAAATTCTCTTTTTATAAACCTTATTCTAACTTTCACAGACCATTTACGGTACACTTGCACTTAGTGTTTTTTCTTAAATTTCCCTTTCTTAAATAACCCATCATTTTTTTTTAGGATAAAAATGTATCACACAAGATTCTTTCTCATACAAAAGTATTGTCCTTTTAACCTTTCTTACTAAAAATATCTCTTCATATCTGTAACTTTCTTCACATCTCTCTTGTTTACTGGTTCCTTTTTACCATGTTTCATAAAACATCTTTAAATAACCTTTGAAATAGAAGAAAATTATTTTCCTTTTAATCATAACACCTTTTTATGTCTTTCTTATTTTTTATTTTTTCATCGTAACACATCTTACTTTAGCACACTTCATATAAGAATTATATATTAACTAGAATTTTTATTCTTAGTAACCTTGTAACCAGGGCAGCCCTGATAAAATAATTGGAAAAGTTTCCTTTCTTACTGTTTTCCTTTAGTCTCTGTATTTATAAGCACAGCTGCTTACAAGAGCCAGGCTACCCAGGCTGGCGCGAGTTTCTTGACCCCTCACCGGATACCAGAGGGAGATAAGACCCTGCAAACTGGCACAAAGTGGAACAGAGGACCCCTGGTTACCTTCAGTCATTAACATATTATAATACTAAAATATCCTCTCCTAAAGGAAAATCTCTGCCATTTTTGGACTTGGTTCTTGAAGTTGTATGTTTATGAATTGAGCCTGAGTGTCTGGAATACCACTCTGCACATGCTAACAGCATTCCTTTCCTGCCCTGTATCCAGGCCCTAAAATCCCTATGTTTTCTATTGTTCAGGGATAAGAGGCATTTAGAGTGAGAGCCTTTCCTTCTCCATTTCTTGCCAGCGAATAATACCTGTTTGCTCTTTTTCAATGGAATGTTCTTACTTTGAGAACAATATAAAGTGGTGAAAGAACTCAGTTTACCAATGACAACCTTAAATTTATGCAAAAACCTAGGAAGAAAGAACTCTTGAGTTGTCTGTCAAATCAGTAATTTATAGATGAGAACCACTTTATAATTTTTTTGAAAAATGTTTTCTATGTTTTTTAAATTAGAAATGATCGAGACATGTAATGAACATGTTATTTAATTTAAAAATACATAAGATTTAAAATTACATGACAAGTTCATTTATAAATATTTATCCCATTACATTTACCTAATTTATTTTTTAAAATAGCTTACCTAGATTACTTATGAATACTGAGATATTAGACAAAACTAGTCATTATTGGAACTTTGGGGGGTCCTGAGTCTTCTTTGAGGCCCCATGCTGGGTGCCAATTAATGTTGATAAAAAAGGCTAAACTCTTTAAAATATTTTCGGAGGTTTATTATGAGCCAATATGAGTAACTGTGGTCCAGGGCATAGTCCTGAGAGGTCTTGAGAACAACCCCCACCTTGTGCAAGTTATTTTTTCCTCACGCTTTCAAACTTATCACTAAACTTTAGAATACAGTATGCATGTGTAAGGTTTTTTTATTGCCTTTCCTATTTCTTCTCACATTGATGCAACATTTTCTCTTAACTCTCAGTTTTGTAGTTTTTTCTGTGTCAGACATAATTTCTATCTTCTATTAGTTCTTTCTCCTCTTTGTTTTTCTGGACTTTCTCTTTCATGCTAGAGATTTTCCTTCATTCTGTGGTGATAACTCACATTTATCTAAGGCATATTTTATAAAATCTAAGGTTGCATAGATTAAATGACATACCATTATTTATAGACCTGTAAGAAGAAAATTCATTGTCAGATTATAATAAATATGCAAACCAATAACTAAGAGTGAGATATTAAAAATGTAGTTGCAAGTTATATGTCAATCGAATACGTGGTTATGAGCACGTTTTTCAAATCTTGGGCTTCTCTGTAGAGTCATAGTCACATTACGTAAGCAAAGTTTATGTTTGAAAAAGCCAAAGGACCACTTATTTAACAATGTTTTTAGTAAAACAAAAATATTGATTTACTCTTCCACTTCTATTTTTTGGGAACATATCTATGGAATTAATACTTGTATTTAAAAGTGAAGCTGAAATAGATTTGGAAAAGAAGACATGAAAGTGATAACCAAAATGTGGAAACAATTAATTTACTTGATATCATTCATGGGCAGTTAATTTATATATGTGTATTTTTGAGGCAACCTCAGCAAATTTATTCGATGATTTAACTTATTTTAACTTATTTGGCAAAAAAAAAAAAAAAAAAAAAAAAAAAACAACCCTAACATTTATTTTCTCATTCTTCCTAGAGAATACTGAATATAATTCAACTTTTCTTGGTCATTATGAAGAATATTAGTTTTTATAATAGTTCAATAAAACAGAAGCTTCTCCTCAGGGGCTGTGGCATATGTAATCTTATATGGTTCTTTCCCACGTGGTCCAAAATGTCTATGCTTTTTGAGTTATGCCAATTTATATTAATTTCTCTATCTTCCCTTAAACCACCTGTCACTCGATGCTGTTGCCTATGCACATGCTTCCAGAAAGGGCCTTCTGATTTGTTTCCTAATCTATTGCACACTGAGAAGCCATATTGCCCCCCTCCCTATGACTATGTCTACAATAAAAGTACTTAGACACAGAGAGGACTCTGTATCAGTAACCTGCATGGACTTTACGGTACAAGTCGAGTGCTTGGCATACTTAGCCTCTAAGAGTGTGCCTAAATGCTGAATTGAATATGTGATCACCATACACTTTAAGTGTATTTCAGTTTCATATATCCATGTTTCCATAGTTCTACAACTCTGTTAATGGATTTGGCTTTTTGAAAGAGAAAGGGACTTTAATAATTTCCATATGTTTTGTAGTAATTGTTTTGTTTCTGGAAACTGCTAAATATTCCATTCTATTTAATTGTTCTAAATGAGACACACAAACAAAATTTCCAGAACTGTATATGTGGCTTCAATCTATTTCCCAATATATCCATTTTAGAGCTACTGGGTGGGCAGAAAAAATGTAAAAATAATTTATTAAGTTCTAGCTTACTGGAATATTTGAGGAATATGTTGCTCTAGATATTCCAATTTTCTGCAGAGCTGAAATGTAATCTCTATAAAGCATCAGAATTTTTTAGTTGATTTTGCACAGTCTCTGAAAAGTATATCATATATATGTATAAAATTGTCTTGTAAAGAAATGCATGAATGATATTTTAATCACTTTTATATCAAGACAGTCATTATTATTAGGCTGGTGCAAAGTAATTGCGGTTATTGCCATTGAAAGTAATGGCAAACAATAACAATAATAAATTATTAATAAGAAATTATTGTATTAAGCAGACCCTTTTTCCTTATACTAAAGGAACTATTTTGCTGTGCTTTAAAATTCTGCAGCAGTAAGCCTTATTCAACTTCATGACTGTTGCTTTTAATCAGCTTTAATCAGCTTTTAACAAACCAGATAACTAAGATAGTTAGAGTTATGTATAAATTTGAAATAAATTGAATCTCAATGAAGACTTGAAGAACTTGATTATAAGCAAGGGCATGGATTTTGTGAACTCTATTATAGTGGATTACAGGCCATTTTTGTTCATTATCTACTTCTTTGCTGCCTTTAAAGGAAGGTACTGGATTAAAAAATGAATTTCAAATAGAAGAATTATTAATATACAAAAGTATCCATTTTGGTTCTTAATTTTTCCATCTTTATAGTTAATTTAATGTTATAATTCCTCAAATCTGATCAAAACTCAACCATTTGAGTTTGCATTTTCTATAATATTTTCATTTGAATTGGACACTGGATGCTATTAGGAGTTCCTTTGCACTATTAGACTTCAGCGTGACACCATAAGGAGTTCTATGGATTCATTCTTCAGTGACACTAGAGAAAATTACCAAAAAACAAACATTAAGAGTCTCTGGAAATGGTCCCATGAATATATAGCAAATGAAGAATCATTTACTCAAGAACATCAACTAACATTCAATGGGAACAGCAGGAGTTTGTGGTATTTGAATCCAGATCGGTTCCATCTCTTCCCTTTCCCAACTCAGCATGATGGAAATCTCACTCCAGACTTCAATAGCCAGGAACACAGGGCTCTCCCTCCTGCCAGTACCCAGATGGAGGGCTGCCTTTCTGGGCTGTGTAGAATGTCAGCATTTCTTATCTTGCCCTAGGTACTTGTTCCCGAGGTTAAGTTCCAGGTGCGTGCAGCTGACTGGTGGGGGCTCTCTTTTTTCACCCACCCCCACCTGTGGGACAGAGACTATACCTTGGGCATGGTGCTGCTGAAAACCCTGGAGCCCCAACTGCCCTTCCTTCTGCTTGTGAGACACTGGCTCTATGTCAGGAGAAGCAAGCATAGGAAACATGAGATGTACCGCACTCCCTCTATTTAACACTTTGCTCCTAAAGAAGCGATGTCATTTAGTTAGAAGTGCACCATTGCCCCAACTCCAGCTCCAGAACTGAGCCTCTGCTCAGAGACAATACTTGGGGCCAAATTAGGCCATAAAATAGATAGTGCCTAATCATTTTCCGAATATTCACTTTATTTGCAACAGAGTGTGTGGAAGTTCAAGCCTAAACTCCTCTCGAAAACAATGGTGGCTATAGTGAAAGACAATGGGGAGAAGATTGGTAGAATCATTGTAAAAGTAGGCTAAACTAGAGGCTTAGTTTGCCTGAGAAAAAGACAGCAGAGGAAAGGCTGACTGAGGCCAGAACAAATCTCAAACAGGAACCTCAGGAACTGTTACCCTTAAGGAGCATAAAATTGACAGTTTTTGTCTTTTGGGCAATGTATGCCTCAGGACATTGTTGATAACTATAGAGAAAACAGCAATTAATTAGTGGAACTTCCAAGTTAGCTATGTTTAGAGAAATAGAGAATCATGCTAAACCTGATTCTAGGGTCACTGTCACTCATCCATGGTCACTATCATTCCATGGTCACTGTAGACGTAACCAAGGCTGTGCCTCCTCAGCAGCAATACTAGATGCTTAACATGATAGAAAATGGAATGAGTTAAAATACAATAATAAACAAAATAGTAATAATATAGCAAACAAAACAAAATGATACAGTAATAATATAGTAAACAAAACAAAACATTAAATATCTGTAACAAATCCTGGAGGTGGGGGGTAGTGTCCATAGGGGCTACAATATTGAATTAGTCTGTATGCTGCTAATAAAGACATACCCAAGACTGGGTAATTTGCAAAGAAAAGAGGTTTCTTTGACTCACAGTTCCACATGGCTGGGGAGGCCTCACAATCATGGCAGAAGGCAAATGAGGAGCAAAGTCACATCTTACGTGGAGTTAGGCAAAAGAGTGTGCAGGGGAACTTACATTTATAAAACCATCAGATCTCATGAGACTTACTCACTACCAAGAGAACAGTATGGAGAAAACTGACCCCATGACTACATTATCTCTGTCCAGCTTTGTCCTTGACACATGAGGATTATTACAATTCAAGGTGAGATTTGAGTGAGGACACAGCCAAACCATAACAAAGATATAATCTAAATTGTACAGTTTTTGCAAAAAAAAAAAAGTGAAACTGAAAAAAATCAGAAAAGAATGGTTATTAGAACAGAAATTGCTTATGAAAGCAATCTGATGGTTTAAAAAATCAAAGCCTTCAAAATAGTCATGATAAATGTGTTCAAAAAATGAAAGCAATGTTTGGCTAAAGAGGTAAAGAAAAGTATGATGACAATGTCACATCAAACAGAGAACAGCAGTAAAGATATAGAAATTATGAAAAAGACCCAAATGAAATTTCTGGAGTAGAAAAGTATAATAACTGAAGTAAAGACTCATTAGAGGGATTCAAAAGTAGATGTAAAATGAAAGAAGAAAGAATTATTGAATTTGAAGATATATTGATAGAGATTATGTAATCCAAAAAAAAGTGAGAAAAAGGAATGAAGAAAAATTAGCATGGGATCAGAGACATGTGAGATGTCGCCAGGCACACCAGCATACCTGTCATTGTAGTACCAGAATGAGATGATAGAGATAAAAGTGCAGCAAAAAATATTTGAAATAATAATGACTGAAATTTCCAAAAAAAAATGATTACCTACACTTCTCGGAAATTCAATAAATCCTATGTAAGATAAACACAAAGATATTCACAAACAGAAATATTATAGTAAAAATGCTGATATCCAAAGACAAGGAGAAAAACTTGAAAGCAGCAAGAGAAAATGGTTTATCACTTACCCAATAATATCAACAACTGACTCCTTAGAAAAAACAACAGATGCCAGAAGGCAGTGAGATAACAAATTGCTCCAAAGAAAAGAAAAGCTGCTAGCACAAAATTCTTCCATAAATTAATATAAATTCTTCAAAATCTTTCTGAAAGAATAGAAGAGAAACACTTTCAAAGTCATTTTATGAGTCCAATATTATCCTGATTCTAAAGCCCAAAAAGACATCACAAGATATGAAAACTACAAACCAATATTTAGGACGCCCATGGATTCAAAAATCCTCAAAAAATGTAAACAAATTGAACCAAGCTAAATATAAAAAGAATTATACACCGTGACCAACTGGAATTTCTCCCAGGAGTGCAAAATTGGTTTAATATCTAAAAATAACTAATAGAACACGTTATATCAAGGGAATAAAACACAGAAAACACATGGTCATCTCAATAGATGCAGAAAAGGCATCTGACAGAATCCAACACCACTTCAATATAAAAATACTCAGAAAACCAGGAATATAAGGGAACAACCTCAACTTGATTGAAAAACATCTAAAAAAACATAGCTAATATCATATTTATTTATGAAGGCAATAATTTTCCCTAAAATTAAGAAAAAGACAAGGATATTCACTTTTACCATTTCTATTCAAAATTATATGGAAGTTCCTAGTAAAGAAAATTAGATAAGGAAGAGAAGGAAAAATCATCCAGATTGAAAATGAAGTAGAACCACTTTTATTCACAGATGACATGTTCTTGTCTATATTCTAATGCAATAGAGTGAAAGTGGATCTTTATCTCATACCATATACAATACTTTTAATTCAAAATAGATCAAAGAGCTAAATGTACGAACTAAAACTATAAAACTCTTAGAAGAAACATAGAGGTAAATAGGCATGACTTTGGATTTGGCACTTGATTCTTCGATAGGGCACCAAGAAGACGAGCAGCAAAAGAAAAAGTAGATAAATTAGAATTCATATTTTTTTTTAATTTTGTGTTTCAAAAAACACTATCAAGAAAGTGAAAAGATAACCTAGAGTTTGGGTGTAAATATTTGCAAATCATCCATCCAGAATATGTAAAGAGCTCTTACAACTCTATAATAAACAAAATAAAATATAATAATAAATAAATAATATTTATTATAATAAATAATACAATAATAAATACTATAATAAATAAAATCCAATTTAAAAATGGAAAAATTATCTGTTTTCATTTCTATGAGAATAATATAGAAATGGCCCATAAGCATATGGAAAAATTCTCAACACCATTACTTATCAGGTAGATATAAATCAAAACCACAAGGTACCACATGATGCCCACTAGTATGGTTATAGTTAAAAAGTCACCTAATGAATAAGTGTTGGTGAGGATACTGATAAACTGAAATTCTTTTATACCACTGGTGGGAATGTGAAATAGTTCATCCCTTTTGGGAAATAACCTGTCAAGTCCCTCAAATGATTAAAAACAAAGTTATTATATGTCCTATCGATCCTATTCCTAGGTATATACCCAAGAGCAATGAAAATCTATTGTCTTAGTCTGTTTTATGCTGCTATAACAAATTACTACAGACTAGGTAATTAATTTAATAAAAAAACAAAGATATATTACATACAGTTCTGGAGGCTGGAAATCCAAGGTTATGGGGCTGGCATCTGATGAAGGCCTTTTTCCTGTGTCATTCCATGGCAGAAGGTGGAAAGGCAAGAAGTGTGAGCACGACCAAGAGGGGGCCAAATTTGCTTTTATAGGAAACTCACTCTTCTGACAACAAACCCAATTCTGCAAAAAATGACATTAATCCATTCATTAGGTAAGAGTTCTCATGTTCTAATCACCTCTTAAAATTCTCATTTCTCCAGCCTGGCCAACATGGTGAAACCCCATCTCTACTAAAAGTACAACAATTAGCTGGGCATGGTGGCAGGTGCCTGTAATCCCAGCTACTTAGGAGGCTGAGGCAGGAGAATCACTTGAACCCGGGAGTCAGAGGTTTCAGTGAGCTGAGGTCACACCACTGCACTCCAGGCTGGGCAACAAGAGCGAGACTCCATCTCAAAAAAAAAAAAAAAAAAAAAAAATCCCACTTCTCAGTACTGTTGCATTGGGGATCAAGTTTACAACACATGAACTTTGGGAGACACATTCAAACCATATAGCACATATGTTGTCTACACACAAAAATCTTTGTAAATGAATGTTTTTTGCAACATACTTGTGATATCCAAGATGCAGAAACAACTCAAATGTACACCGACAAATACTGATACATGCTACAACATAATAAACTTTGAAAGCATCACACTAAATAAAGAAGCTCCTCACGAAAGAAAACACCTTTTGTATTATTATATTTATATGAAATGTCTAAGTTTGGTTAATCTATAGGGACAGAAATTATATGCGTGGTTGCTTAAATCTGGGGGTATAAAGAGTAGGGGATGATAACTGAAAGGTATGAGGTTTCTTTGTGAAGTGATGAAAATGTCCTAAATTTACTGTGGTGATGGCAACACACATAGTCATGCACGACATAATGTTTTAGTCAACGACAGACGTCATATATTATGGCAGTCTCATAGGTTTATAATATTGTACTTTTCTATGTTTAGGTACACAAAGATTTACCACTGTGTTACTTTTGCCTACAGTGTTTAGCATAGTCTCATGCTGTATGGGTTTGTAGCCTGGGAGCAATAGGCTATATACTATATGGCCTCGGTTTGTAGTAGGCTATACCACCTTAGTTTGTGTAAGTATATTCTATGATATTCATACAATAAAGAAATTGCCTAATGATGCATTTCTCAGAGCATGCCTCTGTTGTTAAGTGATGCATGACTGTGAAATATACACAGAAAATATTCTTTCCATGAAATATACTGGAAAACATTGAATTTTACACTCTAAATAAGTGGAGGATATGATATGGGAATTTATCTAAATAGAGTATTTCAAATAATTTACTTTCATAGTTCACTTCTTATTTTTCTGGTTTTGTTTTAGAGAAATGTGCCTTCATTTTTATAATATGAAGCAAGTTGATTCCTTCACTCTTAGGAACATTCATAGGACTTCTAAAATAGTTTGGCAAATTAAACGCTGGGGGAAAAATGATTTTCATGTATTTAACTTAAGTAAACAAGTAGAGAAGCTGCCTTATTCCAACAAGTTTTTAAGTAAGGTATAAATACATAAATATTCATAAATGTAATTTTAAAAATTGGCCTCCATCTGGAATTTAATAATTAAAAATGTGAGATAACTCATATGGCAATTACTCATAATTTGCTTTGTAGAATTTATGGACATGGTATAACCACTGAAAATAATGCAAACAAATAATAATTTTCTTCAAATGTAGATCATTTCCAGTCCTCTTCACTTATTTTCATAGATATTTTTAACTGGTGTCATTTTCTTTCTGCCTGATGGACTCCTTTCCATAGTTCTTAAAATTTGGGCCTTCCGGTGGTAATTTAGTTCATATATTGTATATTTTACAATGTCATTATTTCACCTTCATTTGTAAAGATATATTTGCTGGTATAGAATTTTAGGTTAACAGTTTTCTTCATAATTTTTTTTTCTATCATTCAAAGGTATTGCTGCATTGTCTTCTGGCTTGTATTGTTTTCAAAGAGAAGCCTGCTGTCATTCCTATCTTTGTTTCTTTGGAGTTAAGGTGTTCTTCCCACCCCACTGGCTCCCTTCAAGATTTTGTCTTTTTCTTTCTTTGACTGAAGTTTAAATATGATATAATTTGGTGTATCTTTTTGGTATTTTTCTTGATTGGTGTTTTCTGAGGTTCTCTAATCTATGGTTTTGTGACTGAAATTAATTTTAGAAAGTTCCCTGCCGTTGTTACTTCAGATGTTTTTTCTGCTTTATTCATTTATGCTTCTTGTTCTAATATTCATTTACATGTATATTACTTCTTTTGATACCATCCCACATTTCTTGGATATGCTGTTATATTTTTGGATTTGGCAAGGTGAGGATACTTTTTTTTCTTTTCATTCTCTCTTTACATTTCAGCTTGAAAAGTTTGTATTGACCTATATTCAAGTTTACTGATTCTTTCTTTGGCTGTATCAAATCTCCTGATGAGCCAGTAAAAAGTACCCTTCATTTCTGTTACTGCTTAAATATATGATTTCTATGATTTCTTTTTGTTTCTTATTATTTCCATTTCTACGTTTACATTGCTCATCTGTCCTTTTACGTTATCTTCCTTTTCAATTAGATTTCTTAACACATTATTCAGAGTTATTTTAAATTATCTGTCTGGTTAGCACAAAATCTGTGTCATAAATGAGTCTGAGTCTGATGTGTGCTTTGTCTTCTTACGGTACGTTTTTCTTGCCTTTTGCCAAGTTGTGTAGTTTAATTTCCTGAAAGCCAGACATGTTGCACAAGGTTACAGAAATATTAAATAGGCCTTTATCATGAGTATTATTTTACTCTGTCAGGAGTTGGCCAGGACTTAGTATGTGCTGCAGCTGTAAGTTTTAGAGGCCTGAAACTTTTCTAGAGCTTTAGTTTTTGTCTCTTTCCTTAACTTTGAGCTTATCTAAGTACTCTTTCTCAGAGAGTCTACATCTTCTGCCCTTTCAACTGCAATTCATTCCTATTAGACTGAGGCCCTGTTGATGGTAGAATAGGACAAAAGGAGCATTCTATAAACAGCAGACTAAGACTCAGCCATTTAATAGGCCTGTGACTTAATATTGTGCAGCTTCACAAGTGATTTTCTCCCCTCCTTCAGTCTTATTAACTTTTCCTCCTTTTTCTCTACTACTTTTCCTGGTGGAAGAATTTTTCACTATTTTCTAATTTTGTGAAGCTCTGTTCTTTGGCGAATATATAAGGGCTGTTTAAAATGCTCAGGAAAAAATACATATTATAAAAAATGAAAAACTATGCATGAATTTCAAAATTTTATTGCACCAAAATAAACTTATACTAACTTATTATAACATGTCCAAATGGGATTGAGTTTGAGGCACTAAAAATGATAATACATCGGTTTTCAATAAGCCCCTATCAGAGCAACATGAATTGTGCTAAAATTGAAGCAAGAACAAACATTAAATTTATGGTCAGCCTTGGCCAGGGGGGTGGGAATAGTGAAATCACTGATGCTCTATCAAAGTTTGTGGGAACAATGCCCCAAATAAATTAGCAGTTTTAAAATGGATAACTTGTTTTAAGAAGGGGAAAGATGATGTTAAAGATGAAAACCATCGCTGCAGACTGTCCACATCGATTTGTGGGAAAAAAGTTAACTTTGTTTGTAATCTAACTGGAGAGGACCAATAATTGACAGCATAAACAATAGCCAACACCATAGAAATCTCAGTTGGTTCAGATTGCACAACTCTGTCTGAAAAATTAAAGTTGAGCAAATTATCACTCGATGGGTAGTAAAACTTCTGTGCCCACATCAGCTGCAGACAAGATCACAGCTTTCAATGAAAATTCTAAACTAGTGGGATCCAGATCCTGAAGAATTTCTTCAAAGAATTGTAACAGGAAATGAAACATGGTTGTCTAGTATGATCCTGAAGACAAAGCACAATCAAAGCAATGGCTACCAAGAGGTAGAAGTAAATGAGTCCAAGCAAAAGCTGACTAGTCAACAGCAAAGGTCATGGCAACACTTTTTGAGATGCTCAAGGCATTTTGCTTGTTGACTTTCTGGAAGGCCAAATAATGATAATGTCTACTTATTATGAGAATTTTTTGAGAAAGCCAAAGTTTTAGCAGAATAATGGCCATGAAAGCTTTGCCAGAGAGCCCCTCTCCATCACAAATATGCTCCTGCTCATTCCTCTCATCAAACAAGGGCAACTTTGTAAAAGTTTCAATGGGAAATCATTAGGCATCTACCTTACAGTCTTGATTTGGCTCCTTCTCACTTCTTTTTCTAATAAAAATCTTTAAATGGTGCATATTTTCCTTCAGTTAATAATATAAAGAAGACTGTATTGACATAGTTAAATTCCCAGGATCCTCACTTCTTAAGGGATCAACCAAATGGCTGGTATCATCAGTTACAAAAGTGTCTTGAACTTCATGGAGCTTATGTTGAGAAGTAACATTTATATTTTTATCTTTTAATTCCATTTTTTAATGAACTTTTTGAAGTCCCCTTGCACAGTCAGCTTTCCATATCTAGGGTTTCTGCATCCACAGATTCAATTCAACCAATCATGGATTGAAAAGATTTGAAAAATAAAAATAGCAAGACAACAATAAAAAATAATAAAAATAAAAAAGCAATACAATATAACAACTATTTGCATAGCATTTACATTGCATTAGGTATTGTAAATAATTGAGAGACTTAAAGTATAAAGGAGAATGTGCATAGGTTTAATGTAAATACCATTTTATTTGATATAAAGAATTGAGCATCCAGGGAATTCCTCCTTCCCCCTCTCAAGCTCCTACTCCTGTGGTGCATACTTACAGATGACAGTATTTTTTTCCCCATAGGTGAAACAAAGGGGCTGGAGGGCCTGGAGTAGGAGGCAAAGGTATTTCTCTAATTTCCGCCATGCCACAACCTCTTGAGAGTTGGCTTTTGTCATGAGGAATGCTCTAGGCATCTTTCTCAATGATTACTCTTCCCCTCAAACTGTTACAGCCTGGAGGGGTTGTTCTCAGATCTTCATTGTGAGAATCTGATAGGTTCATGAGGTAAAGGCCACAAATGTGTAGGGAATTTCCTAAGGTCCAAGGAGTTTCTTACTCTTGGTCAAGTTCATATTTCATCTCCAGAAATTAGTTTAAATTACAATTTATGTGTTTCTACCAGGTTATGGCACTGCATGCATCTGCTCCAGGTAACCGGGTCTGGATGTGCCTGGGATGTCAATTTGGTGATCTGATAGCTCTAGAAAATTTGTTAATTTTCTTTTTGTCCAGAGTTTTCTTATTGTAAGGATGAGAATAGCAGCTTCCTAGCTTTTTACATATCAGAGCTGAAACTAGAAAACTAGATTTATTTTTAGCTTTAAAAGTTTTGATCTATCCAGAAATCATTTCAATGTAAAAAAAAAATTAAGCAGAAGTCTTCATTTTTATTAACCTTGGCTACCTAGTTTTTCTAATATCATTTATTAAATTATTCATTCTAATATCAGCTATTAATTTTCACCTTTGTTATATTCAGAATTATCATTGAACTCACTCAAATAATTTTAATATTAGAACTCATTAACTCTACTAGCTTTACTTCATAGCTACAATATCTAATTCTGTAAACAGAATCTTAGAAGAATTATGATCTTGGAAAATAACATATAAAGTGGACTGATTCAGTGCCATGATGAAATTATCTTAAGTGCCAGGACAGTGATTATCACTAAATGTGTAATGACGTAGCAAGTATTTAATAACCAATGGAAGATAACCATTTAAACTAATGCAAAGAGAATATTGAACTTTGAGAAATTTGGCAATTGTAGGTCACAGTGATAAAACAAACTTCCCAGCTTAGTCTTAATTTAACATGAGTGGTTACTGACATAAACAAGTTTGGCACACTTCATTCAAAAAACTGAGTAGCCTTTCAAAGTGTTATTGGTTTTTAGTTTTACCACTTGTTAAGTTGGCAGCCTAAAAAATTCTCGTCCGGTAGAAGCTAGTTCAGAAAGTTTTTATTTTTTCCAACACCCAAATCCAGTGTTTATATTTCAGCTAAAACACAGGTTGTTAACCTATCTAATCTGACAGAATTATAGGTTAGACAAAGCTTCCTTTCTTAAGGAGAGTTAGTTTCTACTGAATTTTATTTAATATCCTCATATACTCTGGCTAAAAGCAGAAAAAATAATCAGCGTATGCTGTGAACCATTAAAGTCAATTTGAATAATGGAGTTAGATTGGAAGGTTTAACGTCTATTGAAAACATTTTAGATTTTATGTGACATTAAAATGTTGAGATGTAATCACATTATCTCATAATTATGCTTAAGTTTTATAACTTGCAAGTGTTTTGTATATAATAAAATTGTTAATTAGAAAGAAAACAAACTTTCAACAGATTTACTAACGTTTAAATTGTTTTATTTGCTGTAGCTCCCGTTGTATAACGAAGATAGCAATAGTATTGCATTCTTGGAACTATACAAAGTGAATCAAAACAAAAACGACCATTATTTTCTTTCAATCTCGTTTTTCTAATCTTCTCATAGCTACACTTCTTGAGTTGTATAAATGTGCCTTCATTGCCTTATTTTCCACCTACTTTTCAGTCAATGATAAGATGATGGTTCTAAGGTCTCAAATGCTGTCTATATCACCAAATACAGTGTAATCCTCTGCACATCTATACTGCTTTAGCTCTCTCTGTAACAGTGGGCAGTTTCTACCAAGGTCTCCTTCATTTTACACTCTATTCCCTTGAATTTTTTACTCAGAAGTCCTGTTTTGTTTCTTCAAATCCTTTTTTTCTCTTCCTTACCTCTGTGGCTTCTTCTAACTTCCCATCCTGCCCTCTCTAACTGAACACTAGAAGACAGTGTCTTTTTTAAACCTTGATCTTTTTCCTTTTTGTTTCACTCATGTGTGGAACACCTCCTTATCTTTTAAAACTCACTTAAAATCACTTCTTATAAGGGCAATTTCCTTGGCTCTCCTAATTGTATTTCAAGATTATGATAAATGTTTTCATTTGCTGAAATGTAGCTAATTTGTTTAAATTCTGTCCTGCTTCTTAGATTATATGATTTATGATGTCTGGAATACATTGAATCTCTCTGATCTAGCTCTTAGTCTCATGCATTGTTTTTATATGTTGAACAAATGGATGTAGATTCTTACAGAAATCTAGAATATATTTGGATCAATAATGCAAAATTCTTGTCCAGTGTTGGGTTGAATTTATTTTCCTGCATATTCAAGATGACACAAAAAGGCATATTCCATTGTGTTGCTAAATATTGTTAGTAAACTTTAAATATAAAAATCACAAAATGAATTTATATTTTACCTTGCCCTTTGAGAAATATAAAAGTGAATAGGATATGTGTAGATGAAACCCCAAATATCTGAATCTCTAAACAAAAAATTTGTAGGATTCTTCTGTGAGAAAATCTATAGAAAGTGAAGATTTTTATCCAAATAAACATTTTTCTATTTAGATTCTTTGCATATTTTATCTAATTGTTCTTATCGCTACCTTACTCCATTTAATCTTTAACTGGGAATAATGAAAAACTTAAGATATTTAACATAAAACAAAGTAGAGCCTATTGAAGATGCCTTTGATTTTAATCCATTATTAGAGTTGATAACAAATATTTTACTAAAAGTGAAAATAAATTTGTTTAATTACATTTTGTAAATTCAATTAATCGTTGAGGTCTTTTCTCCTCAAAATACACATCCATTAATTTTTCATAAGAGTGTAAAGACTAAAATGAATATTATTTACAAAATACATCGAAGTATTGTTCATATGAATAGTTTTAATGTTAATTCTTCCTGGAGCGTAGGAAATACTACATCACAATGTAATTAGTGTCATTTTGCTGAGAAAGGGGATAGTGTGTGGAGTGGTTAGCTCATCTGCTTATCCACATGATTGGAACACACGTGTGGCTTATCCATCTGAACCCTTTTATATCACTCTGTCTGACAGCCCTGTGTAGACCTGGAACCTAACTGGCACCATAAACTAGAACTCTGATACTTATGTCCAGGTCTGCTCTTCATTGTGCTCTTCATTCCCCCAACCCCCAAACTTTTAATCCCTAACTCATTTACCATGACATGTCATAACTTTCCACTTGATTAGATGTCCTGGGAAAAAATGTACCCTAGAGAGAGCTCTGACCTAAAAAGATTATCCAAAGAGAAATTTGGATACTCTCTCTGGGTTGTCCCCTTCCACCTGTCCAGGGAGGAGCTCCACCTGGCACTTGGCTCCCTCCTGCTGGTGACCCTTAGCAGCTCAGTGACCTGCATGCCACACTCAAAATCTACTGACAGATACTGATGCATGGCAGAGGTGAGCAAACCAGAGTCATTTTGCCTAAAACTGAAAAACAGATGTCTTTTTAGTGATACATAAAAATATATTCATCTTAAATCTGAGCACGATTGCCATCACCTCCAAGTTCATTCAACATACTTAGATAAACATTTCTCATAAGGTAAACATTTTTAAGACAAAAGGAGAAAATGTTTAATTAAGGAATCTTCTAGTAAGCAAATTGATAAAGCTTGGCTCTGTGTCCCCGCTCAAATCTCATCTTGTAGCTCCCATAATTCCCATGTGTTGTGGGAGGGACCTGGTGAGAGATAATTGAATCATGGGGGGCAGTTTCTCCTATAATATTCTGGTGGTAGTGAGTGGGTCTCACAAGATCTGATGGTTTTAAAAAGGAGAGTTTCCCTTCACAAAGTCTCTTCTCTTGTCTGCCACCATGTGAGATGTGCCTTTCACCTTTTGCCATGATTGTGAGGCCTCCCCAGCCACATGGAACTGTGAGTCCAGTAAACCTCTTTCTTTTGTAAATTGCCCAATCTCAGGTATGTCTTTATCAGCAATGTGAAAATGGACTAATACACAAATCTTATTAAATAGATGAGTGAAATATTAGCAGGAGAATCTATGTGATTTTCTGGATGCTTAGTATGTGCCAGCAGTTGCACTGAGTATTTTGTCTCTGTTCATGCAAGCTTTCCTTAGCCTTCACAACCTTGCACACTTTGGTGCTCCATGTGCTTCTGAGCTCTGCATGAGAATTACACATATGGATCATGGCACTGAGCATTCAGGATCAGACAAGGAGAAAGAGGAGGACTGATGAGATTCAATAATCAATTGAAGAACCAGGTGCCCAGCTCTGCCTTTCTCCTACCCTTCGATGCAAGAAAGAATGTTCATGGACTGGATTTTTTCCATTCAATATCTGAGCTGGCAACAGACTCAAGGACCTGAAATAAACTGTGAATTGCTGATACTAGCATTTATCTTCTGTTGTTATTTTAAAGGGAGCTTCCCTAGGACTTTAATGTGTTGTGAACAAATGAAGTCTGCGTGGCAGCCGCATCAGGTTACCAGGCCTCAGCCTTCCAACTGTATCCTGTACCATGATCAGAAGACAGGCAACTCCACATTTCCCCAAGAGAAGAGAAAAGCCAATTTCTTCCAAGATAAGAAAAGCAGGTGTATGATTCTCAATGCCAGCTTGATTTATTTTACGTATGGGGAAATGTTCCTAGATATAAGTAAGACATTGCTCCCACCAGAGGCCAGGTGTTAGGGCCCAGTTCAGTAATCTGCACTTCATTTATTCAGAGTGATGCATTCTACATCAAAATATTTTGTATGTGGTTTTTTAACTTTATCTTCTCTCCAGATAAAATAATCACAATCATATTTCCAAGAAATAATGTCAGGCATTGTCATTCTCAGTTTGTAGATACCGAAACTAAGGCTAAGAATGATCAAAAAATGTATCCAAAGTAGTTGGTAAGAGATGAACCAAGTCTGTTTGGTTTGAACCTTAGTGTAGTTAAAAAATAAACAATAACTTAAGTATCACAGGGAAGATGTGTGGAAATGATCAGATATAAAAAATGTGACGTCGTTTTTAATGTAGGAGAACTTAGTATATTGAACACATTTTTTCACCACAAGAAAATTCAGATTGTCTTTCAATATTAAGAGACTTAGATGAGGAGAACAATGCTATTATTCTCAGTTCCCTTTATTGGTTAGTAATCAGTGTGACTTACAAACCATTTATTTCCATGGAATGTACTTAATCTTTTCCTAACAACCTAAAACACCACAGCACTTAATATTAAGACTTGTTGAGAGATGAGTTTCCAAATAAGACCTTTTTATTCTGATGCTGAAAAACAGGTTAAATACAAAAGTCAGGCCTCATAGTTTGTGTTTCTTTTTTATTTCATGAGATTAACATTTCATTGTAGTTACCATCTAAACTTCTGAAATTCTGAGGCTCAGAATTTCTAAAAATACATTTATTCAGAATTCCTTGAGAAGAGAGTGCACTTGACACCGCATATGAGTTGCATATTGGAAAAATATTATAACTACTTATTTGAATAAATAGAAAAGAATAATAGAATATAATTACCAGAAAGATAGGTGAATTGTTACCTCTCTTTGCATTTCTTTTCCAGTATAAAGACCGAGAAAGAAATGAACTACATCAGCCTATCATTCTAATTTAGAACAAGATTAATGCTTACCTTTTAATGCTAGGCATCTTAGTTACCATTTTAAAAAGGTTTTAAAAAACAGATTAAGCATAACAGGTAAAAAAAATAGCAAAATGTTTCACTTTGTTTTCAGATAAATTATGTGCATATATTCATGGTTCATACTTTTTAAATTTTGAAGATACTTTATTAAAATTAAATTAAGTTTGGAATAGTAAAAATAAGAGATACATTTTAATTTAACACCACCCGAATTAAATATTCATAGTATTTTTAAATCAAAAGCTATAAAACAATTTCCAAGATCAAGTTCCCATAACTCTGCACTAATAAGACTTGCTATGTTGACTTCTAGCACTGTTAAAAATAAAAATGATCAAGAGCAAGATATATTTAAATATGCCTGCCCTGGAGAGTTTTCATGGTTATGATCTCACAGAAAATAGTTATACTCTGTCAGAAAGTCATTTTTTTCTTACTTCAATAATATTGTCATGCTGTAATGTGATGGCATGAAGGCTAGACAAAGTTATTAAAATTACAGTGATTTCTTTAGTAAATGTGGTTATATTAGTTAACTAGTGCTGCATAACAAATTTATTCAAAATCTAACAGCTTAAAACAATAAATGTTTATTATATGATGTCTTTTGTGGATAAGGAATTTGGGAGAGGTTTAGCTGAGAGCTTCCGGCTCAGGACCCCTCATAAGATTCAAACTCAAGGTGTTGGCCTGGACTGCTGTCATCTGCAGGTGTGACTGTGGCCACTGGATTGTGTCTAAGGGGGTCTGCTCACATGCCTGGCAAGTGGGTGCTGGCTGTTGTTTGGAGCATTCTGTTCCTTGCCACAGAGATCTCTCCACAGCGCTGCTTGAGGGTCCTCATGACCTGGCAGCTCACTTTCCCCAGAGTAAATGGCCCAAGAGAGAAAGGCCGATATTGTAATAACATCCCTCATCTTCTGCTTGCTTTATAGGTCAACCTTATTCATTTAAGTGTAGTTGAGAGTCACTGGGGGCCATCAGTGAAGTTGGCTACCACAACTGTGTATCTTTACTTTATAATCATTTAAAAGCTTTTCCAAATACCTCCAAATAATTAGGATAATAAATAAGAAAGCATTTGGGAGTATGCGCTCAGATTTTATTCATTCCATTTGAAGCATCATGCCCTAGAATAGCATTTCTTAAAGAGCAATTTGCTTTTCTGATAGCATTTCGGTTACCTAATTTCTCATGTTAAAGATTCATTAAAATAGTGCTATTTTCAACAAATATTACTTATTAGGTGACAATCACTTCTCTAGGGATGGGGCCACAAAAATATTCTTAAAGATCTCATATAGAAGTGGCATTGAGCTATCTGAAAACAACCAAAAAAATGTACATCAGTGGAAGAATCATTACAAATGACATATGCAAGCATTTCTGGAGGATTTGGGAGAGGATAAAGAAATGAAAAATGAAATCAAGGACACAGATCCATGGATGATTAAATTATATCCATGATTCTTAAGACATCTCAATATTTAGCTATCCAGAGTGTGGGCCTTGATGTGGTAAAGTGAGAAATGTCTCAAAAATAGAATGATGGTTAGAATGGGGATTGGAACGGGAAAAAAGCAAAAAATCAGGAGTCATGTTTTGGCTAGATTTGTTGATCTGACTAAGGGCCTTTGGAAATTACAATCGAATTCTAAACTCTATTCACTGTATTTTGAATCGTGCTCTACAAAAATTTCTTCTTTCATACTTAACATCCACTTTCGCAGTAATTTATTAAATTAACAAATAAATTTCATGGTAAAATGGGAACAGTTCAGGTTTCCAGTCAAATTATGGAGGATAAATACTTCTGTCTTTCATGGTTTTTCTAATTATACAGCAGATGAGGCTGGTGACATATTTCTCATCATCCATATTCTATATAAGAAATACTCAAGTGAATTTCTTAGAACTCTTTCAAAAGCTCTTATAAATTATACTATTTGAAAATCTCTTTTGAAAATATATTTGTTTAACACATATCCTTAGATGCTACCTCAAAATTTTAATATCTTTACTGTTTTCTATGAATAGAAAAAGTAATACATGCTTGTGAAGCTTCAAACAGTCAAAGGATGTAGAAAATAGAAAGCAAAGGTGTCTGTCATTGGAGTGAGAGTCAGGGGCAGGGAGATTTACGCTGAGCACAATCTTTAGTGATACTTTTTTTTTTTTAAAGAAATTCATTTGTATATGTTTGAAAGACCTGCTTTGAAATAGCAACAAAAAACTGGCCTTTTAAAAAAGTACTTTTCTTTGATGAGGGCAAGAACACCCAAATGTAGAAATGACAAACTCATACAAACTAAGAATGTTAACCAGAGTTAGGCCAAGAGCTGATCATGGCTTTGAAGATACACAGGTCATAAAAATCCCTGGGAATAAGAAAAATGACTCTGGCTGGAAGAAATTGACCATTATGGACAAGCTACACAGGTGCAGAAATACATGGAGCAGACATAAAGTGGTTGTGCAAATGGTATAGGGAGAAAAATAAGGCTCAGAATGAACTAGAAGAGAAGCTCTGTGAGTGCAAGATTGTTGTATTTTCTGTTTAGTCAATCACTATTATACAGAACAGTTCCTGGCCTCTAGTAGGCACTTGTTAAATGCTTATGAAATACAAGACTTAAATAATGCATGAATTTCAACTTATAAGTACCTTAAAGATGAGATATTTGATACACAGTACCAGGGCTGAAAAAAAGCATGTCATTGAGACAGAGGTATCACAAAAGGTTATGGCATCAATGTAAGATTTTTAAATAAATCTAGTTTCACTGCTTAGATTTACCTTTCAAGAAAAATATATTTCATATATCATGTTGTTGCCCCAAACCATCATTGTGGAGGGGTCTTTGGCAATAATATAAAAGTAAAAATAAAAGTTTATAAAAGTGTCCTTGGATATGCATTTTTTGCAAGAAAAAAATTTAAAACAATATTTTAACTAACACATAATAATTGTACAAACTTGTGGAGTAAAGTGTGATATTTTAATACATATACTTTTACATCTACTCTATTATTGAATATAAGATTTCATTTCCCATACATAAGAAATGAATTGACATTATTTAAAGGAACAGTGGGTATAAAGTTCTCAGACAAAAAGCAAATGTACTCGTGTAAAACTTGTCTCCAGTGAACTTTACAACTCTTGAAGGCAGTTGCTGGGTCTCATTCACCTTTTTAAAAGTAGGGCCTCATTGTTCATTTAATGAAACAATGCATACATACAGAGTTGCATCAACCTCTTGATATTTCACAAGAATTTTTCTTTAAACTCTTACTACATAGAATTCTGAATGACATGTGCTTCCAAAAAAGTTGACAGAATTTATTTCTTGGCAAATAAACTATCCATTAATTCAATAGTTTTTTACTGAATAGCCATTATTTTAGTTAATGGGGATAGAGAGTATATATGATTGCTACCCTCAGTGAGTTTATAATTCTGAAAGAAAAAAACAAATTTCTCAGCTGTCTAAGTAGGATCTAGACTGATCCAGTTTGGGGAGCAGGCCTTGGTTGCCCATCACTTATTTGTCTCTGTGCTCTCCTGGAGACTGGGCCTTCACCCTTTCCCTGTGTCTCACATCCTTCTCTAACACCGACAAGAGTCCAGGGAGGCGACTCAATGGCATTACTAAATAATGCATTTTATTCAGACAAACCCTATTTAGACTGCTGCATTTTAACACAAAATCACTATGCACATTTATTGCTCTGGCATCCCCTAGTATCAGATTCCAGATGTCTCCTCAACAATTGGCTTAATGAAGTTTAGAGCAACCATCTTCTCTCCCACACACAGAACTATTTTTGAGACTTTATGTTAATATGTTGTTCTGCTCACTTTTACTGAATTTACTCCTTTTTAACATTCATTTTGGCAATGATATCAAGAAAAATAATCCAAAGTGTCATTTTTCAGGAAAGAATATTTCTCAACACCCATTAAATAATTCTGTATATGTTAGCTTGCATTTTATATATATACATATATATCTTTCATCATATTCACATGGTTCATTCAAAAATACTTTTAACCTGCAGTAAATTTTATACCAGTGCACTTATTACTACTAATACCTTTTTTAATTTATGTAAATCATTCTCATTGTCTTCTTTCTGCTAGATGTCTTCCCTCCTTAGCTTTTCAAAACTAAATTTTTTCTCCACTTTTTATGTGATGTTTCATCATTCCAAGGTATCCTCGCATAGAACATCCTCCTATTTATTTAGTAATATCTATTGCACAGAACGTATCAGAAAAACAACAAAAGAGAGGACAGTGGTCACCTGAGCAACCAAAATAGAGACCTCACGCTGAAGTTTATTTAAGTTACTTACAGAATCACACACAATCTCTGACCTCAATCACAGCTTCTTTACTAGTCTTTGACACGGTTTTCAATAACTTTCGCTTTCTATTTTCGCAACTCACAGCAGCAATTTCAGTGTAGTGAAGAACACTGGCCACCCAATAGATAGAACAGCTAAAGGCCTAAGTGTGACTGACAGCTCAGTGGAAAGACAGAGGTAGAAGACTGCAAAAGGCAAATCTCAGAATTCACAAAAGCCGAGCAGGTGCCATTCAATGAAGACATGAACTGGCCTAGGTATTTCTGGGACCTGAATGGTCTTTCAATATTAGAACATAACTTGTGTAATTATGACCAGTGGTCACAGAGAATGCATCTGAATATAATCATCAATTCATTCGCATATTTATTCATGTATTTGCTATGTGAAAAAGATTTTTCTATTCATGTCTGTACTCACCCTTAATGACAAGCCCACAAGCCAATTGAACGTAATAGATTTTCTGTGGAAATTCATAGCAGGTAGGAGAGAGACCTCACAAGACTACAGCGATAATTTAAAATCTAGAACTCTCCTCTCTTAGTAAGATTTAATTTAAATAATTTTAAGCAACCAGACCCCAGACTCTCTCCTGCCTCTAGGTACCCTCAATGTCCCTCAATTCCTTTTTGTTTTCTTCTTAGGTAGAATGTTTGACCATCCTCTGCTAGCCTCCTTCACACCCAAACAGTCACATGTTACCTTACACCTTTAAGTGACTCAGCAGGGATTTTCCTTTAAAAAGACCGTTCTTTCCCTAAAAACAACTCTGATTTCAGCTAGCAAAAAAATAGTGACTTTATTATGTCCATGCAAGAATATTATATTTAAGAAACATGGTCATGTAGCATAGATATGTTTTTAAATACATTTGCAGTCCTTTATTTCCTGACATTATCCACTGGGCAAAGATAGGTAAAGATGACATATTAACAATATGCTACTATAATCAAACAGATATCGATAGCAAGCAAAAAGTCTATCTGTTCAAGTATGCTGATTAAGTAATCTACTGTAATTGCCCTTTCTCTGTAGTGTAGTCACCGCGGTCTCCATAATTTTACTCTTAGAGATTCCGTCCATTGGTGAAGCACTGCCCTCTTCAGGCAAAATCGCCTAAAGTATCAATACTCACAAGAAAAATATACTTGAATCCATTTAATTTGTAAGAGCACCGCTTTGGTGAGGTGACGCACACACAAACAAAATTCTAGGAAATGATACGAGTTTTGCCTAAATAGGGGTAATTTTTAGATAAACTGGTGAGGTTTTACACCTGTTTAAACAGCTGAATGTGTCTGACCTTCTTTAACTCTATGAAATTCCATGAACTATAAAACCAAAGAGAAAGAAGGCAGTACTTTAGATTTATGCAATCCATCAACTGATTAGAAATTATTTCAAAAGTATTAGTTAAATCCACTGTTCCAACATTGTTTTCTACTCTTTATTATAAACAGCATGGTGCTGTCAGCTGTTACTGACTTCAGAACAAGTCTAATCACAGGGAACTACATTTCTAAACATGACTTAATTAGCCTAATGCGTTGTTTTAAAAATTAAGAGCATTTCAATGTCATGGTGAGAGATCAAGTGTTTTCAATTCTATTTAAAAGGATATATTTGGTAGTTGAAAAGCTAGCTCTATTGCTTTGTTCTTTAAAAGAGAATGGGAATTGCTCAGCCACATCACAATCTTCTTCTGTAAGTTTCATTTGGGTCCATGATTCTTTTCATTGTAGAGAGCACAGTGGGAACAAAATAGCCCTGTTAATTGCCTGTTAATTCCCACAAAAATTTTAAATGTATCTCTACTTTTTATAAGACTATTTTGTACTATCTTGTTATAAAGATATTTATTTTATTCATTCTAGGCATTAAAAATGTTTTAAAATCACCTTCGTATGAGTCCCCAGTTACATCCCGGGGGAATCTTGGACTATCAAATTAGAGACATCACTCTCAGCAAATATTTCATGTTGTAGACTCTAGGGGGAAAGCTGTAATGCTTCCCGACATGAGAAAAAGCAGCATGTCTGGAGAAAGAGCAATACTATGTGCCAATAATTAAGACAGACATGTTTCAAAATAGGAAACTAGAGTCAATTGTTAGAAGTTAAATAAAAGAATGAGTTGATTGTGTCAGAAAATGATTCTGTGAATGCAGTCTATGAAAATCTGCAAACTATAGAAAAAATAGATGTTAAACACCTTAAAAATCACCAATATAGGCCGGGCGCGGTGGCTCACGCCTGTAATCCCAGCACTTTGGGAGGCCGAGGCGGGCGGATCACAAGGTCAAGAGATCGAGACCATCCTGGCCAACATGGTGAAACTCCGTCTCTATTAAAAGTATAAAAATTAGCTGGGCGTGATGGCAGGCGCCTGTAGTCCCAGCTACTCGGGAGGCTGAGGCAGGAGAATCGCCTGAACCCGGGAGGCCGAGGTTGCAGTGAGCCGAGATCACGCCATTGCACTCCAGCCAGGGCGACAGAGCGAGATGCCATCTCAAAAAAAAAAAAAAAAAAATCACCAATATAAAAGTTTGGCTTGAGTCTTGTTCCCGATAAAATTTTATGTTTATGGCTACTTTTTTCACATTCAAATAAGTAAAAATTAATCACAGGTTTAAGAATGATTAAAGCTTGTTATATTATAAAACTAATTTTAATGAATAGTAGGTTAATATCAAGTTTGACCAGTAGGTGCTCAGTGAAGGACGCTGCTTTGGAATGAAATATGCTAGACTTAAGTGAAATTCTCTTTAGGAACTTTCACAAGGCAGTTCTCATTAGCAAAATAGATTTCTGAAGCCAGATACTTGGATTCCAACATTTGCTCTTTGTTAATTTATTACTTGCCTGTACATTTGCTCCACAGTCTCTGTTTCTTCGTCTATTAACAGAGATATAAATCTTTATCTCTCAAGGGTGTTGTGTGGATTAACTCAGACAGCATGTAGAGGTTCTGTATTACACTGCTTGACACATCATAAATGTTCAGTAAGTGTCAGTTTTGTTTCTCTTCTCCTTCACCTTTTAGGTCACACTTGTAACCCCAGCACTTTGGGAGGCCGCGGTGGCAGATCATGAGGTCAAGAGATTGAGACCATCCTGGCCAACATGGTGAAACCCCGTCTCTATTAAAAATATAAAAATTAGCAGTGTGTGGTGGCGCGCACCTGTAGTTCCAGCTGGGGAGGCTAAGGCAGGAGAATCACTTGAACCCAGGAGGCGGAGGTTGCAGTGAGCTGAGATCGAGCCACCGCACTCCAGCCTGGCAACAGAGCAAGACTCCATCTCAAAATAAAACAAAACAAAAACAAAGCTATAACAAAGCTAATATAAACAAAGCCAGTATAACTGTCTATGACTAGTATAATTAAAACTAATAAATGTATATATGAAGATGCTTTGAAAATTTTAAAATTATGTCACCCTTAGAACATGTTATTTGGAGAATGATCATCATGGAGCAATGAAAAAGGAGCGTCCTTTGTTTGTTCATAATCACCTAAAGAATATGATCATAAATAATATTTCTAAATGTAGAAAAGAAGTATTTATCACTTCACCGTATAAATACCCCAGTCGGAGTACGAAAGTCTATTTGATTTATGCTATGCTCATGGAGTTCCTTCTAATAATTTCATGAGTAGACTTTCATACAGGGGCTAATTCCTCAGACAACTAGCATCAGTTATGAGACCAAATTTAGCATTGTGAAAAATTCTGGTTCGTATCTGGATTTTTGAATAAGTCTCTATGTGTCTGGTTATATGATACAATAATAAACTGATTAATAAAGTAGCATGTTCAATGACAAAATGTGAGAATTTGATATTACAGCAGCTTGAAAGCAGAATAAAGTGCCACAATTTTAAGATAAAATTCAAGACCCTTTATTATCTGAATTAACACATAATTCCTAATATTTTTTCCACTATTCTCACTCCCTATCCAGATCCTTCATTCCAGCTATTTTTTTACACTATTTTTAAATTCAATTTTGTTGAGATATATAACTTACATATTACAAAGTATACCCACTTAGGTCTGCATTCTGGCAAGTTTTTACAAATGTATACAGCAGTGTGTATACACCAATGCAACTGTCACCACGGTGACTCATCTATTTGGAATCCTATCCACTGAATTTTCCATTTCAGATACTGTATTTGAAGTTAAGAAATAAGACAGAAGTGACTGGGGGAGGGGAGCAATATGTAGATGTATGGAATAAAAGGAAAGCAGATAGAAGGACCTAGAAGTTCTTTTGTTTTTCATGTGTCTCCTTTCTCATTTCACTCTAGTCACAATTAAGTTTCGTCCTTGAACATATTGAGCACATTTAGAACATACTCTGGCATTTTCATCTTATAGATGATAGAATTAGAAATACTGCTGCTTTTATTGACTAAATACTATGCTAATCAGTCACTTTTTTTGGTTTTTATGCTTAACAATTTTTTATTAGATGTGTGATATTTTGACTATTGCATTGTTGTCCGTTAAATTTTGTTTTCTCTCTTTACAGAGTTTTGGTTCTTTGGATTTTGTTTCTTTCCCTTCAGAGTTTTGAAGTTTGCTTCGGTAGGCAATTAAGTTACTTGCAGATCAGTTTGATCTCTCGGAAGCCTGTTTTTAAGGTTAGCAGGGCACACCAGCCAGAATTCAAACATTTCCCAGTGCCTGTTGCACACTGGGGAACTGAGCACTTTAAAGAGTCCTGGCATCCCCACCTCTTTGCCACCCCCAACTGTCCTTGTGAAGTTTTACCTTCTGTGGGTGTAGATAGGCATTCACAGAAAGAGTCAAGGGGATGCTGGTGCTGATTTCTGGAGCTTGCTCTTCTTGGTACCATGATTTTTCAACATTCTGCCTTACAAATTCTGCCTTCAGCAGTTTTGCTAAACTTTAATCTCTGTCTTCTCAACTAAGCAAGACAATTGGCTCTGTTTGGAAGCTCTTCTCCTGTACCATGTTTCAGAAGTTGCTTCTGGGTATAAATTGGTGCCGCCATAGAGTTCAGCATGTTTGTTCCATTTCTCTTTAGGATCAGTTCTGTACTGCTTATTGCCTGAGAGTGAAAACTTTTAAAAATGATATTTTGTTACATGTATTTCATTGCTTAAGGCAGGAGAGTAAATCTAATCCCTGCATTCCCCCATGACTAGAAGCAGAAGTGGCTACTCATTATTATGATTCATTTTTCTTCCTTTCATCTCTTGGAAAGAGCCATGCAATGTATCCCTGAGATCATTATCTTAGGCCATCTGCTTTCCTTTTACTTGACACATCTATATATTGCTTGCCTTCCCCCAGTCACTTGTGTCTTCTTTCTTAACTTCAATTATCACCTACCCTACCTTTAGCCTAGGCCTTTGTTTTGAGCTTTTATTTTGGTTAGCTGTTGTAGAGTAATAAACAGCTTCAAAATTCAGTGGCTTAGAAAACATCTTTTACCATTCTTAACCAGACACAGCTCAAGAATTCTGTTTAGTATTATACAAGTAACAGCGTCAATAACCTGGCGTTCCAAGATGTCTCACTCTGGAATATCTTAAAGGCTGGGCTCAAGTAAGATTCTGAGATAGCTGAACCTCTCTCTTTCTTGCCATGTCACCGCTCCAGTGGGGACAGTTGGACGTCTTAGTTGGAGACTTATGGCTCCTAAAAGTGCAAAGCAGAGTCTGACAGATTTCCTTAAGGCATAATTCCAAAACTGGCAAAATTCACTTCCACTACACACATTCAACTGGTTAAAGCCATCAGAGATTTCAAGAATTTCTACATGGCTACAGTAATTAAGGCATTGTGGAATCAATGCACAGGTAGAAAAATAAATGGAAGAAACAAAACTGAGTCCAAGCAGACCCAACTTCTTAAAAATAAACTACTTATATTGGAGTAATTTCAAATATTTTTGAAATTTATAAAATCATATGGCAAGGTTCCATATACTCCCTCCTCCAGTTTCCTCTAATATTGACATCTTACACTTTCATGGTACATTTGTCAAAACTAAGAGGCCAACATTAATACATTACTACTAAGCTCCAGGCTTTATTGAGGAATTACCAAGTTTTTCCACTAATGCCCGTTTTCTGTTCCAGGATTCAATCCAGGGTCACATTGCACTTGAAGACCCACTTTTATATACATATCCAATTATTACAACAAAAACACACCACAGTTCAGAGGTTATTGGATGTCCCTTCAATAAATGTTACTGAATCCATTGGGTATTACAGAGAAACACGAACCTCAACCTTTCTTCATGCCTTATACGAAAATTAACTGGAAATAGCTCATGGTCTTAAATGTGACACGTAAAACTACAAAGCTTATAGAAGAAAACATAGGCTAATATCTTCATAAGATTGGAGTAGGCAAAACTTCTTAAACAACACCTAAAAAACACTAGACATAAATCAAAAGTTAGATAAATTGGATTTTGTTTAATGTAAACATTTCTGCTAGACAACAGACAATATTAGGAGATTAAAATACAAATATTTTATTGGGAAGAGACAGTGTCAATACATGTATACAGTAAACTAGTCATATCCTGAATATATAAAGAAGTCCTAAAAATTCTTGGTGTAAGATACAGATCAAAATAAAAGATAAAGTGAGAAAAGATTTAAGCAGATATATCACAAAAGGGGATACCTAAATGATCCCAGACCAAGAAGCATAAAGGAAATGCAAATTAAAGCTAAACTAAGATGCCATTACACATCTGCTGAAATGACTTAAACTAACAATGAATACCACACTCTGTTGGTGAGAAAATGGAACAACTAGAATCATCAACTATTGTTGGTAGAAGTATAAAATGATAGAACAACTTTGAAAATATCTTTGATAAAAACTAACAATCTTTTTCTTCATGACCCAGCAATTCTACTTCTATGCATATTCCTAGGAGAAGTGCATGCCTAATTCTATGAAAAAACATGTACAAGAATGTCCTAGCTTCCTAAAAAAATAGCAGTTTAGTCCATAATATCCTCAAATTGGATAAAAGAAAATAAATGTCTATTGATGGTATGAGGAAGTTTTAAAAATGTGTTATATCTATCATATGAAATGTTGACAACAACAAAAAATTATTTGTACACCTAGAGACTTCAATATATCTCAAAAATACCTGGAGCAAAATAATTCAGAACAAAAGAGTATATACTGTATGGTTCCATTAACATAAAGTCCAACAACAGACAAAACTAATCTGTGGAGATAGATATCGTAATTAGATTGATCAACTCAATCCAGTCTTGCCTGGAATTTTCCTGATTTTTGCACTAGAAGTCTCAGATCTGGGGCAATTTTTATTTTCCGGCACACCGAGGCAGTTGTTCAATCTAGGTGGTACTCTCTGGGCAGTTGTATTAGTTATCTATTGCTGTGTAACAACTTACTTCAAAATGTGATAGTTAAAACCAACAATAAATAATTATTATCTCGCACAATAGGTCCTAAATTGTTGAGCAGCTTAGTGTTGGCTTGGTCTCTCGTGAGATTGCATTAGGATACTGACTGAATGAAGACCATGGTCGTCTGAAGGCTTGATAGTGCTAGTGGATTTGTTTCCAAGATGGTTCATTCACATGCCTAGCAAGCTGGTAATGGCTTTTGGCAGGAGACAACCTCAGTTCCACATCATGTGGACTACTTCATAGAAATGCTTGAGATTCCTCATGATGTGGCACCTGACGTCCCCCAGAGTATCTAATCCAGGAAAGCAACATGGGTACAAGAAAGAAGGCATAATGACTTTGATAATCTAGTCTCAAAGATCACATGCCATTTTGTCTACACAAAAATATAGCCTTATTTATAGCGCAAGGAGACTATAAGGATGTGAATATCAGGTGACGGAGTCAGTTGAGTGCATCTTGAGGCTGAGAAAGATCATGAGGAAACTTCCTGGTATGTTGGAAATGTTCTATATCTAGGTCTCGGTAGTGGTTATATATATAAAAAAATTCACCGAACTCTGGCCGGGCGCGGTGGCTCACGCCTGTAATCCCAGCACTTTGGGAGGCCGAGGTGGGCGGATCACGAGGTCAGGAGATCGAGACCATCCTGGCTAACATGGTGAAACCCCGTCTCTACTAAAAATACAAAAAATTAACCGAGCGTAGTGACGGGCGCCTGTAGTCCCAGCTACTCGGGAGGCTGAGGCAGGAGAATGGCGTGAACCCGGGAGGCGGAGCTTGCAGTGAGCTGAGATTGCGCCACTGCACTCCAGCCTGGGCGACAGAGCCAGACTCCGTCTCAAAAAAAAAAAAAAACAACAACAAAAAAAAAATTCACCGAACTCTAAGTACACTTAAGATTTGTGTAGTTTTTTCTATGTAGGATATTCCTCAGTTTATAAAGACATATAAAAGGGAGGAAATATATGGCACTATGCAAAAAGCACACATCTGCACATTTCATTCTGTTGCCTAAAATTCTTGAATTATTTTGTTATTACACAGAAATGAAGATTAAAAATTCTCACCATAGGCTATAAGGCCATAATTAGGACCTTCTAACCCTAATTGTTTCACCAAGTGAATTATAAAACAAACTACTTATTTAAAGATTGAGTGATTATAGGAAAAGAAATAGCATTTGTGCTTTTTTTTTAGTAAAAATTGTGTTTCAATGTTAGCAAATATTCCAAATTGATATTAGAATAAACTTCTTTAAAAAGTATCAGGAATAAATATAGATTGAATGATAGAATTAGAAAAACACAATTTTCTAGTTATGGAATAACTATAACATGTTGTGTTATTAAACATTATTGTAAATGTTCAATAACTATTTATTAAATAAGGCACATAAATATTTCTCAATTCTCTGATTGTTTATTTCCTTAAATTTTCCTTATGTGGTTTTCTTCATGTTGGATAACATGCCTTCCTAATTTAAATTCTTCAGAATTTCACCTAGACATATAGAATTTCAGCTTGGCAATATGGCAAAACCTTGTCTCTACAAGAAATTCAAAGAGTCGCCAGGCTTAGTGGCGTTGGCCTGTGGTCCCAGCTACTCAGGTGGCTGAGATGGGAGGATCACCTGAGTCCAGGGAGGTCCAGGTTGCAGTAAGCTGTGATCATTCCTCTGCTCTCCAGCCTGGGTGACAGAGTGAGACCCTGTCTCCAAATAAATAATTTCTTCATTTTCTGTATGATTATTACTTTATCATAACAAAAATAACATGCTCAATCTGAACGTAACTAGACTTATTTATTTGTGTCTGCATTGGTCCCTGAATTATTTCAAAATGGAGCCTGTACCTTTTAATCTACCTTTTTCTCCTAAATGCTTTATTACTTTGTAGGGGTTAAACAAAAAAATACCCTTTGAATTGGGCTGATGTCAATATGTGACAGGCACAACTTTTATTGTGTTGTTTTTTAAAAAGTTCTAGTACTCTTTTGTGACAAAATATTGAGGGTTTTTCTTTTCTGCAGTTTTGTAAGTAAAATACTGAGGGTTTTTCTTTTCTGCAGTTTTGTAAGTATTTCATAATAATGAACACAATAGGATTAACAACATCCTTAGGCAAATCCAAGACTTTATGACTGATGCTCAGTACCAGGCTGGGTCCTTGCCAGGTTGTAAGACCACAGAATGCGTGGGAAGATGCAGCTCAGAAAGTAACAACACTCAGCAAAGCCAAGGGAGGACAAACTAGAAAATTGAAGCTGAACTTGAAATCATGACACTTTGCCTTTCCCACTGGCTGTGTCATCCCAGAAACCACAAAAGAGATTAGGAAATCCTTGAGCCAAGGAATTTAAAAGCACATGAAATGAAAGGAAAACCTGTAGAAATGAAAGGGCAATCACAGACCAATATCCAAAAGGAACAGAAAGTCATTGTTGTAGTTTTGTTTGGTTGGCAGCTAAGGGAATACCCCTCTGCTTACTGTCTGTGTTCATTCCCAGTTGTCTGTACTGTATTGATTGATTGATTGTGTGTGTGTGCCTGTGTGTGCACGCGCGCAAACATTAACAAATGAATTCTGCAGCTTTGTGCTGACCTTTCTCAGATACTTTCATCGCCCATGCACCACTAGAACTATACATGGAAAAAAGGGAGAAGGATGCAAAAGGTGTTTGGCAAAATCCAAGAAAACAGGATTTTCCTAAAACAAATGAGAAATTGAGGCAAAGCACACTTCTCTGGGTCTCTGCATGCTGAGGAGCATAAGCCCTCCTAGCCCTCCTTCCATCATACAAGACTTCGTGACACCACCCAGATCCCAGGGACCACCTCAGGCAAAGGAAGCTCTGAATTTTTTATGGAAGTAAACAAACTCCTCATGCTGATGTTTTATTGGCAGGAGAGGCTCAACTTTTTCATTCCTGCTCCTAAATTCCCTTTGACTTTCTCTTAAAATGAATAGAATCACTTTCACTCTGCAGGTAGGAAAACACTTACATAATATAGCTCTGTACTTTTGCTAGACATCCTTATCTTACCATTTGGTTTTCCCAGCAGCATATAAATTCTCAGCTGGGCTTTCTTTTTGTTTTTTTTTTACATAGCCTTAAAATCATGCTTTCCACAAAATACAAACATATTCTAGAAGCATTCAGACAACCATTTGCAGGAAATTGTGGTTTATTGAAATACTTGATATAATAAACATACCAATAGATGTACTCTGGGGAAAAAGTAGTGCACCAAACTATCTATGAAGTAGTTTATATGGCTATTCTACAAAATGGTGACGAATAAACAAAGAAGCTTTGAACCAAGACTAGGTCACAGCTTAATGTAGGATAGTGGTTTTATGAATGTTAACTCAGATTAGAATGAGAACATAACCAAAATGAAACGCAATGCTGATGCCTTTCTTCAAGTTATCCAAATTGCCATCTCTATGGAATTAACAGTCATTTGGAATCCAAGTGTCCATGCATTCTAAATAAGTTACATGATGGGTCATTTGCAAATTAAAATATTGGAAGTACCTACCTACGATGGTAGATCTAATTCTGCGTTTAAAAGTCATGCTAATAAAAGCAAGATTCACAATAATTTTTATAGCAAGATGTTAAGGAAATACTATATTCTGAATTCAATTTTCTCTACCTAAAGTACATTGTCTACTTAATAAAAGTATTAGATTACGGTTTGGAATTTATTCGGCTCTTTAAGAACATGTGTAAGTTCCTTTTCTTGGTATTGCTCTTCTTATTAATAATTAGTTGTTATAAAATCTAACATTTACCTGGTATTCAGTGATTACAAAGTGCTTCCACAAACATCCTTTGACTAGCATTTTAGAAAATCTTTGCGGACAATATTGTTATTGTTATATTCTTTCATTTGTACAGGGCTGAGTAATTAAGTAAATTACCCAAGGAGATGGATAGTTTACATCAGAATCATCATACTCTGAAGTCCTATTTATTGACATTGGCACCATGCCTGATTCTTAAGGCACTGGTTTAAGCACACATCAACACAAATGTCCAAAGTTGGTGTTTCGATTCTTTGAAAGCTACATGTCAATATTCGAAAGAAACACCTATTAACACCCCTTTGCTCAATTCTCAATCCGTAAATACTAAGACAGTAAAGATCAGGAAGTTAAGAGTTGGATTGTTCAAACCTTGTGAAAGATTTAACCATCCCGGTTTACTAAAGAAAGATCTCTTCAGCTTACATAACAGGTGAAAAACAATCTTCTCTATGGTAGCCTAAGAGAATGTTGCAAGAATATTGTATGGAAATAAATGTTTACTTATCTCATGGTATCAAGAGTTTTTATCTTGATTTCCAATGGAAACTTGTAAAGGAACTACAGAGTTTTAGAAGGCATGGTTCTGAATCTGCTAGTACATAGTTCATACCCACAATGCACTAGAGAGGGTCTACATCCAATCACTAATAAGAAAAAGAAAAGGACAATGGAAGGAGGACATAGGCCTGCAACATACCAAATATGAAGTTCCTTCATATCAAATGAATTACAATTTTAACTCAACTTTACACATGAGGAATGAGGCTATTTAATTGCCTCCTAAGGTGCTCCTAGAAAATTCTTAGAGAATAAGCTGAAGCATGTACAAAATCTGTTTCAAAATTTAATTATACAAATGTGGTAAAATGAAAGCTCTTCTGTTAAAAATGATGAAGATTAAAGAGAGCATTGTTAGCCCTTAAAGCTCCATCTGGCACCTCCTTGTGCCTGTAATCATTGGAATGAGAAAACATGCTTTCCCTTTGTCAGAGGCCATTCTAAAATCCATGGACTGAAAGTTGTGAATTGAACCCAAAACTCTGGTCCTTGTTTATCTTTAGAAAACTGTACACTATCCCGAAGAGAAAAGATGCTTTGATTTTAAAAACGTTGCTTTTATGCTGAGTATTCGATGCCAGCAGCATGTAATTTTACAGGATCCCATGCAAAATCAGAGCATTGAATGCATCACCACTATAATGATATCACAGCATCAGAGAACACATTGAATATAATTGTTGAGATTTTCATTGAATTAATCACGGAATTTAATGCGAGATGAAGCCAACTTGGGATATAACGAAGGAGTTTCCAGCAAGGCCATGCCCCCGCTAAGAACAATGGGATGAGTCAGTCCAAATATAAAATCAATTTGTTTGAATATTTTGCAGAGCTTCTTAAGAAAGCAGCATGTGAGAGGCCAAGATCTCGGGAAAAAGGGAACCCCAAAAATGTGAGCTGGTACTATGTGAGCTGTTTTTCTGCTAGGGACATTTGCTCATAAGTAGCATAGAACTAGACTCCAATAAACCAGTCAGAGACATGCAGGAAAGAGGCAGCAACGCAGGGAGAGATTTGACAACCTCACAAGGGGAAGGTGAGACAAAAATTGGGGTTTGCTTCTGGCAAGTCATCCATGACTGAATCAGCCAAAATTTGGAGAAGGGAGGTTCAGGGAAATAATTCCAAACTCGGGGTTCCCTCTTTGATGCATTCGCTGAATTGTTAATCAGGGAAGAGCAAGATGCTAAAAACTTGAGTGCCCAAAGAGCAGAGGAGAGTTATGAGTAGCCTCAAGGGGCTGAAGGGATCTTAAGAGATTATGCTAAAAAGGAGGAGTCCTAGGAAACAGCTGCTATCCCTGGAAATCTACACCTTACAGATGGGGGCAAAGCAGAGGTGGGCAAAGCCACATCAAAATTGCATTCCAAGCCACGTGCAGTGGCTCACACCTGTAATCGCAGCACTTTGGGAGGTTGAGGTAGGTGGATCACCTGAGGTCAGGAGTTTGAGACCAGCCTGGCCAACATGAAGGAACCCCGTCTCTACTAAAAATACAAAAATCAGCCTGGCATGGTGGTGTGCACCTGTAGTCCCAGCTACTCGGGAGGCTGAGGCAGGAGAATTGCATGAACCCGGGAGGCAGAGCTTGCAGTGAGCCGAGATCACGCCACTGCACTCCAGCCTGGGCGACAGAGCGTGACTCCATCTCAAAAAAAAACCAAAAAAACAAAAAACAAAAAAACATTTTCAGTCTTTATCTCAGCAGCTTTCCATATCATTTCAATTTAAAAATTCACTCCCTTGTTCTATTTTTCCCCCCCTACATTTCTGTTTCCTTCTGGTCTTCTTTGGACTATGAAAATGCTCTTCAAACTCTGTATCTCAAACATAAAATACTCCCTGAGAATAAGCCAATAATACTTCAAATTTGCTAGGCCTCTTTTACTTCACTATCTTTTCCATCGCAATTAATTTTTTTTTTTTTTTTTTTTTTTTTAGATGGAGTTTTGCTCTTGTTGCCCAGGCTGGAGGGCAATGGCACGATCTCGGCTCACTGCAACCTCCTCCTCCTGGGTTCAAGTGATTCTCCTGCCTCAGCCTTCCGAGTAGCTGGGATTACAGACATGTGCCACCACGCCCAGCTAATTTTGTATTTTTAGTAGAGAGGGGTTGTCTCCATGTTGGTCAGGCTGGTCTCGAACTCCGACCTCAGATGATCCGCCCGCCTTGGCCTCCCAAAGTGCTGGGATTACAGGCATGAGGCACCGTGCCCGGTCGCAATTAATTCTTAAGATTCCAGGAGCTGATATTTCCCCCCAGATGTTTCACAATTCTGTCCTCTTTTCACTACTAGTTCTGCCTACTATCAATTTCTCTTTGGCTACAGCAGTAGCCTGCTAAGTAGTCTCAGCACATCCACTTTCAAACTCTCTAGTCCTTTTCTTTTACACGGAGTGACAAGGACCTTCTGAGCACTACAGATGTAATTATGTCATTCCTCTGTTTAGATACACAATCACTTTTTATAGCTGTAAGGACAAAATCTGGTCACTGTCAACTGCTCTGACATCATAGTGAGCAATTTCTCTTCCTTTTCCAGACATTTTTTTTTTTCATTTCCTAAATGAACCACGGTCCCTTCTGCCTCAGAACTTTTGATTATGTTGTTCTTTCTTCCTGTGATGACTTTCCAAATCCTTTGTCTCTTGAGCTAAGTACACCCTGTTTATCTTTCTAGTCTTAGTTCAAATGCCACTGCCTTAGGGAAGTTTTCCTGAACACCCTCTGGCAAGATACTGCTCGTTATACCCTCTATGCTTCGTGTGTTTTTTTCTGAACACCATATTTTTGTATTCGATTATTTCCTATTCATCATACATGCCCAATCCCAATCCCAACCAGACTGATGATTCCATGGGGAAAAGGACCATGCCTGATTTGTTCTCTTTGTATTCCCAATACCAAGTTAATTCCTGACAAAGAGTTGATACTCAACAAATACATGTCAAATGAATGAACAAATGAATGAATAGATCGATGGATAAGGAAACATAATATGAAGATTCTTTAAGTACCCTCCGTTGGCTAAAATATCAAAGTGCAGTTATTTTCTCTAGGCTTACTTGGATCATCAACTTTCCTCCCAAAACACTACACCCTTTTTTTCCAAGACCCACAGTACAATGACACACTGGAAACATATTAGATCACCCATACCACTTAAACTATCATGTCTTTATGGATTAATTAGTAAATCGACTTCCTCTCTCCCCCTCTTATCCTAATTCCATATGCATGTGTGGACACACACATACACACACACACACCAAACATACACAAGGTCAGATTCTGGGAAAAAGAAAATTGCATTACTGTCCTTAGTCTGTAATCTCCAGAATTCTCTAATGACTTAATGTTATTTTTTCAAATTAGTATACAACCAATACCAATACATAAGTTTAAAATACAGACTGTTTTTAGAATATTACATTGGCTTATTGTGAAACTAATTTCCTAGTTTCCTAAAAAGAACCTATTTGAGTTATTGTTTTCTTTTCTGTAAGCTTTTCATTTTTCTCTCAATTTTTCCTCTTTCCCGTTTCAAAAGTAAAATAAGTTAAAAACTAAAATATTAAAAATAATAGGCCTAAAACACAGCATTCTTAAAGTTTTCAACTTCCTAATTTCTTTGGTCTTCTAAATGTTTCCTGAGAAAATGCCTTTCTGCCACTCAATCTTCAAATGACATTAAAATTTGGGTGTACCTTATTTAATATGCTTGCTTTCAAAAAGGGAGGAAAAGGTAAGGGAACAGAGGGAAAAACAGTAAAAAGTTATTTATTTATGATTTTACATTTCATACAGTCCATATACTACTGCCCCAAATTATTTGTTACAGAATATTAAGCATATACATATTCTACATATTTGGCCTGATAAAATCAACCATCCTTTACAGATGATTGGCAGCTCATGAGCTTAATATAGTTCATCAAATTATGCTATTGAAAGAGAATATTTGGAAAGCATATTAATAAAACTGCCATTATTATCTTCCAAATGAACTATATTTTTACATCGTGATTGCTACACATAGGATTTTGTCTCAGAAAAAATCAGAATGTGTCACCATTTAATAGCATAATTTTTTTAGAGAAAAATAAGATTATTTCATTGAAATATTTACTTAAAAAAAGGTTTTGATGCTAGTGAAGGCATGTTGATGATTTGTTAACATGTCTTTTTGGGGGCAATCTGGAGGATTCAGAAAGTATGCATATTGCTTCCTTTGGAGGTAAGTAGCTATGTTTTGCACTCTCTGATACCCTAACATCAAAGAATTGCTATGCAAATATACTACTGGCAGAAGAGGCAATAATTATTTGACGTTTTCTGTGCTTCTAAAAATCCTTCCTTCATTCCCATCAAGTTTAATTTGCCTTTTTTTCTTTTAAGATCTTAAAATCCAGTAGCTACCCAAATTCTTTCTTATAGAAGATATTGATGTTTTTTGAATGAATGTTGAATTTTCTCTGAATTACAATGTTTATTTTTCTCATCATTCACACATTATTTTTTTTTGTAATTATTGCTCATTTACCTCAAGAATAACATCTGACCAGGCACAGTGGCTCATGTCTGTAATCCTCAAAGTGCTGAGACCAGCCTGGGCAATATAGTGAGATTTCATCTCTACAAAAAATACAAATGATTAGCTGGGCATGTTGGTGCACAGCCGTAGTCCCAGCTACTTGAGTGGCTTAGGTTGGAGAATGGCTTGAGCCAGTGAGGTAGAGATTGCAGTGAACTGTGATCTCACCACTGCACTCCAGCCCAGGTGACAGACCAACACCCTGACTCAAAAAAGAATAAAATAAATAACATATAACACTCCCAGTAATATTGGTGCTTTTTGCATTTGGATTATTCTAGATATTCCATCTACAGTATAATTTTGGAACTAATGTATGCAAAGTATATTAAAATGACAATTATGTAACTATTTGTTATTTATTTATGAGTGTTTATTACTAAATGTGTCACCTAACTTCAGGGCTCAGTGTTTTAAAACTTATTCATCAACATGGAAGTGGCTTTAACATCTTTACCTAATTCTCTGGGCCTTTTTCTAAGACCATCTCCAGGTCGTTGCAAAATCCACAAAACAGGTATTCAGTGCCCTTGGCATCTGGTTTTGGACCTTCACTCCTTATTTCAGGAAACCCAGTACCCATCTGTTGTATACTACAAAAAACAATCTTCAAACTCTTCTGAAATATTCATTCATCTACCGGATAACTGACAGCTAAAAGCGTTTCACCTCTTAGTCCTAATTCCACTTTGTTAATATTGGCATTGATAATAGTAGGTTTCTGTTCATTGCTTCCTATGTGCTAGGCAGGCTAGGTACTTTTCAAGTAATAATGGAAATGTGAGCTCCTTTTATCTGTTCTTTCTGTGTTTCTCCATCTTAAGCTTTATGGATTGTAAAATGGTTGGTAAAATATTTTCAACAATTTAAAGATGTACAGCATAATATCACCATGGAACCACTGGGACACAGAGCTGATCAAAAGTAGGTTAAAATGTTTAAAAAAGACTGACTGTGGTTGTGGCTTAGTTTTAGAAAGCTTCAGTTCTTCTCTACCAAAGACACAGGTTTTATTTTTCTTCATAAAAAGTGCTGATAAAGAAAAAGGTGTATTTATGATGATACACATTTGAAAAAGGAGAAAAGAAAGCAAAGCAAGAGTAAAATAAAAGATAAGAAATAGGCTAACATGAAGCCAAATTTATCTTAGAAAATTAACATGGATGTACTCCCCACTCCACCTACTCTCTTGTCAAAGCCTTACAAAAATATCAGGACTAATGAAGAAAGAAAGATCAAAGATGTGATTAGAGCTGGAAATATGTTTAAGATATAACTTTATCCAATTCAAACCACTCCCTGAAGACTACAGAGGCAAATTGATCATGGTCACAAGCTAATAGGGACAGAGTAGAGACTGGAGCCCAGGCATCCTGTATTCTAGGTTAAGGTTTTCTGTTTTTTGGATTTTTTTTTTTTTTTTTGGCCATAGCACACTGCATTCCTTAACACTGAGTTATTCTTAGGCATTTTATAGTAAAATGAATATGATTTAGAACAAAATAATTTTATTTCTGACTATTTCATATTAACTATATAACAAAGAGAATGAAATTTAATAACAGAAATATCAAACTTTTAATGTGTAACTTATTGTTAGAGATACTTACTTCCAAAGATTGCTTTGCTGATTAAAAGTGATATTTGTTGACATGTATGAAGACTTCCTATGTGCTAGACCTGCTCTAATTTATCTAAATGTAATAAATTATTTCCCTCTTATGTCATTTTGAAGCATATGTCTCATACAACTAGAAGGTATTGTGGTGGAAATTAATGATTCCAGGTAGTTTGGCCCAAAGCCTATGTATATTAACACATCAAACTTGCAAAATATTGTATGTAACAGCAATTTAATAAAAAAAGAGCAGTCATATATATTCATCTGTAAGCTTAATACTGGTAAGCTTAATTACCAGTAGCTTTAAATCTTCCATCCAGTCTTCCCTCATTGCATTGTCCTCTCTCAGGCTTAGAGTTAACCACTAATCTGAATTTAGGGCAACCATTGCTTTATTTTAATTTATGTTTTCCTATATTTATGAGAAAAGGAAAACTGAGAGCACATATATTATCTATATAATTTATCTTTGTACCTTTTTTAAGGTTACCTTTGAAGAACAAAATATCTTAATTTTAAGATAGACACATTAACGAAATATTTCCTTGAAGGTCAATATTATGGTAACCTATACATATAAATAAAGGTTCAACATTAACATAACGACACACTCTCATTATTGGTTCACTTTAGTTTCTCATCTAGTTTAGTTGTTTTGTATATAATGTATTATGTACCCATGAAATCATCATCCATAGTAAAAGCTGGGACCTTAATAACATCATGTACGAATATTTATTCGCTCTATCTCCTCACTTGCCTCACCGACATTTGAGCTAAATTTTATCTTAAATTCTATGTTCATCTCTTCTTCGCTTTCAAATGTGTGGATACATATATGTGTGTGTGTGTGTATGTGTAAATATATATATAATATATATATGTATATCCTGAAAAAGAATTTGTGTGTGAATACACATATATTCACACACTAATTTTAGGTTTTATATAGTTTTTAACTATGTAAACAGGGTATTTGATGTATACAGGCACACCTTGAAGATATTGTGGGTTCAGTATCATACCAACTCAAAAATTTCAATGAATATTTCAATAAGCTACATCAAACAAATTTTTTGTTTCCTCAGTATCTATAAAAGTTATGTTTATATTATACTGGAAGTATTCTATTGAGTATACAATAGCATTATGCCCCCCAAAATCTGCAAACTTAATTTAATCCAATATTTTTAACTAAAAGTACTTTATTGCTAAAAAACAGGCCTTCATAGAGTCCTGATGTTTTTGCGAGTGGAGAGTTTGTCTCAATGTTGTTGGCTGCTGACCGGTTAGAATAGTGGTTGCTGAAAGCTAAGGATGGCTGTGGCAATTTCTTTCTTTCTTTCTTTCTTTTTTTTTTTGAGACAGTCTCGCTCTGTCACCCAGGCTGGAGGGCAGTGGCACGATCTCCCTCACTGCAACCTCCGCCTCCCAGGGTCAAGTGATTCTCCTGCCTCAGCCTCCAGAGAAGCTGGGATTACAGGCACCCACCACCATGCCCGGCTAATTTTTGTGTTTTTAGTAGAGACAGGGCTTCATCATGTTGGCCAAGGTCTCCAACTCCTGACCTCAGGTGATCCACCCACCTCAGCCTCCCAAGGTGCTGGGATTACAGGCAATCGCCACCACACCTGGCTACTTTTTGTAATTTTAGTAGAGACAGGGTTTCACCATGTTGGCCAGCTGGTCTCAAACTCCTGACCTCAGGTAATCTACCTGCCTTGGCCTCCTAAAGTGCTGGGATTACAGGCATGAGCCACTGCACCTGGCTGGCAATTTCTTAAAATAAGACATCACTGACATTTACCTCATCGATTGACTCTGAGGAAAGGTTTTTCTTAATAGCATTTTTGCCTGCAGGAGAATTACTTTCAAAATTGGAGTCAATCCTCTCAAATCCTGCTGCTGCTTTATTAACTTAGTTGATATAATATTCTAAATCCTTTGTGACTGTTTTAATAATGTTCAAAACAACTTCACCGAGAGTCACCATCTCAAGAAAGCACTTTCTTTGCTTGTCTATAAGCAGCAACTTCATGTTCCTTAGTTTTATCATGAGATAACAACAATACAGCTTCCAATTTTAGTTCAAGTTATCTTGTTATTTCTTCCACATCTGCAGTTACTTCCTCCACTGAAGTCTTGAGTCTCTTAAAGTCATCCATGAGGACTGGAATCGACTTCTTCCAAACTTCTGGTAATGTTGATATTTTGACCTCCTTCCATAAATTACAAATGTTCTTAATGGCATCTAGAATCGTCAATTCTTTCAAGAAGGTTTCAATTGGTTTTGCCCAAATCCATCAGAAAAATCATTATCTATGACAACAATACCATTAGGAAATGTATTTCTTAAATAGGAAGACTTGAAAGTGAAAATTACTGCTTGATTTATGTGCTATAGAATGGAAGCTGTGTTAGCAGGCATGATAACAACATTTATTTCCTTGTACATCTCCATCAGAGTTCTTGGGTAGTAAGGTCAATGAGCAGTAATATTTTGAAAAAGAATCTTTTTTTTTTCTGAACAGTAAGTCTCAAAAGTGAGCTTAAAATATTCGGTAAATTAGGCTGTAAACAGATGTGCTATTATGCAGGCTTTCTTGTTCTATTTATAGAGCACAGACAGAGTCGACTTAGCACACTTCTTCAGGGCCCTGGGATTTTCAGAATGACCAGTGAGTGTTGGCTTCAACTGACAGTCACCAGCTGCATTACCCTCTAACAACAGAGTCAGCCTGTCCTTTGAAGTTCTGAAGCCAGACATTGACTTCTCCTCTCTAACTCTGAAAGTCCTGCATGGCACTTTCATCAATTCTTTAGTGTAGCTACCTTCATCAATTCTCTTAGCTAGATCTTCTGGAAAATTTGCTGCAGCTTCTGCATTAGCATTTGCTGCTTCATCTTGCACTTTTATGGAGATGGCTTCATTCCATAAACCTCATGAAACAACTTCTGCTAGCTTCAAACTTTTCTTCTGCACCTCTCTCAGTCTTCACAGAATTGAAGAGGTTCAGGGCTTTGCTCTGGATTAGGCTTGAGGGAATGTTGTGGCAGATTTGATCTTCTATCCAGACCACTAAAACTTTCTCCTCATCAACAATAAGGCTGTTTCGCTTTCTTATCATTCATGTGTTCAATGGAGAAGCATTTTTAATTTCCTTTAAGAACTTTTCCTTTACCTTCACAACTTGGCTAACTGGTGCCAGAGCCCTAGCTTTTGACCTATGTCAACTTTCAATATACTGTTCTCACTAAAGTTAATCATTTCTAGCTTTAGATTTAAACTGAGAGATGTGCGATTCTTCTTCTCACTTGAACTCTAAGAGGTGATTGTAGGGTTAATAATTGGCCTAATTTCAATATTGTTGAGTCTTAGGAAATATGGAGACCCAGGAAGAGGCAGAGAGTTGGAAGAACAGGTCGGTGGAGCAATCAGAACACACACATTTATCGATTAAGTTCACCGCCTCGTGTGGGTGTGATTTGTGGCACCTCCAAAAGTTACAATGGTAACATCAAAAAGCATGGATCACAGATCACCATAACAGATACAATAATAATGAAAAAGTTTGAAATTGACTTGTTTGATTCAGAGTTGCCACACACTTTCGATTTGTAAAGAGCCAAACATCTTGGAAGTACAATAAAGTAAAGCACAATAAAGCAAAGTGTGCCTGTATAATGTTTTGGAATTTGTTTTGCATCTTATACTGCAAAGATTCATTCTTAATATTATATGTTACACTTAGTCGTCCGTTTTGATGGTTATGTAATATTCACTGTGTGACTATAACAGTTTTTTAATCCATTCTCTCATTGATGAACATTTGTATGGTTGTCAGATATTTGTAACTGTCATGTTTTCTGGGGTTAACTTTCTTTTATGTCATAGGGTAGCCTTAGAGTACATAATTGCATCATAAGGTGAATAAATGTTCAACTTTACAAAATAATGCTAAATTTTATTTCCACATTCAACATGACAGCAGTTCTATGGGTCATCACTTTCTCCAATTCTTGATAAAGCTACACGTTTCAAATTAATTTGTTATTCAAATTTAACACTGTAACTCTTTATTATCATGTTTTGCATTTCTTGAATTAATAATGATATTGAAAAACTCTCTCCAGATGTATGGGTAAAATGTGTTTCCAGTTCACTGAAAATGTTTGTTACTCATTTTCCTACTAAGATGTTTGTACTTTTCTGATTGATTTATATATACATATATTTTAAACATGTTCTTGATACCAATCATTTACCAGCCGTGTGCACTGAAAATATGTTGTCTCAGTTTCTAACATACTTTCTCATCTTTAAGGTGTGTTTTGAGGAAAAAACTTGTAATTTTAATAAGCTACATTAATTTTTTATTCGCTTTGTGTCTTAACAGCTCTATTTGTAATTCAATTTGTAAGATTGTTGTATTTGTTTTCTATAAGAATTTTAACATTTTACTTGGACAATTAAGTCCTTACTATATTTAGGGATAATTTTGTAATATGGTGGTTAATACAGACCCAATTCAACATTTCTCATATTGAAAACCTTTTTTTTCAGCCCTGTTTATTGAAGTCTCTCCTTCCCTCACTAGTTAATATGAAATCCATAGCATTGACCAAAGTTTTCTACATGTGTAAGCCTGTTTCTGTGTTCTCTGTTCTAACCCATTTATCAATTTGTATATATTTGTGATAATACCATCTTTACTTACTCATGACAGTCTCAGAATAAATCTGAATATCTGGTAGGATTATCCTTTCACTTTCCTACTATTGATTCCTCTTTCACTTTACCAATTTAGTTTCCTAGAACCGTATTATCATGTTTTATAAAAAATTATGTTTAAATTGTGATTATAATTGTATCGAATCTATAGATTAAAATGGGAAATTTGAAATCTGTAGAACATTGATTCTTTTTATCCAGATATTGCAAATCTCTGTATCTTTACATAAAGATGTGAAATTTTCTGTGTAGAAGTGTTACACCTCTTTTGCCAAATTAACTGCTAGATACTTAACATTTGCTTATATATATAAAATCGTAAGTTGTGTCTTTTCATACTTCAGTCGTTTGCTAGTGGTACATAGATGTGTCATTGACTTCTGATCATTAGCCTTGCGTCCATCGAAATCATTAATATCTCCTTATTATTTCAGTGAATTTGCCTGCCAATTATTTTGGGTTTTCTAATGTAGTGATTATACCATGTTCTTTCTTCTGCTTCCTATCTTCTGTATATTTACTTTTATGTATCTATTTATCTGTTTGTTCATTTATTACTTTTTGCCTGCATATGCTGGCCAGGACCTCCAATATATTGATGGGCAGAAGTAATGATACTTACCATCTTTGCCACTGATTTTTGTAAAAATTACTTCTAACAAGTTTTCATTTAGGATGATATGGTGGTTTCCTCTACAATCTTCTAAAGATATGTTTTATTAAGCTAATGAAGTTCTTTCTCCTTATTTTTATTCATAAATTTTTTTCCAATGCTGAAGAATTCAATTTTGAAAGTAGTTTTTGCATCTCTTGATATTTTTCTCTCAGTCTGTTAAAAGGTACAGATTTCTCAGCATTAAATTAAATCATCTTGCATTCTAGAGATAAACCCAGCTTTACTATGACATACTACTTTTTATACACTGCTGAATTCATTTAGCAAATATTTGTTTATGATTTTTTATCATGTTAAAATATATACAACAGAAAACTTACAATTTTAATCATTTTAAGTGTACAGTTTAGTGGCATAAAGTACAGGCACACTGTCATACAACCATCAATGCCATTCATCTTTAGAATGTTTCTGTATTTCCAGACTGAAACTCTATACATATCAAACAGTAACTTCTCATTCCTACCTCCTCCAAGCTCCTGGAAGCCACCGTTCTTCTTTCTGTCTCTATGAATGTGACTACTCTAGGTACCTTATATAAGTAGAATTATATAGTATTCGTCTTTTGTGACTGGCTGATTTCACTTAGCATAATGTCTTCAAGGTTCATCCATGTTGTAGCATGTGACAGAATTTCTTTCCATTTTGTGGCTGGATAATGTTCCATTGTGTGTATGCGCCACATTTTTTTTAATCCATTCCTCCACCAGTGAACACTGGGTGGCATCCGCCTTTTTGCTATTATGCATAATGTGGCTATGAACATGGGTACAGTAGTCGCCCCTCATCCATGCTTTCACTTTCCAAGGTTTCAGTTACCCTCAGTCAAGCGTGGTATGAAAATATTGAATGGAAAATCCCAGAAACAACAACTTATAAGTTTTAAATTGCACATTATTCTAAGTAGTGTGATGAGATCTCTTGCTGTCCCGCTGTGTTCCACCTGAGACGCGAATTCTCCATTGTCCAGCATGTTCACGTTGTAGACCCTTCACACTCATCAGTCACTTAGTAGCCATCTCGGTTCTCAGATCTACTGTCGTGGTATGGCAGTGCTTGTGTTCAAGTCACCGTTATTTTACTACATACTGGCTTTAAAACACAAGCATAGTGGGCCGAGCGCGGTGGCTCACGCCTGTAATCCCAGCACTTTGGGAGGCCGAGGTGGGCGGATCACGAGGTCAGGAGATGGAGACCATCCTGGCTAACACGGTGAAACCCCGTTTCCACTAAAAATACAAAAAACTAGCTGGGCGTGGTGGCGGGTGCCTGTTGTCCCAGCTACTCGGGAGGCTGAGGCAGGAGAATGGCGTGAACCCGGGAGGCGGAGCTTGCAGTGAGCCGAGATGGCGCCACTGCCCTCCAGCCTGGGCCACAGAGCAAGACGCGGTCTCAAAAAAGAAAAAAAGAAAAAAAGAAAAGAAAAACAAGGGTAGTTATAATTGTTCTATTTTATTATTGTTGTTGTTAATCTCTTACTATGTCTAATTTATAAGTTAAACTTTCCCATAGATGTATATGTGTAGGAAAAAGCATAGTGTTCATAGGGTTTGGTACTTCTGTGATTTCAGGCATCTACTAAGGGTCTGGGAAGGTATCTCCTGTGGATAAGGGGGGACTACTGTATACAAAGAATATCCATTTGAGTCTCTGCTTTCAATTCTTTTTTGTATACACCCACGAGTGGAATCACTGGATCATATGGCAGTCCTACGTTTAATTCTTTTGAGTGAACTCCTCACTGTTTTTCAGAGCAACTTTATCATTTTTATTTATTATTTTGCCTCTACATTCATGACTTATTAATATTTATTAACAATTTTTCTTTCTTCTGAAGTCCTTTTTTGGTTTTGGTAAAAGAATAATGTTTTATAAAATGAGTTAGGCAGTATTCCTTGTTTTTCAGATGTCTGAAAGTGATTGTATATAAATGTGCGTTCTCCAGTTATTCAATGAAGTATTGTATATATGCTTATTATATCAAGCTTGCTATAATGTTAAAAAAAGTCTCCTGATACACAATGAGTTTCTCTCTGCTTGACCCAACAATAACTGGGATTACTAAATCAAAATCTTCTTCTTGGTTGTGGATTTATTCATTTTTCTTCCTATTCTGTAAATATTGCTTCCTAAGTCTGAAAGTCATGTTACTAACTGTATACTGAAGAATGGTTAGAGCTTTCTGATGAACTAAGCCTTCTCTTAGTACATGATTATGGTTTATACGGACAATGCTTTTGCCTTTCAGTCTATTTTTACAGACACTGATAGAGTCATGTTAAGTAGAATGCACATGGAATAAAACGAACCAATATTTTTACTTTTAGACTTTCTATGTCTTTATGTTTTAACTATAGCTTTTGTAAACAACTCATAACATTTTTGTGTATTTAAATTGTCAAACTTTTCGCGTGTTTTTCTCTCTCTCTCTCTTTTTTTTTTTTGCCTGTGTAATCACTTTTTTCTCTCTTTTCAGTTTAGTCTTTACTATTTTGAAAATTGTACACTATATATCTAATCTTCAGTGGATACTGTAGACAGTTGAAGAAAACAACTGGAGAACTTCGAAAGAGCTAGAGCCGCCTTCGCTTATATGAGGCATGCGTCATATTCTCTAGGAATTTTATTCTATCTTTATCTTTCAACCCCACGAATATCAAGTATTTTTTATTGCCCTATGGAGAATATTTGAGTAGATTTACATGCAAATACATTTTATCATTTTTTTCACCTTATATTTTCCTTTTAGAATCATTTTTCTTCTTTCTGAAGTTCACTCTTTAGAATTTTTTGAAGATAGCGTAGATAATAAAATCATTCAAGTTTTACTTGTTTAATATTGCCATCATTTTGTCCTTGTTTTTGAGAGGTAATGTTGCTAGATGTCATTCTAGCTGAATCTGTATGCTTTCTCTCAAATTTTGAATAACTTATTTTAATGTCCTTTGCTTCCATTATTGTTCTGTCAAGTAATCATTTATTTGTCGAAAAAAACTGTCTTTTATTTTTAAGTGATTTTAAAGTCTTCCATTTATGTTCAGCGTGTTTCAGTTTTATTTCTTTTAAAGTACCATACCTTTGTTATTCATTAGCCTTCCTCCAATTATTTGGAGGATTGATTTTTTTAATCAATTCTAGAAATATATGTTTGACTATTACTTCTGTTTCCCAATACCTGCTTCTAGATTTCTGATTAAATAACTTTTCATCATTATTACCTTATACATCTATACAATCTCCTTTATATTATTTACATATTTTTATGTTAATATCATTATATATTTTATTTTTCTCTCTGTGCTGAATTCTTATTTCTTCAGATACATTTCCCAAGTTGTCAATTTTTTCTTGAGCTACATCTATTCTGATGTTCACTACTTCAATTAATTTTGTTTTCTCTTGTTTTTTTTTTTTTTTTTTTTTTGAGATGGAGTCTTGCTCTGTCACCCAGGCTGGAGTACAGTGGCGTGATCTCAGCTCACTGTAGCCTCTGCCTCCCGGGTTCAAACGATTCTCCTGCCTCAGCCTCCTGAGTAGCTGGGATTACAGGCATATGCCACCACACCTGGCTAATTTTTGTATTTTCAGTAGAGACAGGGTTTCACCATGTTGGCCAGGCTGGTCTCAAACTCCTGACCTCATGATCGTCACGCCTCGGCCTCCCCAAGTGCTGGGATTACAGGCATGAGCCACCACACCCACCTACTTCAATTAATTTTTTTAATTTCAACTATTATTTTAGTTCTGAAAGTTCATACTAGTAGTTTCACAAATTTGCTTCATCAGTTTTGATAAGCTTTCATTTTTCTCCTGTTTTCAACTCTGTTCTTTATGTATTTAGATATGTTAAAAATAACTTATTTTATATTTTCTTCAATAATTCTAACATGTGCAAGCCTTTCAAGAATGATTTTGCTGAATTTTTTTTTTTTCTGTTGACTCACTTGCATTGTATTTTGTTTCCTAATGTTTTCAGTGATTTTTTACTTTGGACTTACTTTTCTTTGTTTGACTTTATTCTTTGACTTACTTTTTCTTGGACTTTTGAAAAATCTTTGAGGCCTTCCTATGCTTGAATTGCAATGCACCAGAGATAACTTGTGTTTGTTTTAGTCAGATGCCTAGCAGCACTAGAAATTCTGAACGTATCTCATGAAAATCTCAAATTCAGTTCAGGGTCCCAATAGGTAGGGTAAATAATGGCCCTGGTCCTCTAACTTCCTAAGGCTTTTTCTAAGTCAGATTTTTCCTCTTGTAAAGCCATGGCTGGAAAAGGAAAATTATTTTCTGTAGCATGCTTTTTAGTTCCCTTGCTTGCCTTTATTTTTATTTATTTATTTTTTAATTTTTAACAAACTCAAATAGGAAGGAGGTACGATCCTTTGCTGTCTCAGTGTTACACAGGGATCTCTAATTTGAGCTTCCACCTTGTTTAAGTCAGGTTGTTTATCTCCTCTCTCACACATAAGCAACCCTTAACACTCAGGCACCAGAACACTCTGGATTTCCAAATGCACTCAGGATATTCGCTGGGCAGATCCTAACCTCTGTAGTGTTGTCTTGTACTGTATTCTTTACCTCTGATTCCTTCTCTTATTTTAAATTTAGCTCAACCATGGATTTTAAGACATTTTTAAATAAATATTTTTTCTAATGTTTTAAATATTAGTAGATGTTTCCTTAAATGTTGCCTATATACCCAGAAGCTAAACTTCAAGCTAACTCTGTTAGCCACACTGCACACTATATTTCTTGAATAGATGAAATACTTGTTGTGTGATTCAGTATGTTGTCAGTCATAAGATGGGGATATTTAGGGAGGCATCAAAAAAAGTCTAACTTACAGAAACCATGTTAAAGGAGTCAACAATCAAAAAAGAACATAGAAAAGCATTCCAACCTCTGGGCTCCATAAATTCTCAGCTGGACAAATAACCCAGCTACACTGAAACTTTTCCCCTCATCATTCAGTCACATTGACTCTCCTAGTAACTCCTGATCACACCTTGTCCAAGTCTTGTTATGAATTTCTGCCAATCCAAAATTCTAAAATACTTCTTCTACTTTTCGCCTGTAGCACTTTTGCTCATCCATAAAAAAATCTGCTCTTAAATCAGATTTTCTTTGAAGTTTGCTTATATTCTTCTAACAAAAGAGTTTGTTGCTACAACCTCTGGGCTTCAACATGATTACTTTTACATATTTATTAAAGCATTTATTTTCCATTAAATTATAAGTAATTTTGTCAATTGGGAAATTTTCATTGGGATTGATTGGAGTCATGTTTGGTGTCTTCGTTACAGGTGTCATATACTTATCGCTTTCTTTTGTGCCTTAGAATTTTTTATATTATGTCTTTTAAAATTAAAAATAGTATACCAATCGTGGGTGTACAGCTTAGTTAATTAAAACAAGGTGAATCCATCAACATGCCCGTCTTTAAATGAAGAATTAGAACATACCAGTGACTACTCTTTAGTCCTCTCCAGTTTCTGCTGCTCCCATCCCTGAAAGGTAGCCACTATTTTGAAGCTTGATATGCATTAATTCATTCAGTATTTATTCTTCTATATGTCATTCAGTATATAAATTTCTGGCTGCTTTTGCTCTACATTGTGATTCTGAGATTCATCCACGTTGATTCATGTGTCGATATGTCAGTATTCTCATTTCTCTATAGCATGTCTTCCTATTTTGGAATGTACTGCATTTTATGAATCTATTCAATGTTTGTGGACATTTAGGCCATTTTTATTTAGGGACTGTTATGGGTTGAGCTGTATACCTCCAAGTTTTATATGGTGAAGTCTTAACCCCCAGTACTTCAGAATGTGACTTTATTTGGAAATGAGCTCTTTATAGAGCTAATCAAGCTGAACTAAGGTCATTAACACGGGCTATCCAACAGGCATCTATACAAGTAGAATGCTATGTAAGGACAAAACAAACCAGAAGCTAGTGGGGAGGCACGGAACAGATCCCTCCTCACAGACCTCAGAAAGAACCAGCCCTGCTGACACCTTGCTGTCAGACTCCAGCCTCCGAAACTGTGAGACAATAGGTTTTTGTTGTTTAAGTCATCCTGTCTGTGGTACTTTGTTACCACAGCCCAAGCAAGCTAATACAGAGACTATGAAGATACAGCTGCTATAAACATTGTTGCTCATAATTTTTATTGAACATATGTATGCTTTTCTATTGAATATATGCCTAGGATGTGGGTCATATGATATATGTTCATTTTGCCTTGGTAGATATTTCCATACAGTTTCCGTGGTGGTTATATCAATTTACACTCTTACAAAAATCACAAAAGAATTTAACATGAAGGAAATGGCCGTTTTATAGGTTTTCCAAAACTTATTTGGTCAAAATTGGATCACAAAGCTAGGAAGGTTTATTCAAGCTACTTACATGAAGAATCACATTAGAGAGAGTTTGCTGGTTAGTATAGATCCCTGATTCTGTAGATTAATCAATGCAGTTTAAATGTTAACAGCACAGAAGTGCTATGCCAACCTTAAGAGATTCAACAAGTTTCCATAGATCATACAAGGATATGTTTACCAAAAAAATCTTTAATCACTGACCTGTCTGATAGAGGTGGTTCTTCCTTACATTCAAAGACAATATTGAATGTGGTGTCATGGAATAAGATCTTTAGTGTAGCTTTCTAGATAATTTTGTGCTCAGAATAAGAACTCGTCCCCACCTCAGCCCCCATGTCTTATAGAGAGATACACCATCCTAGCACCTCTTTGCAGGAAGGAGGAAATTATGCCTAAATTCCTAAACCTGTACATTCTGTTGGCTCATCTCTTCCCAAAAAGTGTTCTCAGAAATAATGGCAGAATTAGAGCTGGAAAGGATCTTGCCCAAAATGAAAGCAGTCAGGGCAGGCACTCTCCTTTATCCCTAAATGTTTCACGTTGTAACAACTTGGAATTTCACATGAAGTAGTCTTATCTTGGAGCCTATAGGATACATTTTTGTTATTGAACTGGCCAATGCGTATTATCTTTACAAAATGAATTCTTATTGCCTTAAAATAAACTTCCTGAGGGATCATACTAAACTCTTATATTCAAAAAATATCTACCCAGAAGGAATTTATGACAGAAGAGAGAACATATTTTTTGAAACAGAGCTTCATACTCTATTAACTTCATTTCCTTGTGCTCAAATAAGTACATGTCTTCCTATTGTATTATTTATAACTATTTTCCAGTCCTATCTTGTTCAGTCTGTGCCACACTGAAACACCTAATGAAACTAAATTTTAAAGAGCCATGTTCCACAATTAGAGGTATCAGCTATAAACCATGACTACAGCCAAGAAAAGAGAAATGTTCTGCTTTCACTATGCCATCACCTTTAAATTTAATCACATTAAAATATCAATAATGTGCATTCTTGTCCACGTGCAGGCAACTGTTCCTATTAAACCACAAAACTCCAAAGACCTAATTAAATCAATAATAGCTTTTTCTACTGTGTAGCCTCTGAGTGACAGTTTAATAAGGAGTGCTTTAGTGATTCTATAAATCAGAATGATACTTCATCCGAACAAGATCCACACAGCCCTTTCTAGAAACTTTCTCAGAAAACTTATTGCTTAGATGATTTCATGATTCCCCACTTATGTAAGGAAATACACTTTTGCAACTCTCTGCTCTTGGTAAGTGTTAAAAAATGACACTTTCAGAACAAGATTATTTTCATTTTATTTATGAGAATAATGTTGCTGTGAAAAAGATGACATTTTAAGAATTGTTGGAAAAGAATGATGCGTTTAGCTATAAATTGTGAGTCGAGGAATTTGAATGGCTTCAACAACCCTGTTATTAGTGCAGACCATTCACGTTACCTATGATTTCATGTACTCTGTTTACTCTGTTTCTTCTAACTTTGTTCCTTCACCTGCTATTGCAAGTCATGGGAATAGCTGTAAAGCTATAATTTCTGAGACAGAGAGAGGATAAAGTACCACAATAAATTTCTCAATAATTTTCCAGTGAGAAGTATTAAAATGTATGGTTATTGGACTCTTTTTTAGATTTTTATTTTGTCCTTCAGGGTGAACAGTTTACATGTGTCTCAAAGGCAATCTTATGTTTGGGAGCTCCTTTGGCCTAGTTGTAAATCATTTGGTTTGCTTTAAAGGTAGCTTTATCTTAGGAGAGAGTAAGAAAATGGATTGAAAAATGTCCTGTGTTTTACTGAAGTAAGAGAAGCTCATCAGTCTAATGTTTAAAAGTTCTGTTAGACGCATCCAACTACTTTATCAATATTTATGTGCCATTCATTTCCTATACATTTTATTTAGAATTGTCATCAATATCCAGTTGAAAAACTCTGCCTTACGAATGGAATTAACTCGCGTAATAGTAGTTTACTGATCACTGCTGTAACCAGGACACTGTACTAGGCATTATAATTCAAACTTAATTACTTCAGGTAACCTTACATTTTAAGAATAAAAGCTACAAGTACAGCTTTTTGATACCACCTAGAAGTTTATAGGCACATTATAAGTTGATTAACCTAACACCATATTTAGACAGAGAACACCAGCTCCTGACATCCAGAGGCTGGCCTGGCACTGACAGAGAGGTCTTAGTGACAGCTGTTGAACATCAGTGTCAGACAAGGCCACTTTGAGACCTTGATGAATTGAGACAAAAACCACAATCACTCAGTAATCATGTCTGAACACAGACAAGATAAAAACATTGTCCAAGCCACAAAAATGACCAAATATCACCCTATCCTGGATAGCGTGAGTGACTAGCTACCCTTTTACCACTACAGCTTAGCCTTGGTCTGTACTTCCCATGTTCTACATAGCATTTATAACATACCCAGTCATAAAATTACCCGTACATCCGGACAGCATCCAATGCAGAACAAATCTCCACTGTTTTAAACCCTACCCCACATCTGCTGAAACAAGCTTAAATCCTACAAGTCATTTTCAACATTGTTTTAACCACGTGTGCCTTCTCCCTCCCTGAAATGACTAATAAACACAACTCAATTACAGGTGGTATCTCTGGTGGGTTTTTTTACTAAAAGTTATTGAAAATAAAACATAACAAAAAGAGCTAATTCTGTATTTCCTCAAAGCTGAGATGCTATACATTGTAAGACACATTCTGATTTCATAGGTATTGATTTATAAAATGTGTGCATCTTAGAATTGATGAAACACTGAATTCATTTTTTAATTACATTTACTTGGAGTTAGGGATACGTTTAGCAAAAACACTAAACTTAAAAGTTGACAGGCATCTTTTATTTTTTATGCAAGGTGCTCCCTTGTAAGGATTCTTAAAATGTTCACTCCCTTTTAAGGGTTGCTAAAATGTTCTCCAAGGAAAATGAATCTGTATATCATACAAAGTAGGATCTCAGTACTTTTTTTTTTTTCAGCTAAAGAGTAAGTAAATATGTTATGGATTTAAAAAATACTCTGGATCTGAAATTGGTCAATCTGTCCCACTTCCTGTTCTTGTAAATAAAGTTTTATTGGAACACAGCCACATCCATTCATTTATATATTTTCAATGACAGAGTTTATTCATTGTAACAGACGTTGTATGGCCAGCAAAGCTTAAAATATTTGCTATTTTGCTCCAAAAGTTTGCCGGCCCATCTCTTAGGCAGAGTGAAATTAGAGCAATTACCTGAAATGAACATATGAACACATTCCAGCTTATAACACTTGTAAAATACATTACCGTTTTCATGTAAGATATAATTAGAACATAATAAACAAAATACTGTGACTCAATGTCCTCGCTTATAAAATCAGCATTATAATCTTAGTACTTATGTCATAGAGTTCTTACAAGGATTAGGTATACGAATATATCCAAAGTGCTTAGAACAGTGCTAGCATATAATAAGTGCTAATATATGCATCTTCTACTTTTGTAGTTGCTGATAATTACTAACAAAACCAGTAGCTACCCCTAGGCTTCTTAGCATTAAAGTTCATTTCTGAAAAATTAAAAAAAAGTGAGCAGGATAATAGCTAAATAATGGCAAAGTTAATTTATATTCTATCATGGGCCAAAAATGGCCCAGAATATATTTTTAAAAAGACAGAGAGAAAGAGAAGGAAAAAAAGAGGATTGCTTGAAATGCAATGGCAATTATTCTATTGAAAAACTGGGAAATGATTAATAAAACTGTTTAGAAGCAACCACACACAAGATAGCTTTTTTAGAGTCTTCCACCCTTGGATTATGAACAGACGTGAACACAATAGCGTTTTGAAACACCCACACACTGGATAAAGAGGAGAAATTTAAATACAGCTACATGTCTGTCTCCTGCAAAAATATTGGAGTGGTAATTAGTCTGTCCTCAGACTGGGATTATATTTCTATGTCTTCCATTCTTACTTTATGGTAATTCTTAGAGGAGAAAACCCACAAGTTTTAGGTAAATCAACTGGGCAGACAAAAAATGTATACACTAAAATACAATGAAAAAAATGCAGAATAACTTCCTGTTATTAGCTATTTTGCCTGCTATTTTATTAGCAGGCAAAAATCAAATAAAACTCTCTTTAAAACATAAATAATTTTTACAAATATTTTAAAGATTATTTATTAAGATTATATTCTATATCAACCGAATGCAACATAATATTTAGTTAGTTACTATATGTCATGAGTTGAGTTTAGAAATTCTATTTTTGTGGAGTAGGTGCTTCACAACCTCAAAGCACAAAATTAGAAATTTAAAAGAGACTGATAAATAAGTTAGATATGTTATATATTTGACATGTTTTATTACTGTTATTAATGATACCTAACACTTAATGAGTGTTTTTTGTTTTTTTGTTTTTGAGATGGAGTCTTGCTCTGTTGCCCAGGCTGGAGTGCAGTAGTCTGATCTTGACTCACTGCAACCTCTGCCTCCCAGGTTCAAGCGATACTCCTGCCTCAACCTCCCAAGTAGCTGGGACTACAGGTGTGTGCCACTGCTCCAGGCTAATTTTTATATTTGTAGTATAGATGGGGTTTCACCATGTTGGCCAGACTCGTCTCGAACTCCTGACCTCAAGTGATCCACCCACCTCAGACTCCTAAAGTGCTGGGATTACAGGCATGGGTGTTTATTAAGTGTTAGGTATGATATTCTTGGTTATTCTCATTCTTTAGAAAGTCATATCAATGTGTGGATATAAACTGAGAGCACCACAGAAGGTAAGGAATTTGCTCAAGGCATGACTGAATCTAGTTCTGAGTCATAAATACACATGCTCTACCAGTATAGTATAGAATTGTCCACGCAATTAAAGTTTGAGAGACTTGCTATTGTGACCACAGTTCAAGGTAATAAATTCTAAGTGGCACAGTCAAGATTTCCTTTTGAAATCTAATGTGCAAAAATGCCAAAATCTATGTCTCTATAAAAATGTACTTTCTGAAGAAAATTATTATAACATTTTTTCACAACGGGTAAAGCCTGTTGCAGGAAAGGGAAATGATTTCAAAATTTAGCCAGCATGAAGTCCATATATGCTTTGTGTTTTACGGGTTCAAAGAAGTAGCAATATACACATTTAATTAGGAAAAGAGTCTGTGTTCATAAATTTTGAACACATTGTTCAAAATAAGAAGAGGAAATAAGGTATTATTAAATAATTTCACTTCGCCCTGATTATGTGGTTTATCCAAGAAAAATTCATTAAGTATGTATTTCATTGCCATTGTGAAGAAAATAGTATAAATTTCAACTCCACTTAACAAATATTGACAGTTTGGGTTAGGATAACAGGAAAAAAATACCATTAATATTACTCAGAGAGTTAATTTAAGTCAATACTTTATTAAAAGCATGACTTTACCAGTTGTGGTCGCATTCCAAATCAATCCTGTTTGTTTATGAGTAGAAATACAGAAAGTATCATTTACAATATAGAAATATAAAAGGACTCTAATGTAGTTTTATTATCAAAAATAGTAAGTAACATCATAAAGTCCTATTAACCTGAAAGTTTTTTTGGAAATTTATGGGAGTGTTAAACAATCCCTTAATAATTAACGGGATTGATTTTTCTTCAAAAAAGGTAATATTTTGCTAAATATGTTTTTATTACTACAGCAGAGTGGGGAAATATTACAATGGGTATTCAGTAAATTCCCTGTTCCTTAAGTGAGATATATATTGTTTCCATATTCATGAAGAGAGTCTTGAGATCAATTGAGTGCCATCTTTCCCTATTTCTCTTAACAAGAATGCATATAAAACACATGGTCAAACAAAGTTTTAGAACCAAAAACTCAGATAACAACAACATAGTGTTATTTACTTGAGGGGGAAAAGGGATATAGAAACAGATTTCTAATGCAATGAGTCAGGGGAGGATTCAAAGAGCAATGTTTCCTTTATTGGCCTGTCATAGTTGATGAAAATATTTGCTCTAGAGAAACTTTTACATATTCTCTTTACTAGTAAGTGAAACCAGCTCTATGTTTAGAATATTACTATCTAAGAGTTCGTTTCATTTAATATTCTTATATCATTTTTGAGTTTGACTTCATTGTGGTCATGTAAATTAAGCCTTTAGTAAGGTACATAAGAAGTAGAGAATAACCTAAGACTACAATTTTATACACTGTAGCTGAATTGAATTTTGGATGCAAAGATATAATCAATGAATGAAAAGTAATAATGGCCTTTTTACTTTATTTCTAAGTAGATTTTAATATTCAGCAGACCATCAGAACTCTATAAAGTAGAATAAATTCAGTGTAATTTATTCAGATACATATTATAAAGTTATGAAATTTATACATCAGTAGGCTTCACATATGTTTCTTGTCACTTTGTACTTCTTTAATAAAGTGGCATTGATCAAGTATATAATATATACAAAGACTTAGCCATAGATAAAGATATTAAGAAGACATTTTAAGAAAGAGATATCTCTACGTATGTTTATATGGAACGACTTTTAAATTATGTTATTTAATGGGAAAAATGGTGTACAGTGTTTCTGGTAGGCATATTATAAGATGCTCCTCCCCGCTCACCCCCCCCCCCAACAAATCCCTGCATCCTGGTACTCAAACCCGTATGTTACTCACACCCCTTGCGTGTAGGTGGGATCTTTGACTTGCTTCTAACAAACAGAAAATGACAAATGAGATGGGATGTCATTTCTATTATTAGGTCACATATAATTGTAAGTTCTATCTTGCTAGAAGATTATATTGCCTCTCTGCCTTTCATGCTTTGGCATAGTAGGTGGTCCCTTTGGAGAGCTCTATGTGACAAAGAACTGAGGGGAAGCTTCTGGCTAACAGCCAGCTAGGAACTGAAGCCCTCAATCCCACAGCTGGTAATGAAAGCCTAGAAGGGGGTTTGACTGCAGTGAAGTGTTGAGAAGAGACCCCAGGCCTCGATAACATCTTGATTGAAGCCTTATGAAAGCCCTAGAGGCAGAGAACACAGGTAAGCCATGGCTGGACACCATGTCAAGAGATGCTATACGATAATCAATATGCATTGTCTTAAGCTTCAGTAATGGCTAACTAATACATATTTTGCTGCCTGGAAGCAGGATGTTTCCATAACAATTATGAAAAGTGTGAGAGTAGCATTGGAACTGAGCAGTGGTAAGAGGCTGGAAAGATTTGAAGGAGAATCATAAAGAAAGCCTCAATTGCCTTGACTAAGCTGTTAGTAAAAATGTGAACTTTGAGGATACTGCTGATGAGGACTCGAAAGTGAGGGGCATGTTACCAAAACCCAAAGGGACAAGGACCCTTATTATGAAGTGGCAGAAAGTTTGGCAAAGTTTTCATCCCAATTATGTGGAAAACAGAACATTTATATCATAAACCTAGTCATTTAGCTAAGGCAATTTCTAAGCAAAGTGTTGAAGGTGCCACCCTACTTCTTCCTGCTGCTTATGGTAAAACGTAAGAGGAGAGAAATTGAGGATTGAACTGTTAAATGAAAAAGAAATTAGGGCTGATGATTTTTTTTTTTTTTTTTTTTTTTTTTTGAGACGGAGTCTGGCTCTGTCGCCCAGGCTGGAGTGCAGTGGCGCAATCTCAGCTCACTGCAAGCTCCGCCTCCCAGGTTCACGCCATTCTCCTGCCTCAGCCTCCCGAGTAGCTGGGACTACAGGCGCCCGCCACTACGCCCGGTTAATTTTTTGTGTTTTTAGTAGAGACGGGGTTTCACCATGTTAGCCAGGATGGTCTCGATCTCCTGACCTCGTGATCCGCCCGCCTCGGCCTCCCAAAGTGCTGGGATTACAGGCGTGAGCCACCGCACCCGGCCAGGGCTGATGATTTTTAAAGTTCTCAACTCTTCATATGGCAAAAGATGCTAATATTAAGAAATTACCTTCAACCACTGTCAGAAAAATCTGTTCTAGAGATAAGGCCTGGACTAAAGATAGAGTTGAATATGTGAATGGACAAACTTTTTGTTAAAACCTTGGAAAGATAAAGGATCAGAGTACTTAGTCACAAAAAGTCATGAAAAAAAAGTTAAGAGTATGCTTAATGAAGCCCTTCAGCAAAATCATGGGCCTTCTAGAAAGTGTTAGGGCATTGTCCCTGGCCACCTCAGCAGAAGCCCAAGGTAGAAAAGGGTTTATCTAGACACATTTGTAGGTGTGACTTCCATCAGATAGAATGAACCCCAGTGAAATTCACAGAAGACTGAAAAATATTTGAGAAAACTGTATCACCAAAACACTGCCAGTTTGGATAGTTTGAGTGAGAAAAGAGAATAGAAAATGAAAAGAGACTCTAGGACTTCCCTGAATTTTTACTGGTCAAAAGCATACTGCGAAACCCATGTCAGTGCAACATATTCTACCTGTCATAAAAAAAAAAAAAGAGGGTAATTTAAGGGAGAAATCAAGAGCCCAGAAGGCAGAGCCAAGGATCACAGAGAATTATTCCCAGACCTTGGAACAAATAATTTCAAACCTTTGCCTAGTGAAATTTCAAAATTACTATGAACTCTTTTTTTGGTGGGGGTGGGTGAGATGGAGTTTTGCTCCTGTTGCCCAGGCTGGAGTACAATGGCGCAATCTCAGCTCACTGCAACCTCCACCTTCTGGGTTCAAGAGATTCTCCTGCCTTAGCCTCCTGAGTCACTGGGATTACAGGCATGTGCCGCCACACCCAGCTAATTTCGTATTTTTAGTAGAGACAGGGTTTCACCATGTTGGTCAAGCTGGTCTTGAACGCCTGACCTCAGGTGATCTGCCCGCCTCAGCTTCCCAAAGTGCTGGGATTACAGGCATGAGCCACCACGCCCAGCCTATGAACACTTTTTTACCTCTCAATTTTTAATAGAAATGTCTGCAGCTCCTATCCTACACCCCAGCCCTACCTACCATTGTAGATGGAGTGAGTAGGGGAAGATAACATGTCTCTTTGGTTTCACGGGTTCACAGATAGAGAAGAACTGTGCTCCGGGAGGTCTGCTTAACAACCTACAACCTCTATACCTGAACCTGATTTTAGTGATGACATTTTAGACTTAGAGCAAATTTTTAAATAGCTTAGTACTCTTGAGAACTTTTGGAAATTGGGGGGAATGTGTTTTACATGTGGAAGTAATATGAACATGTAATAGTACATGTAAGTTACTGTACTAACAAAGTACAGACTTCGTTATGCAGCTTAGGGGATGGCTCCCAATACTCTTTCCTCCTGGTGTTGATGGATTCATATAAATTCCACTCATGAAGTAACTTGCTTCTAACCAATAGAATACCTCAGAGTTGAGGAAATAGTGTGCTCATGATTAGATTTACAAAAGACTTGAACTTCTGCCTTGCTCTCAGACTCTCTCTATTGTCTTCTCAGGGAGGTCTATGTGGCAAGGAACTGAGGGTGACCTCCAGAAAACTACTAGCTAGAAACTGGGGTTCTCATACAGAAATTAAATCCTGCCAACAAACATGTGAGGTTGGAAGCATATCCGTCACCAGTCGAGCCTTGAGATGAGCCCCAGTCCTAGCCAACATTGACAGTAGCCTTGTGAGTGACCCTGCAGCAAAAGGTACAGATGAGTTATATCTGTACAAAATGATTTATATCTCTGGTGTTAGATAATTTTCTTCATTATATACTTTTTTGTGAATCATATGAACAGTGAAATAATGAATGTGTGATGTTTTAAGCTGCCAATTTTTGATAATTTGTTGTGCAGCAATAGATAACAACTATTGCTTTGTATGTAAATACATGATTTAATATGTAGAACATTTCTAAAATAAATACAATAAATGGGAAAGAGTGGATACCTTTAGGGAGGCTGAGGCAGGAGAATGGCATGAACCCGGGAGGCGGAGCTTGCAGTGAGCCGAGATAGCGCCACTACAGTCCGGCCTGGGCAAAAGAGCGAGACTCCGTCTCTAAAAAGAAAAAAAAAAAAAAAAAGAGTGGATACCTTTAAAAAGAGAACAAAGACTTCTGAGATTAAGAGAAGTCTCACTTTTCTTTGTATATCCTTTGTAATTTCTGAAATATTTTTCAGGTTTTTTATGTTACTAAAAATCATAATTATTTTTAAGAAAATAGGTCAGCTTTGTACTTATTTAAATATCAGTTAGGGATTTATTATATTTAAAACCTGCCCTATCATTTCTCTCTATCTGAGCTAAATGAAACAGCTTGAAAGCTAATACAGATAATTTTTAGTGTGAGAAATTCAAATGTGAGAGTAATCAAGAACAGTGAACACCTTGGTTCAGTCAATTGATAGTAAGTGTTTTTGGAGTCAAGAAATCAAATCTGTGGTTATTTCTGTGTCTTTTCTTTGTATCAAGAAAAGACATCTTAATGTGTTAAGTTCTCAGTAAAGGTTTAAGTGGCAGGTAGCAGAGCTTTTATGTTCTTGTTACAGCTTAGTACGTATAATATGAAAAAATTATCTGCATTTTGCCTCATAAGTTTATTAACAATTTGTTTACATCATAGTAAAAATTTAAAATCTGACGTAAAGTTAGCAGTGTGATATTTCTTTCTTCTTACACACATAATACACAAGAGTTAGATAGTTGCTGGCTATGGTTTGAATGTGTCCTCCAAAAAAGGATATGTTGGAAACTGAATCCCCAAAGTAATAGTCTTAGGAGGTGGGGCCTAATGAGAGGTGATTAGGTCATGAAGATGGAGTAAAGGGTTTAACACTGTTATCACACAATTAGGCTGGTAATAAAAGGGAGAGGTTGACATTTTTTTGTTGCCTCTCTTGCACTCTCTCTGCCCTTCCAATCTCCACCAAAGGATGACACAGCAAGAAGACCCTGGCAAGATGCCAGTCTCTTGATCTCGAACTTCCCAGCCTCCAGAAACATAAGCCAATACATTTCTGATCATTAAAGATTACTCCATCTCAGGTATTCTGTTGTAGCAGCACAAGCAGACTAAGACGTCTCCTATTATTTATTTCATTGTAAAAACATATTAATTATCTGTTATGTGCCAGGCATCAATGAGGAACAGGAGAGTTTCTACTCACAGGATACTTTTATTCTAATAAAAGAAACGTAAATAAACCTCCAAGAATGGGTCAGTGTGGCAAATATTACGATAGATATGTGTGTAGAGATGCTAATGGAGAAAACAAAGAGGCACCCTATGTGAGTCCATGAGACGAGAGACATGGGAAGCTTTGCAGAAGAAGCTGACACAAGCTGAGGTTTTCTATCGCCTTGCATGACTAGTAAAATTTCAGATTTGACTTTCATTTTGTCTGTAATTTTATTCTGAACTCTTCTCTGATGTTTTGCTTTTCTTTTATTTTTTTCTTTTACCTGATAATCCTACTATTTTTCAACAACACAACAAGCTTGTTGGCATAGCTATCCGATTTTGCCAGCAGCACCTCCTGAAAAGACCGGCCATCTCTGCAGTGTGGATAGGAGGCTGGTGATGCTAAGCCACAAAATAGAAGAGGAGAGTTGGAGAGGGGAATAAAGGAGCTATGCCAAAGGATCTAAAAGAATGTCAGGGAGTTGGCATGGGCAGATTTACAGGAGCAGCACAGCAGGACTTACTCACAGTGGACTGGAGCAGATGGTGGAAAGAAAGAAAAAAAAAATATATATATATATATATATTCACACATATATTTAAAAGCTGTGGAGAACAGCCCAATAAGATTGAGTAGGCTGACAATTAACATACCATATTATCTATTATTTTTAGTTTTCAGATTCCTTTTTATTTCACTCAGGGAGTGCTCCTATGAATACCACATATTTTGAAAAGTGGGATTTAGGGAAGAGTGGGTGAGTTTAGGAGAGATCAGAGTGACTCAGTGGAAAATGAGCACAGATGCTATGGCAGACTGCCATCCTGTCCTCCTAGGAGTGCACACAGACTGCCTAATGAAATTTTCTTGGGGGCTTGCAGTTGCTCCGGAGCTCAGCCCTGTGGACTCTACAGTAAGGCACATCAACTGCTTTCCAAACTGTCTCTATCTCTGGGCACAAGAGCAGTCACTGCTAGAGCTGAGACATCTGTGGAAATCTTCACTGGTTTCTGTGGACTTTAGCATGAACAGAATTATTTCATGATCCTTCCTTTCTATGTGAAAAAAGAGATCATTCTTAAAAATGAAATTGTTTAAAGCAAGAAATGGAACACTTACTCTCAGCTAGGAGTGAAACCTTGCACAACTCATTAGTCCAATATCTTCTTGTTAGTCCAGTGCCTTATGCAATGTAAGACATTGGGTAGTATGGGAAAAGAGGGAACACACAGACCATTTATGAGAAAGATGTATTACTCACTCAAAACTAGTTGTCGAATGGGAACAGAAATAGTAAATACATGAAACTAATGAATAGGACTTTGGGAAGTATCTTTGAATTTCAGTCTATGTACCTTTGGTCATTCTTCTGTTTGAATTAACCTCTCCCCAGCCCCACTCGCCCTCAAAAATATGCAAATTAGCTTAATAAAATTAAAAGATCTTATGGAAATAAAAAACCATTTAAATTATTTAATTATATGGAAGGTTGAAAGACCTTGTCACCAACACATAGTCAGGCTTTGGTTTAAATTTTACTAGTCATGCAAGGCTAAGGTCATGTGGTGCAGATTGTTTTTGTTTTTGTTTGGTTTCGGGTTTTAGTTTAATATTTCTTATTTTCCTTTGCCAGGAAGAGAGTCAATTTTCTCAAATTCTTACTTGGTACAGAATCAGGTAGACTAGTGGGAATTAGCGAAGCCATTCAAACTAGATTTTTTTTTTCTGTGCATCCCATATACACCCAAACTAGCTGTCACAGAAAGATGCTTGACATGATATACATATGATAAAGGCAATCGTTGCCTGGGTCACTAGCAAGCCAAAATGACAGTAGAGTGAAGTCCAGAGGTAAAGGTGGGGCATGGCCATGGTAACAGGTAGAATAAATACCCATGAAATTTCTTTGAATTATTCATTTGCTTCTCAAGCTGCCATGCAAATTTTACATTTTATTCCACAGCTACTAATAAGGATTACAATTTTAACTTGACATTTGCTGAATACTTCACAGGCATGGCACTTACAAACTTTGCATTTATCATTCATTTATTTATTTATTTTTATTTTTGAGACAGCTTCTGGCTATGTTGCCCAGGTTGGAGTGCAGTGGCGTGATCTATGCTCACCGCAACTTCTGCCTCCCAGGCTCAAGCCATCCTCCCTTCTCAGCCTCCTTAGTAGCTGGAACTACAGGTGCACACCACCAAGCTCCACTAATTTTTGTACTTTTTGTAGAAATGGAGTTTTGCCATGTTGCCCAGGCTGGTCTCGATTCCTCAGCTCAAGCTGTCTCACCACCTCAGCCTACCAAAGTCCTGGGATTACAGGCGTCAGCCACCACACCCAGATATTTATTATTTATTTTAAACCTTTCAAAAACTCTTTGAGGTAACGTGATCAATATCTTTATATTACAGATGGGGGAAGAAACAAGAGGCTCAAAAACTCCACAACCCTGTGCCTAGTGACTAAAAGCTTTAAAATTAAAATTCAATTCCAAAGCCATACCTCTCTACGTTTTAACATAGACATCATAATTTTCTTCACAAATTTTAAGTAATATTTAGATTCCCATTAGACATAAAATGTTTACGCTTTACAACCTAGGGTTGATATATTTATATATACTTATATGTAGGTTAAATATATTTATAAATAAATAATAATACACAAGTAACCATCAGCATCTTTAATACTGAAAATTTTTTTTTCTCAAATATTATATTAGCACTTTTAAATAAAAGAGTCTGACAGAAGTAACTGTTTTTACTTTTGGTCACAATAATACTCGAACAAGGATATACCTTCCTCAGAGGTCGTTATTGTTAAGACTGTTCGGGGCTAAGTATATTGATCATATACCCCTAACATAAATGGCTATGTCCTAGGTCTTCAACACATAATTGGTACCTTAGCAGGGGAAGCAAGGGTATGATGCCAAGTAACAAAATATTCAATAATTTTGGCAGAATTATTTAAAAAGCAAGATACCAGAGTCATACACTACTCACTACCACTGAGAAGTTCATTAGTCCTGGAATTATGCAATCTACAGAATAAAGTACTGATTCAGGAGTTAGTGCCACAAAATTTAACACCAAGAAGAACAAACAAACAATAAATGCTTACTTGTTATTACTAAAAGCGTACATCAACAACACCCTTCAAATACTTTAAACCTAGAAGAGTTCTGGCTTCTTTGGAATATTGGAAATCTGGAAATTCTGGCCCCACAATCCCACAAAACTTGGTAGCCAAACTGTAATTTCTCTTGTAGATGAGGTGTATGCTTTCCAGTTCATGATAGTCTCAACCTCCCACTTCACTCACTCGCTTTATATTGTGTAACCTCTGTAAACTTTACAGTTGAAACCAAGTTCTAGAATATGAGGTAACATGGAATAATGAAAAGGCCAATGCAAGCTTGGGAGCCTTTTGCTCAATTTTTTTGTTTGTATTTCTCTTACTAAGCTACAGAAGTATTACACAGAATTGTTAAAAATCCAAAAGTCTGAAAGTAAAATTAATTAGATTATGCACAGAGATAAATACTGTTAACATTTAATGTACTTCTTTTTGTTGTTGTTTTTCTGAGAAAGGGTCTCTCTCTGTCACCTAGGTTGGAGTACAGTGGCACAGTCACAGATCACTGCAGCCTTGATCTCCCAGGCTTAAGCAAACCTCCCACCTCACACCCGCCCGAGTAGCTGGAACTACAGGCATGTGCCACCACGCCTGGCTAATTTTTGTATTATTTTTGTAGAGACAGCATCTCACTTTGTTACCCAGGGTGGTCTCGGGTCTCAAAGGATCTGCCTACTTCGGCCTCCCAAAGTGCTGGGATTACACTCATGAGCCACCATACCCGACCTAGCATTTAAGGTGCTTCTAGCTTCTAGCTTTTTCATATAGCACCACCTTGCACCCAGGAGGCACTCAATTTTTTTTTTTTTTTTTTTGAGACGGAGTCTCGCTCTTCCTCCCAGGCCGGACTTCAGTGGTGCGATCTTGGCTCACTGCAAGCTCCGCCTCCCTGGGTCACGCCATTCTCCTGCCTCAGCCTCCCAAGTAGCTGGGACTACAGGCCCCTGCCACCACGCCCAGCTAATTTTTTGTATTTTTAGTAGAGATGGAGTTTCACCGTGTTAGCCAGGATGGCCTCGACCTCCTGACCTTGTGATCTGCCCGCCAAGGCCTACCAAAGTGCTGGGATTACAGGCGTGAGCCACCGCGCCTGGCCAAAATTTTTAGTTCAAAGAATGTATAAATAAACCATTGATCATACCATAAGAGTAGGATGGAGAGTGTCAGCAGAGGGAAAGTAGGTCAATGAATTAATGTAGGGGCCCCAGGTCTCCAAAGCTTGCACATGGATGCAAGGAGCCTGGAAGTTCCAGGTTACCCAGTGAGATGACACTGAGGTGATGTCTTAGGTAGTAGCACCCCAGAATGTTTGTAGAAGGTGGGGCTGTTGTATCATAGGCCAAATCTCATTTGCAGTAAGGGAACCAGTATGATCAATCCCAGGTAGTAAAAGGGTTCTGATTACCTCTCCATGTTCAAAGGGTTAAGTGGTGGATCAAGTATCTCTGCAGTAGAGCCCCAGGAAGATCCCATGAACTCTACAGGGATCTTAGAATCTGGTCTTCTCTCAACTGCCATGAGTCCAAAGGAGTTAGATCCTTTCCCAATATATGCCGATACTCCATCAGAGAAGAAAAGGAGGGATAGAAAGACATCAAACAGCTATTCTCTATTAAAACAAAATAGTTACTTATAGAGTCTCATTAATTTAAGGAGTAAAGTAATATGTACAAATTAGGCTAAATTTCATTTTATGAGTTTATGATTTCTCCACTACTGTTGGATATTCTGATCAGATCCATCACAGAGAGGATTTTAAAACTAAAATTCACAATGAATTGTCTATACTATTCTCCCTCCTATGCATGTCTGAACAATCCATGTTAGCACACAGTCATAGTCATCTCCACATTCTTGAGAACTTCCTTGAAAATATGACAGCATATATTTGGTGTTTTTTCTTCTCAAAGATTGGTTAATTGACCCTATAACATGAATGACCACTTCATATAAATTATACTCCTTTAAAAGAGGCTATTTATAAGACCCTCTCTACATTCCAGTAGGGAATCAACTCAAAAGCCCTTGAATTACAATTATAGGCCCTCAGAAAAACGAACCTTATTTGGAACCAAAGCTCTATTCTACAGACATCTGGGTCTGCTCTCTGAGGGGAAGCATTAAGCCTACTTATTATTTATATGAAAGATCTATTCCCAAAAGGAGAAAAAAAGGCAGTTTTCTAAAGTTTAAAACAAGTTCTTGACCTTTAACAACCAAAAGCAGTTTAATATATTCAAGTGTCAAATTAAAAAAATTAAATTTTACATTTTTTCACATAACAAAGTATCATGTTGCAGTTTGGGATTATTAATGTTTTATAATATGAACCGTTATTTATCAACCTTTTGTGTATTCTGATGGAAGATAGGTCAACTTAGGAAAGTAATGCTCTATGTAAGGAGTAATCCAAATCACAGATGCACCTGAGTTCTACAGCTTTATATGACACCACACCTATTTAATATGATGCAAACTCCATATTACAGCCTAGAGATACATTGTAAGAAAAAAAAAAAAAAACAGGGACACAACTTAACTTCATGAAGTGGGTATTCTAGCAAAACCAACACATTTTTTAAAAGATACAGAATTTTCTCTGGTGTTAATGGCAGATTATGTAATGTGTACCAACCTTTACACTGAGAATGGTGAGAAATACTAGAAAATATGTTTTTTAAAATGTGTTTGAACACACAGGAATGCTGCTATTTGATGAGAACCATGAGCGATGAAGCAAGAGAAGATGGAACACAGATAGTTAAGCTTAGCATTTGGTACGTGTTTTCCAGGAGGGACATCTGCCATTTCCTGAAGAGGCAAATGAGAGGTTAAGATGCTGAGCAGTGGCGGTGGCAGGATCCTGGGGCTGGAGAGAAAAATTGGAATCCAGATCATGCCAAAGAGGGAAATCCTAATTAAACCACCATGCCTTGTTTGGAGACCATAAAAACTTGTATTCTCTTTTTTTTTTTTTTTCCACATCACAACTGTAGTTCTCTTTAGAAGTAGGATTACTGGGGACTCTCATTTTAAGACATACAATTTAGTAATGTTTGATTTTTTTTATTATTATATTCCAAGTTCTAGGGTACATGTGCACAACGTGCAGGTTTGTTACATAGGTATACATGTGCCATGTTGGTTTGCTGCACCCATTAATTCATCATTTACATTACATATTTCTCCTAATGCTATCCCTCCCGCCTCTCACCCCAAGGACAGGCCCTGGGGTGTGATGTTCCCCAACCTGTGTCCAGTGTTCTCGTTGTTCAGTTAAAAACTTGTATTCTGAAACAGAGGTCAGCGAACAGTTTCCATAAAGAGTCAGAGAGTAAGTATTTTAGCTTTTCCAGGCCATACTATCTCTGTAGCCACTATTCAGTTATACTTTTGTACCAGAAAAGCAGCCATTGATAACACTTAAATAGATGGATGTCACTGTGTTTTAATAGAACCTTCCTTCCAACAACAGTGAGCATGCAACATTTCTCCCACAAGTCCATAGTTTCCTGACCCCTATACTAAAGAAAGGGTGAACCAGAAGTATACCAGGTTTAAAAGATAACAGAGTTGGCCTCAAATCATATTATTCTTATAATTGAATTAAGTAAGGTAAGAATGGATTTCTAGCATCCATGGATACCTTTAAAATGCAGACTCAAATCAGGTCAAGGGGAAGATAAACACATCCTAGGGCTCAAATTATCTGCAAAACTTTCACATATCTTGTAGTCAGCCCAAACAAATCAAAGTCACATGAGAAAATAAAATAATAAATAAATAAATAAATGCAATTCCACATAAATCCCAACTATTTTAAAGAACTTGATGAACTCAATCTAAATTGTACATGAAAAGAGTCTCCTGCAGAAATATAGGGTGGAAAGACATTATCTCCTGAATGTTGCTTTTAAAAGGCAGTATTTAAAAGAGTGTTGTTTTGATGCAATGTTAGACAAATAGGCCAATGGAACAGAAGAATAAATCCAGAAACGAATGCAGATATATGGATACGTGATTTATGGCAGGAGTGACATTGCAGTGTGTGTGAAAACCTCAAGGAAATGAATTTCAGATAAATTGTAACAATAAATATAGACAGAAAGACAAGCAATCTCCTCTACAATAACATGAGAATATAATGATCTTGGGGAGATAAATACCTTGTAAAAGATATGGAAAATACTATCCATAGAGGGAGTAATTGGAAAATTAAATCGCTGGGTTGAATCATATGAAACTGCCATCATTTGACCATTTGTGAAAAACAATATGCTGGTTCCCTTACTGCACCAGATGCAATTTTATATTAGTAAGTGTTGTGCATTACAATTAACAACTTATGTTTGTTCAAAAAACATTAATATAATGAAAAGGCAAGCCACAGCTTAAATAAAACTGAGAAATATCTCATATTCAACATAAAGTTTCAAAATCAGTAAGAAAATATTATACATCCCAATAAAAAAATTGGACAAGAGACTTGTACAAGCACTTCAAAAAACACATCTACCTGGCCAATTTTATAATATAAAATAAAATATAAATATAATTTAAAATTATATATATTTATAATATAAAATATAATATAAAATAAAATTAAATTAATTAGTCATCAGAGAAAAAAATAAAAAATGCAATGAGATATGACTCCATACCCAGAAGAATACTAAAATGTAACATATTGGCAAGGTTCTGGGACAATGGAAATTTCCATATGTATGTTTCCATATATTTCTATATATTGTAAATGTAAGTCGTTATGATCACACTCAAAAATAATTTATCATGATTTATCAAATTTGAGTAGATGTATACTTATGACAAAGCAAATCCACTCTTACTTTTACCAAAATAAGTATGTCAAAATATTGACTACGACATGAGTATAAGAACGTCATAGCAGCAAAATTGGTAATCAACAAAAACTGAAAACATTCAAAAACAAAAGACTGGATAAATAAATTTTTTACAGCAGTGAGAAAGAACCACTCACACAACTGCATAGATGAATTTTACAAATACTATTTTAAGTGGAAAAATAAAAAATAAAACACACACACACACAAAATAAACACAAAACAAAATGGTATGATCGAAAAAGTTTAAAACACTCATTCCTAAATTATGGTATGAAAAGAAAAGAAACAAAAGTAACTTTAAAAATCAATGGAAAGGATAACTGTAGAGAAAGGCATGGAGGGTGGATGTTTCTGCCATGTGCGTAGTAATGTTCTCTTTTTTAATGATTATGGCTCCATGAGTGTTTGCTTTTGATAATCTTTTGGGCTTTACATTTATGTTTTGTGTCCTTTTTGTATGTGTGCTAGAGTGCAATAAAAGTTTAAAGTTTTATTATATACATGATTAAATGATTTAGTAACTGCAACTGTTATTCTATGTGGTTCTATGAAGTTCTATGACAAGTACAAAAAAGGGTTAGAGGGAAATTTTCTTAGTCTGAAGGTCAGAGAAGGTTAATCCTGTTAATCTTTAAAGATTAACAGCAGTGATCGCAGCCATTTGAGAAGTTGAGTAGAATTAGAGGGCAGGGGGATGAATTGGACTTGTGATAAAAAGAACCACGGCAAGCCTATCATAGTTAAGGCAAAGGAGCTGAGGCAGAGTCAATGAATGAAAGCAGCTTGCCACCTAGTTTTGGGTAGGGTCAGGAGCAGGATCATGCAAAGTATTGTAGACCATGGAAAAATTATTTTTAAAACTCATATTCTGAATTTGAAATCAATGAAAGATTTACACAGGAAGGCATAAGATTTGCATTTTTTAAAGATGATTGGCTACTATGTGTGGATCAATTACAGTAAGGTAATAGTATAGCTGCAAAGACTATTATAGCCTCTCTTGGCCAACCAAGTGAGAGTAATCCTCACTTTTGCTGCTGTGATGGCTGTGAGCTTGGTGAATATTAACATCCTTAAAGTTAAGATATCTGTTGAAAGTTAAGGGGCATCCTAGTTGAGTAGGCAGTTTTTAATTTTGATCTCTTCTCATGGTACTGATAATGATTGTGTTTCTTTCAAATGATGACATCTAGACTCAATGAAGATGACATTCCAGAGGCTGTTTGGTAGTACTTCATATTAGAGTGGATCTAAAAGGTAAGGATCAGTCAGTTATCACAGACTCATCCCAGACATCGGTGACTAGATCATCAGGGTCGCATCTACTAAGGTGGGAAAGTTGAAAAGAAGAGATTAAGCTGGAAGTTAGTTGGGAATCGCAAGGTTAGTTTGGGACACATGCTTGAAATGGCAGTGCCTCTCAAGGCAATGATCCTGTAGAATCTATTGATATCCGACATACCTCAATAGAATGATCCAGCTTACTATTAGAAAAAATAAAATCTTTGTGTGGTATTAGAGGTCGATTTGAGGCAATGATCTAGTTAGGTATTTGATGTTTTGTTCAGGAACCATTGTTAATGTGAATATTTAAATATATATATTTATAAGTCAATATTTCAGTACACATTACCATAGTAATGGTCATTTTTATATTGTCTAAGAGTGTCCTAATTTTCTTCACACATCAACTTTTTACATAATTTGTCAATTAAGAGTCCCCAATTATTTAATTTCTCTTTTTAATCATTCAGTAAATTTGTATCATTTTCTTTATAGTGTCCTGCTCCCATTCGACACGGTCACCCCATGTGCTCTAAAGTTTCATTGACAAGAATTGAAACTCTGTTATTTTGTCTTTGCCATATGGCAGAGAATTTATTTTATTATTCATAATTTTTCTAAAGTATAGTACTCTAAATGATAGACTTAATCCTGTTTCAAACTTTCTGATCAAATGTACAGTCAAGTTTTGTCAACAACACAATAGGTTGATAATTCCAAAATTGTAATTGATATGGTTTGGCTGTGTCCCCACCCAAATCTCATCTCCAATTATAATATCCACGTGTTGAGGGAGGGACCTGTAATCCCATATGTCGAAAGAAGGAGGTGATTGGATCATGGGGGCAGTTTTCCCCATGCTGTTCTGGTGATAGTGAGTTAGTTCTCACAAGATATCAGGGGTTTATAAATGTCTGGCATTTCCCCTGCTTACTCCTCTCTCTCCCATTGCCTTGTGAAAAAGGTGCTTGCTTCCCCTTCCACCATGATTGTAAGTTTACTGAGGCCTCCCCAACCATGTGGAACTGAGTCAATTAAGCCTCTTTCCTTTATAAATTACCCTGGCTCAGGTATATCTTTATAGCAATGTGAGAATGGACTGATACAGTAACGTATACACAGTACATACACAATAATTTCTTACATTTTTATATTGTCTAACATTGTCCTAATTTTCTTCACACATCAACTTTTTACATAATTTGTCAATTAAGATTCTGCAATTATTTAGTTTCTCTTTTTAATCATTCAGTAAATTTGTATAGTTTTCTTTATAGTGTCCTACACATTTCTTATTATTTTTCTATGAAATTTAAAGCAAGCTTGTCCAACCCGCAGCCACATGTGTTCCAGGATGGTTGTGAATGAGGCCCAACACAAATTCATAAACTTTCTTAAAACATTATGAGATTTTTTTTAAGATTTTTTTTTTCAATCTTATCAACTATCATTAGTGTTAGTGCTATTTTATGTGTGGCCCAAGACAATTCTTCTTCTTCCAATGTGGCCCAGGGAAGCTGAAAGATAGGATGCCCCTGATTTAAAGTCTTTCTTGTTATCATCAAGTTTATTTTCATTTTTGTATTTAACTCATTATATTTATATTAATGTAGTTTATTGAATATGAATTAAATAACAAATTGCTGAAATGTACTAATAAGATTTTGATAACCTTATACAAAGGATGTAAAAGAGTCTACATGATTTTCTTTGTTATAGGATGGTTCACAAAACCTATTTCTGTTCTTTGAAACTGTGATAAATTTACTGTAAAATGCCTGCTTTGGATTTGGGGGTTACTTATAAAAGGTGATTCCTTAAAAACTTCCTGAATTTGTTTCATGTTCTGAGGAGATTTGTAATAACTTCTTAAATAAGGTTCAATGATATATGTCTTTCTCTAAACCAGTAGTTCCCATAGTCTACAGTCTATACTTGAGCTGGAGCCATTATAGTCACCTGGAAAACTGGTAAAAAGTACAAGTTATCAGAAGATTCTGACTTGTACATTTTGGGTGAATACCAGTGGGCACTACGCATTTAATAAACTTACATCCTGATACTGATAATACACATAGGCAGCCAGGTTTGGTAATCATTGTCTGAATCATTAACCATTTCACTTGTACTATACACATATTAGAATAGCTTTTTCTTAGAATTGTACTAACTGTACATGCCACTCTGTAGCTGGTGTTTTACTAGTGAGCCCCTGCAGTTCCATTTAATTCTCTGGTGTTAGATAATTTTCTTCATTATATACTTTTTTTGTGAGTTTGGATATGCATTTAAATGTTGGTTACTATATTTTATCCAGCATTTCATGATCTTTTAGAGTGGGAATGTTTTCATGTTATCTGTTCTGTAAACATAATTACTATGTTATACCCAGGATTTTGTGGAGTTGCACACCGGAGTCGTTTAGTATATTATTAATTGGTTAATGATTGCAGTTTACATTGCTGCCTAGTAAAACATTTCTTTTCATTACAACTAGTTTTTTTATGTCTAGTATTTTATGTCTAGGGTTCCATATTATATGGACTAATAACATGGGGAAGATTCAGCCTTTCTTCAAACTCATTTTCATTCCTTTTACTATATAGGGTTTTATCAAAAGAAGGAACATATTTTCAGGACTTTTATTGGCAAAAGGTGACATCGAAATTGTAAATAATCCCTTAGATAAAAAGTAAAAAGCATGTGTTATGAACTCATCTGCCAATAGTAGATTCTGACCAACAATTAGTTGATTGGTTGCCTGATCTCATCAGAAAAAAAGAAGCCTCATGAAATGTATCTTAGATCAGGTGTCTGGAAAGAAAAAAAAAGAGCATTTATCTATTGCCTCCTGTCCCCTGGTTCAAAAATTGCCTCATGTGTTTTTTAAACACCCCCACCCCAACAACACACACACAAATTGTCCATATGATTACAGTGTGAGTGGGTTCCTCACATCCCTGTTCGCATATCCAAAACATGAGACAAGAGAGGTGCCTAGCATAAGAGATTTTAAAACAGCAGAAATGAAATGCTATACTGCAATGCTGTATATTTTCTTTGTATGGGACTGTAGAACAGACAACTATATTAATTTTCTCTTTGTAGCCTGCATTCATATTTTGTATTAGCAGTGCTATCATTTTTGGATGCATATATTACATCGTTTTTAGACAGGTCTCATAATTTATAAGTAAACAGTTCCTGCCATCCTCCTAAAAAAAAGACCTCATTTGTTTCTTGAGTCAGTGACCAGAACTGTAAGGCATAGCTACTGTAACAGAAATTAAACTATATATCTTTACACGTGAGTCTATCTTATCTATACATTTATGTATTTGAGAAAGCATTAAATAGCATAGATAGAGAATATATAAGAACGTATTTGTTTATATTTGAAAAATGTGTTGTGTGGAATGATTCAAAAGAAGCTGCTGGGCTGGGCCTGGTGGTTCAGGCCTGTAATCCCAGCACTTTGGGAGGCCGAGACAGGCGAATTACGAGGGCAAGAGATTGAGACCATCCTGGCCAACAGGGTGAAACCCCATCTCTACTAAAAATACAAAAAAATAGCCGGGTGTGGTGGCGGGTGCCTATAGTCCCAGCTACTCAGGAGACTGAGGCAGGAGAATCACTTGAACCTGGAAGGCAGAGGTTGCAGTGAACCAAGATCGCGCCACTGCACTACAGCCTGGGTGACAGAGCGAGACTCCATCTCAAAAAACAAACAGACAAACAAAAAACTGCTAATATGGATAATTACCTTAAGACAGGCATATTGGTGAATTGTGGGGTAAGATTTGTATGTACATGTAAATCTTATATTTTATATGTTACATATGATTTTGACTTATTGAAACAGGTTGCATTAGCTTCTAATTGCAAATAAATAATATTAAAAATGTTTATAGGGAAAAGAAGAAGTGGAAATTAAACAGAATTATAAATATATTGCACCATTTTGGTTTTTTATACTTTTGTTTTGTTTGAGATGAGACCATGTTCCCAGATTCTGAGGAGCTCTTATGAAAAACAAGCTCCTAAGGCTTTCAGTGTGTTGCCTGGTGGTCTTCTTAGCGTTAGTAGTTTACATGCCTCTTTTAAAAATGAATGCAGAGGCTGGGTGCAGTGGCCCACACCTGTAATCCCAGCGCTTTGGGAGGCCGAGGCAGGTGGATCACCTGAGGTCAGGAGTTCAAGACCAGCCTGGCCAACATGGCAAAACCCCATCTCTACTAAAACTACAGAAAAAATTAGCTGGACATGGTGACGGGCGCCTGTATTCCCAGCAACTTGAGAGGCTGAGGCAGGAGCATCTCTTGAACCCGGGAGGTGGAGGTTGCAGTGAGCCGAGATCACTCCATTGTACTCCAGCCTGGGCGACAAGAGCAAAACTCCATCTAAAAAAAAAAAAAAAAAAAAAAAAAGGAGAAAATAGATATCTTTTCACATTGAAAATAAATATAATCTTTTCATCATTTTTACACATATGCTTTCTATTTAGAATGTGTCCTTTTCAAAGTAAAAATTAAAAACTTTTTCCTGCATTAATCAGTATTAACTGAGGTAATATTATAGGTCAGATGCTCCCATGATGCATTTTGAGGAGATACGAGAAAATAAAACAGGCAGCATGCCTTAAAGGAGAACTAGGAAGATTCCTGATCCATCTGCAATCACTGCAAAAAAAAAATGCTGTGATGGGAAATAATGTCTACCCTTCGTGAATATTTGAAAATACGTTTTAATTGTCTTAAAATGAACATGTTATATACATGCACATATAACACACACATAACCCTAAATATATACACACATATAACATATATATACACAAATATCTAAACATTTATATACATGTGAGTGCATATAGAGATATATAATGGTATAGAAATAGGTATATAAAGTGATCTCGCCTAAAAGCCATAGTTTTATTTTTTCTACCAGGATCCCTGCCATTCTTTATTCGGAATTTGATTTTAACTAGAAGAGTTTATTTTTATTTTGGAAGTCAACAAAGAAACTCTAGAATAGTAGGCATTAGAAAGCCAACTTCAGGAAAACCGATCCAAACTGCCTGACATGTGGGAGTTTTCCTTATTAATCCTATCATCCTCAGGTTTTTCTAAGACCTTGCTCTACCTCCTTTAACCAATAGTTTTAAGTTAGAAAGTCTGATTTTACCAAGTCAGTTGAACTAAATCAAATTAATTTACTTCAGTTGCTGGTATATTTAGTGGTCTATGTTAGGATGACTAAGTGTTACATATGGTCATGTAAATACTCTGATTTAGAATACAACATCATAGAAAAGCATTTCAGAAAACAAAATTCAAAACATTACATAAATAACGCACTTTCCTTAAAGAGTAGACTATGACTTCATCTTAGAAGTTAGCAAAAGTACTCCCTGAGATAGCCACAGCTGTCATGCAGTTGATGACTTGAAACTCTTCAAGGTTTCTAGCTTTTGTGTATGTGTATCCTCATGACAGTTTTAATACAATTATCTTTAGCTCTTTTGACTGTTGGATTGATTCCCGTGTCAGCTGACCCCTGCACCTTTCAAGAACACAAGCTTCAGAAAGTTCTGCAAATTGCATTTAGGTCAAAGTCTGGGATTTAACTGTGGAAAGTATTTGCATTCTGTTTGAGCTAGAGCTTATGGGAAAGTTTTACTGAAGTGTTCATCAGAGCAGTAACCCATGTTTGAGCTTTATAAGTTCCAGGTTTTAGCTTCTGGTCATGACAAACTTTTCCCCACAAGGGTTTATATTTAAAGTGATGAATTTTAAATGAATTAAAGCAAAACATTATATAAAGACCAATGCGATTTTTAAATTTGACTAGTGATAACTGTTCTATTCCACAGTTATTATCTTTATTTTTTACTAGGTCAAAATTCTTAGATGCAAGTGGTTTATTTCAATTAGTCAAAGCATGGGGTTAATGAAGCCAGGTTAAAGTTCTTATAAGGTCCAGTTACTTTTCCATTTTTCTGTATTCTCCAGTCTACCTACAGAAAAGAGAAATTTTAGTTTTCAGAAACAGAGTGTTTTGTATTTGCTTAAATATATTCTCTTCCCACTTTTAAGAAGCATAATTTCCCATAACTTATGAAAGCTAAGAGCATCACCTTTATTGAGAAGCAGAAAACTGTTGTAGAAAGAGTCGTTATTTTAGAGTCTAAAGACATTTGTTTGAGCATTAATCTCATCTTTAAACTAGCTGAATTAACTAGGGTAAACAGAAATGTGAGCCTAACCTTTAGTCATTGGAAAAATGGGGATGATAAAATTATGAAGGTCATAGTAGCTTTTTCAAGATTAAATCAAATGACATCATGTATGTAAGATTAATTTTGTTTGTACTTCTTTATAAAAAACTTTATAAGTTTACCTTTATTAAAGCATAAGAGTACTTTATAAGATGATTTCATCTGACACAATTTTTATCTGAGGCATAGTGTCAATGTAGCCACCCAGAGATGGGTGGATTCTGCCATTCTGGTAAAATGTTCTGTTGAGGTGAATGAATTATCCTAGATATAATTATAATAAGTTATTCTTTTCTATGAGCTAAATATAGATTCTGCAGATTAATTTGAAATTTTGATAGATTCATGGGAGAAAAGGATAATGTGGTTTTTAAAGCTGTGATTCACTTATATATGTGTATTTGGTTGGGTATTGTTGCATTATCAGCACACATTATAATGAAAGATCATCATTTTCCATTTTTTAAGACTACCTCATTGATTTTATCTAATAGTTATAGCACATGTATTTATTCAGGTGATTGTTATCCCCTAAACAACTGAGAAAGCACTTACGAAAATATTTAAAGTGCAGTTAAGGAGAGAAATACAAATCAAAGTTTTCTCTATGGAAAAAATCTACATAGGCAGGTACAATGGCTCATGCCTGTAATCCCAGCACATTGGGAGGTTGAGGCAGGTGGATCATGTGAGCTCAGGAGTTGGAGACCAGCCTGGACATCCATAATGAAACCTCATCTCTACAAAAAAATACAAAAATTAGCTGACATGGTGGCACACACCTGTAGTCCCACTACTCGGGAGGCTGGGAGGATTGCTTGAGTCTGGGAGGTCAAGGCTGCAGGGAACAGGGTTTGTGATTTTTTGAGACAGGGTCTCATTTTGTTGCCCAGGTTGGAGTTGGAGACCAGCCTGGGCAACAAAATGAGACCCTTCTCAAAAAAACACAAACACTGTATCCCAGCCTGGGCAACAAAGTAAGACCACGTCTCAGAAAAAAAAAAAAAAAAAAAAGGAGAAAGAAAAATTACGTGGAAGTCTTGTGGTTCCTATTTTGCAATACTTTTTTAAAAAAAACTGGTCTTGATGAAGTATGAGAGGATTTTAAAATATAAAAATAGGAAGAAAATTACATAAAGTAAATAAAGAACAGAATCAATAGTACCCAAACTTAGATAAGTGATGTGGAGAATGGCATTGAGAAAATCACATACCTAAGAGAGGAAAGTGAGAAAGAGGTGGAAGACATTGTACAGAAGATATTAGAGAGGGATGACAGGCAATGAAAAGCGAACTATAGCAGAAGAGGGAAGATCAAATGTCAGAGTAACTATAGGGAGAGCAACACTGGAAATATGAATCTTTCTACTAAACTGTAAGATCAAAGTAGTTCATTATATTAAATTAATTATCGATGTGTAGCACCCAGATTACAATTTAGCAATTATTAAGTATCTGATTTCAATAACTAGTAGAATTATTGAGGCGAAAGAAATCTGTTATAAGCTGAGGTTAAAACTAAATATAACATTTATTTTTAAATAATTATCAGACGAAAGTAGATACCAGTAGACCTATCCTAAATCAAATAAGTACTATCAGGATAGACTATAATATTAATACATATGTAAAATTTCTCCTAGTGGAGAAGTAAGGTATTTGCCAGAAAGATGAGAATACTGAGGGCGGTGACTCAATTATCCTCAAAATAAATTTAGAAATGTAAGATAATCCCAATTAAAACCTCAATCTAATTTTGATAGTTGTTAAAATATAGCTTAAATTTATGTAAAAGAATAATGATGAAAGAAAACTTGAGAAATTTATGAAATTTTAGCTTATGTAAAGAAGATAAATCCTATCAAATGTTGAAAATATAAAGCTAATTAATCAAAAGCCTGTGTTCTTGGCATCAGAACAGGCCAATAAATCTGTGACTCAGAAAGTCAAGAAGTAGATACAAGTATAGACACATTTTCAATATACATCTTTTTAAATAAAAAGGAGCTGATAATTTTGTCAATACATTTAATAATGTTTAGTTAGGCTATTTTGGAAAAAAATACATCAAGAACTATACCAAAATAATATTCAGATAAATTGATGATTTATATGTAAAATATGAGGATATAAAGGTAGAAGAATATATAAGCAAATTTAAAATATTATAGTAAAAAGGTCTTTTTGAGCATGATTAAAAGGCTAGAAATAACAAAAATTTTTAATAGACTTAAATAAATAAATAAATACAATTTATGAAGTGTAAAACCCCATAGGTAAAACTGAAAGGCAAATTAGCTGCTAGTAAAAATTATTTGTGATATATGACATAGATAGAAGCTGATAACCTCTCTTTAAGGAAAGAACAAGTGCCCCAGTAGAAAAATAGGCCACTGGGTACATGTGTCACAAAAGAAGAAATACAATGGGCCCAAAACATAAAATATATTCCATAGATATGCATTCGAATGAACATAATTTTAAAAATGAGATACCATTTTGGGCTTTTGTATTAGCATAAATCAGAAATAATCTTAATGCTTAAAATTAGAGCAAGAGAATACATACGTGAGCAAAGTGTTGTTTATTAATAAAATTGTCTTAGGGTACTGACATTTCATGTTTCTTTTTCCTTTTTGCTTTATTGTCTCTTAGTTCCTAATATTTTGGGTCAGTTAATGAAAATAACGCCTTAATTCAAATTTCCTATGGGAGAGAATTGTAAAATGTTGAATATTAACCAATGTGTTTTCCAAGCTGGACCCCAAAAGAATATTTGACTTTTGTGATGTTATTTCCTTCCTTTTCCTACAATTGACTGAATTGATTATATTCTTTATAGCCTTTAATCACAACTTGTTTATCTAATTTCAGTTTGGTCCCTACTAAGAAAATATTACATTCGCACCCGGCAATACTTTAAAATCTTTGGAAACAACATAATTAATAGTGAATATTGTCCCTTCCTCCTATTATAGATCAGGCATAGAATGGTGAGAAGTGATGGTAAACATTTCAGATGAAAATCTCAAATTAAGTCTCATATTTAATTGCCAGAATCACCTGCCAATAAGCTGTTAATATAGACTGGAGGATTCTATAGGGCTCACAATAATGTGGGAAGTAGCAGAGTTGCACTTCTAGCTTATAACGCGAAAGTGGGAAAACCATGTCTAGTACATCAAGGGGTGTATTTACCTGCTGTAATATAGTAAAGTTATATGCAACATTTGGACAAAAGGTAAGAAAAAGATTTTAGCAGTTCCTGATGGAATATTTTCGCTTATACTATTTCCTTCAAATTAAGCACACATCATATACCTGTCTTCAATTTCCTTAGAACTGAACAGTGTGACTATTCTGAGATTGTTTATCCTGTTTTCTAAATTCAAATACTGCCAAACATTGTTAAGTTACAACTTATGAAAAACATGTATCGATGAAAAGTCAGATTGATTGCTTCCTTCAGAGACATTCTTTGATGTTTTATTTCCTTAGTAAAATTTATCTCAAAAAGAGATTTGCATGCACAATCCCATGTCTTCTCCCTAATTTCCACAAATTCTTCAGAAGAACCAGAATCAGCTTTCAGTAATTTGTTGCCTCCTATTAAGCCATAGAGTGTTCCAATTTCTGTCTCTTCCTGTGTTTTGGTGCCAGCTCTTTTCCTTTGACTATTTCAGTCTTAAAGTTTCACTACTCAAAAGCCAAGCCAGTCAACATAAAGTGAGTCTCAGTTACAAACAGTTTGCTCTCAATTAATCTTGCTAGACACTTATTAAAATGTAATACTGTAATAAATTATAATATTTATTAAATATAAATGTTGTTGAAATTAATTATTTCTGGATATAATATATTGAAGTTCTTGATGTTTACATTAAAATTCTACAAATCTACCCATGTTTAAATGGAGATATTAAGAAAAATGACAGCTTAAAGTTAAATGTCTATCCCTCTAAAAAAAGAAAAGAAAAGAAAAGAAAACCTATCAAGATAATCTATTGGTTCTATCACCAAATCTTCCAGGCTTTAAGAGGAATTTGGGCTGTGGTGAGGACTTTTATTCCAAATTCTAATGTTATAGGTTGTTCAGTAAGAAAAGTTGCCTTCTGAAGATGTCTACACCCTCGTCTCTGGAACCTGTCAATTGTTTTAGTACAATGAAAAAGGGAATTTGCAGATGTAATTAACTTTATGGACCTGAAAATAGGGAGATTATCCTGGATTATCCGGGTGGACCCAATCTCATCACATGACCTCTTAAAAGCAAAAACCTTCTCCAGCTGTAGGCAAGAAAGATATGATGTGTTTCAAGGTGTGAGAGGAGCTTGACCTCCCTGGCCAGACTGGATCTTATGGAAAGCATGAGAAAGAATCTGAGCAGCCCCAGAAGCAAAGCCCAGCCCCTGGCCAGCCACCAGCAAGGAAGCCTGCCTTAGTCCTTCAACTGCCAGGAGCTGAATACAGCCAACAACCTGAACAAGCTTGGAAAGAATTCTTCCCTAGAGCGTTCAGTAAGGAATGCAGCCCCTAGAGCACCTTGATTTGGGCCTTCAATCACCCGGAGCAAGGACTCTGTCAAGTCCATCAGACTCCTGACCTATAAACCTGTGAGACAATACATGTATCTTGTGTTAATCCACTAAATTCATGGTAATTTTTTATCGCAGCAATAGAAAAGTAATGCAAACTATCACAGGGAAGTCCATCCCAGCCAACAGGATTTTAAGTTTTCCATTTAGCTCTATTTACTTTGTCCTGTTTTGTTTTTACTGCAGTATCAAAAACACCAGCCATTGACAGTATACATATTGCTTTCTTAAGTGTCTTATTTGTAATTAAAGCCCATTACAATGTATTAATAAAGTGTATTTTAATTTTTAGAAGCGTGTTTTCATTTCACACAAAAGTCACATAATTTCTTGCCTTTCATCAAAATGTAAAGCTTTAATGGGTACAGTGTACATAATTCTGGTGATGGCTGCACTAAAGGCCCAGCCTTAACCACTACACAACATACTCATGTAACAAAACTGCACTTGTAACCTCTACATTTATACAAAACAAAAAGCAAAAACAAAATATACAAAGCTTGACAAATGTTTACCTTGAAATTTTTATTGTACATATCACTTATGAATATGGTAATTGTCTATCCCTATTGAAAAAAGAGAATATGTGCAATAAAGGTAAGATTTAAATGGTTGTAGAACACTTAATGCAATTCAGGAGCTTTTATTTTGAAAATAATGACTACTTAATTAGCATAGAGAATATGTGATAGGTAAACCAGATATTCATATGGATCAAAAAACAAGAGCATAATCTTTCAGACTTGTTTTCATTCAGGATGTGTTTGTGTTTCTATGGTTAGTCTTAGAAATATAATTTAAGTTAAATACATATACACAACCACAAAAATAACATTGACTAAAAAAGCTACAGGATGTAACATATTAATCTAGCCACTGGAAATGATTTATTGAGTATTTACTATATGTTCAATACTATGCTTTGTACCATCAAAGATATAAAAAGAATATGAGACCGATTTCCAGAGGCAGAATCATGGTTGAGGCAACAAATTCCTATTCAGAAAGACAAAGATATAAATGATTTATTTATGCATTGAGCGATTAAGAACTTATTCATTTATTCAACAAATATTTATCACATGCATACTGTATGTCAAGCACTGATTAACCAAGAACTTATTCATTTATTCAACAAACATTTATCACATGCATACTCTATGTCAAGCACTGCATAAAAACAAGGTTTACCACATAGGATAAGACCTAGTTCTGCGCTTTCAAAAAGCTAATCAGGCAGTGAGATACAAAAGACAGGACTACCTTAGAGAGAGAAGAACCAACAGACATACATGCAGCAATAAATGAGAATAATATACTTATCCAGCTGGAGTACAGGGGGCATGAGGAACTGGTGCTCAGAAGAGTTGTCTATGGGAGAAACCGCTAGAAAGAGTCCTGAAAGATGATCAGGACTGCCCTACTTGAGAGACTAGGGCCGTCAAATGGGAAAGAGTCATTGTGCGGAAGAAACCAGAATTAAAAGGAAAATGATACATTTGTGGTGACCTGGACATCTGTGAGGGTGGATGGAAGAGATGAACAAAGGCTCAATCATGAAAGGCCCCTGAGACATTCTAAACAAGGGTTGACTTTATTATGAAGGTGATAGGAAGCAATTGAAGATTGTAGCAGGGAAGTCACATGACCAGATTTGCATCTTATAAAGTTCACTCTGGTGGCAAAGGAAAACATTTTGAGAGCATCAAGGTTTTTCCTGAGGAGATCAGATAAGAAGCTGGGTAGATATTGAATAGCAGCTGTGGTATGTAAATTATTGTGAAACAGGAGCAAGTGATATGATCTTCCAAACTCTAATAATGATGGAAAAAAGATTGCTCTCTGATATTTAAATTATTAAAGTAACATGTAGCAGAATAATTTGGTCAGTGGTAAACCCACTAGCCTAAATAAGAACTTGAGTGTGACAAATATTGGTTTCTGAGTCTGACAATGGGAGGTAACATTGGACAATTATTCTTACTAGCACATTAAGCTTTGTAATGAAGATGAATACACCAAGCTTATACCACCCATGACCTGTGGGCCTCATACGGCCCCAGATGACTTTGAATGTGGCCTGATACAAATTCATAAACTTCCTTAAAATATTATGAGATTTTTATGTGATTTTATTTTTGTTTAGCTCATCAACTATTGTTAGTGAATTTTATGTGTGACCCAAAACAATTCTTCCAATGTTGCCCAGAGAAGCCAAAAGATTGGATACCCTTGAAGTATACTATTATGAATAGTGTTGTGAATGCACTTAAAAGGAAAAACTTAAATAACAAAAGAAGATATGCGAAGTGTCCAAGGGAAACAGGGCATTCTAGTTCCCATGATAGATATTTTCTAAGTGTAAATTTATTAGTAGTCCATGTCACTATTTAGATCCCCTTTCTGCCTAATTAGTTCAGATTCTCATGGCCTGCTCCCTCTAGGCAGTGACAAGCTAGTGTCTTTGGGCTTGGAAATGAAGACTAGGGTCTTCAATATAGTAAAGAATTTGAGATACTACCAGTACATCTTTTTCTTCATGAAATTTTACTTCTTTCTTGAAATGTACAAAGGCACTGGTCTTTGTGGATGGGCAAAGTCCAATGCGGGATAGACATTGGAGTTCAAGCATCATAGATATTTACTCTAGAAGAATCTTGGGAAGAAGATTGACATAATTAAAGTAATGTTGTAGGATTGAGCAAAAGAATGAGTAGATTGTTCTTACTGGACATGGGTAACAGCAGCAGAAATGATCTAAAGAAAGAAATAGCAAAATTCTTAAACTAATCCCACTTCCTGTTTAGGTTCCATTTTCCCATATTTTGCTCCCTCTACTCTATTGGGAGGAGGAAGACATTAACATGTATTGGAAATGGAGGAAATTAACATGTGTTGAGTGATCTGTGTGTTAATATCTGCTCTAAGTTTGCACTTAAGTTTTGTTTAGTCGATCTAACAGCTTAGAAGAATGGCACTACCAATTTTACAGAACAAAAATGAAGTCTCAGTGGATTTCAATTGCTTAGGATCGTCAAACCAGTTAAAGGGTAGAACTTGCATCCAGTCCAGGCGAATCCAATTCCCATTTCCATGTTCTGACTCATACATCACACTCCCTCTTCTCAGCTTCTCTGTCTCCTACAAAATCTAATTGAAATTGCCACAGCCTCTCTCTTTCATCTCTTCCAAACTTTCTACAGTCCTAAAGTCTACCCAAAGTTCAACTTCCTTGAGGAATTACTGCTGATGATTCCAGCTCACAAGTAATTTTCCATTCTCAGAATTCATGTATAATATTTCTCAAACTGTTTCCTGAGAACACTGGTTTCCCAAAAATTAGGTTCTGTATTGAAATTAATTATAAATCCTGCATGTTAAATCTATTTTAGGAACTACCCAGTATGTTTTAATCTATTTTAATCTTGAATGAGTATTCTCCAGGCACTCCTATAATTATATAACATCAGCCCAACCCAACTGCTCGCATATTATTTTTTTTCCTCTGGTAAGTTATATTATGAAATAAATTATAATATTTAATGTCATTATCAAGTAGACAAATTACATACTGTGCATATGTAAATTGTGTGTGTATGTGTATAAGCATATAAGAACTTAAAATATTTCAAAATTAAATAACAGATATTTTAGACTATTATTTACTGTCTAAATCCATTAAAAAAATTCTAGAGATTTAGAGGGTAAGCCTGGTTTGACAAGAAGAAATACATCAATTTCTGCAGGTTTACACCTCTTTAAATATTTGTCACACTGAAGCTGAATAAACAGGTTTTTCTTCTGATTAAGATAAGAACAGTCCAAAACACTATCACTCTTACAGTAACATCAATAAAAATTCACATAAAATAAAAAAATCTTTAAGAATGGGACTATCAAAGAGCAGTCGATGAAGAAAAAAAAAGGCTTGGTGAATCGATTTCCAAAGAGAAGAAACTGTCACAGGTTAGCAGCAAGTTGTGGCAACTTTGGAGGGTAAACATGAGGTCACTAAAAGACAAGGCTTGCTAAAGGCAAAGAACGACTAACAGAGTCACTGGCAATGGTAAAAACAGGCAGGAATGGACTAGAGTCTGAAAGATTCCAAAATCTAACAATGTTTTACTTAGCATTGCAATTATTCTCCTCTGTTCAACCTCTGAATTTTGTTCAAAAAAAGAGCAAATAACTTGAGAATGTAAAGCAAAAAGGACTCACATAGTTCAATGTTCTTAAAGCTGCAGCCAAGATCCCCAATAAACTCAAAATTCAGTAGAAATCTGAAAGATCACCAGTTTACTTTATCTGTTTATAAGGAATAAGCTCACATACTTTGCAAAATGTAAAAGCAAAGTGGTAGTCTACTTCAATCTCCACTATTTTTCTATTAATATACACAAAGTACTACATACAATCAAATCTAATTAGACAAACAAAGAATACAAATATGTTGAGAAAAGAAAAAATGCAAAAGAAAATCACAAAACCTAATCTATAAATATCCCAGGTACTGAAATTAGCAGGCATGGATTTAAAATAACTGTATAACTATTTTAAATATACTCAAGAATTTATAAGGAAAGATGGTTACTTGGTTATTTTTTTTTCAAATATGGCTCTAGTAATATCTCACATCATGCTTTTCTACGATATGACTTTGACCTTCTTCCCATCCAGAAATAGGAACTATACTCTCTCAGCTTGCATCCTGGCCAACTTATTCCTCACTTTGAATAGAATGTGGTGGCAGTGATGCTGCCTGACTTTTGAAGCTAAGACAGAAATGGCATGCAGCTCTGCCATGTTGGCTAGGGCAATCACCTTTGAAAGTTTCAACCACAAAATAAAGTTTCATTATGCTGAGACTCGTATCGTGTGAGAAATCTAAACCAAATGGAAGGCGACATATAGGTGCTTCATCAGCCTTTGAGTTATCCCAGCTTAGGTGCAATAAGTGGTCCTCAACTGAATCCAGCCTTAAGCCAAAAAGTCACCTCAATATTTGAGTCTTTACAAGTGAAGGACCAGTCCCAATGGAGCAGAAACAAGCCATCCTAGCTTGATCTTCTCAAATTGCTAACTCACATCATCTATAATAATAATAAAATGGTTGTTTTAAGCCATTAAGTTTCAGGATAATATGTTACACAGCAATAGTAACTGGAACAGCTGCTTCACACTGTGGGAGAGAAAAATTTCACAGGTGGAGCCCGGGATAACTGCCTCCTAAAACCCCAAACCAAGAATCCTTAAAGAAGCAAAACAGATTCCGGACTTTCTACAATACATTATCAATGATGTCTGGCTTTTACCCCCAAATCACAAGATACAGAGAAAGGGAAAAATATGAACCATATCCAAGTAACAAAAGCAGTCAACAGAATAGATATTGAATGGTTTCAGAAGGTGAATTTAGCTGTCCCAGACTTCAAAGCAACTATTATTAACATAAATCAAATGAAAATTAAGTTTAAATAATTGTCTAATTAGTACTCAATGTCAAATTATGGAATTTTTAAATTGTAGTATACTGATAAAATGAACTACTGCTCAGATAAGAAAATAAATGAATTAATGATTCATGCAATAGCATATCTGAATCTCAGAATTATTGTATGAGTAAAATAATTCAGTTACAACCATGAATGTGCTATATGATTCAATTTACAAAGGTCTAGATGGCAAAAGAAATCTGTGTAGAAATTAGAATAGTTGTTGGTTCTCAAAGAAAAGCAGAATGTTTGGAATTAAGAACTAGGGATTTCTGTGGTGAGAACAATGTTCTCTATCTTGATTAAGGTGTTCGCGAAACAAGTGTAATTACTTGTCAGCTTCATTAACTTATACATTTATAGTCTTTTTATTTTACTCTTTGTAATTATATATCATTTTTTAATCCAAAAAATGAATGAACATTGGTGTATATTCCTTTTCATTGATTTCTTCTCAAGAAAACTAAATTTAATGAACTGTCTTGTGTTTTATAATTCACTTTCTTTAATCATTAAAACATTGAGCTTGGAACACAGCATAGAAAATCAAAGTAGTTTTTTAATAATCTCATTATTAAAAGATTTTTTTATTTGGCAAAATCTAAGTTAGACATATTTGGCAAAACCTAATTTAGACATATTTCACAAACCTTCACTTTAGTTAAACTTAAGAAGTAAAGCTCCTCTATTTGCTAATAGAGTAATAGCCTAAAATAAGCTGAAAAATGTATTTGAAGGTAATGAAAGTAACTTTTCCTAATAAAATCTATAATTCTGCTTTTCCATTAATTAAGATTATTATATTAGTTTCATAGTTCAAATTAGCACAGTTGTTCTTATTTGATTTGTATAACAAAGATTTTTTATATTTTAATTCCTACCACATTTCACTGCTTTGAATCTTTTTTACACTCGTTGCATAGATCTACATAATAGGTACTGGTTTGAAATTTAATGTCGCTTCGTTCGTTGATTCTTACACAAACTAACGTCAATTATGAGACTGAATAAAAAGCAGAAGTAATACTAAATTTGAAATGATAAAAGATCTTATGAAATTTGGAAGTGGATAAATAAAGATCTGTGTAGTATAGAATCTTAGAGCTCAAAAATATTTTCTTTTTCATTCTCTTTTCACTTTTAACAGATAAAGTGTTTTAAAAAAATTAAGCTAAAAATTAAATCAAGAAACCTCAAATTAATGCAGACCTGGGCAATAGTTATACTATGTTTATTTTAATAGTCATGATGATGATATTAAAATATTTTTGCCTTTTCCTGACATAGATTTAACACTTAGAACAGCCACCTGATAGCTATGTAGATAAAAATGGGAGGGATCTTCCATTTTCTCAGTCTTTAAATAATTTTAATATTATAGTTTCACAGTATGCATTAAAATAACTTGTACTACTCCTGGTATGAAGATGTCCAATTATATACTACAGATATTTTTATTTTCATTGTTATCACTATTACTACTATGGCCCATTGAGTGAAGGTTTTAACACAGAAGTTCCAATACATTCTCCTTTCATGGCCCCTTAGGGTCTTTCATTGTTTCACAGTACCACAAAGAAATGCCCATTTATCTCATCAAACAGATAAAGCTAAACAACTTTATAATACCCCTAACATTACACATTATTAAAAATAATGCATGAGATAAAATTATTTTTCACTCTTGATGAACAATAATTAATGATTTATGGGATATGAGTATTTGCTGGGTATCCACAGCCCTCAGATCTCAGAATCAGACTAAATGCCAGCCCCTCATTTCATATTCCACTTCATTTTTTGCATGGTTCTTGCTATTTATCACAGCAATTGCCTAAAAACAGTTTTGCAAAGATATGTTCCACTTGAAATGAATATAGCATGTGCTAATGTTGGAATTTTGAACTCACTGAAGCCAGTAGTTCACTCAATGTCCATCATATCTGGTTTCACTATGATTTCTTACATTTTTAAGATATCTCACAGCACTCTGTGAGTTTGCCATGATGTCCTAGGGCACTTTGTTGCCCAGTTTGGGAGATGTGCATATCAATAAAAATAAAATACCAAATATTTCTGATTATAAAGTACAAATTGAGAGAACATTCTCTTGAATTAATATAAAATATGTAACATGAAAAAGTATCAAACTAGGAATACAAAACAGGAGATAAGGAAAATTGAGTTGGAAATTGCCTTAAAGGAAGAGTGAATAAAATACGGTTTTTGATTTTCATGAGAATTAGAGCAATTAAAGGAACAGCCATTCAGAAACAAAGCTGACACATTGAATGAAGTAATTTAAAAACTGTAATGTTCCTTTCGAATTTTGTTCTATGGTAAAGACTTTGACTAGCAATGACCCTAAAAATTCCATGACTCAATCTTGCATTTTTGAAAAACTTAAAATTTTTCCTAAACTAGTTCAGGGAGTTAGGCTCTGCATCAGTTCGAGACGTCAATTTAATAACCCTTCAAGAAATCTCCCTTACTAAAATATGTAACAGGATTATAAAATATTATTGAGAGATGCTTTGGAAAACATCATCCATTTTTTAATGCCTTCAGTGAAAAAAATGTATAATTTACATAAACATGAATAGGATAATTTTTTAGAGAGGAAATAATAGTAATAACAAATGTACCTTGTAGAGATCCCATGATGTAAAATTGTAATTATAAAATATAAGGATATCAGAACATCTCAGTACAAGAATTGACTCTGCACTTCAGGAATTTACAATCTGTGCTTTAGGCCAAGTGAAGACTGTACATACAGGTTCACAATTCTTTATTCGCAATTCTAAAACACAAAATGCTGCAGGGAATTTTTTGTTCGTTTGTTTGTTTTGTAAATTTGGTCCTAAAACTCACTCATTGGTGTCGAACCTGTGACTAGTCAAAGTGAACTAACAGAAACCAGTTTACTCTTATGCCTAAAACAACCAGAAATACACATGATAATGGTTTTCAAGACATCCACCATCAGGCAAGGAAGGCAAGTGACCTATGAGAGGAAGCTAACAACGTGAGGCCTGTGATTGCTCCAGCTTACTGCCTGGAGATAGTTTGCATGCCCAGCATAGGTAGGGAGAATAATTAAACCTTTTGTTCCATAGAGGCGATAGGGGACATGAGCCTGGGTACATCCTGGTAGTGGCCGCTGTTCCTTCAGCCATCCAGTACCAAAGGGATCTGTCTGTGGATTCTCCCTGATCTTCTCTGTGAGGATCATCATGAAGGAGTTTCACTCTCTCTACTCACTCACACTTAGCCTCAAGCAATTTGCTTAGCAATTCTTGACAAATCTTTTCAAAGGCTTAAATGGTGTTTGATGATGTGTGCCCCAGGCAAGCAAATGCTAGGGTCCTGTATCTCCTCCTAATGAACCTGTCTCTTTCCAGGTTACAGGTTAGTTGTTTGCTCTGCAATTCCTGTTCTCTGATGGGTTAAAAAAAAAAAAAAAAAAAAAAAAAAAAGTCATTAATTTGCAGTTTATCCAGTTGTTTTTCTGCTGGGGTGGGAATGTACTCTTTATAGACTTCTACATCCCTGAGCCAAAACCCAAAGTGGATTATGCTTCCTAAAATTAAAACCAGCAATGAAATTCTCTCCTCTCTCTTATCATTTAATTCTGGCTGGCCTGGCTGAAATGAATCTGACTCATTTTGCTTTCATTACAGACCATGTAAGCATACAGCTTACCTGGATCATCTCATGATTTAAAGTCAGTCCCAAGGAGGTCATCACAGTTGCACCTTTTCCTTTGAACTCTCTTAATGTTTGGAGGGGGAGGGTTTTTTAAGCAATCTGTGACAACTTGAAAATATTCTGTCATTGGTTTGCTTACTTGTGCATTGAAAATGACAGGAAATTATTGTTACTCATGTAAATTTTTTGAGACACCTATGCCATTTTAGGGAACATATTCCTCTTGATTACATACGCCTCAGTTAATTCCTCTCAAATTTTTGTAATAGTCCGTGCAAGATCAAGAGAAGTTCTACTCATTCAGGATATCTTCTTTATCAGGTCAGTGTTGATTGGTAAGAACAATTGGCATCTAACTCTTGACAATGAAGCAATATTCTCAATGGTGAGATCACGGATGTGGAATTCCAAGATATGTGCTTTACCATATGCATTATGGAAATCAATTCCTTTATTTTTTGGTCCATTTATCCTGTTCAGTCATTTACTTAATGTCTACTACGTGCCAGGTACTGTCTTAGAGTATAGGGATCAAGTGGTAAAAAGGAAGACCCTTTAGTAGAATTTACAGACTATACCAAGAAAAATGAATAAATAAATTGCACTTGTAGTGAATGTCACAAGAAGTGCAGCATATGATCAGAATATATAACGGAAGAGTCTGGAAGTCACAGAAGGCCATCTTGAAATGACAATACTCAAGTTGAATACAGAAAGGTACCATACCATAACAATAGGAGAGAAAATACAAATTAATAAATCAAGCAAAAGAAAATTAAATAAAAACTATGAGAGTTTTCAATTGAATTGAAACATCATTTTTAGCTGTATCTTAATAAATGTATAAATACCTGTGAATAGGATTGTCAATTATAAAGCAAAAACAATGAAAATGTATCAGTTTAATCACTACACAGATATGTGTAGACACTTGGTCACAAAAGATACATGAAAAAAATTATTAGAATTTTAAAATTTAGAAAATGTTCTCTTTTGTCCCTTCCACTTCCAATTAGTAATGCATTGAGGAAGAAGTAGTTTATAATATTCTTTAAGTAAGTGTAATACAAAGACTAAAATGTTTTCCTATGTTATTTTAAATGATATTCAGAGATCAATTTTTATGAAGCTCTAGGAAAAGCATTAATAAAATATTTTAACATCTGAAATAAATATTAGCAAAAATGAATGAATCATAACATTTCCCCTCTTAATTCAATATAATTTTCCTCAACATAAATATAATTCAATATAACTTTGCAATATATCACAGCATCAATTTAAATTTCTACAAATAAACCCACAAAATATTTGGCACCATAATAACTTAAGGAAATTATATTTTTACTTAGTAGTAATTCATGTATATAAATAGATATGAAAGTAAAATGCAAATGTATATGTATGAGTGTATATGTGTACGTGCATGTACGTGTTTTCATACATACGTATTTGCCTTTTAAGTATATTTGTTTTCTGAGTACTAACCAATTAATTTTTCCTTAAACCAAGAGTAAGCCTGCATCAAAACCATGAAATGACCTCCTTTTTAAATACTTTGTGAGCAGTTATAAAAACCGTTTTTAAAAGTAAAAAAATAAAACCAAAGGAAACGGCACTTCAGTGAGGGGAAAAAAAATACCTCAGACTACCACCAGCCTTATTTCTTATCTGAGTATTAATAGGTCCTCTAATTTAAAGGGGAATAAAACAAGCATGCAATCTTTTAAAGCTGGGATATTATTTTCTTAAAGTGATATTATTTTTAACTTCTAGGCCCAAAGTGATACAAGTTCAATCCTACAACGTCACCACAGATATCAATGCCTCTGGTCCAAGGTCCACAATAACCACTCGCGTGACTGTAGACACCTCGTGTTATCTGTCAGGGCCTACGTCTTTTCACCTATAAAATACAGGACTCGAGCCAGAAGCTTTTGGGCATCATCTGGTTTTAAGTATAGCACTCCAACCCAGGATCACTTCAAGACAGGATGAAAACTATTTATGCATGGTCTCATAAGAAAACATAGGCATATAAAATCCATTTGAAATATCAGTGTTTAGCTGTAATGAGCTAATTGCTAATCTTCACATAACCATTATGTACACAGTTGGTCAGAAAGAACACATATGGGGCCCTTCAGTGTTGACAGCAAATGACTAGAGCTTAGAACAGAGGATAAAGAAAAGCAGTACACAACCAAATTCAATTCTACCCTTTTCTTCAATAATGTTTCCTATATTAAGTACAAACTAGATTAGTTTAAGTGCAAACACATCCGAAAAGCACTTCCTAAAGTATACTCCACAGCTCAGAAATTGCTGAGGCCAATCGATCATCATATATATGTTTGTTCTGGAAATAAAGAACATAGCAGCCAGTCTGAGTGAATTATCCACCATTCAGAATGCACTTATAAAGACAGATATAAGAGAAGTTCATAGTCCAAATTATTTTTGGAAATGGAATACCATAAGTCATACTGATTGTTGGGCATCCTACAGTTTAATGGAACCAGCAGACATACAAAAATGGAAATTACAATTACAAAGTACCAGAATTTTTGCTGCAATGAAAAACAAAGACTATGAAAAAGAAACTTTTCTGTCTGCAAGGAGAAAGTCTGCAAGGAGAAATTCTACAAGGAAATAGCAATGATGTTTACAAAAAAAATTACAAATACTGTTAACATAGACTCATATGATAAATTTCTGAAATGTGTTAAATAAAGGGATGTTCTTTAATCCTGAGTCTAAAAAATATTCACAAACCAAAAGGAAAGCATAAAGTCACTAATAGGAAGTGAAATTATTTCAGCTCAATCCCTAAAAGAGGCAAGAAAAGATCCTTAAATGGAGTAAAAATGTTTATAATGTTAAAGTCAGTTATATGGAAGAAAAATTCCATCCCATCCTATCCCTCCTATTCACAATAGACCATTTTTAAAAGCAGGCTGATTTAGAAACAACTCCAAGAGTGAGTTTATGCCAAAGCTCTTCAAGTAACTCTACAACATGGTGTTCAATTGACAGAGACAGAGAACTGAGTTCAATGGGCCAAATATCTCAACTCGACATTGCTGTGGTGTAATAAATGCTATTTACAATACTATTTCTTTAGGAGGGTTTCTTCTATGTGACACAACTATTATAAAATGTTAATGCTTTTCTGTTAAAATGAAAAATTGTGTTACGGATTAAGCTTTGTGCACTGTTTAAACGAGGGAGGGAAGGAGTATGCTGTCCTTTAATGGATTATGTCTGTAGGGAAGGTGAAGCTATCCATTAAGCTGAAGGGGACTCTGCCTGAGAGGATGGAAAAACATATCAGGTTGACAGAAACTGAGAGACAAATAATAGGTTCTGTTATGAAGAGGATATGCCTATTCCAAATGTTTGCTTCTAAACTAGCTTAGGGAATGAAGCATTAGCAGAAAAAATAATGTGTGTTAAATTCAGTTAGTGTTATTGCCAAATCCAGACAGGTAGAATTTTGAGTTGGGAGTTCATTAGATCGCTGTTTAAAAAAGCATAACACAAAAATATTTCTTTAAAATAAATAACAGTGTTAAAAAACACTTTATAAATACAGCAAAAGTATGTTTTCCACTTTTGGATATAATTTCTTCAGAGAAAGGAAATTACCAAAGATCCAACACCTGCTAAGAACCAAAGGCTGTATTAAGTGATTAACATACTCTGTAACTTGATTCTCATAATCCTTTAGGTAAATATTATTTTAATTCCAATTCAAGGATAGGGAAGATTTAGTCAGTTAACTAAAAATGTCCACAAGCTAAGCATGGCGCGACCTTCTAAGGGCCCTGTGGGCTTCTTGGGGTTCACATTTATCAGTGAAGAGGTATGTTGTACAAGTGGTTTTAAATTAGTTTGTTATTTTTGTTGTTGTAAAGGCTTTGCATGTACTGTCAGTAGGAGACACCAAAAAAGCAGACACCAATATGACCTAGCCTGGTTTAGGAGTCTGGAAAATTCTCCCAGACATAATTTTAAGACTCAAAGTAACTTTCCCTATCACACAACAGTGTGTGGAAGGAATACCCTCTGAGTGTGTCTGTCTGACTCTACAGCCTACTTTCTTAGCTGTCACTTGTTGTGATGTTTGGTTACTATAATCGTTAATTTGTTTCTATTAAAAAAGAGAGGGTGTATATTTGCTTCCCAATTATCTGGGCAGAATCCATGTCCAGAAGCCTGGTGTGTGCTTAAACCCCCAAGAAAGTAATGTGATCTCAGTTGCTACTTGTACTGAAGGAAGCCCCCTCCATCCCCCTGCAAAAGGAGAACCCAGGGGGAACCTCACCGAAAACCTAGACCAATGGAAATGTGAGCAAGAGCCTAGCAAAACCAGACAGTTCCCTCTTCAAGGCAGGTTTGTTTGCATTGATGTTGGATAACCTTAAGCTACATAGTTCAAAAGCCACCACTGACAGTCAGATTCCAACTATATATCTTCCTGTTTGGGGACCAAACCTGGTCTTTATATCTGCCCTTCAGCTACGCATGACCTCACTGACCTACTCTGATTTGTCAGATCGGAACCCAAAGTGATAACCAGATGTGGTTTGTTTCACTGACGTTGCGAGTTTTGCTTCCCATTTCTGACATCTACAGCGGGCCAGACCCACTGAGGAACTGGCGCTCACACCCTGCCCATCCATCACCAGGCCTACCACCAATATTTGCGTGACTCAGATATGGAGGCCCCCAGACCATATTTAACATGTATTTAAAATACAGATCTCAAGCAAATAAACCAATAAGCTAAATTTAACCTCAATCTGTCACCTTTCTCTTCAGCCCTACCATGCATTATCTCTAAACAGAGTTCAATTTTCTGAGTTTGAAGATTGTTTTCATTTTGCTACTAAATGAATCCACCCTAATGGAAGTAGCGCTTGACACTTCAGGTGCAGTTATTAATTGATATATTAAAAAACTCATTTAAAAGTACCTCAAATACAATAACTGAAGTTACATAATTCCAGACATGAATAAACCTCAAATGGCTAGAACCGGAATGAATATTTGAATGTGCCATAGAATCTACGTTGCTTCTCAATGTAGATATTTTTCAGCTTTAACTCAACCTTGAATTTATTTTTCCTATAAGAGGAGCAAATTGAAATCTCACTCACAGCCAAGACCTCATCATGGCGGCAACAGGAGCGAGAGATTGGACTGAAGAGGAAAGCAGTGGAAAAAAGCTTACACAAAGAAACCCTTCCAGGCAGTGTGTACCTGGCTTCAGGGATTTAATGATGGCTTTGAAATAACATCGTTAAAGAAGAAGCCACACTGAAAAACCTTAAGCTTAGGTAACTATGTATGCAGAGCATGAGAAATCTCTGAAAATAGTAAATAAAGCTGTCTTTACCAAGAAGAGACAATGCTGGCCCAGTTTAATTAGGGTACAAAACAACATGGGACACCCCAAAGGGGATTAATTGTACTTGGATATCAAAATAAAGTAGAATCAAACCACTGCAGAGTACCCCGTAAGCCACAGTGGGACAATTATTAATAAGGAACATTATGTTAACATAAGCCTATCTCTACACTCTATAAATTGTTGTACAAACATACATTAGCCATAAAATAAATTACATAATATTTTCATCCCAATGTCAACACCTACCTAAGTATATAGGCATTTTCAATGTATTCTTTTATTTATGACAATTATTTAAGACTAAGATTGAAAAGGCTGGATTGAGGTTAGTCCTAATAATGATTTCAATACAAATTTTCATGCATGGAGTGTACAGGCTAATAAACACTTCTCTTTAAAGGATGTGAAATTAGCTGGGCCTTTTCCTGGCTAGTTTGCTACATGTGACATTAACATATGATATGCTGTGATAACTGATGCATTCAGACGGAGGCTTTGTTAATAGGATTTAGGTGTTGACATATTAATAATAAGAATAACTAATTTTGAAAAATAACAGGCACTGAGAAGGTCCCACATAGGTAAATCATTGCAAAAATTACAAATCCAAATGCTGAACAAAGGTAAAGTTCGGTCAATTAAATGAAGAATCTGACATGGGCTGGATGGGTCATTAGTGAATTGGAAAGAGTATCTCTTGTCTAAAAAACATGCAATTTTTTTTTCAGTTAAGTAAATATGCAAACCAAGAAAAACATGCTGAACAAAAGCACTTTGTTTCTATCCGATGCTAACCCAGAAAATTTGTACGATAAAATGAAGAGCTTCAACAGAGTGTTACATTCAGAAGAACATGAAGACAACTACCCTACCTACACCAGAGGACAAATGATAAACATTTATATCTTAATACAAATTTTGTTGATTATAGCATTTTGTATTGTAACAAGTGCTAAGTCAATTTATATGCTGGTAAATAGTTTTGTCAGTGAAAATGTGTTGCTTAAAGGTAATTATGCCACACTGTATCTAAATTAACTTGTTTCTCTGAATATTATTTTTTACATCAAGGATTCTACAGAAGCAGAAAAACCCATTGGATGGTTGTATCTGAGACCTTTTTATTCAATAATAAAATGATTATTATTAAAAAGAGAAAAGATAAAAGTTTAGGGAAATTCCGTAAAAAGTAATTCTCCAGAGAGACAAATGAATCTTTAATTTAGTGAATCCTGATAATTGCTTATCTTTGAAGTTTGAACTTTAATTATAATATGCAAGATAGAAATGAAAATCTCTTTAAGCAGCCGCTTAAGGATGATCAGTGGCAGGTGGATTTATAAAGTCTAATCTAGACTTTGTTTCAAAGTATGAATTTAAACAACTCAATCTTTAAATGTCCAAATAAGATTACTTGTATTTAATAAGCATCTAACTGGACATGTGGTTAATAAGGTTTACCACCTAAACTACCAGAATGTGGAAGTTAAAAACTATGGCTGTCTAAGCAGGTAGTCATTTGTAATTTTCTTTTAGAATTCTTTATCTTCTTTTCACTGCTAAATTGGTAACAATTTGAAGTAAGACTCCAGTTGGGAAAAAGCTGTCAAGTACAATTTACATCATAAATAGAATCCTGTAATTAGAAGTACCCAGAGAGATATCTTGACATTTCATTTGTCTGTTAGGTTGATGGCCATCCGGAGTAGTGAAACATGTATCACATCTTTATTAATAAGATGCTTCATTTTTATTGGAACAAAAAAGTGGAACAAAAAATATAAACCTAATAAAAGGTGGACCTAACTATTGCATCATGATCTGTAACACAGCAAGGATTCTATGGACGATCAGAATATGACTTGAAAATCTTTACCATCACTAACAATCAATATATGTGGTTGTAGGGAAGACAGTTCTCTATCTCAGGCCCACTAGTGGGCTCCTCTACTCACCGTGTAATTCCTATCCTAGTCTTCTGTTCTCCTCATTCCTCTGGGATATTTTATCTATAATATATCTTCAGTTACCATCAGTTTGCGTTGATTCTTAAATCTGTATCTTCATCTCAGTACAATGTCCTTAGATCCTGGCACATACCTCCAACTGTTCAGTGCACATTTCTGTGTGATTGTGATGCAAGAACCTGAAGTATATGCCCTTAAATCAATTCTTTCTCTACCCTGACTCCCAATCAGCTCGGTTTTCAGTGTTTCTATGTCCACCATTTGCCCATTTTTTTTTTTTCTGGAATCATCCTTGACTCATCCCTCCTATTTTTCCTTCACATCTAATCTACCTCAATGTCCTTTCGGATCTGCCTTCAGCATGTGCCTTGATGACATTGTCTTCATAACCACCTACACTGTTGCAGTCCTTGTCCTTGCTATCATCAGCTGTTGCCTACACAGGGGTGATGGAGCTCTTATGTCCCCCACCACCTGTCCCCGCAAGTCATTCTCCACAATGAAACCAGAGCAAAATCTATAAAACAGTATCTTCACATATGCTTGAAAACCTTCATTGTTCCTCATTAATCTTCAGTGAGATTTGGAGAAGATAAGTTATTGCTCTCAGAAAGACATAGTGGGTCTGATGTGGTAAGAAACGGAAGCAAAGTGTCCAGCAGTTCTCAGATAATTCTCTCTCCTCTGTTCCATGTCCATTTTATCTGCCTACCTTCTAGCCTTATGGATCAAGGGCAATGCCAGGCACTCCACCAGACCCTTGGATGTGCACAGGCAGAGGAAGTAGTTGCACAGAGGCAGAAGTCTCCCATTGATCTCCCTGCAATCCTCCCTTTTTGTTCCATCTGCAGTGGCTGTACCTGCTTGACTTCCCAGATTTTCCCATTAGTCCGCTGTTAAAAGTGAAAATAAAGCAGCAAGGGAAAATGAAATGTTACAAACAGCAGAAGAATGAGCACATTTTAGCTGATTTCTTATAAGAATCCATGGGGTCAGAAGAGGGTAGAGCAGTAACTGTAAAGTGCTAAAAGAAAAAAAATACTCAGAATTCTCTCTCTAGTGAAGATATCCTTCAAAAATGTGGGAAAAATAAAGACATTTTCAGATAAAAGAAAACTGACAGTATTCTTTTTCAAGAGATCTGCTTTATAAGAGATGATAAATAAAGTCCTTTAGGGTGCATGGAAATGATACCAGAGAGGAACACAAATTGGCAGAATGGAACTGGAACAAAGAATATTAGAAGTGGCAAATGTCCAAGTAAATGCAAAAAAAGAGAGAAGGAATGATTTTCCTATTTATTCCTCTTCATTTCTATATATATTATATGTTTCAAGCAAAATTATAATATTTCTTATAAAGTATATAACCTAGAGTATGTGATATGACACCATATCATATTAGTAATTATAAAAAATTAGGGAGTGGCATGAACTCATATGGTTGCAAAATTTTTATATTTTATATGAGTTAGTATAATATTAACAATGCTTAGATTATAAAAAGTTAAGGGCATATATTTCATACTGTAGAGCAACCAGTAAACACACACACACACACACACACACACACACACACACACACACATGTGCACACACAAAAGAAGTCTAGCTAAAAGGCCAATAGACAAAATAGAATTCTAAAAAGATTTAATTAATTTGGCAAAAGTCAGTGTCAATGAAAAGAGTCAAACTCTGTAAAACATTTGAAGAGATTTATTCTAAGCCAAATATGAGTGACCATGGCCTGTGCCATGGCACTCAGGAGGTCATGAGAATGTATACCCAAGGTAGTCAGGTGCAGCTTGGTTTTATATATTTTAGGGAGGTATGAGACATCAATCAAATACATTTAAGAAATACATTGCTTTGGTCCAGAAAGGTGGGACAACTCCAAGGAGGGGGAGTGCTTCCAGGCTATACGTAAATTTAAACACTTTCTGGATGAAAATTGGTTGAGTTTGTCTAAAGACCTGGGATCCATAGAAAGGAGATGTTCAGGTTAAGATTAAAGATGGTGGAGACCAAGATTCTTTGGAAGTTTTACAGTGGCTGCCCTTAGAGACAATAGATGACAAATGTTCCCTATTCAGATCTTAAAAAGGTGCTAGACTTTCAGTTCATCTCTTTAGGATTGGGAGGGCCTGGAAGAAAAAAATGTAGCTATGTTAATAGAGATTCTTTACAGATGCAATTTTTCCCTCACAAAGGACAGCTTTGTAGGGTGATTTCAAGATATGGCAAAGAAACATGTTTTGGGGTAAAATATTTTGATTTCCTTCCTCGTCCCTTGACGTTATGCCAGAGTCAGGTTGGAAAGTAAGTCACAATATACAGGGTTAAATAAAACCCAGCTGATGATAATTTATTTATGATTATTAGGGCATGACTCCCAAGACCCCTTAGATAGGAATGTGGGCAAGACAAAAAAATCAGAGCTTAGTCCTCATCAGTAAAGGAGAAACTGAGGAACAAAAAACAGACGAGATAAGTAAACACCAAATAATAAAATAGTAGACTCCATGCCAAGTATATGAAAAATTACATTAAATGTTAGTGGACAATGGCTAAAAGTTGAGGTTATCGAAATGGATTTCAAAACTAGTCCCTGTCAGGCCTCTGAGCCCAAGCTAAGCCATCATATCCCCTGTGACCTGCACTTACACATCCAGATGGCCGGTTCCTGCCTTAACTGATGACATTCCACCACAAAAGAAATGAAAATGGCCTGTTCCTGCCTTAAATGATGGCATTATCTTGTGAAATTCCTTCTCCTGGCTCATCCTGGCTCAAAAACTCCCCTACTGAGCACCTTGTGACCCCCACTCCTGCCTGCCAGAGAACAACCCCCCTTTTTCCTTTACCTACCCAAATCCTATAAAACGGCCCCACCCCGTCTCCCTTTGCTGACTCTCTTTTCGAACTCAGCCTGCCTGCACCCAGGTGAAATAAACAGCTTTATTGCTCACGCAAAGCCTGTTTGGTGGTCTCTTCACACGGACACCCATGGAAGTTCCAACTACAGGATGTCTACAAAAGTCATGCTTCAAATATAAAGAGATAAAGATGAAAGTAAATATATGGAAAACATCTATCATGCAAACAGCGAGCATGGGAAAGCTGCAGTGACCAACAACTGTTGTCATCATCTAGGAAGGCAGATGAACCCCCTCCACCACCCAAAAGTTGGCTCAGATGTCAAGACAGATGAAGCTACACATGCACACATTCCAAAAGGGTGTGAAAAGGTTTATCACTTATGTAACTGAGGCACCTGGGGAGAGCTGGGCAGACCCCTAAGGCAGGTTCAAAGTGGTTGGCTTGAGTTGTTATCGTCGCTGCTGGGGAGGGCTGCGGTGAGTGTCCCTGCGCTCAGGCCTTGGCTTGTGAGGTTTTAATCTCGCCTGCACCAAAGGAGGAAACATTAAGGATAAAAGAAAGAAGTAAAAATGGATTATTTGAATTCTCACCTTAAAAAATTAGAAAAAGACCAAACTGCACCCAAAGTAAGTTGAAGGCAAGACAAAATAAAGATAAAAGAACAGAATTCAATGACATAGACAAACAGTAGAGAATCAATGAAACCAAAAGATGATTCTTTGAAAGGATTGCTAAAATGGCCTGTAGCTAAACTAATTAAAATAAAATGAAAAAAGAAAAACTGGTAATATCAAGGATAAAAGAAGGAAAATACCTATCCCTTGTACATTAAAGTGATAATATGGGCCATGCATGGTGGCTCATGCCTGTAATCCCAGCATTTTGGGAGGCAGAGGCATGTTCAAGGAGCACAGGAGTTCAAGACCAGCCTGGGCAACACAGTAAGACCCTGTCTCTACAAAAAATACAAAAATTAGCTGCGCATAGTGGCATGCACCTCTAGCCCCAAAGCTATTCCGGAGGCTGAGGTGGGAGGATCACTTGATTCCCAGAAGCAGCGATTGCAGTGAGCCAAGATCATACCACTGCACTCCAGCCTGGGTGACAGACCGAGACTCTGTCTCAAAAATAAATAAATAAAATGATAATATGGGAGTATCATGAACAAGTTAATTTCAATATACTTGACAGCCTGTGTACAATGAACTCATTTCTCAAATGTCAAATTTTACCAAAACTGATGCTCCCCCACAAAAATAAAAAAGTCAAATCCAATTAAAAACTAAAAAGTTTCCCCAAAACAAATTTTGACATGGCTATACTGCTGAATTCTTTCAGATATTTAAATAGAACTATTACCAACCTGACATAAATTCTTTAAGAAAATATTACATAGATGACAGAATGCTTTATAATTCATTTGATTTGACTTAAGATATTGAAACCAAAGATATCTTAAGAAAACAAAGCTACAAATGCTTATTCCTCATGAACACAGATACAAAACTATATCACAAATATTTAGACATTGTAAACAACAATACGTAAAAGAACAATGCCTCATGACCATGTGTATTAGTCAGGGTTCTCCACAGAGACAGACCAGTAGGATATAGAGAGAAAGATACAGATATGTGAGCTGGGACTTATTAGGGGAATTGGCTCACATGATCATGGAGGCCGAGCAGTCCCACAATAGGTTGTCTGCAAGCTGGAAAACCAGGGAAACCGGTAGAGTGACTCAGAGTCCAAAGGCCTCAGAACCATGAAAGCCAATGGTGCAATTCCCAGTCTAAGGTCAAACGCCTGAAAATGGGGTGGGTGGAAGAGACTGGTGTAGGATGTCAGTTCCAGACTTCAAAGGCCAGAGAACCTGGAGTTCTGATGTTCAAGGGCAGGAGGAGAAGGGTGTCTCAGCTCCAGAAGAGAGAGAGAAAACTCAACTCTTTCCTTCTGCATTTTTTTTTTTTGGATGGAGCCTTGCTCTATCTCCCAGGAGGGAGTGCAATGGCGCGATCTCGGCTCACTGCAGCCTCTGCCTCTAGGATTCCAGGGATTCTCCTGCCTCAGCCTCCTGGGTAGCTGGGATTACAGGTGCATGCCACCACACTTGGCTAATTTTTGTATTTTTAGTAGAGACAGGGTTTCACCATGTTGGTCAGGCTGGTCCTTTTTGTTCTAGCCAGGTGCCCAGCCAATTAGTTGGTACTTGAACACTGAAGGTGGATCTTTCCTTACTGAGAGTACTGATTCAAATGCCAGTCTCTTCCAGAAACACCCTCACAATCACATCTAGCAATAAATGCTTTACCAGCTATCTCTGTATGTCCTAATCCAGTCAAATTGACACCTAAAATTAACCATCACTGTTAGGATTATTTAAGAAATTAAGGTTTTCCAACATTTAAAATTAATGTAAGTCACCATGTTGATGGATTAAAGGAAAAACCGTATAACTATTCAATAGATACAAAAAAAAAGCACTTGAAAATATTCAACTCACACTCATGATAAAGCCTCTGAGTAAACTAAGAATACAAGAGAATTTCCTAAAACTGATTAAGGGCATCTAGGATAAGAACTACAACTAACATTATACCTAACACCAAGAGGCTTAGTGATTTCTATTTAAGATCAGGATCAGGGCAAGAATGTTTACTTTCAAAACTTACATCCAAAATTGCACTGAAGGTCCTAACCCAGTGCAGTAAGGCAAGAAAAATAAACGAAAGCCATAAAGATTTGGAAGGGAAAAGTATAAATTTTAACTTGCAATGATACGCTCAAATATGTATAAATTCTTTAGGAATCTACCAAAAAAATCTATAATTAATTATAATAATAATGCCAACCCATCTCTTCCACAAATAAAAATTAACTCAAAATGGATCATAAACTTAAATATGACAGACAAAGTCATATAACTACTGGAAAAATATCCAAGGGGAAAATCTTTGTGACATTGAATAAGGAAAGATTTCATAAATAGAACACAAAAATACAATCTAGAAAAGAATAAAACAACGCAAAAAATAAACTTCTTTGAAATCAGCAACGTTTATCCTTTGTATTAGTTAGGGCTCTCCAGAGAAAGAGAAAAAATGGTATGTATGTGTGTGTGTGTGAGAGACAGAAAGAGAGATAGAGGGCAACAAAGAAATAGAGATTTATTTTAAGAAATTGGCTCATGCAATTGTGGAGACTTGGTAAATCCAAAATTTGCAGGGTAGGCCTGCAGTTCAGCTCAAAGTGAGTCTGCTGGCAGAATTCCTTCTTGCCCAGTGTGATGATTAATGTTGTGTCAACTTGACTGAGCTAAGGGATGTCCAGATAGCTGGTAAAATATTGTTTCTGGTGTGTCTGTGAGGATGTTTCTGGAAGAGACTAGCATTTCATTCAGTAGACTGAGTAAAGAAGATCCACCCTCACCAATGTGGGTGGGCACCATTCAATCCATTGAGGCCTCACATAGAACAAAAACATGGAAGAAGGGTGAACTCACTCTCTCTGCTTGCGCTGGGACACCCATCTGCTCCTGCTCTTAAATATGGATGTTCCTGGTGTTGGGGCTTTTGAACTTGGACAGGAACTTACTCCAGTGGCCTCTTACTCTCAGGCCTTTGAACTTAGAATCACACTAAAGGCTTTCCTAGTTTTCTAGCTTGCAGATGGCAGATTGTGGGACTTTTTGGCCTCTATAACCATGTGAGGTAATTCCTATTTATTTTATATATATATAGTCCTATTTTATATATAGTCCATTTTATAAATATTTATATATTTATATATATTTTATATATTTATATATTATTATATGTATTATATATTATATTTATATGTATTTCAATTTTATATATATGTATATTTTATATACATTTATAAAATTCATATATATATATATATAGTCCTGTTTGTTCTATTTCTCTGGAAAACCTTAACTAATACACTGAAGGGAGGTTAGTCTTTGGTTTATTAAGGCCTTATATTAATTATAGAGGTTTACTCACATTAGGCAGGATAATCTGTTTACTTTAAGTACACTCACTTAAATTTTAATCTCATCCAAAAAGCACCTTCACCAAAATATCCCGAATAATGTTTGACTCACTATCTGGGCACTGTGTCTCAGTCAAGTTGGCACATAAAATTTATGCTCACACTCTTCAAAAGGCACATTTCATGTTGCTTATGAGCTACATTTGGGGGTAAATATTTGCAGAACATAAATATTACAAAGGACTTGCACCCAGAATACACAAAGAACTCTTACATCTGCATAATAAGATAAATGACCCAATAAAAGAGAGGTAACATATTTATACAGATATACAAATAGCCATTAAACTCATGAAAAGATATCCCCAAACACCTATTATTTTGCTAATACTTTTTAAAACCAGCTACAAAATTAACTAAAGCTGAAAAGTGTTGGCAAGAATACGGAGTAATTAGAATTATCATGCTTTGCTAGTGGAAATACCATACGATATAATCACTTTGAAAAATGCTATGTTAGCATACTATAAAATTAAACACATATTTATCATTTGACCTAACAGTCCTGTTCATGGCCTTGCGCAATATAATAGCCAACAGATGCATGTGATTATACAGATCTAAATTTAAATTAATTGAAATTAAGTAAACTAAAAACTAAGTTTTTCAGTTACTTAGCCAGATGTCAAATACTAGTTACTTGTGCTAGTGGCTATGATAGTGTACACTGTGGATATAGGAATATTTGTATCATCATAGCACATTCTATTACACAGTGCTTTATTAGAGATATTACCCAAGAGAAATCCATGAAGACATACATCTATAGAAAGACCTATTTACTGCTGTTTCTAGAAGGATTATTTCTAACAGTGCAAAACTGGAAGCAACTCAATTGCCCATCAACTGGCAAGTGGATAAACAAAGCATGGTATATTCATACTGTGGACTATTCCCCAGCAATACAAACAACCCAAATACAAATAGACACGACAGCAGGAGTGAATCTAAGAAACATTATGCTACAGGAAAGAAGTCAAACAAAAAAGACTTCATATAATGTGAACATATTTATATGAAATTCTTGAACATGCAAAACTATAGTGAAAGAATGTAGATCAATGTTTGCCTGTGGCTGGGAGTTGGCAGAAAGTTGACTGCAAAAAGCCATGAGGAAACCTACTAGAGTGACAGAACTTTTCTATATGTTGAATTTGATGGAGGTCATATGACTGCATACAATTACGGAAATCTATCAAACTGTACATCTAAAATCAATTATTTTTTTTCTTTTTTTATTTTTTGAGACAGAGTCTCGCTCTGTTGCCAGGCTGGAGTGCAGTGGAGCGATCTCGGCTCACTGCAACCTCTACCTCCCAGATTCAAGCGATTCTCCTGTGCCAGCCTTCCCAGTAGCTGGGACTACAAGCGTGTGCCACCACACCCAGCTAATTTTTGTATTTTTAGTAGAGACAGGGTTGCGCCATATCGGCCAGGATGATCTTGGTCTCCTCACCTCGTGATCCATCCGCCTGGGCCTCCCAAAGTGCTGGGATTACAGGCATGAGCCACCGTGCTTGGCTGAATTTTATAATATATAAACTACAACTCAATAGAATTAAAACAAGCACACACACAAACACACACACACACATGCACACACAGACGCACATGCTCCTATACTCATATACCAAACCACTATGCAGTTCTTAGTTTACCCCTAGTTTGTGCGTTCAAAGAGAGCAACGATACACATGCATGAATACTTTGGCCAAGAGGGCAATGCAGTACAACATTGAATTTCTTTTTAAACAAATGTTGCTGTGTCAACTTGCTATTCATTCAGAAGTATTGACTCTTGACCTAAACCTCACATCATGCACCAAAATGATTTCCATATTCATTGCAGATCTAAATGAGAAATGTGAAACAATGAAATTTTCAGAGGAAAACAGAAAAATATCTTCAAGACTAGCTTCAGGAGGCACATAGTTCTTAAACAATACATGAAAATAAATAATAAAAATAAATGTTGATGAATCATAACATATTATAATTAAGAATTTCAATTAATAGAAAAAAAGGCATACCATAGAATGGGAGAACACATAGTATTTATGATATCTGACAAACTATTTGTACCCACAAGATATAAAGAATTTCTATAAGCAAATAAGACAACGAAAATAAACTTGTCAAGGCAATTCACACAAGTATAATCACGTGGCAAAAAAATATATATATATATATATATATATATATAAACTGTGTTCAACCTCACTAGACATTAGGATAATGCAAAACCGTGTCACACAATTATAGTCCCAATAAGTGAAAAGAGAAGAAGGAGAAAAAGAAGAAAATCTGTTGCAAATTTAGATGATAATGTAATACAACTATAATTCTCATACATTTCTGGTGATGTGTACATTGATTCATCCACTTTGGAAAACCATTTGACAATGACTAGTAAAGTTGAGTGCATGCCATCTCTATAATCCAGCATTTCCAACTCTAGACATATATCCAATAGAAATGAATTCACATTTACCAGAAGACATGTATAAAAAATGTCCAAGTACTCTTTGTAAAAACCAAAAGGCTAGAAACTAAGCAAATCTTTATCAACAGTTGAGTGGAAAAGTAATCTGTAGTATAATTGATAATTACCTTCTATAAAACAATGAAAATGAACTAACTGGAAGTGTATGCAATAAAATGGATAAATATCACAAATGATGCTGAGTGGAAGAAGCTAGACAAAAATGGAGTAGACAATAAAAAATTTCATTCACAAAAATTTTAAAACCAGGCAAAACTATTCTATGCAGTTAAAGATCAGGACAATAGTTGTTTTTGGCAGGAAAAGTCATTAGACAGGAGCATAAGGATAGCTTCGTGTTCTGTTTCGGAATGATGGTTATAAATATAAGCATAATTTATAAAAAATTCATTAAGCTACACACTTTTTACATGATTATTATATTTTGAGAAAAAAAATGTCTTTAAAGAAAACAGCCTAAGAAAAGGCAAAGGAACTGGTTATTAAAACCACCGCATCAAAAGACTGAAAAGTTTGGAGGTAGCATAGAAGACAGAAACTTTCAAGCTACCCAGACAAATATTATGTACAGATTGATGAAAATCTGTTTGCAAGACATTCATCATAACTTCTCCAGGGATGCATTATCTAATTGAGTAGCATTATTCATTTTGCTTTGATTTTGGTAAAGTTGGTGCTGAAAACTAAAAGAAACCCACATCATCTCACTGCACAATGACTTAAGGTTTCTACCCTTGTCATCTGGTAGCTGACTTTAAAATGTGATGTGGGCCAGGGCCTGGTGGCTCATGCCTGTAATCCCAGCATTTTGGGAGGCTGAGGTGGGAAGATTGCTTGAGCCATTAGCAGGCATGTAGCATGTGCCTGTAGTACCAGCTACTGGGAGGGCTGAGGAGGGAGAATCACTTGAACCCAGGAGTTCAAGGCTGCAGTAGGCCATGATCACACCGATGCACACCAGCCTGGGTGATGGCGTGAAACTCTGTCTCAAAAACAAAGCCAGAAAAAAAAGGTGATGTGGTGCAGGAATCACTTTTCCTTAATAGGAAGTATCATCATATGTGATACTAACAGATATTAACAGATATCTGCTTATTTATTTATTTTGCACAAGGGATTTTCACTTTAAGATTTAATGACTGCCTTATTGGATTTCAGACTTAGATGGGGCCTATGGCCGCTTTGATTTGGCCAATTTCTTCCATTTAGAACAGACGTATTTACCCAATGCCTTTGCCCCTATTGTATCTAGAAAGTAACTAATTTCCTATTTGATTTTATAGCAGAGCAGTGGAATGGCCTTTTGAAGTTAAAATTACGATGCCAACTAGGTGACAATACTTTGCGGGCCTGGGCCAAAGTTCTCCAGAAGGCTGTGTATGCCCGGAATCAGCATCCAATATATGGTACTGTTTCTCCGATAGCCAGGATTCATGGGTCCAGGAATGAAGGGGTGGAAGTGGAAGTCGCACCACTCACCATCACCTCTAGTGACCCACTAGCAAAATTTTTGCTTCCTCTCCCTGTAACATTATGTTCTGCTGGCCTAGAGGTCTTAGTTCCAGAGGGAGGAATGCTGCAAGCAGGAGATACAACAATGGTTCTATTAAACTGGAAGTTAAGATTGCCACCTGGCCACTTTGGGCTCCTCCGTCCTCTAAGTCAACAGGCTAAGATGAGAGTTACAATGTTGGCTGGGGTGATTGACCCAGACTATCGAGATGAAATCAGCCTACTCCTCCACAAGGGAGGTAAGGAAGAGTATGGTTGGATACAGGAAATCCGTTAGGACATCTCTTAGTATTACCATGCCCTGTGGTTAAGGTCAATGGGAAACTACAACAATCCAGGCAGGACTAAAAATGGCCCAAACTCTTCAGGAATGAAGGTTTGGGTCACTCCATCAGGTAAAAAACCACCACCTGCTGAGGTGCTTGCTGAAGGCAAAGGGAATACAGAATGGGTAGTAGAAGAAGGCAGTCATCAATATCAGCTATGACCACATGACCAGTTGCAGAAATGAGGACTGTAATTGTCATGAATGCTTCCTCCATATTTTGTTAAGAATATGTTTGTGCATGTATACACTTGTACTAAGAAAATATCTTCATTTTATTGCCTTTCTTTTACCTTCAGCATGTGACATAAGATTTATTGACTTCATATGAGCATTTAAGTGTTGTTAACTTTATGTAATAGCATTTAGGTTAAGGATTAGCGCATTTTTGGTTGTACAAAGGATAGCTGTATTACGTTATGCATAAGGATGACCTTATTGTTGCCTTTATTGGAAGATTATGTATGATTTCAGGAGATGTGTATGGGTTCAAGTTGACAAGGGGGGGACTTGTGATGGTTAATATTGAGTGTCAACTTGATTGGATTGAAGGATGCAAAGTATTGTTCCTGGGTCTGTCTGTGAGGGTGTTGCCAAAGGAGATCAACATTTGAGTCAGTGGACTGGGAGAGGCCGACCCAGTCTCAATCTGGGTGGCACTATCTAATCAGCTGTGCATGCCTAGAATAAAAGGAGGCAGAATTTGGAAGGACTTGACTTGCTGAGTCTTCTGGCCTTCATCTTTCTCCTGTGCTGGGTGCTTCCTGCCTTCAAACATCAGACTCCAAGTTCTTCAGCTTTTGGACTTTTGGACCTACATTAGTGGTTTGCCAGGAACTCTTGGGCTGTTGGCCACAGACTGAAGGCTGCACTGTTGGCTTCCCCACTTTTGAGGTTTTGGACACGGACTGTTTCCTTGCTCCTCAGCTTGCAGACAGCCTATTGTGGGACCTCACCTGTGACCGTGCGAGTCAACACTCCTTAATAAACTCCACTTCATATATACATGTATCTTATTAGTCCTGTCCATCTAGACAACCCTGACTAATACATTCCTTTCCCGTGTTTTTCCTAATTGGAGTTTTCTTTCTGTAAGAGACTTGCAACACCTAGAGAAACGGTCTGAAATGGTATAGCTTTAAATAACTCAGGAAGAGATAAAAGTGCCTCATGTGGTAAAGAAAGAAATCAGGGGGGCGGGGGTGGAAAATGTGCCTTAGATTGAGTCATTAGCTTGATTTATGAAGAGAAAACTCAGAATCATATTTATGAAAAGCTAACCAAGATTACTGCAAATAAATGAAAGGGATATGAAAAAATATGAGCATTAAAATATGATAAATTCATATTAACCAAATACAATGGTTCCTATAAATAGGATGAAACCAAAAGACAAAGCCAGATGAATTTCCTTTTGTGAAATTGATGCAGCCTACGTTCAGGGCAAGTGGCAATCTCACAAATTTTTATTGTCTAGCTTAAAGTTGATGAATAGCAGAAATCAAATATTAAAATATAGTCCATCCATAGTAAAAATCAAATGGCAATGCTGCTGTATTTCTAACAAAGCAAAATATCTTCTAATTCACATGTGAATTACAGGTGACTAGTGGTAAAGAAAGGGGAATCTAGCAAAAAAAAAAAAAAAAAAAACCCACAAAACTAACAACAACAAAAAAGCCTTAATGTCCATTATCTCCACAGGCATTGTTCTCAGTTTATTTGTAACCATTATTTCTATTAAATTATGTAAACCTTTGCTGGACAATACAAAGTTTAACTTGAACACAAGCCAAGCATTTAAAATTACTACAATAATATCTTTGGCAAGCTACTTGAGATTACTTTCTCCACCTCCATTCCTCATTTACTATCCAATATTTTGAAGCCTCTTTCAGAAACAAAAACAGTAAGTATAATTTTAACAGGAAGATTTCCCCCATCAAAGATGGTTTTCTATTAAACATTTAGCATTCACATCTTTGGAAATCAAAGTTCAAGTCTACTGAAAATAGATTTTAGTAAAACAAAGATATGGTGGCAGATTGCTCTTGGGATTCTTGACGGGGGAAAAAAAAGCACATCATAAAACTCAGGGAGAAAAATCAGGATGAATTTCTAGGAGCACATTCAAGAGATTTTAGGCCGGGCACGGTGGCTCACACTCATAATCCCAGCACTTCGGGAGGGCGAGGCAGGCAGATCACCTAAGGTCAGGAGTTCAAGACCAGCCTGGCCAACATGGTGAAACCCTGTCTCTACTAAAAATACAAAAATTAGCTAGGCATGGTGGCAGGCGCCTGTAATCCCAGCTACTCGGGAGGCTGAGGCAGGAGAATCGCTTGAATCCGGGAGGCAGAGGTTGCAGTGAGTTAAAATCGTGCCATTGCACTCCAGCCTGGACAACAAGAGCAAAACTCCATCTCAAAAACAAAAAAACAAACAAGAAAAAAAAAAACATATTTTAGAGTATCCACCACAGCAATAGAATTTTAGAGACTTAAAATTCAAGTTAAGCCCCCTGAGTTCTACCTCCTCAGTTTAACAAGTGTGGCAATGGATGCCCAGCAGAGTTACGTTAATTCCTCAAGGTCATATAAGACAGGCTCAGAGGTGGCCCTGGAACCCCAGTCTGCTGATGGTCCTACCCACTCCTCTGCCACACCACATCTCACTGGGGGCACTTTTTGCAAGCCTGAGTTCAGCAGCCTGTTACACCACACGAGTTATGCATTGCTACAATAAAATGAATGTAATTTATCCAAAACTTCCAGTGCCTTTGGTCAAACCTCAAAGCAATAAAAATCACATTATTCTTCCTTGGCTTTGCCTTTGTGATATTAATAAGAATCACTCTGTCTTTTCACCATGAATCCTGGGAGGTAAGTTTTCCTTCTTGTAAGCAGTTCTTCCAGTATGAGAGCTCTGTATGTTTAAGTTGTCAACCCATCCTATCATGCCCTTAGTAGTATTGATAGGGACAGGAGGCAAGAAAATACTGGATAGAAGAGGGTGGTTCTCCAGCAAAGGCCCCACTCTCAAGCCTGGAAACCTGTGGCCCTAAATGGGAATAGGCATTTCTGTTTTTGTGCCCAAATGTTACCTTTTCCTAGACCACTCTGGCCCGCCACGCCCTTATCCTGTGCCTATATAAACCCTAAACTCCATGAGCAGAGGAACAGAAGAGCATAAGAATGGCAGAGCGGCACAGCGGAGTGGCAGAGAGGGAGCATCTGAATGTCAAGAGGAGTTCAGCTGGGGATGGTCAGAGAGATCAGCTGCGGGATAGCCAAACTCCAGGGAAGATCATCTTCCCACTCCATTCCCTTTCAAGCTCCCTATCCATCCTGCTGAGAGCCACCTCCGTCACTCAATAAAACCCCTACATTCACCGTCCTTCAACTCCGTGTGACCTGATTCTTCCTGCATGCCGGATAAGGAGCCGGGTACCAAGAGGGCAGGGTGTAAAAGGCTGTCAGCCTGACTCTCCACTGAGCTCGTTTAACACTTAGCCATCCACGGACAGCAACTGCTAACACAGCATTAATTGTAGCGCACCCTCGGATGCTACTGTGGGGCCGGAGCCCAGAACATTCACCCTGGCTCCTGCACCTGCCATCTGCGTTCTCCCCCTCCCACTCCTGTCACAAGTCCTGCAAGGGGGTCAGGGAACTCTATTGTTTCAGTATATATATGAGTGCCTATGAAATGCTTGCTTGTATTCCCTAAGAAGTAGTCCTGCCCTAAGTTGAGGTAGAAAGCTGACAGGAGGGTAGAGGTTAAGTGAAACTCTTTGAGTTTAGGATAATTGAACGAGAAAGCAGCCTAATGGATGGTGCCTATTATTTGAAATGTATCCCCGTCTTGTCAGCGACAGATTGATTGTGTGTATCAGCTCTCTTTGCCTCCTTTCTTCCATACGTAAACAAGGAACAGTAATAACTTTTGAGAGCAGAAATTAAAGAGTAAAGGAGAAAGCAGCTCCTTGAATGTGCTTTTCAGTTATCAAAGTTACAGGGCAGCTGGGGTAAAGAGTAAAATTTCTGTATCCATTCCATCTGCAATGAACAGAAACAAATAACACATAAATGCAGCCTCCTCCCCCTTCTCTTTAATTTCTTTTCTCTAGATCTCTGCAACACCATGTCTTTAAAATCTTGAACTCTTAAACAATATTTCTGTTGATGACATCTCTTCTTCTGCTAGCTTCTTACATGTAGATACTGTTCATTATTCTTTCCTAAGCAGTTGAATTTTATAAAGACCAATATGATTATGTCATTACCATGCTCAAAAATTGTTAAAAGTTCATTCCCTGCGGAAGACAGAGCAAACTTCTCAGCATGGCATGCAAAGCCATGTACCAACTGGCCCCAGCTTCTCTCTCTCTCTGCCACTCCCCTCAATCCACTCAGGAAAATGCACAGTATTTTATAAGTACATTATGCACCTTCATAACACTGATCTTTCTGTGAATTCTTATGGTGGTAGCCCTTTCCTTTTTTTTTTTTTTTTTGAGACAGGGTCTCACTCTGTCACCAAGCTGGAGTGCAGTGTCACGATCTCGGCTCACTGCAACCTCCACCTGCTGGGTTCAAGCAATTCTCCTGCCTCAGCCTCCCGAGTACCTGGGACTAAAGGCACATGCCACCATGCCTGGCTGGTATTTTGTATTTTTAGTAGAAACGGGGTCTCACTATGCTGGCCAGGATGGTCTCAAACTCCTGACCTCGTGATCTGCTCGCCTCAGCCTCCCAAAGTGCTGGGATTACAAACGTGAGCCACTGCGCCCGGCCCCCTTTCCTAACTTTTTAACATTTAAATTGCGCACTCTTTATGGACCTCTTCCATACCTGCCTAGTTTGTCTATTTTTAATTTCTATTTTCATGACCACTATTATGCCTCTCGTATCATTTCGAAGCCTACCATGTATATACATTGTGTGCTTTTCCCTTCCCACATATTTTCTTTTAGCTCCTGAATCTTTTTTACTTTATGCCTTGCCAGTACCATCGGCAATGCTTGTCATAAACAGCACATACACTATGGCAACTGAAGAAGTGTGTGTGTCACATTCAATTGAGATGTAAACAGGTCAGTGCCTCACTTGACTTTGCAATCATAGAAGGACTTCATACTAAGAGGAAATTAGAGATTTTTTTTTTTTCAGAAATGAAGAAACGTACTCAGTGAGTGCCTCCTCAGGAAAATAGCCACCAGTTATTTCAAGAAGGAAGCCATTCAGTGCAAAAAAAAAAAAAAAAAAAAAAATAGCAGCTCTTAAAACCATTTAGAGGCCGAGAGACCAAGGTCAGAAAAAAATGCTACTGATGTTCAAGAAATTCAGGAATTGCAAGAGACAACAGCCAGTGGGTGACCTTAGCTATCTGCTGCCCTAAGTGGGTGATTCACAGAAAGACACTCAGAATTGCTGGAAAAATCTCATTGCTTCCAAGCCCAAGGTCCACACTCCTGCCTGCATCTGCCACTAGGCCACATGGTTTCTGTTTGTCTTTTACCTCCCAAATCTAACGCAAATGTCCCCAGCTGATGCCCCTAAGTGGTGGTGGAAGTTTTGAGAATTGCAGTTACCAGGATTGTAGGACCTACTAAGAGGAACCATAGGAAAGGAAAAAGATTTCTAAATATTTAGTGACTAACTGGGCACACAAAGGCCGAGAGATCTCTCTAAGTCAGGACTATTTTTCTGAGTTGTAGAATTTCAATACAGACATACATGACTAAGTGAGAGAATTACATATTAGATTCATAAAGCAAGTAACTGTCACACCTTTAACCCAGTTAAGCTAAATGGGTTGACTAGAATGTCATCATCTAGTTATTTAGCTGAAGGGGACCCAATTAAAGACTCAAACATAATTATGTGTTTCTTAAAATATTTATTGTCGGAAATTCTAAGTATTTGTGACACCGTTTCAAAAATAAGGGAGAGGGCTGGGCACAGTGGCTCACGCCTGTAATCTCAGCACTTTGGGAGGCCGAGCTGGGTGGATCACCTGAGGTCAGGAGTTCGAGAGCAGCCTGGCCAACATAGAGAAACCCCATCTCTACTAAAAATACAAAAATTAGCTGGATGTGGTGGCAGGGGCCTATAATCCCAGCTACTCAGGAAGCTGAGGCAGGATAATCACTTGAACCCAGGAATCGAAGGTTGCAGTGAGCCAAGATCACACCACTGCACTCCCGCCTGGGTGACAGAGTGAGACTCCATCTCAAATAAATAAATAAATAAGGGAGGGGAAAGATTAATTAATATGGAGAAGGAAAACCTAAAAAAAATTATTACATCATATGAAAGAAATAAAAACTATTTCTACCATAACAGTGATTTCTGAAATTAACAGGCTGAAAAAGTTGCTATGTCAATATTAAAAACTAGTTCTTCCCTGCAGAAAAAATACAGCCTCTGACGTGAGCCGAGATCACACTACTGCACTCCAGCCTGGTGACAGAGTGAGACTCCATCTCAAAAAAATAAAATAAAATAAAATAAAAATAGAGCCTCTGACATGAGTTCCACCAGAAAACTACGAATAGCCTATAAATGATTACAAGAAAAATCAACGTTTCCCATTCTTCTTTCTTCCAAGTAGCCACATTACATTTATTTTTAAGAAATACAACTTCTAGAACATTACGATTCTGTCCACTTTAATTCATATCTTTACCCTGCCTTTTTGCTTCTCTGTTCTTCAATATTTGCATGTCAGCCTGTCTTAGGCACAAATAAACCTGAATTATGAGCATAACATGAAATCCATAGCTGTGAAGTTAGATATGAGTAATATTTGAAGCAAATATATTGTCAACAGATACGATGGTGCATTTTTAGGAAAACTGACCTCTTGCCAACTCGAATGGCAACAGTCAGGACACAGACGAGAGAAGAAGCAAGAAAATATACATAGTGTTTATAAGTCTGTAAAGCATTTTGAGATATTTTGGCCATATCACTAATAGCTGTGTGGCACTTGACAAATTGTATAATCTCTCTGTGCCTCCATATTGTTTCTTTATTTTTAACCCATATCAGTGATGTGAAAGCTATGTGTCTGTAGGGATAAGAAGATAATTGCTTTTCTTCATCCATCCCAAGGGTTATGGCTGATATTCCTATAACAAAAGATAGGTTTGCAAAAGACAGTCATAACAAATTTCTTTAATAAAGTTTTATTTAGCATGGGAGCCTTCAGAAATGAAGGCCCAAAGACTGAGGGAAAACTGTGTATTTTTATGCTAAGTCTGATATAAAGAAGCTGATAATTGTGCAGAAATGTGCTTGGACAAAAAGAGTATGATCTAATGGTGAAAAAACTGAGTGGGGGAACACAGCAAGACGTTGGTCTCTTTCTTCTCCTGGGTATGGAGCAGGCCCCCTGTGGAATGAGGCACTCATAACTTACTTTCAGACACGGTAGGTCAGAGAGTGACCTTTCTTGATTTTATGGCTTGCTTTTTGAAGAGGAGTTCTAGTTTCTATGACCTCTCTTGGGGGAGAAATGGAGAGAGGAGAGAGAAGAATGGAAGAAGGTCACAGAGAACTTCATACTTCTGAGGCTTTTCCAATCTCCAGTTCGAAGTACTCAGCCTGCCAAGCACGCTACTTTAGGGCATCGCGTTCTGAGCCTAGACAATCCCTACAGCCCATTCAGGCAACTCTCTGTTCAGGACCATCTAAACCAGTGAGGCTTGCCACCCCCATTCCACTTCAACTTGAGTAATTGTTGTATCTTGGAAATCTGCATCATATTGTATTTGAACCAAGGATTACTAAGTCTAATAATCATTTGAGACCTAGGGATCTAGATCAACCATAAAAGTTATAAAAGTAATGTCCTATGAATGTGACGTTTTCTTTTCTTCAGGTAGTTTTAGATGAAGACACTCAAGGGATATAAATATCTCCATATTCTGAAAAGTATTCAAGAAGAAATGCTTCATCATGGCTTGCGGGCTGTAATTCTTAGTCCCATCTTCATTCTAAGTTTCTCTCTGGAGGATTTAATTCAGCCTCACTAACAATCAAAGAAAATAATTAATATTCATGTAAAACACCACTGTTTCCTTCTATCAGATGATAAAATGTTATAAAGAGTAGTTGTTTTAAGATTGTATACATGCAGCAACTTCTTATCCTTCCAAAGAAGTTAGGACAGATTTGTGAGAAAGAAAGCAAATTGGAAATAAACATCAAAAGCTAAGAGTTTCTGTTCTTTGATATAGTAATTTTACTTCTACAAATCAGGCCTAAAATAATCCAATTACTAAAATTATTGTCTATTTGGATTTGAATATGATGAAAAAATTAAAATTATTTGTCTAACTACATAATCTCTTCTGTAGTATTTTTGCAGAAAGTATTTCAAAACCAACATCAATAAGGGGTGAGTATATTAATGGCACTGTAGACATGCATATATTGAGATATGATATAGGCATTAAAAACAGGTTTTTAAGATTGTTAATAACATAGGAGACACTTTTGTGATAAAACATTAATTATAAAAATACACAGAAAAAGTTTACTAGAAATGCTACAAAATATTGAGTGGCTAAGAGCAGTGTATGTATGTAATATTTTTATATTTTAGATATGTTCTGTATTTTTCCAAAGAATAAATATTATATGCATTATTCACAAAAGAATATTATATCAAAAGTTGACCAATTTTATATTTAGTGAAGAAGGAAAAATTTTTCTTATTATATATTTGTAAATGATTGTACATAAAGATATATTGAGACTGCATCCACTCCTACAATTCAAAGTGAAGAGTGTTGCCAATATTCTTTATGTTATCTTCATTATCAGTATGATGCAAATCACTCTTACTTTCAGCAATTTGTTACTTCACGTTAAAGTTGATGTTTTACCTCACATTAACTAACGAATCCAGATTTAGTTTCCCAATAGCTAGGTCTAATGAGGATCAAGTATTTGCCAAACTGTTGTCAAAGACCAAAAAAATAAATAAATAAATAAAAAGGCCAGACACCGGTTAAAGTGATAAAGATAAATTTTAATCAGTTATAACGATCACAATAGGGGAAAAAGTCCAGCATGAACTGAATTCAACTTCAATTTGGACAGAGGTTGCTGAGTGTTTTAAAGAAGAATGAGGAAGTCTGTGGAGGAGGCTGGGTGGGGAAGGCTCAGCAGAATCAGGAAAGTAAAAAATTGTAGTGGGTTAATCAGTGTAAATGCGATTAGGCCTGCTGTATCTGCTAACAGACAATTATCAAAGTTATTGATAATAAAAGTGGACCCTATTCTAATATGAATATGATAATATGAAGATATATAGTTAGGATTCTATCATCCTACAGCAACTGGAGACAAAGCCTGCTCCTTACCGATAGCTGCACTTCCAAGAGATGGCTTTCAGGTCCTCTGAGGAAGACCTCCTGAGTTTGGGAAGATACAGATACATCTCAAAGGGGCAAGGGAGGAATTCATAGTTGTAAGCCCTTTTTAGTAAATGCTGTAAGAAAGAGTGGCTAGGGATCTACGATCAGGTGTTGACTAGAACCAACAGTACATTCTTTTGGCAGCCTTGAGTTTTCTTAGACAAGAAATTTAGGAGGACCAGGACATTTCTAGGAATATGGCCTTGAGATATTAGAAACTATTGATGTGGCTACATTGTCCTGCTGTTGTGCACCAGGAAAATTTAGGACACAGACACACAAGAGGAGTTTAGGAACAGAGGTTTAATAGGTAGAAGACAAGAGAACGAGAAACAGCTTCTTCCATAGAGGAAGGAGTCTCCAAGCAGAAAGGACCAGCTGGTGGCGAATGCATCAAATTTTATAGACCGGTTTGAGGTGGTGGTGTCTGATTTGCATAGGGCTCATAGATTGGTTTGATCAGATATGACATTTACATAGTGCGTGGGAAGGCTGATCACTTCACCCTGATTTTCTCATGCAAATGGACTTTCCAGTTCCGTGCCATCTTGTCTGCTCCTTACAGTACACATGGCTGGCAGAAAGGGTGGAGCTGCCATCTTGAAAATGTCTAACCCTTAGTTCCTGACAGCATTCACCAGTGCAAGCTCCCAGCTTGCTTGTCTATGTCTGTAGCTCAACTTAACAGGCTGCTCTTTATTAGAAAATGATTTGGGGCTGCTTTTCATTAAAAAGAAAAGCCTTACCAAGGACTCCCACACCCTTGCTATCTGCCTAGGTGATTTCTTCTAAATCCCTATATCACTATTTTAATGTTTGTTTAAGTTTATAGGCCAAGATTGAGGGCCAGTGAAGAAGACAGAGCTCAGAGGAGCCTGGGTAGAGTTTAGTCAAGGGCAGAATTTTTGTCAGTATTAACATCTTCAAAGTGGAATCTGGTGGCCTCAAGTACAACTACACAAGAAAGAAGAAAGTACTTGCAATTTAGAAAGTTTATCTGTTTACCTTGCCCTCATATCTAGCAGCACTTTTCTTTTTCAGCTCCCAATGAACTTGAATATGTGCTAATTGATTAATTTTTAGAACTTGAATGTGATCCCTTTAAGTAAGTTATTGTTACTCTATGTTTTTACTAGAGAAGCCCAGATGAAGTCCTTAAAGCAATCAATAATACATATGAAGTACATCTTTAAAGTATAACAATGTGAGGGCAATATTATAAGTCAGTTTTAGGAAAATGTCAAAACTTTAACTCACATTTCTCTGCATAATTCACCTATTGTATTCAATTCAACAATAATTTATTGAGGGTCTGCTTATAACAGGCAATGTGCTTCCTAACTCATTCACTGCTCATCTAGACAAGCTCTTTCCTGTGACTAAGATATTGACTGAAAATGAATGTTTCAGAGGAAAATCTTTCAGGAGTCTTTTACAAATAAAATTAGTAGTGGGAATACACTTCGTACTGCTCTTTTGTGTGAATATTCACATACTAAGCTAGGGTGCCAAAGCTGTATTTAAAAAAAAAAAGTCAGAGGTTGACCAAGCTAGGATAAAAGCATGCCTACCTCAACAACTCTCTACAAGTATGACATTCTCAAAGGAAACATACTATTGTGTTTAACTGCAAGGTATTTGCGGTCAGGAAAACCAAGGTTTGATTCTCAATTGTTCTCTAGATGTGTGGCCATGGTTGGACCAGTTACTAGGATTCTCTGGAACTCCATTCTATCTGTAAATTCAGGATAATAACTTCTTTTTTAAAAAAACTTTTTTGTTTTGAGACAGGGTCTTGCTCTGTTGCCCAGGCTGGAGTGCAATGGCACAATCTTGGCTCACTGCAACCTCCGCCTCCTGGGCTCAAACGATCCTCCTGTCTCAGCCTCCCAAGTAGCCAGGACTACAGGCATGTGCCACCATTTTCGGTTTTTTTTGTAGAAACAGAGTTTTGCCTTGTGACCCAGGCTGGTCTCCAACTCCTGGACTCAATCAATCTGCCCATCTCAGCCTCCCAAAGTAGTGGGATTACAGGCGTAAGCCACTGCATCCAGCCAAGGATAACGACCTCTACCACATAGGATGTTACACTGAAGTTAGGTGAGCTAATGTAGGTACAATTCCTGACATATAATAATTTCTCAGTAAAGACTCTTTTTCTCTTATTAGTAGGTTTCTGTGCGAGCTGTGAATTAGAAGCACATTGTAAGGTACAACTGATAGAACTGAACAATTCATATAAATATGTGAAATCAGAGTAATGCACTAAGTGTTAAAGTGGAAAATAAAACATGACAGAATCACAAGTTAGTTTAAATATTCCTCTACCTGAAGAAACCCCAGAAAGATCACAATGAAGGTAATACAATTAGCCCTCCACATCCATGGGGTTCTGTGGTTCTGCAACCAACTTGGGATTAAAAATATTCAAAAAAAAGAAAACAATAAAAAAACACAAAAAATACAGTATAACAACTATTTACAGAGCATTTATGTTGTATTAGGTGTTATAATTAATCTATAGAAGATTTAAAGTATACAGGAAGATGTGCGTAGGTTATATGCAAATACTAGACCATTTTATATCTAGGACTTGAGCATCTAAAGATGTGGGTATCTGTGGGGGTCCTGGAGCCAATCTCCTATGGCTACTGAGGGAAGATTGTACTTGAGTTCAGCCTCAAACAGTAGATATAAGGTTCCTAGGTAAATTAGAAGAAAAGCTTAAATGTAAGGATCATCACATCCAAAGGCAGGGGGCTAAAAGGGCATTCAGTGTGGTCGGGGCAGAGTTGGTTGAGGGTGGAGTGTGTTGGGGAGATTTAAGGTTAGTTGGGGTGCATTTGGCAAATACTGATATGGAATTGTGAAGTTGTCCTTTGGATAGCATGTACCCAAATGAAGGATTACTATATGCACATTTGTTTTTTAGGATGCTGGCTCTGGCATTTCTCTGAAAAGAATACAAATCCTTCTTTTTTATCTCAAGAGCCATACATATTGAATAAGTTTGTCAATTACATAAACACAGAGTTTTTTTTTCAAATTTTATACATTAGCAATGAAAAAGGAGAATCTTTTAAATTATATATTTGAGGTTAAAAACACCCAGCCTTCACTTGGGGCCTACAGAAAGTGCAAGCTCTGTCTCACGTGTTTCATCATGTAATGCACAGTTCTGCAGCTGAGGATTTCTGCCACATATACATTTGTGTCTGTAGAGAAAGAAGCAACACACACAAAAGTCGTGCTCAATGCTGAGAGAATCTATCCCCTGGTAGGGAGGCGAGCAACTGTGCCCTTAATACACAGAGGGTTTCAATTGGAGAAGAGCCTTCTACTTTTGCTTGAGTTCTAAAGCAGCTGTATTGGACATTTGGATACTATCTGAGGAGCACACCTCCATTTCAATTGTCCTTTTATGGTTCACCAAATAAGCTGGTGAGTATATTGCAGTACTGCCCTGTGTTTCGCTGTTATCAAGTTTATTTTTCTCACATAAATATAGGGATCTTTTCTACCTTTCAGAGCTCTTAAATCTATTAGGATAAATTGCCTTTTTTTTTTTTTTTGAAATGAAAGGCCTCACATATTTATTACTGAACCCAGCCAACCAACGTGTTCATAACAGGTTCAGAGAGGAAAACATGTCAAACTCTCCAGATAGTGGTGATATTTTCAGCTTGGTATGGTAACATGATTATGACCTTCAGACACCATAAATATGTGTGTCATCTCATGTTCAATTCCTTATAGACCCAGCTTGGTTCTTCTCCAATGTCTCCTTTTGGAGTTGTACCTGATTTTATTTCTAGTTTTCATCCGAATCCACTGGGGAATGGGATGATTTTGCTTTTGTTTCTTGGCCAGGAATCGCTTAATCCTGAAAGTCTTGTGAGAAGACATGGCGAGAAGTGGAGTCAAGAACACACCACGGTGGCGGAGAAAGGAAAAGAGCAGGATAAATAGCCTTGTAAACCTACTACACAGAGAAGGTTGCCTTGATGATTCTCATCAAAGCTATTAGAAAATTTATTTTAAACATATAAATTGTCAGAAGATAATGTTCCACACACTGCAGGTCTAATAGTCCCTACCCAAATGTAAGATAATTAAAAGGAATGATTTGTTGCATTCTATTTAACAATATAAGTTACCAGTGAGAACTAGTGACAAGATGATAGCCTCGCCATGTCCAGATTCAAACTCCTGGTATATCTGCCACTCACAGGAAATGCAACTTTACTCCTGTTGCTTTTACTTCTGTTAATGAGACCATTATCCTCCTAGATATCTGACTTTTCAGCCTCAAAAGTGTGTTTAAATTCCTCTCTCTTTTTTCCCTTCAAAATCTCATTAGTCATGATGAGTTGTAGACTTACTACTTCTAAAATATCTCTGATATTTTAGATATCTCTGATATCCCTTCTGTTTTATTCTCACTGCCACTTCATTCGTTTAAATCCTATTACCTTATCTGGACTATTCCTGTAACTTCTAAATTGGCCTATTTGCTTCCAGGCTGTCTCTGCCCAAGCCAAACCACATACCGTTGCCATAGGAACCTTCCTAAGGAACAGCTCTAATCACTTTATTCTCTGATCAAACGCTTTCAGTGGGCTCTGCTTTGCCTACAGGATAGCTCAGCATAACATACCAGATTATCCAAAAATTGTTTTCAAACTCTTCCACTAAACCTTCCTATTCACCATCACCTGTCATCACCTGGAACTTGCCATTGGTCTAACAATCATAGACAGCATCTTGAGATTTTTTGTTTTCCATGATGCATATCCATAGGTAACTATAATGATTCCCTCTTAAATTGCCATAGGATTTGCTTCTGAATATTGCTGCACTTTATGTGTTCTAGCTTGCATTACAAACACACACACACATACACATATAATATAGCATATATGCATATACACACACATATATATATATTTATGTAAATTTGTGTTATGTTCTTCATCATTAGCTTTCAAAGTTTTGTTCAAGGGAACCCTAGGATCTAGTCAGATTCAAGAAGGATTACTATAAGAGCACAAAGAGGCCTGGAGAGGACCGATGATAGCATGGCTCTTAACCTCCCATACTCTCCCTCCACAAAAATAGCTCTTATTTTATTATTATTATTATTTTTAAATAAAGTATCATCTGGAATTCAATTTTATTTTTAATGGCTTTTTAAAATTTGTGGATGTTGTCTTCCAAGTTTAAGAGGTTTCCTACACGCACCTTCTAGATACCCATACTGACTAGAGATCCGAAACAGAATGTCTCAGGATACTCCAAAATCGAATTTCACCATGAAAGAACTATCTTCCCCAATATCTTCAGATCAAGCATCCAAGTAGACATGGTGGCCTCTTCCCAAGACTTTTTGATCATGGCACCCATACTACAAGCCTCTGATTATGACATCCATTTTTGTCTTTTTCTCTTCTTTACTTTGTCATCTCTTCCCCTCTCTCTTCCTCTAAAATTTTTCATTGCTAAAATGATGTTTTAAAGTTTCTTCTCCCAATCTCTCTTCTCTAAGCAGATCAAGAGAGTGAACACAACTCTATGGATTTCAAGCCAGCCTTATCAATAAACTCCAGAAGGGATAGGATTTATTCTCCTAGATGATCCCAGATGGGGCAGGATTTTGTCTAAGAAGCATCATTCCAAATCTTCTGATAATTCTTATGTTAATGAAACTGCCTTCGCAAAATTATGACTGAGACAGTGAAAGAGATTTAACTTGATCGATACTATCTTGCTTCTAACTTACAAGCTGTTCTTGTTTATTCCTCTGCGTAGGCTGAACTAACTTTGGGAGAAACTCAGTTTATAGTTTAAAGTTTAAAACAAAGATGATAACAGCCCTTTCCCAAAGCAGGCCTTTTTCTTGCCTGGGGACCAGGTTGCCTTTGCAGGACTAATATTAGCCAAAAGATTAGAAATTATGGTTTAGGAGTCATGCAGCTGGAGGCTACAAGATTCTGACCCTCTCTAAACTACTCCTAAGGTGAGTGCTTGAGATAGTTTGAAGATCCTGCACTTGATGGATCAGCTGGCACCACCCAGTTGGATTAACTGGCTCGTCTGATCTTGCGGCCCCTACCCAGGAACTGACTCAGCACAAGAAGACAGCTTTGACTGTCTATGATTTTGTCTCTGACCAATCAGTGCTCCTGGCTCACTGGCCTCCCCCAACCCATCAAGTTGTCCTTGAAAACTTTGTTCCCCAAATACTTGGGGAGACTGATTTGAGTAATAATAAAACTCTGTTCTCCTGCACAGCCAGATCTATGTGAATTACTCTTTCTCTATTGCAATTCCCCTGTCTTGAGAAATTGGCTCTGTCTAGGCAGCAGGCAAGATGAACCCACTGGGCGGTTACATTAGCGCTTGTTTTTTCCACAGTTGACTATACTTTCTCTGGATTCATAAATGCTTCAGAACAGGTACTAACTCAACAAATGATTGAAGTTTAACTACAAAGACAAAAGTCACAAGAAGTCCTGATGGAAGTGCTCAGAAAACAATACCCCACAGTATGGAGCTTTGGCACTTTGAACTAAAGAAAATTAAAGGCCTTAGAAGCAGCTTTAGAACCAGGACTTTCTGACCTGTTTCTCCCCACAAGCATAGGGTGGAACTCTCTCTCTCTCATTGAAGTTTTCATATCTGAAGCTCCTCCATTAGGAACACCATTGCCTTTACTTCCCTCCCTGAAATTTTATTAGCCAGAGAAGATTGAACTTACATCACAGGAAGACAGAGGAATGTCACCACGCCTAGATAGACTTTGTCACAAGCTATTGTCTGTTCCTTGGGCTCATTCAACTCTCCTAAAAATCATTTCCTACCCTTCAAAATTGCCCCATGTCCCCCTCCCCTGAGGAAGAAAGTTGTATAAGAATCTGAAGTTCATTGGATTATTAGGTAAACACTCCCTGTGATTCCCCCATACAGGTAATAAACTTGCCTTTTACTTTTATTAATCTATTGTCAGTTTATTTCAGCAGATTCAAACCTTCATAAGGAGATGGAAAATTCCCTTTGCTCCAGTGGTAGTCATGCCCAATGTGTCTGAGACTTCAGCAGATGAAAGTGATATAGCTATCTAAGAGGACAGAACAAAGCAACAATTTCTCTGTTGACTAAGCGGAAAGCACATAGGAGATATTGAAACACTAAACATTTCTACTGTAGTCCTAGCATTATGTTGACCCCCTGCGATGTTTTCCTTACCACCCTTTTTTGTAAAGGATCTTAGCCCCTGCAGCAGCTCCTCCTCACCCTTCGTACTAAACCAAACAGCTCAAACCAACAGTTGCTAAACTATAAGAGTAATTTCTCCCTGTTCCAAGAACCATTTTGAGCAACTGTTCCTGAAATTAGCTGAGCTTCAGCTTATCTCTCTGGCTAAGGTTCTGTAAAAACTCCCCCTTTTCTTCCCAAGGTAGACACTGCTTTAGGGATCTTCTCATGCTACAGCATTCCAAATAAAAGCCTGGGTTTAATGTGCCTGGTTGATTTTCTTACATGTTATCTTTTTCAAATCACATAGAAAGTTACTGGCTGAGGGCCACATGTGGTGGCTGATACCTATAAACCCAGCAATTTGGGAGGCTGAGGTGGGTGGATCGCCTGAGCTCAGGAGTTCAAGACCATAGAAGCCTGGGCAGCATGGCGAAACCCCATTTCTACCAAAAATACGAAAAAGTAGCCAGGCATAATGGCACACATGTGTGGTCCCGCTGCTTGGGAGGCTGAGGTGGGAGGATCGCTTGAGCTCGGAAGGCAGAGGTTGCAGTGAGCTGAAATCCCACCACTGCACTCCAGCATGGGTGACAAAGCAAGACTCTGTCTCACAAAAAAAAAAAAAAGAAGGAACTGGCAGAGTCCCAACTGACAGGCATATTTTCTGTTGACCAAAATACGGTTCTTACTGATATTTGATACTGACTCATAGTCACAAATGCCATATGAAAAGAGAGAGATCATTTTTTTTTCCTGGCAATATGTGATGGTAGAAGATACTTAGTGTGGTGTCCTGATAAGATAAGTAAGCAACAATGAGGAGGGAAACCCAGGGAGGGAGAACCATTGTTCCGAGAGAACAGCTAATCACAGACAACCTGTTGGCAAGACATCCTGTTCCCAAATGCCTTGCTTGGCAAGTAGCCCCAGCAGCAGGACCTCATTCTGCAGGTGGCCCCTCCAGCATGACCCTATAAAACTTCCCTCCAGCCCCCGCCTCTTGGCGGACAGACTTCTCTCTGCTGCACTCCCATTGCTTTCTTGCAATCTTTGTACTTTCCCTAATAAATCTGCCTTTCCTTACCCATGACTGTCTGTCTTGGTAAATTCTTTTACCTCCCATGACACCAGCCACAGCCAGTTGCACTCACAGCACTTAGGAAAATAAAAAAATCAAGGCTGACACTCTGGATACCAATATGTAATGAAGTGTTCTTCTTACAAGAGCTTATGAGATAAATAGAAACGTAACAACAATTTTTATTAAGCAAGATATAAAAACTTCACCATAGGCTGTTCCTGTTTTCATTCATGGAAGATAAATACTATCCCTCACTTAAGAGCTTTTTGTGTAGGAATTCTTCTTATTTTTTCATGAATAAAGATAGGGATGTCCTTAGCATCCAAAATCAGTCAAAAAAAAAAAAATTGACATTTCATGTCCTGGTTAGACCACTCTGGCAGCTTGCTGGAATGGTCACTTGCTTCTCCCAGCTGGATCTCAAGTCCAGACCCCTTTGTTGTTGGCCCCCTTCCTGGCCACCTCCACCACAATCACTTAATAAGAAATACCAGCTGTAGAGCTAAGAACTGCTATGACAATTAAAGCTTCCCACCTTCATGAAAACTGTTGAAAATGGGGCAGAACAAAAAGGAGTGTGACAGAATTTCTCTATACTGTTTGATGCATTGCTTCCAATGTAGGGAGACCTTTAATTGGTTCTCTGGCTTTTGGTTCCATCCTATTGTAAACAAAGAATCAAAGTATAGTAAGGTTCAAAGAAGTAGGGAGTGCTGAATTTGGCAGATGGCACAAGACATGGTTAGAAAGAAAGCATCCTCAGAGGAGATGAGAATGATGCTGAGCCTTGGCAAATTGCAAGGAATGCGTAGTTAAGCAGAGCAACTTTTCACAGTCAGATTTAGAGTATAACTAACTCTGGAATGACGAGACACACAAAAAGATAAATGCTATTTATCACCACTGCTCACAATGAGGAATCAGTAAGCAGCCATAACAGATGCTGCGCTGCCCAGATCCCCTCCTTAGGACCAAGGTGCTCACTCACCAGCTGCAAAGACTCGTGCCTGAGTCTCTCTCCAGGCAATGTTCTCAGGTCAAAAGGCAGCTGCCCTGCTGGAGGTTATAGCTCCATCCAGCGGCATGCAGAATCCATTGATTAGCAGATATGGGCATATGAAGACAATGTCTTGGCTCAAATTAGAACGGTTCTAAAATTGCTGCGACCCTGGCTAGAATTACATTGCAGGTGAGCTTCTTCCTCCATCCAGTCCTGTTTCTCTCACTCCATTACAGTTGTGATTCCCAAGAGCACTTCACAATAAACCTCCAGCACACAGTCTCCTTCTCTGAGTCTCTTTCTAGGAAAGCCTGACCTAAGACAACAGCCTCCCTATGGCAAAAATGTTCAAATTAATAACTCCTTTATACAGGGGACAAAACCACCAGCAACCAAAACTTTTACTTAAAAAAATGACAATTGTATGACTAATCAGCATACATTTAACTTCTGGATTGAAAATGTTGCATCCTGAGCTTAATTTCCTTGATTTTACTTTGAACACTCTTTGAGTTGTGTTTCTATTTTTAGAGCACAGAATTTAAGATAAATGTGCATAATTTAGAGAGGTTTCAAAGAAAGGCAAGTCAAGTGATTAAATAATGAGAATAAAATTAGTATAAAAAGTGCCAGGAACATTTGGTCTTTTGAAAGGAAGGGCAAGGGGGCCATTTTAATAAGAGCCTTCCCATACATGCCTACTTATTCAGATAGACAGTTGTGAGGTCAAGCTGGAGGGGCAGATAGGGATCCGATCACTATAGACCCAGATTCCTGCGGTAGCTTCCTACATTATCTCCCAGCTTTCACCCTCCTGGCAACATCCAGAGCGATCCTTGAGAAACCATAACAAATCACATCACTCTTCACCCCCAATCCACCTCTTCATTCTCCATCAGTCCTTCTTATGAACTACACACACTCTGTGATCAAGCCCTGGCTGCCTCTAGGGTTTGTCTCCTCCCATTCACCACTACAAAACTTCTTCCTCGAAGGTGTCCAGCAGGCCAAGCCACACTGGACTCAGGGATCTCCCCACGGCTGTGTTCTTCCCATAGTACCACAAACCCTCCACCCCATTCACTTACCTGCTCAATGGCACCTCCTGTGGAAGGATTTAAAGTAGCCCTCCTCGTGATGTTTTATTCCCTTACTTTGCTTTACAAGCCATCAGAGCATTTATTACTTCTTGATATTCTAATTCTAATATTCTAATGTTATATTTTCTATATATACCATTAAATATGGAACGAATGGATAGATATAGATTTAGATAGCTGATATAGGTAAATATAGACAGAGGTAAAAACATAGATAGAGACTCTTTTGTTTAGTCCTACGTGCCCGTCAAAATGTAAGCTCCGTAAGGGTAGGATCTTTGTCTCTTAGTTAACTCCTCTATTGTGTAGGAGATGTGAGACACCCAGAAATTTCTGTCTAAAAAAATCACACACTCGATCACACACTCGATAGGTGTTCAACCAATATTTGGTGACTGAATGAATGGATGAATGTGATCCCTTTAAATCTGTATCCTCACTATACAAACTTCCTTAAATATCTATTAGGTAATTTAGCTAAACTTTTCTTACTCACTCCAGTGTGGTGTGTGTTTGTCCTTTCTTCCTCCTTGACCTATAACTATTGACAGTTATACAATATGGTGGTTCCACAGCCACCAGCCTCCTTTTCCTATTCTCTAGAAAGAACGAGGATGAGCTATAAAATTCATCTAACCCTATCATCTTTTTAAGGGGTATAATATTAAGTGGAAATTCTTTACAAATTTAAAGTTATATTCAATTTGTAAATAAGAATAATTATTATTGCCTGTAACTTTTGAACTTGGCCCATCTCGTTTCTGCCTTCTTGAAATTCAGTATTTTTTATTAGAGCTTTCAGAGTCAGCTTTTGATTTTATTGATCTTTTTTGTTTTGTTTTGTTTTGTTTTTATTTATGTTCTTGTCTTTTTAACTTACATTGTGTGTGTATTCTTATTTACGTTCTTGTCTTTTTAACTTAGATTTTTGTATGTATTCTTTTCTTTATTTCTACCTTCTACAATGGAATACCCAGTTATTTTTTATATATATGATATATATATGGCATATATATGACACATATGTATGTCTTTCTTACTTATATTTTTAAGTCTTTTCTTTACTTCTAACTTCTAGAATGGAATATATATAAACCAAATGTTTGAAGCAGCCTGTGTATTATGGATAAATATTTCTCTTGGATAGACACCAATAAGTTTTATATATATATATATATATATATATATATATATACACACACACACACACGATTAAAATTCTCTTGTTTTTAATACATGTGGGTATGACTATGCATTCTTCTGTAAATACTACTTTATCTCATAAATGTTAATGAATAAGAATTTTATTGTTTTGGCTTTAAGTTCATTTTGATATCCACTCTAATTCATTAATTCTTCAGTCACATACTGTTTTAAAATACATAAGGTGTTATTGTTTTTAATTTTGGTATGTATTTTAATCGTGGTGAGAGACTATTATCTGCGTTATATCATGTATTTGACATTAGCTGAGACTTCCTCAGTGACCATGAATATAATCAATTTTGAAAATGTCCAAAAAAAAAAGGGGGGGTTCCCTCTCTTGGCTTTGGAGCCCCCCTCCCTCTGTCTCTGTTCAGGGGGGAGCTTCTTCCTTCTTTCTTCCCCCTTCTATCTTGCCTATTAAACTCTCTGCTCCTTAAAACCAAAAAAAAAAAAAAACAAAAGAAAGAAAATGTCTTCTAGTTTCTTGAAAAGAAAATATCTGCATTTACATTGTGCAGTGTTCTGTGTATTTTTAAGTTTTTTAATTATATTGTTCAATTCTATTATACACTTAATATTTTGTATTTGCTTGATCGGTTTCCAGTAGACTAATATTAAAATCAATATTATAGTAGTAAGTACATCCTCAAAATCCTAAAGGATTATTTATTTTTAAAAATGTTTTATTTAGATAGTCCTTACTATGTTCCAGACATTCTTAGCACTTTGCACATATTAACTCACACAATGTCACAATCGTTGCATTTTCTTGGAGGATTTTTCCAATTGTTATTAAATACTTTCCCTATCACTTTGAATTAAAATTGTTAGAGTTTTTAAATATGAGGCTTATAACATATAATTATCGTCTTAGCCATGATGCCTTTTTACAGGTAGTTTTTAGCAGTAGTAGTTTTAGTGTGAAAGTCTGGATATTTCAGTCTCTTTTACCTTGCCCTCATTCTTTTTTTCCCCCTCATTCTTAAAGCATATTTTACCAGTGCATAGATTTCTAAATTAGATATCTATTGTCTTTTGACATCAAATCTACTATTACTGTCATTGCTGTGGCTTTGCAGACAACCTTTTTTTAGGTAGTTTTTAAGAAACTTTTTTCTTTATCCTTGATACTGTGAGATTTCACTGCATTGTGTCTATGTGTGGGTTTATTTTAGTTACCTTGCACGATGCTTGTATTTGTGAGCTATTGTTATGTAAAAACTCAAACTCCAAACTCAACAGTTTAAAACACCGTCATTCATTCATTCATGCTCATACATTACAGGAAGTTTGGGGATCATCTGACCTAGTCAGGATTTGGCAAGGCATACCACGAAGCTGTAGCTTGGGGTCAGGAGTAACATTTCACATCTTTCCACCTATGGACAAACCCAGACACATGGCCAATGCCTAAGTCCAGAGGTAGGAAAGTACACTCTCCCTCTAAGCAGAGAAACTACAAAGTCTGACAATAGGCAGGTTACAATACGGGGGCAAGAATCCATTCTGCCATACTCTTTGATTTCAGTCAGAAAACATATATATCTACTCATTATCAAAAAACATTTAGTCTTCATCCATTTTTTTTTCAGATGAAGTCTCCCTCTTTTTGCCCTGGTTGGAGTGCAGCGGCACAATCTTGGCTCACTGTAACCTTTGCCTGCCAGGTTCAAGCGATTCTCCCGCCTCAGCCTCCTGAGTAGCTGGAATTACAGGTACGTGCCACCATGCCCGGCTAATTTTAGTAGAGACAGGGTTTCACCATGATGGCCAGGTCGCATCCTTTTGAATATTGTTTCAAACTATTCCCTCTATTTTCAGCTTTTGTAGCTTCTTTTAGATATATATTTCAGACTATCAAAATGTCCTCAATGTCTCTATTTTATTTTTAATAATTGTTCTATTGATTTTGCATCCTTTCTATACCTGACAAGACAATGAAATTCTGCTAAAGATTTTCTTTTGCCTTTTTGGACTTCCTAAAATTAACATTTTATTTAAATTATATAAATAATAAATAATATAATGACATATTTATTTTACAGAAATCTTATGATATATACTATTAAATCTCCATCAAATTTTCCCTAGCTCTACATTGACCTCTAAAAGTTAAATACCCACTCCAAAGATAATCACTCTTATGTATTCAGCATATGTTCTTTCTGATCTATTTGCTGGAATATGTGTGTGTGTGTATACATATATATATTTATTTATTTATATACACACACGAACATAGAGGAATACGCATTTGTTTATGAGAATCTTTTTTTCACATATGTGGCTATAATTTTCATGTTTTTAGGAGACGCTTAGGTTTTGTGGAGAGTGAAGAAAAATTTGTTCTAAAGGCTTGACGAAGCCCCATGCAAGTGAAGGGCTTTCTGCATTTTACATGTCATTTCCTTTGTGGTAAATCTGCTCTTCTGTATTTCTGTAAATGTATCTTCTGCACTTTGTTTTTTCACTAAAAAATTTACATTGGCTATCTTTCCATTCCTAAAACAAAAATCTAGCCAACATAACTCATTTCAAATATTGCATATAAGTGGTTTTATTGGTATTAAATCATCATATTATAGCTCTTAACCAAATGTTTGAAGCAGCCTCTGGGTTATGGACAAGTAGTTCTCTGGGATAAACAGCAACGAGGCCAATGCTTTTATGAAAGATATATATTTGTAACTGGAATATATACTGTGAAATTGTCCTCAAAAAAGCTGTTCTATTTTATACACTTGCCAATAATTGATATTATTAATCATTTTGCCTAGCTTTAAAGCATTGTACTAATTGGTGCCTCTTAATGCTTTGAAGTCTATATTGATAAATTTAATTTAAAAGTGTGTTTTTCTTTGATAACATAAAGGAAACTGGAGAGGTGAGATGTAGAATAAAAATAAGACATATATTATTTAATGAACTTTAAAAACAAAACCCCAAATGAGATAAGTCCCATTTCACTACTTCAAAAAAATATATAATGCAATGGGAATACTTATACATACACTTGGGAATACTCTGGAATTACCTATGAATGCTGATAATACAGATAAACCTAGTTTGCCCACAGTCTCAAGTCATTTGTAGTCCTAACATTCCACCTCATTTGGTACTTGCCCCAGTATTTTTTTCATTTTTAACAATAATTTTTATTAATTGTTGCACTTAAATAATCCTGATGGACTGGAGAAAACTCCACTTTGTATTTTCAGCTTCTCATATGCTCTTTTCTACCAGTATATGAGACACATTAGCAGAAAACAAAATTCTTATGTGAACACATGCTGAAATCTGAAAAAAATAATAAGTGAGAACTAATCTGTAGTTCTCAACTCTTTCCAGATACACTATAGCTAATCCCTCACTTTCAGTAACAGTATAAAGTGAATTCACTGATAATAACCAGTGCAGCTAAGTCCTTCTGGTCTAGGGCAGTGGTCGGAGTGGTGTTTTAATATTGGTGCCCTTGCAGCCACTTTGCTTACCAGCTAGTTCTCCCTGAACCGGTACTGCAATCTGCAAGATTCAAAAACTTATAGGCAACCAATTGGTGAGGTCAGTGGGAAATACAGGGAACTATAGTTAAGATAGAAGTGACACGTGTGGGAAATAGAGACTGGGACATCCCGCCACAGAGTTCTAAAAACAATTTCAATATTCTCGCTGCAGTTCTTTTAGTATTTATCATATGCCATATATCTTCAACTATTTATTTTACGTATTCTATTGTTTGATATGTGGCAGCAACCCCTTTCAAGAGAAATGACTCGATGTCAAAAGTTACGTATGAGCTGAGAGTAATATAAATAAAACATTAAGTCTGAAATTTCCATTTCATAGAACGTTTAGAGAAACTTTTAAAAAATATTTATGAATACTTACAATCTTCCTATGTGCTATAGTAACATTGCTGTCCACATTAAAAAAAACAATATGACATAACTCTGTTGAAGGAAACTCAACATCCACTTTAAAGTTAGTACATTTAACAAGGCTGCCCTCAAAATGATTATTTAACACATAAAAATAAAGAAGACGCATTTACATGTAAACCATGTAAGTCTGTGAAGCTTGAATTTTTCATTTAGATCAAACGACTATTTCTTAAATAAATTCTGCTTGCATCCGTGTTCTATTGTGAATTATTAAAAGGTGAAGTAATAACTGTTAAGGTATTAACTTCATTGGTAGAAAAACTTTATAGTTAAAAGATTCCTGGTTTTATCAATTTCATCAAATGCTTTGAATACAAATTGGTTAAGTTTATTCCAATAACATTGTTTTTACATTTTTAAAATTTTCATTCATGAAGTAGAGGAAAGATAAAATTATTTAGGAGTTCATTCTGACAAAGGTGAAACATCCAACTTTACAATAAATATTTTCATAAGTTTATCAAAAAGTTTAACACTGAATAATAGTAAAATTACTCATTTTGTGGCAATAATAAAAATATAAATTTTGATGGAATACAGCATCACGGTAAACACGATTTTCTTGCTAATTCAACAAACCTGGGAAGCAGAAATGTACTTGGATTTGCAATGCATACAAAATTCATAATTGCATGTAAGCAAGTTATAATATCCCGATGGCTAAATAGAAACTCTAGTTGTCTTTTTCTTTTATCATACACACCATTTGAGTAACTAAACTACAACATTTTTATGATAAAGTTGATGTTGGAAACAAACCAAAAAATCATTTTTCAGCATGGCAATGTGCTCCACTCATTGGATTTTACAAATGTCTGAACATGTAAAGAATTATTTCATAAATCAACTTAAACATGTGACAATTGTATTGAGCTTTTTTTTTGGTATGTGGGGTACTCTAAAGATGAGTATCCTTTGTTTTTGCAAAACCAGTAAAAATATTTAATAAATTTTTTCTATAAATGTAGTACCAAAATGTTTGAAGTTTCTACTGAACCACTGAAAACAAAATACGTAAGCAGAAATATATGACAAAGTCAAGAGAGAAACTGAACAGATTAAACAAAGGACATGCAAAGTGTTATATAATTTCATTTCTCAATTTTATAATCCCTTTCTATAATATCTTGACTTGCAGAGAAAATTTTTGTTGGAGTTTCTATGTTTAATAAAATAAATGGATATATTTACTAGAATGAAATGAAATTAGGAAGGGCTATGATTTTGCAGCATAAACGAAGCAATTTATTTTAATTTCTTCTTCCTAATTAAACTAAGAAAGGTATACATAGAAGGACAATATCTGTAAAAATATTTAACATACAGTATTAAAAATTTTCAATACACAATATTCTCCAGAGAGCAAAAGTTTCTCTGAGTGTAGAATTTATATCAATATCTGTGAAGATAATATTTTTCTCAATTATAGATAAGTCAAAAATTTTTGAAATTTATTAACCCACAAGATCAAATTTCAAACTTAAAGCAATTTTATGAAAAAAAGTCCAAAAATATTAAGACCAAGTTGAAAAAAATACATTTAATACACAAATGGTGATGAATCAATTGATTAGTATAAGTTAATATCTCTAATACATGATTAACTATTTCATTTATCACAAGCCCATTTAAATGAGTGGACTTTGTCCTAATTGTCTTCAGTGTAGACAAATGTTATTATATTTTAGAAATAATTTGATCTCTGAAAACACTTTTAGGATAAGACTATTGAATTGGCAAGCCAATATATTAATAATCAATTTATCAGTCAATATCTTAATTCAAGCTACTATAACAGAGTACCATAGACTGGGTGGTTTATAAATAACAGATATTTATTTCTCACAGTTTTGGAGGCTGAAATTCCAAGATCAGGATGTAGCATGGTTGGGTTCTAGTGAAGGCCTCTTCACTCAGAAGACTACTGTCTTTTCGCTGTATCCTTACATGGTAGAAAGAAGTCAAGAGAGCTCTCTGAGTTCCTTTTTATAAGGGCATTAATCCCATTCGTGAGAATTCCACCCTCATGACCTAAAACCTCCCCTATTCCCCACCTTCTAATAGCACCCCACTGGGGTTTAGGATTTCAACATGTGAATTTTGGAGTCACAGACATTCACTCCAAATAAGTTAGTAAATACCAATTTGATTTATATAATGTCAAGTATTTGATAATGCCCTTTAACTCTCAAAATGTCCCTATGTGTACAATAACTTACATGGTAAATTTGCCTATGATTGAGTAATCCCTTTCTTAGTTATTTACCCAGGGGATTGCAGGCACAGCAGCACTAAGAGACAGGTTAAAAAAATGTTCACAGCTATGTCGTAATAACTTAAAATTAGGAACAATCCAAATATCCAAAAGCAACAGAATGGATAAATAATATAGTTTAGTCTTAGCATTGATTAGTATGGAAATTAACAGGAAAAATGCAACTATGTGGATAAATCACACATATGTACCACTAAGGGAACGAGATTAATACAAAAAAAAATACTCTATGAAAGAAATACAAATGTCAAAATGAGACTACACTGTCACTATTATTCAAACATCTGTACAGAGTGAAACTATATAAAAAAGAAAGAAAATACTGACCACAATTTCAAGATTGTTGTTACTTATAAGGAGAGAAAAGAGTCAGCAGTTCTGGGGCTCTGAAAGTATTCTATTTCTTGACTTTGATAAGGTTTAGACAAATGTTGGCCTCATTTTTTTTTTTTAAAAAAAGCCTACATTTGAGGTTCATTTTGTTTTTCCTGTATATGTGCCAAGTTTTAATTTTTTAAAAAAAGTAGGTGAACAATCTAAAATTAAAAGTTTTTATTCTAAGGCCTCTTTGTCATTTACTAGAGTAGTTGATACTTTTAAAATGTAAAGCTGTTAAACAATTATAAATTATATTTATATCAAGGTGATTTTCCCAATCTAGTGAACATATGTGAATATGTATGTATCTAATCTAGTGAGCATATGTGAATATGTATGCATCTGTTGGGGGGAGGTTTATGTGTGTGCCTATGTGTTTGCTTTTTATGTGTGTGTAGTTGTAAGCATATGTACATGTATTTATGTGTGTGCATTTATTTGTGTGCCTGTCTGTGTGTGCACGTATGTTTTGTAGGAAGGTGAGGATACATTTTTTTTTTTGGTGTGGAAGAATATGATCATCACAGAAATAATTAAAATGAGCAGGTTTTTGAAAATAAAAACCCCAAAACAGAAATAAAAGTTCAAGTAAATGAAATAAAATGAATAAATATATTGTTTTCATCAAGTTAGATGTTTCAAAACACATACTTCAATGTTAGCTTTTTTCCAGCTTTTTGTTTTCTCAGTATGTGGTTCACGCAGCTATAATGCTTTTGAGAACACAGAGCGCCAGTTGTGGGAAAAGAAGCTCTGTTCATTATCCTCAGGTTATCTTCATTTCATAATTCTTTTCACTACCTCTTTATGAGTATTATCACAAAACAAAAACAAGAAACACCTGCTGTATTGTACACATGATTTTCAATCAATTCATCAGCAGCTTCAGAGTAAAAGAAAGAAATCAAGCAAATTATTAGTCCACTTGGGAACTGTGAGAACATATTTAAAGGATGTGAATATTTTCATTTCAAAGTAATTTTGTTTCTTTGCCTTTTGGAATCATCGGCACCAAATGCTTTTTGGCTTGCTGCTTACACTTTTCATCATTGCCTTTTAGATATTTATTGGAAAAAGGCTCTGAATTTTGGGAGCTGCGAAATATGAAGATACACACAAACACACCCCACATACAAAGATATAATGTTCATTATAATGTGACCACTAATTCTGCCATTCTTTCAAATTCTGAATTCACTTATTTAATCCTTTCAGCTTAAAATCTGATATTTTGATTCTTGGGTAGAAAAATTCACTTAAATATAACAAAGATTTATTGAACCCCTCTTATATAATATATTGGATAAATGCTCTAGCTCTGAAGTTTACAGACCTGGTTTTGAATTTTAGCTCTACAAATAATTATGTAAGCTTTGGACACATTGCTTAACTTCCATTCAATTCCATTTCCTCACCTGTAAAACAGTTACAGTGTCCTGAGATAAAACATTAGTAACCCAGAAACAAGCATAAAATCAAGAAAAATGAAATTATTATTAGAAAGGTAGTCATGTAACATTACTGAGCAATTGTCACATCCTCGACTTTGTATAGTAATGCAAACATTTGGTGAAAACTTTTTTGTTGCTTTCAACTTACATGAATTGAATGCCAATCAGAATATTTCTAGGATTACATCAAAATTAGTATATAAATTGTGATAAGCTGAGAAAATAACTTATTTTTTCACCAAAACAAGTTACTCACATTGTATTTTTGCATTGCTTAATGTATATATAAATGCAAGCCATATACCAATTACTAATAAATGCAATAGAATAGGACAGACAAATTCAAAGCTCTTCTCTCTCTCCAGTTCCAACAGGAAAAAGAAATCCATTTTTATTTTATAACATTGGCTGAGTAAAAAAAAAAACACGTGAATGAAGTAAAAAGATAGACCTTAATGTTTTAATATAACATAATTATGGAGTTCTATTTTTTAAAAAATTCATAATGCATGGAGTTCATTTTATAAATACATATTAATATATATAGCATAGTAAAGTTAAAATAAAACAAGTATTAATCTTGAGAATTATGCTGTCATATTCAAAGTCCATATTGAATTAGAAAATGTTAAGCTCAATCTTTCTAGCCATGGAGATTGATAGGTCATCAGATTATTTAGTGTAATCGTCTGTATGATCAGTACCTCTGTTGCCTCGTTCAGCACAACAGATCAACTAGAAGTTACTAGTTTAGGTAACAGGTAAAGGGATCTCACTGGAGGAGGACAATCACAACCAAACAAATAAATGAAGACTGTGATGAACCAACCAACACTGACAGCAATCAGTGAAAGTCTGGGATAATTCCCCAAATTCTGAATCCTGGTGTTTTTCTTAGTAAATAGATGTAGTAATTATTGTGGTGATTATGTGGTCTGCGTTTTTACTTTTAGTCTGAATTTGCTTCTTTCAGGGAAGTTATGGGCTTGCTACTCTGGACTATGAATACTGAGGCCCTCATGCAGATACAAAGGAATGTCCTGTTATAGTCTGTGATATGGCTTGTGGACAGCCTTGCTTGTGGGTGCAGGGAATTAAGAGCACACATGTACTAATGGAATAAGAAGGTAAGCATGATATACTCTGGAGTTCAATATTCTAACCTTCCACTTGAAAACAAAATTAGATATAAAAGTGGCAGCAACTCTGGTAAAGTCATGGGAAAAGAGTACTGCCAGTGACCCTGTTATTCCAGCGGGATCTCATAGAGCATGCCATTAACCTCAGTCCACAAGAGAGTATATTATACAAGGAAGCAATTAAAAATGGCTGGTGTCTAATCTCTTGTGACTTTTGGGTGCTGGATTTTCCATAAAACAAAGGCACATCAATTTCACTGAAGAAAACTCCACCCTTCAGGGACTTAGTTTGGACTTGCTCCCATTGATGTGTGGAAGTGGAAAAAGTCAGCTCTTTGTTCTTGGTGTTTATTGGTTTATCACAGTCATCATTCTCTTATTCAGCAAATGTTTATTCAGAAATGTCTATAGATAGGCTTTGATTTAGGTGTTCAACTACAAGTGAAATAGACATTTTCTTCTTTGTTAGAGCTTATTGTCTAGAGGAAGATGGAGATAACATACAGGTAAATGATCAAACAAAAATATGAAATAACCTGAGAATGATGCTATGATACAATCAAATTAGAAGCTAAGCAAATAATTAGAAGGAAAGAACACATGTGAACAGCTTAGACAGGTCGGAGCTCTCGGAGGAGTTGGAATTTGAAGACCTTGAAGGAGCTAGCCATGCAATGTGCAGGGAGAAGGAAGAGAGGCAGGCTCAGGGGCTCTCATTGTGTCCTATCAACTTTATGGTGATGTTCACTAAATCTATATAAATTTTCTTGACATCACCAAAGTCTTCAGGTTAACAATATGAACTGTGTTATCCAATTAATTATTTTACCATCATCATAAATAAATATACAAAACTAAATCATTACGTCATCATCCCATGCTCGAGAGTGCTCCACCTCAAAACTCAAATTTTCTATGACTAGCTGTGTTTTATTTATTATTCCAGATAGTATATTTCATAAACATACATTGAAAGACACTATTTAGCTTATAAAACAGAACATTAGCAATACTGTTGATGCCTTTTGAGTGCTTCTCCCCAATTTAATTGTCCTTTCTACCCACCAAAGCTATCCATTACTTTGTGCTCTGTACTTGGTCATTTTTTTCATTGTTGTTTGTCTCCCTAGTTTGTATCCTTAAATGAGATATTGTTTAGTTTGGTTTGTATTCAAAGCTCGGTAAATAAAAATGTATAGATTCTCCACTGACTTGTTTTATTTTATTGCATTTTATTCAATATTATGCTTCTGAGGGTCTGTTAACTTCTGTAGCTATATTTCATTCAATTTCACTGTTGTGCACAGTTCCATTTTAAGAATTTGCCCAAATGGGTATATCTATTTTTCCATTAACAGACAGTAGGTGGTTTCCAATTTTTTCTTACAATCAACAATGTTACTATGTTCATATTCTTCTTGTGAATATGAAAATGGTTTCCAGAGGGTATATATTTAGTAGCTAAATTTCTAGGTCTGTGTTAGATCATGTGCAAATTACTAGGTAATATCATCAGACTTTTCAAAAAGAATGTACCAATCTACATTCCCACAGGCAGATTTCAAATCGTCTGCTATTCCACATACCTATCATTTTCAGATTTTTAAGTTTCTTTCAATATATTAGATATAAACAGGTATCTCATTTTTATTTTAAGTTTGCATTTCTCTGATGAATCTTGATATTGTGAGCATTTTCATTTGTTTATGAGTCATTGCTATGTCTTCTATGAAATGTCTGAGCATGTCTTCTGCTATTTCATCTTCTAGACTTATTGTCACTTCCTTATTGAGTTTTAAAAGTTTATATATTATTCATATGATTTCATTTTTGAACAGAAATTTTACTTTGAATGTAACTAGATTTATAAATACTTCCTTTAAAAGTTTTTGCTACTTTGTTTGGTTTGGGAAATCTCTCCATAACTCAGTTAATTTTCTGCTGAAACTTTGAAATTTTGCCTTTCACGTTTGTCTTTGACTTAGGCAAATTACTCATTTTTGTGTATTGTGTGGGAGAATCCTATTAAATATATCTCGTCAGAACGCCCTATGGATCAGCTGTGGCTGTGGCAACCACTGCCTGTGGGAAGTGGAGGAAAGAGTACGAAGGGTTTTGTAGTGTGGTTTGAGTATCAGCTTAGCCACAGTAGACTAGAACATCAGGTAAATTGCTAAGGTTTTTGACTCGAATCCCTAGCTCTCAGACAGCATCTCTGGACACATACAGGGCCTGGGGAATCTCACTCCCCTTGAAGGGAAGGACCTTAGGCAAAGTCCAGTGCTGTGCAGGTTTCAGGTTTGACCCAGCAGAGTCCCAGTGGTGATGGCCACAGGGGTGCTTGGATCACCACACACTTAGTTCCAGGTGGCCCAGCACAGAGAGAGAAACTCCATTTGTTTGGGAGAAAGCAACAGAAAGAACAAAAGTCTCTGCTTGGTAGTCATGAGAATTATTCTGGATCTTACACAAGATCACCAAGGTGGTACTTCTACAAGTCTGCCAAACATATACTTATTGGATTTGCAGCTTAAGTCTCTTTGAATACCCACAAAGCCTTCCCGGGAAGGACAGGCACAAACAAGCTCAGACTGTGAAGACTACAACAAATACCTAACTCATCAATGCCCAGACACAGACAAACATCTACAAGCATCAACACCATTCACAAAAACATGGCCTCGCCAAATGAAGTAAATAATGCAGCATGGTCCAATCCTAGAGAAACAGAGATAAATGATGTATCAGACAGAGAATTCAAAATAGCTGTTTTGAGAAAATTCAAAGAAATTTAAGATAACACAGAAGAAATTCACAATTCTATCAGAAAAATTTAACAAAAAGATTGAAATAATTTAAAAGAATCACACATTCTAGAACTGAAAATTGCAATTGACATGCTGAAGAATGCATCAGAATCTCTTAATAGAGAATTGATCAAGAAAAAAAATTAGTGTGTTTTAAGACAGACTATTTGAAAATACCATTCAGATGAGACAAAATAAAATAATAAAAACAATGAAGCACACCTACAAGATCTAGAAAATAGCCTCAAAGGGGTTAATCTAACAGCTCTTGGACATAAGGAGGAGGTAACAAAAATATAGAGGTAGAAAGCTTATTCAAAGGAATAATATCAGAGAACTTCCTAAACCTAGAGAAAGATATCCACATTCAAGTGCCAGAAGGTTATAGAATACCAAACAGATTTAACCCAAAGAAGACTACCTCAAGGCATTTAATAATTAAACTCCCAATGGTCAAAGATAAAGAAAGGACCCTAAACACAGCAAGAAAAAAGAAACAAATAACATACAGTGGAGTTCCAATATGTCTGGCAGCAGACTTTTCAGGGAAACTTTATAGGCCAGCAGGCTAGGAGACAGTGGTGTGACATATTTAATGTGCTGAAGGAAAAAAACTTTTACCCTAGAATCATATATCTGATAAAAATATCTCTTAAGCATGAAGAAATAAAGACTTTCCTAGAGAAACAAAATCTGAGGGATTTAATCAACCCCAGACCTTTTCTACAAGAAATGCTAAAGGGAGTTCTTCGATCTGAAAGAAAAAGATAATAGTGAGCTATAAGAAATCATGGGAACGTATACAACTCACTGGTAACAGTAAGCACACAAAAAAACACAGACTAATATAACACTGTTCTTGTGGTGTGTAAACTACTCTTAAGTAGAAAAACTAAACTATGAACCAATCTAAAATGATAACTACAACAACTTTTTAAAATACAGACAGTACAATAAGACATACAGAGAAACAACAAAAAGTTAAAAAGTAGGAAGATAAAGATAAAGTGTGGAGTTCTTATTAGTTTTATTTCTGCATATCAGTTTGTTTATGCAATTAGTGGTAAGTTGTCATCAGTTTAAAATAATGGGTTGTATTTGCAACCCTCATGGAAAACTCAAATCAAAAAACATACAACAGATATACAAAAAATAAAAAACAAGAAACTAAATTATATCACCAGAGAAAATCACCTTCACCAAAAGGAAGACAGGAAGAAAGGAAAGAAGGAAGAGAAGATTGCAAAATAACCAGAAAACAAATAATAAATGAAAGGAGTAAATCTGTATCTATCACTAATAACATTAAAAGTAAATGGACGAAACTCTCCAATAAAAAGATATAGAATGGTTGAGTGGATAAAAATAAACAAGACCCATTGATCTATTGCCTGCACGAAATGCAGTCCACCTATAAACATGCACATAGACTAAAAATAAAGGGATAGAAAAAGATATTCCATGCCAATGGAAACCAAAAGACAGCAGAAGTAGCTATTCTTATATCAAACAAAATAGACTTCAAGACAAAAACTGTAAGAGACAAAGAAGGTCCTTATATAATGATAAAGTGGTCAATTCAGCAAGAGATATAATGATTGTTTATATATGCACCCAATACTGGAACATCCAAATATATAAAGCAAATATTGTTAGAGCTAAAAAGAGATAGACACCAATACAATAATAGCTGTAGACTGCAACACCTCACCTTAAGCATTGGACAGACCTCCCAGACAGAAAATTAACAAACATCAGATTTAATCTGCACTACTGAACAAATGGACCTAATAGATATTTACAGAACATTTCATTCAATGGTACAGAATACACATTTTTCTCCTCAGCACATGGAGCATTCTCAAGGACAGACCATATGTTATGTCAAAAAACAAGTCTTAAAACATTCAAAAAATGAAATAATATCAAGCATCTTCTCTGGCCACAATAGAATATAACTGGAAATCAATAACAAGAGGAATTTTGGAAACTATACACATGGGAACTTAAAAATATGCTCCTGAATGACCAGTTGATCACAGAAGAAATTAAGAAGGAAATTGAAACTTTTCTTAAAACAATGATAATGGAAACACAGCCTACCAAAACCTCTGGGATACAGCAAAAGCAGTACTAATAGGGGAGTTTAGAGCTGTAAGGGCCTACATCAGAAAAAAAGAAAAACTTTAAATAAATAACCTAATGATGCATCTTAAAGAACTGGAAAAGCAAGAGCAAACCAAATCCAAAATTAATAGAAGAAATAATAAACATGAGAGTAGAAATAAATAAGTTTGAAATAAATAAAACAATCCAAAAGATCAATGAAACAAAAAGTTTGTTTTTCAAAAAGATAAACAAAACTGAAAAACCATTAGCCAGACTAACAAAGCAAAAAAAAAAAAAAAAAAAAAAAGAGAGAAGGCCCAAATAAATAAAATCAGAGGTGAAAAGGAGACATTACAATTGATACTGCAGAAATTCAAAGGATAATTAGTGGCTACTATGAGCAACTATATGCCAATGAATTGGAAATATCAAAAAGGAATGGATAAATTTCCAGATACATACAACATACCAAGACTGAACCAGGAAAAAATCCAAAACCTGAACATACCCATAACAAATAGTGAGATAGACACTCATAAAACATCTACCAGTAAAAAAAAAGCCTGGGAACTGATGGTTTCACTGCTGAATTCTACCAAACCTTAAAAGAAGAATTAATACCAATCCTACTCAAATTGTTCCAATACAGCAGGAAGAATTACTTTCAAACTCATTCTATGAGGCCAGTGTTACCCTGATACCAAAACCAGACAAAAACACATCAAAAAAAGAAAACTACAGGTCAATATCCCTGATGAATATTGATGTAAAAATCCTCAACAAAATACTAGCATATCAGATTCAACAACACATTAGAAGGATCATTAGTCATGACCAAGTGGGATTTATCCCTGGGATGCAAGAATGGTTCAAAATATGCAAATCAATATGATACATCATATCAACAGAATGAAGGACAAAAACCATATGATTATTTTAATCGATTCCGAAAAAGCATTCAATAATGTTCAATATCTCTTCATGGTCAAAACCTAAGAAAACTGAAGATAGAAGGAACATACCTCAACATAATAAAAGCCACATATAACAAACCCACAGCTAGTATCATACTGAATGGGGAAGAACTGAAAGCTCTTCCTCTAAGATCTGGAACACAATGAGGATGCCAACTTTTACCACTGTTATTCAACATAGTACTGGAAGTTCTAGGAGAGCAATCAGATAAGAGAAAGATATAAAGGGCATCCAAATTGGAAAACAGAAATCAAATTATCCTGTTTGCAGATAATATTATCTTACATTTGCAAAATCCTAAAGACTACCAAAAAACTATTAGAACTTATAAACAAATTCAGTAAAGTTGCAGGATACAAAGTTCACAAGAATTAGTAGCATTTCTATATGCCAACAGTGAATAGGAAAAAGAAATCACAAAAGTAATCCTATTTACAATAGACACAAAATTAAATGCCTAGGAATTAACCAAAAAAGTGAAAGATCTCTACAATGAAAACTACAAAACATTAATAAAATAAATTGAAAAGGACCCCAAAAAATGGAAACGTATTCAATGTTCATCAATTGGAAGGAGCAAAAATTGTTAAAATGCTCATACTAGCCAAAGCAACCCACAAATTTAATGCAATCCCTATCAAAATACCAATGACATTCTTCACAGAAATAGAAAAAAAATTCTAAAATTTATATAGAATTACAACAAGACTCAGAATAGTAAAAACTATTCTGAGGAAAAAGAGCAAAACTGGAGGAACCACATTACCAGACTTCAAATTATACTACAGAGCTATAGTAATCAAAACAGCATGGTACTGGCATATAAATAGACACGCTGACCAATGAAACAGAATATAAAACCAAAAAGCAAATTCACACACCCACTGTGAACTCATTTGCAACAAGAGTGCCAATAACATACCCTGGGGAAAAGACATTCTCTTCAATAAATGGTGTGGGGAAAACTGGATATCGATACGCAGAAGAAAGAAATTAGATCCCTATCTCTCCCTTATACAAAAATCAAATCCAAATGGGTTAAAGGCTTAAGCCTAGGACCTCAAACTATGAAACTACTACAAGAAAACATTGAGGAATCTCTCCACGACATTGATCTGGGCAAAATTTTCTTGAGTAATATCCCACAAGCAAAGGCAACCAAAGCAAAAATGGACAAAGAAGATCACATCCAGTTAACAAGCTTCTGCAGAGCAAAGGAAATAATCCACAAAGTGAAGAGACAACCCACCAAATGGGAGAAAATATTTGAAAACTATCCGTCTGACAAGGAACTAATAACCAGAATATTTAAGAAGCTCAAACAACTCTATAGGAAAAAAAGCTATTAATCCAATTTTAAAATGGGCAAGATTTGAATGGATATTCTCAAAAGAAAACACACAAATGGCAAACAGGCATATGAAAAAGTGCTCAACATCACTGATCATCACAGAAATGCAAATCAAAACTACAATGAGACATTATCTCACTCCAGTTAAAATGGTTTGTATCCAAGACAGGCAACAACAAATTCTGGCAAGAATGTGGAGAAAAGGGAATCCTCATAAACCTCTGATAAGAATGCAAATTAATACATCCACTATGCAGAAGACTTTGGAGGTTCCTCAAAAAACTAAAAATAGAACACCATATGATCCAGCAATCCCACCGCTGGGTGTATACCCAAAAGAACGGAAAGAAATATATTGAAGAGATATCTGCACTCCCATGTTTGTTGCAGCACCTTTCCAATAGCCAAGATTTGGAAGCAACCTAGTTGTCAATCAACAGATAAATGGATGAAGAAAACATAGTACTTATACACAGAATACTATTGAGCCATAAAAGAGAATGAGATTTAGTCATCTGCAACAACATAGATAGAACTGGAGGTTATTCTGTTAAGTGACATAAGCCAGGCATAGAAAGACAAACATCACATGTTCTCACTTATTTGTGGAATCTGAAAATCCAAACAATTGAACTCATGGTGATAGAGAATAGAAGGATGGTTACCAGAGGCTGAGAATTGTGGTGGTGGTAGGGGTGGATTGGGGATCATTAATGCGTGTAAAAAAATTAGGAAGAATAAGAACTAGTATTTGCTAGCACAGCAAGGGACCATGATTAATAATAATTGTACATTTTAAAACTAACTAAAAGAGTATGATTGGATTATTTGTAACACAAAGACAGGATAAATGCTTGAGGGGATGAATACTCAATGTTCCATGATGTGACTATTACACGTTGCATGCCTTTACAAAAATACCTCATGTGTTCCATTAATATATCCATCTATGTATCCACAAATATTTTTGAATCACATTTTCACATGATACATTTTTATCTATAAACAGAAATTTATAAAACATATTAAAAAATGGCAGTGTTCCAAAAAAAATTCTGTCAGCTAGATAATTATTATTGAGCAGTATGCCCCTTCACACTGGTCAGCAATACCATCCCATTTACATGCCACATTCCAACATTCGTCTGGGTCTGACCTTGGGCTTTTTTTTTTTCTGTCTCATTGTCCACTTTTTCTACTACGTAATCAAAAGAACACTGCCTCAGTTGCTGCATTTTATATTAATTTTTACACCAAATACAGTCTCATCTATGCTTTTGTGTACATTTTAAAATGAGCTTTTCAAGTTAGAAAAAAACAGTGTTGGCATTCTGATTGGGATTTTTCAGACTCTGAGATTTTCAGGAAAGTTGACATTATTACAGTTAATGAACTTTGTGTCTCTCTCCAGTCAATTTAGGTCATGTTTAATATCTTTCAACAAGGTTTTATCATTATCTCCATAAGAACTTTGCCTATCTTTGTTATGCATATTTAGAGATACTTATGATCATTGATATTGTCATGCAAAGTAGCTTTTTTATTTAATAATGTCCCCATGCTTTTAATAGCATTCAGATATACCATTTGGTGTTTCAGTATTTTATTTTGCTGTTCATGTTTTTATTCTGCTTTAATATAAAATACACTTCAAAGTATACCATTTTAATATGTGACAGAAAACATTTATTATAAACATGTTCTTAAAATCACTCGAAATCCTAAAACAGGAGCAACATGGAGACTCTAGGCTTTTTCTCTGAGTTAATTATGCATTTGCAGGAGATCTTCTCTCATAGACCTCTACGTTTTTCCCTCTGAATTTGTTTTTTTGGCTTAAGCAATAGAAATCTATTTCTCACACTTCTGGAGGCTGGGAAGTCCAAGATCAAAGCTCTGGCCAATTTGACTGAAGGCCTTCTTCCTGACTTGCAGAGAGTCAGTCTCCTTCTCCCCATGTTCTCATGTAGCAGAGAGATCTGTCTCTCTTCTTTTTTTTTTTTTCTTTCTATTTTTAGTAGAGGTGGGGTTTCACCGTGTTGGCAAGACTGGTCTAAAACTACTGACCTCCAGTGATCCTCCTGCCTTGGCCTCCCAAAGTGATTGGATATCTTTCTCTCCTTTTATTTAAAAAAAATTTATTTCCATAGGTTTTTGGGGAACAGGTGGTATTTCATTACGTAAGTTCTTTGGTGGTGATTTGTGAGATCGTGGTACACTCATCACCTGAATAGTATACACTGAACACATTTCGTAGTCTTTTATCCCTTAGCCACTCCCCATGCTTTCCCCTGAGTCCCCAAAATCCACTGTGTCATTCTTGTGCCTTTGCATCCTTATAGCTTAGCTCCTGCTTACCACTGAGAACATACGATGTTTGGTTTTCCATTCCTGAGTTACTTCACTTAGGTTAATAGTCTCCAATCCCATCCAGGGTGCTGCAAATGCCATTAATTCATTTCTTTTTATGGCTGAGTAGTATTCGATCATATATCACAGCTTCTTTATCCACTCATTGATTGATGGGCATTTGGGTTGGTTCCATGTTTTTGCTATTGCGAATCCTGCTGCTATAACCATGTGTGTGCAAATATCTTTTTTCTATAATGACTTCTTTTCCTCTGGGTACATACCCAATAGAGGGATTGCTGGATCAAATGGTAGGTCTACTTTCAGTTCTTTAAGGAATCTACACACTATTTCCCATAGTGGTTGTACTAGTTTACATTCCCACCAGCAGTGTAGAAGTCTTCTCTTTTCACCACATCCATGCCAAAATCTATTATTTTTTTATTATGGCCATTCTTGCAGGAGTAAGGTGGTATCACATTGTGGTTTTGATTTGCATTTCCCTGATCTTTAGTGATGCTAAGCATTTTTTCATATGTTTGCTGGCCATTTGTATATCCTGTTTTGCTTATTGTCTATTCATGTCCTTAGCCCAATTTTTGATGGGATTTTTTTTTCTTGCTAATTTGTTTGAGTACGTTGTAGATTCTGGATATTAGTCCTTTGTCAGATGTATAGATTGTGAAGATTTTATCCCACTCTGTGGGTTGTCTGTTTACTCTGCTGTTTCTTTTGCTGTGTAGAAACTCTTTAGTTTAATTAAGTTCCAGCTATTTATATTTGTTTTTATTGCACTTGCTTTTGGGTTCTTCATCATGAAATCCTTGCCTAAGCCAATGACTAGAAGGATTTTTCTGATGTTATCTTCTAGAATTTTTATAGCTTCATGTCTTAGATTTAAGTCTTTGATCCATCTTGAGTTGATTTTTATATAAGGTGAGAGATGAGGATCCAGTTTCATTCTCCTACTTGTTTGCCAATTATCTCAGCACCATTTGTTGAATAGGGTGCCCTTTCCCCACTTTATGTTTTTGTTTGCTTTGTTGAAGATCAGTTGGCTATAAGTATTTGACTTTATTTCTGGGTTATCTATTCTGTTTCATTGGTCTATGTGGCTATTTTTATACTAGTACCATCTTGTTTTGGTGACTATGGCCTTATAGCATAGTTTGAAATCAGGTAATGTGATGCTTCCAGATTTGTTCTTTGTGCTTAGTCTTGTTTTGGCTGTGTGGGCTCTTTTTTGGTTCTATATGAGTTTTAGGATTTTTTTTTCTATTTCTGTGAAGAATGATGGTAGTATTTTGATGAGAATTGCATGGAATTTGTAGACTGCTTTTGGCAGTATGCTTATTTTCACAATATTAATTCTACCCATCTATGAGCATCAGATGTGTTTCCATTTGTTTGTGTCATCTATGATTTCTTTCAGCAGTGTTCTGTAGTTTTCTTTGTAGAGGTCTTTCACCTCCTTGGTTAGATATATTTCTAAGTATTTTATTTTATTTTATTTTTTGCCGCTATTAGAAAAGGAGTTGAGTTCTTGATTTGATTCTCAGCTTGGTCGCTGTTGGTGTAAAGCAGAGCTACTGATTTGCATATATTTATTTTGTATCCTGAAACTTTGCTGGATTCATTTATCAGTTCTAGGAGCTTTTTGGAGGAGTCTTTAGGGTTTACCAGGTATAGAATTATATTATCTGCAAACAGCGACAGTTTGTCTCCCTCTTTACCAATCTAATTGGTCTGGCTATGACTTCCAGTACTTCATTGAATAGAAGTGGTGACAGTGGGCATGTCTTGTTCCAGTTCTCAAAGGGAATGCTTTCAACTTTTCCCCATTCAGTATTATGTTGGCTGTGGGTTCGCCATAGATGGCTTTTATTGCCTTGAGGTATGTCTCTTGTATTCCAATTTTACTGAGAGTTTTCATCATAAATGGATGCTGGATTTTGTTGAATGTTTTTTCTGTGTCTATTGAGATGATCATGTGATTTTTGTTTTTAATTGTGTTTGTGTGGTGTATCACATTTGTTGACTTGGATATGTTAAACTACCCCCTGCATCCCTGGTATGAAACCCACTTGATCATAGTGGATTATTTTTTTGATACGTTGTTAGATTTGGTTAGCTAGTATTTTGTTAAGGATTTTTTCACCTATGTTCATCAGGGATATTGGTCTGTAGTTTACATTTTTGGTTATGTCCTTTCCTGGTTTTGGTATTAGGGTGATACTGGCTTCATAGAATGACTTAAGGAGGATCCCCTCTTTCTCTATCTTGTGTAATAGTGTCAATAAGATTGGTACCAATTCTTCTTTGAATGTCTGGTAGAATTCAGCTGTGAATCTGTCTGATCTTGGACTTTTTTTGTTTTTGTTGTTGGTAATCTTTTAACTATCATTTCAATCTCACCACTTGTTACTGGTCTGTTTAGGGTATCTAATTCTTTCTGAATTAAGATAGGAAGGTTGTATCTTTCCAGGAATTTATCCATCTCCTCTAGGTTTTCTAGTTTATGTGCGTAAAGGTGTTCATAGTAGCCTTGAATGATCTTTTATATTTCTGTGGTGTCACATAATATTTTCTGTTTCATTTGTAATTGAGCTGATTTGGATTTTCTCTCTTCTGTGCTTGGTTAATCTTGCCAATGGTCAATCCTTATTTATCTTTTCAAAGAACCAGCTTTCTGTTTCATTTATCTTTTGCATTTTTTTGTTTCAATTTCATTAGTTCTGACCTGATCTTGGTTATTTCCTTTCTTTTGCTGGGTTTGGGTTTGGTTTGTTCTTGTTTCTCTACTTCCTTGAGGTGTGACCTTAGATTATCTGTTTGTGCTCTTTTATACTTTCTGATGTCGGCATTTAGGGCTATAAAATTTCCTCTTAGCACTGCCTTTGCTGTGTCCCAGATATTTTGATAGGTTGTGTCACTATTGTCTTTCAGTTCAAAGAATTTTTTAATTGACATCTTGATTTCAGTGTTGACCCAATGATCATTCAGGAGCAGGTTATTTAATCTACATATATTTGCATGGTTTTGAAGGTTCCTTTTGGCATCGATTTCCAGTTTTATTCCACTGTGGTCTGAAAGAGCACTTGATATAATTTCAGTTTTCTTAAATGTATTGAGACTTGTTTTGTGGCCTATCATATAGGCTGTCTTGGAGAAAATTCCATGCACTGATGAGTAGAATGTATATTCTGCAGTTGTTGGGTAGAATGCTCTGTAAATATCTAGTAAGTCCATTTGTTCCAGGGCATAGTTTAAATCCATTGCTTCTTTGTTGACTTTCTGTCTTGATGATCGGTCTAGTGCTATCAGTGGAGGATTGGAGTCCCCCACTAATATTATGTTGCTGTTCATCTGATTTCTTAGGTCTAGTAGTAATTGTTTTATAAATTTTGGAGCTCCAGAGTTAGGTGCATATATAGTTAGGATTGTGATATTTTCCTGTTGGACAAGGACATTTATCATTATATAATGTCCCTCTTAGTCTTTTTTAACTGCTGTTGCTTTATAGTTTATCTGTTATCATAGAATATCTTTTTCCACCCATTTATCTTAAGTTTATGTGAGTCCTTATGTGTTAGGTGAGTATCTTGAAGCAGTGGATAGTTGGTTGATGAATTCTTATCCATTCTGCAATTCTGTGCCTTTTAAGTGGAACATTAAGGCCATCTACATTCAATATTGAGCATTGAGATGTTAGGTACTATTCCATTCATTGTGCTATTTGTTGCCTGTATACCTTGTTTGTTTTTTATTGTATTTTTGTTTTATAGGTCCTGTGAGATTTACGCTTTAAAGAGGTTGTGTTTTGATGTGTTTTCAGGATCTGTTTCAAGATTTGGAGCTCCTTTTAGCAGTTCTTGTAATGCTGACATGGTCGCGGTGAATTCTCTCTCAGTATTTCTCCGAAAAAGACTGTATCTTTCCTTCATTTATGAAGCTTAGTTTTGCTGGATACAAAATTCTTGGCTGATAATTGCTTTGTTTAAGGAGGCTGAAGATAGGGACCCAATCCCTTCTAGATTGTCAGGTTTCTGCTGAAAAATCTGCTGTTGATCTGATAGGTTTTTCTTTTTTCTTTTTTTTTTTTTTTTAGGTTTTATCAAGTAGCCTGGTGCTTTTGCCTCACAATTCTTAAGATTCTTTCCTTTGTCTAAACTTTAGATAACTTGGTGAAATGTGCCTAGGTGATTATCTTTTTGCAATGAATTTCCCAGGTGTTCTTTGAGCTTCTTGAATTTGGAAGTCCAGGTCTCTAGCAAGGCCAAGGAAGTTTTCCTCGAATGTTCCCTCAAACATGTTTTCCAAACTTTTAGATTTCTCTTCTTCCTCAGGAACACCAATTATTCTTAGGTTTGGTCATTTAACATAATCCCAAACTTCCCTGATACTTTGCTCATTTTTTCTTATTTTTTTTATTTGTCTTTGTCAGATTGGGTTAATTTAAAAACCTTGTCTTCGAGCTCTAAAGTTCTTTCTTCTGCATGTTCAATTCTATTGCTGAGACTTTCCAGAACACTTTGCATTTCTCTAAGTGCAGCCATCATTTCCTGAAATTTTGATTGTTTTTATTTATGCTATCTATTTCACTGAAGATTTCTCCCCTCATTTCTTATATCATTTTTTTGATTTCCTTAACTTGGACATCATCTTTCTTTGTGCCTTCTGATTAGCTTAATAACTGACCTTCTGAATTATTTTTCAGGTAAATCAAAGATTTCTTCTTAGTTTGGATCCATTGCTGGTGAGCTAGTGTGATTTTTTGGGTGTGTCAAAGAACTTTATTTTGTCATATTACCAGAATTCTTTTTCTGGTTCCTTCTCATTTGGGTAGGCTATGTCAGAGGGAAGGTCTAGGGCTTAAGGCTGCTATTTGGATTCTCTTGTCCCATAGGGTGTTCCTTTGATGTAGTACTCGCACCCTTTTCCTAAGGATGTGGCTTCTTGAGAGTGGAGCTGTAGAGATTGTCATCTCTTTTCTGGATCTAGCCACCCAATAGGTCTACCAGGCTCTAGGCTGGTACTGGGAGTTGTCTGCACAGTCCTGTGACGTGAACCATCTCCAGGTCTCTCAGCCCAGGATACCAGCACCTGCTCTGGGGTAGGTTGCAAGGGGGTGAATTGTACTCTTTGAGGGTCCTTAGTTTTGGTTAATGCACTATTTTTGTGCTGGTTGGCCTCCTGCCAGGAGGTGGCGCTTTCAAGAGCAATCTGTTGTGGTAGTGTAGGGATGATCAGGCAGTGTGTTGGGGCCCTAGAACTCCAAAGAGTATATGCCCTTTGTCTTCAGCCACCAGGGTGGGTAGGGAAGGACCCTCAGATGGAGGCAGGGCTAGGCATGTCTGAACTCAGACTCTCCTTGGGTGGGTCTTTTTTGCTGCAGCTGCTGTGGGGATGAGGATGTGGTTCCCAGCTCAATGGACTTATGATCCCAGGAGGATTGTGGCTGCCTTTGCCATGTCATGCAGGTTGTCAGGGAAGTGGGGGAAAGCCAGAAGTCACAGGCTTCATCCAGCTTCCACACAACCCCAGAGGCCAGCCTCACTCCCACCATGCCCCCACCAAGAGGGCTGAGTCTGTTTCCAGGCAGTGGGTGAGCAGGGCTGAGGATTTCACCAGCCTCTCAGCTGTGAAAGGAAGCAGGCCTTTTGTGCCCCCCTGCGTGTGGAGTCAGCACACCAGATTCACCCCCTCCCCGAGTTCTGGCCAGGAGACTTAGCATTCAGTTGGAATTGTTACAAAGTTCAGTTCGGTTGGAGGTGTCCTTCTCCCTGTGGTCTTTTCCCCGTACCTCTGGCAGCCCTCCCCAAGGACCCCTATAAGGCAAGGCAGAAATGGCTTCCCAGAGGACCCAGAGAGCCCACAGGGCTTTTCCTGCTGCTTCCTCTACCTCTTGATTTCTTAAGTATTTTTTTGTTATTCCTATTTTAAGCAGTATTTTTCTTTTATTCCTATTTTAAGCAGTATTTTTCTTTTAATAGCTTGAGTAGAAATGAACTTGATTGCTTTGTATCAACCTTACAGTCAGTAAATTTGCTATTTGAATAATTTTAGTAATTTGTAAGTCTTATGTCATTTGTCTTTGAAATGTCCTCACATCTGTCCTGTCCTTCTGCCTGACTAGCTTGCACACTACCTGGTACTCCCTTTCACTAGGCCCTCATTCACATCAGCCCTGCATTTCCAGAAGAGCCTCTCAAATCTATTCATTGTCTAGTAATTTACCAAACTCTAATTTAGTCTTAAAGAGCATTTCTTAGTGAATGGAAATGGGCCTGGTTCCTAGATAAAAATAAAAGTGTTCAAAATCTAAGATCCGTATCTTATTCGATTTTCCTGCCTTTTATTTAAATTCCTCTAAAAAAATTTCATACTATGTATTTATAATCTCAATTTCCAACCTGCTATCTTCCATTGCTGTCCAACAACCATCCTTTGCTATCTTCCTCCCCTTACTCCAACCTGCTACATATCTCTCCAAATATTTCTGTTGTAAGCATTAGTCTCTGCTTTCTAAAGTTTTTCTTATTACCCATATCAAAAACTCCTCTCACCCTCAAAATAGGAGTTAAGCCCCCCTTCTATTTGAAGATCTTCTGTGTTCCAATCCACTTTGATAGCTCACTGTCCTTAGTAATTACTCTTTGCATTTTTATATTGTTAGATTGTTTTTTTTTATGTTTTTACTTTTCATCTGTCAATGATAATTTACTGAATGTCTCACATGTGTCAGGCACTGTGTCCCGCAGCAAAGCCTCTTTCATAGGTTGCAAATATGTCACTATGTATCTCAAAAATAGCCTAAAGTTAACCTCAACAATTATAGCTGTTCAATCAATATCTCTTTATTAATTTCCCTTTTTACTCAATTTCTATCATAGAGCAATTCTGCACATGATAAACATTTAATGTACATATTTGTTTAATACAAATTAATGAATACATTTTATTAAGAAAATAAGACATTCTCCCGAAGGCAAAGCGAGTTGTATTTTTTCTAGTGTAACTTGGGAAGTTTTGGTGGCTATGACAGGATTTCTTTGGGGAAAAAAAAGTATATGATGTGCTGCAAATTCCAGAATCCTGATATATATTTTCCCTGGTTTGCCTAATTTCTATTAAAATAAACTGTCTTATTCCAAATCAACTTAACATAATTTAGGATAAATCACTGTAACTTTGTTTGATGTTAGCATTAAGTGGCCTATGTTATCACTTCATTATAAGGTATCCTGTGGATTTCTCTCTCCAAGTTTTATCAATAATGAGGATATAAGCCTGTGATTGTCAAACACCTTGTCTGTAAAAGAATTTTTTAATTTTGCGTTTTACAGAGAACTAACCATTTAGAAAGTACAAGTTCTACAACCCAACTATTTACTCAAGAAACAATTAATTAGCTTTCAATGACCTTCATTAATGATCGTAGTATTTCTAATTTTATCTACTGTTTAACCTTTTGAATTTCAGTCAAGACAAACAGCTCCGCATGATACAACACTTAATCAGAATGAATGCCTCAAATGGAAAAAGACTTTTGTAATCCCAAGTATTAACATTAATAATACAATTGAATGACAAATATTTGCACAAATAAAGGAAAAATAATCTATATTTTCTGTCCATTTTATTTATGGGAAGTAGTGGATGCCAAGAATGTATGATTCTAATTATAGATTCCATCATTCCAGAAAATATGGATATAGATAGATAATTAAGCTCCATAGAAATACTCTTACATGTATTGAAAACTTATAAATAATTAGTTTATACTCTCTTAATAGCTTCCTATGAGCTACATTTATTTCTATAGTAATGGCTATGATATTTCATCATATTTTTAGCCAGTGATATAATTTCTTTTACTATGACAATAGTGAATTTTTTCTGCCATTATCCCTGCACATTTTAAAACCCTTTCTAAAAACGATATGAAAGCTTCGATAAAGCCTTTTTTTCCCTTTATTTTATATTTTCCAGAAAGGTAAATAATGACTTTCAAATAATTTTTAAAAATTCTTTTTAAGGTTTCTTTTAAAATTTAAAAAGATTTCCTTTTTCCTTTTTAGTTTTTTTGTTTTAAAGACTCATTTAAAATGACTTTATAATATCACCACAGGGACAATAATGCTAAAATAACAGAGCTAGACTCTTCTTCTTCCACTTTGTGAATAATGGAGGGATCAAAGTCATCCATACCCAGATTTCCTTTCCTAAGCTATACAACGTTACAAAACAAACTAAACACTGAGATTACTTGTCTTATTATCTTATTTAAGTAAAAAGCTATTACTCATTGTGGCTAGAATTGTAACAATTAGACTTATTCTCTGAATGCATTAAAATAAACAATTTCTATAATTAAAACAAGTATACTATTTCTATAGCAAATGTGGAAAGTATGCCTCTATCTTCACTTAAATTCATAATAATTTTAGTAACCCTTATTTAAATAAATCCAGGTTAATAAATCAAAATACCATTAACTTGTAGCTTGTAAACAACAGAAATTCTTTCGTTACAGTTCTAGACACTGAGAAGTTCAAGATCAAAATACTAGCAGATTCAGTGTCTGGCAAGGACTCAGTTTCTTATAGATAGCCCCTTCTCACTTGAGTTCTCACATGGGGGAAGAGGCAAAGCAGATCCCTGGGGACACTTTGGGCAACTAATCCCCTTCATGAGGGGTTTACCCAAAAACCTTACTTCTGATTACCTTTCAAAGACTTCACCTTCCCATTACAAAGATGCTGGGGATTAGGATTCCTCATATATTTAGGGGGGATATAAACTTTCAAATTGTATCAACCCTATCCTTGCTTTTTTAGCACTTCAGAAAGCAGTAATATTAAGGCACATTTTCTATAGGTGCAGAATCTCCATTATATGATTATATATATGTGTGTGTATATATATATATATATATATATATATATATTTACATTTACTTCTGTCAAAGTTTTTTTTTAATACTTTAAGTTTTAGGGTACATGTGCACAATGTGCAGGTTTGTTATATATGTATACATGTGCCATGTTGGTGTGCTGCACCCATTAACTCATCATTTACATTAGGTATATCTCCTAATGCTATCCCTCCCCCCTCCCCCCACCCCACAACAGGCCCCGGTGTGTGATGTTCCCCTTCCTGTGAACAATGAGAACACATGGACACATGATAAAGCCTTTTTGAGAAATGCTGACAGAAACAAAGTTAGAACAAATGTGAAACAAAAAGTTTCATCAGAGATTTTAGTATCTTAACATGCCTTACAAAAGTTCAGGAGGGGCAATAATATGTATGAAACTTCCTAAAAATCTTTAACCATGGAACCCTTCTTTTTTCAACTTTCCCATAGGACTGAAGACATGTTTTGAAATACATTGGTAGAGTGAAAATGATTCATTAAGATTACATTTGAATCCCAATTTCTCTCAGTTCTGCCTCTGTTCATACTTTTTTTTTGCCTTGATATCATCATATGTAAACAGGAAGTATTATTGACCTCATGGGGCATTGTATAAATGCAATAAGCGATTTCAATTGACTTAATTCAACAAACGTTTACCTAGGTTCTAGTAAATGATCAGTATTTAGTTAGGAGCTGGAGATAAAGAAACTAATAAAACATAACCCCTGACCTCAAAGAGTTCTTGTTTTAAAATCCGTCGGTCATTTGCTGCCATGGGAATTTTCTCTTGCCACATTCTTCTTTGGTTCCCATTTACTACACGTTTTCTTTGCATTTTTCACTCTTCTCTGGCTGTCAGCTGCAAACTGTTATAGCCCTAACCAGAGTAATTTAACCTTCCATTTCCCCAAACCAGCTATCCTTGAAAGTCCAAAAACTCATAGATGGCAAACAATAAGCCATATATGCCGGATATCTGTCCTTACAAATACAAAAACAATAAAATGATTGAAATGAAATATTTTTCTTGAACACACACCAGATCAAATTCTTAACACTTCTCTCATCCAGACGTCTCATTCACGAGAGAAACTACGGAAACATATAGTGTCCTGAGTCATCAAGAAAGGTGATTGTTATTATTATTGTGTACACTTTCATTTATTCTTATACAAAATGAAATCTTCAACCAAATACTACACATACAGAGGTTAGACCTCTTATCTCTAATAATCAGCATTTGTTGCCATCACTATTAGGAGTACACTCAATTGAAGAAAGAAAGGTAGGCATATAACCGTGAATGAACAAAACAAACATGTTCTTATGAACATTGAGTGTTTCTGGCTGAGTGAGATGGCTCATGCCTGTAATCCCAGCACTTTGGGAGGCCGAGGCAGTTGGCTCATTTAAGGTCAGTAGCTCGAGACCAGCAAGGCCCACATAGCGAAACCCCGTCTCTACTAAAAATACAAAAATTAGCTGGGCGGTAGTAGCACACACCTGTAATCCCAGCTACTCGGGAGGCTGAGGCAGGAGAATCGCTTGAGCCTGGGAGATGGAGGTTGCAGTGAGCTGAGTTCACACCACTGCACTCCAGCCAGGGTGACAGAGAGAGACCCTATCTGAAAAAACAAAACAAAACAAAGCAAAACCAAAAATAACAAAAAATTAAATGTTTCTCAGCTAACCAAATTAGAATGTCTTCAGCTGAAGAAATAATAATTTATTCCAATTCAAAATAAATTTTTGACTACTACATCAAAAAAAGGCAGTTAAAAATGTACAAAAATGAAAACACAACCTCAATTTAAATTTTGCTGAAGCAATAATCTCAACTTTTAAAATACAAGCTTAAATTTTATACTGATAAATAGTTAACTATTTATTGAAGCAATGCTCTCTGTTTAGAATTGTCAAATGATTTTTCTATTTTGTTTGTTTTGTATGTGAGAAAAAACCTCAGATTAGAAGCTTGAAGGTACAGATTACAATCTGCAGAATGTAAACAGAGTAAATTCTGCAAAAAACAGCTCAAAGTAGCATGCCAGATTCTCTGGAGCACTTGGAAAATTCTGACTACCTCAAGTAATTCCAGAGGATTCTTCCTCCACTAAGTTCACTTGAATTTTTCATAGAAGACATTCATCTACCTGGTCAGAACACGAGCCCATAATTTCTGAAAAAGCATTATTAGTGTTTTGTAGATATCCAGAAATATTCATATTTACAAATATTTACAAATATCCAGAATTATTTCTGGATATCTACCCTCTATTGCTTCACACACCCAATGTTGTGTTATTCTGTTTTGTGATTCCAGAATGAGATTAGATAATCTAATCAGGCATCATGTAAAAATTAAAGATTAATAGGGTCCCCTTTTCTTCCAACCTTATATCTTGCTGTAATGCTGATTGCCTCTTGATATGCTTGGCTGTGTGTCCCCATCCAGATCTCATCTTGAACTGGAATCCCCACATGTCAAGGGAGGGAGGTGATTGAATCATGGATGTTGTTTTCCCCATGCTGTCCTTGTGATAGTGAGTGAGTTCTCATGAGGTCTGCTGGTTTTCTAAGTGTTTGGCAGTTCCTCTTTCACATGCTCACACTATCTCTTGCTGCCTTGTGAAGAAGGTGCCTGGTTCGCCTTCCACCATGATTGTAAGTTTCCTGAGGCTTCCCCAGCCATGTGGAACTGTGAGTCAATTGAATCTCCTTTGTTTATAAATTACCCGGTCTCAGATAGTGTCTTCATAGCAGTGAGAAAATGGGCTAATATACCTCTTATTAACATACATAAGATAATATACCTCTTATTAACATACATAAGATAATATACCTCTTATTAATATACATAAGACAACCTCTTATCTACATAAGATACTACTGACAAATAAGACAGTTTTCAGGGTTTATCTTTCTTTGATAGAGACGAGAGTTTAGAAAAGTAAATGTAATAAAGATCATGGATAAAGACATTCTGATATGTTATATAGGTATGATGTAGAGTTACCAGAACAATTCACAAATATTATCAAATACTTTTCTTGATTATTTTTTGTGCCCAAGAAAACATCATAGTCATTTTCTTTAAAATTACTTTATCTTCTTCTAGGGAACCTTTTATTTTTTTTAACTGTACAATCACCAAAACAAAATTTCTAGATTTAGGTTCTTACAGATGAGATTAGTAAAATGGCTAAAGCTTTACGTACATTTACCCTAAGAGGGTACTATATCTTTTTCCAAAGAAAGAGGACCTGCATGCCTAATAATTATACCCATGTTTCAGAGGCAGCTAAACAGAAGAAGGAAATGAGTGTTCCATCCCTGCACCCTCCCTCAGGGCAGTGAGAGAGTCGAAGGTCAGTTTTCTTCTTGACGGTCCCTTCTCAAAACTTGCCTTGAACTTTGAATTATGACGTGTGTTAACTATCACTTCTGCCTCCAAAGTACTTCAGGTCAGTAGTCTGTTAAAATACTGCTTGCTATTAGACTATGAATTTAAACATAACAATACATTCCACAAATGATAATATTCTGTCACTTTTGTATACCCTTTATGTGCTTATCAACAATTGTAAAAACTGAACACATAATGCATATATCTAGTTCTTCATCTTTTTTGGGGGGAGTGAAGTCTTTTCAGCACACGTAGATGAAAAATGACGTAAGGGAAAACTCCACTCACTTCTTTTGTGTATGCAGGATCCAAAAGTAAACTATAATCCCCATTCCAGGCTGCAGTGTATATTTTACTCATGTGTCTAGATAAGTGCACTGTATATGTTATCCCATATAACACAGAAAATATATCACTGCAAAGCTTTAAAAAGTCATTATGTCATTTTGAATCAAAAGTTGGGGGAGCAGATGGGTAACTAGCTTGGAGGAGAGAGACGGGGTTACTATTGGCCAAATGCAAGAGGAAGTATGAGAGTCTAATGATGAGGGCATTCTACTGCAAGCATGTATAAAATTTAGCTTTGGTAATAACTTTTCTAGTCGGCCTGCATTTTATAGCTTGGGGTTATCTGCTGACAATGTAAGAATTGAACATCAAGCGGAAGCTCTAAGGAATCAGAGTGGATATTTTGAAAATTGCTAACAGAAGTAAATATAATTTTGAGTAAGAACATAGGTGTTTATCCAGCACAGAGAGCGCATGATGTGTTGGATTGGAAGTTACCCCCTGTATTATCAAGGCTGTCCTCAGTAGTTTCTATCTGTACAGTGTTTGACATCAAGATTACCATGTGCTCTTCACAGCCAGCTAGTGAGTAGGTTAATAATTTTTGTGCTGTTGTATAAATGGTCCAACTGAAACAGATAGGTTCTACAAACCTTGGAACAAATACAGAATGGAGTGTGTTATTTAAAATATGTCAAAAGCTATATGAGAAGCTATATTATTATAAGTATATAAAGTACCAAATAAGGGGAAGTAGATATCCTCTTAATTTTGAGGTTCCGTTTAATCAAGATGGAAATTCAATCAGTAATAGAATGTCGGCGTTTAAGATTTTTTTTTGGATTAATTTAACTAAAGTAGTTGTGTAAGCTCCATAAATTAAATTTATGATGATGTGGGTCAAATGAAAATATGTGATTTTACGGTAAAGCTGTAATTATAAAAAGGTGAACATTGGCTATGTTGTCTTCCAACTGAAATAAATTGGTTACCTAAAAATCTCTTCCCAATACTTCTGACTTCAGCTCAGTCATATAAGAGCTCAGAAAGCAACGACTCCATTTTTACAATAAGAAAAAAAAGATTAACTTAAAAAATCAATGACTTTTTAAGACTCATCTGAGAATTAAGGTCACATGGCAAACTGCTACCCCAAATTCTGTAGACAAATGAATGTAGAGAATCACAGCACAGAGCAACTGACTTGGAGCAGAAACCACTGCACCCAGACACTGGCAGGAACACTCGCCTTGTAATTTTGATATTTATTTCTTGAGGCTGAGTGTGGATTAGATTGAGAAAGAGAAACCCTGGATGGTTTCCATCTTATGGGGACCCCACACTTTTATAAATTTTACCTCCAGGAATTCTACAATATTCTCATGGTAAAGAGTTAAAAAAAAAAAAATCCCTTCTTGGCTCTGGCAGGAGGAGGTGAAAGTGGCCATTTGGAAATACACATTCCATAATGAAGGCCTGCTCTCCAGAGGAAGGGCTATTACCCAACTCCAGGCCACTCTAGAGTCACCTAGTGTGAGAAAATCAGGGAGAAAAGTGTTAAATATACCTGTAAAGGTCATACCCCAGGCCTGAAGCCTACTAAAAGACAGATTTAATCCTAAAATTACTTAACAGTTAAAGCTCCTTCACCTCATCCTTTCCTTACCACTACACCAACTAGCTCCAGTCTGATACCAGTGGATACAGATGAAAGAACTGTAAGACACAGACTCTAAGAAGTTCTTGGGGGAAACTCAAAGACAACAGGAGAGACAAAAACAAGGACACTAGAGGAATTTGCAGATCCTAGAACCTACAGCTATTGGAAATACTATGCACAGCCAAGCTCCTACCCCAACAAACATAAAAACTCACATTGAAAGCCTATTTTACCCTATTCCTGTAACTCAGTATGTCACGTCCAACTTCCAAAAAAATTACAAGGATAGGCTAACAGGGAAGAGAAAACACAATCTGATGAGACAAAGCAAACCTCAGAATCAGACTCAAGTATAATACCAAATTTGGAATTATCGAATAAGGATTTAAGATAACTATAATTAATATAATAAAAATTCTAATAGAAAAAGCAGAACAAATGGATAATATAAGCAGAAAGAATAAAACATTAAGAAAGAATCAAAAGGAAATGCTGGAAATACAAAACACAGTTACAAATGAAGAATGTCTTTGGATGGACCTATCAGGAAAATACGTGAGCTCGAAGCAATGTCAACAGAAATTTCACAAGCTGAAATAGAGAAAAACATAATGAATCAATAGAGGATCCAAGAACTGCGAGACAATTTCCAAAGGTCTAATATACCTTTAGAAATTGGAATACCAGAGGGAAAAGAAAGAATACAGCACAAGGAATATTTGAAGTAATAATGGCTGAAAACTTTCGAAAGTTAATGACATACACTAATTCACAGATTCAGGAAGTTCAGACAACACCAAACAGAATAATTCCCCCCAAAAAATCTACAATTAGGCATGCCGTATCCTACTGTGGAAGCCCAACATTGTATTCATTGTATTTCATTTGAAATACAATGAAAAAAAGAGAAAAAAATGCCTTACCAACAAAGAAAAGAGATGAGAAATATTGTCTACTCATGAGAAACCACGCAAACAAGGAGCTAATTTAAAAAAAAAACAAACAAACAAACCTAGAATTCTAAAGCCAGCAAAATTATCCTTCAAAAGTGAAAGAGAGATACCTCTTGGAAAAACAAAAAGTAAGAAATTCATTGTAAGAAAACCAGCCCTGTAAGATGTTAAAAGAAGTTCTGCAAGAAGGAAAATGATATGGGTCATAAACTTAGATCTACACAAATAAAGAAAAATATTTAGGAAAAGAATTACGGAAGGTAAATAATTTACTTTTGAAATTATCATTTGATATAGTAGATAACTGTTCAAAGTAATCATAGTACTAATGCATTATGTAATTATAGTATGTGATAAGTGAAATGAATCCTAATAATAACATAAGAAATAGAGGGAAGAATTGAAAATACTATGTTTTAAGTTATCTGTACAACCCATGAAGTGGTATAGTGGTATTCAAATGTGGAGTTGGATTAGTTAATAGTATGCTGCAAGATGTAGGGCAAAACACAATAAAATAATATGCAAAGAGAATAGAGAAAATAGAATCATAAAGTGCTCATACAGATAATTTGGAAGACAGTTTTTCAATTTCTAATAAAATTAAACATAATCTTACCATGTAAGCCAACAATTGCACTCTTATATTTTATGAAAACTTAAGGCTTTAGAAAAACCTGCACACAGATGTTTATATAGAACGTTTATTTATAAATTACCAAGACTTGGAAGCAACCAAGATGTCCTTCAGTAGGTAAATGTATAAAAAATGAAGTACATGCAGACAATGAAATATTATTCAGCATTAAAATGAAATGAGCTATCAAGCCATGCAAAGACACAGAAGAAATGTAAAGGCATATATCTAAGTGAAAGAAGCCATTTTGAAAAGTCTACACACTACATGATTCCACCTATATGACATTCTGGAAAAAAAGTGGTTCCCAAGGGTGAAAGGGGAGGGAAGGATGAATAGGCAGAGCACAGAGGATTTTTAGGGCAGTGAAACTACTCTGTATGATACTGCAATGGTGGATACATGTAATTACACATTTACGCAAAGAATGTTCAAACCCAGGAATTAACTCTACTGTAAACTATGGAATTCAGATGAAAATGATGTATCAATGTAGGCTGATCAATTGTAACAAATTTACCATACTGATGGGGTTGATAATGGGGTAGGCTTTGCATCTGGGCACATGGGGTATATGAGAAACATCTGTGCCTGCCTCTCAATTTTGCTGTGAACATATAACCACTCTACAAACAGGCTTAAACCTGCTCAATTGAAAAAGAAACAAAGAATAACAAATAGAAAACATGGTACACACTTGCACATATACACACACACACACACACACACATTATACATATATGATGTGCAAATGATATAAACAAATCCTGAATAGACTGAATATACAACCATTCCTCTATATCCGTGGGCATTACTTCCAGAACCCTCTTGCAGATACTAAATTTTGCAGATATTCAAGTGTCTCATATAAAATTATGTAGTATTTGCATATAACCTAGGAACATCCTCCTGTATACTTTAAAACATCTCTAGATCATTTATAGTATCTAATACAATGCAAATGCTATGTAAATAGTTGTTATATTGTATTTTTTAATTTGTATTATGTTTTATTTCTGTATTTTTTCCCGAATATTTTCTATCCATGGTTGGTTGAATCTGCTGATGCAGTCCCTGGGGAAAGAGAAGGCTGACTGTATAAATAAATAGGGGAGAAGAGACAAATTTCCATTGCAGACAAATTCTGCACAATTTATGCATATACTCTGCATAAATCTGCACTTTTAAAATGTGGGCTGTAGATAATGACTTTGCTCCACAAAAGTCTCTATAGAAAAGGGAGGCAGAAAAGATTACAGTGGAGAAAACTGATAAACACAACTTTAGCCAGGTGGCCAAGGTCAACGTCGAGAGTGATAAGTCATGCTAACAGTATGTATCTTGATTTGTTGTTGGGGAAGCAGCCATCACCACCTGTCCCACTCTAGGAGTTTGCTGAATCGAGGCTCTGGGTCTGGAACGTTCCCCAGTATGGAAGTTGGCCCCAGATTCTTCTTACTTATTAGGATAAACTTTCCCTTCTGGTATGTGGTGAACTTCTTTGTGTTGCTTAAGCATGTGCACCAGATGGTACCTGGCCAGCCCCACCAGTATATCTGCACCCCCAGGGAAGGGAGCGAGTCTCTTGACTATGGCATAAGAAGGGTTCATTCTGTCCATCACTCTGCATCAGCTCCTGGTAGGGACCCACTTGCCCTGGAAGACTGAGCCCACTACCGATGTTGATCTTGCTGCCGCTCTTCTCATTTTTGTGAGTACAGAGTTGTTCTAACCAGTGCCTGGTATGTCAAGTCCTCCTTGGCAACTCCTCACCCTTAGAATATGCAGTGGGCTGAGCTCTGGGGCCTCCTACTGCTGGTGGTTGGCATTGCTATGATCTTTGCTGCCCTCCATGTGGTGGGGACTCTTCCCTCAAACTGGTTGCTGAATCTTCATGTTTGGTAGTAGGATATGATCGACTTGGCACTTTATCTCTGTGATCTTCCTCATAAAAACCAATTACTCTAGTTGAATTATGAGAAAAATATCAGGCTAATTCCAAGACAACGGCATCCTATAAAGTAGTTGACTGGTATTTCTAAAAACTGTCAAGGTCATGGAAAGCATGGAAAGTTTGAGGAACTATTCCAGCCAAAAGGAATCTAAGATGATATGACTATTAAACGTAATGTGATAACCAGGATGGGGTCCTGGCATGGAAAACGACGTTAGGTAAAACTAAAAAAATTTGAACAAACTATGGATTTTAGTTAACTATAATGTATCAATATTGGTTCATTAATGGTAACAAATGGTAACATCTTATAGCAATATAAGATGTTAATTATGTGAGCAGGTATGAGGAAACTCTATGTGCTATCTTTTCAATTTTTTTCACAAATCTAAAACTATCTTGAAAAATAAAGTCTATTATTTTAAAATATTTTTGTTATATGGTAGCAGTTGGATACAATGTTTTCACTGAAGCTCTGAAAGAATATATGCCTGTATTCCCTTTTGAAGGCATATAGGCAACAATGTTTTAATATTATTTTCATGTCATTAGTATTTATAGTATAGATAGCTAAATGAACATAAAAGTGAGTTTATTAAAGAAATGAAAAAATGACTGCTTCTCATATTTTGACCAGTGGCCAAATATGTCTATCTGGAGATTACTCCTAGAACAGCTCACGTGTGAACCTAGGAGCTAGTCTCGAACCTGAGTGAGAAAGAAAGCCTGTGTGTTAGCTTAAAAGTGTGGATCTTGGTGTTCTTCAAAGCACAGTCCATGAGAGCTGAGAGCACTGACTTAGAGGAATTCACTCTGGAAAGAAAATGGGGAAGACACAAAGCACAGCACTTTCATGTGAAAGTGGACGTGAAGCTGATGAAACTGTTTCCGGGACTGAATCTGGCTTTCTGCACAGCAGAAGCAATGACTGCCTACGTGTGAAATGACACGCTGGACCCCTTGGTAGGATAGAAAGGGCTTAAGGAATCCCTCTTTAATGTTCTGCTTATGAAATTTGAGGAGACAAATTTTTCCTTAACAGGAATAACTTTTAAAAGATGAAAGAAAGCATAAAATAGATGCTCTGAGCTAAGGCAGAACGATCAAATGCAGCATCTGGGAAACTTGGTGGTGAGCAGTGTGTGTCTGAGAGGAGGAAGGGAAATGCTGAGTCTCTGTGGATTGTATTAAGAGTACAAAACTCCTTGACACACAGAGGGTGAATCCCCCCGTAAAATATGTCATAGATACCAACCAGGTAGGAGCAATGCCTCTTGGGGAGGTGGGGTACAGACGCCACACTTTAAAACTGGACTATCTTCTGTACTGCGAGTACATCAGAGATGACTAAGCTACTAGGTGTAAAGTCACACAAATACTGCTGTGGAGGATCTATGCTACGCCCAGAAGAAGGAGAGGTAACTGGAGGCCCTGGGGACAGAGATGGTGTTTTTAATTTTTATTCCATCAGGAGGTTGAGAGTCAGAAAAGAAAGAAGTATTTGGAAAGAGAAGAGCAATGTGTACAGGACTTGTGAAAGAACAGGAAGTGGTTTGCAGCGTGAGGACTGCCTTGGAAGGGCATGGGCACTTTTTCATGTCCAGCCTCTTCTGTCCTGCCCTTTATCCTCACTTCTAGTGTAGCTGTGAAATGGTAGGTGCTCACAAAAGCCTGTGCATTTGTCGGTCATTGCACTTGCAGCTGACATTGTCACTGTCTAATAGACTGTATTAAGGGATGGAGATGGCTGTTGTACTCCCCGACTTGACTTACAAGGAGTTCTCTGCTTACGCATTTATGAAGGATGAACTATGAACAGGAGAAGTCAGTCTGGAAAGGGAAGGATTGGACTGAATGAAAATCCCAGGAAGATGGAAGGTTCCATCTGTAACTTCAGCATCTAGTATCATGCCTGACATAGAGCACAGTCTCAGTAGATTTGTATTTAATTAATCATTTACTTAATTAGTTACTGTGAACTGACAGTGTACATTTAGAAAAGAGAAAAATCATTGTAGTCAAGGGAAGATGGATTTGAATTCTAGATCTTCCACGTCTTAGTACTGTGACTTACGGGAAGTTTTTAGAAACTTGCTTTCTACAAGCACGAAAGAACAATATTCATATTTATTTCACAATGTTGTAAAGAGAATTACATAATGTAGAAATAGATAGACAGACACATACCATTCTTTAAAAGGCCAGTTAGAGCAGGTGCAGATGTTAGAATTTTAGTTATGTTTGCTTTTATTATTATTTCACGGCTTTTTCCCACATTGGCATAGGTTATATGTCATTAAGGGCAGAGAAAATATCTTTTTCCCTCTTTTGTGTTCCTTGGTATAACGTAGCCAAGTATGCATTTATTTCTATTTATCTAAATCTGTGTAACTGTGAGCAAAATTAATTTTACTGCAATGTAAATTTGATAGTGAAAAATATACAAAAATATTATAATTCCACATTATAAAAATATTATAATTCCACAATATAAAATAATTCCACAAAGTATGTAGATGTCACCCAATGATAAAGATAGGACACATATCAATATACAGCTACCCAACCTTAAGACTCATAACCAGTTTACCTATACATTTCAGAGTTAATTCACTACACTTGCTAACCCACTGAAATTCCATAGGAGCATGCAACCACAAAGTCATCACAATTCAGTCATTTTCCAGCTATCACTTTGAAGACTTTCATTTATCACAGTTTTGGGAAATAAGATTTTCAGTTTCTCTGACTTCCTCAATAAATAACGTGACCATTTAATAAATATGTGTTTCTTTAGTAAGCAGGCTCTGCCCATGTTGAAGAAAGCCTTTTGGGATCATTTATTCCTACACACCAGGGAGGGCTGACACTACATACCAATTTAATGCCAGTATTCTCTTTCCATGACTACAAATAATAAAAATAGCCTTTTGCTTTTAAAGTTTGTTCTCCAATAAAATATGTAAAAAATAGAAACAAATGTCTTATTAGTTTCAAGTAGGTATTGTTTTACTATTTATTATTGTGCTTGCATTTCAAGAAAAAGTCAAAGATACAAAGGTATAAAGAAAAACCAGAATGTTTCTATCTCTCTCTCCCTCATAGCATCCTTTGAATGTTTATTACCAATTCTGAGAAAAATAAACCTCAAAGAATACCTAGCCCTTTCTTTACCATTGCTTTCTCTCAAATTCACACACACACACACACACACACACACACACACACACACACACACACACGGGCTCCTTGTCAATGAAGCTGGCTGATAACAAAGGAAGACATGGTGACTTTGCTTAGTGCTTGCATGAAAACATCCTTCCTTTCTGCCCACCCTGCCACTCACCGTCAAGCTACAAGAAAAGCTATGGGCTTCAAAATCTTTGGTTAGCGCTAGGCGAAAGGCAGAAGAGGAAGATAGATGCTAACGTTTTGAAGTGACTAGATAGAATTCAGATAAACCAAAAGGAAAATATTAACATTTTGAAGAAAGAAAAATCAGTTTTTATCTTTACACAGAAAAGTTGGGTGGAATTTTTCTATTTCCATATTTCTCTATAGGACCATGGGAACATTGCACATTACATCTTGTGTGTGTGTGCATGCACATGTGCGTTTGTGCATGCGTGCACATGTTCAGCTAATTTACATGGTAAATACAACTCTTCCTTCTGATTTCAATATGCATAATCTCATTTAATATTTGAGCTCTCCTGACAGACAGTTTGTTCAGCAAATACTGAGAAACACTCACCATCAGTTTAGAATATAAAATTCCCTTAACACCCATCTGAGTTATTTGTCTGAATGTCTTCTACAAAGGCCTCAGCCCTATAACTAAAATGAGATAGACATGAGTGCACAGTTGTTCATTGTTCTTTCACTTGACTTATTAATCGTTATATGATTTACTGGATTTGCTTCTTTTTTTACAATAGCTTTATTGAGATATAGTTTACATACTGTCAGGCCTCTGAGCCTAAGCTAAGCCATCATATCCCCTGTGACCTAAATGTACACATGTAGATGACCAGTTCCTGCCTTAACTGATGACATTCTACCACAAAAGAAATGAAAATGGCCTGTTCCTGCCTTAACTGATGGCATTATCTTGTGAAATTCCTTCTCCTGGCTCATCCTGGCTCAAAAGCTCCTTTACTGAGCACCTTGTGACCTCTACTCCTGCCTGCCAGAGAGCAACCTCCCTTTTTCCTTTACTTACCTAAATCCTATAAAACGGTCCTACCCCTATCTCCTTTCGCTGACTCTCTTTTCGGACTCAGCTTGCCTGCACCTAGGTGATTAAAAGCTTTATTGCTCACACAAAGCCTGTTTGGTGGTCTCTTCACACAGACACGCATGAAATTTGGTGCCGTGACTCGGATCAGGGGACCTCCCTTAGGAGACCAATCCCCTGTCCTCCTGTTCTTTGCTCCGGGAGAAAGATCCCCTACGACCTCAGTTCCTCAGACCAACCAGCCCAAGGAACATCTCACCGATTTTAAATCTGGTAAGCAGCCTCTTCTTACTCTCTTCTCCAGCCTCCCTCACTATCCCTCAACCTCTTTCTCCTTTCAGTCTTGGTGCCACACTTCAATCTCTCCCTTCTCTTAATTTCAAATCCTTTCATTTTCTGGTAGAGACAAAGGAGACACGTTTTATCCGTGGACCCAAAACTCCGGCGCCAGTCACGGACTGGGAGGGCAGGCTTCCCTTGGTGTTTAATCATCGCAAGGACACCTGATTATTCACCCACGTTTCAGAGGTGTCAGACCATGCAAGGACACCTGCCTTGGTCCTTCACCCTTAGTGGCAAGTCCCGCTTTTCTGGGGGAAGGGCAAGTACCCCATCCCCTTCTCTCCATGTCTCTAGCCCTTTTCTGCTTTTCTGGAGGAGGGTTAAGAACTCCTCAACCCCTTCTCCTTCACCCTTAGAGGCAAGTCCTGCTTTTCTAGGGGGCAAGAACCCCCAATCCCTTATTTCTGTGTCCTGACCTCTTATCTCTGCACCCCAATCCCTTATTTCCATGCCCCAGCCTCTTATCTCTGCACCCCATCCCTTATTTCTGCACTCTGACCTCTTATCTCTATGCCCCAATCCCTTATTTCTGCACCCCAACCTCTTATCTCTGCACCCCGATCCCTTATTTCCGTGCCCAGATCTCTTATCTCTGCACCCCCATCCCTTATTTCCACACCCTGACCTCTTATCTCTGCACCCCAACCCCTTATTTCTGCACCCCGACCCCTTTCTCGCTTTTCTGGAGGGTAAGAACCCCCGAACCCCTTCCCTCCGTGTCTCTACTCTCTCTTTTCTCTGGGCTTGCCTCCTTCACTATAGGCAATCTTCCACCCTCCATTCCTCTTTCTTCTCCCTTAGCCTGTGTTCTTAAGAACTTAAAACCTCTTCAATTCTCACCTGACCTAAAATCTAAGCATCTTATTTTCTTCTGCAATGCCGCTTGACCCCAATACAAACTCGACAGTAGTTCCAAATAGTCAGAAAACGGCACTTTCAATTTTTCCATCTTGCAAGATCTAAATAATTCTTGTCGTAAAATAGGCAAACGGTCTGAGGTGCCTGACATCCAGGCATTCTTTTACACATCAGTCCCTCCCTAGTCTCTGTGCCCAGTGCAACTCATCCCAAATCTTCCTTCTTTCCCTCCCGCCTGTCCCCTCAGTCCCAACCCCAAGCGTCTTTGAGTCTTTCTAATCTTCCTTTTCTACAGACCCATCTGACCTCTCCCTTCCTCCCCAGGCTGCTCCTCGCCAGGCTGAGCTAGGTCCCAATTCTTCCTCAGCCTCTGCTCCTCCACCCTATAATCCTTCTACCACCTCCCCTCCTCACACCTGGTCCGGCTTACAGTTTCATTCAGTGACTAGCCCTCCCTCACCTGCCCAGCAATTTACTCTTAAAAAGGTGGCTGAAGCTAAAGGCATAGTCAAGGTTAATGCTCCTTTTTCTTTATCAGACCTCTCCCAAATCAGTGAGCATTTAGGCTCTTTCATCAAATATGAAAAACCCAGCCCAGTTCATGGCTCATTCGGCAGCAACCCTGAGACGCTTTACAGCCCTAGACCCTAAAAGGTCAAAAGGCTGTCTTATTCTCAATATACATTTTATTACCCAATCTGCTCCCGACATTAAATAAAACTCCAAAAATTAAATTCCGGCCCTCAAACCCCACAACAAGACTTAATTACCCTCACCTTCAAGGTGTACAATAATAGAGTAGAGGCAGCCAAGTAGCAACATATTTCTGAGTTGCAATTCTTTGCCTCCACTGTGAGACAAACCCCAGCCACATCTCCAGCACACAATAACTCCAAACTCCTAAACTGCAGCTGCCAGGGGTTCCTCTAGAACCTCCTCCCCTAGAGGCTTGCTACAAGTGCTGGAAATCTGGCCACTAGGCCAAGGAATGCCCACAGCCCGGGATTCCTCCTAAGCCATGTCCCATCTGTGCGGGACCCCACTGAAAATTGGACTGTTCAACTCACCTGGCAGCCACTTCCAGAGCCCCTGGAACTCTGGCCCAAGGCTCTCTGACTCCTTCCCAGATCTTCCCAGCTTAGCAGCTGAAGACTGACGCTGCCCGATCACCTCAGAAACCTACAGGACCATCACAGATGCTCTAGTTAACTCTCACAGTCGGGGGTAAGTCCGTCCCCTTCTTAATCAATACGGAGGCTACTCACTCCACATTACTTTATTTTCAAGGGCTTGTTTCCCTTGCTTCCATAACTGTTGTGCGTACTGACAGCCAGGCTTCTAAACCTCTTAAAACTCTGCAACTCTGGTGCCAACTCAGGCAATACTCTTTTAAGCACTCCTTTTTAGTTATCCCCACCTGCCCGGTTCCCTTATTAGGCCAAGACACTTAAACTAAATTATCTGCTTCCCTGACTATTCCTGGGCTACAGCCACACCTCATTGCTCCCTCTTCCCCCAGTTCAAAGCCTCCTTCACATCCTCCCCTTGTATCTCCCCACCTTAACCGATCATGCACCCCTTACCATCCCATTAAAACCTAATCACTGTTACCCTGCTCAATGCCAATATCCCATCCCACAGCATGCTTTGAAAGGATTAAAGCCTGTTATCACTCGCCTGTTACAGCATGGCCTTTTAAAGCCTATAAACTCTCCTTACCATTCCCCCATTTTACCTGTCCTAAAACCAGACAAGGCTTACAGGTTAGTTCAGAATCTGCACCTTATCAACCAAGTTGTTTTGACTATCCACCCCATGGTGCCAAACCCATGTACTCTCCTATCCTCAATACCTCCCTCTACAACCCATTATTCTGTTCTGGATCTCAAACATACTTTCTTTACTATTCCTTTGCACCCTTCATCCCAGCCTCGCTTTGCTTTCACTTAGACTGACCCTGACACCCATTAGGCTCAGCAAATTACCTGGGCTGTACTGCCGCAAGGCTTCACAGACAGCCCCCATCACTTCAGTCAAGCCCAAATTTCATCCTCATCTGTTACCTATCTCGGCATAATTCTCATAAAAACACATGTGCTCTCCCTGCTGATCCTGTCCGATTAATCTCCCAAACCTCAATCCCTTACAAAACAACAACTCCTTTCCTTCCTAGGCATGGTTAGAGCGGTCAGAATTCTTACACAAGAGCCAAGACCGCACCCTGTAGCCTTTCTGTCCAAACGACTTGACCTTACCATTTTAGCCTAGCCCTCATGTCTCCGTGCAGCGGCTGCTGCCACCCTAATACTTTTAGAGGCCCTAAAAATCACAAACTATGCTCAACTCACTCTCTACATTTCTTATAACTTCCAAAATCTATTTTCTTACTCATACCTGACGCGTATACTTTCTGCTCCCCAGCTCCTTCAGCTGTACTCACTCTTTGTTAAGTCCCACAATTACCATTGTTCCTGGCGTGGACTTCAATCTGGCCTCCCACATTATTCCTGATACCACAGCTGACCCCCATGCCTGTATCTCTCTGATCCACCTGACGTTCATCATATTTCCCCACATTTCCTTCTTCCCTGTTTCTCACCCTGATCACGCTTGATTTATTGACGGCAGTTCCACCAGGCCTAATCACCACACACCAGCAAAGGCAGGCTATGCTATAGTACAAGCCACTAGCCCTCCTCTTAGAACCTCTCATTTCCTTTCCATCGTGGAAATCTATCCTCAAGGAAATAACTTCTCAGTGTTCCATCTGCTATTCTACTACTCCTCAGGGATTATTCAGGCCCCCTCTCTTCCCTACACATCAAGCTCGAGGATTTGCCCCCACCCAGGACTGGCAAATTAGCTTTACTCAATATGCCCCAAGTCAGAGAACTAAAATACCTCTTAGTCTAGGTAGACACTTTCACTGGATAAGTAAAGGCCTTTCCTACAGGGTCTGAGAAGGCCACCGCAGTCATTTCTTCCCTTCTGTCAGACATAATTCCTCAGTTTAGCCTTCTCACCTCTATACAGTCTGAAAACAGACCAGCCTTTATTAGTCAAATCAGCCAAGCTGTTTTTCAGGCTCTTGGTATTCAGTGAAACCTTTGTATCCCTTACAGTCCTCAGTCTTCAGGAAAGGTAGAATGGACTAATGGTCTTTTAAAAACACACCTCACCAAGCTCAGCCACCAACTTAAAAATGACTGGACAATACTTTTACCTCTTTCTTTTCTCAGAATTCGGGCCTGCCCTTGGAATGCTACAGGGTACAGCCCATTTGAGCTCCTGTATAGACGCTCCTTTTTATTAGGCCCCAGTCTCATTTCAGACACCAGACCAACTTAGACTGTGCCCCAAAAAACTTGTCATCCCTGCTATCTTCTGTCTAGTCCTACTCCTATTCACCATTCTCAACTACTCATACATGCCCTGCTCTTGTTTACACTGCTGGTTTACACTGTTTTTCCAAGCTGTCACAGCTGATATCTCTTGGTGCTATCCCCAAACTGCCACTCTTAACTCTTGAAGTAAATAAATAATATTTGCTGGCAGGACTATGCTGACTCTCCTTAGGCACTCTCTAATCAGATGTCCTGGGTCCTCCCAATACTTAGACCTTTAATACCTGTTTTTCTCCTCCTCTTATTCCGTTTAGTTTTTAATTCATACAAAACCGTATCCAGGACATCACCAATAATTCTAAATGACAAATGTTTCTTCTAACAACCCCACAATATCACCCCTTACCACAAAATCTTCCTTCAGCTTAATCTCTCCCACTCTAGGTTCCCACGCCGCCCCTAATCCCACTCGAAGCAGCCCTGAGAAACATCGCCCACTATCTCTCCATACCATCCCCCAAAATTTTCGCCATCCCAACGCTTTACCACTATTTCCTTTTATTTTTCGTATTAATATAAGAAGACAGGAATGTCAGGCCTCTAAGCCCAAGCTAAGCCATCATATCCCCTGTGACCTGCACTTACACATCCAGATGGCCGGTTCCTGCCTTAACTGATGACATTCCACCACAAAAGAAATGAAAATGGCCTGTTCCTGCCTTAAATGATGGCATTATCTTGTGAAATTCCTTCTCCTGGCTCATCCTGGGTCAAAAGCTCCCCTACTGAGCACCTTGTGACCACCACTCCTGCCTTCCAGAGAACAACCCCCCTTTTTCCTTTACCTACTCAAATCCTATAAAACGGCCCCACCCCTATCTCCCTTTGCTGACTCTCTTTTTGGACTCAGCCCACCTGCACCCAGGTGATTAAAGCTTTATTGCTCACACAAAGCCTGTTTGGTGGTCTCTTCACACAGACGCGCATGAAACATACTATACCATTTATCCTTTTAAAATGTACTATCCGATGGTTTTTAGTGTATTCAGGGTTGCTCTAATTTTAGAATTAGTATCTAATTAGATAATCAGTATCTAATTTTAGAATATTTCACCCCCAAAAGCCTCATTTTTATTAACAGTCACTCCCCCTTTCTTTCTCCCCAGCCCCTGGCAAACACTAATCTACTTTCTGACTCTATGGATTTTCCTCTTCTGGTATATTTCTCCTTTTCTTCCACAGAATTACACAAATTATCTCAACCCCAGTCACTCACCTGGCATGTTTCACTTGGGGATTCAAGTCAGAGCTATATCTCCATTAATAGGAAAAATGTATATTTAAAAATCTCTTTTAAGAGAAAATAATCTTGAGCTTATGTCTTAAAGAATAATGTCTTATAAATGATGAAGCTTCCTTAGATGCGTTAATTAATTTCAACAAATATTCACTGAGGCACTCAACAAGTGGGTCTCCAGGTGTGGTTTTTAATGGCCTACATCACAACCACCTGGGGATACTTATTAAGGATGTAGATACTTGGGATTTGCCTTACATCTACTAAATTAGATTTTCAGGGAAGGGGCAAGGGAATCATCATCTTTTTTTTTTTTTTTTTTTTTTTTAGACGGAGTCTGGCTGTGTCGCCAGGCTGGAGTGCAATGTCATGATCTTGGCTCACTGCAACCTCTGCCTCCTGGGTTCAAGCGATTCTGGTACCTCAGCTTCCTGAGTAGCTGGGGTTACAGGCACGCATCACCACATCCAGCTAATTTTTGTATTTTTAGTAGCGACGGGGTTTCACCATGTTGGCCAGGAGGGTCTAATCCTCTAACCTCGTGATCCACTTGCCTTGGCCTCCCAAAGTGCTGGGATTACAGGTGTGAGCCACTGCACCTGGCTGGGAATCATCATCTTAACAGGGCCCCTGTGTGCTATTCTTATGCACACTAACATTTGCCAATCAGAGGCCCACCCTGTACTAAGGTCTGGGGGTAAAATAGATGATTAAGACACAGAATTTGATATCAGATCATTTCAACACATTTAGCCTACACATTATGCCAATGATATTTTAGCAAAATTATATAAATACATTGATAGGGGAAGGAGCACTGAAAGAAAAGATTCCCAGCGATCAACTACTTTCTGCTTCTTACAAAATACTTTACAAATACTGTTTCTCTTATGAATACAAATATTGTTTCTCTTATGAAGTGCATCACCCAGTACCAGTTGCTGTGACATATATGTTTCCCGTATTAGACCTTGCACAGAAATACTCATATTAGCATAAATTTATTCATTTATTTAAGAAATGAATATCCATTGAGTTACAACTATGTGTTCAGCCCTGCTAAGGCAGCAAACAAAATAAAGTCTCTAAACTGTAAAACTAAGGAAAGGAGAAGACCAATACAAGAAAGAAAGAACACTGTGAATAGGGGAAGTCTTCCTGGAAAGACTAAAATGAACTCCTTCTCAGAGGATATGTAGGATTTGTGTGGGAACCAGTAGAGGCAACTCCTGTAGTGGAAGATACAAAATAAAAGTATGAATAGCACCAAAAAAAAATGAAGCATTTGATTCAGGTTAGATCCAACCAGCAGTCAAGTATCTGCTGGTGTCTGGAGTATATGAGAGAGGCTTGATGAAAATAACTGGAGCAGGACTGTTATTATGTATTGGAGAGCCATGTAAGAATCTACAGACAGTACTGAAAATACCTAAGGAATGGCTCTTAACGGAGTGTGTCCTGATGAAAACTTAGTCACCCCAGGGGAAAATGCATCTGTTTAACTCCAAGGGAACATCTATACACCTATCAGCATCTATACATCTATCAGCATCTGTACATCTATCAGCATCTGTACATCTATCAGCATCTATACATCTATCAGCATCTGTACATCTATCAGCATCTGTACATCTATCAGCATCTATACATCTATCAGCATGAATGAGCTTGAGCTTCCCACTCCGAAAGATCTGGGAAGCTAAATGACGGTCTCAATCCTCTGTATAGATAAGAGAGGGATGAGCGCTGGAAAACAAAGTGGTATCTTTGGTGCACTGATGGTGGAATTCACAACCTGCCGCTGCTCAAATACTGGCCCATAAGATTCTGTTCATTCTGCCACTAATCTGGCTATTTTCACTGCAGGTACCTCAGAATATGGATCTGAACATGAATAAGCAAGGAAAGAACAATAATGGTACACTAAGGTGCCAGCAGGCAGAGAGAGAGGGAGGAGAAAAACAAAAACCTAGATTAAGTGCATAAAAAATAAAAATTTTGGAGGACACAGACCAGAACATGAGCATTAATGAGCATTTAGTGAGCTTCAAGTACAGTACAAAGACTTTATAGAAATATAAAACTAAAAAAAACAAAAAACATTGGCTGGGTGCACTGGCTCACGCTTGTAATCCCAGAGCTTTGGGAGGCCAAGGCGGGTGGATCACATGAGGTCAGGAGTTTGAGACCAGCCTGGCCGATATGGTGAAATCCCGTCTCTACTAAAAAGACAAAAAGTTAGCCAGGGACAGTGGTGGGTGCCTGTAATCCCAGCTACTTGGGAGGCTGAGGCAGGAGAATCACTTGAATCCAGGAGGTGGAGGTTGCAGTGAGCTGAGATCATACCATTGCATTCCATCCAGCTTGGGCAACAAGAGTGGGACTGTCTCAAAAAAAAAAAAAAAAAAAAAAAAAAAAAAAAAAAAAAAAAAGATGTTGAAAAACAGGACAGTCACTGTTAAGATCAGACCTGGTGGCCTCGATGACACAATGTAAGAAATATCTTAAAGTACAGGGTAACAAATATGAAGAGATGAAAAATGATACAGGAAACCTGAGAACTGGAGGAGAGATCTGAGAGAACTAAGTGTGAATTGTAGGAGTTTCAGAGGGAGGAACAGAAACAGATGGATGACTCAAAATAATAAAATCAAACATGTATTTTTGTTTTTCATTTGAACTGAAGAAAGAGCTGGTCCTTTGGACGAAATTGTTCAATGCACAATCCAGGCAAAGTTAATGACTTTTTAAAAAGGGTTGGAGAAATTGTGGGGCTTCCAATAAAAAAATAAAAAGAAGTGTTTACAAGCTTCTAGAGACAAGAAACAGGTCACCTTAAAAACGGAACAAATCAGACCAGTCACAGGCAACTAATTTGCTTCATCGGAAGTGAGAAAGTAGCAGAAAGCCACTCATAGAATATTGAGAAATTAGAATTGTAAACTAATTATTTTCGTTCCTAAACGAGATAGTAATCCCTGATAGAAGTAAAAAAAGATGTACGTGGATGGTCTATGCTTTAGGGACTATATCATGCTTGTTCTTTGTGTAACCAACAAAATTATCCCAGGAAAAGTGGAGTCAAGGAGATGAACAATGTGGAGGGGTGGGGACAGACCGCAGGCTTCATATACCTATAATTAAAATGGATAATGAGACACTTGAGAAACGCAATAAAACAACCATAAGAGTGCTGAAAATTAATGAGAAACTCTTGAACTCAAATGAGTGTAAATGCTTAAATTGAAAAGAAATTCTTGACATTGAAAGGAAAATCATAAAAAGAACCTGGGATTAAAAATATTAATCTTAAACTCTCCCAATTAAAACTCTGAGTTAAGGTGGGTGAAGGAAAAGAGAATTCTAAAATTCTCTTTCAGGTTGTGATGATGAGGAAAGGAGGGGAGTAAATACTTTTTTTTTTTTTTCAGACAAACTCTCACTCTGTCACCAGTCTGGAGTGCAGTGGCACGATCTCAGCTCACTGCAACTTCCGCCTCCCGTGTTCAAGCGATTCTCCTGCCTCAGCCTTCCGAGTAGCTGGGATTACAGGTGCCCGCCACCACGCTCAGCTAATTTTTGTATTTTCGGTAGAAACAGGGTTTCACCATGTTGGTCAGGCCAGTCTCGAACTCCTGACCTCATGTGATCTGCCCACCTCGACCTCCCAAAGTGCTGGGATTACAGATGTAAGCCACCGTGTCCAGCTGTAAATACGTTCAAAAGAGCTCAATTTTACAGGCGGGGTGACAAGCAGGGTAAAGTTCTTGTTAGAGAATAACTAGCACTTGTGTCCAGGTATAGTAGTGTGACTATAAGAGTTGATAGAAATGATGATCACTCATTAAATAAAGGCAACAGTAAATATAAATACAAGTTGTTCAAAGTTTTATATTTTTAAAAAAGATAAAGACAAAAGAAGAAATTGGAGAGAAACAGGTAGATTTTGTAGCATAAGTAAAGATAAAAAGGGGGAGAGAAGCAGAAAAGATAACCATTGGGTACTGGGTTTAATACCTGGGTGATGACGTAATACGTAAAACGAGCCCACGTGACACATGTTTACTTATGTGACAAACCTTCGTATGTACCCCAAACCTAAAATAAAAGTTAAAAATAAAAAAGAAAAGCAATTGAGTAAAATAATCAATAATTTTGAATATTTATATACATATACAAAATATATATGTGTGTGTATATATATGAGGGAGAAAGAAATGTCACATTGTTATAAACCAATGAAATTGGAAATAAAGTATTAAAAAAAAAGTTTTTTACTTTATTTTATTTAACATAATCGTATCTGCTTAGAAATTAAAAAACACAATACTTGATAAACCTTGGATCAAAAAAGAAAATGCCCTCAATTTATAAAGCTACAGAGCAAAGAATGCATCTACCAGAATTTATATGACATAGCAAAACTATACTTAGAAAATTGATATTGCCTTAAGTGTCTTCATAATTAAAGAAATTTTCTGTATTAAAATTTCTATCAGATTATAATTGTAAATATTTTAAATTGAATCAAATTCAAACAATATCCGTTAAGATTCATGATTTTCTGTTTTAATATTTAAAGGTAATCAGCTCCATCAGTTGAATAATTTCAGCAAGAGTTTTTTCTTAAGGCAAAAGAAAAGGCATTGATAAAAATTCAGGATAGTAGAGTTTTGTATGAAAGCTGACATTCATTAGAATGTTAAAATCAGAACTCTTTACTAACTGGATAACTTAGTAAGTTTGTATTGCCCATTATGGACTTTGTATTGTCGTTTCCTTTCTGTGGAACATCCATTCAATTTAAAATGAATCCAGTGGGGTACTCAAGCACAATAACAATTTTGCAATATACGTCAATGTTATTATTAATGTTTATGTGTGCAGTGAGTTCACCTATCATTTTATTAGCTAAGCTATAATTTTAAACATACTTCCTGCATATAGCCAAGGAAGGACTTTGATATGTATGTAGTTATATTCCTTCAAGTACACTCTTTCTTCAAAAGCTTTCTAAAACCAGTGCACAAACTAAACATGGCCAGCTGTTGAATGTATCTCTTAAATATTAACTTCTCCAGTTAAAATTAGCACAATCCAGGCCTTACACATAAGAAGCTATCTCTGAGATTATTATCGCATACTTAACTACATTGCTAACAATGGATGAGAGCTTAGCAGCTAATAAACCTGCTGTTCCAGCTATAACAAAGGCAAGTTAATGTATTTGAAAGGAGAGTGATAAAATAACCAAGGCATCATAAACCTAAGATAAACAAAATCACCTAGTGGTGACTAATTAACGTAACACATGCAAATCTTCAATATTTTCACTGCTTGAAATCCCTTATAATGAATAATTGTATGAGACATTCATATATAAGGACTTCATTTGATTCTTTATATGAAATAAAGTTTCTTCTTCTGTTATGTGAAAATAAAGCCCACTCAAATGAGAACAAACAAAAGCTATTTATTCAGAGCTTGTTACAGCAAGAGAGTCAGCCACCATCACTTGCGTTTGGCAGAAGCTCACAAGCAGGCAGAGGAGAGGGAAAGCTTCATAGCGGAAAAAATAGAAGGCTTCAGGTGCACCCTGACAAGAGGTTGTTGGCGTGGAGAAGCTGGAGGTGGGCAAAAGTAGAAGTGGGACTTCCTATGAGACTGGGTGGGGGAGCATATTTGGCTTTCTTTGGTTGGTTTTAAGGTGGAAGCAGGAGCAAAAATTATGGAAGCTGGCAGTTATTGATTACTTGCATTTTTAGCTGATTGGTACAGAGGTTGTTGTCTGCCTTCCTGGACTGGTTGCTGCAAACTGTTTAATTTTTTAAATATGGTCAGAGTTCTATTTTAAAATATGGTCTGGTGGTTATCTGTTTGCATATTTAGTCTCTCAGCTCCCATCCTGTGTCTGAAAAATATTACCTCAATAGAATTTGAATTCATAATGGTTTTTAGCAGTATCAGAAGAAACAGACAAGTCTGGCTTCTGAGTAAATACGATCAATCTGATCATCCCTTATTTTATATATTTTCTATAATCGTAGGAATTCCTTCTTGCGATAATTTCTGCTATCTCCTATAGTATCTAAATATTTTCCAAGCACATAATTTAAACCCATGAAAATGGATATGGAAAGATAAAATAGTCCTGTTTTGTTATAAAGCATGTATATGCATTGTAAAAAAAATTCAGAATATATACAGTCTTGTCTTTTACCAGCATCACAAATAAATTCTTAAGGGCTAAAGCATATGACATGTATTGATGGAGAATGCATCATAGGTGCAGATTTTCAATTCACTTGAATGAAACTTTCAGTAACTTCAGACGTTCAGACCTACACAGATAACTATTCTACGGCCTACAGCCAAAGGGCCAATGTTAGCTTCATAGTAACAAAAGCAACCACCACCATAAGGACAATTATTATTACTATTTATGAAACCACTACTGTCATTCAGGGTCTCTGTGTATATTCATATTTAAGTTTATTTAATCTTTGCAACACTTTAAATGTAATGTAAAACAGAAAGATAAGTTATATTGACCCATTCATTCACTCAAAAATTAAAATAGCAGTTGAACCATTTTTCTTTGAAATAAATTTAAATCTATTCATTTCAATTTGTTTGAATTTCAATTCATATAAATTAATGTATTCAGTGGCTCTTGAATGAGCCTGTCTGAGGCCCAAAGACAATTGTTTGACGTGGACGAGTCAGGAGTCAAACCCAAACCTGTCTGCATCCACTGTTTGTGCTCCTAGTCTAATATGTCCAAAGTTTCCTGCGGACTGAGGCTTATTCAAAGAAAATAAATGTTGTAAATTATCGGCTCCAAAAAATGATCAAGTTTTTCTGCCATTGAAAAATCAGTGCATAGAGCATATTAAAAAATTAAGAAACATCCAAGGACTACAGGTTTATAGTCTTCCATATTTTCTTCTAAACTGATATTTTGTTTTCCAATTGACACAGAGTAATCTTGACCTGCAACTTGAAGATGTTAAGTAGGTGTTCATATGAGATAGATGCTGACCAGAAGACAGATGTTCATATGTAGTAAAAAATATATTCCATTGTTAAAATGTATCAAATTAGAAAAATCAAAACTCAACCATCTTCATTCCTTGCTGATGGCAGAGAGTAAGAGCACACTCTTTATAAAAGATGACTGAGATGCTCATTTTTAAAAAAGCATTTTTTAAAAGATCATGCATTTTAAAGGTGTTTCCAATTCACAGATCTACCATAAAAAACTTAAAACATGCACAAAAATGTGTTTAGAAAGAGACTTATTGCAATGATATTTATGACTACAATAATATTCTTCAAGTATATACCATAGATATACAATGATAGAAGAATGGTAAATAAAATGTAGAATAGCCAAGTGGGGAAATATTATGCAGTGATAAATACCATGTTTACAAAATCAAATTATATGTTAATATCTGGATTTTTTTGCTGGTTTTGTTTTTCTTTATTGTAGTAATTTCTCTTTGTAAATAGTCACAATACTTTTCAACATCTCCCTTGAAGAATTGGAGTCCATTTCTCCAACTTCTAGATCTGGGATTGGACATGCGAAAAACTTTTAGAAACAAAAAATGTAGTATTAATACAATGTTTAGAAGTATACATGTAGTATATTATCATTTTGCAAAGTATAAAACATATGAAATAACACTGTGTGGCCAGGCACGGCGGTTCACGCCTGTAATCCCAGCACTTTGGGAGGCCCAGACGGGCAGATCACGAGGTCAGGGGATCGAGACCATCCTGGCTAACACGGTGAAACCCCGTCTCTACTAAAAATACAAAAAAATTAGCCGGGCGTGGTGGCGGGTGCCTGTAGTCCCAGCTAATCGGGAGGCTGAGGTAGGAGAATGGCATGAACTCGGGAGGCGGAGCTTGCAGTGAGCCGAGATCGTGCCACTGCACTCTAGCCTGGGCAGCAGAGCGAGACTCCGTCTCAAAAAAAAAAAAAAAAAAATTGTGCATTGTTTATGGACAAATGCATAGGTAACAAAATTATTAAATCACAGGTGGGAAAGGTACACAATTACTTAAAAAATGTAGATATTTTTCTGGTAATAAATGAGAAGGAATAAGACTGAGAAATATAAAAGGGATTTCAACTACATTTATAGCTTTTTTTTTTTTTGAGATGGAGTCTTGCTGTGTTGCCCAGCCTAGAGTGCATGATCGCAGCTCACTGCCAACTCAGCCTCCCAGGTTCAAGCAATTCTCCTGCCTCCGCCTCCGGAGTAGCTGGGATTACAGGCACCCACCACCACGCCCAGCTAATTTTTGTATCTTTTAGTAGAAAAGGGGTTTCACCATCTTGGCCAGGCTGGTCTCAAACTCCTGATCTCATGATCCACCCACTTCAGCCTCCCAAAATACTGGGATTACAGGAGTAAGCCACCATGCCTGGCCCATTTATAGCTTTTAAAATACCAAAAGCATATAAGCTGAATATCATTTTTAACAGATTATTAGAATTGTTATATTAGTTTGTGTGTGTGAAATATGTCTAACATAAATTTAAAAAGACAGTAAACTTAGCTGAAAGACAGAAGGAGAAAATGTGTAAGATGAACATTTGCCAGTCAGTATATGAAACACCAAATGTTTCTCAGATAACAGTTTTAACCAAATAGAATGTACGATGGAAAAAAATCTCATTCAAAATAATAACCAAGTATACAGCTCCTGGGGATATTTAACAAGAAATTTTTAAAACACAAATTCTTCAATCAAATGGTTCTATATAATCTCAGATAAATCTCAGTGGAGATTACTTTGATATCCCACAGTGAGACTAGAAATTTCAGTGATATTGTAGATAGCCACAATAGATAAGATCATTTTCAATAAGAAGAAATAAAAAGAAAGGTTTTGGAATCTCAATAATTAAACAAATATGTTACTGATATAGTTTGGATATTTGCTACATCCAAATTTTATGTTGAAATGTAATCTCTAGTGTTGGAGGTGGGGCCTGGTGGAAGCAGATTGGATCATGGGGTGGATTTCTTGTGAATGGTTTAGCACTGTTCCCTCGGTGCTGTCCTCATGAGATCTGGTGTTTGAAAAGTGTGGCTTCCCCCCAACACCCGCTTGCTTATGCTTTCGCCATGTGAGAGACCTGCTCCCCCTTCCCCTTCCGCCATGATTGTAAGCTTCCTGAGGCCTCCCCAGAAGCCGATGCTGCTATACTTCCTGTACAGCCTGCAGAAGTGTGAGCCAATTAAACCTTTTTCCTTTATAAATCACCCAGTCTCAGGTATTTATAGCAATGTGAGAGCAAACTAATGCAGTTACTTATGCACGGTAATTAATAAAACCTCAATGGATCACGATTCTGAAGAAATACAACTTAGTAAAACTTAGTGCCCTCATTTATAAGAATTTATTTTTATATTTATTAACAATATGTAATAATTAACTATTCATTTCAAATAGCTGAGAAATCAAGTTGATAAATAGTTTGGGGTCAATTAACTAACCTTTAGGCAACTTAAGATGAAGAAGGAAGAAGAGCAACAGCAACAAGTAAGTTAAATTTTGAGAATCTCTATTAGACATTTGAATTTGGAATAGCTGGAAGCAGAATCCACCACCCCTTGCTCCTGCCACATTGCAGGTTTCACTCAGATGCAGACAGCACACTTGGGGAAGTAGAAATCTCTGGCCACAGATGCTGCGTGAGAAATTACCACTGGGCCACAGAATCCCTGGAGGAACCAGCATCAGCTTCCAAAACTGGGAGCTACCCTGTGAGCAATCTGTATACAACACTGGGCCCAGGCAGAAAAGAACTGCCAGAAATAATAACTTCAAACTCCAAAATAAGAGCAAATTCACCAAGGAAAGCAAATTTAAAGAAAGAAATGAACGGACTTAAAAATATCTAATTAGTGTTCATAGTTGGATTTAAGAGAATTGCAGTGATAAAAACAATAGCAACTTGCAAAGAAAGTGAGGCAATCAGAGCAAGAAGCGTTCTTGGAAATAGAAAGCATGATTGCAAAACTTAATAGCTCAGTAATAATTCAGTAACAAAATGGATAGTTCTAGAAACTGAATTTGTGATGACCCACTATATTAAAATTATGGGAAAGGGAAAGGCTAAAACACATAGAAAATGGTTAAGTACATGCTTGGCAAAACCAGGCAAGCCAATACCCATTAGCAGCCTGTAGAAAGAAAAAAGGATGGAAATTAATAATCGAACTAATTATACATGAGAAATTTCTAGAGCAAAAGGAAACACTGGGACCTCTTATTCCCGTATACACATCCTATTAGAATTTTTGAAGTCCTATGTTAAAAATGAAGCGCTACAAACTTTCAGACATACAGATGTATACATGCAAAAAACACAGCACTGAAATAAACAAAAATAGCGAACATACGAATAAGAAAAAAACCCCGGGTTTACAAAGGAAAGCGAATCACAATAGTTGTGTGGCTCTGATCTGTAGTACCACATCACCATGTGAACAGTTGAGAAAAAAATCATTGCAAACATTCTCAAACTATCATTTAATTGGGAAGACAAAAGCAGGTTGTTAGAGAATATAAATCATATTCTCATTTCTTTTTTTAAAACTACGTACATTGAAATGTCTTAGAGTAGATATGGATTATGGGGAAATTTAACTTTTTGGACTTTTTTACCAAATGTATAAAGAACTCTGTTGTTCACAAATTGGTATCATACTGTGTGTCAACATGGATGGAGTCTCAGTTTGGGCCAAGCACGTGATTTTCCTGACTTTAAGGAGGTCCTCTTCCATTATGGCAGACAGGAAACAAACAGTGCAAAACCAATGAGCACACATGGTGAGAAAGATCACCTATACGTGGTTTCACGGGGCTATATTTGCAGGCTCCTAACTCAGCCAAATAAATGTGTATGGGGACTATCACTAAAGATAAGTCTTAAGGAAAGAACAGGATTTAGCCAACTCACAGGAGTGGAGGAAGCGTTCCAGGCAGAAGGGAAAACACGAGGCAAAAACAACACATTGTGTAGGAGGAAAGAAGTAGGACAACAAGCTGAGCAGTTGTCAGAACGTTTTAAAAAATGAGTCATTGCATTAAAAGAAATGAGGCTGAAGGGGTTAGTTATGCTCAAATCATAGAGGGTCTTATAAACACACGCCAGATAATTGAAAGCATTTTGCAGAGCCAGAGCATAGATTTTCAATTTTTGGAAGTAAAATAACCCTTTACTCAAACAGTATCTACCTAGAGATCTAATATAGAAAAATGTGAAAAAAAATACCTTACAAGTTTAATTATATGAGCTACATTTGATGACATCAACTAACATAGTCAGGCATTAGATGCAATGAGGCCACTGCAATGAATCCCCAAAATCATACATTCAGCACATAATTTATTTTCAAGTTTAATTTTACTTGCACAACATAAAAAGAGTTTGAAATTATAGAGACATATTTTCAAATGGTCACTCAATTTAAACAGAAGTAGCAAAAGAGACATTATTTTGGGATCTGGAGAGAAAAAGAGAGTGAATGCTAGGAATAATAGCAAATATAGTAAGTTGACCAGTGATGAGCCATTTAGGTGAACTCTCTGAACAGGCTAAGTATTTGGTAGCATTTCTTCAGGATTTGCATAACTTTTATTAATGACAGAGGGCTGTTGATTTTCTTTTAGGAAACACTGTATTTCTTTGTATTCAAAATTGTTCATTAGCAAGTCAGAAAATCCAACTCTCAGCATTTAAGCAAAAGGGAAAAGCCAAGAGAAGATATGAGGGCTCACAGAATTGCAAAGAGGATGGAAAAAGCTTGGAAAATGCACAAGAACCAAGACAACGCTAAAGTTCCCAAACCAGAACTCTACTTTCATCAGGGAGAGTCTAGCCAGGATGCAAACAATGTGTTGCACGGCAGTTTCCACTTCAGAGACACTATAGCCATTGCCACTGACCATTACTAACCATCCCAGCATGAATGTCTTTTAGCTGAGCTCAGGTCCTGGGCCCATCCTGGTTCCTTGCAGATGGGGAGAAGGAATATCTTGCTCCTGGGGCTTTTGCAGTGGGAAGGTAGCAATGGCTACTGACAAAGAATGGGAAGATTTGGCTTAAAGTTTAGAAAGTAGAAGTCAACAAATTGCAGAAAAAAGAGATATTATGGAACTTCCTGATAACTCAGAAAGGAATGGTGGCATTGTGTCTTCTGTGAATAGCACGGGTTCATCTTCTGTTCCCTCCACAACACCTTAGCGAATTCACAGGACATCAGATGGAGGTAGCTGCTGCACAGTCTATAAAGACTGGCTAGCAGGTGACTTTTCCTCTAGCCTGTACAGTGGAGAAATACCCAAGGTTGGTACAGAGGTGGAAAAACACCTGTCTTCATGGGGCATGGTCATTCTGACGACACACTAGTGTGCACTAGCAATATGTTATTACCAATATGAACTGAATTTCAGGGGAGGTCCTTCCTTGAAACTTCTGTACTCCAGAAAACTCTTGAACATCCCTAAGGCAGCAACTCAGTGGGTGAGTAAAGCAGATTAAGTGAGATGTAGAGAAAGAAACAAATAATCATAATTTCAAAATAGTCATAGCACTTTATGCCTTCATTTATTCCTCATATCCCCCCATGTAGTATGTACTACTAGTATTATCCACCATTTTACATGTGTTAAATATGAAGGAACCAAGAACTAGTAGGATTAAGTAATATGTCCAGAATTACACAGTTAATAAAGAGCAGAAGCAGATGTGACATCCAGGTAGCTTACCTGGAGTCTATGTTTGTAGCCTATATGCTGAACTTATTTCACAGGGTTAACACTAAACTTGATATCAACTATATTTGCATAAAAAAGAATATTTTTTTCATTGCTCACAACTTAAAAGCATTGGTTACTCATACTCATGAAGAAAGTGGGTAACAGTTCTCAAAGCTTTGTTTAATAAACATGTAATTCTTTCTGTTTTGTGTGAGAAAATATTTTGCTCTATTCTATTGTTCTTGTTTTCTCTTTCAAGTTCCTTTGCAATTTTCTAATCAAATATCTTCCTGAACAAGAGATTAAGGATGTGAAAAATAACTAGATATAAAGAAATAAATTGCTTATTCTTAGGAAAGACTACAGGGAAGTGGATTTGGTTTAGAATTCCTGGTGATGGGGGTAATCAACATCATTAGACTCTTGGCACAAATTTACTTATTTGCTTTGTCATTTATTTTGAAATATTCAACATAGTTCAATATATAACATAAAATTTCATGAAAACTCATGTTTAAATATGAATTTATTAGTGATTACCTCATATTCTCAGTCTACCTCATGTTCTCAAAAACTGTGCTAGCTGACAAAATTTCTCACTATTTGGAGGAACCAGGCAACATCCCCCGTATTGTCTAGGTCTCATATCTCGAGATCATCTTGCTGTAACACAGTGAATTTTTGGATCCCATTTATTTTATTTTAAAAATAAGGCTGGTATTTGGGGTTAGTTTTACTCTATATTTTAGAGGTGGTTAGTTAACAACTCCAGTGTTACTTACATAAAAGCCCGTTATTCAGAAATTTACAATTCAAATATAGTTACTCTAAGTGTAAAGCTGTCTTTAACAACTTAGGTTAACTACTTAGTTGTGTCAATTAGCATGACGATCTTAAAAAATGTCCAAGAGATGTCCATTGACTAGAAAATTTAAGATTCCCACTCTATCAACAATGCATTGAGCTCAGCCCCCTGTACATTCTGGAGCAGGTTTAGGATTCAGAAGTAGACCTGTATTAGCAAATAATCAGACATTTCTTCTGCCTGACCTGAGATTTAACTGAATCCTGTTGCTAAGATGCTTCACATTTGTCTTGAGTGAGTGTTTTGTGCACAGTTCAAAGACAGAGAGCTCTGACTTCAAGTTTTCAGATGTGATCAGACAATTCCTTTTGTAATTTCTGCTAATAGATGATTTTATACGTGGTACCATTGGGTCTGAGATTTGCCTTCATTTTGGCACCTACTATTGGTGATGGAGTCAGAAGGTTAGAAACCCAAGCACCTGCACTATTCACAATAGCAAAGACTTGGAACCAACCCAAATGTCCAACAATGATAGGCTGGATTAAGAAAATGTGGCACATATATATCATGGAATACTATGCAGCCATAAAAAATGATGAGTTCATGTCCTTTGCAGGGACATGGATGAAGCTGGAAACCATCATTCTCAGCAAATTATCGCAAGGACAAAAAAACCAAACACTGCATGTTCTCACTCATAAGTGGGAATTGAACAATGAGAACACTTGGACACAGGAAGGGGAACATCACACACTGGGGCCTGTTGTAGGGTTCGGGGACGGGGGAGGGATAGCATTAGGAGATATACCTACTGTAAATGATGAGTTAATGGGTGCAGCACACCAACATGGCACATGAATACATATGTAACAAACCTGCACATTGTGCACATGTACCCTAGAACTTAAAGTATAATTAAAAAAAAAAGAAACCCAAGCACCTCAGCTACCTCTAAAAATCGGGGAATGTTCATATCCAGTAAAAATAACCAATAATTGGGAATAACCAAATCAGCTACGTAAGTTTGTCAGAGGAATGTGGTTGGGTCATACACTTCACCTAGGCCCATTGTAAAAATATTTAACAAAGATACATCAGTACCAATGAAAATTAGGTTTTTGCTGCTGTTGTTTTGCTTTGTTTGTTTTTGTTTTATAGCACTTTGGGGAAAGAAGAACAAATTTACATTTTGCCGATGATCTAAACATTTTCTTCTATCATAAAGTTCCTATACTTAGTACAAAGCTCTTAATGCTCCTTAAATGAAACATCGTGAGCAGCCATATGGTGACCTGCCCCTTAACCTAGCACCAATTTTGAGGGGTTAAAAATAAATTTTATTGAAACATTTTTTATCTTTCTAAAAAGATATAGAACAGGAAAACTATTTTAAACTAAAATTGTAATGGAACATTGGCAGAATCCCTGAAGCACCTGCATGCAATGAACAGTCTGAAAACTGCTAGTGTAGGTGAAGGGAAACTAGCAAAGGATTATACGGAAGGGAATGGCACTGTCAGATTTACATTTGAAAGATAGTTCTGCATCTGTGGGAAGAGCAATTTTGATGAGAAAAATACCGAAAACACAGAACTCCATTAAGAAGGCAAAGATGAATTAGAGCAATAGTGGTAGGAATGAAGAGAAGCTGGATTGAAAGATTATGTAGGAAGTAAAAGCTGCCAGGATTTAAGTCATTCTACTCTCTTCTAGTCTCATTTGTAGTCTTTCCAAAAAGCCATTAGATTAGCTATTTCCACTGAAACTGGCTAGATGGTATAATAGTGAAGAACCCGGACCTCTGTTTAAATCCCAGACCTGGAACTTACTAACTCTGTGATGCTGAGCAAATTGCTTAACCTTTTGGTCCTCAATTTCCTCATCTGGAAAAATGGGAATAATAATTTCTACCTCACAGGTTTAATAGTAGAGATAAAAAGGAAAAAAGAGTCTATGCTAAAAGATTACAATAGTGCCTAGCTAAGCAAACAGTAAATGGTTCCTTTTTTTTAACTCAAGAAAGAAGCAGTTGAAGAGAGGACAATAAAAGAAAAAAAGGGCTGGGCGCAGTGGCTCACGCCTGTAATCCAAGCACTCTGGTTGGCAGAGATGGGCGATGAACTGAGGTCAAGAGTTGGAGACCAGCCTGGCGAACATGGTGAAACCCTGTCTCTGCTAATAATAAAAAAATTGGCTGGGTGTGGTGGCGCGTGCCTGAAATCCCAGCTACTTGGGAAGCTGAGGCGGGAGAATCGCTGGAACCTGGGAGGCGGAGATTGCGCCACTGCACTCCAGCCTGGTGGCCAGAGCGAGAGTCTGACAAAAAAAAAAAAAAAAAAAAGTATGTTAATGGTCTAGATGGATATATTAAATAGCAGTGTAAGAATTAAGCAGTATTGCCGAAAGGAAGGCAGGCTGTGTAAAAGAGAGTAAGTGAAATGAGTAAAACAGTGTTACTTTTATTTGGTTATGCTTGATTCGACCTGTTTATTACCAAGTGAAATTTCGCGCATAGCAGAGGCTTCATCTGCAAAAATAAAATAAAATAGTGAAAGGTGAGAAGATGAAGAAAATAGATGTGCCAGTGTAAGATTCTTCACAATTTGCAAAAGGAATGATTCTCACTGGCAAGGTAGCTTGGGTTTGTTAGAGAAGGAAAGGCGGATCGGATGAGTTGTGCAATAACTGGCTGTTTGACTGAAGCAGAAGCAGCTGAATGCAGCTTTCCTGTTACATGACTTCCTGCAGGTCATCATCTCTGCATCTCCCTGGGTGCAAAGGTAGAATTCCTCCTGTGAAAAGCCAGGATAAGCTTTTCTCTGGCCTCTGTAATTAGGACTGAGAATGAAATAAATTATCAGACTCCTCTGGAACTCCCATTAGATGTCCTGTGAACCTTTAATTCCTCTTGTGCTTCCGAGCCCGGATTGGAGCAAAGAAGACATATGTCTATGCATGAAATCAAGTTTTTGTACACTCTAGAAGTATCTACTTGGTAGCATGGATTGTTTCCACTAAAATAGTTGGAGCCGCTGTCCTAGCATCCTTTTTCTATTTGTAATTACAAGCAGCCAGTTTCCCCTAGGGAATAAATTCTCACTTTTTTGACCATTTTATTATCATACATTTTTGTCATCTAATAACACTTTTGTCACATAATATTAATGATAAATTGTGCTGACCTTGAATATCACCAAAAAACCAGACAACCTGGGTTTTTTTTTTTTTTCTGACAGTGGTGATAAATTTTCACTACTTTTTAAATTTTATTCATTTATTTATTTTTGAGTTCATCTCAGTCCTGGAATCAAGTAAATCTGGTTTATTGAGAAATTCTACATAATGTCATTTTGATAGAGTGGCAGTGGGTTTTCACATTACTTCTAAAACTTATTCTCAATGGTTTTATATCAGAATATAATCCCTAGTGTGACTAGAATTTAATACGGAAAGCAACACAAACAACTGTCCCCATTTTTTTTTCTCATACCCATGTCCAATCCTAGCTCACCTTCCGCTATGCCAGGAAATGTCTCTGGATGCCTTCCAACACAGTGATTTATGATTTGATTGATTTATGATCCAATTGACTTATCAATCAAAGTTGCCACGTAAGACTAAACATAATATGCCATCCAGTCCTAGGCTGAAAACTTTCTACATGGTCCGGAGCTTGGGCAATTCTTCAGTTGGGCTGAGATGGCTGAAAATGTCTGATATAGTGCTTCTCTTTTATAAAGTATAAAGGAGTTTATTCATAAATGGTTAGTTTCCCAGTAAGAGTACAGATTCTACACTCCCAAAGTAAATGGGTACTCTAAACACAATTCTCTTTATTTATTTATATTTATTCTAACTAAAAAGCCTCTTTCATAACTTTCTTTCAGCAAACATTTATTGACATCCTTAAAAGTGGCAAGCACTATCCCAGGCACAATGATCATCACAGGCAAAAATCCCTTCCCTCATGGCAATTACATTTTAGTTAAATTGAGGGGACACAGTCAGTAAACAAATAAATGGAGTAAATTCATATAATGGCAGATGCAGATAGTGCTATGGAGAGAAATAAGACAGAGAAAGAGACTAGGGAAGGGTTGTAATTTTAAACAGTGTGACCTAGAAAGTGTGAACTTAGCAGACACATTTGAGCAAAGACTTGAAAGGTGTTGAGAAGCAAGCCTTGAATTGTCTTTTAAGTAGAGGTCACAGCAAATTCCTCCCACGTGTCTGATATTGTGTTCTGTGAAGGAGGAACAGTGACAACACCTGCCAGTGTGTCCAGAGGGCAGGAGCCAAGGGCAGAGTGGGCAGAGATAAATGCAGAGAACAAGCAAATGAGAGGGAAAGAAAGACAACCGGGAAAGACAGGAGGGAGAGGAGGTTTGAAAAAGATCAGAGACCGATCTGCTTGGAGCCTGTTAGGATGGGGCTACGTATTAGCCATATCCCAGTGGAATGGTAAAAGGACTGCAGGAGTTCAGGGCAGAATGCAGGAAGCAATGCTCCCAGAGGGAGAGCTGAAATTAGCATCAGGCTCAAGCCTGAGCCAGGCAGAAGTGACCCAGATGGGATTTAAAGCTCCTTCCTTCTGGACTCAGGAGACTGAGGCAGGAGGATCACATGAGCCCAGGAGTTCGAGGCTGCAATGTGATATGCTTCTGCCTGTGGATAGCCACTACACTCCAGCCCAGGCAACATAGTGAGACATCGTCTCTAAAATATAAATAAATAAAATAATACAATAATAAACACATAAATAAGTAAATAAACATCTTCCTTCTGCAGGAAGGAATAAATGATTGGAGGAGGCAGAGACAGCCTGGTGTTAGAAGACCTAAAGTCACCATAATAAAATACCATCTCTAAAATACAAATAAATAAAATAATGAAAAAATGAATAAATAAAAATCTTTTTTTCTGCAGGAAAAAAAAAATTATTTAATGGGAGAAGACAGAGAGCACCTGGTGTTGAAAGACCTAAAGTCAGCTCTGAGGAAATAATGGGTGGGAGGTAGTTAAAGTTCCAGGTGAAGGGGGAATCTACATGAAAAAAAAAAAAAACCTCATTTGAATAGATGTAGAGTCCAATCCCAATCCTAATGCAGGAAAAGGAAGTACATTTATTATAGCTATAGCCTCTGTACTTCTCATTATATTGCTGTGGTTTAAAAAACAAAAACAACAAACAAACAAAACAGAAACACCTGATTCTTCAGCAAGACATGATTTGATATGTATCTGTTATCTGGGAATACTAGTGAGGTAGAATGTTCAAAGGAAAGGACATGAAGCACTTCCAAAGCATCCTGTGAGAGCTCCAGTACACACAGGGCTAAAGACATGTAAATTAGCAGCTGGAGTGACCACATATAGACCATTCATCAGAGTGAGGCATGAGGGGAGAGTGGCAGAAATAACCTACCCTCCAGATTTAAGGGCAGAAAATCTGGATTCCCTGATGATCCCCCAACATGTCAACAGTAAGACACTTAGACACAGAAAAGGCAGAGTGCTGCTCTTGCTGTTACAATAAATACAAGAGTTAAGCTTCGACTAAATTCCTTCCCTTTGTTTCAAAGAGCAGTATACAGAAATCCTTTCAAGAGTCCAACTCATCCTCAAGTCCACCAGTGCAAATTTCATAATATGTCAGGATCAAAATAATTTTTCAGTCTTCTCAGTGATTGAGCCAAAATCTACAATAATCAGGAATACATTCTGTAGCAATGAAGTCTGTATCAATACATTGTTTTATGAAAATGAAGCCTCTTTCTTTTTGGTCAGGATCTGTCATTCTGATCATCCCTGGGTGAGAATTGGGAGGGAGCAAAATGGTCCATGCCATGGAACCCTATTATGAGAATGACCACATAGGAAGGGTAGTTCCTAACCTCCTGGGAATCAAAGACTCTGTTGAGAATATGCTAACTACCATGGACATCTGATTAAAAACACAGAAAATAAAATACTTGGCACCTATGAAGAGATAGAAGTTTGCATTTTCAGGAGATTCATAGTTATTTTTCCGAATGTCTCATTAAATGAAAGGTCCCACAGTCATCCCGCTAGGGGAGAGCACATTAAAATAAAATCAAGACCCAAGCTTCCCACCTTTCATGATCTCCACTGCTTCCTGCTGTCTTTTTTGTGGATACAGGGATGTTAAAGTGTCATTGTTTATAAACCTACAATAAAATGCAGAGCCCTCACTACATTTCTAAACCTGAAAAACTACCTAGATCTTAAGCAAAGGAATTATTCTCTGCACATCTTCTTTTTAAAAAACTGTTTAGTAATGATGCTTCATGTAAAGCAGCTGCCGCCTCTCACAAAGAAGCCTCCACAGTGTTGCTGGATGAGTCATGAGTCATACATGAATATGGAATTAGCAAAATGATCATTTGCTCAATTGTCAAGGCCTGTCTCTGTAGAATGAATGCCTATTGTGAAAGTGCAAAATTTCTGTGAAAATACCAAAAGGAGGGGAGGTGCTTTTATATGGGGTAGGAATATTGGACGCATCCTTGCTCAGGCTCAGGTAAAATAATGTATACACCACCCTATAAGGAATGCAAAAGAAAACTGTTGTTTTGTTGTTGTTGTTGTTGTGTTTAGTTATCAGTAAAGTACAGTTAGTTCTTCTCCGTAACTCCTGGGAAGTGTACTTTGAAACCAGAGGCACCCATTTCAGTATAGAGGAACCTTTCAGAACCTTCTACCTTCTACCAGTTTCTCCTCAGGGATTAGTTAAATTGGGGTTAGGGACAGAGAGATGAGAACTTAATTGACGTAGATATATATATAATTAAATATGAGAAGTAGCCCTCAGATATGTGGATTAAAATTAAATTAGGTTTCTAAGTTCAAATGACTTGCTTTAAGCCTGCCATAATCTGAACACTTTTGTCCCCTCAAAATTCATAAGTTAAACTCCTAATACCCAAGATGATGGTGTCAGGGGGTGGGGCCTTTTGGGTGGTGATTAGGCCACAAGAGTTGAGCTCTCAGGAATGAGATTAGTATCCTTATAAAGGAGATCCTAGAAAGTCCCCTCATCCCTTCCACTCTGTGAGGACACAGTGAGAAGGCTCCCTTCTATGAACCAAAAGTAAGCCCTCATCAGACACCACATCTGCCAGTGCCTTGACCTTGGACTTCCCAGCCTCCATAGCTGTGAGAAATAATTTTCTGTTGCTTATTACTATCAGGTTTATGGTTTTGTTTTTTTTTATAGTAGCTTGGAAGGACTAAGACAAGGCCTATATGAGACACCTTCGTGGGAACTCGGGTAAGTCATCCTTCACAGAAGAGTGAAAGATATGGAAAATGTCCCAACTCTAGTGAAAAGAGGGGAGTACCTCAAAGCTTTCAATATTTAGAAATATGTATATGCTTATATCATTAGAAATCATAGTCTTTGAGGCTTAGAAAAGAGAATGTTCATTAATATAAACCTTCTGAAAGTTGTCAGAATGTACATTTATGCTTTTTCTGATGAACATTATAAAATAGCAGGAGAGTAACCTTCTCAGCATTTTTAAAAACGTTATTCCTGATAAACATTTTTTTCCCAGAGAAACATGTCTCTTAAATGGTAAACATTAAGATAGTGGGAGAATAAATTATTTCCAAATTACACAGTTATGTTCAAAGTTTGGAGAGGTAATTTTTTTTTTTTTTATGTTTCATTTTTTTGAGATGGAGTCTTGCTCTGTCGCCCAGGCTGGAGTGCAGTGGCACAATCTTGGCTCACTGCAAGCTCCACCTCCTGGGTTCTTGCCATTCTCCTGCCTCAGCCTCCCAAGTAGCTGGGACTACAGGCACCCGCCAACATGCCTGGCTAATTTTTTGTATTTTTAGTAGAGACAGGGTTTCACTGTGTTAGCCAGGATGGTCTCCATCTCCTGACCTTGTGATCCACCCACCTTGGCCTCCCAAAGTGCTGGGATTACAGGCGTGAGCCACTGCGCCCGGCCTATTTTCATTTTTTAAGTCAGTGTGGAAGGCAATTTCAGAGGCATACTTCAAATTATTCTATAGTTTTACACTGTTGAGATGAAGACCACATGCTAATGAGAACTTAACAAATGCAGTGTAATAACAGCAATGAGCTCATGAACATATGTGATTTTAATGCTTTCTTAAGTATTAAAGTGTACAATCTGTAGATAATGGTTAAGATTCTAGATTTAGGTTTGGATTTAGACAGTTGAGATTTTAGAGGGTTACACTCTGCTTTCCAGTTTGTGCTATTCTAAGCTGTTTAGTTTATCATTTCTATGACATTCCAAGTCAAACGAGGACAGCTTGATTTTGCTGATAGCTGATGAAACTGTAAAATGCTGCATAATTAGATAGAAGGGAAGTATCTATTTAAGAAGGAAACTAAACATCCAGGAAGTTATTCTACGAGGGGGAAAAAGTGATGTGAAAAATATTTTTGCCCTGTTACCAGACTTTTCCAAGAATTTAGATTTAGCTTTTGTTTACAGCATGGTTTGACATTCCTGGATGTCTTTATATAATTGACTTAAATAATTGACATTTGAATCGTACTTTCTAGGTATGAAACTGCTTCACACATACTGATTCCTTTAGTACTCCAAAATAATTGTAAGAAAAATAGTGCCATTACTCAGTTTGATAATAAAGACACTAGAGCTTCCTCAAGTTAGATTATTTTCCCAAAGTTATACAGGGTAAGTGGCAAAACTGGGAAGTAAACTCAAAAATATTTTGTCTTTTTCCCCACTATCATGCTGACTTTAGCTTGAGAATCTCTAAGACTGAAAATGAGGAGTCAGTCATCTTGATTTGTCTAAAATCTCCTGACTTGTATCTCTGCGGCAGTCTCCTCACACAAACTCCATCACTCCTACATACTGGTGATTCATAAAGCAGAAGCAATCAAGTCACTACCTACTCAGGAGGCTGCTAGCATCTTAGCCCAGGAATCAAGGCTTTTAAACTACAGCCAAATCACATCTCCAGTAATCGTTACAACAGTTATAGCAATTGCTTACACAATGTTCCTATTTATTATGTGCAAGACACCATTCCAGTAATTTTGCATATATTATCTCATTTAATCCTAACAACAATGACAACAAAAACTCATGAGGAAGGTACTATTAGGACATCAATTTTCCAGCAGAGGAAATATGGAAATCTGGAAAATGAAGTCACTTGTTCAGGATATCCTGTCTTCCCTTTCACTGGGTTCATGATATACTGCCTTTTCTTTCCATTAACAAGGTGAGAAATAGAAGGGTTGGGGGTGTACAGCACCTGGATATGAAGCGCTATCTGTAGTTGGGAGGGGAAACTGAGGACTGTAGGTGTGATGCTTACGGAATTTGGGATGTTTCATAAATTTATCCTACAGTGAAAGAGAAAGCTTAGAGAATGACAAGTTATGCAAGAAAATGCTATTCTCAGAGACCAAGAAAGGCACAGTGGATGCAAGGTAATCACATTATTAATAAATTGGGATACCACACAAATTAGTGTATATGACCACATCCAGCTAAATGCTGATTATACCAAAGACTTCCGAAATATACTAAAGATGTAAAAGTTGGAAGGGCAATTAAGTAAACACAAAAGAAAAGAGAAGAAATGGAAATGGAAATTGGAATATTGTTCAAGCGAATTTACATAATTAAACAAACTATGTACTAATTATATGAAACACTTCTGAAATATACTGCATGTTTAAAAGGAAAAAAATGTAAATAGCAAACAGGTGAAACAAGAAGAAATAGAAATACCAAACTGCATTGATATAAAAGGAAGAGGTTTGTTACTGAAACCAAAACTGCTGTTTTGTCCTGAGTGATGGAATACAATGTTTATGACTAGAGGGATACTCTCTTTGTGCTGCTTTCAAAGCCGTATTTCAACTGGAGAATGGAAGAGAAAGACACTGAAAAGATGGCTCCGTCTGTAGTGGAGCAGTTTAACTAGCTTTTGTGCAAGATAGGACTAGGGAATCCCAGAGCTGATTTGGGAGGTATGAGATAAAAAGAGATTTATCTGAATTGGAAAATAAGGGGAATTTGTTGTTCATTCTTTGTTATTTCTTAGTTCCAAGAAGGAGGAGGAAGATAAATATCGAAAATTAAATTTACCATGTTTCTCTTTGGACTACATAAATGTCCTTGTTCATCTCTAAGTTCTCGGTAAAACACAACACAGATAAACCCTCACATGTAAGTCTCTCAGTATGTGGGGTTCTGAGTGTGTGACTCTGTGTGTATGTTTGTGTGTGTGTGTTTGCATTTAGTGCTCCAGGTGACCATTGGTTAAATCCTGAAGTGTCCAGACACCTTCCAAGCTTCTCAGGGTTTTCTCATTTCTCTTAGGCAAATAATATATTTTTAAGTGTGACCACTAACTATTATTTTCAACTATGTCACATGAACAGCTTTGTGCACTTTCTTGGAATATAACTTTCATATACTGTTGGAGATGAAATGTGTAATATGTGCAAAATTCATCTGAGAAATCTCTGTCCAAATCTGTAACATCAATGCTACAAAAAAGCAGAAAATGTACTCATTAAGTTGCCTCAATAAAATATTGTAAAAATATTATTAACCTTACCATGGCCAGTAATTTCTGCCTAAAAAGATTATACAGGAGACAGAATACCCTTTCCCTTTAATACACATTCCCAGTTTTGAGAAATGCCCCTTTGCAATCATGCATCCTTCCCCAAACTGGGTCTAAATCATTAATGATTCACCTATATTCTTAACACTCTCGAGAGATCGAAAAACATTATGCACCAACAGCAAGCGGTAAAGGCCACGTTAGCTTAGACACCTTGACACACAGACATAGAAAATGCTTATAATTTCAGTTCTATATTTTCAACCAAAAATAAATATAAGAACACAGCTACTCACCTGTCGAGATATGAAATAACTTTTCTTCTTCCTAATGGGCAAAAAAATTCTTAATTGATTTCAGCTAAAATAGAAAAATAAGCCATCAAGCTAATAAATAACAAAACAGACTCTATGTCATCTCTCATCCAAGGGATAAAATATCTCCATAGACTATTAATCCATTTATAGTGATCAACAAATATGCAGATGATAAAATCTAATTCCTAATCATTGCTGCCACCAATGAGGAATAATAACTTGTCAGCCTTTAACAAACGAAAAGCAAAAACAAAACACAAAAATATTGGAGAGAGGAAAGAAAATTTTGAAAAATAGAGTCGACAAAGTTCTACTGTCACATTGGATCTATCATAAGGAGGTTTATTCTGTTCATGAACTACACCACTTCTCTGGCGATGAAGTTTATTTGGTTCTGTCAAGTGAATCTGTGAAGCATTTTGGTGGAAGACCTCCAAAATTACATACAGTTACAATATCTAAGCATTGGGCTACCAGTGCACAAATAGAAAAACAGTTCAATGAAAGATGAAATAGTCTCAAAGCTTCTATAGAGTATGCAGAATAATTTAATACAGGCTTACAGAGGCACCACACATCACTAGAAACAAATAAGGATTTTTCAATAAAAGACTCTGAGAGAATTAGTTATTTGGAAAGAAAATAAAATTAAGTCATAATCTTATGCTAGCTAGCGCAATAAAGTCCAAATATATCAAATGAAAAAAAATGAAAAAAATCAATCACTTTAATAACTACCAGAAAAAAAAAAAGATGGTCATATTTGCACTGTTTGGGGAAAGACTTTCTAACATTTTATTTTAAAACTCAGATACAGAAATTAGATTATATGGTACTGTTGGTCTGTAGTCCTTTCTCATATCTGACCACTTTAAAGCTCTCTTTTTGCCTCATTTATTGCTTGAACTGATGTTCGTGTCTCTTAACCACTCTCTTTCTACTCCTCTCATAGAAGACCATTTTGCTGTTTTTAAATGTTTGCTATTTTCTGTTTATAGGTGTTCATTATATACATCTGTTTTTAATTTTCATAAATATCATCATGTTACGTATCTTATTCTACATTTATATTTTATGCTTTAAAATCCCTCATGTTGCTGTGTTTACAATTGTAACTGCTTCAAACTGCTGCATAATACTTCATGGTCAGCAGACATGGAGCGTTTTAATGTTTTGTTTTTGCTTTTGGTTTGTTAAAGGCAATTAAATTATGAATCCTCATTGGTTGTAGCAATGAATGGGGTTTTGGGTCTTTGGTCTGATTATTTCATGATCACTGTAAATAGATTAATGGTTTATAGATATCTTTTATTCCTTGGGTGAGAGATGACAGAGAGTCTGTTTTGTTATTGATTTGTTTTATTCCCATTAGTTTGTCCATGTCTTATTGAACAAAGCTAGTGCCATGGCCAGGTGCAACATCAGTGTATAAGGAAATAGTTCTCTCACTTAACTGAAAAACTAAAAGGCTGAAATCAATCACCCAGTCTGCCATAGAAGATATTTAAGGCAACATTAAAGTTGTCGGGAAACTTCTTGGCATTTCAGTAACTTGTTTAACAGATACATCTGAAACAACTGGTAGCAGAAGAGTATGGAAAGTTACAGGGGCTGAGAGAGAAGAAAAAGAACAGGCTGGGAATGAAATTAGGGTTAGGATAGATGACTAGAGGTGTTTTCCCTAGGATAAATATTCTAGATCATTCAGAAGATGAAGAAATGCATTTTGAGCAGTGTTCAGGAGCCAGTCAATTGAACTAATGGATATCATTCCCCCAATTTTTCCTATTGAAAAATGTAATAGATTGGAAAACATGAAAAAAATTCAAGCTGGTAAAGGTAAATATCCTTTATTTCAAATTCTTTCCCTTCAAGCAAAAATGCTTAAGAGACTTTTTACTGCCCCTTTAAGAATCCCACAGTCCTTTGAGAGTTAGGAACACTGGAGCCTAAAAGACTCCCCTAGCCTGAGGGAGCTCCATTGTTATAGCATGTGAGGAGCAGTATGCAAGTTATTCTAGCTTTACACCTTTACCTCTGGATAATGGTCCTATTAATAGAATTATGCTGAATAAAATTTAAAACAGTTGAAATGAATGACTATGTCTTAATTAAAAAGAAATTTTTAAAAAAGCACTCACGTCCACATTGTTCCTTAATTGGAAAAGGCAATTAGCCACATTTTAGAACATTTCTAATTTAATCAGAATTTCCATGATATTAACTTCTTCATAGTTTGAGCTTGTATCTGGTAAGATTCATTCATTTTTAAACCTGAGACTCATTCATCTACATATATAAATGAGAGTTAGTCATTTATAACACTATTTTCTATTCATGCTTGCTCACAGATTCTATATGCCAGTAGATCTGCTCCTGAATGAAAGCATGTTTAATCAGTACATCAGCAATGCTACATTTCCGTTCACAGCAGAGCAAATGAGATTCCAAGCCTATCTTAAAAAAAAATTCTCGATTTATAAAAACATCTAAAAACAACTTTTCATATTAATTCCTTAAGCACATTCCCAATTATAATTTTTGTTTATTTTATTTTCTCCTATACCAAGAAAGGCAGCACTACAGAGTTGACGAGGCACTATTGAGAAGCAACATAATTAAGTTGCCAAGCCGTGTATCTGAAGACAATTCAGTATGCCAAATAGAGGTGGAATCTGGCACTTAAAACAGCCTTCTGTTATACTAGGTAGCTAGTCAGACATGAGCAGGGCAGGATAGGTGCACCCCACACATACACCAGGAATATCCAGCTATGGTGATGGTCAATCAATTGTTAACTGTCTCTCTAAAATAATAATTGGTCATAGCCAGCAGCCCCAGGGAAAGTCAGTCTCCCAGTAAAGAGGAAAAACCTGAAACTGGTGATCAGCAGCCTCGTGATGAGATCTCAGGAGTTGGGTGACTGGGTTCAAGCATGCACACTAAGAGGCAAAACGGTGGAGTTTAACTGGTATATGACCTTCCTCTAGAAACACTTGACTGGTAAGGGAAGAATGGCCCCAGTGAGCATGCATACAACTCCAATAAACACACTGCGTATGAGGCCCCTCCCAAGTGCTAGCCGACCACTGCACATGCAGACAGGCCAAGGGAAGAATCAGGGGAGAAGTGATGCAAGACCCCGCAAGCATGCCAACATATAAAACCCCAAGTCAAAGGTCAAACAGTGCACTTGATCTCTCACGTTGCCCGATGGGCCCTCTTCCAAGGGCAGTTTACTAGCTTTCATTGCTGCTCTAAAGCTTTTTTACAAATTTTGACTCCTGTTCCTTGGTCTCTCCTTCTGCCTTATGCCCCTCAGTCAAATTCTTTCTTCTGAGAAGGCTAGAATTGAGGTTGCTGCAAACCCGCACAGATTTGCAGCTGGTAACAAACTTTGGTGCCACATGACTTGGATACGTTCCACTGCTAACACTTTCCCCTTTAGTCCTAAATGAAAATCTGAGATTATGATTGATCTCAATTATCAAAATCCTTATTGGGTCAGGGGGTCAGGATTATAAACATTTCCTGAATACAAATGAAGACCTAAATGGTAGAGATGTTTAGAGAACAGTCCTTTGCTTACTTGACATTGCAATCCCTACTCACCGGTGCCCCAAACCAGGTACCTGGTGTTTAGATTCCATTTGGGTCCCATTAGATGAAATGGGATTAACACCAAATCTGGTCACTCAGTAGTCCATGCTAGAAACTCAAGAAAGACGGAATTTGGCTTTCCTTGTGTGCGCTTTCTCTGTTTTCAGAAACAGTCACAGCTGAAACTGCTATGGACTGCAGAGGGGATTTTCATTTCAATGTTAATATTTTATCACAGTAATATTAACTCCAAAATTAACAATTATAATAATTATTTATGTTTTCTTCCTTATTTCCTTCCAAGTAGCTCAGTCACATCCACCCTGACACCCACAGGGAGAGGTGTGCTAGCAGTGGGAGGCAAGGATGGTCAGGCTTTACATCTGACACATGGAAGACATAGGTAAGCTTACCTTAGAGGCTCATGGGATCAAGGATCTAGTCACCAGATGCAGTGGTCAAACTGATCACACAGCCTTTCATTAGATTTCGCTCCTTCCCTGCTTCACTCCTCCATCCCTCATTTTTGCTCCCTGGGATGGTGTTTCAAAAACAACCACTTGCACATATTTCTTTTCTCTCAAGCTCTGCTTCTGGCAGAACCCAACCCAAGAAGTCTGAATCCTCATGTCTCCATCTCTCTCTCTGTTGTTCTGTCTGATTAGCTTTCTGTCTATCCACCTTCCCTTGTTAAGGACTTATAATTTAGACCAAAATGATTGGATTGAGAGAAAGCATACAACAATGAATAATTAGTAAGATGTATTAGTCTGTTCTTATGCTGCTGATAAAGACATACCAGGGACTGGGTAATTTGTAAAGAAAAAGAGGTTTAATGGACTCACAGTTCCACATGGCTAGGGAGGCCTCACAATCGTGGTGGAAGGTGAAAGGCACATCTTACATGGCGGCAGGCAAGAGAGAAGTCAGAATCAAATGAAAGGGGTTTCCCTTTATACAACCATCATATCTTATGAGACTTATTCACTACCACGAGAATGGTATAGGGGCAAATGCCACCATGATTCAATTATCTCCCACCAGGTCCCTCCCACAACATGGGGGAATTATGGAAGCTAAATTCAAGATGAGATTTGGATGCGTACACAGCCAAACCATTCACCAGGCATGCTAATAAATGCTGAAACACAAGCACTTTCAAATTTTTTGGTATATTGTTCTAGAGTTTTTCTTTGGACATTTAAATATTTATGTATGTACGTGTATTTTTACAAAAATGGGATACCATTATCCATAGCCACACACACATACATATATGTCAAGACTCTCATTTTTCAGTTAAACTTAACATGGTATTTATTGATTCCAATAATTCTAGATATTGCACCCATTTTTTGTAGTTGCAACATGTTAACATTACAATATTTGGATGGTTGACCTGGATTTAAAAATAATCCCTTAGCAATTAATGCTATTATTAATTTTTTAGGTATTCTGACAACAAGTACACAAACACATTTTATGAATAGAGATAATATATTCACAAATAAATCTAATCTGTATGTATTTGACTATTGATGCAGCATATGTTATCCTGTTTGGGTTTTGAGCTTTGGTATGCTTCCTCTTGTCAGTTGCCTGTTTGTTTCCTTCCTCTAATTGTTCGCAATGAGTTCTTATAGTAGTCATTCATTTCAATGGCAAATAGTACTGATGGAGGACCTTCAGTAATCTTCAGAAGCTACAGATACAGTGGTAAACATGAAACATGGCTCTGCCCTCTGGACCGTAGAGTCTAGCAAAAAAAGATGGCCACTAACAATTACAGCTACAATGAAGGTTGGAAAATAATTCTCTGGCACAGAAAATGTACCCAAGAGAAGTCAGAGAATTGGGCCATCAGGGAAGACTGCCTGAGGAAGTAATACAAGTTGAGATTGAAGAGTAAGTGAAAGTCAACCAAGTGAAGAACACAAGAACATTTCATGGAGAAGAAAAAGACATAAAAACACAGGGAAAAAGTGTATTATGTTTGAATATATTAACCCTTTGTCAACCATATATGTGCATATATATATTCAATATATAAAACATTTTTTAGATTATTGTTTGGTTTGAGCCATTTTGCCAAATGCAAGTTTCAAAAATTTTTATTGTCAAATATGTAAATCTTTTCCCTTAAGATTTTAGGTTTGGGTGTCATACCTAGATAAGCTTATGTTCACATTCACTTATATTTTCTTCTAGTATTTTTTCTTCTTCTTTTTTCTTTTAGCTCTCAGACCATCACACAGAACTTCCTAGTGCTTTTCTCATTTTATTTTTTCTCTTTCACATTTTTACAGTCTGGAATGTATTTGGTTGTAGACTATAAAATGGGTATAATTTTATTTCAGATGAATTTACATTCTTTTTTCTCAGAAGCTTACATTATCTAGTAGGTTCCCTACTTTGCCACAGAACTTTCTTGAAGCAAATATCTATCCCCCACCACACATGGGTTCAAATCTTCACAGAAATGACAGAGCTCCCAAACATTACTAACATCTCCTGCTCTCTGGCCCAGCACATCTTTTCTCCAGGGTTCTCTCTGACCTTCACTCCTGATTATCACCTCAATTTTTCTTTTAAAAATTCTTAAATATTACTCTGTCCACGATACTACCCCCAAATTAAGTCAATTAGTTTGGTATTCTTTATTAACCCACCAATCAAAAAAGAGACATTAATATCTATTACTATGAAAATGAAATATACATAAGAAATCCATTTTACCTTCTTTGGAACTATGTCACTCAATGAAAGTTTTCACTAGTTTTTTTAAATATATTTTTTTCTAAAATAACTAAGAGTAAAGGAATTCACTCTAAAAGTAACTGGTACTTAGACTGCATGACATTGGCACAATAAAATGCAACAAAATAATTTAGACAGTGCCCTTCACCAAAATAAGCAAATTTCTATAGCCAAATTCTTGCAAAGAGGATTAACCTGTCTCTGAAGCAGCAGTAATTACTGGATGTTGAGAAACCGAAATACCTGTGCTTGTAGCAGCGTGAAACCTGGCCTATGGTCCCAAAATATTACCAGAAATATAAAATCATGAATATACACATCATTAAATACATTCCATATTTTAGAGGCAACTCACTAAAGCTGCTTAGAACCTTCTGAATTAGTAATTAAAATATATAACTAAAAGTATTATTTTCTTATTACAGCAATAAAAATTCAGGCATTTTTTTTTTCTCACTGAATATTCTTTTGTGATTTTAAAGACATGACACATGACCTCTAAAATTGTCAGAGAGATAGCACTGGCTCTTGTATTTAAAACTTTTTTTATTGAAAACTTATGTTCAACCTTTCCCTGAATGATTATTGCCTATGGTCAGTAACAAGATGGTGGTCTAGACTCTATGCTCATTAACACTTTGCCTGATTTGGCAAACATTATTCCTTTTTTAGAAGGGTTTAGATCCTGATTGATTTAGTGATATTGCTGGGGTGAGAGTAGCAGGATTACTATCAGGAAAGAAAAAATGATACATTTTTCACACTGATTTGAAGGTCAGTTGTTCATACTGACCCAGTGAGTTCTCCACCTTGCAAAGAGCAGCAACAGTAAAAGTCTACCTCTAAGCCTGGGAGAGGATCAAGGAAGGCAAAGGCAGTGTCAGCACTAGCAGGTTGGTGAAGATAAGGAGGAGTGGCAAATGCCGTGGCCAAGTGGGTCAGTCCAGGAAAAGAACAACAAGTTGGTCAAAATGCAGAGCCAATAACTGTCTAGTCTCTTCATAGAGTGTGTTCCTGTCCATGCCCTAGTTTGGTCTGAGTTTTGCTTTCTGGTATGGACATTTGGGAAGGGAAGGACTTGCAGCCCTGAAGACAAGAGCTTGCTGACACAGAGCCAGACTCCTGTAGAGGACAACATTCTGCTTCCCAAGCACAGGATGTTGTGGTGGGTGTCTAAGAACAATGTCTTCCTAAAAGATCATCTCTCTGTTATCATTGATCTTTATCTTCCTGAAGAATATATACTTTCCATTTTAAGTTAAGACATGGGATTTGCCAAGATTGTAAACCACACCGAGAGTCAGTTTTGGAGTTTGGCAAATCATGTATGCACACTCGATCTAGTATTGATATCTAGTTGTCAACTTTTTATTCTGTTGTTTAGCAGCTGTATTAAGAGAAAAATCGAGAGAGTAATTAGTTTATAGAGGGAAGGAATAAGGAGCCGTTTTCTATTGTTGAGAGATTAAAAGTACATACAGGGAAGTTATCTTGGAAGACAGTAACACTCCACATTATTAAAATTTGGTGCTTGTATCTTAACGATGTGCATTATATTCCTAATTCTGAATTGCTGACCAGTCCAGTACAAGCCAGTTCACAGCATTTCCAGTGGCCTATTTCCAAACCTTGTGGTCTGGTACAAACAACATGTAGTTGTTACCATGTGGTAGCTTGTCCTACTACACAGTCCCTGATGTCAGTCTGGCTATGGAAGGAAACACTTGACAGGAGACTGAACAAATGCAAGCCCTAATGTACGAGATGCTCTCCACCTGTCAAATTCCCAAGAACACCCTCAATGCTCACTCTCTGAATACGCAGCGGAGATAACCATTTTCTACTCGAAACCATTTCAGAGCCACCAACAATATTACTGGTATTTCCCTTGTTACTAAAAGGAGAAACAAAGAACTATCTGGATGCATTCAGAAGATACTACACTTCAAGAAGAGCCCCTGACTTAAGTTGCAGTAGTAAAAGATGCTTCCCTAACCATTCCCACACCAGCTCTCCAAGGGCAGCAGAACCATTTTCAGAAAACGACAATCGACATTCAGAACTTTTCACAGCAAAGAACATATAATGCTTATGCTGACGGCTGTTATCAGGAAAGAATCAGAAAATCTGAATGACTGCCAGGATATTCTCAATAAAACTGGTAAACATCCCATGGACATAATGGCAACAAGCAGGGTGGAAGTTGTTATGAGATTCATCATGTTGCATGAGGAATGTCAGGATGATAAGGCTTTTATCACCCCATGGTCACCACTGACAACTTTCCGGGGAGATCTTTTGAATGGCTGTGTCATTGAGCTCATTAATGAATTTGAAAGGAGGTTAATTTTGATCAAGAATGTAATCAAGGCTGGTGCGGTGGCTCACGCCTGTAATCCCAGCACTTTGGGAGGCTGAGGCAGGCAGATCATGAGGTCAGGAGATTGAGACCATCCTGGCTAAGACAGTGAAACCCCGTCTCTACTAAAAATGGAAAAAAAATAAAAAAACAAAAAAATAAAAATTAGCCAGACTTGGTGGTGGGCACCTGTAGTCCCAGCTACTCGGGAGGCTGAGGCAGGAGAATGGCGTGAACCCAGGAGGCAGAGCTAGCAGTGAGCCAAGATGGCGCCACTGCACTCCAGCCTGGGCAACAGAGCAAGACTCTGTCTCAAAAAAAAAAAAAAAAAAAAAGAATGCAATCGAGAAGGGGAAAGTCAAGCCCCAGTAACTCACTCACTTTCAGCAGAAGAGTAAGCACAGAACCACAGTGCGATGGAGTGAGGGTGCTCAACCTAGCCTGGGCCACAGGCCAACCTGGCCTCTTATTCCTAATCAGGTGCTGGCAAGGATGCAATTTTGAACTTGTGTTAACAAATACTCCATGTTTCCCATCCCACACCTGGGAAAATCATAGCAGAATCCAAACCTAACGATGAAACTGACTTCTGATAGAAAAACAGGCCCCTTTACAGGAATACCCAAGGACAACCTCTTCATACCGAACCTCCATGCTTGATGCCTTCTGATTACTGAGAGTTCTCCTCTGCAATACCTACACCAAGTTGCTTCCACCTGAGGCCACACCCTCAACTCCTCCCTGCCTCCACCTCTGGCTTCCAGGATCTGACTACCAAAGTTGGGCTTCTCTTCTGAAAATAGATTGGAGATTTGACTCGGCCATAGTCACTAGGTACAGTCCAAGAACAACTGACGTATCTCCTGAGGCTCTGATCTGAGCTGCTTTCACCTGAGGTCACAAAAGACTCACCTCTGCTTTCTGCTTTCAGGAGAATCACATTTGAAGTACAGAGAGAGACATATGCTGGAAACAGACAGAGCTGACTGGTTTCCTGTAATCTGTCCAAATCTTCTTTGCTAGGTGTCACAACCCAGTCCATACTTCAAGTCTTAATAAAAGGAAGTAGGAACTTCAGAAACAGCAGTTCCCATGCCTGCATCTTTCTACCTGAACTCGTACAATCTCATAGATCCTTCCTTTACATACACAGAGCATGTTTAGTTCACCGCTTTTTATCTTACAACATATAAGAAGGGATATTAGAAGCAAAAACTTGAAGAATGAGTGGTAGATACTGAGAGAAGAAGAAACTCTTGGTTGCCAGACCCCCAATAGCCACCCACAGCAAGAGAAATGAAGACATAACAATGGATAAAGAAAAAGGAAACAAACAAACAAACAAACAAAAAAACCTCAAAGTTCTATCACTGTTTAGTATCATGATGGCTGTTTGTAATGGCTTCATGTCAAAAAACAATTAAGTTGGTTCTATACACTTTGTGTAAGAAAGTGTCAAGCTTTTAAAACAAATGTTTCAATGTTTTTCTGGGCAAAGAGGGATAAGGTAAAAAGAAGAAAATAATAATTACCTGGATATAAGCAAAAGGGATTAGAACTAGGATATTAAACAAGTTTCATTTCATTTTCCAATTCTGTTTCATGCTTAGGGACGTCTTGGAGCACTCTACTGCTAAGGAGTATGGGGCTATATCCAGTAGAAAGATGGCTGGGGCTGATTAGTGATGTTTTCCATGGCTTTGGAGGTAGGGAAGTGGGTGAAGTATAGAATGGAGGACTAGGAGGTGAACTTGGGTCCTGTACTTTCCATCCCTAGATAAAGAAAGTGGTGCTGCAGATAAAGGTAATGGAGAGATGCTATTGGCATTTACAAAACATACACAGTTCACTCCTAAGATTTTTTTTTTTTTTTTTTTTTGAGACAGAGTCTTGCTCTATTGCCCAGGCTGGAGTGCTGTGGCACAATCATAGCTCACTGTAACCTCAAACTCTTAGACTCAAGCAATCTTCCACCTCAGCCTCCCAAGTAGCTGGGACTATAGGCGCACACCACCACACAAACCTTTTTTTTCTTTTTTTCTTTTTTGGAGAGATGGGATCTCACTATGTTCTCCAGGCTGGTCTTGAACTCTTGGCATCAAGAGATCCTACTGCCTTGGCCTCCCAAGGTGCTGGGATTACAGGCATGAGTCACTGTGCCAGGGCCTAAAACTTTTAAAATATTACTGAATAAAGACGTGTCCACTGCTTTCATAGCTTAAGATATATAGCTACTTAGAATTTTAGTTGAATTAACAAAAATTAGGCAGTATAATATGGCAGGAGTCATTTAGCAAGCTTCTAGTTAGAATATTTGATGATACTATGGTGCATTGTAAACATTTCCATCTGTATTTTATTTCTGAGACTAAGAGTGATTTCTTTTAATGAACCTTCTATTATGTCATTCAAGTTGGTGTTTAGAGAAAGACTTGATAAGAGTCCTGGTTCCTGAGAACATCTGCTATGGGCCATTCATTAACTTTGTGACCCAGTATAAGTCATAACATTTCTTTGCTTCAATTTCAATAAGCAATGAGTTCTCCATTAGCTAGAAAATCTACAAAATCATTGTAAGTCTAGGGAAATTTATATACCACAACAAATGTAAAATTCTCACAAAAGTAATGACATGAACATATTGATCATCTGTAATATTTTCTAACACTTTAATTTACTATCCATATGTTCAGATGACAATCTTTTTAGGGAAAACAAAAACACAGACTGTTAGCATGTGAAAGAGATTCATGACCCTCCTTGGTCAGCAAAAACAACAATTGCAAATGAACATTTCTTAGTGACTTATTTGCATTAGCAAGGCTGTCAGGACATTTAAAATATTCCTGAATTGAGTTAATAAATAAAAGAAAGTCTGATTTTGACAAAAAGTCATAAAATGATACCATTCTAGGGCAATTATTTGAGGTTCTTTACTAGTCAATGTCTGTCTCCTGTCTCAGGGCAGGTATACTTCTAGCACATTCTTGTCATGAGGAAAGCCAAACAAGCTCTGCTGGGCTTTGTTGCTTCAAAGTCTTATTTTTTATCGTGCGTTCAAAACCAAAGCAAAAAAGAAGAGGTACAATCAACTGATCTTCTTAGTGTATTTGCCACTAGGTTCATGATGCAATTTAGGCAAGTTAGTGAATCCTGCTATGAAAATATCAAAGCTTTCGGTCATTTGTCCATATACTGGCATAACACATTGAACATAGTAATCAGGAAAACTCATTTTAATGAAGAAATGAACAAAATTACTAATAAGTGATTAAACCATTAAGAGTAAAAGCACCATTAGATTTCATTTATAATGCGTCCTTCACAGCCTATCATTCACCTATGAAGTTCTAAACCGTATTGCTTTGTATGCAAAAATGTCCTAGCTTATGGTAAAAATTCAGTTATGCTTCTTTCCACATGATAAGCTGAAATCGTAGTATCAAAGTTTCCAAAAAAAATTCACCATTAAATTAATTATTGGGGCAAAAACATCGAGGAAACCAGATAATAACAACAGCAACCACAATAAAAACCCGCAAGCAAAACAAAAAGACAATATCATTACATTTAGTGGCTGTGATCATGGGACGTAATGGGTCACAGTGCTATTGAGTTTTCACCAAATTTTTGTTTATTATTATTAATGTTTAATTAGAGGGACTTACAATATCTGAGTAGTCTACATTTAAATAATGTTGGAGATCACCAATCTTAGCCCATTGAAATCATAATAAATATTGCACAATTGCTTTGTTTAGTTTTCCAACTGAGCTTTATTTCTATCTTTTTATTTTACAAACGTAATAAAGAGCACTCAAAAATACACACATGTACATACTGCAGGTGAAGATAATTTAGTCCACACACACACGTTGTAGAAGATATTTTAGTTTCAGTAGAGGCACTGCTTATTCTGCAAATCCTTCATTGACTTTTGAGACTGAGTTAGACCCTTTGTGTTCCCATTGTACATCACAATGATACATTCAGAATCATACAATGATACACCTACCAGTGTCAAAGACTTCCTAAGTGCCCATCTACCCAATTTTGACCATGAATCTTCTCACATGTATACTACCAATGCCTGATAAAGTTCATAGCATATTGGATCTGTTCAGTAAATACTTACGTGAATGAATGACATTATGGTGGGGGAAAAGTAGTACAGGGTTGGACCATAAATTTCCGTGTGGACCTAAAGCCATTCATTGTTTGATCATTGAAAGATATACTATTAACAATTGTGAAAAAGAAAGACCGTCGGTCATTGTACATTGTTCAATAACACCTTATATAAGATTTGCATAGTGCTTTCCTCTAAAGTTTAATATCATTTCAAAACAAACATTAGAAATAAATGCTTTAATTTTGTCCTTAACTTTTAAATATATTATACTTTAAGAATCGGATCAGCCTTTAAATTCATTGTTTTAAATCATGACAAACTTGAACTGTTACTAAAAGGAGACAAAGCTTAACTAAAACTTTAAAGGTAAGTTATGAGAATTTTTAAATGTGAGCAGTTTGTTGACTAAGAAAATCTCAAGGCAAAAATGGAGAATGTTTAATATTGTATATGGGATAATAAATATGAATTCAATAACCTAATGAAATTTCCTAAAAATTAACATCTATATAATTTAAATTAACTGTATAATCTGATAATTTATGGGATTTTTAAAGAATCATTCATAAAGTGATTCCACTGAGTTAATATCTATATCAGTACATTTCCATTCATTGACGTAGGACATAAAAAGGAGTCTGACCAGGTTCCAAAGGAGGACAGGTTATTTTAATTAAAATGACTATAGTTTAGATCTTTAAAGGAAATGTAATTTTGAATAGTTTGGAATTATTCCATACCATTTAAAAATATCTGGAAAATATGTGAGACATGTATAACTTTTCTTACATGCTTAAATATCTGTCTTTTTGTGAGAGTATTGAACTTTCTACCTTAAAATAACTTCAATGTGGAGAAAGTTCTAGTTTCAAACTGCTTTCTTCAAATATACAGAAGGAATAGTAATGATAGGTTAGAACAGTTTTGACTTTTGGAATAAAATTTTAGAGTTGGGTGATCTGGAATGAGGCCACTTTCCTGTCACTTTTTTTTGACATTCAGAGCTTAAATAAATACTGTATGATTTTTGTGACTGATGATTCCCCCAAGGGCTTACTCACCATCCACTATGAGACCATTGCAGGGACTGCATTTGGAAAACAGGATGACAGTCATGCAAGGGACAGAAATTTCAGTTCATAAAGCACTTGGATAATTTTTGCTCTTATCATTTCTTTCTTTTTATTTGTTTGTTTTATTTCCCTTTGACACATTAAATGTCCTGTTCTTTAAGTTGCTTATCACTTTCATGAACTGGTTCATGTACTATTTACTGTAGCTACTCTACTTTTTATTTTCTCTTTACCTTGTCTAGTCCCTGAGAGGGAATAATCTTTCATACACATCTTGTGGTGTTCTTTCCCGAAATTATTCTTCAGGGTTATTGTAATAAAATTATCCTTTTGTGTATTGAGTTTTTGGATATGATCTATTCTTTACATGTCCCTAAGATACATTGCTTTATGTTATTAACCTTAGAATATGATTTCCATTGCTCTGTCCAATACTTATGGAGAAAGTACTGAATTTAAAAGAAAGAAGAATTTAAAATATTGGCTACATCCTCTTTTATCAGAAAGTAGTGTTTTTGGAGATGCATAATTTGTCACATCTTAACTTATCTATATTCATATGAGAAAATGGCCTAATGAAAATCTACACTGATATGAAAAAGAGTTTCTGTAAGCAATAAATCTTTGCTAAGATTGTTACTTTTTTCTAAAAAAAAATTTAAAAATTATATATGGCCATTACAGAATGCTCATATAAAAAATGCAGAGTCCAGGACAGGCTCTCTACAGCAACTTCTTTATCAAGTGGAAGTATACCGTGATGAAATCCCAATGAGGTTAAAAATTTTTTAAAATTCGGCCCGGCATGGTGGCTCACACCTGTAATCCCAGCACTTTGGGAGGCCAAGGTGGGTGGATCACCTGAGGTCACGAGTTCAAGACCAGCTTGTCCAACATGGTGAAACTCTGTCTCTACTAAAAATATAAAAATCAGCCAGGTGTGGCTAATTTTATACAGATAAGTGTATATAAATATTTAAATAAATATTTAAAATTAATGAGAATTAGAAAGAAAAACATTTAACATGCCTGTGTGAATGCACATGTAAATGTGTATACTCACACAAATACTGAACCATCAAACACTAATTGATATAGGTTAAATTTATTGATATAAATAGGACTCGAATCATCAAAGAACTAAAAAACAATTTATTTTCTATAATCTTTGCTGTCATTGACATTAAAAATCTGTTTATTTGATGTTTTTGTTGCCTAATAAATTATCTTTATTCATGAAGCTCTCTTTGCACTTAAAAATATTGTTTTATCAAAGTGTTTCCACTCATTATCATAAATCTAATGCCTAATAATATTGAAAAAATTCTATACAAAAATGATAGACTATGATGAGTCAAGTAATCTTTCCCCTTAAAAATACAATATTAGATAAAATGCTGAAATTTCAAAAAATTATTTGGTTGACTCCCAAAAAGGATAAAAAAAATCATCGAGGGTACATCAGGAAACAGGGTACCCAAATCTTGGTGATCAGGAGGTGAAGCCAAGGTCCTGTGCTGTTATTAACACTGGATTTAAGCTTTGAGAGTTGCAATTTAAATGTCCAAACGTGTGCCATGAGGCCTTAGAGTCAGATCCATTATCAAAGTGGCATGGCAATGTGTTTTCTAGACAAATCTTAAAGCCAGGGATTGCAAAACTGTAAATAGGGAAAAAACAAGCAATCAGTCAACAAAAAAATATGCTGCACAATGACTATGGAAAGGAAACTGACTCCAGTCTCAGGTCGGGGGGAGGGGGGGCTGTATTATGATTGAACACGAACTTTAAATCACCAGTATCTTCAGAATATTAATGTAAAAAATGAAAGAACAAAAACCAAAGACTTTTCTAGATTGAAAAAGACATAGCAATTAAAAACAATGCAAGAACCTCGATTGGATCCTAACTTGGGAGGAGATGCACAAAAAATAATTGTAGCAATGTGAAAAATTAAATATGGACTAATTATTTTATGATGTTATGAAATTATTTTTAGTTCTCTAAGGCATAATAATGACATTGTGGCTGTAGAATAATTCCCTTATACTTAGGAGATGTGAGCGGAATCATTTGCGGGTGATATTGCTAAGACAAAGACAATTTGACTTTAAAAACACAATTAAACTCACCATAACAAAGGAAAAGAGGGGAAGATATGTTCATCTCAATATTTGCATTTGAAAAGTTTACACTCAGGTTTGAAACAATACATTCTTAGCACAAATTAGACATAGAATTAGAAAAACAACACCTACCCAGTCAGTAACTTTTACCCTTTGTGGTGAAGTACTATGAGTACAATAAAGTTAAGCATAAGGCAAAGGCAAAGCCAAGTCATTAACAGAAAAAAGGGAGTAGGCACTATGAGACAGAGGACTTTTTTGAAAATTATTATTTTTTTTTAATATTTGGAGAGAGAGTCTCAATTTGTCACCCAGGCTGGTGTCTGGAGTGCAGTGGTGTGATCTTAACTCACTGTAGCCTCCACCTTCCAGGCTCAAGCAATTCTCCCACCTCAGACTCCCAAGTAGCTGGAACTATAGACATGCACCACCGTACCCAGCTAACTTTTTTGTTTTTTTGTAGAGACAGAGTCTTGCCATGTTGTCCAGGCTCATCTTGGACTCGTGGCCTTAAGCAATCCTCCCACCTCAGCCTTCCAAAGGTTGGGATTACAGGTGTGAGCCACCATCCCCAGCCTAGTTTTTCGTTTTGTTTTTGTTTGTTTTAATTTACCATTTCCACACATTCCATAGTCAGGAAAAAAAAATTCCACCGTTTGTCCTAATTGTAACTGAAATGAATGTTAGTACATCTGAAAGGGAAGGGGCACTGAAAACCACACACACTCTGCAGCTTTGGATAACTTCTCTAAGTTTTAAGAACTTCAGAGATCAAAGAATATGTAAGTAATCGAATTTAAACTCCATGAATTGAGAATCTAACTTACCCCAGAATAGATGCTCTATGAAAACACCCAATTTACATACTACTATCACAACCAAATCCTTCATCATCAAGAGTGTGTGGTATACAAGCACTCAATAAATATTTGTTAAGTGAATTAATAATGTTAGTCACCAAATAAGGCATTTAAGGAGTCAAATAAAGGAGGCAATGCATGAAAAGCATTCAACACAATGCCTGGTGTACATAAGCATTCAAAAATCTTAGTTATCATCATCATCACATTCATCGTTAATTTTATAATTATTATCGTAAGTCTGTCATTTAATGAATAATACAAGGAGTTGCAATTACTAGCACAAACATTGACAAGATCTTGACTACCAGTGAACTCAAGAAATGTTTACTTTTGAGGCAAAACCTCTGAGCACATTTTGCTGGAGTGGCTTGTCCTCAGTATACTTACATCACTGGGGACAGCTAAAGAGACAGATCTGGGAGTCTTTGTTGAGCTCTGAAAGTAAATAATATTATTAATAGGAATGTATTTTATATGTGTGTACTAATCCAACTGCTTATTTAAGTTTGCAACATGCTGATAGTTTTTTTCAGACTCGTGGTACATGTATAAATTTGAGGCTTCTGGAAACATTTTTCAGATATAAATATTTTAATTTAGTGATTTTCTTACAAGTGAACAATCATCCGGAGATTTGGATAAACCTCAGGCTCTGATGACCATTGACTCAAGTCTACAGGTAAAATATTTATTTATTTATTTTGAGACAGAGCCTCACTCTGTTGCCCCAGCTAGAGTGCAATGGCATGATCATGGCTCACTGCAACCTCCGCCTCCCTGGTTCAAGGGATTCTCCTTCCTCAGCCTCCTGAGTAGCTGGGACTACAGGAGTCCACCACCACACCCAGCTAATTTTTATATTTTTAGTAGAAATGGGGTTTCACTATGTTGGCGAGCCTGGTCTCAAACTCCTGTGATCCACCTACCTCAGCCTCTCAAAGTGCTGGGATGAAAGGGGTGAGCCACTGCATCTGGCAGGATTTATTTTTTAACGTTTTTTTTTTGTCGTTGTTGTTGTTTTGTCTCAGTGTTGTCACTCTTCAGGAAGAACACTGCTATGCTTTCTAACTTTTCTTCTGAATTGAATTGACTTGCTGCACAGTCAGTATTTGTGAGGTTGTAAGATGTAGCATCCAAGAAAAATGCAGATGTTTCCTTCTAAGCTGAATTCCAAGAATAATAGTTTAGCAAACTTCAGTACTTGATGAGATATTTATACTGGCATTTGTTGTACTGTATTTATTTCAGATATAAATAATATGACCTTTAGATGGTATAATTTTTTTCTTTAATTGAAAATAATTCACGTTCAATGTGGATGACATGTTTTAACAACATATGTGAGTGTCTGTGAAAAACAACCATAAACAGTTGAAATCTTTTATAATCCATATAGGTTGCCTAATATGGGCAACTCAAGGGGACACACAATTTTGGTTGAAGCATAGATTTATTATGAATGATTAATGGAAATCTTATTTTCAATCTGTGGAATAGAAAGTAAAATAAGAGATATCTTGCCTATACTGTAGTTAGATTAATTTTTAAGTATATGAATGGAAATAAAAAGGATGATGATGATATTAATGATAAAACAATCTCTAGCTTGTATAAAGTGCTTGTTAATTATTAGGCTTTTAAAAAACTGTTACATAAATTATCTTATTTAATTGTTATAGCAATCCTACAATATACAAATGCCATCCACTTTTTGCAGATAAGGAAAAAGAAACACAGGATTTAAATGTTGAGCCTCGCTGTAATACAAGGATATTCTTCCTTAATACCCTTAAGTATATCTAATCCCAATATTTTTTAGAACTTTCTATAAGCAAAGTCTTATTTTAGGTGCCTCAGGCAATAGACATGTTAATGAGGCAAGTTTCTACTCTCCATAGGTTCAAAACACAAATAAATAAGTATCAGGTATCACAGCCCTATCCACAGATAATCTGACACTCAGAAGTTCCCATGCCCAGGAGTCTGCTATAGAGTCCTCAGCTTGGTAACCTCCACCATCAGCATCAGTGGGTTCAGGCTCTCTGGGTCTCCAGCTAATCCTGCAGAGGCAGTGAGTACATTAAAACATCACACCTAATTCCACTCTCCCCTTACCCCTTTGTTCTAATGTAGTTTGAGCTAGCCTCTCACATCTGAACTCTGTTAACACTGCTAGGTTCTTGCTACGAATCAGAGCCAGGTCTGCCTCTAGGGATTATCTGTAAGTATTCACACTGGTCAAAGCTCACTTTTCTCTGATATCATGCTTGCCAAACACAGAAAAAAATATGGACTGTGCTTTGATTTCCACCCAAATATTCTGCCTGATTCTTCTATCCTCTCTTAGGATAGGAGTTGTGCCCTGATTATTTGTCTGGTGTTACCTTCTTGAGGGTTGTCTCATAATGGGACCACTCAGTGTTACCGGCTGCCTGCCCTACTTCACTTCCGTTTAGAAATGCCGGTACCAACCCTCCCCTGAATCTCACCTGAGCATTCCACATATTCTGAATTCTGTGTCTACCTATTCAACTATCCCTTCAGTCTGGAGTCAAATTCACCCCATTCCTTCTCATCTCTCTAGTCATAAAAGGCAATTGTACTATTCCTGGCTCTTAACTCCCTCCATTTTGCCCAGAGTTTATATAGTTATATCACCATGTCTCATTCAAATGTCTAAATATAATCAGTCCTCCAATAACTATAATACAAAACCAAACGTAACAATTGGCAAAAAACATGTGTAAATTAGAAAGAGTCTGAAAATTAGAAAGAATAATTTTGTAAATTGTATAAATTAGAATGAATCTTTGAAAATTGGAAAGCTTATTTTTCATTGAAAAAAAATGATGGAAGGTACTACTGAACCGTGAAATGTGTGCTGCAAATTTTAAGTGATTGTGGCAAGCAGAGATGGTAGAGAAAGGTGTGCAAGTAGGAAATAGCCTTAGCCGACTGCATGGAGCACAATGGTCATAATCAAGCAACACAAATAAATAACTCAGTCTGTGTTGTCTGTATGGTATATGAGATTGTGGAATATAAGACAAATCTGAAAAAGCAGGATAAAACCATATTGGCCAGAATCTTGAATTTCAAAAGATGAGTTTGTAAAAATACTTTAGATAAAACAAATTAATGAGAAGATCCTTTCTCTCTCTCTCTCTCTCTCACTCTCTGTCTCTCTCTTTGCGGACATAGGAAGAATTATAATAGAAAAATATTAGAAGCTAGAAATGTATATTTGGGAGGAGATTGCAACAATACAAACAAGATGAAATAGTCTGAATTAAGATGCTTATAGTAGACGAAAAAGTGCTTGGTAGAAAATAAAGCAGAATACTACAATTGGTATTTGAAAGAGAATTTTCTTGTTGGGAGATACTGAAGGATGGTTAATCCCAAACTTACCATATCTCTGGGGTCCCTGATTACCACTCTTACAACTATATTGGCCAATAAATGCCACAGCTCTCCCTCAGTCCTCTGATGACTTGAGAGGGGACAACTAAGCTCTCTTCCCCACCTACTCCATAGCACAGCAGAGACAAGATTGGAACAATCAGGAAATTATTTATGGAAGACTAGTATGCAAGTTGATGTAGAACGTAAAATCCAAATACACTGACATATGAAATATGACATCATTTTTATCTTGTGATTCACTACATAGAAGCTAGCTTACAGGCTACTGAAGTTTAATAGACTTTTAGTATCCACCAGAGTCACACATCTCAACATAATTCAAGTCAAAGGAAGGGCCAAGCCTCTTAGCAATCTAATTATTTTTCTTTTAGTTCTAGCTTCCTGATTGAGGACCTGTTTCGTTTCCTGGCCAACTTATACAAGGAATGAATTCATTCTGCTTACTCATTTGGTCATCATTTTATCTTTGACCTCTTTAAAATAACTGTATCAAAGTATATTGATCAACCCAGCATCACTGGTGTACTAGTAAATGTTTAGTAGTAGATTCCCTAGGAAGAAACACACACACACATACACACACACACACAAATAAAACAAACAGTTTTGTATTGTTTGCCAATTTATGTGGTGTAAATATTCCCACTATGGTCAGTTTCAAGCTATTTATATGAGGTGACTGAATTAGGATTTGGGAAGCACTGCTACTGATGTATAATAACAATGAGTAGTATTTGTTACATCCTTACCAAATGCAAGAAAAAAATAATAAGCAATTAACATACATTTTCACCTTTAATCATCCAATAGCTCTCAAAATAGGCATTATTTTATGATCATTATTTATAGGGAAGAAGAAATTAAAGATTACAGAGATTAAATATCTAAAACTCAAAAAATTAGTCAATAGAAGTGCCGACATTGAGTCCCATTATGTCACATGTCTTCCGATGTGCATGTCCATCTCCTAAGCAGCAAATTCTAGTGTCGGCATCAGTTTTCACTCAAGAATCTGCTTTCAATGCTTATGTTCTTGAGGTCTTTTCTATACTTTTCCTACATAAGAGAAAGTTATAATATAGAGATTACTAACATTAAAAGTAATTAGCAATAAATGAACAGGTATAACTTTGTAAATATTGCAGATATAAAATCTGTATGAGGAGGCAGTTGATCAGATATAATAATAAGAGGGACAAAATCTCTCTATTTTTTATTTCTCAGTGACTGGAAGAATGGAGCAATCATTATAACTTTTAGAATCTGAAAAGAATCTTAGTTTACAGAAAATATATCTAAGGAATGTTGATTTAGGAAGAGGAAGAACCAAAACATTTACAAGGGAAATATATTTTGCAGTAACCATTCTAGCAAGAGAGATGAGATGTCTGCAGCAATCAGTTTGGACAATGTGGGAACAAGGAAATTAATTTTCATTGTTATTTCATTAAGTTATCCAATTTGGAAAACCTAAAGTTGAGAACTCTGCTCAGATTATTTTCTCAGAGTATGATGGGAAGGTTAGCATATCTTTTACCAAAAAAGTGCTAAGTCCATCTCCAGTAGCTTCCGTGAAGTTAAGGCCAACTCTACCCCTCTCCAAGAGAGAAACCATCAGTTGGAGCAGCATTCTAGTTCTCAAACCAATTCATTTTCTGCATATTTTTATAAGGTTCCTTTTTCTTTCTCACCATAATATTGGCAAAGGGCATCTTACAGAGAAGAAAGGCCTTGTTTTGTTTTCTTTCATTTTTTAAACACCTGTACAATCAATCCAAAATGTTGTGGCCTTCCAGCAACCTCACAGCAAGACCTCACCATCACAGAGATAATAATTCTGAATACAAGGAATGTGATATTTCCTGCTCTGTAAGTTTATGTAAAAACATGTCATGTGGCTTTAATATCCAAGAATCTGACAACTTTAAATTTATATTTGCTTCCCTCTATGAGGTTGAAACCTGACACCTCACCCCAGTGTATCCAGGAGGTAGGACGTGGAGTTGGAGTCAAAGATTATTCTCTAACCTTACTATCAATTGTCCTGTGCGGTTTGGGGATTACTTGGAACCTGTTACGCCTTTATTCTTGCCTATTTATACCTTTTGGAATGGTAACGCCTACGCTATTCCTTTCCCACCATTGCAGTTTAGGAAGCTCACAGCGTGTTTGATTTCACAGGCCCACAGTAGGAAGGGCATTTGTCTTAGGGTGAATTGTACTTTGAATCTCACTCGTATCTGATTTCCATGAGACTCTAGACTTTTGACTTTTAAGTGGGTCCTGAAATGAGTTAAGACTCTGGGGGCTACGGGAATGGAATGAATGTATTTTGTATCTAGGAAGGCATGAATTTGCGGGGGTGCTAAGGGCAGAATGCTGTAGTTTGAAAGTGTCCTCTCCAAAATTCATGTTGAAACTTAAGCCTTCTTGGGGTAGTATTAAGAGATGGACCTTTTGAGGAAGTTATTAAGTCATAAGGGCTCCTTCCTGATGAATGGATTAGTGCCCTGTAAAAGGGCTGGAAGAAAGGAACTTAGGCCCATTTTAATCTTCCACTCTTCTGCCATGTGAGAATGCAGAGCTTACCTCCTTTTTATTCTTCAGTTCCTTCTGCCATTTAAGATTACAGCATTCATCCTCTTTTGCCCTTCAGTTTCCTCTATCATGTGAGGACACCACACTTGTCCCCTCTGGGGGATGCATTAAAGGTACAACTTGGAAGCAGAGCCCAGGCTGTCACCAGGCACCAAATGCCAGTACCTTGATCTTGGACTTCCCAGCCTTCAGAACCACAATAAAATAAATTCAGGTTCTTTACAAATTACCTAGTGTCAGGTATTTCATTACAGCAGCACAAACAAAGAGAAGCAAGAGGTAAAAAAAAGAATCCCAGAGACTACGATTTACACTTATCTCAATGCTGTTCAGGATGGCCATAAAAGAGAGAACATTTTTAAAAATGGTCTTTCCTGTAGATGGGGACTAGAACCTGGATGACTTGAGAAGAGAGGTAATACAGTGATGTGTCAAAGCCAAGCTTGTGTAAGTTGCAAGAGGTGACTCATCTAAACTGCACTTCAAGTGATCTATGTTGGGAGTTTGAAATGGACCATAGTGAGAATTTTTATACAATGGAAATAGTCACTGCTACAAATCAGAGATTTTTTTTGCCCTGAGAGTCTATTAGTAAGCCATTAAAGATATGCCATTGCATATGTTCTCACAGGTTAAAGTCAGATATGTAGGCATAAAACAAAATAATCTGGAATCTAAAAGAAAGGATGGTTAGGAGCTGGAATGAAAATGGAAAAGCAGCAGCTTGGCAGGGTGGAGGAAGTTCAAATACAGGAAGTACAGGATAGAGGATGTAGTAGGAATGAATGAGACCTTAAAGTGGTGCTGGCAATTGAGAAAAAGAAGGAGAGGGATAATCTGAAGATAGGCTCTGGTGTTTGTTGGTTTGGGGCCTCCAAGAAGCAGATACCAAGATAGGACTAGATGTTCAAGAGATTTATTAGGGGAAATGTCTGGGATAGATAAAAGGGAAAAAATAGAAGTAGACAGGAACAGCCTTCAGTCTGTGATGCAGATCTGTGAAAGGAGAGGAGCAAGTGAAACAGATGAGGTAGAAAGCATCTGACACTACAGCGTAGTTCTGAAAAAGCTTCAACCAGACTAAGGGGTGCCCTGCACTCAAAGTCCTCCACAAGAAGAATCCCACATACTATGGGACTAGGCCAACACTTGGTTCCTCTGCTGTGCTCTACCATCAGCTGTGAAAAGCGTGGGAGAAGCATGGCCTTGGCATGAGTGCAGTGGTGAATCCACCATGGCAGCTGCTGGGACCATCTGTCAATTGTGTTCCTAGGGAAGCTGAGCAATGCATTTACATGTAAGTGGTGCTGTTTAGGAAAAAAACAAATTGTTCCATTCACTATACTCTCATAATATGCTTCTGACACCAGATATGTGGGGAATTTTTCCCCACACAAGCAAGCAATCAATTCTGCAGCAGACACCAGCTGGGTGTCCTCCCATTCTACCCTGACTGCCAGGAGAGAGTGCTTCAGACACCAGTCGCAAGCCTCAGGTTGTTTTTCCTGTACTTCTGACCCACCAGCTATAAATCAGGGTTGGTTCCCACAACCTCCTCCTTAGATTCAATTAGTTTGTTAGAGTGGCTCGCAGAACTCAGGGAAACTCTAATGTGTACCAGTTTATTATAAAGAATATTACAAAGGATGCAGATAAAGAGACGCTTGGGGTAAGGTATGGAGAAAGGGTCATAGCGTTTTCATGCCCTCCCTAGATGGAACCTCCCAGCGTTCTGGAAGCCACTGGGTTCTGGAACCTCCCAGTGTTCTTTTCATGCCCCCTTCTAGGAACCTCCCAATGTTCTGGAAGCTACCCAAACTTCATCCTCTTGGATCTTTTATGGAGACTTCACCAAGTAAACATAATGGAAGCATGGCCAACTGTGTAGATATATGATTGGGCAAAAAGGAAATGATCTAATACTAATAGGCTGAGTGGAAAAACCCAGAAAGGCTGTCCGTTTAGGTTTTTCTTGGCCTCTCTGTGCAGCCTTCCTTCCACCTGGCTATGGGGCAGGACCCCTTCCGAAATGGGAGCCTTATGACCTACAATCAGACAAAACAGGTCAGAGACTTTACTTCTGGGCAGCGCTAAGACAGAAAGGCAGAGGAATATTCCTGCCTTGGGGAGAAAAAGAGGTGAAAGAGGGCAGGAGAAGGTCTGAGAGAGGAATTCTGTTTTCTGAGGCCTGCTTTCGAGGCCTAAAGTGCCCCAACATGATATCAAAACACTGTCTTTCACCTTTGTTGCTCTGAAGCTGTTCTGAAACCAATTCAGGAACCAAGGACAAAAGACCAAATGCTTTAACAAAAGTTATGCTTATTGTTTCAGTCACTTAGGAAATAACAAGGGCTATGAGAGTTATGATCCAGGAACCGTGAACAAAAATGGATATACATATGGAGTTGTAGTAGAGATAGGATTTTCCTTAGCAGCCCCATTCTACTACATAACTGTAAGACTCCATGGCTGGGCCATCACTCCTCTGGGGCTACCTTGAGAGATATCACTATTTCTTCATGGTGGATTTTAGGACTCCATTGAGACCTGCTGCTTTTGCCAAGACCCTGCTATAGTTACATTCTAGGTCTAGGTCCTTGATTATCTCTGAAAACAGCTCATCATCCCTAGCAACTGGCCTTCCCAGTGTCTGGCCTTCCCAGTGTTCTGCCTTGGAATTGGTCGTAAATTATTTCTAAATTTGCATATTCCATGCATATTATTTGAGGTTTTCTCTGACCTCAGATATTTTTCTGATTCCTCGTATCATGCTCCAGTTCCTCAGTTCTGGTCTCATAATTTTTTTTTTTTTTTTTTTTTTTTTTTTTTGCGACAGAGTCTCACTCTGTCACCTAAGCTGGAGTGTAGTGGCACAATCTCAGCTCACTGCAACCTCTGCCTCCCAGGTTTAAGTGATTCTCCTGCCTCAGCCTCCCGAGTAGCTGGGATTACAGGTGCACACCACCACGCCTGGCTAATTTTTATATCTTTAGTAGAGACGGGGTTTCACCATGTTGGTCAGGCTGGTCTCGAACTCCTGACCTCGTGATCCGCCCGCCTCAGCCTCCCAAAGTGCTGAGATTACAGGTGTGAGCCACCGCACCCAGCCTCTTTGGTCTCATATTTAATGAGGGTTGCCCAGCAGCTGAGTTGGGGCCGTGTTGACAGGTTGACTTTCTCAGCTGGGCTGCATGTTTCCTAAGGGTGACGACAGTGTCTGTTTCTATCTCTGTGTTTCCCCCCCAGCACCTCAGATAGTTGGGCATGCAGCTGAGCTTCTGAGACATTAGTCAATATCCTTCTTTCTAGGACTTGCGTTTGGGATATTGGAGCTATTTTGCATTTTGCCTACCATCTCTCCTTTCTTCTTCCCATAACACTTCATTTGATTTACAAGATAGTACATTAGATATTTGACTTTTGCTTACAGTTCCAGGGAAGCAGAGGTTGGCTGGTGGCAGATGGATAATATTTTCACCACACTGCAATATTTATAATTTAACATTGGCACTCATGTACCTAGTATTTGCAATAGGGAATTTTGAAACTGTGGAATCAATTCACCGAACACTAAAATAATTAATCATTTTATCACTATTGTTTTTCTAACAACAAATGGATACTTTTTCAATGTTTCTACATGGATAAGAAAAAGCATATATTTTGTGTATATAAATAGTGATAATTTGCAAAATGAGCACCCAAAAGCAGTGTTAAACGAAGAATCTTCCAGCAGATTTTAACTGAGGGCATTGTCTTACTGCACTGTCCCACTCTACCCATCAGCTGCTATCCATCAGCTGGGATAACAGTCTTCACTAAATGCTATGGTTTGCATTTCCACTCAAAACTCATTTAAAATTTAATCCCTGGCTGGGTGCGGTGGCTCACGCCTGTAATCCCAGCACTTTGGGAGGCAGAGGCGGGTGGATCACCTGAGGCTGGGAGTTCGAGACCAGCCTGACCAACATAGAGAAACCCCGTCTCTACTAAAAATACAAAATTAGCCGGTCGTGGTGGTGCATGCCTGTAATCCCAGCTACTCAGGAGGCTGAGGCAGGAGAATTGCTTGAATCTGGGAGGTGGAGGTTGCAGTGAGCTGAGGTCATGCCATTGCACTCCAGACTGGGCAACAAGAGTGAAACTCCACCTCAAAAAAAAAAAAAAAATTAATCCCCAATATGGCTGTGCTGAAAGGTGGAACCTTTAAGAGGTGATCGGATCACAATAAATCCATACATGGATTCGTGGATTAATGGGTTATGATGGGAGGGGAACTGGTGGCTTTATAAAAAGAGGAACAGAGCCCTGAGACAGCACATGTGCATGCTTAGCCCCTTTGACATGTAATGCCCTGCTCTGCCTCAGGATTCTGCACAGAGACCGCACCAACAAGAGGGCCTCACTAGATGTGGTCCCTCAAGCTTGGACTTTTCAGCCTCCAGAACTGTAAGAAATAAATTGCTTTTCTTTGTACATTATCCAGTTCCATGTATTCTGTTATAAGCAACAGAAAATGGATGAATACTTTGAACATGACAGACGATGAATCATATCCAACTATGATATTGTACAAATCCAAAACTTGAAGATGAAACATCCTTCTTCTCAAAGCCACATTTCACCATCTTCTGCCTCAAGTTCCAGTGGTGAAAGTAAGTTTCTTTCCTTTTATATAAAATGAGAGTGACCTTTTTTCACCTTATTCATGTCTGGAATTATCATCCCATATTTAAAGATTCAGTAATATGCTCTGATATTTAATGCAGGGGTTACTCTAGAGCCTATCATCACTTAGAATTATGGAAAAAGTAGTAGAGGTTTTAAAATCTTGGTGTTCTCTTATGCCACCTACACTACTGACAGCGAGAAGAAGGAAGCAGAAGATACATGAATGTACATCATGACATTAATTTTGCCTTTTACTTCACATAAAAGACCAAATTATCTGCAATGATTTGTACATTTCAATGAATATTTTTGTTTCTGTTGCACATTTAACATTGTTTGCAATTTGGGACCAATGTAATAAGACACAAAACAGAGACATTAATATATAGTCTTAATTATTGGAAAGCTTTAAAGAAATTATCTCCTTTGCAGATGGCACAATTGTATACCAAAAGAATAATTACAACGAATTCCAAGAGAGTCAATGGAAATTTCGTGATTAATTATTGTTTGATAACAACTTATAATCCACAAGAATTAATAGCTTTCTAGTTTATTTGCTATAACTCATTAGAAATATAATAGAAAAATAATTACTGTGTCTCAAGGTAGCCACAAATAGAAAGTTGTAAGATTAAGTTCATAAAGAAACACGTAAAACAACCATGAGGAGAACAGCATAATTGATATGAATTATACAATTCTTAAATTCTAGGGCATGAAATTCTTTCAAATTGTATATTTAATGTGATACAAATTAAAGTATGATTGTAATTTTGAAAAAATGATTCAGTTTTTATTTTCTGGAAAAGTGATAAGGCAAAAATATACTTTAAAATTTTTGAAAAAAAGAATAAATAGAAGATGGTATTGAATATCTTAGTTGCTAAATTTTCTGGTTCCTCTAGGCACATAGTTCAACTTCACTTTCTAAATTTATTTTAATTATGTGTAGCCATATGACATGTTTTGTTCATCGAAGTGTGAATGGAAATGATGTAGGTTACCCATAAGTGGATGCTTAAAGGGCTGATGTATAATTCACCATGTTCACGTTATCCTTCTAGGATGATTGTAGAAGTCCATTTAAAGATGGAGCCCCATCAGACTGAGTCCTTAAGTGACTATACTCTTCAGAGCCTTGTGACAATGTGTATTTGACATGGAGTGCAAACAATAAATGAATTTTTTTATTGTGATAGGTCATAGGTCACTGTTTTATACTACAGCATAACCTTGCCTATCTTGATTGATGCAAGTGAAATACTTCCTTCCTGTTAATTAAGGGAGTATAATCATGCAACAATTTGAAGACCAGCATTTGAGCGCAATAACTTACAGAGCAAGGAAATAACATTGATGACTCTTACACATACACATGTATAAAATTTGAATATTTCAAAAATATAAAATATATATTGATGTGGGGTGGAGGTGTTCAATGAATAATGCTGAAACTGCTGTTTATTTAAAGAAAAACTGCAGATCTTAAATTTGTAAAATAGTGCAAGCTAACATTGTCTGAGAACTCATTCTGTGTTCATTTCTGTTCTCCGTACATTACATGTATGTATATTTTCATGTAAAATTCAGAATCATCATAAAGAGAGCTAATAACGACATGTATATATCACATATGAGGAAACTGAGGTACTGAGAGTTACATATTTGGCAAGGACACACAGGTGATACTTTTAGAGGTTAAATTATTGGAAATAACCTTTAAAATATGAGAATAAGGAAATTAAAAAAATATTGTGACAAATGAAGACTTCTTAAGATTAACAGCATGAAAATAGTCATAGAAGAAAAGAGAGATGATAACATAAAAATGATTCCAAAATGTTTAAACAAAATTAAAATTTCAAGATAAAGATGGAAAAAAATCTAACAGTATAATTTTAAGTACTTAAATGTGCAAAAAACACTTTCTAATTAATGAAAAGTAAATTAAAAATCAAAAGCATGTAAAATGTTCAATTGTACTAATAATTAAAATACGTCAATAAATCAGAAATGCCATTTTTACTAATGTTATGTGAAAAATATTTCAAAATGATAAAATGCTGTTTATCCATATAACAATATTGCTTAATGCTTAATTATTTCAAAAAGGTTTAATATAGGAAATTGTATTATAATAATCAACAAAATAATATATGTTTAAAAATGTAGAAACAACATATGAAATGTGCATATGGGAATGTGTTTATATACATTGGAATAAATGCCTAAGTATTAGTGGGAATTATTTCTTGGAGTATAGTTAATAGACAATTATTATCCCTGTATTAATTTTCCTAACACTCTTCAATGAATATATATTATTTTCTTTGCAGAAAAATAGATGATGTTGATTTAAAATATCAAATAGTGAAGGTATTTTCAAATTAATCTGAACAAAGTTCAAATCTGTCCTTATCTCTTCATAATTCAACATTCATTTCGTTTCTGAAGGACTTTTGGCTGTGAGAGATTTTCTAAATCTCCGTCATTTGTGACTACGTAAAATATGAGAGACTAGAAAAGGAGCCAGAAGTAGTATTTGGTTGCCGTGTCAGAATTGATGAAAAAAGCAAGCAGCAATGTTACTTGAAGAGTGGGGACAAACAACAAAAAACAAGAATGTTATCTTTATAGACTCTCATATGCCTTCAGATATTTGTGGAAAGATGCGTACAGGCACAGCAAAGCCCTGAAAGAGAAATCAGTCCAGTAAAATGAAAGAATTACAAACTGGAATTCAGGAGCTCTGGATGCTAATCCCAATTCCGATTCCTCAGCCATGGAACTTGGAGCAGTCATTTTCTTTCTGTGGACCCAGGTCTTCACACCCATAAAGTGAGAATCTGGGAACTAGTTATCTTTATGATTCCTTCCTGCTCTAAAATTCTTCTAGGTCAGTAATTACGTTTTAAAAATAAATAAAGAATGAAATTTCAATTTTACATCCAGTGTCTGATAAAATAACCTTCATGGTAATAGCTGGATTCTGAAGTATGTTTTACATTTAACGTAGGATAGTAAAAGTCAAGAACATTGAGCTACAGCACATGGCTTTGAATTAATATTTTTAAAACTTCTTTTCAATTATGTATAGCAAACCAAACAAACGGAAACAAAACCCTCCTGCCAAAATATGGTGTCTTGGGCCTGGTCACTAAAAGTTAGGTAAAACAAGTAAATATTTTTAAATGTACTTAAGCATTTTCTGTTAATCTAAAACAAATACATGTGCATTTATTTAGACATTATTTGATAAAGAAAAAGATTTTTCTTTGAACAGGAGTTCTACAATTTGAGTTTTGTCTTTATTGCAAAAAACGTATTTAATGGTGATTATCTGTGAATTTCAGTTTCAGTGAACTTAAAACATCTTCACAACACTTTCAGCCTTAAGCACAGAAACCATTTCAATTTGTATTTTCCCCATCTTTTCCAGTAGTCTTCTTCATTCTTAATCTGACTACAGTTTCGTTTACCAAGTCACCATTATTCTCTTTTCAGAACTCAATTTTTATAGAAACAACCATTTTTTATTGCATTGGTTTAAATAAAATTTATTTAAATAATCTCATTAGAATAATAACTATTACAAGTATCGTAAGTATGTTTTATGAAAACACAGTAAACTGACTATTGGTAAATCAGTGGGAAGCATCAATGTGCTGGGACACTAGAAAGTGGCCTACTAATTCTGAGCATTCCACACAGCCCTGAGAGTGAAATCAGAAACACAACCATTTTGAAAATAAAATGCTATGTGCAGCCATAATTCCATCTTACTGAGAGAAAAGGGAGTGCCAGGGAATCTGGCATGTCAGTTAAGTGATGATGGAGAACAGAAGTAGGGCATTTTTTTTTGGAGATGGAGTCTTGCTCTGTTGCCCAGGCTGGAGTGCAGTGGCACAAACTCAGCTCACTGCAACCTCCGCCTCCCAGGTTCAAGCAATTCTCCTGCCTCAGCCTCCCAAGTAGCTGGGATTACAGGTGCCCACCACCACACCTGGCTAGAAGGAGGGCATTCTACACTTCGTTTATATTATCTATACCACTTTCTACTGTACCCACAAGAAAGGTGTTGCTAGAGCTAATGTGTAATTCATAAGAAAGAACAGTCTTCAAAATATTTCAGGCTAGGTGATTCTAAGTGCCAGATTTCATAAGATGTATGAATCAGAATTAAGTGCAAATCAGCTTCCAGTTGGAAAATTTTGAACAGCGTGGTGAACATCACCACTCAGGTTGTGTGTAATCATGACTTTCAAGGCAGTATGTTTACTTCCGAAACTAGTGTCATAACACAACCTACCTAAGAACATAATCCTCTTCATCATCGTAGTCACAGTGTAGCACTTAGCATGCACAATTATTCTCAAATCATATTTTTGATATTGAAATGACCTACTAACATATGTCAGCTGAAAATTCACTTTGTAATTCTCACAACCAAAAAAAAAAAAAAAATGAATCCATAGGGAAGATGATCAAAATGGAGAAAAGCAATTAATCTGTATGTATGAAATGCTCATCTAAAAGCATTTGGCAAAGTATACCCTACATTTCCGGGAGTGAGGAACTTTGAATCAGGGCATAGTAATAGTTTGGGATAGAGTCCAGGTGTATCTGACTCATTATGAGAAAAGTACGAGTCATTGAAAAAAAATTTTTCACCTCTATTCACCTACTTATACTGGAGAAAACATTGATCTCTTGCTTAGGATTATTGTGTGTCTTGATAGTAAAAATGAAAAAGTATTTTGAAAATAAAGTGTTATGGACATTTTGACAATTTTCAGGGTTGAATTTGTAAGACCTGCAGAAGAATTTTTAAAAATATATTTTTAAATATAAATAAAGGTAATTTATCTTTTAAAATTGGAAGGATGTTTAATGGAAAAATAAAATTTCAAAATATAAAAATTTAGCATTTATAAAAAAGTTTTCTTATTATGATGTTTATTTAAAATGATGGCTTCTTTGACATCATTAAATACTGGAATATATTAACACATAATACAAGCATCTCTAAAATTTTAATGTTAAAGTTCAACAAACATTTATTGAATGCCAACTGTATGAAGTTTATTATCCTAGTTGCTGAGGAAATACATAGATAAATAAGGCATGGTCACTGTTCTTAATTAGCTTATAATGGATATTATAGAGTCAAATTATTTGTTTAAAATTATTATCTGGATCTCAGCTGTCTAATTAAAGCAAAGCAACCCCAAAGCTGAGACAATTTTTAATACAAAATCACGTGTCTTAATTTGATAGGGAGCAGATAAAGGTTTAATTTAACATAATTTATTAAATATTTCTTTTTCCTTAAGCACTGTATTATATCCTAGGAAAACAAACAGCTATAAAACCTGCCTCCTGCCTAGTAGCCCTCAAAAGACATTTAGGAAAACATGCAAATAATAAAACAGTGGGGAGAAGATAAATTATTGCCAAACCTTTTCCAAAAAGATACGGAAGTATAATGGGAGCACAAAGCAGAAGGTGGTCAATGAGGACTGAGGCTGTGCAGTAGTTTTGGCAACTACAGTTTAGAGTGATACTCTAAACTTCTTCCTCCAGTGTTCTGCTGAAGCATACTCTGATATCTCGCTGGTTTTCTGGCAGTAAACTTTATTTGATGACCCTAATAAGTCTCCTGAATTAGGTTATCTTTAGCTCCAACATTTGTTCAGATTCCATAAAGATCAATTAAAATTTGGGGGGTAAAGGGGGTAAGAATATACTTCCATTTTTATAACTAAACTTCTTTCAAAAACTTACCATGCGTAACAACATGGATGAAGCTGGAAACCAACATTCTGAGCAAACTATTGCAAGGACGGAAAACCAAACGCCGCATGTTCTCACTCATAGGTGGGAATTGAACAATGAGAACACTTGGACACGGGGCAGGGAACATCACACACCAGGGCCTGTCATGGGGTAGGGGGATGGGGGAGGGATAGCATTAGGAGAAATACCTAATGTAAATGACGAGTTAATGGGTGCAGCAAACCAACACGGCACATGTATACATATGTAACAAACCTGCATCTTGTGCACATGTACCCCAGAACTTAAAGTATAATAAAAAAAATAAAAAACTTTCCATGCAAGAAATGAGCAAGAAATACTAAATGCAATATACCACATCTTACATTAGGAGAAATATTTATTAAAACATTTATTTATTATATAATAGAGACACTGCCAGATACTGAACACAAAATAAATAACAAAATATGGCTCTCCTTGATTAAAGCTTGCAATATAAGTTTACACATGCTTTTAAAATGACATCGATACAAAGGCGTAAGACATTTGGATAATGTGTTTTATAAATTTAAAAAACTTCTGATTTCTTATACTTGGCACAAAAAGCTACAGGGAGAGGAACTAACATGTTGTTGATTGTCTACTTCAAATAGACACTTTAATATGCATTATTTTGTCTGATTTCTCACAACACTATTATCACATATTAGGAGAGAAACTGAAGCTCAAAAATTTAACATGACTTTAGTGAAAGATCTATTAATAATATGTGCTGAAGATAGAATGTTAAGGTAACTGTATGTCGCCTCTAAGCTTTTACATAGAGATACATAATATTTCTCAGAGTGTTCTGCAAAGCAAGGATTCTATGGAATGTTAATAGAATTCATCATCAATAACAAAGAAAAAGTCTGAGTTAAAAAGACGGTAGTCCTCATAGCTTTAAGTATGCTGCCTTATACTCTGAACAACCAAGATAAAAATCATAGTATAGGTTTCCCAAAATATTTAGCCATAGTATTTTGTTAATGGAACACTGAATGGATATATTGTATTAGAGAATGAACTACAGGAAGCATTCCGCCAAAGCTGTATAAATGGAAATGCAGAGAAGGTATGTAAAGAGAATAAGAAGGAGAGTGTCAATTACTTTGGGTGATCATCTTTGCAGAAAGTTATACCTTTATCAGTGGAAGAAGTTATTATTTCTAAAATTGGAAGTAGTGGCCCATCTTTCTACTCAGATATATATATATATCTTAGTAGAATATATATATATAGAGAGATTATATATATAGAATATATATAGATATAGATAGAATATATAAAGATATAGATAGAATATATAGAGAGATATAGATAGAATATATATATATATATATCCCAACCCAAAAGCAGAGGCAGATACCTTATTAAAATACTGCCACTTATAGCTGCAATAAAACAACTAAATTATGCATACCTTTTTGTCATACACACACACACATCTAGAAAACTGAACAAAATATATAAAAAATACCATTATCAGACCCTTGACAACAGACAGGGATAATAGTATCCTTAACGGGAGGACAATAAATGAGTTAAACCTCGTGTCTTAGTCTTCTCGGGCTGGCTGCCATAAAAAGTTATCAGAGGCTGGGTGTGGTGGCTCCCACCTGTAATCCCAGCACTTTGGGAGGCTGAGGCGAGCAAATCATGAGGTCAAGAGATCAAGACCATCCTGCCCAACATGGTGAACCCCCGTCTCTACTAAAAATGCAAAAATTAGCTGGGCATGGTGGCACATGCCTGTAGTCCCAGCTACTTGGGAGGCTGAGGCAGGAGAATCGCTTGAACCCAGGAGGCAGAGGTTGCAGTGAGCCAAGTTCACACCACTGCACTCCAGCCTGGTGACAGAGTGAATCCCTTCATCTCAAAAAAAAAAAAAAACTTATAATAGATTGGCATGGACTGGGTGGATTAAACAAAATAAGTTTATTTCGTTACAGTCCTAGCGGCTCGAAGTGCCAGATAAAGGTGCTGGAAGTCAGTTCCTGGTGAGACCCTCTTCCTGGCTTGTAAATAGTGTCTTCTCTATATGTCTTCACACAGTGGAGAAAGAGAGAGCAAACTCTCATGTCTCTTCTTGTAAGGACACCAATTCTATGAGATTGGGGCACCACCTTTATAACCACATTATATAATTTTAATTACCTCCATAAAGGTCATGTCTTCAAATACAGTCACATTGAGGGCTGGGGCTTCAACATACGAATTCTGAATGGACATAAACATTCAGTCCGTAACACTTTACCATTACTCTAGCCTACTGCTTGACACATTTGCTATACAGTGATACAGAAGTGAGATTGTATCTGTAGGTCAGGAGAATATACCTCTCAATCCTGTAACTGCAAAAATACTAAAGGCACTAGCTCTGTATTCAAAACTTCATGGGCGCATTTGCACTGAGGCCATGCTTCTGAAAAGCTAAACTCACATCATAACTGAGTATAGAAGGAATACCTAGATAGACCTTTTCTTGGGAGATGCAGATCAAGAAATAAGAAAATAACTCAAAAATATGGTAAATGCATTATATAGTACAATATAGTTTAAAAATCAACACAAGAAGTAAATGGGACTCTTGCACTATGCACACACACACATACATCGATATATACAATTTTAAAATATATAAAAACGGCACAGAGAAACAAAATAAACAAGATAGATAAAAAACGAATAGCAAAATAGCAGATATAATTTCAATTCTATAAATATTATATTAAACATGAATGAACTAAACACTTTAATCAAAAGAAAGAGATTGTCAGACTGAATTAAAAACCAAGATCCAGATATATGCTATCTACAAGAGACACACTTGAGATTCAAATATACTAATACATTGAAAATAACATGATAAAGGTGATTTTTCTAACTGGTACACTAAGACCTCTGGCATCCACTTCTCTGTAAATGCAACAGGAAAACTAGGGAAAAAAATATCAGAATTAACTTTTTTGGAAATCCAGAAATTAAATAAGGGCTTGACATAATCGAGGGAGTATTTAGTTTTTAAAAAATGGATAAATCTTAGTAAAAACAGTGAGCTGTGTGGTGTTTTAACTTGCCCTAGTCACATTTCCCTCTCTTTAGCTCTATGGGAACCTGGTAAATAACAGGTCACATTTGTGGTGAAAACCAATAGCTTGATAGTCACTGGAGGGGGCAGAAAAAACTGGAGCTCTTTCAAGCCTTCTTCCCAGAGTGTTTTCATTATTTGACTTTTCTGTTTGTTCACTGAAAACTACACTTGCAAGGCTGTCTGTATTTGACTTGACTCAGAGCTTTCTCAGTCCCAAAAGCTTTTTGCCTAGGGGCAAATATTGAAAAAGAAAATACAACTAATAAACTTAGTGCCTGCCTAAGGTAGTGAATAATAACTGTTGAGGCAAACAAAACAAATCAAATAGCTTAAGAAGAAAAGCTGTGGAATGATATGTTCACAGCAGCTTTTAAAAACTCAGTTATATTCCTATGCACCTAGAAAGCCACATGCATACCCAAGAAAGACCTGAGATGGCCCTAAATAAGCCTCTTTCACTGGCCTTGAGGCTCTATGCAAGCAGGAAGTGGAGGCTGAGGCTGAGGTAGAGTTGCCACCTGGCTAGCAGAGTGTTGAAAGCATGCTCCAACACACAGACACGCACACACACACACACAGCGCCTCAGCAAAGACTGGAAGAATTACTGGTTTTTGTTTAAGAAAATATCTCTCCAATTATTTACAGACCTTTAAGCTAACTAAGCAGAGAGTTTAGTGGCCACACATGACAAAGAAGATAGAATTTACAGAATTATTTCAGAAAAGTCACTAAATAAACAACTTTTACAATAAACAACAAAAACAAAAATCCTGTAATGGAGGAAGAATCTAATTTCCAGTTTTGCCACATAGTGTTAAACCAGAAAGTATAGTTCTCATGCTGAAAAAATAAAATAAAACAGTTTTTCTAAGGGAACCTAGACATTGTACTTTACACATGGCGCTTGACCAGTCAGAAGAGCTATTATTAAAAAGTCAAACAATAATGGAAGCTGGTAAGGTTGCAGAAAAAGGGAGCACTTATACACTGTTGGTGGGAGTGTAAATTTGTTCAACCATTATGGAAAGCAGTATTGTGAATCCTCAAAGAGCTAAAAGCAGAACTACCATTTAACCCAGCAATCCCATTACTGGGTACATACCCAGAGGAATATAAACCATTGTACCATAAAGACACATGCACACAAATGTTCATTACAGCACTATTTACAATAGTAAAGGCATGAAATCAACCTAAATGCCCATCAATGATAGACAGGATTTTATAATGTGGTACATGTGTACCATGGAATACTATACAGCCATAAAAAAGAATGAGATCATGCATTTTTCAGGGAAAGGGATGGAGCTGGAGGCTATTATTCTTACAAACTAACTCAGGAACAGAAAACCAAAGTTATTTTACAAGTTCTCACTGGTAAATGAGAGCTAAATGATAATAACTTCTGAATACAAAGAAGGAAACAACAGACACTGGACTGGGTTCTACTTGAGGATGGAGGGTGAGAGAAGGGAGAGGAGCAGAAAGGATAACTGCTGGGTACTGAGCTTAATACCTGGGTTATGAAATAATGTGTACAAAAACCACCATTTGTTCACCTATGTTACAAACCTTCACATATACCCCCAACCAAAAACAAAAGTTAAAAAAACAAACCACAACAAAAAAGCAAATGATGCTTGAATAACTGAATATACTCATGCAAAAGGATGAATTTGGAGCCCCACCTCACAGCATATGAGAAAATAAACTCAAAGCAAATCCGAAACCTAAATATGAGAGCTGAAACTTTTAAACTATTAGAAGAAACTATAGGTGTGGCCCTCCAGGGTCACTGGATTAGGCAATCGTTTCTGAAATATGACACCAAAAGCTCAAGCCATAAAAGTAAAAACTAGATAAATTGGACTTCATCAAAATTAAAAATTATAGCACTTAAATGAATACCTTTAAGAAAGTGAAAATACAACCCACAGAATGAAAGAAAATATTTGCAAATCACATACCTGATAAGTAAGATCAATCTAGTATCCTGAATATACAAAGAAGTATTTCAACTCAAGAATGAAAAGACAAAAACCTAACTTGAAAATTGACAAAGAATCTAAAGAGACATTTATCTGAAGATACACAAATGGACAATAAGAACATGGAAAGATGTGCAACATCATTATCAATTGAAAATGTAAATCCAAACCACAATTTGTTACCACTTCATACTTATTAGGCTGTCTATAAAAAAATGATAGCCAGTGTGAACCCGGGAGGCAGTGCTTGCAGTGAGCCGAGATTGTGCCACTGCACTCTAGCCTGGGCAACAGAGTGAGACTCAGTCTCAAAAAAAAAATATGATAAGCCAGTAACAAGTGTTGTTGAGGATGGAGGATGTGGAGAAGTGGAAACCCTCATATATTGCTGGTGGGAATGTAAAATGATGCAGGTATTTGAACAAAGTTCCAACATTTCCTCAAAAAGTCAAACCTAAAGTTAGCTGTATGATTCAGTAATTTCACAGATATATGCCAAAGATAAATAAAAACATGAATAAACAAAAACACAGTGTTCCTCAACTGATGAATACATAAATAAAATGTGGCAATTCATACAGTGGAATATGTTTTAGGCATGAAAAAGAAGAAAGTATTGATGCATGCTACAACTTAGAAGAATTTTAAAACAGTATCCCAGATGAAACAAACAAGACACAAAAGTTTACATATTGTATAACACCTTTGTAGAAAAAGCCCAAAATAGGCAAGCCCACAGAGACAGAAAGTAGGTAAGTTATTGCCAGGGGCGGTGACATTGCTAATGTGTATAGCGTTTCTTTTTGGAATGACAAAAAATGTTCTGGAATTAGATAATGGCTATGGTTTTATAATATTTTGAGTACATTGAAAACCACTTAGTTGACAGTTTAAAAGGATAAATTTTATGGTACATACAGTACATCTTAATTAATAAAAGGAAAATAAGAGAATGGAAAGAAATGTAACATGAAAATAATAATTATTGGAGTGCTGGAGTGACTATATTAATATCAGATCAAACAGATTTAAGACAGTAAATATTACTACAAAAAACAAGGTATTTCATAATTTTTAAATGGTCAATTCATCAGCAAAATTTTACAGCAATAAATACACACATTGTTTATTGTGTCAAAAAAGAAAGTTTGAAATTACATGAAGGTAAAACTTCAGTGTTTGGCAGTTTCTTCTTCACTCTGTCTCTTGCCTGCCACCATGTATGACGTGCCTGCATCCCCTTCCACCATGACTGTAAGTTTCCTGATACCTTTCCAGCAATGTGGAACTATGAGTCAATTAAACCTTTTCTCTTTATAAATTACCCAGTCTCAGGCAGTTCTTTAAAGCAGGCTTAAAATGGACTAACACAGTGTTCCATTAGCATTAAAAAAGAATGTGTACTCTTTTGTCTTTGGATGGACTGTTCTATAGATGTAGATTAGATTAATTTGGATGTAGTATCATTCAAGTATTCTATATCCTTGCTGATTTTTCTATTTGTTCCATCAATTATTGATAATGGATTATTAAAGTCTCTAAGTTTTATTGCTGAATTGCCTATTTCCCCTTTAAATTATGTAAGTATTACATAACTTAAGTATTACATAATTTACATAATACGAAGTGGGAGAATCACCTGAGCCTGGGAAGTCGAGACTGCAGTGAGCTGTGATTGCACCACTGGGAGACTGTGGTTGCACCACTAGGAGTGAGAAGTAACTAACTTGTATCTTGGAAGTAACTAACTTGTTTTTGATTTTATAGGCTGATAGGTGGAAGAGACTTGCCTTGTCTCAGATGAGGCTTTGGAGTTGGACTTTTGAGTTAAAGCTGAAATGAGTTAAGATTTGGGGGATTGTTGGGAAGGTATGATTGGTTTTGAAATGTAAAAAGGACATGAGATTTGGGAGGGGCCAGGGCAGAATGATATGATTTGGCTCTGTGCCCTCACCCAAATCTCATCTTGAAATGTAATCCCCACTTGTCAAGGGAGGAACCTGGTGGGAGGTGACTGGATCATGGGGATGGTTTCCCCATGCTGTTCTAGTGATAGTAGGTGACTTCTCATGAGATCTGATGGTTTTATAAGGGGCTTTTCCTCCCCTTCACTCTGTACTTCTTGCTGCTGCCATGTGAAGAAGGATGTGTTTGCTTTCCTTTTCACCATGATTTCAAGTGTGATTGCACCACTGGGAGTGAGACCCTATCTCGAAGTAAAATAAAATAAAACAAAAACTCTCACTCCCAGTGGTGCAATAGAGTGAGACCCTATCTCAAAGTAAAATAAAATGAAACAACAACTCTCAACAAATAAGAAAGAAAAGAGAAATTTCACGGTCTCATAAAGAGAACCTATGAAAACCCTACAGATAAAATGTAGCATGACAAATAACATACTTTCCCCCCAGTATCAGGAATAAGGCAAGAATGTATGCTTTCACCACTTCCAATCAACAAGGTAGTGGAAGTTCTAGCCAGTGTAATCAGGCATGGAAAAAAATGGTATCCAGAGAGGAAAGAAATAAGTAAAATGGTGTCTATTCACAGAAGACATCACTGTCCATGTAGAAAATCCTACAGAATCTACAAAGGAGCTAATAGAAATAGTTCATCAAGGCCACAGGATACAAGAGCAACATAAAAATAAATTTTATCTTTATGTACTAGAAATATACAATGAGAAATTGAAATAAAAAGCAATAACTTGAATAATAACATAGAAGATGAAATTCTTACAGTTAGATCTTACAAAAGTCCTCTTTATTGAAAACTATAAATCATTCTTGAGAGAAATTAAACAAGATGTAAACAAATGAAAAGACATATCTTATTTGTTGATAAGAAGAATTAATATTGTTAAAATAAATAACAATTCTTATTTTGATCTACGGAGATGGTGCAAGAATAATTACAATAAAAATGGGCATTTTTAGAGCAGTTGACAAGCTATTTCTGAAATTCATCTGGAAATGCAAAGGACCTGGAAAAGGCAAAACAACTTAAGAATTATTTTAAAGCTGAAGTCACCAAGACAGTGTGCTATGGGTTTCAAGATAGACAAATAAATTAATGGGTTAGAAAAAAAGCGTACATATATATATATATATATATAAAATATGTATATGTATATAAACATTGAATATCTATATAAATATATATTCAATATATAAAAAATATAGAATATATATAATATATAGATGTATGTGTGTGTGTATATATATATATAGAGAGAGAGAGAGAGAGAGAGAGAGAAAGCCAATTCATTTTTTGACAAAGCTTATAGGAAATTGAGTGGAGAAAAGAGAGCGTTTTCAACAAAAGGTAGTGGAACATTTAGACATCCATTTAAACTTCAATAATAACTTCAATAACTTCAATCCTTATCTCACATCATATAAAAAATTAAATTGGCTCATAGACCTAAATGGAAAACTAAAACTATTAAATTTCTGGGAGAAAATCGAGGATAAAGTCTTTGTAACTTCGGGTTTGACATTAAAAGCACAAATGATAAAAGTAAAATTTGGCAAAGTTGACTTTTCAAATTAAGAATTCTTCTCTCCAAAGGATTATAAAAAGATAAGTCATGGGTTGGGAACAGACATTTGCACATTACCTACTTGATAAAGTACTTGAGTCTAGAATATATAAAGAGCTTTCAAAATTCAACAATAAGAAAACAAACCAATAAAAAGGGTGGGGCTAGAATTTGAATAGCTGTGTCGCAAAAAAAGACAAATTAGAACGTTAAAAAGGTCTTTAACATCACTAGTCATTAGGGAAATGCAAATTAAAATCATGAGACATTAAAATGAATAAAATACACTTCTTAAAATAAAATATCAGGCCATATTAACTCCTGACAAGGTTGTAGAGCAACTGGAACTTACTGTTGATGAAAATATAAAATGATACCATCGCTTTGGAAAATGCTTAGTCAGCTTCCTGAAATGTGAAGCATACTCCTAACATATAGCCCAGGCATTCATTCCTATGTATTTATCCTAGAGAAATTAAAGCATATATCATCATGAAAACTGACACATACATGTTTGTAGCAGCTTTATTTGTAATCGCACAGAAACATAAATAATGCAAATGCCCATCAAGAGAAGAATGAACAAAGAAATTATGGCACATTCCAACAATTAAATACTACCTAGCAATAAAAAATCTACTGATAAACCTAAAAAGATAATTATGCTTAGTGAAAAAGACACATAAGAGTATGTATTGTATGATTCCATTTTTAAAATTCTAGAAAATGGAAATTAATCTATGATAACATAGAGCAAATCAGTGGTTGCCTAAGAAAAGAGAAGGGATGAAAGAAAGACTCTAGTTTATTGTATGTCAATTCTACCTCATTAAACCCATGAAAAAATATACAAATGGGCATTATTTCCTGCATGATATTAAAAGAACAAACAGTATAGTATTGGTTAAACATAAATAAATCAATGACAGTCTAGAAACAACAAAAGTTTACATGAGTTTAATTTATAATAGGGTGGCAGTAACAACAGTGAACTATTCACCATAATTTCAATAATCCCTTGAAAAGGGGTTAATTTCAGTGGTCCAGAGCACAGATTACAGAGAAGGATTTCCTGCAATTAGTCCTGGCTTCTCTACTTAATAGCGTGATGACTTTTGAAACGTTATGTAATCTTTCTAAGTTTCTAACCCATGACCGTCCTTGTTACAACCTGCGTCCAAATCAAACTATTTGTCAAAAAAGGGAACAAGTAAAATTTTAATTTAACCTTGACGTCTACCTAACACTACCCCTTAAAATTAACTTATAAAGGTCTTGATTCTATATAAAAGCAAAATTAATAACATTTGTAGAAGCAAATACAGGGGAACATCTAGGGATTCCTTATGGTTTAAATAGTTCTAATCAGAAACGAGGGCGTGTCGGCGGGGAGTCTTATGTTATCCAGGAGTCATGGAAGAAAATCTTACTGCCTATCAGAAAGCCTATGCAGCCAATTTAGGATACCTTCAGTTTTCATCTATGAAGAACAGAACATTTATTTTTAACCAGTTTCAGAGAAGGATATCAAGACAAAATATTCCTTAATCCTCTTATTCAAAATTAAAACAAAACAAAGGATTATACATCTCACTCACTCCTCTGGTTCCTAAGTCTTTTTACGTCTTGCTTTCTCCTGCCAAGCTTCAAGGTTTGCCTACATTCTTTTTCCATTTTAAGTGGATATGGCACTTTAGGAAGTACATCGTGCAGGACTGAGTTAAATTACTAGCTCTGCCATTTAATTGGGTTGCCTTAAGCGATCCTTAAGCAAAGGACTGATTAAGAAAACTGTCTTTTTCTTAGTCTTTCCTTCAACAAATAAAAAGGAACAACAAATAAAAAAATATTTTTTATTGTGAATGCTGAATGAAATAACATGGTGACAAAGTATGTCCCACAGTAGTCATTTTAAAATGTTAGCCTCCTTTCCTTTTTGAATATAAAATATCCTATTTGATTTGTGTGTATAGCCAGTCCAGCTTCTCTTCAATCCTTTAAGAACCATTTAGGGCAAAAATTATTTTAGTACTGCTCTAGGTAAGATCATTGTTGCCAGTAATGCTAGCACTTCCATTGTCCTCTTGTACTGAATTTCATTCTTTTATTTTGGTTTTTGTCTTTCAGAATTTATGACATCGGGACAGAGGGAATTTGTTCATTTTGTCTTATTTATGCTAATGGGAACAGTCAGTGAAATAGGAGCGACTGAAATTATAAGGAACCCATAACAGGCCTTGTGCAACCAACCGCCAAAACAAACCATTTGTCATGAAGGGGATAAGCAGAAATTTAACAGCTTTCTCTCCTTTCTGTTTTTCTTTTGCCCGCGTTCCTCTGACCTCTGTTACAGCTCTAAATTGTTGTAAAAGCAATCAGACATCTGTAGCAAAAGAAGGATGAAAGAAAAAGTGTTTAAATTATCTGTTAAAAAAATTAGTTTTTCATACTAGGAGCAACTTGCTGTTGGGGATCGGAAAATGATGCCCTAAAAGGAAGGCTCTTCAGTCTGAGAAGCAAAAGTTTCTCTTAGACCTTCCCCGACCTTCTTGTAAGGGGTGCCTACAAAAGAATGAATGCCTCTCATTCTCCTCAAGACTAGCCATAGACACTAGAATCTCTCTTCCCCAAGGCAGGTTGTAGAAACCAGAAGCTCTTTTCCCCAAAGCCAGATATGAAACCTAAAAATATTACTCTTTATCCCCCACCTTTCTTTGTAAAATGTTGCCATTAAGCACTTACCTGGGCCGGGCGCGGTGGCTCACGCCTGTAATCCCAGCACTTTGGGAGGCCGAGGCAGGCGGATCACGAGATCAGGAGATTGACACCATCCTGGCTAAAACAGTGAAACGCCGTCTCTACTAAAAATACAAAAAAATTAGCTGGGCGCTGTGGCGGGCGCCTGTAGTCCCAGCTACTCGGGAGGCTGAGGCAGGAGAATGGCGTGAACCCGGGAGGCGGAGCTTGCAGTGAGCCGAGATAGAGCCGCTGCACTCCAGCCTGGGTGACAGAGCGAGACTCTGTCTCAAAAAAATAAATAAATAAATAAAATAAAAAGAACTTACCTGACCTACCTTATTTGACTGTAGGTCATAAGACCCCCATTCCAGAGACAGTCCTGCCCCACACCCAGAAGGAAGGAAAGCTGCAGACAGACAGAGGACAAAGAGAATTTAGACGGACAGGCCCTGCCGGGTTTCCTCACTCAGTCCACTAGCATTAGATCATTCTCTTTTTGTCCAGTCATATTTCTACATGACAGTCCATACTTAGTTGAACCTAAGCATAAAAATGGACAGTTTCCCTTGTATTTTGGGGTCTTCATTCTGAAGGTCTCCTGTCATGTAAATCCATGATCAAATACATTTGTATGCCTTTTCTTGAATAAATCTCTTTTGTCTATTGATTTTCAGCAAACATTCAGAGGGTGAAGGGGAAGCATTGCCTTGGCCCCTACACTGTTCTTCAGGGAAAGAGCACCAGAACCTTGAGTGGTTTCTTTGTGACCATACTTCATTAGCGAAATCACCTCTGCATCTATTATCTCCAGCTGCAGCAGCAGCAGCAGCAGCAGCAACAATCCTTTTAAGGAGAGTTAAAAATGGCTAATGACATTTCCCCTCACAAGCAGTAGTTATTATCATTGCTCAAGGTCGATGTACATAAAAGAATGTAGAAATTCCGAGGAAGAAATGTGAAGAGTTTTTATGAGAAAAGAACAGAGCTCCAGGGCTTTGCACAAAAGTGAAAAATTACTGTAATCTTTCATGGGAATAGCCATAAGATATCATGTGTATAATATAAAAATTGCTTTTTAAACTAACCGTAATTATTCTGATTATTAACTTCCAAGAAGAAGAAACTTAACCTAATAATTTCCTGTTGGTGCAAAATATATTATTTGGATAATGCAGACTGATATCATTAATCATATTTTTATAATATATTGGGATAAATTGTCAAATATCTTAGGTGCTTTACCCTTTAAATCTATTGCCATTATTTGTAATAATTCAATTAATTCTCCATATCTCTGAGCACAGATGTCTGGTATCTGTTTTAGTTATCAGTTATTTAATGGTTACTACATTTCAGGCACTCTGCTAAGTAAGTTACATAAATTATTTAACCCTCACAGCAATGCTTTGAAATGATCTTCATTGTGTCAACCTAAAATAACCAAAAGGAACAAAATCTAATTTAAAGAAAGTGTATTCAAGCACAAAGTGTGAAGGTGGCCATCTGGGGAACAGAGCTACACCAAACAATGGTGCTCAGTGCTCCTGGTGTGAGAAAAAATGAGGATCATTTGTATAGGCAAAAATCGAGTTGGTGAACAAAATTACAACGTTTTTCCAACACAGACATGCAGATAATAAGATTTGGTTGGCTAGTACTGATTACACTCTAAGAAGGTTATGTAACATTTTGTCATAAAGAGGTAACAATCACAAGGGTCTCTCTAATATCGTTTAGTCTAGGTTTGAATAAAGAATAGGGAGTCTGGTTAATGTTTAACATCTTAACACAAAGGTCAGGAAGCAAAGGCCAGACACCAGAGAAGAAAAACAGCCATGTCAAATAAGTCTGTTTCTAGGGCATAATTTTTTCCCTTGGCATAATAAATTGGGGTGATCCTGAAATTTTCATTCTTTTTACATTTCCCTCTTTCTTTCAAACTCTAAGAGAAAGCATTGCAGGAGAATTATTTAGTCAGATCGCATATTTGATCAAATCGCACATTGCTAGGAAGACTCATTTTTAGGAAGTCATGTCTCATGGAGGAGAGAAATATTAGAAAGGACCAAGGCCAAATTACAAAGAAACAAAAGGAAAGTAGTCTTGAACCTGGTTAGGCTGCATGTCTATCTCTTTAATCAAAGCAAATTTTTGAGCAATCATTACTTTAGTTTTTTAGTTGTGTATTGACTTGAAGACAAATATCGTACAGTAATGGAGACAAAAACAGGATAAAATACAACAAATGGTTATAATTTTTAGAATACATAACAGTGTTTGTCACCAAGTTTCCTGTGATCCAAACCAGTTATTTAGCAAGTTGCTTAGAGGAGATTTCGGATCTGAAGCTTGGTTACTTGGGTTTTTATATTAGCCATTAATTTAGTCAGGTTACTTGACTTAACTGTAATATAGACACAACATTTAGTTTTTAGGATAGCACAGGTTTCTTTTGGGCTACAGTGTATATGTCTAAAGTCATGTGGTTTTGTAATATAGCCTTTTTATGACAGTAACTTTATTATTTAATAACAAAGTATGGAATCTTCTTATTATTTAATAACAAGTTAGAAAATGCAGCTGTCATTTAGGGCCTTTTGGATATAATTGGTTAGGGCCTCTATATGTCAAATGACATCTTTAATACACAACTGTGGTATAAAGAAAGAAGCTAAATGGTCACACCAATGGAACGTAGAACATACCTAATGAGATTGTAAATGGGGAAAAATTGTTGGTTTTGACAGTGTGTGAACTATTTGACCTTATAGCTAAACATAACCCAGGGGACATTGTCCTCTTCATCTTGGGATAACTATGGCCATAGATTAGTGTCACATAACCAAGACATTTTATTTGGAGCTAACCAATAAATACCCAGTTATTGTCTCTAATTAGTGGCATGTGAGTCAGCGCTTTGTAATATAACGGTGTGGGTGACTGTGTTTTGGGCATTTTCCCATATCTCTAGTGCAGTGGGCCATTCATCTTTGGTGTAATTTTTTGTTCCCAACATAAAGAGGCATGTTGATTAAGCTGGCCAAAAGAAGGAGTGAGACAAATAAATCTGTTACGAATTTGTACTATATCATCTTGAAATCAAGTTGTCCTTTGGGGGAGCAACATTTTATTTGTTTATTGTTTTTGTCTTTTGTTTTAGTTGAGGTAGTGTCAGAGTAAAACCTAACTAGTAGCCAGGCGCAGTGGCTCACGCCTGTAATCTCAGCACTTTGGGAGGCTGAGGCGGGAGGATCACAAGGTCAGGAGATTGAGACTATCCTGGCTAACATGGTGAAACCCCATCTCTACTAAAAATACAAAAAAAAAAAAAAAAAAAAAAAATTAGCTGGGTGTGGCGACAGGCGCCTGTAGTCCCAGCTATTTGGGAGGCTGAGGCAGGAGGATGGCGTGAACCTGGGAGGCAGAGCTTGCAGTGAGCCGAGATCACGCCACTGCACTCCAGCCTGGGTGACAGAGCGAGACTCCATCTCAAAAAAAAAAAAAAAAAAAAAAAGCTAACTAGTTAGAGTTTTATTTTTCTACCAAGACACCCTTCCTATACTTGTTCTGTAGAGTATCATCAAAAGCCAGAGTGTACAGTATCTTCAGCCAGACTGTCATTTTAAAATATGAATAAATGGGAATCACTAGAAAGACACATGAGACCATGGGTCTAATACGCGTCTTTTTGTAAGCTATCAGCATAGTCTTGGGCCCATTGTAAAAAGTGGTTTGCTTCACAATAGTTGGTGGTACTTCTACCAAGACATAAGAATTAGGGATAAAAAGAAGAAAGTTTAATTGGATCTTATAAAAGAAAATCCTCCCCATCTGTTAACAATCGTTGGCATAAACAGTTTGTTTAGATACAGACCTGGTCTGGGGTTTTGTGTTTTAGCTGTCCACATCAGATGCCATCTTTTTCCTAACCTGGTGTTGACTTATTTTAAGTCAGAGATCACCTTTCAGGGAAGAGTCCAGCCAGGAGTGTCATTCTTTTTTAGGTGAGAAATGCTAATGCATGAATCTTCACCAGCAAGGTTTGGTGAGGAGTACTCGATCAGGTCCACAGCATTTTCACTGAAGAGAGTTCTTTAAGAAATGTCATTTCCGGCCGGGGCAGTGGCTCACGCCTGTACTCCCAGCACTTTAGGAGGCCAAGGCAGGTGAATCACCTGATGTCAGGGTTTGAAACCAGCCTGGCCAACATGGCGAAACCCTGTCTCTACTAAAAATACAAAAAATAGTCAGGTGTGGTGATGGGTGCCTGTAATTCCAGCTACTCGGGAGGCTGAGAAAGGAGAATCAGTTGAACCCGGGAGGCGGAGGCTGCAGTGAGCAGAGATTGTGCCACTGCACTCCAGCCTGGGCGACAGAGCAAGACTCACTCTCAAAAAAAAAAAAAAAAAAAAAAGAAAGTCTTTTCCAATAGATGAAATTTCCTAGACTGCGTGGCTTTTGAAATTTCCCATCTTCTGGGAGCTGTGAAAAGATTATTTCACCAATTTATAATTTTTAGTTAGTTGCTTCATAAGACCGTTGTAATAGCTAAACATGTCTCCCTTTACTATTAAAGACATATAGTTTCCTGGAGACAGTTTCATAGGTCTGCTTGTTATAAATTTGATTGGAGATTACTGGTATTTAGCAAAAGGGGGTCAACTCAGGTTAAGTAGAATCAGTGGAAGAGCTTTTGGGGAAGACATACTAAAAGCCTCAGTTAATTTTGCCAGGTTTGATTATTTCATTGGTGCTTTCCACTAACCCAGATGACTGGGGGTAGTAAACACAATGAAATGTTGGCGACTAGACCACACTTTACATACTGATTAAACTTAAATTTGCCCAGTGAAGTTAGTACCTCTATTGCTATGAATTCCCCGGGTTGGAATGGTTTTTAAACAGAATTTCACTCACTGTTAAAGCCATTGCTCTTCTGTAGGGAAATGCTTGTACTCAGTGAGAAAACATGTAAATCATTACCAGGATGTATTTGTATGTTTGTGAGGGTGGCAACTGGATGAAATCTAATTGCCACACCTCAAAAGGGACCTCAGGTAAAGAAAAATATACTTGGGAACCATGTAATAGTTTCCCTGGATTATATTTTGAACAATTGTAACAATGAGCTATAGCTCAAAAAGGTTTTAAAAAATATTATTTTCCCCAAGCAATCATGTCTTCGGGCTCCAGTGAGTTAGCTTATGTATATAACTGTAAGTCAGCAGGAAATGCAGGCAAATCATTTGACCCATACCATATCTCATTTTGAGAGGTGTATCCTCCCCCTTTTGCTTTCCAATTTTTCTGTTTTGATTTTAGAGCTCTAGATTAAGCTACTTCTTAAAATCAAAAGTAGATTTTTTAAGTTAATGTCAATTGTTTTCTTAATTAGATGCATTTAGAGCAATTCTTTTTGTTAACTTATCAGCTAGCTCATTTTTTTGTTTGTTTTCTGGGGTATCTGATTTTGAATGACCTGGAATTCTAACTGTGAATAGTAACTTTGGTAATATTATAGGTTCTAACAATTTTGAAATGAGGTGTCCTTTTTTTTTTTTTTTTTTTTTTTTTGAGATGGTGTCTTCCTCTGTCGCCCAGGCTGGGCAATCTCTCTCTGTCATCCAGTGGCACGATCTCGGCTCACTGCAACTTCTGCCTCCTGGGTTCAAGAGATTGTCCTGCCTCAGCCTCCTGAGTAGCTGGGACTACAGGCATGTGCCACCGCGCCTGGCTAATTTTTGTATTTTTAGTAGAAATGGGGTTTCACCACGTTGGCCAGGCTGGTCTCGAACTCCTGACCTCAGGTGATCCGCCTGCGTCGGCCTCCCAAAGTGCTGGGATTACAGGCATGAGCCACCATGCCCGGCCTGAGGTGTTCAATTTTTATGGGTCAACCAGAAGAGGCTAAAAATCTTGTCTGTTTCCGTGATATTAAAAAATCATGAACTACTTCAAAGGCATATCTACTGTCTGTATAAATATTAGCAGTTTTGTTGTTGTTGTTGTTAATTGAGGAGCCCCAATCAACGTAATTAATTTTGTTTGTTGATTTAAAGTGACTTTTGGAACTTAAGCACTTTTTATTTCTTCAGTTAAGGATACTTTTTAAAGTAAAATCCATTTGTAAACCAAACAACATCAAGCATTAGCAAGGGGAATCTTTTGTAGGCCAGCCCTAGAAAAGAGCAGTTGAACAGTTAGAGTTATGCAATTATGCAGAGTTTCAGCTGACAATGGAAGTAGAATAATGCAGGAATTAGGTTATTACAACCAGAGATGGTGATATGAGAATCTGAAAGAAGTAAAACTTTATATGAAGCTATTCTACTAACTGAATAATGTTGAATGGGGTGTGAGTTTAGCATTACTTCCACAAAATGAGAAATGAAAACACTAAAGTATATTCCCATTAAAGTTTCTTTAGTTGCCTTAACAAAGCAGTGGCTTTTACAGCTCTCATGCAAGTTAGCACTCCTCTTGTTACAAAGTCTGTTGGCTATAGCACCCTACAGGATTATTTTGTTCTCCGCATTTTTGAGTTAGGACCCTTAGAGCGTTACCAGCACTCTTACATACAAACAATAAAAAGGAAGGTTATAATTTGGATACGCCAAAACTGGAGCATTAGCAAGGTCATCTTTTATCTTTTTTTGTTGTTTATTTTTTGTAGAGGTCTCACTATGTTGCCCAGACTGGTCTTGAACTCCTGGGCTCAAGAAACCCTCTTGCCTTGCCCTCCCAAAGTACTGGTATTACAAGCATGAGCCACTATGTTGATTTTCTTCTGTCCACTCCAGAGGGTCTGGAATGTCTTGCCTGAAGACAGCGTATAAGGGCTGGGTTTTTAAAGAAAAATTTGGGATCCAATCTCTAAATTATCCTGCCATCCCAAAAACCCTCTCACCCGTTTCTTGGTTCGTGGTAGTGAAAACTTTAATATACCTTTCAGTCTGTCCGTGTTAACAATAAGTCCTTCCTAAGATATTAGGTGGCCTAAGTGCTCTAATTCTTTTTTTGACAAAATCAAAGTTTTGCTTTAGAAATCTTGTGTCCTTTAAAGGTAATTGTTGTAACAAGTAAATCTCATCTTCTATAGAGTTCTGCTCATCCTCTGAGCAGAGGAGAAAATTGTCTACAAACTATATTTAAAAGGATTTTTTAAAGAGGTCAACCTCTGAGAGGTCTTTTTAAACATTTGTGAAAAGTAAGTTTGGCTCTCAGTGTGTCCCTAAGGCATGACTGTTCATGAGTACTGTCTGTCTTCCCAAGTGAAGACAAACAGAAATTGACTATTTTTATCTAAAGGAATACTAAGGAATTCACTGCATAAGTCTATTCCATTAAATAACCACCTTCAGCTGCAAAGGCAGCCAACAACGTGTGGGGGTTTGGCACTGCTGAATGTTAAGAATGACTGTGTTGATAATTGCTTTCAGATTCTGTACAAACCTCCTTCTTTTACCATTTAGTTTCCTTACAGGAAGGACTGGAATGTTACATGGGCTTGTAGAGGGAATAATCAATCCTCTCTTTATATAAAAATCCTAAAATTCTAGTCTTTATTCCCTTTAGTGCTTTATTCCTCAAAGGATATTATTTGAGTTTGGAAGAAGTTTTGATGGACCTATTTGAACTTTGATATGGATAGCTGAGATGATTTCTCCAATATCAGTGGAAGACTTTGTTAACAATTAATCAGGAGCTGCCTTTAGCAGATTTTATAATTTTTTTATTACTCAATAATTTAGTGTCTTCTATGGCAATACGGATTGCAATTGGATTAGACTTTCAAAATTTGTTATGTCTAGTAATTCAATTTTATTATTTAATTCCATATACATTTTCCCTTTTTGGGAGAAAGAAAGGTGAGCATTTTATAATTTTAAGAATTATCTTTTTTATAAGGTGGATGGGAGCTGATAGAACCAGAAGGAAAACATGAGTCCCTTGTATGGGACCTTGTTGAAAAGCCACAGGCTGAGACTTGTATGTTGACAAAGGATTATTTGTGACATCTACCATTGGAATTCTTTGCTTACTCCAAGGAATGAAATCTTGTAATAAGTTGGGCTTTATTACAGATAAAGAGGCTCCAGTGTTAACAAGAGCTTGTGTTAGTAACAAGAGTTTGTGTTCATTTTTTATTTAAAATAATAACTATTTTTTAAAGTCAAGCCAGGGTCATAGGCTTAAATATTTAATTTAAATTTCCTGGAAAAACCATAGGGTCCTGGTAAAAATCAGGAAATCTTAAAAGTATATCTCTAAGTTTTACCTTTCACCATGACTGATAAACTGGGGCAGGCTTTTCCCAGCCAGACACTGGCTGTTTGAGAAATGGAGCCAGGACAGGAGAAGGAGTTGGAGGAGGAGGAGGAGTTGGAGAAAGAGGAAGAAGAGGAGGAGAAAGAGAAGGTGATAGAGGAGGAAGAGGTGGTGAAGGAGGAGGAGAAGGAGGAGGTGGCGGTAGAGGAGGTGGAGGAAGAAGAGGTAGGTCTTGGTAAGGTAGTTTAAATAATATTGGACAAAAAGAAGGAGGACATGAGGAAGAAAGAGGATAAATTTTAGCAGTCTTTATACATTTAGAGACTGAAACAATTATTTCCTTTTTCTTATAAAGAAAAAAACTTTATTAGAACCTCTTTTGGACACTTTTAAGTACCACTGAAAATAACTCTCTTGATTATTTTGCTTTATCTTGGAGCTGGCTTTTTAAAACTGAGCATGCAAATAAATTAGTTTAGGCATTTTAAAGGTACTTACTTTGGCCATTATAATTTGGGGTTTTTATAAATTATATGAGACGATTTTTAAAAATAACAACATGAGGTGACACTATAAGTGTTATATATAAGCCCATCTCGTATTTTTATGGTGAACTCCCAAGGAGAAAGACTCAGTTTTGGATGAACAATTGTCCATAATATGGGTTTTCTTCTTAAGTGACCAAAGATTATATGGGAAATTGGTTAAGATATGTCCACTGAACTGAGCTTCAGAACTTGGCCAGTTTGAAACCACAAATATAGCTTATGCAACAAAGATTCACTTTCTCTCTGTTTTTTCTTTGACCAAATTTGAGCCAGAAAAAAATGTTTCATAATTTAGCAAGTAAGACACCCAGAACCTTAATCTCAAAGGAAAGTGAAACCTGTAAACAGCAGAATTTTTAGAGAAATAACAGACGAAACTCTTACCTTTAAAAGTAGAGCTTTAACTCAGGTTGCTTGAATAAAGTCTGAATCTCAGCCAAAGCCAGGGAGACTGAAAACCCAAGAGAAGGCTTCCAGAGATACCTGCCAGATCCAGTAAAGTCAGATAAGTGGCAGCCACTCATGCCAGTTCCAAAGCTCTGAATGTCAGTGAAGCAGCAAGGATCTCGGGAGGCTCACTTTGGGTCCCTTTTTGGTCAAAAAATGTCAACCTTAAATAATCAAAAGGAATAATTTCTAACTTAAAGAGAGTTTATTTAAGCATAAAATGTAAGGGTGGCCATATGGGGAGCAGAGCTACACCAAAGAATGATGATCAGTACTCCTAATGTGGGGAAAAATGAGGATCATTTATATAGGCAAAAACAGAAGTGCTGAACAGAATTACAATAGTTTCCATACAAAGACTGACATGCAGATAGAAGATGTGATTGTCTACTATTGATGACACTCTGGGGTCTCCATCTCCAGTGTCATTTAATTAAGGTTTGAATAAAGAATAAGGCATCTAGTTAACATATAGTGTTACATCAAGATCAGGAGGGAAGTTCCTGATCAATCAATTTTCTATTGATGCTGCAGTGAACGTGTTTATATGTTCCAACTCTGCAAATATACACATTTTACTCAAGAGTAGTATTGCCGAATCTTACGTTAGGCATATGTTCAGCTTTATTATACACATACTGCCAAGCAATGTTCTAAAAAGGTTTAACAGTTTTATTACACAAATAATGTTATTCCACATCCTTATCAATACTACAACCCGCATAAAATTATTTTTTTATGGTGTGATAAGAGTCAAAGTTAATTGTATTTATTTTTTTTATATAGATACCCATCTGACACGGCATCATTTTATGAAAACAGTAGTTTTCCCTTTCTGTAGTGCATGATTTTCATAAATCATGTGTCTAAATGTGTTTGGAACTGATGTTGAACTCTCCGTTATATTCTATTGGTCTGTTTGCCTGTTAATATTGTATTAGCATACCTTTGTAGTGACTATTGTTTTTTGTTAGCGTAAGTTCTCAACATTTACTTTTCAAAATTATATTGGCTATTTTATGTATTCATATTTATAATTAAATTATCAAATGCCTCTCATTTTCTGATGCCATTTTAATTGCAATTGAACTAACCCTACATACAGCTCAATTAGAAAGAATCAGCAAATTTGTAATATAGATTCCATTAACATTGTCAATTAATCTGATTATTTAAATCTTAATTTCTCGAAATTACATTTTATGGTTTTTCCAATACATGCCTGTGGGAGGCAGAATTTAATGACTTTTTTCCTTGTATAATTTCCATTGCTTGAATGTGGGAAGAATCTGTATGTATGACAAAATAACACTTCCATGGTCATGTCGTATTGCATGACAAAAGGAATTTTGTAGACACAATTAAGATTCCAAATCAGCTGATATTAACATAAGGAGATCATCAACTGAGACTGACCTAATGACATCAGATCTTTAAATCTGGATCTAGCAGTCAGAGAAGGAGAGAGTCAAAGATTCAAAGCATGAGAAAGATTAAACATATCATTGCTGGCTTCAAGTTTGAGCAGTGCTATGTGGCAAGATAAATACATGGCCTAGGAGCTGAAAATAGCCTTTGGCCATTTTCCAGCAATGAAATGGGAATCTCAATCCTGCAACCAAAGTGAACTGAATTTTGCCAACAAGATTGAACATCGAAGAGGATGCTTCCCCAGTGCTTCCAGACAAAAATCCCATCTGACTGACATCTTGATTTTGGCCTTCTTAGGACCATCAGTAAAGAAACTAGCTGCATGTACCAGCTTTCCATAGAACTGTAAACAAATACTTTTGTATTGTTTTCAGTTAATAAGTTTGTGGTAATTTGTATGCAACCATAGAAAACGAACACAGGGCTTTTGAACGTTTCATTGAGATTTATTGCTAGCTATTTTACGTTGTTGATGATTTGGTAAATGGTATCATGTTTTTAAAACTTTGTTTTGGGGTGTTCATTCCTGGAATCTAGAAATATAATGAGTTTTATGTAACTCTTCTGTCTGTGACATTGTTAAAGTTAAATTTGCTTACATATACTTACATGGATCATCTGTTCGTTTTTTAGTTTTCTACCTACACAATAATGTCATTCATGAATAAGAACAAATTTGTCTCAAATTTGTATACTTTGTTGCATTATTGTCCTAAGCATGAACTGAAAATTGTTAATAGTGAGTCCTTGTCTCATGTCTTTATCTCAGGAAGTCAGTTTCAATATTTCAACATTAGTTTGAGGCTTACTGTAGGTTTTATGTTGAAATCTTCTATTGGAAGGACATTCTCTTCTATGTGTATTTTGGTAAGGATTTTTTCCTGAATTATAACTGAATGCTCAAATGTTCAAGTATCTTTTTCTACATTTATCTGAATGATCACACAAGTATCATTTTACTTTTAATGTGGTGCACTACATTGGCTGATTGTTGAAATGGTAAAGAAATCTTTAATTTCTGGGAAAAAAAATCCCACCTTGTTTTTGATATTGTATTGTGGATTCCCAAGACCAGGCTGAGGCTCAATGATTCGCTAAGAGGATCCTAGGATTCAGCATATAGTCATATTCAGGATCATGATTTATTATAGTGAAAGGTTGCAATGCAAAATTAACAAAGGGTAAAGGTAAATGGGAAAAATTCTGGAGGAAAATAAGTGACAGCCTCCAAGAGTTTCAGTCCGAATATTTTCTACTAAGCTATCTTCCAGTTCATTAATCTTCTTTTCAACTATGTGTAGTCTTCTAGTTAACTTTATTGTATTGCTAGTTTTAGTTATCACATTTCTCAGTTCCATATTTTCAATTTGATTTTCATAGATTGTATTCATTGCTAAAATTGTTCATGTTGTCATCTATTTTCTTGAAAATGTAATTACAGTCATTTTTAAATCCATATCCAAAAATTCCATAACCTGAATCTCACAATTTTTCTCTTGATTTTTGGTCCTTATGGTCTTGTCTTCTCATGTGACTGGTAATTAGTCATTCAATGCTCAATACTTTGCAGAAACTAGTGTAGTGAAAATTTTAAATTCTCTGTGAGATTGAGGGCTATTTCATTTTCAACTTTGCGCTTAATCTTAAGATAAAGCACTTAGGTGGGTTGATTCTTAGAGGAAAATTCTGGATTGGATATCAAAAAGTAGGTTTTTATTTCCATTTTTTTTTTGTCTTCTTATTCCCACTGGACTTTAGAAATCTCGATTTATTTTCTCAACCTCTTATTTGTCATTCTTTTTTGGCTTCTTGGAATTTTGGTAGCCACTTACAAGCTTGAAAAATGTCTTAATGGAAAAAGCATTGCTGGATGCCAGGAACACCACTCTAGGATTTACAGTTCTTTAGGATCTTGTACCCTTCAGTCCTCAAAGCATTGGTAGCCCTCTGATGCCTTTGGACAATTTTTGTATTTTACCCAGGTTTTAGAGTTGTTCTCAAAAGGGGGGCTTTTCTAATGTAAGCTAATTCCCATATCCAAAATTACAATTATCCATTATAAACTGTCCCATTTCTTTCCAGAAACTCTTCCTACCCTTGAGTAGTGGGTGTTTCCTATAATTCTCTCCCTGAGTTTTCTTGGCACAGTCTACATGATTTCCATGAGAGATTGTATTTGTCCCCAGAAATTTGATGAACCTCTATGCTTATAACTTTTCAATATCTGATTCAACTCCAAGCTTTTCTTGAATGCCAAACCTGTAGATTCTATTGCTTAGTGGAAAGTCTCCACTTGGACATACCAACCATGCCTCAAACATTACATATTTAGTTTTAGTATCATACTTTTGTCCTCTAAAATTACCCCTTCATCTAGAGATTTCATTTTTATGAGTGATACTAGAAGCCATCTAGTAACTGAAGCCTAAAATGTGCCCTAATTTATGTAGCCTCTTACATATAACTAATAACTGGTCACATATGTTCATCCTGTTGATAATATGCATACATGTCACCACTTCCTACTCCTGCTGATACCGCCCTTATTTACACCCTTTTTATCTCATATCAGAATTATTTTGGTGATTTCTAAATGGTATGGTATCGTCACTTTTAGCCAGAAACGTGCAACAGAAATTACTTACCAAGCTTTTCTAAAAATGCAAGTGTCAGGTTTGACTTCAGACCAACTAAATCAGAATCTCCAAGAAAATAGTTGAGGTACATACAGTCTGAATTGCATCTGGTAATTTTACCAATATATTCTATATATTGCTGCCAGGGTAATGTTTCTCAAGATTAAATGTGATCATGCCTTTGACCTACTGAAATTTCTTCAGATATCTCTATTACCCATGAAGAAAACAATCAGATGCTTTTGCATGTCCCCTATGTTCTTCACAATGTTCTATTTTACTTCTGTTTTGTTTTTTCTGTTTTGGGATTTTGTTTGTTCGTTTCTTTAGCGCAATCAGAGCCTATACCCTAACTAGGACAACGATCATGTTTCTTTGCCTAGTCTTAGTATCTCATAAACTCTATTCTCTGGCCATAACTGTTACTCATGTTTACGAGATTTAATTCAACTACAAAATCTTTTCTGAAGTTAGTAAATTTTTTCTCTAAAGGTCAACATAGTAAATATTTTAGTAATGATTTTTGCAAACTTGGTCACTGTCACAGTTACTCAACTCTGACATTGTTGCGTGGACAGATACATAGATAATACATGTTTGAATGGCTATGGCACTGTTCAAATAAAACTTCATTATAAAAACAGACAGCAGGAAACATTTTGCTCAAGAGTCATAGTTTGATGATGCCTGCTGTAGACAGATTTTTCCTCACTATACTTTGCACCTATCCAGCACTGCACTAGCATCTTTCACAGCATAATTTGTACTTTATTTTTATTTTATTTATATGTTGACCATTTATTAGTCTGTGGACTTTTCGATAGCAAGAAGATTTTCTTGTTTATCTATGAATATGCCTAATACACAACATGATAGTGGATGAATAAATAGTGCAACTTTCATTCAAAAGAAAAAGCCCAATACTTGCATTTTGAGCAGAAATTCTAGAGGTTAATAAAAACATAATTATCTTAAAGTTTTATTGAATGCAATTATATAAATAGAACTTATTTTAAAGTAGTATTCATAAAGTAATAAGGTAGAGATGAAGAAAAGCACATATGAATACCAAGAGACTTTGCAAACTTAGAAATAAAAAACAAATATGTGTTCACAAAATCAGCATTATTTCTTTATTCCAAAAATTAAGACTCTCTATTATACAGCCCATGAAGATATTAAGCAGAGGCCAATGAACTTTTAGCCATGAGATCAAGGACTGTTTTCTTTACATACTGTTTAATTATAGTACATAGTGGAATGCCTGGAAAAATACAAGTTTGATGTACTTAAGAAAGAAAGAAAGAGAAAAAGAAAGAAAGAAAAAATATTTTGTTTTCTTTATCTAATCTACCATTGATGGACACATGGGTTGATTTCATGTCTTTGCCCTTGTGAGTTACACAGCAATGAATGTATAAGTGCATGTTCCTTTTGGTAGAATGATTTTTTGTTGTTGTTGTTGTGGGGGGTATATATCCAGTAATGGGATTGCTGGCTGGAATGGTAGTTCTGTTTTAAATCCTTTGTGAAATCGCCAAACTGCTTTCCACAGTGGCTTGACTAATTTACATTCCCACCAACAGCACATGATCATTCATTCCCTTTTCTTTGCAGCCTCGACAGCCTCTGTTGTTTTTTGACTTTTTGATAATAGTCATTCTGACTGGTGTGAGATGCTATCTCATTGTGGTTTTGATTTGCATTTCTCTGATGATTAGTAATGCTGAGCATTTTTTCATATGTTTGTTGGCCACTTGTACGTCTTCTTTTACGAAGTGTCGCTTCATGTCCTTTGCCCATTTTTAATGGAATTATTTGTGTTTTGCTTGTTGATTTATGTTACACCATGGAACGCTATGCAGCCATAAAAAAGACTAAAATCATGTCCTTTGCAGCAAGATGGATGGATCTGGAGACCATAATCCTCAACAAATTAATGCAGGAATAGAAAACCAAATACCGCATGTTCTCACTTATAAGTGGGAGCTAAGCATTGAGCACACATAGACATAAATATGAACACAATAGACTGTGCACTACTAGAGGGTGAAAGGAGGGGTTGGGTTAAAAATCTACCTATCAAGTATTATGCTTACTACCAGAGTGACAGGCTCCATTCTCCAAAGCTCAGCGGAATGCAATATTCCCATGCAACAAATCTGCATATATACCCCTTGTATCTAAAATAAAAGTTGAAATTTAAACTCATATATATGCATATATATATACAGTTATGTATATATATAGTTTAATATATATACACACACATATATATATACAGACACACTATATATAGTTTAATATATATATATATACACACATACATGTATGTATGTGTATATATATTTATTTATCTTTTCTGGCTAGACTACATCAGTTTTGTAGATATTCAGCCTTTTACAAAAATGTGTAAACTTCTATCTTAAAGCACTGGAGAACTTTATTTTACAAGCTCTATGTCCCCTTAAAAGAAGATTTGGAGACATTCTTTTAGTTTCTCATTTTCCCAGTGTGCTTCAATAGTTCCTCATGAAGTTAACAACAGGATCCCCCAATTCATTAAGAGAACACACCAGCTTCACTTTAGAAAATTCCTGTTCTACATTACCAGCTCACCAATTCAGATCCTACCCTTTGGATATATTTCTTGCTCTTTATGATAACCACTTGTTTTATGAGACTTTGATTGTTATCTTTTAGAGGAATTTTAGATATTTCCCCTTTCTCCCTGTCCCCCCACCCCCAGGACTACAGCTCTATTAAGATTCATGTTTGTTTATCCCACACATATATATTGGATGTATTTTGCCTAGTTATAGTTACAAGCACAGGCAAATTGGGAGCAAAATGAACATAGTCTCTACTCTCATGGAGCCCATTTACTAGAGAGGCGAAGTTGGATACCTTAATTTATTTATTCAAATCTCTATTCACACGGGAACACTTGGACTGAGCAAATGCTGTGCTGGGGCAGAGGCTGCACGTGTTCCCTGGCTAAACGATGCTTACAGCCCTGTTTGGCAGTCAGGTATCACGAGGAAAAATTGTAACCCAATTTAGCAGAAGCAATATACAGATATTTTGAGTGATGTGGGTTCATAATGAAAGGGCATTTAAGTAGAAATGATGATAATGTTAAGGATTGTCAAAGTACAATGTGGCTTGAGACTTAAAGAATGATTGATTAGGTGCCATCAGAGTGAGTGAGAGAAAAGTCTTGGTAGGAAGCATTTTCTTATAAACTAACACATGGGGCTGAAGAAACAGTACTAGCAGAAGGTGAAGCTAGAGATGTGTATTAAACTAAACAACCAGGACGTTAACTGAGTGCTTTGTAAAAAACGTTCCTCATACTAGGTAAATTGTTAAGAAACAAATGCTCCTGTGTCACAGAAATACCTAATAGTGGCTGGGCATGGTGGCTCTAAGGGAGGAGACCACCCCTCATATTGTCTTATGTCCAATTTCTGCCTCCAAAGTAAGAAGAAGTAAAAACTAAAAGGCAGAAATGGAATCCACAAGCAGACAGCCTGGCGCCACACCCTGGGCCTGGTAGTTAAAGATCAACCCCTGACCTAACTGGTTATTTGCATAAAAAAGCACTGTGAAGATCCCTGTCCTATTCTGTTCTGTTCTAATTACAGGTGTATGCAACCCCCAGTCACTTACCCACTGCTTGCTCAATCCATCACGACCCTCTCACGTGGACCCCCTTAGAGTTGTGAGCCCTTAAAATGGACAGGATTGCTCACTCCAGGAGCTCGGCTCTTGAGACAGGAGTCTTGCCTATGCTCCTGGCCAAATAAACCCCTTCCTTCTTTAACTTGGTGTTTGAGGGGTTTTGTCTGCGGCTCTTCCTGCTACAGCTCATGCCCATAATCCCAGCACTTTGGGAGGCCGAGGTGGGAGTATCACCTGAGGTTAGGAGTTGGAGACCAGCCTGGCCAACATAGTGAAATCCTGTCTCTACTAAAAATATGAAAATTAGCCAGGTGTGGTGACATGCACCTGTAATCCCAGCTACTCGAGAGGCTGAGGCATGAGAAATGCTTGAAACTGGGAAGTGGAGGTTACAGTGAGCTGAGATTGTGCCACTACAATCCAGCCTGGGTGATAGAGTGAGACCCTGTCTCAAAAAAGAAAAGAAAAAATTAAAGAAATACCTAATAGCTTCTAAAAACTTGTGATTATCCTTTAAGTATGAAAAAGTTATTGCTGAAAACAACTTCCCAGCCAGGGACTAAATTTTTCATCCTCCCTTGCATGTAAGTAGTACTATGTGACTAGTCCTCACTCACAATTATTAGTTGAAGTGATGTGGATGACTTCTAGGCTAAGAGAGTTAGGACGTGAGTGTGCATTCCTCACCTCTTAATCCCCACCTGCAGATGCGGAGTACTTGTGAGCCCTGGAGATGAGAAATTATAGGATGGGAGGCGCTTATATTCCTGAGTCACCACATAGAGGAGAGCTGCATTGACAACCATGGTTGTTGCTGTTGCTAGGTGGTATCTTAACAATTATGTTATTTGGTAATCTACATAATACTGTATACAAGCTAACAAAAGATGTATAGTTAGCTGTCTAATAAATAAATAGAAATATGTCAATTGGCTCTGCATTCATATCATTGCATTTTCCTTATCAGGAATTTATTTTTTATATAAAACTATGCTCTAAAACTAGAGTTCTTAATTATAGTAAAAACATTTTTATCTTTTCCCTCCACTTTTTCTATGTACTGCAATGACCAGTACTGCTTCCCTAGATGAAGTAATCAGTCTCTTGGGGATCCATGACTTTTACTAACTATCTCTTACTCAAAAAAATGTAACATTCTTACACAAGTGACTTGGATTATGGCATAAATTGAAAATATTGCTTTTTTTTTCTTTCAAGAAAACAATTTGTCTTTCTTAATTATTGTCAGAATTTTGTAGATCCAGGTGAATGTGAGCACCATACGTGCTAGGTCAAGAGGGGTTGCTTTGTACATCTCCAAATCGTCATTCCTTATGGCCTAATGAAGGAAATATTGGAAATGGGGATGAAAAAGCAATGTTCAGACAAGGAAGCCCAAGTAGCTAATAAATATGAAGAGCCTCAATCTCATCTGTTGTCAGTTTTTGAACAAACTAAAGCAGAAATGCAATGAATGCTACAAATAACAAATAGGCATAAGTGTTGAAAGCCTCATCATACCAAAGGTTGACACTTGTGTAAGAATATGGAAATTCTTTGATAATTCCGATGGAAGTATACATTAGCTCAACCACTTTGGAGAAGAATTTTCTCTCTTTTTTTTTTTTTTTGTTTTGAGATGGAGTCTCGCTTCGTCGCCGAGGCTGGAGTGTAGTGGCGCGATCTCAGCTCACTGCAACCTCTGCCTCCCAGGTTCAAGCCATTCTCCTGCCTCAGCCTCCTGAGTAGCTGGGACTACTGGCACCCGCCACCATGCCTAGCTGATTTTTGTATTTTTTTTTTTTTTTTAGTAGAGACGGAGTTTCACCGTGTTAGCCAGGATGGTCTTGATCTCCTAACCTTGTGATCCACCCGCCTTGGCCTCCCAAAGTGCTGGGATTACAGATGTGAGCCACCGCACCCAGCCTGGAGAGCAATTTTCTAATATCAGGTCAAAATAATAAAGATGTGAACATCCTAAGTTGCAGAAGTTCCACTTCAAAGTATCTACACTATAGAAACACACACATAAATGGAGAGAAGCAGGTAAAATAATGTGCACCACGATGCTGTTGGAAAGGAAGAAAAGAAGGAGAGAAGGAAGGAAGGAAAGAAGGAAGGAAGGAAGGAAGGGAGGGAGGGAGGGAGGGAGGGAAAAAGATAACAAAATTTAATCAATAAGGAATTGGGTAATTTAATTATAATGTATTTACAAAGGGACCGCTAAGCAGCAATATATAGTAAATTAACATATATATTCTCTTCTGTAAAGTAACATCTATGTTCTCTTACATAAAACAGCAAAAATACTATATATTTATTATGAATACCTACATATGTAGTAAAGGTATGAAAACACAAATGGAATAAATAATAAGCAAATTTAGCTTGTGGATTATATATCTAGGAAGGAATAAAGGTGAATATAATTGTGCAGTTGGCTTCTCTTTCATCTGTATAATGGTTAATCTTAAGTGTCAACTTGGTTGGGTTCAAGGGCTACACCATCATTATAAAGGAACACCCATTACTTCTCAGTGCATTTGTGAGGGTGTTTCAAGAAATTCACATTTGAATCAGTAGACAGAGTCGAGAAGATCCCCCCTTGCCAGTTTGGGCAGGCATCATCCAATCTGTCAAGGGCCCAGATAAAATGAAAAGGTGGAATAAGGGCAGCTCTGTCTCTCATCTGGAGCCAGGACATCCATCTTTTCCTGCTGTCAAACACTGGAGCTCCTGGTTCCCTGGCCTTCTAATCTGGGGACTTACAGCATCCTGAAGCCACATGCAAGTTCTCAGGCTTTCTTCCTTGGACTGAGGTTTGCACCATTGGATTTCCTGGTTCTCAGGGAGGCAGATTCAAATTGAATTACTCCAGTGGCTTCCCCAGTTCTCCGGCTGTTGACGGCCTATCGTGAGACTTCTTGACCTTCATGATCATCTGAGCCAATTCCCATAACAAATCCTCTCATATATTTGTATCAATATCAATCTAGTTGTGTATCCATATCCTATTGGCTCTGCATTTTTAAAGAACCATGATTAATACAATCTATTTTTAAAAATTTCTTTTTTTTCTTTTTTTTTTAATTTTGAGACGGAGTTTTGCTCTTGTTGCCCAGGCTGGAGTGCAATGGCTCGATCTCGGCTCACTGCAACCTCTGCCTCCTGGATTCAAGCGATACTCCTGCCTCAGCCTCTTGAGTAGCTGGGATTACAGGCATGTGCCACCACGCCCAGCTAATTTTATATTTTTAGTAGAGACAGGGCTTCTGTGTGTTGGTCAGGCTGATCTCGAACTCCCGACCTCAGGTGATCCACCCACCTCAGTTTCCCAAAGTGCTAGGATTACTGGCGTGAGCCACTGTGCCAAGCAAAAAAAAAAAACTCCTTTAAAAAATAGTACATATTTCTGAGGTGCATTGGTAAAACATTAACATGTTTAAAATCTCAATGTGAAGTACATGGAGACATTATACAATTTTCCGTTTCTTTGTGTTTGCCTGTGTCACTTAGTAATACAGCTCTATATTTTAAAGATTCATGGCAGGGTGCATTCTGTAAGACAGGTCTTCATTTTTAATCTCAATCACTGTTTAAACTTCTGTGAGGCTTCCTTCCAGCTGATACCCAAATCAACAATGGTACCCATTCAGAAACCACTTGAATAATAAGGACCCATGAGCTCCACAAGATCTTCAAGGTCAAGAATTGTGTCCTCATTATCTCTATGTATGTAGTACCTAACTTAATGTAGCAGCTCAGTGAACAATTTGTCCAAGTGAACTCATCTGTGGCTGGCAAACTCATCCCAGGTATAGACAGTGATGAAGAGCTGGTTAGGTCTATCTTATTTCCATTTTTTTTTTTTTAACAGTTTCACAACATCCAGTGTTATTATCTACCTCTGGTAAGTGGCAACCATGGAATTGTGAGCAACTAAAAGGCACGTATGTTCAAATTATCTATCCACTTCCTGACATGATAAACTACATAGACATATGCCTTACTAATGACAAAATATACATCACCCGGTTGTTCTTTTGCTTAATGACAAACTCCTTACTGAGAGTTCATTAAGTCTTCTATCTGTGACTAGCTAGAAGACAGCTCTCACACTGGGATGGGGCCTGGCTGACTTTGCTTTGCTTTGCCCTCTGGTTGGGTTCCGTGCTTGTCTTGGCAGGTCATTGCCTATTCATGTAGAAATTTCTGTAAAGATGAACTGGCTGCAGAGATGCAGCAGGCTTTTAGGGCTTCAAATTACAAGGCTTTCTGCTTAAAATGCTGTTGCTTCTATTCTTCTGCCACCTCTCTAACTCCTCTCCCACACAACCCACCTCACAAGTTATACAGACTACTTAGAATCCCCTGACACGCTGTATTGTTTCTTGACTCTGTGCCTTGGCACAGGCTGTTTCCTATGCCAGGAATATCATTCTCTGTTCCTTGTCTATCTGGCAAGCATCTATGTCCACCTGGCAAGGCCCTACTCAGACATCACTCCTTGTCTCATAACATCCCTGAATTTTGCAATCCAGATTTATAAGGACCTAAAACAAGAAAGGACAAAATCCAGTCACCAAGTTCTGAAATTTAATATTTTCCACAATATGCCCAACATGTTCACTATCATCCGTTTGTTCACTTAAAATGTATTGAGGCCGGGCACAGTGTCTCACACCTGTAATCCCAGCACTTTGGGAGGCCAAGGCAGGCGGATGACTTGAGGTCAGGAGTTCACGACTAGCCTAGCCAATATGGCAAAACTCTGTCTCTACTAAAAATACAAAAATTAGCCAGGCATGGTGGCACAGGCCTACAGTCCCAGCTACTCGGGAGGCTGAGGTGGAAGAATCGCTTGTACCTAGGAGGCGGAGGGTGCAGTGAGCCAAGATTGCACCACTGCACTCCAGCCTGGATGACAGAGTGAGATTCTGTCTCAATAAATAAATAAATTGTATTGAATGTTTACTAAATTTAAAAAATATACAAGGTGCTATGGTCTGGATATTTGCCTCCGCAAACCTCATGTTGAAAATTGATCCCAATGTTGGAGGTGGAGCCTAACGGGAGGTGATTGGGTCACGGAGGTGGATCCATCACGAAAAGATCAATGCCCTGCCTTGGGCGGGGGATGATTGCATTCTCCTCTTTAAGAGCTGGTTATAAAAAAAAGCCTGACTTCAGCCCTCTCTTGCTGCCTCTCTCTATATATGATTTCTGCACAGGCCAGCCCCCCTTCACTTTTTGCTGTGAAAGGAAGAAGCCTGAGACCCTCCCCAGGAACTGGGCAGCTGCTGGTGCCATGCTTCTGTACAGCCTGCACAATTGTGATCCAAATACACTTCTTTTCTTTATAAACTACCCAGCCTCAGATATTCCTTTATTCAAACAAACTGGACTAAGACAGAAAATTGGTACAGTGAAGTAGAATGCTGCTAAAATGATAACTAAATATGTGGAAGCAGCTTTGGAACTAAGTAATGGCAAGAGGTTGGAAGAGTTTGGAGGGCTCAGAAAAAGATAAAAGGATGAAGGAAAGTTTGGGCCTTCTTCAAGATTGGTTAAGTGATTGTGAACAAAATGTTTATAGAAATATACACAATAAAGGCCCTGCTGTCAGGTCTCAGCTGGAAATTAGGAAACTATTGGGAACCTGAGCAAAGGTCACCCTTGTTACACCTTAGAAAAGAATTGGCTGCATTGTGTCCATGCCCTAGGGCTTTGAGAAAGGTCAAAATTAAGAGTGATAATCTAGAGGTAAAAATTTCCAAGCAGAAAGCATTCAAGAAGTGGCATGGCTACTTGTAATTGCTTACTCTGAATCATCTGAATTAATGGAGCAAAGGAATGGCCTAAAGATGGAATTGATAACTAAAAGGGAAGCAGTGCATTCATATTTCAAAAATTTGCAACCAGATCATGAGATAGAATAGGAAAGAGCATTTTTAGAAGAATAATTCAAAGGTAAAGCTGAGAGACCCTTTGTTAAAGACATTAGCACAGGTAAAAGGGAGCCAGGTACTAATAAACAGGATGGTCAGGAAATGGCCCCAAGGGCATTTTAGAAATCTTTGAAGCAGTCCCTCCTATTATAGCCCCAGAGGCCTAGGACAACAGAATGACAGAATGGTTTCAGGGGAGGGGGTGAGGGGACTGCTGCCCTACAAGGTCTCAACTCTATCTATGACTGAAACAGCCCCAGATACTGCTCAGACCTTGACCATAGAGAGTGCAAACCATAAGCCTTGGTAATGTCCACATAGTATTAAGCCTGCAAGCACAAAGAGTGCAAGAATGGTGAAGCTTGGTAGCTTCCAACTGGATTTCAGATGATATATTGGAAAGCCTGGGAGCACAGACAGAAAACTGCCACAGAGGCAGAGCCACCACAGAGAGTCCCCACTGGGGCAATACCTAATGGAGAGGTGAGAGCAAGATTGCCACGAAGACTCTAGAATTATAGAGCCACTGGCAGCATGCAACCTTCTCCTGGAAAGGCTAGAGGCATTCAACTGCAACCCACAAGGGCAGCCACATGGGCTGTACCTAGCAAAACCATGAGTACAGAGCTGTCCAAAGCCTCAGGAGCTCACCTTCACAGCAGTGTGCCCAGGGCATAGGACACAGAGGCAAGGAGATTATTTTGGAGCTTTAAGATTTAATGTCTATGCTGCTGGGTTTTAGACTCATGTGGGGCCTATTACCCCTTTCTTTTGACCTATGTTTCTTTTGACCTATGTTTCTTTTGAATGTTTACGCAATGCCGGTATCACCATAGTATCTTGGAAGTAAATAACTTACTATTATTATTTTTTTTTTACAGTCTTGCAGCTGAAAGGAATTTACCTTGAGTCTCAGTTGAGACTTAGAACTTTGAATTTTTAAGTTTCTGCAGAAACAAGCTAAGACTGTTGGGACTATCGGAAAGGAGTGTTTTGTAATGCGAGAAGGACATGCTTTTGGGGGGCCACATGTAGAATGATATGGCTTGGATGTTTGTCCACCAAAACCTCATGTTAAAATTTGATCCCCCTGTTGTAGGTGCCCTCCCTCCAGGAGAGGGTGAGTCAGTTATCCATTAGTTTTCATGAGAATTGATTTTTAAAAAGACCTGGCATCTCCCCGTTCTCTCTCTTGCTTTCTCTCCCATCATGTGATCTTTCCACACACTGGCTCAACTTCGCCTTCTGCCATGAATGCAAGGAACTTGAGGCCCTCACTAGAAGCTGGGTAGATGCTGGGACCATGCATCTTGTACAGCCTGCACAACCATGAGCCAAATAAACATCTTCCCTTTATAAATTTCCTAGCATCAGGTATTCCTTGACAGCAACACAAAATGAATTAATACACAAGGTATTAAAGATAAAAAGATGTCTAAGACACAAAGTTTGCTCATAAAGAGTTTATTGGATAGTGGGAAAGACCAAAATGCAACCCACAAAACCAAACATGTATAGTATAATATGCTAATACATATATGTTCACATAAAAATGTAGAAGTCATTAGCTAGGTGGCTAATAACATCAGGGAATGCCAGATAAAGTGGGTAAAATGCATATTAAGAGAAAGATTGAAAGGAAGTTTACCATCCACAACACACATATAGGCAGGCCCACCCATAAAGTGCTCACAACTTAGCTTTTACACATGATTCCATATACCTGGCTCTACTCTAAGTAAAATATAGAAATTAGAAGCATCATGGACAATGACTACTTGGTTTATTTCATTTTGTACATGTGACACTAAGTGAACAAAAAGTCCAGAGGTGACCAGATCAATGTGGCAAGGACATGCAAACGATCAAAATCTAACATTAGTATATGCACATAAATCTAGAGTATAAGTTCTCTGAGGGAAGGAATTGTTTTATATTTTGTCCAAATAGAAGAAATGTTAAATTTTCAATAGCATGAATTTCTAACATCTAAAATGGCGCCTAATATAAAAAGTGGTACTCGGTAAATATTTATGGAAAATATGTATACATGAATAAATATACCCAGTAGAAAATAAAAGAAACAAAAGTAAATATCGCCATCCAAATAATTTAAGGTCAATAGTTTCAGTTTCTCTTTTGCAAAATCTTTAACTTGCTTAACTTTCTTTCTTTTAGTAGTGTTCAAGAGTCGGAATGCCAAACCTGAAGGAATCCTAGCACCTGCCTTATCTGTAAGTTTGCCTTAACAGATTCACAACTCTGAGGGAGGAATACTCAACCAGATCAGCTTGCATTCATGGCAGAAGGCAAAGATGAGCCAGTGTGTGCAAAGATCACATGATGGGAGAGAAAGCAAGAGAGAGAAGGGGGAGATGCCAGGTCTTTTTAAAAATCAGCTCTCGTGAAAACTAATGGAGAACTGACTCACCCTCTCCTGGAGGGAGGGCATGAATCTAGTCATGAGGGATCCATCCTCATGACCCAAACATGGATCACATAGGTGGGATCCATGTTTGGGTCTTGAGGATGGATCCCTCATGATTAGAGAGCTGTCAAGGGGTTGGATTTGGAATGTATTTTGAAGGTATAGCCTCATGGCTATAATCCCAGCATTTCAGGAGGCAGAGGTGGGCAGATTATTTGAGGTAATGAATTTGAGACCAGCCTGGTCAACGTGGCAAAACATCGTCTCTACTAAAAATACAAAAATTAGCTGGGCTTGGTGATGGGCACCTGTGATCCCAGCTACTCCGCAGGCTGAGGCAGGAGAATTGCTTGAACCCGTGAGATGGAGGTTACAATGAGCCGAGATCATGCCACTGCACTCCAGCCTGGGCAACAGAGTGTGACTCGGTCTCAAAAAAAAGAAATATAGCATATAGGGTTTCTTGATGGATTTTGATGTGAGCACTGAGGGAAAGAGAACAATAAAGAATGACTTTTATGAGACAGGAAGAGTTGGGGGTACAAAATAAAATTCTCTTTTAGACATAATAAGTTTGAAATTAACATTAAGTTGAAAGGTCATATAGGCAATTGGATAAATGTGCCTTAAGTTCAAGTCAAAGTCAGAGCTGAAGATTTAAGCTTTGACTTATTAATGCTATAAATAATGTAAATAATGTACATTGACTATAACAGGCAATGATCAATTTATAAATATGTCTCCTGACCTGCAGAAAGCAGTCAGACTTTTTTTCCAAGACCAAGTATACTAATACAACTGAAAGAGATTTTTGTGAGAGCTAATTTATTTGATTCCACCTTAACATTCCAATCATGCCTTGCAGTATATTGAAGCCTGCAAGATGATCAAATTTAAATAGTGCAATACAGGATTTCATATTTACTTCACACTTTTGAACAACGTTTTATTGAATAACAAATTAATAATATTCTACTCCAATATTGAAAATGTATTGATGCTTATCTGCCCAAAACATCTTCCCTCGCGGGAGGACTCGAGTGATCTATAGACTTGCTTATACAGAGATAGGGAAAAAAAGAATCCTTCAACAGCCATTTTCTCACTGCTCTAGGAGATCCTCTGCTCTTCCCTTCCTTTTAGCCAAAGTTAAAGAAATGGAATGAAAAAAGATTGAATTTATTCAGTGTCATCTCAAGCTGGCTGAGAGAGTATCTCTCCGTGGCATGGCTGCAAAATGACACAGGAAAGCTGCTCAGTCTCATTAACTTTACAAGCCAATCTGCTATTAGCATCTGGTGGTAAATTTGCAAATAATGAAAAAGGCTGGGATATACCTCCTGGAATCATAGTTTTACACATTTTGAATATTCAGTATGATCTTTCCTGCATTTCTGATCATCTGCCAAATTCTAATTTTTTAGGAGTAGCAAGGAATGTTGTTGGGAGGAAGATTGTCAGGAGATACAAGCCTGGATTTTGTTTTTTGTTATTTTATTTTATTTTATTTTATTTATTTACAGCATTGTTCTAGTGCACTAGAATATTTACCTCAGTTTCCTTACTTATAACAAGAAATACCCAGTGACTGATAAGCCTCGCTAAGCCAAACTGTGTACTGGAAATTTCAGGTTTTCTACACGTCAAAACCAGCCATGTGCTTAGGCCCATTGAAAGATACATTATCCTAACTCTAGACTAACTTCTCTCCATTTTGAAAGCCAGTTTCTTTTCTTTTCTATCTTTTTTTTTTTTTTTGAAATGGAGTCTCGCTCTGTCACCCAGGCTGGAGTGCAATGGTGCAATCTCGGCTCACTACAACCTCCGCCTCCCGGGTTCGAGCAATTATCCTGCCTCAGCCTCCCGAGTAGCTGGGATTACAGGCACCCACCACCATGTTCAAGACCAGCCTGGCCAGCAAGGTGAAACCTCATCTCTAATAAAAATACAAAAATTAGCCGAGTGTGTTGGCAAGTGCCTGTAATCCCAGCTATTCAGGATGCTGAGGTATGAGAATCTCTTGCACCTGGGAGGAAGAGGTTGCAGTGAAAGGAGATCGTGCCACTGCACTCCAGCCTAGGCGACAGAGAGAGACTCCATCTCAAAAAACACAAAAATAAATAAAAGTAGTTTTCAATTTTGCAATTTGACCACAGAAACCTGCATTTAAAATATAATTGTCTAGTTTTTACCAATATTACCATGAGCCAAGACCAACTAAATTACCACAGAGGAGGCTGAGATGAATTCAGGCACAAGATTTAAGTTCCATATAGACGTGAGAAACTAATGTCAAAGAGTACTAACGTGTCAGTAGGAATTTTTAGCAACATATGTCAAGCTGCCTTATCCAAGTTATTCTTGGCAAGTACCATAATTTCTAAATTAAATACAATGCTGAGGTCAACATGTGTAAATCAGAAATGATGTTTTTACATAGAAAAATGATTCCATACTCACAGTGCTTTTGTTAGAATTTGACTTTGTATTTTCATGCCTCCAATACACTCTAGGAACTCTGTTTTCTACTTGTCCCAAGATTAAGGCATATCATGAAAATAAAAGCTAGACACAATCAAGAAACCACATCCATTGATATCATTCATCCGGGTTTGTTTTGAGTTGACACAGAATAATAAATCTTATTCTCAAAACCACAACCAAATACACCTACTGAGAAGAATAAATATGTTAATACTTCCTAATACTTAGAAATACTTTCAAAATATACCACATCACCTATTCCTTTCAATGTACCTTTGGGGACATTATTGACAACTTTGAAGATGAGATTAAATGAGATTAAACACATTGTAAATGGCAAGGAAGAAAAGACTCAAATCCAGATCTTATCATACTGCTGTTTCCACCATGAAGCATCTATCACTGCAAGACAGACATTTTTATAAACTGTGATGATGTTACTCACCATCCTTGAAATCAATGCTTTGAGTGGTTTAGTTAATGTGGTTGTATAGACAATCTTCTACTGTCTTGTTCAGATGTCTTACCCTGCCCCCTTGCAACCAACCATACAAGTAAGAAAAAAGAGGCTAATGCTATTGGCACAAAGTATAGCCATGTAATTTAAAAATCCAACTGATATTTTAAGACTGAAAAATTTATAAAAATTTGTAATGAAAGAATCTTAATCCACACACCCAAGATGTTGTTTGTCAAAATTTGAAATATAATGCTGATATTTTTAAAATTTAATCCCCAAGGGTGAAATTCTGAATATAAGAAGAATGTCCACCCAGGAAATGTATATATCAGATGGAAACTGAAGATGAAATAGAACACAGATAACTGAAAATACAAAACTCTTTCATTACAAAGTGCTATATCTTATGAGTCCATTCAAATATTAAAGATTTGCTATTAGTTGAATCAGCTAAAGGACTTTTCCAAAACTATGAACCGTATAAAAATATGTGCAGAACCAACTTTTCAATACTTTACACTTTGTCATTCTGCTCATTCAACTTTAGCAGAACCTAAAAATGCTTTAAACATTCACCATTTTTACTCCATTATTCTGTTGATTTTGCCAGTGATTTAGCACATAAAAACATTAGGACGTATGCCATGAGTATTTCATCCCATAGCCGTCAAGTAAAAATATAGTTTCTAGAGACTAAAATTTATGGATGACAAGTAGGTTCTACCTATGAACTAGGTACATGGAATAAAGTAAAATTAACCATCAAGAACAAATGTTGTCATCAGTTGCTATATTTAGTAAACCTATTTGAAGTGCTGAATGTCTGAAATGTGGAGCATCTTATCATGAAAGATAACAGTGCTAGAAAAATACAGAAAAAGGGACAATATATTTTTCTATATAGAAAATAACTGACATTAGACTCCAGCCAGGAATAAGAAAGTAAACATAATTTGACTGCGCATGATAAACAAAAATGCAAAAGCATTTAGAGGCAAATCCTTAAAACCTCTAAACTTATTACTGGTAAAATAATCAAGCTTATTAGGATATCTTGAAATCACACATTTTTCTACATCCTACTCCTCTTTATATTTGTAGCACATAGCCCAGTACCTGAAATATAGTGCTTAAAAATACCATCTCAATTTTACTGAGTTTCATAATATGTTAATAATATCGATTGTCATAACTAAAGCTCTAAGCTCTTGAAAGGAGCATTATAGCCCAGACATAAAATGTTTCAGATGAACACGTTGCCATCCTTGTGAAATTCTCCCGAGAAGGGGAAACTATCCATATGCTTTGTGATCAATTGGCTGCAAATATTGCTGTGTGCTTTGTCATAACAGGCTGTTCTACTGTAAAGACATAAATACTGGCTCATGTCCAGTTTGTACAAAAGATTAACTTTATCAAAGTCTCTGAAGATAAAGGCTCAGGCCGATTCATGTGACTGTGGTCACAATAGCATAACCAATGCGAAAAAGCTTACAAAAGAACAAGGACTGCCTTATTCACAGTGAAAGATACGGGTGCATAGTTACCGTAAGCTTCAGCAACAACAGCAAAAAATTGGCGGAGTTACTTGATGTGGTCACCAAAATCAATTCCATTTTTCGTGGAACTGGTACCACGAATGCTGATTAGATAAGGAAACAAAGGCTGCCAGGTCTTAGAGGAAAACATTTTTCCATCGGTTGATGATGAAGCACAGCTAGAGTGCAAAATATTTTTCTCTCCAAATAGATGATATGGAGTGAAGCACAGTCTCTTGAGTCTTGCTGTGATTCAGAAATGAATTTGGAATTTGCCTTTCCCCCAAAGATTTTCCTAAAGGGGGATTTTGGCCACTGGGTATCAAGACCACCGGGGAGGTGATGAAACCAGGTTTGGCAGAAGTTGTGAAGGTAGTGGAATTCACTGTAGCCTTCTCTTTAGAAAAGGGTATTCTGGCTAACTTCCAGACTCACGCTCTTGGTCTGCGGAAAGGCCACTCAGCCACCAAAAGTAGAATTGTATACAGCTATGGAGAATAGAGTGTTGGAAAAAAATAACAAATCTTGACTTTTTGAGGGACAGAGAAGGAAGAAAGAAGTAATTGGTGGCGTCCTGCTTGTGGATAAATAAATATTTAAGACTCACTTTCTACATTTCTTTTCAATGATTCCTAATGTGTATTTGTAAAAATTAAAACTGAATATTTAGACCCAAAGTTTCCTAAAGGAAGAGAAAAAGCTCAACTTCAACTACTTATACATTAAAATATGTAAGGCAAGATTTTCATTTCTTCTTAAATTCTCCCCATTAACAATTGACAATAACATCCTTTTTTATGTTTCATTTTCTTGCACATGTAATATGTATGCACAATATTTTAATATTGCTGTATGGTACATTATCATATTGCTGTATGGTAGAGGTAATTTATTATAACTGCTGGTTATGACCTTTTTGTTTTACCTTATGAAGAGAACTTTAAAATGCATTTATCATAATTGTCTAGAGAAGATAGTTATTTGTAAACTCTTTGGAAGAGGCCAAATTAACATAATGCCAAAAGATTTTCCTCTTTTTAGCTTTTACATTGCTTCCCATTATTAAGCAACCCTAAACATGCAAAAACACATTGAGTTTTAATTTGGGAACTTTAGTTTGGTACACATATACCAATGCAGAGAGTTTGGCTCACTAATCTGATGAAAGGAGACGGAGTGCTGAAAAACCTACAATCATCAATATTTGGTCCCTGGCCCTCTGTATATACTACTAAGATTTTCCCTATCTTATCTTGTACTTTACTTTTGCAAATTAAATCACTTGACAAAGATTGATGTAGGACCCAAGCTAAGCCATAAATACGTCAAGTCCTGGTAATAGCAGGATGGGGACCATAAAGCTTATGACATTGTAAATTCTGAATTCTGTTTAATATTATTTAGATTTAGAACTCAAATAGCTCTGCGGAAACAATTTTTATCCTAATACAAACTTTTCACTTGAGCATTTATATGAAAATAATTTTTTCAAAGAAGTAGAGAAAGCAAGCTTATTCCTTTGTTTGAGTCATAGTAAGTTGAGAGCATCCGAAAAATCAGCCATCAATGTTGGCTTCCAAGTGCTAGTCAATGAGTAAGTGATATATATTAATTATCTCAGTTTACTCACACAGCAAAGGACTTAGTATGGATATTATTTTATAGATGGGGAAAGTGCTACCTAAAAATATTAAATAACTTACTTGAAGTTACACAAAAAAATTGAATGCTGGGTCCAGGATACTAAGTCTCTTTTTATCATACTATAAGTAATATTAATCAGATGGCAGAATTTTTTCTGTTTAGCATCTTAGTGACATAGATAACTGTCTTGCCACTTCCAGAGTTAATTTCTCCATAATTTCATTCCCAGATAACTTACTACTTTAGTGAGCCTTAAAGTAATTTACTTTTTATTATGAATATTTACATGCTGGTCTTAATACTCTTGGAAATGTAAAGTTTATGTCAAGATTCATGTCTTTGTAATAAATGCATAATCTCAGTGCATAACATGGTATTTGACACATAATAGGTACTTAATAGTGAATGAACAAATACCTTCCAGGAGGTTATCATTTGTAAAACATCCTAAGAATTTACTATAATATCACCATGTTCTTTATATTAAAGAAGACTAATTAGATTAGGTAAGCAAATATTGTGGCAACGACTCACCATATTGTAAGTAGAATCTTAAAAAGTCATCATTTGCTTGTCCTTCCTCTTTCCATCACATTACAACTTTAAGCCTGATCACCTACTGTCTCATTTTATTTACTTTCATTGATATTTTACAATCTTATTTATTTCCCAGCTGCTATCTACCCAAACTTTGCCCTACAATCACTGTCACCTCTGCAGAGATAGCCTTCCTTTCATCTTTTGCAGGCTATTTTTTTTCAATTCTTCAAAACTCACTTTTAGATTTCTAGCCCCATTTGACTTATCAATGGGGTTTCTCTTAAAAAAAGAGCCCATCTTTATTTTTGTTTGGATTTCCAGTGTAAATATGCCCAATTCTTCTATGTCTCTGTTTCTAAATAAGACTCTAAAGTTTTTGCAAAAGAGGTGCCATATCTTATATATACCCTGAAAAAAATGACCCATACTCAAAACACTTAGTAGAAGACTTTTGGTAAGCCTGTAGCAAATATTAATAGACATACAAGATTAGAAAATACTGCAGTGGTTGGTTAATTGCCATTGTTAGACAAATTAGCATGAGTTGCTTAGGGTTTAAGGGTTCTACCTTATTTTTGCTAATGTTCTGAGTGAACCAGTTATTCTAACTGTGTATTATTAACATATTACATGATTGACAGATGTTCACTTACACAGAATTGACAACAGACTTTTTCATGTCAACATTTATTCATATAACCGTTTTGTCCAACCATATGCATGAACATTTGATCCATGGAAGTTATTAGTTCATTTACATTATTTTCAGGAGGGAAGAAAGCTGGAAAAAAAGTGTGCTTTTATGAATGTGCTCCAGATGTTCAGCAACAAAAGCTGAGAACTTGGAAATCAAACAGTACTTTATGCATTATTGGGTATATTAAGATCTGCTTTCAGGGACTCTTAAGTGCCTGCTCTTCTGTTTTTCTGTCTTCTCAGTGCACTGTACTTTTTTCCCTAAATGGAAATACTTTATTGATACTTTTTGCAAGATATAACTGTCATTAATTATTATCCTAAAATATGTAATGAACGCGATGCCTTCACAAAGAATTAAACAGATCATAAAGTTCTAAAATCTGTTATTCACTCACGTGAGCCAATAGAACATGAGTGGGTAATTTAAAATAAGTGGTTTTATGTATATATGTACTTTTCTATCAAAATACTCAGAAGCAAGCTACCACACTATCAGAGTTTTTTACTGTATATAAAAATAAGTAAAATGACTCCACTATAATCAGAATTTTTGGCTCATTTGGTTAATAAAGCTTGACTAATTCTTTAACTAGGGAAAGCTGGGCATACTGGAAAGATCATGGGTCATGATTGAAAGGAAGGAGCTGTCCCCTGCCACGTTATATATTTAGAGGGGAGTTGGGGAAGGACAGAGGACACCAGACGAGGTAATAATTTTCTTCTTTGATGAAAGAAGCCCTGTTTAAGAGAGGAAGATAATCTATAAACAAGGAGTTATTAGTAACAGTCTTCCCCTGGGAGCTCTGTCCTGCTGATACAGCTCATTGATAGATAGGTCTTGTAAGAAAGGAGTTGTGGGGAAGGGGGAGAAGATGGTAGAGGCATCCAGCCCTTTCTCACCTTATCTAGTAAGGGATGCGAAGAAGATGCAGAATGAGCAGAATTTGGAAGAATGAGGTGGAAGGGCAAAGCTTTTTTTGATATTTAGTAAGCATAAAATTTGATCATTTAGTTAAGATTTTCAGCCAAAAATTGCTTATTGTTTACCTCCACATATTCGTCACTCTACTAGGAGACACCAATTACCTTCTCCCACATTAGGCGGGGGGGAGTCGAGCAGCCACACATGCGTTAGTTCCCATTCTGAAGAAGAATCTTACAAAAAAAATAGCATTCATGTAGTTGCTTTATTTATTAAAGTCTTTCTTGGTAAACATACCAAGGAATGACATGTCTGTCATGTAGCTGTTAACCTTGCTTGGCCTTCTTCTTAAATTCCTGTGGATATTCTCATATCATTATTGCCCTGACATTAGAAAAGTAACGAATGACTTTTACTATAACACAAGTAATAGGTGTTCGTTCTAAAATAAAGGTTTTGGTTGGTCACAGTGGCTCATGCCTGTAATTCCGGCACTTTGAGAGGTGGAGGCGAGCAGATCACTTGAGGTCAGGAGTTTGGGACCAGCCTGACCAACATGGTGAAACCCCATCTCTACTAAAAATACAAAAAGGTTAGCCAGGCATGGTAGCATGTGCTGTAATCCCAGCTACTTGAGAGGCTGAGGCACAAGAATCGCTGGAACCTGGGAGGCGGAGGTTGCAGCGAGCCGAAATGGTGCACTGAACTCCAGCCTGGGAAACAGAGCAAGACTCCGTCTCAAAATTAAATAAATAAAATAAAATAAAATAAAATAAAATAAAATGATAAAGCTTCTAATTTAGATAAGGTCCCCTGCGGTTTTAAGGAAAACATGCCAGTTGAGGACAGCTGTGGAGGTCCCTTTTGTTCACAATACTGCACAGCCATCCAGAAGGTCACAAGGTACACAGACAGGGCAGACATGCACACAACAAGTTTTCAGTGAGTTAGATGACTGGTAACTTATTCAATTTAGATCACGGTGTGCTGTTTTGGAGAAGTCAATTTTAAACAGGCTTTCAGGTATATGTGACACTGACCGATAATAGGTTCAATATCCGTGCTTCAAACCTATTCACAAATGATTGTCCTAACCCATGCTACCTCAGAATATGACTGTATTTGGAGATAGGGTCTTTTAACGGGTAATTAAGTTAAATGAGGTCTTTAGGTTGGGCCCTAATCCATTAAGACTGGTGTTCTTATATCCTTATAACAAGAGGAAATTTGGACATAGATATGCACAGAGGAAAGAGGATATGAAGACACAGGGAGAAGACAGCAACCTATAAGCCAAATAGAATGAAATTAATCCTGACAACACTTTGATCTTGGACTTTTAGCTCCCAGAATTGTGATAAAACAAATGTCTGTTGTTTAAGCCCCCTCAGTCTGTGCTACTTTGTCATGGCAGCCCTCACAAACTAAGAAGGCACTATCGCTCTAAGTTTTGTTGTATGTGAGGCCATAGATGCCCTCTATTAAGATGGCACAGATGCCTTCTTGTGTCAGGCCAGTTCCCCTGAGGTGATGAATTAATGCCTGTGAATCATCTGAGGCACAAAAGCCAAGAAAGAAGGAGCTGGGCTTTGCATAATGACTTTGAGCAGTTGCTGGTCTCAGGGAGTTATGCCACCTCTAATCTAGGATTGCAGCCAGATTTCTGCCTGGAGGCAGATGTAGTCCATTGAATCTCTGCATGGTTATGGTTCAGTCCTTGTTAATAGGTTTATTGTCTTTGCCTCACTATTGATGACAGGGAAACAATTAAAAGGAGGGTATCACAACCTAGTAATAGATTCATAGGGATTTGATTACTCATGACCCCCCTCAATGGCAGAGTGTGAAATAGGCTTACTAGAAAATCCATCCCATTGATTCAAACCCAAGTCCCAGTCCCACCAGGGAGCTACGGATCATGGCTGAGATTATAACTTTTGACATAGCAAATGTGTTTGCAAACACAGTTTATCTCTGAAAGTGGGAGAAGCAGATATGACAACCCATTGTAGAAATAATTCATTGAATAACCTGAGCCAGTACCAGGGAACACCACTGACCTTGCTAAGGATGACTTAAAGCAGCATAAAGCAGTATCAAGAAAACTAACAATGTTAAGCAGATTTCATATAATCAAGGACTCTTTTCTCTGTCAGAGGGGGGAAGATTCAGGAGAGGTGAGGGGAATCCAGAAAGCAAGACTTTTTTTGTTTGTTTGTTTGTTTTGTTTTGTTTTTAAACAGAGTCTCATTCACTCACATCATCGCCAGGCTGGAGTGCAGTGGCACAATCTCAGCTCACTGCAACCTCTGCTTCCTGGGTTCAAGCGATTCTCATGCCTCAGCCTCCTGAGTAGCTGGGATTACAGGCATGCGCCACCACACCTGGCTAATTTTTGTGTTTTTAGTAGAAACAAGGTTTCACCATGTTGGACAGGCTGGTCTCGAACTCCTGACCTCAAGTGATCTGCCTGTTTCAGCCTCCCAAAGTGTTAAGATTACAGGTGTAAGCCACCGTACCTGGCCAGAAAGCAAGGTTTATCGATTTTCTAATCTGCTGGTGTCACAGGCTTCCTAGTTTGCTTCCAAGATATCTGGAAAGTAAACAAATAGCATATAAAGAAAATGGAAAGACATGAGAAGGGGCCAGAGACTTGATTCAGTTGTAAGCCACTGGTAATTGCACTAGTTAAGCTAGGAAAACATAACCACAAATTTTATGCTTGCCTAGTCCTAGGACTCTATCCTGGTTGGGAGAACACTAGCCATTCCCAGCACAGACAGTTAGTGAAAATCCTGCACATCGTAGGCATAAGTTGATATAAGCCTTTTGTGTCATTAAGATAAGTCGTTACTGCTAATTAGAGGCAGAGGTAACATCAGAAGCACCACTACAAAGCCTAATAGAAAAGTATACCCAATAAGCACCTTTAAGATAAGTTACCTGAGCCTGATTTGGATTGATTCTCCCTTGTGGAAGCTCTGGGGAATTACACAGACCAGCAAGGCAGGTGGTCCTTCCTTCACCACCCTCAGGCCCTGTAAGGTGCACTATGGCCTTGCACCTTGTGTGGGTGAAATAATCATCCAGTCCTCATGAGCCGAACGAGTATGACTAGCATTCCTTCATAAAATTAGAGGTGCATACTCAGGCTATAGCTCAGGTCAAAAGCAGGCTAGAGAATCTGGGATAAAGTGAAAATTAAGGCTTAAAGTTGGTCCTACAGGAGTTCGTTCAGTGTGGACCCATTGAGAGCAAAGCAGTCAAGGCTACACCAAATTAATTATCTTCCTTTCATAGCCTGTTGAGCGGTAGTCTTCATTAGGTTAATATAATTTTTAAGGGATAATTTCTTAATTTCAGAGATAAAGCTAAAAGTCAGTTATTTTCCTCCAGCATAATTGATCCTTGTGCAGAAAAAGTCCCCCAGAAATTCTTTTTAAATCAAAGCATCCTTGCATTACTATTTCCCTGTATTCTAGATTAATTGAAAAGGAAGATGATTCTCTTAGCTCAAGAGAGTACAAAGTTTATATTTCTCAAAATCCCAGGCTGTACGGTATATCTTAATTCGTGCCCTGATATGAAATTAATTGTTCTATAATCATCCAGTCAGGGGAGGAAATATAATTCTTTCCATGGATTATAGCTGGTATAACGGCCAAAAACGTAGACCGGAGTATATACTATATTAGGCACAACAAATGACAAAGTTACATAGATATGGGCCTCATCACGTGGGGTGGGTCTTAGATAATTCTCCAAAGTCTCAGTTTATATCAACAAACCTCAAAGATAGAATGACGTCAGGAAAAGTAGCAAAGTAAGGACCTCTGAAAATGAGCTCCTCCACAACAGGAATGAAGAAAAAAAGGGGAAAATTATCAAAATCAACATTTTCAGAACTCTGGCATGCAATCAACCACAAGTTTGCAGCAACTCAGGCAGCATTTATATTCAAGAAAAGCAGCTGAATCTCAGTATGAACTTTTGTGGCATTTTAACTTGCTCTAGTCCCAGCTCCTGCTCTCCAGCTCTGTAATTGCATTGAAAAATAACAGCTCACAATCACAACACATCCTGAAAGCTACCGGAAGGAGGATACAGTAATGGAGTCCTTTCAAACTCTAATTCCCAAAGAATCATCATTATTTGACCTACCGGTAGTTCCCCAGAAGACTTCATTTAACAAGATTATCTATATTTGGCCTGATGTGAAACTCAATCAGAGCAAAAATTCTCTATCTGAGAGGTGTTTGTCAAAAGAAATTACAGGCAAGCGTTTTAACCTCATGTTGGCTAATATAAGGAGGAATAATAGTTGGTATAAACAGCATACTAACCAAACAGATAAAAAGGGTAAACTGGGGAATGAGTTGTCTGCAGGGACTCTGAAAAGTCATGACATATCCTGGAAACCTAGAACACGACACACACATAGAACACACTACGCACTTACCTGAGAAAGACTTGAGAAAGCTGAAAGCTATCACTTCTGGCTTACTTTGAAGCTCTACATGAGCATAGAGTGAAGACAAAAGCAGAATTTTTTGCTTTGCTGACTATTAAAAACCTGCCTGGATATGCACATAAAGTCCCTCAGCAAAGACTGAGAGATTTTGCAGCTTCTGGCATCTAATAAAATATCTGTCTAATCATTCAGTAAGCTAACACTATTCTAACAGAGTACAGACTTCAATGATCGCACACGAGAAAGAATACTGACAGCTATTTTAAATATACTTTAAAGAGCTAAAAGAAACCAAGTATAAATAAATGAAGAATAGTATAAAAATGGTGTTTTACCAAAAAAAAATTAAGGAAACAGAAATTATCTATCTATATATGAACATATACATATTTATATATATTTGTATATATTATATATTTTATATATTACAGATACATGAACACACACACACACACACACACACACACACATATATATATATGTATATACGCATGAACTTCTATATACATATATGAACCAAGGAGTCATTCTGGATTTGCTGTTGAAAATTCAGACCAGTGCCCCGGAGGAGCTGAATTAATGCCTGTGAATCATCCAAGCAACAACTTATGGAATTTGTTTATCAAATCTTAATAGTTGTTTGGGTGGAGTCTTAAGTATTTTAGACATAAAAGCATATAATCAAAAAACAGTAATAATTTGATTTCTGTTTTTCCAAGTTGGATGCCTTTTATTTCTTTCTCTTGCCAGTTCATTCTGGCTAAGACTTCCAGTATGTCTATTATGTTGAATAACAGCAGTGAAAGCAGGCATCCTTGTCTTGTTCCAGTTCTAAGAGGGAATGTTTCCAATATTTTCCCATTTAGTATGATGTTACCTGTGGGTTTGTTGTTTGTGACCTTTATTTCTGTGAGTCATATTCCTTGTATGCCTAGTTTGTTGAGAGTTTTTATCATGAAGAAATGCTGAATTTCATCATATGCTGTTTCTGTGTCTATTGAGATGATTATATGTTTTTTTTTGTCCTTGATTCTGTTTATCTGATGTATCACATTTATTGATTTGCGTGTTAAACCATCCTTGCATTCTTGGTATAAAACCCACTAAATAGTATTATCTTTTCGATGTGTTGTTGGATTTGGCTCGCTAATATTTTATTGAGGATTTTCCTGTCTTATGTTCATAAAAAGTATTGATCTGTAGTTTTCTTTATTTGTTCTGTACGTGTCTGGTTTAGGTATCAGGATGATATTGCCCTAGTAGAATAACTTAGGAACAATTACCACCTTCACAAATTTTAGAGCAGTTTCAGGAGAAATAATATTAGTTCTTCCTTGTATGTTTAGTAGAATTCAGCAGTGAATTTACCTGGTTTTGAACTTTTCTTTTTAGGAGACTTTATTACTGATATAATCTTGCATATAATTACACATAATTCGTAGTTCCTGATGATTCATTGTGTGTCTGTGGTAACAGTTGTAATGTCTCCTGTTGCATTTCTGGTTTTCATTTGAGTCTCCTCTCTTCTTTTCTTAGTCTAGGTAGTGATTTATCTATTTTGTTTACCTTTTCAAAGAATAAGTTTTTCGTTTTGTTGATCTCTTTTGTATATTTTTAGTCTCTCATTTAGTTCTGCTCCCATCTTTGTTATTTCTTTTCTTCTGCTGGTTTTGGGTTTGGTTTTTTCTTGCTTTTTTAATACCTTGAGGTGCATCATTAGATTGTTAATTTTTAATCTTTCTACCTCTTTGGAAGAGACATTTAATGCTAAAAACTTCACGCTTATCAATGCTTTTGCTATATCCCAAAAGTTTTGATATGTTTTGTTTTCATCTTCATTTGTTTCAAAAACTTTTTTTATTTCTGTCTTAATTTATTCATTGACCCAGTAGTGCAGGAGCATGTTGTTTAATTTTCATGTATTTATATACTATCCAAAATTCTTCTTTTTATTGATTTGAAGTTTGAGTCCATTGTGGTCTGAGAAAATACTTGATATGATTTCAAATTTAAAAATTTGTTAAGATTTGTTTTGTGGTGTAACAATTAGTGTATCTTGGAGAATGTTCCATGTGCTGACGAAAAGAATGTATATTGTATACTTGTTGGACTGAATGGTCTGTAAATGTCTGCTAGGTCAATTTTATCTTAAGTCTGTAGAAGAAAATAAAATATTGTGACACCAAGCTCACTATGTCAAAGGGAAAGTTAAGCCTGGGAACTGAGTCACACAATACTTCTTTTCTTTTTTCCCCAAACAGATAGCTGTAATTTCACAATCCTGTTTCATGGCATTATACATAAGCCAGATTCTCACAATAGCAAAAGGCCATACATCTCCCCAGATGGTCCCCCTCACAAATTCCTCACAAAAATTTATTTATTAGCCCCTAAATCCTTCAGGACATGATACATATCTCCCCATAAAACCAGCCCTAAAATTGAGTTCTGTTAAATCTCACACTGTCAATGTTGATTTCAAGTTTATTTCCCCAGGTAGGGAATGGGAACAAGAACAAGAAATTATTTCTCCACCTACCCTGAGGTGGAGGCATATTATACTTTGTCCTCCACTCCGTCTTTTCAAATGTTTACCTTATCTTATGTAAAATGTAGGTTTACTGAGCATTAATCAGAGCCTCACAAGAAGGTAACCATTTGCTTCACTGCTTATTCTCTCTCAGTTTTTCCCTTCTGCTTGACGTTTTCCCCTTTAAATACTGAGTTCTTCAAACCCTCTTTGAGATGCACTGGTCATAGATGCTCCTGTGAACTTGTGTTTTTCCTGGGCACTTTGTCAAACTTTGGCTCGCTAAATCTACTGATCAAGACACCTGCCTCAGTCACTTTTTGGTTAGCAAGTCCAATTTAAAACAAATGTTGCTTTGTTGATTTTCTATTTGGATGACTTGTCTAATACTGTAAGTGGGTTGATGAAGTCCCCCACCATTATTGTATTATTGTCTATCTCTCTCTTTAGGTCTACTAATATTGATTTTCTGAATCTAGGTGCTCCAGTGTTGGGTGCACAGATATTTAGAATTGTTATATCCTCTGGCTGAACTGATCCTTTTATCATTATATAATTACCTTCTTTGTTTTTATTTTATTATCCTTGACTTAAATTAAGCTTTAATATAAGTATAGCTACTCCTGCTCACTTTTGGTTTCTATTTGCATGGAATAATTTTTCTACCCCTTAACTTTTTGTCTGTATGTGCTTTTAAAGAGAAGATGAGCAATATATAGTTGTAAACACATATAGTTAGTTTTTTTTAATCCATTCAGCCCATCTATATCTTTTAAATGGTGCATTTATTCAACTTACATTCAGGATTTATTCTGATATCTGAGGCTTTCTTCCTGTCATATCATTAATTGTTTTCTAGTTGTCTTATAAGTTTGTTCTTTCTTTCTCTCTCTCTCTCTCTCTCTCTCTGTAATTGTGGTTTAGTAGAATTCTGTAGTGGTATCTTTGATTCCTTTCCCTTCTTCTTTTGTGTGGTTGCTTTACCATGAGTTTTATACATTTTTGGGTTTACATGTTGCTAAATTTTGTCCTTTCACTTTCAATTTAGGACTCCCTTGAGCATATCTTGTAGGACTGGTCTAGTGGTGATTTCCCCTAGCCTTTGTTTGTCCAAGAAAGACCTTACTTATGTTTCTTTTATGAGAGTTAGTTTTGCTAGATATAGAATTCTTGGGTGGTTATTATTTATTTTTTATTTCAGCAGTTTGGATATGTTGCCCCATTCTCTTATGGCCTGTAAGGTTTCCACTGAGAACTTCAATGTTAGCCTGATAGATTTATTTTATAAGTAACTGGATGCTTTTCTCTGGCTGATTACAGAATTTGTTCTTCCACTTTGACTTTAGACAGTCTGATTATAATGTGACATGATGAAGTCCTTTTTGTATTGCCTATTCCTGGGGATCATGAGTGTGATGGTTAATACTGAGTGTCAACTTGGTTGGATTGAAGGATGCAAAGTATTGCTCCTGGATGTGTCTGTGAGGGTGTTGCCAAAGGAGATTAACATTTGAGTTAGTGGGCTGGGAAAGGCAGACACACCCTTCATCTGGTGGGCACAATCTAATCAGCTGCCAGTGTGGCCAGAATATAAAATAGGCAGAAAAATGTGAAAAGACTAGACTGGCTTAGCGTCCCAGCCTACATCTTTCTCCCATGCTGGATGCTTCTTGCCTTCAAACATTGGACTCCAAGTTTTTCAGCTTTGGGACTCAAATTGGCTTCTTTGCTCTGCAACTAGCAGACAGCCTATTGTGCGACTTTGTGATCATGTGAGTTAATATTCCTTAATAAACTCCCCTATATATATATGTATATATATACACACACACACATATATGTATACACACATACACACACACACACACACACACACACACACATATATACATACAGGGGATTTTATTATGGAGTATTAACTCACATGATCACAAATTTAATAAGTTTATTAAATAAATATATATATATATTTTATATACATATCCTATTACTTCTGTCCCTCTAGAGAACCCTGACTGGTATGATAAGCTTCCTGTATCTGAATGTCTAAATCTGTTACTAGACTTGGGAAGTTTTCATCTATTATTTAACTACATAGGTTTTATAAAGTTTTTGATCTCTCTTCACTCTCTATAATACTGAAAATTAATAAATTCAGTCATTTTCTGTGGTCCCAAATGTCTCAAGGCTGTGTTCATTCATTTTTATTCTTTTTTTTCAACTGTGTCTGACTGGATCATTTTAAAAGACTTGTCTTCCAGTTCTGAAATTCTTTCTTCTGCTTGGTCTAGTCTATTGTCAAAGCTTTCAAAAGCATTTTGTGTTGCCTTCAATGAATTTTTTAGTTCCAGAATTTCTGGTGCTTTGTTTTATTTTTAGATTTATCTCCTCGGTAAATGTATCCATCATATCTTGATTTTTTTAGTTCTCTGTGTTGGTTTTCAGATTTCTTTTTCATCTCATTGAGCTTCATTATAATCAACACTTTGAATTCTTTATCTGGGATTTTGAAGATTTCTTTATGGTTAAGCTCTGTTGTTGGAGAAGTGTTGTGTTCTTTTTGGGGTGTCATATTATCTTGCTTTTCATGTTTTCTATGTCTTTACATTGATTGATTTGTGTAATCTGGTGTAATTGTTACTTCTTATTTTTGAATTTACTTTTGTTCAGGGTAGGGATTTTTCCTGAAGATGTGACTATAATTTTGGCAGGTTTTTTTGTCTTTGCTTCTGGGTGCATATGGTAGCAAAATTTCTCTATAATTTCTTTGGCTATAAACAGTATTAGTGATGTTAGTGGTCTCCTCAGTTTGTTAGGGTTGGTTTTGGTGGAGGCTATGGTAAAGTGGGGCTGATGTCTGGGCCCATCTTCAGGTTTCAGTCATAGAAGTGGTGGCCTCGCATGACTGTCCTTGTGCCTTGTGGTGGTATATGCAAGCAATGGTGTTAGATGTTCTAGGCAGGCTGATTCCTGGACCTTTGGGTGACTTTCTTGGGTGCCAAGCTTAGTAGCAATGCACTGGGAAAATAAGTGAGCTCTTGAGCTCCTGGGCAGCTGGCATAGCATGGGTAAAGGCTATTGCAGTGGTGATGAAATGCTGGCAATGAGCTCTGTGGGCCAGCCTCCAGGCCAGTAGTGGTGTTTGGATGTAGGAGCCCATTGAGGTGTTGGCAATGGGTTGTTTATGCTCAATTTTAGTCCCCCCCGAGGAGTACTCAGTTGTCCCAGGTGGTGGATTGTGTTGTGGAACCCCTAGTGCCCTGGATCCCATACTCTGTCTCAGTGGGGGATGAAGGTGGGTGGAACTGGACCAGGAAAGCTTGTGCTCGGGCCCCCAAAGGCAAGTGCCTGCATCAGCCATGACAGGTGGGGATGGCTCAATTTTTCAGGCCCTGGTAGACTGCTTGGCTGAGGGGTTAGCACCACTGTACTGAGATCCTTCCATGGTGAGAGTGGAGAAGGTTTCAACAGCCACAGCCTCTGCTGGTAGGCAGGGGACAGTGTCTTTATCACACCCCAGATCTGGTGAGGCTCACTCTACTATCCCAGCTGTCACAGGCAACCTGGAGGTTCCATGAGACCTGCAAGTTTGCATCAAGTTTGCAACTCTGTCCTGAGCTATAGGAGCTACTACCCAGCTCAAGACTAAGTCTTCCTTGCAAATCTCATCCTGCTCAAGTCCTGGGGGCAATGCCTGGTTCCACTGCCAGTGGCCACAGCTCACACCATGCTTGCTTCTCAATACTGGTTGCAGAATCCCTCTGCCATGGTTTCACAAGCAGTAGCCTCAGTTTCCCTGTGCCTAGGACTGGCACTGCTTGTTCCCAAGACCATGCACAATTTGTTAGGAGTGAGGACTAAGTACAGTGTCTTACCATGACCACTTACATTCAAGAAGGGTGTGAAACACAAAGTATGTTCTTCCTGGAGAAGGGTTTGGGAGGGTCATGATGCTCTCTTGAGCCCTGGATTGTCCCAGGGGATAAGTGAACCACAGACAAACACTTATTCACTCTCTCCTGCATTGAGAGTCATTCCTACTTTCCGGCTGGTCCCAGTCACACAGCCTGCTTATTTTTTGCCTCCTTCCTAATTTTGAGAGTTTTCTGTCACTTTGCTGTTGAACTCTCATGTTCCTTCTTGAACAATATATTAAAAGTGTGATTGTCTACACATTATTTTGCTTCTTCTAAGTGGATGAGGTGTGCTTGAAATACTCCTAGTTGGCCATTTTGAAAAAAAAAAATGTCATTTCATACTCACTAAGATGCCTATAATCAGCAATGGAAAATATCAAGTATTGCAAGAATTTGGAGAAATTAGCATCTTCAGACAATTGTAGTAGGAATGCAAAACGATACAGCCACTTCCAAAATCAGTTTAGCAGCTCCTCAAAAAGCTAGAAATCATTACTATATAACCCAGTAATTCCATACTTAAATATTTATCCAACAGAAATGAACACATTTTCACACCAAAACTTGTACACAGATGTTCATAGAAGTACTATTTATAATAGTCAAGTGTGGAAGTAACCCAAAAGTTCATCAGTTGATGAATGGATAGACAGTATCTGCTATAGCTGTATAAAGGACTACGATTCAGCCATAAAAAGAATCAGGTGTGAATATATGACGAAGGTGAACCTTAAAAGCATATTGTTAAGTGAAAGAAGCCAGAACTAAAGGCCAGATAGATACTGTATGTTAACATTTATGCTTAACGTCCTGAATAAGAAAATCCATAGAGACAGAAAGTAGGGTATTGGTTCCCAGGAACCGGGTGAAAGGAAATGAGGAATGGCCCATTCAATATGAAATGGGGATAATGGATATAGGGTTTTCTTTGGAGGGTGATGAAAATATTCTGAAATCAGATAGCAGTGATATTTGCACAAACTTTTGAAAATACTATAAAACTCTGAATGTCACACTTTAAAAGGATAAATTTTATGACATGTTGATTATATCACAGCTGTTAACACATTGCACAGGAGGTTTGAAAGGGCCAAAATAAAAATTACAGGAGAAGCATAATCAAACAAGCATTTTTATTTCTACTCTCTATTGAAACTCTCAAAAATGATAAAAAAGTTTTAGTTAAAAACTCAGTAGGTTGATATCATGGTATGTGAATTATATCTCAAGGAAACAGTTTTCAAAAGTATAAACATGTCAAAATTAAGAGAACAGAAGAAATAATATTGGATGAGTTTTGTCAACAAATTTTTGAAGGTTGGAAATCTGGAAAATGACTGGCAACTAAGTCAATAGAACAAAGAAATTTGAAGTCTAAAGGTTTGCAGAAGGGAATGCTAAGATAAATATGCTGATTCATGCCACAGACCATAGGAAATGATTTGTTAAAATGAAAACATTCCAGTTATCTAAAAGGCATTGATGAACTGTGACACTGAATGTAGGGTAATTTGTTAGCTGTCAGTATAAAGGACCAGTTAGAGTTTTAAGTAGCTGTCCATACCCTAGCAGAGACCAGCATTTATTCTCTGGAGAAATTGAACTGAGAAGCTCTAGACATAAGTCAGTGAAGAGAGTGAGTGAGAATGAGGCACTATGCCAAAAACAGGGAGATAAAGAAACATTCTACATAATGAAAGGTGACAGCCCCCTGCCCATCCCTAATTTTCTGCTCAGCTGCCAGATTGCTAGAAGGCTTGCTAACCATCCTCAGGCAAACAATTAAAGGATTTCTCCTTGGAAAACCTTCTAGAATAAGAAAGAATGCCTCCTGGTACTTACATTTAGGTATCCCTTGTGATGATTAATTTTATGTATCAACCTGGCTGGGCCTCCATGCCCAGATATTTTGTTAAACATTATTCTGGATGTTTCTGTGAGGGTGTTTTACATGGACTAACATTTAAATCTGTGGACTTTGAGTAGAGCAGATTGCTTTCCATATTATCGGTAGGGGCCTCATCCAATTAGTTGAAGGCCCCTCAAAGGACAAAAGGCTGACCTCCCCCAAATAAGAAAGAATTCTACCAGCAAGACGATCTTCAGATTTGAACTGCAGCAGAGGCTCTTTCCTTGGTCTGCAGCCTACCAGTCCATCTTGCAGATTTTAGACTTGCCAGCCTCCATAATCACATAAGCCAACTCCTTAAAAATAAATCTCTTTCTTTCTCACTCTGTTCCCCTCTCTCTTCTCTTTTTCTCTTTTCTTCCCTCTTCTCTTTCTCTCTCTTTCTTTCTCTCTCTCTCTCCATTGGTTATCTATCGCTGGAGAACCACACTTAATATACCCTCAAAAAAAAGTCCAGGTCACTATCCTAACTCTTCCAATAAAATTCATCAGCCGACAAGTCCCATACATGAACATAACATTTCAATCATCTTTATAATGCTTTAGGCTAAGAAAATAAATATGTGAGGAAAATCTAAGAGATCAAATCAAATAGATCACAGAAGATTTCAGAAGAGAAAATGGTAATGCAAAAAGTTTTAGAAATTAGAATATTCTCATAGCAATGAGAGAAGATGCTTTACTCATTATAAAAGAAGAAAAGCAATAAAAAAGAGAGAACAATAAAAATTTTCTTAAAATAAAAACTATTATAATAATTAAAACATTTAAAACTACTGTTGAGAAAATGTTCCAAAAAATAAGTCAAAAGGAATAATGGGAATAAGATCAAATAAAATGACAGAATAAACAGATTTTCAGGCATGCTAGTTCTTGAAATATTAACTTCATGGGTACCACACTAATTATCATGAAGGCATTGAAAACTGTATTCCATTAAAACAACATATCAGGAAGATAACATAGAATCCAATAAAGAGAGGATCCAACACAGGAATCAAGCAAGGAGACATCCCAGGATGTGAATGGCAGGCAAAGACAGAGAAGAGATGTGTCCTTGAGCTAGAAAACAATCAGTCCAGGTAAGACCAGAAGAACATAGTCTCCGCAGAAGGGGAATAAAAGCCAAACTTTTTAAATGGAATCAATAGATTACTTCATTAGAAGAGTATTAGAGTCCCATTGGAGAATTTGGGAGAATATGAGATACATTCACAGAAAATTTAGCACATATTTAGCATATAATTAGAAGTGTAGAAGAACACAGATATAAAACTAAGAAAATATTAGTAGAAGAATATGGATATAAAACCCATAAAATATTAACTTAAATATTAACCTTTAAAAATATAAAACTAATCAAGTAAAATATTAAATCAATTAAAAAACAAACCAATAATCCAATGAAATCCAGTAGGTAAATGATATGAAGAGATGATCTATAGAAATGAAAACCCAAGGGGCTAATGTGCATGAGAAAAACCTCACTGGAAACTAGAGAAATTATAATTCGAGAAATCGAAAGTAAAGTAAAAGCCGTCATTTCAGCACCATAGGAAATGGGTAAAGATATAAAAGTCTTGCAATATCAAGTATTGTAAATGATGTAGGCCGAGGGGATAGTTTTATGTTGGGTCCAAGAGTATAAATTTGTCCGGCTGCTTTGGAGAACAATTAGGCATATGTAGTAAGGCTGAAACTTCTTTAATCCAGGATTGAAGTACTGAAGAAACTGTTGGGAGTTTGTCTTGCAGACATCCGTTGACATTTACTAGTCATAGCAATATGAGGCATTGTTTCTAGATACGTGTGAATTTGTTGAAAGTATAGAAACAGGCTTGGCATGATAAACATCAAATTCAGAATCAGAGTTAATTGAGAAGCGAAAGAAGGAAATGCAATTTTGCTGAGGATAGGGTACATTAACTGAATCTATGAGTGCTCTGAAGCTAAAGTAGCAATCTAAGTTTTTTGTTTTTTTTTTAAATGGGTCGCTATATGATTGTGTATGACATTAGGTTAGTGCAAAAATAACTGTGGTTTTTGTCATTACTTTTCTGCATGCTAGAAGTATTTCTAAATTAAGAAAAAAATGGGTAGGTAGGTCATGAAAAAATTGATATTTGTATCAAACCAGTCTGAAGTGTGCAGAGACAGAAAGAATGTGATGAGCCAGTAGACTGAAGAGGGCAAACAAACCCATGAGATACTCTGTAGATGGATGACAATGCAGATGACATTTCAGACCAACAGGAAGAACACAATGTAGGAAACAACAGGAAATGGCTCCCAGGTCACAAGTGTTGGAGTGAAACTTAGGAGGATGCTAACTAGTTTTCTCCCAACGACGCCTGTAATGAATATCAGTGAATCAGAGAGACCAGAGCTCATCCTCTGGCTCTGCCATTCACTGGCGAGTTCAGTAAGAAAATCAGTGGATCACCCCACCATAGTTTTCTTATCTGTAAAAGATAGGTCAGTGCTAAGAAACTTCAATGCTATTACATTTGCATGAGGAGATTTGTGGCTTCCACCTTTAGAATGCACAAGATGACTCTTGGTTTCTAATTGCATTCTTTTATTCCTAAAATTATAATGGCAAATTATCTGACCCCTCACAAGCTATTACACTGTTTTTCCTTTCCTGTATCTCCCCATCAGCACTTTCTAGCCTTGTTCTCTTGAAATGTTATGGTCTCTATTGGTTTTCAACACTTCCTTTAATTCTTAGTTTTCTCAGGCTAAACCAAATTCAGTTTTTTCTACCCTTTTCTTAAATGTTTGTTCCAGGGCATTTCATTCATTAACAAGAGAACAATTTCCAGAAATGTTTTGGAAATAAGTGTATGAAATATGATCAAGGTGCAATGCTACTAATAATCACACCTGAGCTTGACATGTTCTCCCATTCATATTAAAAAGAGAATCTATATGTATTTATGCTGTATTTGTATGAGGTAATTCCCATTTCAAAGGCAAAATAAAAACTAGGAAAGTAAGTATCTTCATAACTTATTTGATTTAAAAAAAGAAACTTATTAAATCACTACATAACTTCAACAACAGCAGAAGAAATATCTTTTACAACTAAAGCCTAGATCACACTCAGACCATTCGATTTGGGAAAGCTGACTTAGGTAATGTGACCTAGAATCTCGACAAACAGATATTTGTCCTAAACAAAGATTTATTTTAATAACTGCTTCACATTTAATATTTGCTAAGTTAACTGTAGTATTCCAGTACTGCTCCTATATATGAGTATTTATATATGAAACTAATATGAAATTTATGATATATATTACTTAAAATATTAATTATATATGAAATTAATATGAAATTTGATATATGTTAATTTCATATATAAATACTCATATATAGGAGCAGTACTGGAGTAGTATATATATGAAATCTATATACTATATATAAGTATATAGTATATAGACTATATACTATATACATAGTATATATATATGAAATCTATATACTATTCATATGTATTCATATATTTCATATAATAATATATATAGAATATTAATTTAATTGTGTTGAATCCAGATATGCATATACGTCAAGTTTTCTTAGAGTTTAATGTGGTATTGTCACATCTTCAGAGTGTTGTATACCTTGGAATTCAAGAGTAAAGAAGCAATGAGGAAAGGTAAACTAATAGGCACCTTCTTTGAAAGGATGAATGATGCCTTTGAATAGAGGCAAAACTCCAATGAAATAAAAATAAGCAAAAGTATAAAATGCCATATAAATACGTAAAAGGAAAATAAACCTGGGACCCCAAAATCAGTAAACCAAGAGGAAAGTCAAGCAAGGAACTATGTCAGGTAAACCTGCCTCCCATTTTATCCCTAAATAAGATAGCTACAAAGATAAAGAAAGCTACAGACCTCCTTCACAATTTGCCCTCAAGGAAATTCCTTGAGGGCCTGAAGATCTTTACCCTAAGCCAGTTCTGTTGAATTTCGCCCACAATGCAAACTGATAGCTTATCTTCACAGGTGCAGGGCAGAAAGTTATTTCTCTGCTCACCTGAGACAAATGCATATCTAATTGCTTCCTCTACCTACTGTTTATGTAGAAACGCAGATTCACTAAGCTAGACTAAATTGAGTATTCAGTGAAAGGCTGATCAGGACTCAAAAGAATCCAACCTTTTGTCCCTCCTTTCTGGACCTAACCAATGTACACATTACTTATATTCCTTTATGTCTCATGTTTCCCTAAAATGTATAAAAGCAAGCTGTACCCCGATCACATTGGAGACATGTCATCAGAACCTCCTGAGGCTGTGTCATTGGGAAGATAAACTTTCTAAATTGATTGAGACTGGTCTTAGATATTTGGGGTTCACAATTATAAGAATTTTTTTATGCTGCTTTGGTGATGGGGGTAAAATTAATGAGTTTAATATAAAATTATAATCCTTCAGATTGTATAATTCCTCTGTGATCAATTTCATCTTCCTTCCAAACAAAGCACCTTGATGTAAAAACTGTGAATTGTTAGGTAAAGGAAGACAGAAGCACAAGTGTAATTTGGACGTAAAATAAACAAAGCAGTGAATTTGCCAAGCAAAGAAACGCAGAAATGCCCTACAGTAGAATTTCAGACTAAACCAGCTTCAAGGGATAATGACCCTTGAGCAACTCTTAACACGAAGTCACAAAGTCAGATTGTGAAATCCAGAGAGCGCAGAGGAATTCTAGAATTGGCAGCCAGTTGGATGGCCTCGTACCTGCCCTGGTTATATTCTGAGAGCTCTGATTCTTTAGATGAAAGAAAGAACCAGAAATCTCTGGACCGTGACAATCCTTCAAGTAAAGTGAGTAACAATGGGGGTTTGTTTCAGAACAGAGCCCACCCTGAGCCGAGGGCTACAAAGTGAAAGTTGGAAAAGAATATACAGAATATCAGAGTGTCAACCATGTTATTCACAGGGATACTATTTAAGACAGTAGCCATTAGCTATAGGTGGCTATTTAAATTTAAATGCCTTAAAAATAAATAAAATTAAAGATGCAGTCCCTTGGTTGCACTTACCACATTTAAGTGCCCTGTGGCTGACACAGTAGACCGTACAGACATGGGGTATTTCAATTGTCTGGGCAGTCTTGCCACTCAAAGTGTGGCCTATGAATCAGCAGCATTGGCTTCACATAGACATTTTAAGAAATGCAGAAACTTAGGCCCCATTGCATCTTACTGTAAACTGTGTGCACATTAAAGTGTAAGGAGTACTGGCCTAAGGCTCATTCCAGAAGTCCAGTCATTGAAAGATAAACCAAATGCAAATCGGAAAGCTGAGACAGAAAGCTGACTCAATAGATCGTACAAGAGCTGTCTATGAGCCCACTCCCCTGGGTTCACCCAAATGACTTTAGATTCCTGGCTTATGGTTGTACAACTATTTTCAAACACTTTTTGTAGAGCTAAGATAATGAATATTCTGCTTTGGTCCAGGTTGTCTAGGTAACATTTATGTGTAGCATATATACAAACAAACAAATAACATTTATCAAGCGCTTACTATTTGTCTGACACTAAATTGTGCAGTTAATAGGCATTTTTAAAATGATTTCACGTAAGTGATTTTCAAACAAGTTCCTTTAGAATCAGTTTTTACTGATGATATAATTGATCCTCAACAAGGACAAAAATCATGCCCAAGAACACACGGTTAATAAATGGTAGAACTACTTTTGTACAAAAGTAGCTCTATGTTTTTATTTTATTTTTTCAGTCCACAGAGTTAGAAGATGTGTTATTATTTTTGTTCAGGGCCTAGACTTCCTAGCTATAATTATTACTGTAGTAGAAATTAAACAAAACATTTAAGATTCATTACTAGAGAGTCTGAATGAGAAAGATTTTGTGCCTGGACTCAGCAGTGGTGAAAAACTTCCTCAAAAGTTTTAGTCTTCCGAAGAGGCTCTAATTGGCTTTAGCAGAGATTCTGCCCTTGAAGTGACTCTCAGTTTTCATCTCTGTGAATTTAGAAATCTGAATTTCAATTACTTTCTTACTTAACGAAGGTTTACCTGTCTTCCTTGCTGCAAAAGCAGCAAATAAAGCTGGTGTTTTGTAGGTGATTTTTTTTCATTTTTAAGCAAACAATAAAAGCAACTGTTCTCTTGGTGGAATTTTTTTTTTTTAAATACAAGCTATAGAGAAAAAAGGAAATGTAATGAAGATTAGCCATGAAATTCTCGTTAAGCATAGAATAATTCCATTTATAGTTCTGTTACAGGAAAGGGGTCCTGATCCAGACCCCAAGAGAAGGTTCTTGGATCTTGCTCAAGAAAGAATTCAGGACGAGTCCACAGTGCAAAGTGAAAGCAAGTTTATTAAGAAAGTAAAGGAATAAGAGAATGGCCACTCCATAGAGAGAGCAGCCCTGAGGGCTGCTGGTTGCCCATTTTTTTGGTTATTTTTGATGATATGCTAAATAAGGGGTGGATTATTCATGCCTCTGCCTCCCTGTTTTAGACCATATAGGGTAACTTCCCAACATTGCCATGGCATTTGTGCTCTGTGATGGTGCTGGTGGGAGTATAGTAGTGAGGACAATCAAAGGTCACTCTTGTCGCCGTTTTGGTTTTGGTGGGTTTTGGCAGGCTCTTTTACTGAAACCTGTTTTATCAGCAAAGTCTTTATGATCTGTAGTTTGTGCTGACCTCCTATCTCATCCTGTGACTTAGAATGCCTTAACCATCTAGGAATGCAGCCCAGTAGGTCTCAGCCTCCTTTTACCCAGATCCTATTTAAGATGGAGTTGCTCTGATTCGCACGCCTCTGACAGCTCTTCGCCCTCAACTATTTACGTATTTTTTCAGTTTAATCTATCTTAAACTTTTGAATGTTTACTTCATACATTCTAAGTTGGTTTATATTTTATAATCTATTCTAAATATCTACTTAATACTTTAAATGTAAAAGTATGATTTTTAACAAAATATTTTAATAGATGTTAGTGCACAATATTTTTATATTTTATGATATAAACAACTTCGGAAATTATCATCTGTCCATTTGTTCATGGATTTGAACAAATGACTCAGATAATTAAGTATTTTTAGCCTAAGGAGCAGAAGTTTAAATATTTAATGACTTTCATGTGGATAAATTTTTTGCAGCAGCAGGATGTAGATCTAGGGTGAGTGAATGATTAAACAACACTGGTGACAAATTCTAAAGCAATAATTTCTATTTATTTATTTTCTTTTTTTGAGACAGAGTATTGCTCTGTTGCCCAGGCTGGAATGCAATTGTGCGATCTCAGTTCACTGCAACCTCTGCCTCCCGGGTTCAAGCGATTCTCCTGCCTCAGCCTCCTGAGTAGCTGGGACTACAGGCGCATGCCACCACACCCAGCTAATTTTTTTGTCTTTTTAGTAGAGATGGGGTGTCACCATGTTAACCAGGTGATCTTGATCTCCTGACTTTGTGATCTGCCCGCCTGGGCCTCCCATAGTGCTGGGATTACAGGGCTGAGCCACTGCGCCCAGCCTAAAGCAATAATTTCTAATAATATGCTCTTTAAAAAAGTTAATCTCAAAACAATAAGTTAAAAACAAATGAGAAATTCAGATGCTGGATTGTAGGTGAGCTGGTCACCTCCTGGGAGAACTCATTCATTCCTTATTCAGAGCAAAATGTTCTAGGTTGATCAAGGGAGAACTGACATTCTGAAAGCTATGCCAAGGGCAGGGGTTTTAGGGGTGAAGATCAAAGCAGCGCTGAGTGTTCTTCCTTTTAGCAGTTTGTGTTTCTTTCCTCTCCAGCTGCGGCTATGATAAGGTAGACTAAAGATTACTTCTCCTTGTGGGTGCTCTTAAACTTAGAAGGTAAACCGATAGGCACAGTTTAGCCTGTTGTAAGGTACAAGTTCAAAATACCAAAACCTATTTTATTTCTAGGCGATAACAATAAAAAAACAGAAGTGGAAATTTTGAAAAGTAATATTGAAAGTACTCAGGGTTAAATCTGCCAAAAGGGATGCAATGCCTATATAGTGGAAAGCACACGACATTGCTAAGATGAATTAAAGACCTACACAAAGGAGAGATGTATTCACGGCCAAAGGATTTAATAATTTTAACATGACGAATGTTACATAGATTCTACATAACTCAATCAAAATCTTAGTAGGCATTTTTTGGAAAATTTAAGAAGCTCATTCTAAAATTCATGTGGACTTACAATAATCCTATATTACCAAGACAATGTGGCATTTGTATTGAAAGAGATTAATAAAATAAGTAAGTTCAGAAATGAACCCCACATATATATCAATAATTTTTTGGACAAGGTTCAAAGGCAACTCAGTGGAGGAAAAACAATGTTTTCAGGTAGTGTTGCTGGAAATCTTGGATCCATACATACACACACACACAAAATTTAACAACTTCAATTTATACCTAGCAACATACACAAAAAAAAACTCAAAATAGATCACAAAGCTAAGTATAAAACCCAAAATTACAAAACTTCTAAAAGAAAACAAGTAAAAATCTACATAATCTTGGGTTATGCAAAGAACTCTTAGATATAACACCAAAAGTACAAACTATAAAAGTACAAATTGATAAACTGGACAAAATCAAAATTAAACAAATTTGCTCTTTGAATGATACTGCTAAGGAAATAAAAAGCAAAGTCACAGATAGTGACAACATTTCTGTAATTCATATATCTGATAAGGAACTTTTGTATCGAGAGCATATAAAGAAGTCCTAAAATTCAGAAGGAAGAAAACAACTCAAATTTTTAAATGGTCGAAATATTTGAACAGATACGTTATCCAAGAAGTATAATCATGGCAACTAAGCACATGAAAAGATGCTTAACATTATTTGTCAGTAGAAAAATACAAATAAAAATCACAGTGAGATAATACCAAGACAGCCAAGTATAAATAGGTCCCTGGAGAACCTCTGACCGGCCTGGGCCCTGGAAGGAATGGGCACTAGGTGAAGCCTCGGGAAGTTCCCGCAGATTGCACAGGGGCGGAACCTGGCCTGTCTTCTTCCGGGATGCAACCAGGAATTCAATCTACAAGGCTGGAAGCATATATACTAGCAGAACTTTTGCTCTTCTGAGAGTCCCTCTTTTCCTTCTTTTTTCCTTTTTACCCAATAAATTCCATTTTTCTCACCCTTCAAATGGTCTGCGAGCCTGATTTTTCGTGGTTGTGTGACAAGGACCCCTTCTTTAGCTGAATGAAGGAAAAGTCCTACAACACTATGACACATCTATTTGAATAGCTAAAATTAGAAGGACTGGTCCTATCAATATTCATTAGGATGTAGAGAAGCTAGAAATCTCATACAGTGCTCATGGGAATATGAAAAGGTGCAACCAATTTGGAAAATAGTTTGAAAGTTTCTTAAAAAGTTATATATGTAGCTATCATATGACACAATCATTCCTGGACATTTATCCAAGAAAAATGAAAGCATGTGTCCATTTAAAGGTGTTTACATGAGTGCTCAAGCAGCTTTTTTGGTAATAATCCAAGCTGGAAACAGCCCAAATGTCTGTCAACAAGTGAATGGATAACAAATTGTGGTATATAGACAAGATTGAATACTATTAAGGAATAAAAAGGATACATTCTTATTGATACATGCAACACCATGGATAAATTTTAAAATGGTGAGTTGAATGAAAGACACACAAAAAAATCATAAGATTCAATGTATTTAACAATCTAGGAAATGCAAACTACACTGTAGTTGCAGAAAGTCCATCAGTGATTGTGAGAAGTTGGGGTGGTGAGAAAGGTGAGATAGAAGGATTATCAACGGACATGAGAAAACTTTCGGGGGTGATTATTGTGTTATTATGTTATATTGAGTGTTCTGATGGTATTACTGGTGCATTTACATGTCAAAATTCACATTGTACATTTTAATATGTTCGCCTATTATATAACAATTATACTTTAATAAAGTTATTTAAACAAAAGATCACTTTGAATGATTGGGTAGCTGTAGAGAATAGGCTACTTAGAATCAATGAATTTAAAGATGAAATTCCATATAGGTCAATTAGTCCAAATCATTAAATGACACTTGAATTTTCTCTGCAATATCAGTAATCACCGGGCTGAACACCACAGAATTGAGAGACTTCACTGTCTTCCAAGGCAACTCCTAACAACTTTGAGAGCTTTTTTTTTTTTTTAATACTTGATTGTAAGGAGTCAAAATAATGGCCTCTGTGGTAATCACACATGGATCCTTAACTAACTCTTCAGCATTTCAGGGCTTTCTTAAAAATATGCAAAATATTTTAACTTTAACCCTTCAAATGTTTGGGGGAAAAAAATCAAGGTTCCATGAATTTTTCTTTTATAGGATAAAAAGCTCTAGGTACTTTATTCAGTAAATATTTATTGATCACCTACTATGTTCCAAACTCTATTTATGGTACTGAGAACAGAGTGGAGACAGGAGAAGATGCCATCTCTGACCTCATAAAAGGGAAGACAAATGTTATGCAATTCGTAACAAAATTTGATGCCATTTAGCATAGTATAGGGGCATGGCACAAACTACAAGATCATGTTACAATGTTTATAATCTAATTTAGTCATCAAGGAAGGCCATCTACACAATGTTAAGCTTCAATTGAAACTTACAAATAAGTAAAAAGTTATTCATACAAAGACGGGTTTGAAGTGTGTTCCAGCCAGACTGGATATCATGTGTGTCTTATAAAGGAGCCAAAAATGGCCTGATGTGTTTCTTCTTCCCTACAGGATGGTACCCATTTGTTCACAATCCCAGCAGCACCAAACTTAAATTTTACACATCCAGGTGTTTAAGCATAACCCAATTAAGCAGATTTTTAAAGCCATTTGGAGTCTATATGCTTTGCAAGTTTCATGAAACCATACCCAACATCTCCTAGCTATAGATAAGATAAATCCTGTAGCCATTAAAAAAAGAAAAGAAAAGAAAGAAAAAAAAAACCATGCAAGCTACTGCTGCCCTTCTCAGCTCTCTGATCCAGGGACTCATTCTCTATACTGAGAAACATTACCGTTCTGAGTTGTGGCGTTCCTTCTCACTTTCCTCACTATGTCCTCTAGATGGTTTCATGCTGTTAGGGACCGTCTAGGCAAAGAGACAGCTTCTCTTTCACCTTCTGAAGGCTCATGGAAAATCATTGACAAAGGCAGATTTATTGGAGAAAAGGCACACAAATTTATTTGTTCACAGTTTTATGTGGTATGGGAGCCTAGAGAATGAAGACTCTACTATGTAGAGGAAAGTGTTCATTTTTATGCTTCAGTTCAACAAAATATGGACTGCTGTGTAGAAATAGGACTGGACAAAGAAGGAATGGTCTAATGCTAGCAGAGTGAGTGGGGAATCCCAGCAAGGCCTGTCAGCTTCGGTTCTTCTTGGCCTCTCTGAGCAGCATTCCTGCATTATATGTATGGGGCAGGACCCCCTCTGGAATGGGGGTCTTACAAACCACAGTCAAACCAGGTGGGTCAAATAATTTCTTTATGGCCAGATTTTAGAAAGAAAGGTGAGAGGAAAGTTAGAGTAATATTTTTAGGTTTTATGTCTGGCTTGGGGGAATAGAGGTTCTGGTTTCTATGACCTGCTTTGGGGAAGAGAGATGCCAGGTTTTGTGTCTCGCCTTGGGAAAAAATAGGGAGCTACAGACAGGAGGGCAGGAGAAGGTCAGAGAGACTGCTTCTGAGGCCTTCATTTTGGAGTATTGTTTCTGATACCCTACAGGACTTCCCCTATATGCACACCTGTCAAAGCAGCAACCTAAATAAAGCTCATTGTGCACTATTGCTACCTAAGCATCCTTTTATTTTCCATGATCAGCCCCAAAATTCATTTAACTCACCACAGACCAAAAGTGCAAATGTGAAAGAAAAAGAAGTGCTGAGCAACTAAAATGAATTTTTTAAATAATATATTATATGAAATAGCTTTTAGTTCTTAAAATATCCTATACTCTCATTTGGACACATTGATTTTAAAGAAAGAGTTCCTCGACTGAAAGTAGTATACACTTCCAATTAAACAAGATTGACACTTTCTATTCTTTAGATACCATTATTTACTCATTGGTGCAAATTTGATTACCCATGTGATTGTTAACTTCTCATGCTAAAAAGTCATTGGATTTGCTGTTAGCTAAGATTCCTGTCTCTTAACACATGCTCCTATTGTCATATTTCTACTGTTCTATATTTGTGTGATTTTTGCTAAACAAAAGTGTGAAGACTGTTTTTTTCTCTCTCTCCACATATATATATACTCAAAAAACTTGAAAGCATTTATCACTAATTAAATATTTGCATTAATATCTTCATATATTTATATATTAATTGTATTGTCCATTTACCACATTATTCTGATATTCTGGCCAGGTTAATTCCAACCTTAACCCTTTATGATTTAATAATTGTGATTTATTATTTTTCTCTACATGTCTAAAGTTTAATAGTCAGTATATACTGACATTATTATATATTTACTAACATTATTCAAAAAAGGAAAAATTAAAATGTTTTTTATTAGTTCCTTATAAAGATAAAGTTCTTATGAACATACAATGCAGGTGTTCAACAAATGTCAAAAGTAAATTTCATAACCTACTTCTTTAAGCAACACACTCAGTGGCCCAGAACAATATATTATGAATGTTATACCTCACTGCATTGCTTACAAAATGTATGTCAGTTACAGATATAGGCCTTCTCATATTGCATGTTCTTCCCATTTATAAGTAAATAACAGTGCCCATGCAATGTATCTGTCTTAGTAAAATGTGGAAGTTCAAATATGTTTTTTCTAAATAATCACCTGAAGTTACTAATCTTGTTGATTATATTCTCTAAAGAGTTGATTAATTAATTTATTAAATCATCATGAGCTTCATTAAGCCAGAGCCGTGACAGAGAATTAAAGAAAGAAGTAGCTATGTTTTTTTAAACATTTTTTTAAACATTGCAACTATTTTCTCAGTTGTGTTTCATCCATATCCTCTGTCTGTCAGGCTGATTTAAATCTGGGTAAGTTGGTGGCACTTTAATATGCAAAGAAGTTCTGTGTTTTCACAGCAGATCACCCACTAGAACTAGAGTTAAACTTTATTTAAATTTCTCATTAGATAATTTGAAAGTGACAAAGAAAGAGGGGCTGTGGAGTGACAGGTATGAGAAAATAAAAGACATTTACAATAAGGTACAACAATAATGCTATTTCTTTTTGAGTGTTTACTATACACCAAGCATAAACAAGCTTCATGTTAATTCTCGTAGTAACTTAGTGAAGACACTACTATTATCATCATTTTAGATGAGGTCAATGTCAGATCACAAGCACCTGATAGTATTGTACTCAAACCCAAGTTTCTCAACACCAAAGTTCATATGCTCAAAATAGACCTCATACTACTCTTATGTAATAAGTCAAGTGGTTAATGATGTCATTACCAAATAAGGAGCCTTCTAGATGGGCAAAGAAATTGAACAAAATCTGCAAATGTAACATGAAATACTGCAAAAAATATTATAAGCTACACACTAAAGGTATTAATACAAGTTAGAGTTTTATGTTTTTAGACAAAGTTAATTGGATTTCCACTTCCCATTAGGATGCAAGAGTACGTAAAAGAACTTCTGTTCCATGGTGGTAGCAAGACAAAAATAGATACAGTAAAATGTATTATCTTTATAAAGCTATGAAGAGCAGTGGACATAGAGGTGTCTTGAGCACAATTCCAAAGAGAGATAATCCCTTCCTGGGTGATCAAAGTGCCACTGCCACACTGGGGTCAAGGACTTAGTGTGGGAAACAGTGGGTAATGGACTGGTCCTTCCATAGGCAGAGAGCCTTACAGAGACATTGTGAAACCAGCCAATGTTATAATGACACATTGGAAGACAGAAAATTACCAAATAGTCAATATTTCAGCCTGACAATACTCCCACTGCCCTTTTGAGATGATTGCTGAGTAAAGGCAACTGAACTGAGTGAAAAGCAGAAAGTCATGAAGCGAAACTACCTATATTTGCAATTCAAACCCCTCCCAGCTTGAGTCCTGAAAAGAGCAAAGAAATTGGCTGCAGAGAAAAGAGCGACTGCCTAAATCCAATATGAAACCACAGGTGAACACAATCAATTCATGGTTCCAGGCACACAAACACAAGTAAAACTCTTCATGGAATCTGAAAACTCATTCCTTAAGAGTACTTGCCCCCACAGAGAGGAATGGGCTTGAACTTTCTTAAGAAAAATCACACAAAACAAGAACAATAAAATACATTATAGTTCAATCTGTACTCTTTTTAATGTAAATGCTTAACATTTAATCAATTTTAAAAAATGATATACAAGACATCAGGGAATGTTACCATGATTAAATGGAAAAAATAGTTGACAGAAACAGAGCAACAGATAACCCAGATATGGGAATTAGCAGGAAGAAGTTTAAAAGGACTATAATAAGTATATTAAATAATTATGAAGTAAAGCAATGAAACAAAAGAAATAAATTGGGAGAAGAGATGGTGAAATACAGAATAGAAAACAAACTATATAAATGAAATAAAAAATCTAAAAAGTAAAAATACAACATATAAAATGTAAAATGTATTCAAAATTAGAAACTTAAAGCAGTCTAAAACATTTTTCCCCTCCTGTCCTTTGTGAACATTTTGGGCACAGTTTGGACACAGCAGAAAGAGTTGATGACTCTTAAACAGATGGATAGAAATTATCCTAATTGAAGTAAAGTGACATATATATACACATATAGATGTATATATTTATATATACTATATATTTATGTATTTATATATAAACATATCTAAAATATATATTTTTATATATAAAATATATACATCTATGTTTATATATGTATATGAAAAGACAATGAATGCTAGTAGACAATAAAATGAGACTTTCAGTGTGTGAAAAGGGAAAAAAGTCCCTGCAATTCTTTCTTCAATATTCAGCAAAATTATCTTTCAAAAATAAAGAAATCTTTAGATACTTCAAAGCTGAGAGAATTTATTGGTTCCCAAACCACCCAAAAAATATGCTGAAGGAAGCACTTTTAATGAATGAAGAAATCCCAAAGTATCTTTAAAGAAAAAACAACTAGAAAGGTCAGGAGCACAACGCCAATCTACAAAATTTAACTGTATTTCTACAGAATAGCAACACATAGTTGGAAAATGAAATTTTAAAAGTGTACTATAGTATCAAATACATAAAACACTCAGAATAAATTTATTGAAAGATATGCAAGAACTTGGCAATTAAATATAAAAATCAATGTAAGAGAGGTTAAAGTTGATGTAAGTAAATGAAGAGATATGCCATGTTCATGAATTGGAATCAATATTATTAAAATGTTAATTCTCAAATTAAAGTACTGATTCAATGCTATCTAGATGAAAATCACTGCTTCTTTGTAGAAACTGGCGAGTTCCTTCTATAATATATATGGAATTGAAAAGGATCTGGCATTGCCAAAACAATCTAGAAAAACAAATTTCAGTATTTGGTTTCAAGGCAATATACTGTATTATAAGAGACACTTATTTCCTAATTGCAAGGCTTACAATAAAATTACATTAATTTTGACAACATGATTTTGACAAGAAGTTAGGTAAACACATCAATGGAACAAAATAGGGAGTCCTATGAATTAATGCAATTCAGAAAAAAAGTCTGAAATAAATGGTGTTAGTACAATGAAACAATGGACCTTTTACACTGTTCAAAAATTAACTGCAAATGGACTATAGACCTGAACATAAAAATTAAGCTATAAAGCTACCAAAAGCATAAATAAGGAAATATTTTCTCATCTTAGGGTAGACACATATTTTGTAGACATGGCAATAAAAAGTACTAAATATAAAAGAAACAGCAAATTGAAGTCATGCTCATCAAAAGACACCAGTTAAGAAGGGAAAGAAAAAGATACAACTGGGAAGAAAATGATTACACTTCATTTATCTAACAAAAGACATATTCAATTACATAAAGAACTCGTACAATTCAGCCTGGGCAACATAGTGAGATTCTGTTTCTACCAAAAAAAATTCTTTTTTAAATTATCCAGGCATGATGGTGTGAGTGTGTAGTTCCAGCTACTTGGGAGGCTGAGGTGGGAAGATTGCTTGACCCAAGCAGTCCAAGACTGCAGTGATATATGATCATGCCAGGAAGCTCCAGCATGGGTGACAGAGCAAGACCTTGTCTTTAAAAGACAAAACACACACACACAATTTAATAATATAGGACAAATTATCTAATAAAAATTGGCAGAAGACATGAACAGACAATTTCCAAAAGAAGATAGATGGATGGCTAATAAGCACGGATACTCCTTGACTTATGATGGGGCTTCCTTCCAATAAACCCATCATAAGTTGGAAATATTGTAAGTCAAAAATGCATTTAATACATCTAACCTGCTGAACATCATTGCTTAGCCTGGCCTTCCTTAAATGTGCTCAGAACACTTATTTTAGCCTAAAGTTAGACAAAATCATCTGTCAACACAGTTCATGAGGTTGCTTAGCCTCATGAACTGTGGCTCACTGCCTCTGCTCAGCATCCCAAGAGTTTCCTACCACATGTCACTAGCCCAGAAAAATATCAAACTTCAGAATTCAAAGTACGGTTTCCACTGAAAGTATATCACTTTTGCGGTTTCTACTGAAAGTGTATCATTTTTGCTCCATTATAAAGTCAAAGAATCATAAGCTAAACCATCCTAAGTAAGCGATCGTCTGTAAATGAAAAGGTGCTGAATATCATCAGGAAAACTTAAATCCACAATGGCTTCCCACTGCACATCCACTGGAATGAAAACAAATAAAAAGCCAGGCAAGGCGCGATGGCTCACACCTGTAATCCCAGCATTTTGGGAGGCCGAGGCGGGCAGATCATCTGAGGTCAGGAATTCAAGACCACCCTGACCAACATGGAGAAACCCCGTCTCTACTAAAAATACAAAATTAGCCGGGCACGGTGGTGCATGCCTGTAATCCCAGCTACTCGGTAGGCTGAAACAGGAGAATCACTTGAACCCAGGAGGCAGAGGTTGCGGTGAACTGAAATCGCACAATTGCACTCCAGCCTGGGAAACAAGAGCGAAACTCCATCTCAAAAAAAAAAAAAAAAAAAGCCAGACAAACTTTTTTATTAAAAAAGTTTAATAAAGATAGGAGTCAATGAGAATCCTCACATATGTCTAGAGGGAGTGCAAAATAGTATCAACACTTCAGAAAACTGACAGGCAATTTTATATAAACTTAAATACATACTGGATCTTACCAGTTCCTCTTCTAGGTATAAACATGAAAGATACGAAAGCATGTGATCACTCAAAAAGACAAATACAAAAATGTTAATAGCAGAAAATGTCCATCACCAAAAGAATGGAGAGTCGATATAGTTTTATACATTGCTGAGTAGAATATTCTACTCAGAAATGCAAAAGAATAAAGATTATGTTCACAAAACATGGATAAATCTTAAAAACATTATGTTGGAAAAAATAATGCAAAACAAAAGCATATACTATATCATTCTGCTTAGATGGAAGTCAATGAAAAGCAGAATTAAACTATCATGCTAGAAATCAAAGTAGCGTTTACTCCAGGGGGAGTTTGAGCATTGACTGGAATGAGGCACAAATATTATTTCTGGGGTGATAGAACCATTCTGTTTTTTGATTAAGGTTTTAGTTACATGGGTATATACATTTGTTAACATTCAACAAACTGTACTGTTAAGATTTACGTACTACACTTTAAATAAATTACACCTCAATTTAAAAATGTCTAAAGGGTACTTGAATGAGGGAAAAATGAAAGACATGCAGATCCCAAAAAGCAAGAGTGTCTCTTTAGAAAATATCCAGGATTAGTCAAATCTTGTTTTTTATTGTGTCTATTCCAGCCTTCTTCTTTAAAATGAATTTGGAAAATATAAACAGTAGGTTAACAGATTATGGGAAGCTTTTTTATTTTTAAGGAAGAATACAAAGGTATTCTTATATTTTGCCTTACTGTAAAACTCCCTAAACTCTACATTTGTGATAACTAAGCTTTCCTTGTAGGTTCAGGATCCGTTATACTTCCTGAGTAGTGGAAATTTTGGTTCTTCAAGGATCTCAGTGTCAACATTTTTCAATATCTGACCCTGGTTTGCACTGATGTTTATATTTTGCTTATTTGTCTATGGACCAGTATGATTCATCCCTTATCTTGTACCCTCAGTTGCTAAAAGATTACCCAATTTTTAAGTGTCTCAACTGATATTCCCTGCCTGGTCCTCAAATTTCATCAGGACTGAAATTCTTTCTCCACAGATCACTCAAAAACTGCTTATTAGAAGTTTACTATGTGTCAGACACTATATGGTAAGCACTGAATGTATTGCAGAGATGAAGGAACAAACACTTTCTAATTCTTCTGGGAATTAGAATTGTGCCTTTGAATACAGTGAGTGAATATCTGTTTGAGTACTTTATTATGCATTAGACACATGAAAAAATGCAGTATGTCCTAATGGAAAGAAAACTGTAAAATCAAAATTAACATTTATTTAAATATCTCTTTAATGAAATATTGTTGCCTATAATTGTCAACTTAACATTCACAAAAACCTAATTAAATCTGTCAGGATTTTGTCATTTAAACTTTTACATTACAAAAATTCCCAGGCTTATGGTATAATTACAGATAGCATATAGCCAATGGTATATTAAAGATATTCATTCAAACATATTTTTGAAATCATAGAGATACTCTTTTAAAACTTGGATAGAAAATAGTTTAATACAGAATCCAGATGTCTTTTAATATGTCTGATATCATATATTCATTGGGGTAGGTGAGGCTGAACAACAAGTGTACTCAGAAATATAATGGATCAGCAAACTGAAAGTTTTTAATGTTCACCTATTTAATACCTATGGGAGTTCCAGGTAGGTGGACATTGGGGCTGGTGGAGCAGCTGAGTCTATGTTCTGCTTTATTTCCTAGAGTCGAGCAGGAAAACTAACATAAGTCATGCTTGTGGGTATTCCTTGTGGCATATATTGCTTTGGCCCACCTTATTTCATCTACAGCTCAGTTATACAGTCTCTCATAGGTTAAGACGTGGAGACTAGCAATAAAAAGGAGTGTGGTAAACAGCTAATCCATCTCTTGGTCTGGGAGTGTCCTAGAGAAAATGAAAGTTATAAGATCACCGCTTGTTACCACTGCTTTTTA